>NC_069393.1:31603700-32803700 GCF_027475565.1 Acinonyx jubatus
ATGAAGAGCCTCGCCTTCATAGTGTGCAACCTGGGAGCATCTGGTCTCCTGTCCACACTGTATGCCTCTGGTCTCCTGTCCTGGGGCTTCTCTGAGGCCATCAAAGCATGGATGCTGCAGAGCTCTGCTTGGTGTCTAACCCTGCATAACCAAGAAGTGTTTGTGTAGTGGGGGAAGCCCTCTGGGGTGGACATTGCCAATGGGAGACAGGAGCTAGTGAATAAATTCATCCTCCTTTTTATCCCGGTCCAACTGTCCTGGGCTCTGTTCTATATGCCTTCTTGAAGGATATTCCCAGGGGATAGGACATTCATTCATCTGCTCTAGAGGCACCTTTATATTAACTCTGCCTCCTTCCTTGCTCCACACCTGTCTGTCCCTCCCTCCTGCACCTTAGGGGCGCGCCTCCTAACAAAGCAGTAAGCATCAGCCCTTGGCTTCTTAGGCTTTGTTTTACAGGCATCCAGGCAAGACAACCATTATCTTCCTCTGAGAGCTCATGAGAAGGTGAAATTAGCTCATTAGTGTAAAGGGTTTAGATCAGGGTATGCCATGATCTGTGTCTTACCACTGCCGGGTCCCCCCCGCCCCCTTCCCATGTCTGGTCAATCACAAGGCCCCACTCACTCTACCTCCTGAAGTAATCTTGACAAGGCCCACCTCTCTCCATCCCCACAGCCGCCATCTTGTCCAAGCCACCGCCAGCTCCTCGCCTGGACCAAACTGGGTGCTGGCTCCAGCCTTCCCCTGCTGGGAAGCAGCCCTCCTCCGCTCTGCATCCGCAGTGACCTCCCTAAAGTAAAAATCTGGTCTGCCATGCCTCTGTTTTCAATCCTGCCATTTCTCCCCATTGCTCCTCAAAATTGGTTAAGCTCCTTAGCGTTAAGGAGACCCAAGACCAGCTCTCCGGGTTCCTTGCTGGCCACCCCTGTCCCCCACTTGTGCTGCAAGCAGCTCTCTCTTCCTTTCAGCTCTCAGCCTGCATTGTCTTGCCTGGAACAACGTCTGCCTGTCCTGTTTCCCTCTTCATTAGGGTGCCATCAGGCATCACAAGAAACAAGCAGCTTTCACTGGACTTTTTATCGAAGAAAAACTCAAATACATATACAGTGGAATGATTAGTATAATGAACCTGATGTGCCCATCAATTACCAATACATGGCCAATCATGTTGCAGCGATACCCTCCCCACCACTCCTCCCTCCTCCTCAGATTATCTGGAAGGAAATCCCACACATCGGGTATATCAGTTCATCAGTAGCGACTTCACTGTGTACCTCTCTCTAAGGACTCTCTTTCACAAAACGGTACCGCAACACCATAATCACACCTATAAACCTTAACAATAGTTCCTTCAAATCATCAAGTATGTTCTGAGTTCTTATTTCATATTTTATGAATTAAAAAAAATTGTTTGTTTGGATCAGGATCCAAATAGTCCATACATTGTGTTTGATGCATGGGCCTCTTTGCTTTCTTGTTTTCAATTCAATTTCTTCTTAAAAAAAAAAATTGTTTTTTAAGTTTATCCATCTCGAGAAAAACAGAGACAGTGTGAGTGAGGGAGGGGCAGGGTGAGCAGGAGAGAGAGAGAGAGAGAATGGGAGAATCCCAAGCAGGCTCAGCACTGCCGGTGCGGGGCCTGGCAAGAGCCTGATGCGGGGCCCAAACCCATGAAACCGTGAGATCGTGACCTGAGCTGAAACCAAGAGCTGGACACTCAACCAACTGAACCATCCAGGAGCCCCAATTTAATTAATTTATTTATTTAAAAAAAAAAATTTTTTTTTTAACATTTATTTATTTTTGAGACAGAGACAGAGCATGAACGGGGGAGGGGCAGAGAGGGAGACACAGAATCCGAAGCAGGCTCCAGGCTCCGAGCCATCAGCCCAGAGCCCGACGCGGGGCTTGAACTCACGGACCGCGAGATCGTGACCTGAGCTGAAGTCGGACGCTCAACCGACTGAGCCACCCAGGCGCCCCTCAATTTAATTTATTTTAATTTATAAGTTTCCCCTCCATCTCTCTCTCTTTTTTTTCTTGCAATTTTTTTTGTTGTTGTTGTTAAAAACTTGGGTCTTCTGTCTATAGAAATTTCCACAATCTGGGGCGCCTGGGTGGCTCAGTCCATTAAGCATTCGACTCCTGATGTTGGCTCAGGTCATGATCTCAGGGTTTGTGAGATCGAGCTTTGCATTGGGCTCTGCACTGAGAGTGCACAGCCTGCTTGGGATTCTCTTTCTCCCCCGCTCTGTCCCTCCCCTGCTTGCTCTCTCTCTCTCTCAAAGTAAATATTTTTTAAAAACTAAAAAAAAAAAATTCCACAGTCTGAATTCTGTCGATCTTGATGGTGCCATTTTAGCAATGTTCCTTCTTTCCTTATATTTCCTTAAATTAGTAGTTAGGTTATAGGCTTGATAAGAGTCGAGTTTCTTTATTTAATGGGCCATGTTTCGTTCTTCCATCACGAGATGCACAATGTCTGGTAACCTTTCTTTTTGTGACATTAGCAGCCACGGATCCTTTAACTCATTAGGGATGCAAAATGGTGATATTTCGATTTGATAATTCCTGCTTTTTTTTTTAAATCATGTTTTTTATTTATTTTATTTTTTTCACTTTTTAAAAATTCTATTTTAGAGAGAGAAACAGCAAGAGCAGGGGAGGGACATAGGGAGAGGGAGAGACCGAATCTCAAACAGGCTCCACTCCACCACGCCCAGGGCTGAGCCTGATACGGAGCTCAATCCCATCATCCAGGGATGAGGACCTGAGCCGAAATCAAGAGTCACTGCCCCGGGGCTCCTGTCACTGGGTCACTGGGTGACTCAGTGGATTAAGCTTCTTAAAACAGGGAAAAACAGGATAAAATAGGCAGAGAGAGGAAAGGTCAGGACCTGAGGTCCCTGGGTGGGGAAAAACACATATTTTGGAACAATGCTGGCATTATCTGACCATCGCAAACCCCCGCGGGGCAGGCATAAGATTCCTCTTGAGAGTGTGACCGACCCCACCTACTCTCCCTCAGGTTTTCCTCAGGAATTTGACAAAAGGTCACTGTGACCTTGACAAAATAAGTAGATCTTGAAACCTATGACCCACAGAAAAAATCAGTACGGCCATAGACCACTCTCCACGCAATGGAATCGAGTCAATGAGGAATGGACAGCGCAGCAGTAGAGTTACCAAGCCAGCAGGGGTAGAACCTGCAAAGAAGCAGCAAGGGGGAAGGGAAGGGAACTGACCAAAACCCTGTAACGCAAAGTCCCTTGCCTATAGTCAGGGGCCCCCCTCTCCGCAAAGAGCTTTCATACTATTCTTACTTTCTGACCTTATGCTCTAATAGACTTCTGCCTGCTGCTCATTTTACTTTGTGTCCACCTCTGCATTCTAAGAAGCGGCGAGACAACGAACCCGGGGTATTGAGGCAAAGAATCCAGCAACGGTCTGGCTCTTGGTTTCGACTCAGGTCTTGATCTCTGTTTCTGGGGTCTGAGCCCCACATCGGGCTCTGCACTGACAGAGTTAGCCACTCAACTGACTGAGCCACCCAGGCGCCCTTCTAGGAATCCTTCTTCGATTATTAGCTGGTGTTCTGGAAAAAGGAAGCATACTCAAAACGACTTCCAAAGGCCAAAGGAGCTGTAAGATCAAAGAAAAAGGCCAAACAAGCCCCAGTTTGACAAGAAATGATTTATTAAGGGGCCATCTGCAGGGGAGTAGATTTGTAACCCCACCTCCCTTAAGACCACCCAAAAGAAGAATGTTTAAGAGCAGGCATAATAGTCATATCTCCAGGGCAGATCAAGGACGTTATGCCCAGAGGGGAAGGTGTGTTTAGCGAGGTGGTTAAACAAAAGGAAAGAATGTGGGGAGGGGGGCTGTGCTCAAAGTTTCAGATCACAGCCAGGTCATCATGGAGGATTTGTCCAAGGTCTAGTCTGGTGTCACACACCTGGGATATTTCCTAAGACTTAATGCCAATCATTCACCAATCTTTTTTAATTTTCTGCATCTGATCCCTAGTGGATTATCCAGGAAGGGTTCAAGAGAACAGTATTGCTCTGGCTCTCCCATGTTCATAACAGCTTGATTCCCACACTTGATGGTCAGTTTCACTCCATAAAATCAGTGGCTCACAAGTCCTGAAATACTATATTGTTTTATATTAAACATTATATTGGCTTCTGACATAAAGCATTGCTGTTGAAAGTAAGATGACAACTTGTATTTTTTTTCCTTCGCCAGTGATGTGGTCTGTTGGCTAGGATTCCCTCTATTTATTTTATTTTTTAAAATATTTTATTTTATTTTTAAAAATTTTTTAATGTTTATTTTTGAAGGAGAGAGAGACAAGAGTGTGAGGGGGGGGGGGGGCAGAGGGAGAGGGAGACACAGAATCCGAAGCAGGCTCCAGGCTCTGAGCAGTCAGCACAGAGCCTGATGCGGGCTCGAAATCACAAACCGCGAGATCATGACCTGAGCCGAAGTCGGACGCCCAACCAACTGAGCCACCCAAGCGCCCCTAAAGATTTTATTTTTAAGTAATCTCTACATCCAGTGTGGGGCTTGAACCCATAACCCCGAGATCAAGAGTCACATGCTCCACCGACTGAGCCAGCCAGGCACCCTGTTTTCTTAAAGTCCAGCAGTCTTCCTAGACTTGAGTCTCTGGGTTACCTAGCCTAGTTTTTTAACCTAGTTTGTTGTTGTTGTTGTTGTTGTTGTTTTAAGGTGGGGGTGTTGGTGTATTAATCTGTTAGGACTGACATCATAAAACACAACAGGCTGGGTGACTTAAACTTATTTACTCAGGGCGCCTGGTAGCTCAGTTGGTTGAGCATCTGACTCTTGATTTTGTCTCAGGTCATGATCCCAGGGTTATGGGATCGAGCCCTGTGTCAAGCTCTGTGCTAAATGTGGAGCCTGCTTGGGATTCTCCCTCCCTCTCGCTCTCTTTCTCTCTCTCTCTCTCCCTCTGCCCCACACCCCACCCCCCACACTCACACTCTATTTCTCCATAAAATAAAAATTAAAAAAAAACAACTAAAAAAAACCCAAGAAATTTATTTTCTCACAGACATTCTATCTTCTGCCATCTTTCCAGAAGAAGAGAGGCTTTGCTTGGCTGGAGTCCACACTGGCCAGTCCCCCTGGACAGGGAGCAGAATGGAGAAGGGTGGGCAACACTCTTGGCGGTGAAGGGAAGGCATCCAGCAGATGACAAAGGCCCTCAGTGGCTGGGCTTCTACCTATGTCTTCCTGCCCACTCTTGACACCCACTGGTTTTTTTCCCCAGGTGCTCTGGAGACAACAAACTGCTTCTCGGGGTCCCCAAGCACACCATCCTGTTTCTGGCCTCTTTGCCCTTGTTCACCAAGTCACGACTACCTGGAATGCCCTCCCTCACTCCCCCACCCACTTCTCTCGAGTTCAAGAGCTCCTATTTATTTCCACCTGTAGCATTCACCTCACCTCGGGCATCTTCTCTAGAATATCTTCCTAAAAGTCTTGCTGGTGGCAGGGACCCACCTCCATGCTTTCACAGCATGCATGTGGGCACTCACACACTCCCATGCACAGGACGCAAAACACAGACACAGACACATAGTCACATACACACTCCCATGCCACCCACCCACGCCTGCTCCTTGCACCCTACCTGACTGCATTGCAATTGTGTCTCTCTCTGAGTAGTCACAGGTTGCTGTGAGCTCCGGGAAGGTGGGAGGTCTCACCCCGTCACCTGGAATAAGAACAGACCAGTTGTTATTCCCCTGGTCCCAGAATTCACTATCTAGGTCATCACCGTGGCTTCATAGTGGGTATGATGACTTCTTTGCCTTAATGCCTTTAGGTCTGAGCATGGCATTTGCTTTACCCAGTGATGTCAGCAGAGCTTTTAAGAGTGCGGGGGTGGTTTGCTTTGTCTCTTGTACTGCTGTGATCTACCCTGAGAAGTGTCGCAGGTAGCCACTGGACCACGTAGAATGTGGGGACGTGAACAGTAGAGCTGAAGCCAACACAAAGGCTGACCCCAAGCCCAGTCAGCTCGTGGCCTGAAGCAGAAATCCCTGTTCAACTGCTGACCTACTTATGAATGAAGAAAACCAACGCTTGTTGTAAGCTGCTGAGATTTGGAGGATGTTTGTTTTGCAGCATTATTGCAGCAATAGCTGACTAAAACATCATTCATCCTTGTGTTCCCAAGCCCAGGGCAGTCCTGGGGCCAAACCTGTTTGTTGGATAAAAAAGCAAAGACATTCTTTGATTCAATACCTTTGCAGTGTGGGTTGGCTCAAGTCACTGCACCACCCGAGACCTTTGCTATGTCTTCTTTCCAAAGGGCATCGTAATTGTTTCTTTGTGGGGTTGCTACGAGGATAAATGAAATAATGTGGGGAAAGCTCCCGGCACTTGGTGTTCAATAAGTGACATTTTTCTTCCCCCATCTCTGCCCCTTACCATCTTTTTTTTTTTTTTTAATATATAAGGGTTATTTTTTTAAAGTTTGCTTATCTATTTTGAGTGAGAGACGTAGAGTGTGTGTGCAAGCAGCAGAGGGGCAGAGAGAGAGAAAGAATCCCAAGCAGGCACCGAGATGTTAGCACAGAGCCCGATGTGGGACTCGATCCTGTGAAAATTGAGATCATGACCTGAGCTGAAGTCAAGAGATGGACACTTAATCGACTGAGCCACCCAGCCCCCTGCCCCTTATCATCTTTAAGTGAGCTCTTTGGTTAAAATGATCAGGGAGTAGAGGAAGCTGAGATGGGGCAGGGTGGTGGGGAAAGGGGAGAGTTTACTCTCTGTTCTTGAGTCTCTGGGCCCTTTTACTCCAGCTGGGGAACCTCTTTATATTCTTCTTTCCTTCCTCCTTTACCCCCAGAATTCTTCCTTAAGTCACTGCCAACTTGCTCTTCTGGACCCAGAGAGGAAGATTTACCCCAGATCCCAAGAATGGCTCAGCGATTCCCTGGCCCAGCACAGGACTGGGCTGCCTTACGAGGACAGGCAGCTTATGCTTCCTGTCCCAGAAGCCAGCTGCTATGTAGGGTCTGTCTACTCTGAAACTGCCGTAATATGAGGACACCCAGGCTGTGTTGAGGAGCACTGTGCTGAGGTGACACCCTTGGCAGTGAAGCCTTCTTGGGCTTTCCAGCCCAGCCCAGCCCAGCTGCCAGCTGGGGGCAGCAGGGTGAGTAGCCTCAGCTGATGCCAGATGGAGCAGAGGAGCCTTCCAGATGTATCCAGTCAATCCACAAATTTGTGGGAAATAGTACATTTTTGTTGTTTTAAGTCATTAAGTTTTGAGATAAATTCATAGATAAATAGGGGTGACTGGGTGGCTCAGTTAAATGTCCAGCTGCAGCTCAGATCATGATCTCATGGTTTGTGAGTTCAAGCCCCGCATCGGGCTCCGTGCTGACGGCTCAGAGACCAGAGCCTGCTTCGGATTCTGTGTCTCCCCCTCTCTCTGCCCCTCCCCCACTCAGGCTCTGTCTCTCTGTCTCTCAAAAATGAATAAATGTTAAAAATGTTTTTAATTAATAGATAAATGAAACTCTTTCTCTATGACACCTATGTTATATATACTATGTGTAATGTTTATTTTTTTAAGATTTTGTTTTTTAAGTGATCTCCACACCCAACATGGGACTCGAACTCACAACCCCGAGTTCAAGAGTCACACGTGCCACCGCCTGAACCGGCCAAGTGCCCATAATATTTATTTTTATTAGTCTTTCTGAACCATTTGACAGGAAGCAGCAGAAATCATGACCTTAAATATCACAGTGTGTATCTCTAATGAATCAAACATCCTCCCACATAACAGTATAGTTCTCAAATGCAGGAAATTGAACACTGACACAATATTCGCAATCATTTGGCCCCTATTCGTATTTTCTCAATTATCTAAACAATGTCTTTCTTAGTCTCTATTTTTTTATTTTATTTTTATTTTATTTTTTTCAGTTCCAGGATGCAATCAGGATAATGCATTGTACTTTGTGGCTGTTATCGGCTGTATGTAGCTGCATATCAAGTCACTCCAAAGCTTTAGTGGCTTAAAACAACCATTTTTATCATCCCTCAGTTTCTGTGGGTCAAGAATCTGGATGTGGCTTAGCTCTTTCGCTCAGGGTCCCTCAAGGCTGCAGTCAAGGTGCTGGCCAGGGTTACTGCGATCTCAGGGTTCAGCAAGGACAGGGTCCACTCCTAGCTCATTCAGCAGTTGTTGGCAAGATTCAGGTCACAGCAGAATGTTGGCCTGAGGGCCTCACCGCCTTGCCACACGGGGCTTTCCACAGGGAATCTGGTAATTCCAACAGGCTGAGAGGAACCAGAGAGAATGTAGCAAGACAGAAGTCACAGTCTTTTGTAACCTACATTACCGTCTTTTGTAATCCAGAAATGACATTCCATTACCTCTGCTGTAGTCATTAGAAGCAGGTCTAGGCCCACTCAAGGACAGGGATCCCACAAGTGTGTGAATGTCAGGAGGGACGTCTTTGGGACCATCTGAGAAGCCTGCCTACCACAGTGCTCACCTGCTCATACTTCCTTCATCTCTTCTAATTTGGAGTGGTTTCTTAGTCATTTTCTTTGGCTTTTGGGTCACTGACATTTCAAATATTACAGGCCAGCTGTTTTTTTGTTTTTTTTGCTTTGTTTTTGAGGGAGACAGTGTGTGCGTGAGCAGGGAGGGGGCAGAGGGAGAGAGAGAGAGAGAGAGAAAGAGAATTTCCAGCAGTTTCCCTGCTCAGCCCCAATTCAGGGCTGGATCCCATGACCCTGAGATCATTACCTGAACCTAAATCAAGAGTTGAACACTCAAACACCTGAGCCACCCAGGCGCCCCCCAGGCCAGCTGTTTTATAAATGTCCCTCAGTTTGGGTTTGTCTGATGTTTCCTTGTGATTAGATTCCAGTGATGCATTTTTTTGGCAGGAATGCTTCATGCTCAACATTGTAACCTTCCCAAAGTATCCCATCAGGAGGTACAAGATGTTGGTGTGTGCTCTTATTAGTAATTTTTTAAAATGTTTATCTATTTTTTTTTTAATTTTTTAATGTTTATTTTTGAGAGACACAGAGAGACAGAGTGTGAGCAAGGGAGGGGCAGACAGAGAGGAGACACGGAATCTGAAGCAGGCTCCAGGCTCTGAGCTGTCAGCACGGAGTCCAACACGGGGCTCAAACCCACGAACCGGGAGATCATGACCTGAGTGGAAGTCGGACACTTAACTGGACTGAGCCCACCCAGGCGCCCAGGCTCCACATTCTAACCACTCTGCAATTCTGCCTCTGGCCTGGAAAGTTCTTTTTTCAACAGGGTACAATTTTTCAATTTTTCAAACAGGGTAATAAAAAACGAAACAAAACAAACAAACGAAAAACAAGACCAGATCTCTTGGTGGAGCAATTGTGAGAAGAAGTTAAGCCTGGAAACTATTGTACGATGAAAGTTCCTAATGTCCTGTCAGACGTTTACCCTCTCTCTCTCATTTGCAATCAAGACAGCCTCCAACGAAGGCCCAATTATTAGCTGTCATGCCAGCCCAGAGAAACTCGTTTCTTTCAATTGCTGGTCGCTTTACCTAGAAAGCTCTGTCCCATCTCTGACTTCTCTTCTGCCTGCAGAATTCTGGCTCATCTCGGAAGCCCAGGCCTGGGGCCTTCAGCTCTGAGAATAAGGCTGTAGCACTGAATGATTCCCAGGGCTGACAGTCACATCACATTCCACCTGCCCCGGAGCTGTGCAAGCCTGTGATCTTGTTCTGGAGACACCCACTCCCTTACCCCCAGCCCCAGCCTCCCCTCACATAGCACATTGTATCATTAGTATTTATTTAGACTTGGATCTGTCTCCTCTGGACAGAAGGTGGGACCACAACTTATCTACCTCTGTGGGTCCCAGTATCTAGAATGTGCTCAATAAGTATTGGCTGAACACAGGAATTTCCCAGTGGCCACCTGTGCTGCTCCTCCCCATGTCAGTAGCACAATCCGTTCTCTATAATCTGGCGATGACACAGTCCTAGGTTTCAGCCTTTGTATTCCCTGACGTGCTTACAAAGTTCTGGCACTAAAATCCCAGACTCCATGTGTCTGACAGGAAGGCCTGCCTCATAAGGCCAGCAGGTGCAGTTAAACATAGCTTCTTGACAGATCTGTGTGCCTCAAAGGAGGCCCTCCCTTCAGAGAAGAGATGATGGAGTCTGGAGAATCCTCCCCCCCCCCCCCCCCGAAACTGATTGGAGAACATGCAGACGGATTCCAGAGCACAGGTCCTCGCCCTGTGGATGTTGAGGCTAGGGAGATACGGAGAGGGACTCAGGATGCTTACCCAGGAGGTGATTTATGGTCTAAGCTCTCACCAAATTTCCAGTCCCCTGGAGGTCACAGAACTGTTAATAATAGAACTGAAGCACCCAGTCGGGTTTTTCTTCCAAAACAGACACCAAGGTCTCACTTCACAGTCTGGAGCACTTTGCCCAGGTCCCTCCAGCCCACAGTCCTGGTGGAAGCTTGGGCTGGGCTGGACCCAGATAATAAACAGGGCCCTCTGACTTCCGCCACCTGTGAGGATTTCAGCCCAGGTTAGGCCGGGGCCATGCTCCATTCTGTTCAGGTTTCTTTTCTACACATGGTGAAAATGACCAGGGCGGCATAAGTGTAGATGTTCAGGTTGTTGCTTTTTAAAAATTTTTCCTATTTCTTCTTTTCGGGAAATAACCTCTTGTGTCTAAGCCCTGGACTATCCCATTATAATGTCAGAACCACTGTCTTAAAGAGGCCTGAATTAGCTCATGGCGCTAAGCGTTGAGAAGCCTCAGGAGAAAAACCTAGCAAGCCCAGCTCAAAGCCCGGGAGGCCGGGGCACCACAGGATGCAGGCAGCTGACAAGGAGTCTCGGCTTGTGTTCCAATTCCGAGCACTTCACCACGCTCCAGGCTAAGTTGGCCTTGTACCCGTGAGCCGGCGCTGCCCGGCCGGGCACTGCCCGGCGCGTGGGAGGCAACACGCTGCCAGCCCGACGTCCAGCAGCACCCACCCCACCCTCCGCGGGAGGCGCCGATCGCCACCCCCAGGAGGGTCGGAAGATTACGCGAAGCCGCTCTGGCTGGTCCGCGTGGACCCTACTTCCCTCTTGCTTCGCGGGTCTCGTACTAGGGGAGCCCCGGACTGGAGGCGCGAGAAAGCGGTAGGGCGGGAGGGTGACCTGTGACCGCCCAGAGAGGGTGTGCTTTGGTCTTTGGAAGCCCTGGGGACCGTCACTTGGATCCACCACCCCAACCCCCGGCCTAGAACCAGCGCAGCCAGGGGGATGTCTCCGGCGAGGGATAGGATGGGAGGCCGGTAAGGGCTTGGGAGGCTCTGGCAGGGTGAAGCCGCGAAGATCCGCACGCCGCCTCTCCCCCCACCTACCCACCCCGGGGCCGGGAGCTCCTCCCAGTCTCTCTGCGAGGAGGTGGGGGATCCGAGAGGCCCCCAGCGAGTCCCCGGGGAGGGCGGGCCGAGGTGCAGTGCCCGGAACAAAGGCCCACAGAGGGGTCCCGGAGAGCGCGGCTCCCCGGGGGCGGGGGCGGGCCCCCTCCCTCCCCCCTCAGCTCCTCCCTCTCCTTCCCTCCTTTCAGCCAGAGGCCGGGCCGGCGCGCTGCCCAAGCTGCGCCAACTTCGCCAACGGTTCCCAAGTTGCTGGGCGCGCAGGGCTGGGAGCTGGGTGGGGTGAGGAAGGAGAGGAGGAGGAGGAGGAGGGCTCCCCGGGCGCCTTGGACGCGGTTCAGGAATCCGTCGCCGCCGCGGGCCGCTCGCGGGCTCGGGCCCGAGCGGGGAGGGCGCCAGGCAGGACCGCTCGCTCGCTCGCTGCGCAGGACGGCGCCCGCCTGGCGCCGCTTCCCGCTCGGCGTGCGAACCGGCGGGGCTGCGCCTCCCTCCCTCCCCGCCGCCGCCGCCGCCGCCGCCGCCGCCTCCTCCGGGGGGCACAGAGCCCGGGCCGCGAGGGATCGGAGCCGCTGAGCTGCTTCTGCCGGGCTCTACGCAGAGGAGGGCAAAGTTGCGAGCGGATGCTGCAAGCGCCGGACCCCAGCCGCGGACAGTCGGATCCGCCCCCGCCGGAGGAGGCTCGGCGGCCGGGGTAAGTAGGGCGCCGGCGTCCCGGAACCGCCTCCGAGGCCCGGGCAAGGCCGCCCAGCCGTGCGCCCCCCAACCTTCCCCGTCCGGGCGGCCCGCCAAACTTTGGAGGAAGAGGGGGCGAAACGGAGCGTGGGAGAGGGAGTTCCCGGCCCAGGGAAAACTCCACGCAGGCACCCGCAGTCCCTAGACCCAGCCCGCACCCAGATTCACAGCTGCCAGGTACTCGCAGCTCATCATCATGCAAGCCACAGACACATCGCGCACTCGCTCTGAGCACACGCCACACGGACTCCGCACACCGCGCAGGCCGAAATGTACAATTCCGGGGGCGCCAGGGTTTGGATGTTTAGACCAAGCATGCCCTCTTCCCGCCTGCCCTCAAGTAAATCCACGGTCTTTGTCTGCAGCCCCCCCAGTGAGGAGCCCCCACAGCGTGATGGGCCAGGGAAGAGCTGTCTTGTCTTTACAAGTCGTGGCCGGCACCCCGAGGCTAGAAGTGGGGAGGGGGAAACCAGACACTGCAGTTGGATCTCGGGGTTCGGCAGAAGCGAGTCTGGTGTGGAAAGTCCGTGTCTTGGTGATGTGTCTGGGTGTGCGCAGCCCTTCCGGAGGCGAGGCCGGGAGAGAGGAGGGAGTGATTCATAAAACTCAGACCCGGCATGCTGGGCTCTGAGCAGAGTGGAAAAAGCAGCAGGCCAATGCTGCCCTGCGCGGGACAGCTGGGTGGTGGCAGTGACAGGGCTTGTGAGGAAAGCACACAGACCCTCCCCCCACCCCGGGCGGATGTGCTTCCTCAGAGGGACTTCCAGGAGGACCAGCGAGGAGATTCCAGCCCTGGATGGGTGTGTCAACCGGGGTGGGGGACGTTTAAGGCTCCCAAGGTCTTGAAGAAACCAGGGCAGTGCTGGAGCCCTTCTCATTTTCACTGCACCTGAAGCTGTGTTTATTTTCAGGTGCCCTAGTGTGCTGGGGCCCTGGGATATTTCAAGGATTGTCCTGGACCAAGCACAGTGCTTGGCACACAGCTGGTACTCAATGAGTAGTTGTTTGATGATTAATGGCACCAATATTAACGTTCGCTAAGGACTCACTGTGAGCCAAGCCTGGTGGCCTCACCTGGGTTGGATTTGGTGTTCCTGCAGAGGAGGCGGCCCTGAGTGGTTCCAGGGAGCCCTGCCTGAGCTGTCTGGAGAAGCGGCCCCAGCAGTGTCTTCCACTGTGCCCTGTGGGCTGGCCCTGCGGTCTTGAATCTCATCATTGACCTATGCTCCCCTAAGAGGGGCAGCAGGAAAGCCTCCATGTCTATACCTGGCTAAGCAGGGGATGGTGTTGCACGCTTCTTCCTGGCTCCTGCTGGCCTGGCTGGAAATGGGTCTCACAAAAGGTCTAGGGGCTGTGTCCTCCAGCAGGGGCTTGGCTCGGGTGGCAGCAGGTGGAGGGGGGTAGTCGCAGTCCCTGTACCGAATGTTGGGCGGGTTTCTGTGTGCCCGCGGGCGTGCCTTTCCCAGAGGAGCTGAAACATCTCATGTTCCCGGAACTGGGATCGCAAGCAGTCTTGGGAGTGCTTCCCTACCGGCATGGGATTGAGAGGGTGCAAGGGTATGGGACAAGCTGGCCGAGGAATCACAAAGAGATGTGTCATTCCCCTGCCCCTTTGTGAATAGGTTCAGTCTGCATTTCGAGCTTCTACATGGCCTAAATGCTGAAATTAGCAGAGCACGTGGGCAGCACCAGAACTATGTGGGTGGCCCCAGGTGAGAGAGGGAGTGAACTGGACCTGGCCACCTCCTGTTTCGGGTGGCGTGCCACAACCAGTGCTTCCCCGTATCACCTTCCCACCTTGTGTCTTCTGTGAATCAAGAGCCCTGCATACGTTATCTCATTAAGCCTTTCCATCCCTGTGAAGTTAGCATTTTGTGGCCATTTGGCAGATTAGGAAACCGAGGCTCAGAAAGTTACGTAACTTTTTCGAAGTCGCACTGCTGACGAGGCACAAAGCTGGGATTTGAACCTGGACGGTCTAACTCTGGAACTCACGCTGTCTCCACCATGGGAGGCTGTCTCCAAGGTCCCTACTGGTTCTCCATGGCAACAAAGAAGCCACACTGGCTACTTACTTGCTAACGTGGTCCTGGGGCCTCTGACTGCAGTCCTTTTTCCACACTCTCTGCCCAGACTGGGCTACACCATGGGCCATGGGAAATTAAACTCTGGGTGGCTTCAGGCCTCTGGAGCCTTCCGTGTAGAGCTGGAGTTGGGAAATGATGAGAGATTTGGAAGTGAATTGAGGGAGATGTTGCAGTAATTCCAGTGAGAGATGATTTGCTGCTTCTCCGAGAAGACAAAGCTGTCACTTGTGACCATACAACTCATAAGTTTGGGTTTGGGAGAAATTGCCAGGTAGACATCCTCAGATGGTATTTCCTTTTTTTTTTTTTTTTTTTTTTTTTTTTTTTTTTTTCCGGCCCTCACCAGAGTGGAAATCTGTTAACACGGGGAAATCAGTCCTCACCTGCCCCCGCCTGCCTGGTGAAGATAGAGGGACATGTTGTGGCTGTCCTTCCTACACCTACCATGTGCCCCGGGGCAGTTTCTGGTCCCCAAGAGAGATGGGTGGGACAGAGCTGGGGTGGGGAGTGATAATGCATGGCTCACCTGGTCCCTAGCTTATGCTTTCCCACATGGGCCCCACAGGGACAGCGGTTATCAACCCCACTTTACAGATGAGGAAGTGAGGCTCAGAGAGGTGCAGTGGATGCCCAAGGTCACGAAGCTAGGAGCCGGCAAGCTATCTGCCTTCAGGCCCCCCTGCAGGCACTTAGGGGCCGCCATGGTCTCAGTCTGGTTTGTACTGTGTACCCCCCAAGGGCTGAGAGGGCTACCTCTCACTGCTCTGCCCACTCCCATCTCCGGCCAGCATGTCTATGGTACGGGAAAAACTGGCAACCTTAGAAAAAGGAGCAACTACCCAGCTGGCCCCTCCCACCTTCCCCAGCAAGCCCACTGGGGTGAGCTCCGTGAGCCTTGACAGTGTTGAACTGCAGGTATCGGCATCGTCTTCTGGCTCCATTGTGGAGTGGACACGCCGTCCAGGATAGAGGTTGGGAGACTGGGTGTGGGGAGAAACTGCCCCACCCAAGGGACAGGGGCTGTTCGTCTGTGCACCCTGGCTCCATCCCAGTGTCTGAGACGTGGAGGCACTTAGGAACACTGTCAGGTGATGGGTGAAGCCCAGGGAGCGGCTGCGGGCGAGCACCTCTGCTGGGAAGTCATAAAGCAAGGGGAGCCAAGGGAATCTTAGCTGGAATCTTAGCCGTGAGGAAACCCAGAAGTCTCTGCGCGTCATGAAGTCACGTAGGAGGAAAAGAAAACAGCTCTCCTTTTCATTCCTTAAATAGAAATAAGAAATAATGTCACCTTTTCTTCCCTGACGACTAACTAGATGATAGAATGCTGCTTGTCCTGCCCTGAGCACGTGGCTTCCTCAGCTGGGTGTGGGGTGGTCCCTGTTGGGCTGGACAGTCTGTTCTGCGCTTGGAGGGGGACACACTCAGTCTTTGGCTCCATTGCCCCAAATCTGGCTGCTTGCTCCCCCTGCCCTTATCCACCACCATGGAGAGAGAGGTGGCAGGCAGGCCATGGGAGCGCCCGGCCACCCGTAGCTTCATATCCACCCTCCATTCCTCACCCTCTTGTCTCTCCCCTCCATGTTTCCCTCCCTCCCCTCCTCTCCCCTGCTCCACAAAGATGTCTGTGTGCTGAAGGACTGTGGGTTTCTCTAGGCCCTGGGAAATTTATCACTGGGGTTCTAGAGGACTCTGAAAAGGATTTGGAGGAAAGTGTGGAAAATAAATAAGCCAGGTCCTAGTTCAGCGTCTCCTAAATACCACAAGTAAACAGCCATCTCGAAGGCCAGCCTGGGAAGCACTGTTCTGGCCTCCCGTGGTTACACCTGGCTTACTGGCTGCTTTCACCAGCCCCCTCCTCCCTATCCCCTCCCTGTCCAGCCCCTCCTCCTTGACTTTGGGAGCCTCAAAAGTCAGGGAACACACCGGGCCACCGGGCTGTCCTTATGCTGCGGGAGGCTGGCACACTGGCCACCGGGACCAGGAGGAACATGTGGGAGAAAAGTCCGCCTAGGGTTCCAGCTCAACCCTGTGCCATCTGAGCAAGTCTCGGCCTTGGTCCCACTCAGCGAGGCAGAAGGTGGTCTCTCTGTTGGTGAGTTTTACTTTGATGGTGGAGAATGGTGGGGCTTTTTCCAGCTTTGTGGCACCTGATGAAGCTTTGTGTCTTAAATGTCAGTTTCGAGTGGATGGACCAAAGCTAACTTCCCTCTCTTATGTCCATCCAAGGTGGGGCTCACTTGTGAAGAAACCTTCAAAACCCATACATTTAGCTTGAAGGGCTTTCTGGACTAACTAGAATGTCAAGGCTCTTTGCTTTTGGCCGGAGTCATATCAGATTAGGCCATATCAGCTTAGGGTGCTGGTGGTCTAAAAGGTTTCAAGAAGTCCCAGCACTGTTGTAAGTTACTATGCCTATAGGGCAGGAAGCAAATTCATGATCGCTTCAGAACTTCAGTGCATTTAATTGACCGCTCTAAAACCCAGCACCTAGTGAGGAGAGCGAGCTGGGGCTCTCTGTGGGGGCAGTTGCTGGCTGGGACCTAGAGAGTGGCTGAGGGGCCTTTCCAGTGGATGTGAGCTGGGTCAGCAAACGCAAACCTCCGGGATCTGGGGAGCAGGCACTGCCGGAAGGCTCTGGGTCCTGCCTCTGGCCAGGGAGTCCCTTTCTCATGCTGCTGCCAGGCTGCAACAGAGAGAGTACTTGGGTGTGAGCCCCATAACTTGCAGCCTTGGTGGGTTGATAGGAGAGAGAATGCATACCCATGTACTCACAGACCATCACACGTATCATCATGGGCATTTCAACACACACACACACACACAACACACACACACATTCAGATATGTCCCCCTTCCCCGCCAAACACAAATATTTCAGTAAACAGCTAGACATAGTATATACCAAAACATTTGTAGGCCAAGTGCATGCATACACAAATACACAAACACAGGGACACACTCATTCCAAAAGGCAAATTATGTAATGGTTAAGAGCACATAACCTAAAGCTGGAGTGCCTGCAGTACTGCTTAGTGACTGTGTGACCTTGGGCAAGTTGCTTAACCTCTCTGGGCCTTAGTTTCTTAATCGGTAAGAGATTAGTTCACTGACCGCTCTCGGTCCTAGGTGATAGGGCTCTCAGTGAATTAATATCTGTGAGGAGTTTAGAAACGTGCCTGTACGTTGAACTAGGCCTGTGTTATAAGTATTATTCACCACATACTCTCTGCCCCAGATACTCAGTCCTGCATTTACAAGACTTCCCAGAGAGGTGTTCAAAAGCTTGTTAGTGAATGGAATCAATCACTTTGCACATTCTGAGCCCCGATTTCTCAGAATGTGTGGCATTTGCTATACTAGACACAAATTAGAATTTATTAGGAAAATAATTTCATCTTCCCTCAGAAAGCTCATTATTTTAACAGTGTTGGTCCTAACTCCCCCAGAGAAGGCCAAGATTCCTTTAGCAGCAGAGGTTTTCAAACTAGGTGCCACGGAGCCCCAGAATTCAGTGGGGACCCCTCCGGGGCCTGACGGGA
The DNA here is from genome assembly GCF_027475565.1 of Acinonyx jubatus. NCBI lineage: Eukaryota > Metazoa > Chordata > Mammalia > Carnivora > Felidae > Acinonyx > Acinonyx jubatus. The sequence continues at coordinate 31,621,513 of NC_069393.1, forward strand.
GGGGGCTCCAGGCCTCTCCCCGCCGTGTCTGTGGTATGCATCGGGCTTCTGAGGGAAGTTCTGGTTCAGAAGTCTCCACAGCTCAGCCATTTGAAAGCCCCCCTCTACAGGCAGACCTGCTTCCCTTCTTGTGTGTGTGCATGCCTGTTCACACACGCCGAGCCGGTGCCGGTGTGAGCCCACACAGCCACCTGAGGTGGGGCCCCGGGGCCTCCCCGATCTCCTTCCCTCTTCCCTCTTCTCCCTTGCCCTCCAGCTGCCTCACCATCTGCAGAATTCTGGGAAGTGCTAACAAGTCTGAGCCAAAGCAGCGCTATCTGAGGAAATATTTTGAAAACAAACTGGGCCACCTCCCCTGGCTGAGACTACACCAGTTTTCAGCAAGAAATTTCACAACTCGAATCATGCCTGGGGCACGTGGGCCTGGCTCCCCTCCGGACAAGGCCTGGGGCCTGTAGGGTTAAGGACAGACATACCTGAAAGAGGCCCCAGATAGAAAGCTATAGCACCTGTGAGGAAGGGGAAGTCAGCCTCACAGGGGGGATGAAGAACCGAAACACCCATGACCGTGAAGGTCAGGCGCCCTATCTTATTTTTGCTCTGAGGAGCTGTTTTCCTCTGACGGTTCCTCCATACACATCTGGGTGCAGGTGTCCAGGGGTCAGGGGCACGGGAGGCGTTAGTAATGGCAGCTAGCATGCACAGCACCGTGCTCTTAGAACCTTCCGGGCCTGCGACCGTGTTCTCACAGGAAGCTCTTAAGGGAGGTTTCTTGTTATTGCCATATTACAGACAGGCAGACAGAACCACAGAGGCAGAATGCGTTGCCCACATCCCCCGGCTCGAAAGTGCACAGCGGGGTCTGAGCCCTGTGGCCTGGCTCCCGTAACCAGTACCCGGAACCCTGCCACAACCCTGCCGTGTGTGAACCTGCGTGCTGCCGTGGCTGCGGCCCGAGGAGGGACAGAGAGAGTGCACGCAAGAGCAGGCATTTCATAACTGGCCAGGGCGTGCCGCTGCTCTCTGGCCAGGAAGCTCTGGGGAGGCTGGCTTCAGGGGCAGCTCCGTGAAGGCACTGCGGGTGGGAGTTCGAGCCCTCGGCCTTCCCCAGGCTGACCCGGACGGGGCATTTGTGATGGTCCGTCAGCCTCTTTTGCGAGGCCGGCCATGTGCTTCCCCTTGGCAATGATCTGGCTTCAGGAACTGGCATAGATGGCAGGAGAAGGGATTTACTTTTTTTTTTTTAATTTTTTTTTTAACATTTATTTATTTTTGAGACAGAGAGAGACAGAGCATGAATGGGGGAGGGGCAGAGAGAGAGGGAGACACAGAATGGGAAGCAGGCTCCAGGCTCTGAGCCATCAGCCCAGAGCCCGATGCGGGGCTCGAACTCACGGACCGCGAGATCGTGACCTGAGCTGAAGTCGGCCACTTAACCGACTGAGCCACCCAGGCGCCCCAAGAGAAGGGATTTAAACAAGTAAGGAGGAACTGGCAGATCAGGGCGGTCCAAAAAGATAGGAGGAGCCCCACCCTGGGGTAGGTGCCGAGCTGCTTGGGATGCCAGCGGCTTCCGTGGGCCCTGAGATCTTCCCGCTGGATAGCATGCCCCAGTTTCCCCTTCCCCAGCCCTCACCTTATCTTCACTCGTCCACCTTCCAAATTATCCTCTTTCCCCAGACAGTGCATCCAGCTCTGCCTCTCCAGCTGCCAAGAACATTCTCCTTCCTTCTTTTCTGGTGGCCAGCTCCCATTCAGCCCCAGGCCTCAGCTTAGGTGTCACCTCTGGAAGCCTAGGTCAGCTGCCGGCATGTCTCCCCCTTGTCACACTTTACCCCACTGTGTGGCCATTGCTGGTTTCATGGTCTGTGGTCTCCTATGGGTAGTGAGCTCTGTGAGGCAGGACAGCGTCTGTCTCGTCCCCCTTGGTGTCCCCAGTGCTTCCACAGCTTCAGTGAGTCCCCACCTGACTGTGGAACTGTGAGTGGTGGATAGGACACAAAGCCACACCGTGCAGGAGAGGACAGTGCTCAGCCTCCCGGATGGGATGCGCTTGTTAGGAAGTGGTCTGAGTCTGCCCCCTCCAACTCACCATGACTCCCACCATGACCCAGCCCCAGCCCCATCAGCAAGTGCTTCTCAGTCCTGTCCCCTTGTGGACGGATGTCCGTTCAGCCCCTTCAGCCCCTCCGGGGCTCAGTCCCACCCCCAGGTAACGCAGATCTCCTGTGGCTGAGTCCTTTCCCCTGAGCCCAGAGAAGGAAGCCCAACTGGCAAGCTGCCTGGGGGTGGGGGTGGGGGTTCCGGCTGAAGCCCTCAAGTTACTCTTGCAGAAGTAGTGGAGCCCTGAGTGCTAAGTTCTCCTCTAGGCCACCCAGGGAGACACATTAGGTGCTTCAGCCCTGGCATCGCCTGTCCAGATACTACATGCCTGCTCATGCCTGACACTGTGCAGGGTAGCCTGGGGGTAGTAGCAGAAAGTGCCCTCGGGCCAGACGGGGAGAGGAAACTTGGGCACAGATAACCACCCTGGAGTCCAACTGTGATGAGCCCACAAAGGTGGACATGAGGGAGGACTTGGGGAGGGCTTCATGGATGAGGTGGGCATTCAGGCGCAAGGAGGGAACTTGGGCAAAGGCAGGGATGGGAGAGTTCAGATCGAATGCAGAGAATGGCAAGGAGTCCATTTGGACTGAACTGTAATTTGAAGGATGCACGAAGAGAGATGAGGCAGGACGGAGTTGTGGTTGCAGGTGCAGCCTGTAGAGCCAGGCTGCTTGCAAGGGAAGGGAACCCTGCTCCCCACATGCTGTGTGACCATGCCAAGTTGCTTAACCTCTCTGTGCCTCAGTTTTCTCATTTGTAAAATGGAGATGCTAATAGTACCCACCATATGGGGGTGATAGAATAAAATGTGTCCCTGTGCGAGTGTTTACAGCAGTGCCTCACACAACGGTAAGCATCAAGAAGAATGAGCTATTATTTTTTTAATAAATGCAGCTAGAAAAGTAAATTGAGGTCAGATCATAGAGGCCCTTGAATGTCATACTTTACATTTGCTAAGCACCTGCTGTGTGCCAAGTATTTCACAGACCATCTCACTAAGCCCCATACAACCCAGCAAGGTTGATAGCAATGTTTCCATTTTATAGATGAGGAAACAGGTTCAGAGAGGCAGGTCAACCAACCCAAGATCACTTGGCCAGGAGGAGTCAGGAGCAGTAATGAAATCCAGGTCTTTCTGGCAGTTAGGTCTTCCCTCAATGTGGAGTTTGGAGAGACATGACAGGGAGCACGGGGGTCACAGCTAGGAGCAGAGCACCAATGCTATAGCCGTGGGTCCCGGGGGCAGGGAGGACAGGAGGTGCCAGGGGAAGGAGAGATACCATGCAAGCCTGAAGGGCAAGGAGACAGGGAGGGCGCAAGGCCCAGTACACAGCTCCCATTCACAGCCCAGGGGTACCACTGAGTCATCCTGGGAAAGCATGACATCACTGAGTCTCACGGTCTGCTGCCTACCTGCCAGCCTGCCCTCTGGAGTTCTCTGGTGTCCTTGTGCCCAGAGTCCTGCAAGGGACCTTTGGGTAGCAGAGCCAGGTCTGCCTTCTGGCTTCCTGTCCTGAGTTCTCCTCTCCGGCTGCTGTCTCCCACCTTCCCCGCGTTCTCTTCCCTGCCTGGGGTCTCCCGTACCCCCACTCATAAGCTCAGCTTTGGCAGGAGCTTCTGGAAGTGGTGATGGACATGAAGAGCTTCCAAAAGTACATCCTTGCCAGGCCTCGGATTGTAATTCTGGGAATCTCAGTGTTGGAATCGCTTTTAAAAAGTAAAGTCTGGTTGAGCTGTGTGCCCAGCACTCTGACAGGTCCCAAAGGCCTCTGCCTTCCTTGTAGGTACAGTTGAGTATCTGAGAGCTCTGTGTGTACTAAGCATCCTCAGGTTGAGTGATTTATTTGCATCTGTCTGATTGCATGAGGTAGCCCCATTTTACAGATGCCAACACTGAGGCCCAGAGAGGTTAGGTGACTTGTCCAAGGTCACACAGCCAAGATTCAAACCCTCAGCTGTCCAACTAAAGCTGTGCCTATGCTCTTAGCCACTGCACCATCCAGCTGCACGACAAAGCCATCAGAGAATCATAGATAAGGCGTATGAACCTATGTCTGCCAAATAGTGTGGTGCAGACAGGAAGTGCCATGAAGAGTTTTCATCCTTCAGTGTGGATCACTCCCCAGAGTTTCTTGGAGATTGTGGATCCATTTAGGAGGCGGCAGAGAGCACCCAGCTTCTTGGCCATGCAAACCCTGCTGACATGGCCATTTAGGGGGAGACTCACCTCTCTGGAAGGAGCACGGGGCTTCAGAGGATGCCTGTTCTGTTTTTGGTGGGCCAGACCTGGAAAAGGAGTGTGAGTCAAGAGAGGGGCCGAGTGCCAGCTTCCTCGGCCCGGTCTGCAGGCGCAGGATGCCAGGCTGACGCAGCTGCTGCTGGGACTCCCAGCCCCGTCCCACCCCAGCCGCTCCAGCTGGGAGGAGGGGCCCATGGCCAGCCCTGTGCTGAACGGTGTCCTCCCCCTCCACAACCTCACAAGGGAGGCATGGTCACCCCCATCTTCCAGGCGAGGACACTGAGGCCTAGAGAGGTTTTCTGGCTCACCTGAATTCCCTGGGCTGGAAAGGGGAGAAACGGACACTCTTAAGTCTTCTTTTCTGCGGAGACAGAGGAGGGAGGAGTTCAGCTGCCCTCTGACACCGAGAGTACAGGCCAGCTCTGTTCTCAGGCTTGCATTTCTGCTTCATTCTGCCGTCACTGCGTCCCTGTGTTGCGGAGAGAATGGCCCTCTGGGTGAGAGAGAAAAGCTCGGATTTCCCTTGGGCTGTGAGTTAACCATTTTTCCAGGAGTACTTTTGAAGCCACAGGGCCTCCTCAGGCCTCCAGCACTGGCTCCTTCTACACCAGATAGCCAGCCCCGCCCGAGTCCAGCCCTGGAAACTAAGGGCTTCCACCTGGCTTAGGTGATTACCTAGCATGTGACTCAACCGACCGGTGCTGGATTCTCAGGGGTCCCTAGCCCCTTTTTAATGCCCAAGTCCCAGGTTAGCACAAGTCCAATGGCCCTCCCCACAGCTATGTGGGGATCCCCCAGGATTCCACAGCCTGCAGGGTGGGTCCTCCTGACACTGTCCCCCCCGCCAGCCTCCAGGACCCCTTGGGCTTCAGGGGTGGCCACGCCCCCCCTCACACCTAGAAGGGAGGGGACCCAAACCAGTGACCCCCCCCCCCCCAACATAGTAACAATTTCTGGAGAGTTGTTGCTTTTCTTGCGGGGAACGTAGACTGTTAAGTTTGACTGTAGGGACAATTCTGTTTCCCGTTGCCTCTAAATTTTCCTTCCGGGCTTTGCCTCTGCTTAAATTTTCATACAGAGGCCTGTTAAAATGACTTCTAAAATGGGAGTCTCACCTCAAAAGAACTCTGCCTCTACCTCTACAGGTAGAAAACTGGTACCTGCTTTTAATTTTTTTTTTTTTTTTAGTTTTAAGTTTTATGAATTCAGTAATACATGCCCATGGTCCGAAATTGGAAAGGTAGAAAAGGATATATGGTGAAATGTCTTTCAAACCGAGGCGCTACCCAGAGAATAGCTGCCCCCAGACAGTGTGATCACCGTCCTGGGTCACTGCTAGGCCAGTGAGTGCTCCCTCCCAAGCTGTGCTGGCTGCCGCATCCCAGCCTCCCGCCACCCCTCCTCCCCCAGCAGTCACCTTCGGCTCTTCCACCCACGAGACACAAAGGCTCCCACGTCCTTCATCCCCTCCAACCCCAGCATGGCCCCTCAGCTTCCAGGGGAGCATTCTTCTGTGCCCCCAGCTGCCGCCTCTCCATTTTCCCCTCTTGCCTGGCTGGGCTGGGGTCTGCAGCTGTGGCCTGTGGGGTCAGGGCCTGACCATGGTGATCGGACCGGACATGCTGCCTCTTGGCCAGACTGCATGTTCAGAGTCCCCTGGGTGTGGGGGCTCACATAGACAGGTCGGCCCTTCTCCACTGCCATTTGGAGTGTGACTGAGGGTGACCTAGGCCTCCCTTGCTCCCCTCCCCTCCTCTCCCCCCTTCCTTCCCTTCATCCCTCCTCCTTTCCTTACATGTTTATGTGGTGCTGTATAGCGAACGTTAACTTCAATATGTATGAATGGAGCAAGGCAGAGAAATAAATAGTGCCAGGAGAGCAACGTGCGTGCTAGAGATTTGCTGTAAGCCGACCCCGCCTTTCACTTCGTGGCCTTACATCTCTAGCTGGGTGACCTTGGGCAAGTTGTTTACCTTCTCTGAACCTTCCTTTCTCACCTGGATGATGAAGGCAAGGATGGCGGTAAGGATCCAGACTGTGCACAGGGCTGGCATGAGGACCAGGAGTAGCAGAAAGGCTTTCTAAGGAGGAGAAGGTGACATATGTGTGGGGGTGGGAGGGGGCAGTGCTTTTACTCTGGGGGACTGATGATGGCTGATGGCTGTGGGGGCTGGATCAAGGAGGGCTCTGGGGACAGGTGGGGTTTGGCCTCAGCCTTAGGATAGACTTTGGCCAGACACAATGAGGGAGGGGATGACCCCTGGGTTCTGCCTGCCTTCCCGTGGGAATGCCTTTTCTCTGTTTCCACCCAGTAATGGACCCTCAGCTTTGTTATTTTTTAAGTACTGACTTTATAGTTTTTATAATAGTGTGCAAAATAGATGCTTAGTGTGCAAAATTCAAGTAAAATGGACAAATGCAGAGAAGAAAGCAACAAATCCACCCCCCCCCCCACCGCCAGTCCAACCACCCAGATGTAACCAGCTAGTTATTTCATCCACACACTTCTCCGGGCACATGTACATGGAAGAGGGGGCGGTGGAGAGAAGGTTTTACAAACAAGGGGAAATGCACAGTTTAGTTTAAGTTTTAGGCCAGTGTTGTAAGGAGGCCGTGTTCCAAAGCAGCCCCTCTTATTGTTCAAGGCCTCCGGAGGGCATTGTGTGGGGGAAGGGAACTCACACGCTGTGATCTTTAAAGCCTCCTAATTCAGACCCCTTACAAAAGGGGAGCCAGCTGAAATAGGTACATACCGGCTCCAGAGGAGTGCTTATTAACCTTCAGACCAAAACCTCAAAGATACGCAGAACTGAAACAAAACTCTTACGAAACCCGTGTGTATCTTTATGACACGTGCACTCTGATATTTTTGGTTCTATACAGTTCTATTTTATTTTTTACAAAAAAGTTTGCCGACCTACCAAAGTGATGGCAGGCTGGAGTTTTCAAAGTATTGCTCTAGAAGAGTGATTTTCAAACTTTACAGCAGACTCACCTGCAGAACTTGTTGGACTCCCCCCCAGAAATTCTGATTGAAGAGGTCTGGGGAAGGGCCCGAGAATGTGCATTTCCACCAAGTTCCCAGCTGCTGCCGCCACTGGCCCCAGACCCCACTTTGAGATCCGACCAGCCTAGATTATTTTTTAAAGCAAGGTACTTCCTGGCAGAGACTTCCAGAAGACTTGCTTTATTCAGCAGATGAGAATTGCCGATGGCTAACACGAGAATTAGGTCTCTGGCATTTTTGAAGGTGCTGGTCAGGCACTATCTTTGGGATCTTAAATGCCACCCTCCTGAAATCCAGCTTACTCTATTAATGTCAAGTGCTGCATGCAGAAAAGGTCTGCTAAGCAAAGGGACATTTTTGCCCAGCCCTGGTTGAATTACCTGCCTCTTAAATCCCAAACCCACAGAACATAAAACCCTCCCAGCCCTTTTGAAAACACTGTTCTTCTATGGGGAATGAAAGGTGCCATTTACTATGCAGAATTCACCTTTCTGGTTTTTTAAAGGGAAGAAGGTAAGTCAAGCATGACCACCCCATGGGGAAAGCTGTTCCTCCCACTCCGGTTGGGGTCTGGTGGGTTTCACTGGCTGTCGCTGGGTTCCCAACTTTCACCAGAACCTCGTCCTGACTCTAACTGAGCGCGCATCAGCACTGGGGTTTCCCAGCCCTGCTGACTTGTGAGACTGGCCTAATGTTTTACGCTGCTTCTGCTCCTCCAACCAGGGAACTCTCAGCCCCCACTCCTAATCCTCCCCCTTCACAGCCTTGGGGCCCCCTCCCCAGTCTTGCAATCCTCTAGAAGCCAGCCCTCAGCTGGGAGCAGCCTCGTGAGGGAGGGAAGTGTTAAATGGGCACAGAGCCCCTCTGTTCCATTAACAATGGCCCGTTGATGACTGGATTCAGCCCAGGACGGCCCCCTTGACTGGACTTTGGGGAGGAGGAAGGACTCCAGGCCCCCCCCCCCCACCCCAGGCAGCCATTTCTGGGTGTGAAGTTGATTCCAGTGCTGGCCTCTGCCCACAGAACCTCATTCTTCAGGCCCTGATGCAGCAGTGAGAGACTCCCTCACCCTTCCTATCCCTTCCCAGGGGCAGTTTGGGGCCCCAGGAGTGATTTAGTTCAGTGTGATTCAACAAACATCTATTGAACAGCTGCTGGGCAGGAAGGCTCAGTGCTAAGTAGCTGTGGGGAGTGAGACTAGCTGCTGACACGGGTTCAATGCTTATTATGGTCAACCCCATCCCTGGCTGCCGAGCAGAGTCACCAAGGAGCTTATAAACATTTCAGTGTGCAGCTCACTCCACCCCGGATTTTCAAGAGTGAATCTTAGGCCCTGATGTTTTATAAAAGCTCTCAGTGATTCTCATTCCCAGTGGAGCCTCCTATTGGTTAGACACTGTGCTAAGCATTGAACTTGTAGTACCCATTTTATGAGTTAGTTGCTTGTGGGAGGCTGAATAATGGCTCCCCAAAGATGTCTACACATGAACCCCACTCTGGATGTGTTACTTCCCCATGGTAAAGGGACTTCGCAGTGTGACGAAGTTAAGGATTTTGTGATAGGGAGATTATCTGGGAGATACCCTGGATTATCCAGTGGGCCCAATGTAAGCATAAGGGTCCTGATAAAAGGGAGATTTGAGGGCCACCTGGGTAGTTCAGTTGGTTAAGTGTCCGAATTGAGCTCAGGTCATGATTTCACAGTTTATGGGTTTGAGCCCCATGTCAGCTTATGCTGCCAGCTCAGAGCCTGAAGCCTGCTTTGGATTCTGTGTCTCCCCTCTCTCTCTGCCCCTCCCCCACTCATGCTCTGTCTATCTGTCTGTTTCTTTCTCAAAAATAAATGAACATTAAAAATTTTTTTTTTAGAAAGGGAGATTTGACTATAGAAGAGGAAGTCAGAGTGATGCCTCAAGAAAAAAAGACTCAACCAGCCATTGCTGGCTTTGAAGATGGATGAGGGGGCCATGGGCCATGGAAAGCAGGAAGCCTCTAGAAGCTAAGCTGGAAAAGGCAAGGAAGCAGATTCTTCCCTCAGGCCTCTAGAAGGAATGAAAGCCTGTTGACACCTTGATTTTAGTCCAAACTGACCTTGGAATTCTGACATTCAGAACTCTTTTTTTTTTTTTTAACATTTATTTATATTTGAAAGAGCACGCATTCGTGAGCGGGGGGAGGGGCAGAGAGAGGAGGAGACAGAATCTGAAGCAGGCTCCGTGCTCTCAGTGCAAAGCGAGACAATGGGGCTCGAGCCCATGAACTGTGAGATCATGACCTGAGCTGAAGTCAGATGCTCAACTGACTGAGCCACCCAGGCACCCCTGACATTCAGAACTCTTAAGGTAATACGTACGTGTTGTTTGAAGCCACCGAGTTGATGGTGGGGTGTTACAACAGCTATAGGAAATGAATACAGGGCTATTACTACCTGTTGTACAGGTGAGACACAGGGAGGTGAGACAGTCACCTGGGGTCACACAGCTGGTGGGTGACAGAGCTGGAACAGGAAGAGCTCAGGTGTGTCGGACCCCTCACTCAGTGTTCTCTCCACCTCACTGCACTGCCCCTCTTTGCAGCCAGACAGACATGGGTCTGAATCCAAGCTGCGACCCATTCTTTCCGGTGTCCTTTGCTAATGGTGGGGTCCATTTGGCCAGGGAGAATATATGCAGGGGTGGGCGGGCGGGTGGAGGAAAGCTAGGGTGGGCCAGGTTGTCCCCCAGTGGAATGCCCTGTTTGAACTTCGTTCGATTCTGGAGGAATGGTGCCCATGGGCACTGTCCCCGGTCTCCTCTGCTGCGTGTCATGACGCCATCTTTCAAGGTCACGCAGTCTCTAGGATCTGGCACTACTACAGCAGACCAGCCCCTGTTCAGAACCACAGGGTTGGTCAGGAGCAGCTTCCGCTCAATGTCACCCGCAGCCAGCACCAGCTGCTTATCTGGGACAGCCAGCAGGCTCCTATTTCCTGGGAGGCCGGCAGTGGCCTTGTGCCTTCAAAGGATGTTTCTTCCAAGACTCTAAGAACCTTGTATTTGAGGTCGCGTGTGTCTCTTTGAGGAGTGTGAGACAGAGGGTCTAGAGGGTTGTCTAGAGTCACACAGCAAGTAGGTGACAGGTCCTGGTAGACCAGTCCCAGCCAGAACTCTCAGCTGCCCGCTGCTATATGGCGCCCACCTTTTGGCTAAACCGGTTTGTTCAGTGATTCAGCATAGTGGTTGCATTCATGAACTGTGGAGCCAGACTGCCTGGGTTCAAACCCCAGCTCTCCCTTGTGCCTGAGGGCAGGTTGTTTGGCCTCTCCTGGCCTAGGTGGGGGTGGTGATCAGTACCTAGAAAGGTACTGCCCTACCTTCCTGTAGGGTTGTCCTGAGGACTAAACACATATGTGTGAGGTGCCTTGTTTCTGGTCAGGGTTAACTTGTTAGTATTCAGCTCCCCTGGGGCGCAGGCTGTCTCTTCCCCACTCTGTTCCCAGTGCCTCAGCCCCTGCTTGGCCCAGAGCAAGTACTCTGCAAATGAATTAACTTGTCCAATGTGAGCCTTTATCATCCAGAGAGGTTTCCTAGGTGTTTTCCCCAGACTTTTAACTTTTTACAAGTTCTACCTTAGTTCTTCAAACCCTTCTCCTGCTCCTTCTTGCCTGGGAGCTGCAGAATGGCCCTAAAGCAGCCAGGGGCGTGCCCAATTCTCACAAACCGTGAGTGCCCGTGTTACACAGTTGGGAAGGCCCTGCCGAGCTCTCCCGGGGGTCCGGGCCCTGTGGCAGCACTCTTTGCACACCGAGTCTTGTGTGGCCTCTCCTGGACCCTGTGCCTGTTCCCAGCGTCTCTTCCACTGGGAAGCCAGGCCTTCCAGCTGATGGGGGGGGTGGGGTGGGGGTGGTCACAGACCATGTCAATCCCTCCAGTCCTGCCTCCCTCTTCTGCTTTCTCCTTCTGTAAGGATGGGGCTTCCTCATCAGGTTCTACTTCCTCACTCAGCCTGCCCCACAAAAAGCCCCCAAGGTTTATCCTTGCACCTGAATAGATCCCAGGGGGGTCACCAGTTCATGGTTCTACAAAAAGCCAGACTCAGAGTTCCAGTTTGGATTCAACTGGCTCACTCTCCTGCCCCCAGGAAGACCGTTTCTGCTCAGGCTTCTTGCCCACCTCTAGCAGTATTTTCAAAGACCTCTTTCAACCCTGCCTCTGTGGTGAGAGCCCGTTTCCTTTCTTTTGCTGTTCAGTTAAACTTTTTAAATTGTCTAAGTTTTAAAGTCTAGTTAGTTGACACACAGTGTTATATTCGTTTCAGGTGTACAATACAGTGATTCTATAATTCCGTGTATCACCCAGTGCTCATCGTGACAAGTCTACTCCTTAGTCCCCAATTTTTAAATTTTTTGAGGTTTGAGACAATTATAGGTATACATGCAATTTTAGGAAGTAAAACAGAAAGATCCCATGAACCATTACCCAGTTCCCCTTACGGTAACATCGTACAAAAGTCTTACACAAGATCACGACCAGGACAGTGACGCTGACAGTCGAGACAGAGCCCCGCAAGGATCCCTCATGTTGCCTTTTTTTTTTTTTTTTTTTAACGTTTATTTATCTTCGAGACAGAGACAGAGCATGAATAGGGGAGGGGCAGAGAGAGAGGGAGACACAGAAGCCGAACAGGCTCCAGGCTCCAAGCTGTCAGCACAGAGCCCGACGCGGGGCTCGAACTCACGGACTGCGAGACCATGACCTGAGCCGAAGTCGGACGCCCAACCGACTGAGCCACCCAGGCACCCCTCATGTTGCCTTTTATAGCCCTAACCACGTCCCTCCCGCCCCCACCCCTAACTTAGCTCCTGACAATACTAATCTGTTCTTCCGTCTTTACAGTTTTGTCATTTCTAGAATTTTATATAAATGGAATTATGCAGTACGTAACCTCTTGAGACTGGCTTTTTTTCGCTCAGTGCCCCTGGAATGCATCCAAGTTGTGTGTAGTTATAGTTCATGCCTTTTTTTTTTTTTAAGTTTATTTATTTTGAGGGGAAGTGGGAGGGGCAGAGGGAGCGGGAAATAGAGAATCCCAAGCAGGTTCCACACTCAGCATGGAGCCCAACTTGGGGCTCGAAGTCATGACTGTGAAATCATGACCTGAGCCGAAATCAAGAGTCTGTTGCTTAACCCACCGAGCCATCCAGGAACCCCAGTTCGTGCCTTTTTATGGCTGAGTAGTATCCCATGGTTTAGGGGAGCTGGTTTTAAATGGACTGCTCCAACACAGACCTAGACGTTCCCCCAAGTGCTTGTGTCCTGAGTGAAACAAGGAACACAGACCTGTTCACCTGGCATGGCCATCTGTCCCTGGTCAGCAAGGGATCAGCAGCCCTCCCTCCCCGCCCCCCGCCTCCCCTCCCCCACAACCACCAGTCTGGTCTTGCTCCTGAGCTGGTGCCACAGGCAGGTGCTCCTTAAGCAAGCTGGATGGGCTAAAGCCTGGCTTTCAGTCCTTGCCCATTCTAGGTTAGAATCACCCGCAGAGCTTTAAACAATCAATGCCCAAGCCATACCCAGACTAATTTACTCATAATCTCTGGGGGGGGGGGGGGACCCAGGCCTCAGTAACTTCTGAACACCCCCTCCCCCAAACCCCTGCCCCAGCCAGGTGACTGTCACCTACTACCAAGCAGAGCGCAGGCTGACTCTTAGCAAAGGCACAAGAGCCATGCTGTCTCTCTAGCCATGGCAGACGTCACCAAGCAATCACAGATAGCACTCTTCTCCTGTGAGACGTACTTTTTCAGATACAGCGCGCTGGGCAGCCACTTCCAATTGATCAGCCTTGGCCCAGGAGTTGAAATTGACTTGCCCTCCCAGTTGGGAAGCCTGAAACTATTTGGCGATGGCCATGTTCAGGCCTGAGGCCTGGTGCATTGCATGAGTGTCCCTCCCAATAATGCTTTCTAGTGACCAGTAGTCATAGGGGCAGCAACGGCTACAGTAGGCAAGGATTGTCTGGGCTGGTCCCACAGGAAAAGCAATGAATCCACCCGCACCCTTCTGCAGCAGCCCACACCCGAGCTGAGCGAGAGATGCTCAAGGGGAGTGCACACCAACAGCACTCCTAGCATGGTAGGCTCTGGCTTATAAAGACCAGCCTGTATGCAGAGCCTCCCACAAGCTTATCCGATGCTTGCAACAGCTCAGAACAGTTAAATACCTTGCCCACGGTCACCAGAGTGAATGGGAGAATAGGGACCCGATCCAACTCGGATTCTAAGTCCAGGGTCCTCTGTCCAGTGCTCAGAGTAGGCAGCTGACTACCTGGACCTCTCCCCACCCTCAGACTCTCCTTTCCCAGGGCCGGGTACAGATAGGCTCCGTCGTGGCCATAGATCAGCTCAGACCATAGCAGAAGTCAGTGTGGGCTAGGACCCCTCTGCCCCTCTCTCTCCTACCCCTGGCTGCCCCCCACAGATGCAGTAATGGTTGCATGGTGGGCAGAACTCCCTGGTGAAAAAGAGAAGAGGCTGGGTCCCTTTTTTTTGGTCACAAGGAATAAAGCCCCTTCCTACTGCTAATGCACCATTATATGGGGGCTTGAGGAAACTGTAGGACTACAAGTACCCCAGAGGATCCAAACTCTGTTTCTTCTGCACAAAAGCCAGGAGGGTTGGAAGAATAGGGAGCAAAAGAAATTCTGTCCATCCTGTCCTGTACTTGGAGGTTTTCTGGGCACAGAACGTTCCGGAGTCCCCTTAGGAAGTTCAGTAAGTAGGATAGAGCAGGAAGGGGGTCCTGGGCTTATGTATTGAGAGTTTTTCCTCCCCGGTGATCTCAGAAATGCTGTTGTGGACTTCTCTTCACAAAGGCACAGAGTGAGGTGGGAAAGCTGTGTGACCATATTGAGGGGCACCCCCGCTCCCCCCCGCAGCAGCCACAGGCTTCTCCTGAGCGTGTTCACCTACGACGTGCCCGTATGCGTGTATACATACTGGCACACGTTTCTGGTTGAAAGGTTGCTGATCAATAAAACTAACAAAAGCCCCCAAACCCGCAAATGAACACAGCCCTTTGTAGTAATGAGCACGACCAAAAACAGAAATCAAAGGGCACATAAGGAATGAGGGAGGAAAAGAACTCCACGGCCCAGAAGATTCCTAGCCTTCTTAGGCTGCTCCTCCTGAAGTAAGAATGGCAAATATGTGACACACGTGTCACCCCGTTCCCCTCTTACACACGTGGCAGACATCACTAATCAACCACCACATTCCTTCTCATGGAAAACAAGCTTGACCTCAGTCTTCTCACAGGGCTCTAGGCAGTCAACACCAGTCTTCGGCTCATGGCTTTGGCTCGTGGGTTGAGAATTATTTGCTGTCCTCAGCTTCACAGCATTCTTCGGTTTAAGATACTGGAAACCCGGTATGGTCACCATCTTTGTCAGGGCTCCCTCTTCCTCATGCTGGGTTCAGTTTCTCCCAGAGCTTCTTAGACACACTTGGTCGATCAAGTAAATATTAAGCACTAACTGTGTAGCAGGCAGTGGATTAGAACACAATTCCATATACTCTTTTTTAGTCCAGTTTATTTCATAACCACTTCCTTTTATTCAAGCAATACAAGAAGGTATCCGTGAAAAGTGGGTCCCCATTCCCGCCCCTGTTTCCCAGTTTCCCTCAGCCACTCTTGCCAGTTTCTCGTTTTTCTCTCTTAGAGGCATTCTGTGTACCAGCATTTGTGCACGTCCACCCCCGATTTTCCACAGATGGTAGTAAGACCTCACACGTTCTTGCTCCTTGCTTGTATCACTCATATCTTGAACAGCATTTCACATCAGCCCATAGAGAGCTGTCTCTTTCTTTTTAATCAGCATAGAGTATTGTGCTGATAAAGGTACCATCATTTATCTAACTAGTTTTTTGTTTTGGGGGTGGGTCTTTCTTTCTTTCTTTTTTTTTTTTTTTTTTTTTTGCCTATTAACACACACTAAGGTTATGTTCAGCCTTTTGCCATTAGAAACAGTTTACTGTTGTAGGTATCCTTGTAACTGTGACAGTGTATCTGCAAGTGTTATCTGCAGGATTAATTTCTAGAAGTGGTATTGCTGGGTCAAAAGGAGTGCGTATTTAAAATTGTAATGGTTTGGGGCGCCTGGGTGGCTCAGTCAGTTGAGCACCCGACTCTTGATTTCGGCTCAGGTCATGATCCCAAGGTCGTGAGATTGAGCCCTGCATTGGGCTCTGTGCTGAGAATAGAGGCTGCTTAAGGGTCTCTCTCTCTCCCTCCCCCCTGCCCCTCTCCCCCTGTTTTCTCTCTCTCTCTCTCTCCCCCTACCTTTCTCTCCCATTCTCTCCCTCTCAAATAAATTAAATTTTTAAAAATTGGTGATGGTTTTGCCAAATTGTCCTTCAAAAAGGATACTCCCCAGGGGCGCCTGGGTGGCTCAGTCAGCTAAGCGTCCGACTTCAGCTCAGGTCACGGTCTCACGGTCCGTGAGTTCGAGCCCCACGTCAGGCTCTGGGCTGATGGCTCAGAGCCTGGAGCCTGCTTCCGATTCTGTGTCTCCCTCTCTCTCTGCCCCTCCCCCATTCATGCTCTGTCTCTCTCTCTCTCAAAAATAAATAAACGTTAAAAAAAAATTAAAAGAAAAAGGATACTCCTATCAACAAGAGGGTCCTACGTATCAGGACAGAACAGCTTGTGCTGCAGTAACAGTCAGACCCCCTGATCTCAGTGGCTACACCCAACAAAGGCTTATTTTTCACTTACGCCACATCTGGCTCAGGTTGGGGGGCTCTCCAGGCAGCAGCTCAGGATCTGTACTCAGCCAGCTGGAACATGTGGCCTCCAGTGTTGCCACAGCAAGAGAAGAGAGGGCCTGAGGAATGTGTGGGATCATCTGGAGGACCAGGCCTTGACGCGGCTCACGTCACTTTAACCTACGTCCCACTGATCCGATCTGGGTCATGTGCCTCGACGGGCTGGTGAAGGTGGAGGGCACGTGGGCACGTGATGAGCACCAGGTCCTTGCTAGTCGTTTCCCCATCCTTTGACCTGCACAGTATATTCCAGAATACGTTGTCCTCTGATCTGATATGTGAGAAAACGGGCACCATGCGTTATTCTGATTTGCCCTTATATGCTTTAGGCAATTGGCCTCAGCCTTTCTCTGCCGTTGTTCCCCTAGCAGATTATGTTCACACTCAAGACGCACTCCAGTGGGCTTGCCCCAATTTTCCCAGAACCCAAAAAAACATTTTGTGGGGAAGCCCTAAGACTTTTAAAATTTTGGCTCTTATTCATAAAAACATATAAAGGCATGCGAGTAATAATATAAAATTAGCCGTGTAAAGATCTTTGCCAGCTGTGGTATGGAATGGATTGGCAGTGGTTCTGTGCAATTTCCTAGGCTCTCTGTAACTCCGCCTCCACTCTCGTTCATGGAAGCACAAGCCAAGTGAGGGAGAAAGGTGGAATTATAAGAACCTTGTGTCCATTCCAGTTCTTTTCAAAAGGCCTTTTTTTTTTTTTTTTTTTTTTTTTGCAAATTTTGGTGCCTTAACTATTCTTAGTAACCTCACCATTAATTATAACCTGTGGTGTTTTGTTCAGTAAAGGGCTTTATGGACTAAATCAAAGGCTTGGAGAATAGATACACAAGGCACATGTGCTTGAATAGAAGGTTTATGTAAGAGGAGACCTGGAATTTGGGCTGGCATTGCAGGGTGATGTCAGATCATGGCATGCCAAACAAAGGGGTGGTGAGGAATTCTGTTTGGTAGCCAGTAAGGATCCTGTAAAGTTGGGAGGGCAGATTGGTTTTATCTCACATGATGACCCGAATGGATTGGCATTGCAGTGAGAAGTGAGGCTACATTCAGTCTTAGCTGAAAAGGGGACGTTGATTGATTAGTGATGTCTGCTTCGGGCGCAGGGCTGCTGAGTGGTGACGTGTGCCACGTATTGCCATCCCTGTACAGACGCTTCTTAAGTGGGCTGAGCTGTGAGCGTCAGACCGATGACGCGGGGCAGGGCCAGCACTAGCCGGCGAGACAGGAGACCTACGCAGTCGAGTTTTGTCACCATCCACTTTGTATGCCTTGGTCTCTCTGAGCCTGAATTTCTACAGATGAAAAATGAGGAAGGGTGGATAAGAAAATCACCAAGTCCTGACATTCTGCAGTTTTAGGGCAAGAGCCATGTTCTTTCATGATCCATGGGGTGGTATGCAGGACAGATTTCTTTTGGACATCCGGGACACCAGCTTCCCCTGGAGCCCCTGTCTGGGCAAGTGCAGCAAAGCCCAGAGCAGGACTCCGCTCCGACCCAGCCCAGGCCCCAGGTTCAGTGTGAGAGGTGCTGGAAGTGTCTTTGCTGACAGAGAGGCCTGGGACCATTCTCTGGGGCCCTGTATTTCACGAACCCGTTTTACACAGGCTCTGGGGTTTTACACAGGATGTTTTGCCCACAGGCTGAGCAGGCCCTGATGAAGCGACTCTCAAATGGGGGTAGAGCGTGTGTTCCCCCTCATCCCCACAGAGCGAAACAGGGCAGGCTCCCCGAGAGTCTGTGGCAGCCCTGCCCCCACCAGGCTGGCCCTCAGCCCCCAGGTCCACCTCGTGGCTGTGGCCCTCAGCTTCTCACAAGTTCTTGGCTGTCCATGGCCGCTCAGGTGATACACACCTTCACCGTTGGCTGCTTCTACTGTCTCTGTCTTGGCTGAGGCGGAGCGCACGCCCGTAAGGAAGTCACAGAGGGGTCTGTTCCTGGGAGAGGAAGCTGGAGCCCTGGAATGTGAGCAAGCCCGAGGAGTAATGACAGCCCCAAGCTGCAGCAGGGGGCATCAGCCAGACGTTCGTTCGTTCACTTCATTCTTTTATTCCTTCCCTTCTTTCTTCACTCACTGATGCATCTAACAGCCCCCCTAGGCATCTACTCTCCTGTTAGACACTAAGCTTGAGATGCAGGGGGGCCTTGGTTCTTCCCAAGCCATCCTTGCTGATGTGGAATGGAACCTAGCTTGGACAGGCCCCTGGCTGGGCTTCTGCATTCTCTAAGCAAAGATCGCCTACCTCATGGGCAGGCCGGCGTTTGAACTCCTCCTCCCTGCCCTGCCCTCTGTTCTGCTCTCTGGGGGATTCCGAGACAACTCACAGAAACCCTCCTTATGGGCTTTGGTGGCATGGCACACTTGGGGCACCTCCTGGCCCCCCAGGGCTGTGGCCCACGGGTTGTTGGTGTAGAGTTCCCCACAGTGGGCTTCACGGCTCCCACGGAGCGCCCTCCCCCCCCATCCCCCCCCAGCTTCTCTTCTCTGGGTGGCTCTTCCTCTGATGAGGCAGCTGTGGGATCGGGGCCTGTGACCGCTGCGGCCCAGCCCCCACTGCGCTTCTGGGCCCAGCAAGTGAGGGGAGTGGAGTTTTGCTGCCTGATGCAATGCCTGGCAGGGCCCGTCCCTTATCAGAGCTCCATTCACAGCAGACTCTAGGACCCCACCTCCCCCTAGGGGAGGCAGGGGGAGGCTGGGAGGCATCCAAGTAGACAACTGTTGTCTAGTGAGGGCCCCTGGCCAGGCAGGAGGGAGGCCTGATTAGAAAGGCCCCTGAGGAAAGAGGAGGGCAGGAAAGCCGGTGCCTAGAGTTAGGGCCTCAGCTCAGCCCACTTCCTTTTCGGTGTTCCCTCACGAAGCTTTGCCTGGGCTACCCGTGGCGGGTTTCTGCCCTCCCATCATTAGCACATAGCTATACAGGCTTGAACTGAAAGCCCCGGGGCTCAGTTTCTTCATCCCCAAATGACATCCCGGATTGATAATGATAATTCCAGAGACTGATGTATGTGAAACCCCAAAGCTTGAAGTTTTGCCCATAGTACGCACTTGAAGTATTGGCCTCCAGTACACACTCAGCACATCCTTCTAGTACACACTCAGAGCACACACTCAGCACACACATGCACATGCTCTTCTCTTCTCCATACTTCCCATCCACGTAGTGTTATGGAGCACCTGTCCTGTGCCCAGTACACACCCAGACTAGGCACTGGGATTCTGGGCACAGAATAACGAAGGTGGAACAGACCGACAAAGCTCTCTTCTCATGGAACCCACTCCAGGGGCTGAAATAGGCAAGAAACAAGCACATTTCGGTCCAGGAAGGAAATAAAGCAGGATGCTGAGAAGGGAAATGATGGGGGAGGGGAGATGGTCAGCGTGAGGTCGGTGGTCAGGGAAGGGCTCCGGAGGAGGACTCCAGAGCTGAGCACTGGGTATAACGGGGCCAAGGGCAGCTGTCCTACCACCTGCTGCATCCAGGCAGAGCTGGGCTGGCCCGTGCTTCTGGCCTCCTTCACTCTTGGCCCTGGTGCCCTGGAAACGGGACCTTGGCTGGCATCCCACCTTTGCCTTTGGCTGTCACATCACTTGCTGGGTGTTGGGGGCGGTGGGGGGAGGGTATCAAGTACTCCCCTGGGGGGTGGCATCTCCCAAGAGGAGGAAAAGCTGCTTCGTTCTTCCCACGAGCTAAGCAAGGGTGCAGCACGGGTTTGGGGAGGGAGGCAGCACCAAGGTTTGACTAGCGTTCACAGCTGTCACAGACCTACTTCTTACCGAGGGCCTCTGCCTGGAGCTTTGTCAGGTGGCCGCCATCCTGGCCCCGTCTTCCTCCTTCATGACCCTATGACCTCCTGGCCTCTCTGGGGGTCTGGGGACCTCCTCTCCTGACTCCTGGGTCTGGGGACCTCCCACATTCCCCCTGGGACCGCCAAACCTCTCTCACCTGCGTGCCCACCATCCACGGGGCCTCCAAAGCTAAAGCTAGGGCCAGCCTGCTGGGACAGGGCAAAGGAGCCAACAGTCTGCCTTGTGTGTCGTGTGGGAGAGAGTCTTCACCATTGCTTCTTCCTTTTAGGGCAATGCCGAGAAGGTTCTTGAGAACCCTGTATTTTTCGGCGGGGGGGGGTGAGGGGACTGGGATGTCAACTCAGAAATAGAAACCGTGCTTGGTAGGGAGGGGAGGAGAAGGTGCAGGAGCTTTGTCATCAAGGCAGCCAAACTTCTAATCTTACCAAAGACCCAGAAGGGAGACGACAGTGAAGGCAAGTCCCCCCACTCCACCCCTCCTTTTCTCCCCTCTTGGATTTAATGAACGCTTACCATGCCCCAGATACCATTCCCCACAGCAGCCTTATGTACAGGTTTTTCATGCTATAGGTGAAGAACCCGAGGCCCAGAGAGGTTAAGTCATTCCTACAAGGTTGCACAGCATGGCAGACATGCAGGAACGACTAAAATCCAGGACTTCTGGTCTCAGCTCCTTCTGCTTCCCTCACATCATCAGACACAGGCAACTGTCAGCCAAGAGATGAGAGGGCAGAAAGTCAGATTTCAGTCCCTTTTGCCCTGCAGACTCTGTTGGGTCTCACCCTTCCAGAGCGACAGGCGGCCTGACACCCCACCCTGGGCTAAACAGGGTGTATGAGGAACCTGGCTCTGTCATTCTGCACTCATGCTGACAGCCTGCCAGGCACTGAGCCAGGCATCAACTTTGAAAGGTTTGATCAGTAGTGGGGGTTTTTTGGCAGCTGATATATTCTGGGTACCATTCTAGATGCTAGTCTCTACTTCAAGGGGCACGGGGTCTGGGAAAGGAGGACAGACAGACCATCTGCTGGAAAGCCCAACCATATGGGCTACAGTGGGGGTGACTGGGGAGCACTGAGAGGCTCGAGTGACCTGGATCTCGGGTGGGTGATGAGGGCGGCTGCTGGAAGAATCTTCGACAAGTTATTTAACCTCTCTCAACCCCAGTTTCCTCATCTGTAAAATGGGATAGCTGCTACCTAATAGGACTTCTGTAAGGATCTGATGAGGAAACGCAAATCAAGTGCTTAACACGGCACCTGGCAGAGTGGTAAGCACTCAATAAATTTCAGCTACCACATCATTCCAGATGGCCCTTCCAACCAGAGCGTAAGCCCCATGAGGGCTGTGGGCCAGGTCTGCTTGTTCACTGCTTGTATCCCCAGTGCTTAGACCGGAGGCTGGCACATAGTGGGTGCTCAGGAAATAGTTGTTTAATGAGTGTGTGGGGAAAGGCCCAGAAGAATTAGGAAGACGCAGGAGTATTCCACGTGCTCTGGAGCTGACCCCACACCACTCTTCCCCCCTGGGCCCCTCTCCACCCAACCACATCCAGGAAGCCTCAGCACCACTCTACCCTGTGCAGCCAGGGCCCTCCACTCGGCTGCCAGGTTACACATCTGCCTCCTCGTATTG
Source organism: Acinonyx jubatus (assembly GCF_027475565.1). Classification (NCBI taxonomy): domain Eukaryota; kingdom Metazoa; phylum Chordata; class Mammalia; order Carnivora; family Felidae; genus Acinonyx; species Acinonyx jubatus. Next base: position 31,643,121 of record NC_069393.1, read on the forward strand.
CAGAGCCCCTGTCCCACTGTTTTCCCCAAAGGACAGATGGTTTGGCTGTCCCTCTAGCCACTTCCATTATGTGATGAAGGTCAACCCTAGGACCTGCCTTCCTGCCCTCCTTCTCCCTCACGTCAATGTCAGCTGCTTCTGTGGGAAAATCTACCTTTTCCAGAGAGAGAGAGAGAGAGAGGGAGAGGGAGAGAGATGATCCTGGGTGCACTGCACCAGGTCATAAGATTTTTCCAAACTTGGAGCAGATAGTATCCCATGGATGAAGGTCCTTAAGGAGAAGGGATAGATTTTGGGATGGAGGGTGTTATGCTGGAATCGGGCTCATGATGCAGGACAGGTGTGTGTGTGTGTGTGTGTGTGTGTGTGTGTGTGTGTAGAAATGTATATACATCTTCTGCTGAGGGTCATTTGTTCATTTATCCACTCTGTCATTTGGCAACCATGCATAAGTAGGTCCTGTGTGCCTGGCCCAGTGCTAAGGGATAATGAGGGGCCTGGACAAACTCCCTGCACTCCACGAAGGACGATCAGCATTGAACAAGTCATTACAAGTGGGCTCACCTTACGACAGTCTCAGGCACTAATAGGAGTCTGCATGGCAGTGGGGCCAGGGGACCCCTAACCTAGTCAGGGGGAGGCTGCTCCTGGAAGCTGAGATGTGAAAGGCTGAGGCCACGAGAAAGATTTTGGAAGAACCCAAGTGAAGGATCTAATATATATATTAGGTTATTAACATCAGCGTTTATAGGTCCACCTCCATCATTTTTTTTTTTTTTGGTATTTGTAGTCTTTTGTTTCAAACATTTATAGTACATGGAACACTCTTCCATGCACTTGCCCTTGAGTTATGTGTGAGGTCAAAGGATAAATTCATGGAAGTGGGAGGAATTAATCAAAGGGCTGATTAGCGTTTTAAATGACTTGATTTGCTCTCTCATCTATGGGAGAGTGGCTCTGGGGTTCTGGCTGCCAAGCAGGGCCACGACCTTCAGAAGTTGGTGGGAAAACCCCTCTCCATTCCTCATCTCCAGACAAGGGTGTCCTGACCACCTGTCTCTTCACAGGACAAGGGTGTCCCCCACCTGAAGACGCGGAGCCAGGTCCTGAGCGATGCTCCTGAGCTGAGCGCCCACGGGCCCCCTCTTTCCCCATGGAGAAAGGACTCGCTTTCCCCCAGGACTGCCGGGACTTATTGCACAGCCTGAGGATGAAGAGCAAATATGCCCTTTTCCTGGCTTTTGTGGTGGTGGTTTTTGTCTTCATTGAAAAGGAAAATAAAATCATATCAAGGTGAGGGGTGCCAGCACACGTCTTCCTTATCAGGGAGGGGTGGGTGGAGGCTCTATGTCTTACAAAGGCAGCTCTTCAACCAGTCATCACCAGGCCCCTCCTCTGCCCTGCCCAGGCAGTGGGTCACGCACACGTCCTCATCACTGCTCAGGCGTAACACTTGGGCTCTGGATTCAAGCAACTTGGGTTGGAATCCCGATTCCGGCCCTCACTAGCTGTGACAGCTTGGACAAAATCACTTTCTCTGTCTTAAGTTCCTCTTCTGTAAAATATGGGTAACAATGGGGCACCTGGGTGGCTCCGTCCGACTCTTGATTTGGGCTCAGGTCTTGATCTCATGGTTCGTGGGATCGAGCCCCACATTGGGCTCTATGCTGACAGCTCAGAGCTTGGGATTCTCTCTCTGTCTCTCTCTGCCTTTCCCCACTTGTTCTCTCTCTCTCTCTCTCTCTCTCTCACACACACACACACACACAAAGTAAATAAATATTTTAAAAATATGGCTAACAATGGGGTCTTCCTGGTAAAGATTAAATGAGGAAATGTAAAACATTAACTCAGCGCCTGGTGCGCAGTTGGTTTCTAGTATTTGCTGACCATGGTTATTACTAATTTACTTGTTGGCTAGGATAAAGCCTCACGTTATCAGCACACCTCCTATACCAGCCTGAAGCCATGGATGAGGGTGAGTCCATGGAAAGGCAGGGTTCTGGTACACATACCTGGTAGGTGGGGCTGCCTACCATGTGCTGCCTCCCATGTGCAGTTGTTCAGGTTGTGTATTGCTAAACGCCAGGGGTGTGCACTCACCTCAGCTACACTGGGAATGCTGCCGCATGGAGTTGGCAGTGTACCTTTGTGTGCAGTAAGTGCCTCTGCTGGTGAGCCTGCAGATTACAAAGCAGGCTGGTGAGCCTGCAGAGTACAAAGATTTCTTAGACCTGCTCTCCCAGCACAACCCCTGCAAGAAAGCATCAGCCACATGGATAGATTAGGAACTGGACTGTGCAGCAGGCAGTCACTGCCCCACCTGAGTTTCTCAGCATGAACTGTTCCAGTTCGTGCCCACGGGATCCTGCTGCAAGCCTCTGCAGCTCTCCACCAGAGAACTTTCTCTCCACCTGTACATCGGCAAGCCAGGAATGCAGGGAGTAAATGCCTCTGGGAGCAGCCCTCAGCCAAGGCCAGCTGGGAGCTTCATATCCCTTAGGCAAGAGAATCCTCAGGTGCGTCCTCCCAGGTGCCCCAGTGGGATTGGTTTGCTCACGGGGACAGCCCGCTCACCCTAGACCGACTTTTTTCTTCCCACCCCTCTTCTCTGCCTCTCTGCCGTTTCTTTTTGTGATCATGTTCTAAATAAACTACTCACACCCAAACCCTTGCCTCACGGTCTGCTTCAGGGGAAACCCAGCTAAGACAGGCTTTGGGTGATCAGCCCTGCAGGCTGCTTAGGGGTGCCCAAGGGATGGAGTTCCCCGTCACTCACTGACTCCGATTTCCCTCTGTCCCCCCAGGGTGTCAGACAGGCTGAAGCAGATCCCACAACCCCTGGCAGACGCCAACAGCACCGACCCAGCCCTCATCTTGGCCGACAATGCGTCCCTTCTATCCCTGAGCGAGCTCGATTCAGCCTTCACCCAGCTGCAGGGCCGCCTGCGAAACCTCAGTCTGCAGCTGGGTGTAGAGCCAGCAGCGGAGGCCGCCGCCGGAGCCCAGGGGGAGGTGGAGGCCAAGGCCAAGGAGCCACCCCGACCCCGCGAGGCCCGGCCGCGGCGCCACGTGCTCCTCATGGCCACCACCCGCACCGGCTCCTCGTTCGTGGGCGAGTTCTTCAACCAGCAGGGCAACATCTTCTACCTCTTCGAGCCGCTGTGGCACATCGAGCGCACCGTGTCCTTCGAGTCGGGAGGCGCCAACGCCGCGGGCTCGGCGCTCGTCTACCGCGACGTGCTCAAGCAGCTGTTCCTGTGCGACCTGTACGTGCTGGAGCACTTCATCAGCCCCCTGCCGGAGGACCACCTGACCCAGTTCATGTTCCGCCGCGGCTCCAGCCGCTCCCTGTGCGAGGACCCCGTGTGCACGCCCTTCGTCAAGAAGGTCTTCGAGAAGTACCATTGCAAGAACCGTCGCTGCGGGCCCCTCAACGTGACGCTGGCGGCCGAGGCCTGCCGCCGCAAGGAGCACATGGCCCTCAAGGCCGTGCGCATCCGGCAGCTGGAGTTCCTGCAGCCGCTGGCCGAGGACCCCCGGCTGGACCTGCGCGTCATCCAGCTGGTGCGCGACCCGCGCGCCGTGCTGGCCTCCCGCATGGTGGCCTTCGCCGGCAAGTACGAGGGCTGGAAGAAGTGGCTGGCCGAGGGGCAGGCGCGGCTGGGGGAGGAGGAGGTGCAGCGGCTGAGGGGCAACTGCGAGAGCATCCGGCTGTCGGCCGAGCTGGGCCTCCGGCAGCCGGCCTGGCTGCGCGGCCGCTACATGCTGGTGCGCTACGAGGACGTGGCGCGCTGGCCGCTGCAGAAAGCGCGCGAGATGTACCGCTTCGCCGGCATCCCCCTGACGGCGCAGGTGGAGGACTGGATCCGCAGGAACACGCAGGCGGCCCAGGACGGCAGCGGCATCTACTCCACGCAGAAGAACTCCTCGGAGCAGTTCGAGAAGTGGCGCTTCAGCATGCCCTTCAAGCTGGCGCAGGTGGTGCAGGCCGCCTGCGCCCCGGCCATGCACCTGTTCGGCTACCGGCTGGCGCGGGACGCCGCCTCCCTCACCAACCGCTCCGTCAGCCTGCTGGAGGAGCGCGGAACCTTCTGGGTCACGTAGGGGGGCCGGCGGCCGCGCGCGCCCCTCCTTGTGAAAGGCCCGCCCTGCCTTCCTCGCACCACCCCCTAGCGCCCCGCGGGCGGTGACACGGTGGCTCTCGCCGCCGAGGGCGGGCGGGCGGCGGCCACGCGCGGGGCAGGCCGCCCTTCCGCCGTAGAAGTAGGCCCCCCGCCAGCTAGCTCCCCCACTGCAGCCTTGGGCCCGGGGTCTCTCACCGAGAACAGGACAGTGCCCGTCCGTGAGGGCCGCCAGACCCAGACCTGAGGGGCTGCGTCTCCTGAGCAGGCTCCCCGCAGGCCTGGAACTTTTGACAAGCCTTTTTTTCTCTGTCACTGTCTCTGTGTCTCTCTCTCTCTCTCACACACACACAGACACACACACACACACACACACACACACACACACACAAGCATACACCCAAAACTACATAAATGCCTGTAGACCCCGTGGGCCAGAGTCCAGATGTTTAACCCAAAGGGGCTTTGGGCACCCACCAGCCACAGTCAGACCTTCTGCTGTACTCACTGTTCACATGTCAGTCTCTGGATTTCTACACAATCCAGTGTGGAATCTGCATGGGTCTGAGGGGAGGGGCTGGAACAGCCCAGAATGTCAGAGGATGACAGCTAGGGCTTATCAACGAAGAATGATTCAGTATTTTCATGAATGGAATCGCTGTGCGGGTCACTGACACCAGCCCTGCGTAGAGCTACAAAGCACACATACACGTGTAAAAGACAGGTACCTACATATACCAGACACGGACACAGAAACATCATAGAAACACAAGTCCACACACCTACGCACATACCCACCACAGGCTTCCCTGTTGCTTTATGCCCACGGAATTGAACTATCACACACCTAAAGAGCAGCCTTTAATTACATTTTTAGAATTACTTAGGGACATGGAAGGAAACACAGTCATGGGCCATGACCCTGTTCTGACCAGGTTTAGGACTGAGCGGTGGATACAGAACCTCCGAGTCTGCGGCCCCTGCCTGCCTTAGATTCTCCTGGCTACCTCCTCTGGCCCATGCACATCCTCTCTGCTGGCAGGCAGGATGTTTTGAAATGATGTGGCCAGTCCTCACATGACTGCAGCCCAAAGGCCCCGTCCCGTCTCCACTGGCTCCCTGAGAGCGAGTCCATATTTGAAGGCTGCCTCAGGTCTGACTGGAGGCAAAAGGCAGCTGAGGAGTCCTGCCATTTCCAGCCAGGCCTCGTGTGGGGCAGGGCCCAGAAGAGTGCAGAGTGCCCTTGGGGGAGAAGTCACATCAGGATACCCCTCCCCCGAGAAGACAGGGGACAGAGGTCAGCCTCATGGTTGGTCACCATGGTTACATGTTCGTATCTGTAATTCCACCTTTTAGGGCCCTGGGAAAAGTGTTGCTCAACTTGGGGTAGGCTGGGTATTTTATCTGGGTGTTTTTTTTTTTTTTAAAGTTATTTATAGTTTGGTATCTTGTTTTGTGGCTATGTTTTTTTATTTTGTTTCTACAGAAGTGCTGCGTGACAGCAATCTGGGCTTTAGGGGGCTGGGAGGACCAGCAGGGAGCACTCTGGCTCTTGCTGGAGGGAGAAGAGGAGGAGGAAGAGCCTTTTCCCAGAAGGACCAGAGCCTGGGCGGCCACATGGCAACCCACAGTGCCCCACGGGCGTTTCTGTTTGAACCCCATGTGGAACGAATCTCAGAAACCACCAGTGTTCTTTGCTGTGTGTCCAGAAGCAACATAAATTAGCCCTCATCCTCTCCCTGAGACGAGGCCAGATTTGAACATCTCTTTCAGGTCCAAATGCATTTCCTGGGGGGGGGCAGGGCCTAGGCCAAGCAGCAGATGCCCCCACAGTGGAGGTCCTTTTCTACCCCCAGCCCAAACTGGGGAGCAGAGCTCAGTCCACCCCAGAACTCGAAGAGCTGCCCCAGTTCACTAGGGCTGTTTCTGATTTCCTGGACAACTTCTATGTCAGATCTATCCTGTTGTCAAACCCAGAGGGCTGAGTTTTGGATTGAGTAATATGGACATGAGGGAAAGAGAGGATCTGAGTCCAGCTGGTGCTGCCGTGGGGAAGGGAGGAGTGTGTCTGCCCAGCAGCTAGAAGCTGCTGTTTGAGACGGTGAGGACTGTAGCCATTTTGTGGGGTCTCTCACAATCACCACATTTGAGCTGCTGGGTTTCCATGAACTTCAAGTCGTTCAAGGAGGCCTCCAGTCTAGGCTCTCCAGTCCCGAAATAAGTTGTGCAGGGAGCTGGCTCTGATTTGGGGTCCAAAGGGACTCCAGCTCTGAAAACTTGACCCTGGGGCAGAGAGAGACCAGGATGTTTCTGGAAGCCCGGAAGCACTAGCTGTTTTTCCCCTCCCCACACTGTTCCCCACACGGTTCCCCACCTGTGGTTGGTGGGGGCTGGGGCAGGGATGGAGGCAGGTACCTCCATCTGGGGCTCTTCTTGGGGCCCTCCTGGTGTGGACAGCAAACTTCTTCCTTCCTTCCTATGCCTCTGAGGCCAAGGTCTCCACCCCTGAGCTCCGAGGACTGTGCGGAGAATGGACCTTTGGGACTTCTCAGGACATTGACAATTTGTACACTGCAAGTTGACTTAATTTATTTATTTTGTGACAAAGAAGAGACATAAAATACCTTATTTTTTGCAGGGACGCAAAGCTGTACCCAAATCAAGAAAGACAAAATAATACTAGAAACCGTTGACTCACTCCATACACACAAGGACACTCGAAGACGATTCAGAGCACAAGACTAAAACCAAGGGCACAGAGTTGTGCTGGCCCCAGGGTGTTGTTTAGGGAGGTACCTTGGTTTCTTCTTGTTGATTTGAAGATGCGGCATTTAAGGCCCTTTCTGCTGTATTACCTTTGCCCTGGTGTCTGAAACAGGGCACAACTCAAGCGAGTGTTGCCTTGGGACTCGGCAATGCTCCCGGGAACCCTCGGGGTTTGGGGAAGGACGGGGTGGGGGCGACTACTGACTTTATTCTATGGGGGGCCTGGTTGGAGTTACGCACTTGTGGTTTTCAGCAGGCAGCTGGGCTGAGGAAGGTGGTCCAGCTGGGCCAGTGCCTCCTTTTCCAGTGAGGCCAGTCCGGGCTTCTCTACTCTTACTGCTCCATCAGGAGCCTCTCCCCTGTATGGTGTCCACCTGCCCGCAGACAGAGGGAGCAGCTGAGGCCTCACCTCTGGGGCTGCCGGCTTCCCCAGAACAAGAGGCCCATTCAGCAATGAGTGTTTACTCATTTTCTTTTTCTTGATGAAGACCTCTTTAGCCCGGCCTATATAAATAGTTCAGAACATTCCAGGCCTTGGTGAGACAGGGTAGTGTCTAACACCCACAGGCTGTCACCACTGCTGCCTATTCCTGGCTTCTCCTCTGGCCTTGTTTGTAAACCTCGGAGAGGATGAGGGCACCAGGTTGGGGGCAGGGGTCTTTGGGAACAGTCGGTGGGGAGCAGGGTTCCTGAGTCCCCACAGAGAGGAAAGAAAGCAGATTCACAACTCTGTGGCACACCCCCACCTCCCGCAGTGGGTTATCACCAAGTTATTACTGAGATTGAGAGACACGAACAAATTCTAGCCTTTGGTCCCTTTATGTGATACACACACTTGAAAATAAATAACTAAATGAATAGAAAAAAAAAAAAAAGTTTACTGAAGAGTTTACTCCCCGTCTGCCAGTATGCTCAGCCTGGAAGCTACTGCCAAAGGCCGGTCTAATGGGGCAGCTGCCGACCGGACCCCTGAGAGCAGAGGGCCCACCCAACCCATTCCAGTGACATCTTTCCCCACCACCTCTGTCTTGTCCTTTGCCCTGTCTGATGATGAGTGAGATCCAACAGGAGGTCAGGGGATCCCTGTCCCAGAAGAAGGGGGCCTGGTCTAGAGACGGAAGCATCAGGTGGTCTGGTCCCGACCCGGAAGGTCTCTTCCAGCCCTGGTGGTCCTCTCGCACATTAGGGCCTATTTTAATTGCCTGTAGGGCCTGGATTATGGAGGACAGGAGCAGAAGACCAGACGGCTGCATCTCTGAGGCCATCCCTCGCTCCCAATCCCATGGCTGAGAACAAAGGCAGGTCCTGGGGGGATGGATTCCTGGGTTGGGGAGAGGTGGGGTGGGGAAGCATGTCTGCAGAAACCAAGTAGGCCTTGCTGATCTGTACTAAGTGAAAGGAGCACCCGCTGAAATCCAGGGGTCCCAGGTTGGTGGGTTTGCTAGTGAAAACTCCCAGGACGTGGTCCGGCTGGACAAGAGGCAGAGGGCCCAGGGCTTCCCGAATGCAACCATATCGCCTCTCAGCTGCCCACAGTTTCAGGAATACTGGAAGCTGCTCTTTACCTCAAAAGGACAAAGCAGAATTGGCAAATTCAGATGTCTTAAGAGCTTTGAGATCCTTTGGTCTCCGTGTCCTCTGTCATTCCAGGACTATATGCCTGGGGGACGAATTGGTTGTATGTGTTTCCACGGATATGAATGTGGTGCCAGCCCCATGGACCCAGCTCATACTGTAGACCAGGTATTTCATTTGGGAAAATACCCTGCTTCCTCTACCATTGGGCTTGAACTGGGCACCCCTGGAGTCTCCATCTCGTCTGTATGTTCCAGGCCAGGTTCACCTGGCTCCCCTGCTCCCTCCTGGATCCTGCAAACTCTGTCTTTTTTGCCAAGACCTCGACCCTGTGTCCTGTTTCATGGCCACGTGGTACGGGACACTCCCTTCGTGGCCATGTGTGGCCAAGGTGTGTACATAATGGTGTGTACGTTGCTCCCGCCCCCTTGCCATCAGTGTCCCAGATGTCCTTGCCGTGGCTACAATCTGCCATCTCCTGGAAACGCAGGGGCTGCCCTTCAGAGAGCTGGCGGCCACCGCCGGTCAGGGTCTGCTTTGCGGAACAGAATGTGAACCCATCACTTGATGGCTTACTTGACTTATTTAATTAAAAACGAAAACATGCAATGAGCAAAATCTGAAGTGTGTCTCCGCCTTTCTTTTGCACTTGTTCTCAGCAGCAATCAAAAATTAACAAGAAAAAATTAGCAGCAGTAGGAAAAGGGGTGACTTCTCACATGAAGCAGGGTAGAGGTAGGCCCCCAAGAGTGACAGACAGAGGGAAGCCTGGCGAAGCGCAGGGGGCGGTTGATGATGGTCGTTTATGTTACCAGGATGGCAGAGCCGGTGAGGACTGCTCGGAGCCAGCTGCAAGGGTGAGGTCCGAGTCATGAATACCCAGGAATTACAGGCCAGAGACAGGAGCATTGGCTAGAGGCCAGGGGACCTGGGGACAGGTCCCAGATTTGCCACTTCTGGCCCCATGACCTTGGACAGGTCACTTTCCTTATCTGAGCCCTAGTTTCCTTGAGAATGGGGAGTGTAATCAGTGGTTTACAGCAACGGTTCCAAAATTCAGCTGAAAGAGTAGACTGCCCTTTCACCCAGAGCACCTGCGTGTTGACCCGCTTCACATGTTGAAATGGCACCTAAGATTCCCTTGACCTTCACAAGGTCTCAAAACCCACACGAGGACATTACTAAAGACCCTTTCAGCTCAGAAATGTAATGAAGTCCTTGGAAATTGTTATTCCGTTGCTCTATCAGTCATGATAACTTCGGTGCGAATTAGACTTTGGCCCTTGTGTCTTCTAACGGCCACCTGGTAGGCATTTCCCCAAGGAGAAGGGAGAAGGTTCATTTTGGAGCCCAGGAAGACAGAGCTGGTAAAGCTGTGTGGGTTTGGGGGGGACAGGAGCAACCATGAAGAAGCAGAGAAGGGCTGAGCATTGGTGAGCAAAGAGGAGGGGAATGAGGGGGGTCACAACAGAATGAGGCATAATATGAAGGAACGGGACCCTTTCCCCCAAACTCAGACATGTACCTCTACTATTTCACCCAGGCCAGGCCTTGGCGGGGGGGGGGGGGGGGGGGGGAACCTCAAACCATTTTCCTCCCAATCCTTAAAATACAGGCCTGTACCATGACATTCCAACCTCAGTATCTCCGCCCCCCTGCGCCCCCCCACCCCCACCCCAGCCAGGTGCCATTGCTGTCTCCAGTTTTCTGGGCACTGGGTATATTTAGTTTAATTTCTGGGCTATGTTTCCTACCACAAATGACCTCCTGGAGAAACAAATTACCATAATCATAGAGCAGAGAAGCCTGGAGACCTCTCCACCCACTCACCCCCTGAGTCACCAGTCAGGCTTGGAACCATCTTTCCTCTCCACTCTCAGACCCTTTTTGAGCTCCCGAATCTTCCTCCAATACGTCCCAATTTACCCAACCCTGGGAAGGAGCCAAATACCCAGGGAGTCTCTGAGGGAGTGACAGTCAGCTGGATCCATCCGGGAAGCAGTGGGATCACCAGCAGGGACCCGTGTCATCTGCCTACAGCAGGCCCAGCACTGGAGTCTGCATCCGTGTGTCCCCAAGTATGTTTGGAGGAACCGTGATCACCTAGAGGCTCTTAGGAAGTTACAGTGCCCATTAACATATTAAAGGCTCTGAGAAGTCCTGCTTTCCTTTGCCCCAGCTTACCAGACTTCACTCAGAACAATTTTTATGGGTGGAATTCTTTCATCATGGAAACTTTTTTTTTTTTTACCAAACAACATTTTCAAGACTCTGGCATTCTACAGAACACTTTGTAGCCATTGGAAACCTGCAAATGTATGCATATAGGACTAAAAGCCATGATAAGCAGATGAGAAGGTCGTGGGTGAAGAGGGTGGGAAGAAAACGTTCAGGAACAAGCTTCAGGGCCCCAGCCCACCTTCGGTACCATTCTCACGGAGCTGCAGGGCGGCGGAAGCAAAAGAGTTGGTCTGTGGAGATCATAGCAGCCTCCAGGGCACTGTGGGTCAAAGTTCACGCCCTAAGGCATCTACGCTACTGTTGTAAAACCTCCTGGTCACCTGAAACCCTTAGCCCTTGGCTTCCTTAACTCAGCCCACACCTGCAGGGCCTCTGCAGCATTATCCAAAAGGTGTGGTGACCCCCACAGAGAGTGGGGACCCTGCGGGAGCAGGCCACGCATAAACACCACAGGACACTCTTGATCTGAGCTTGGAGGTAAGTCTTAAAGGAGCCGTTTCTGAAACAGCTGGACAAAGGTTACCAACAGTAAACAGGTTCCCTGGAGATGTAATCCTCTAGTAGCTAGTAAACCCCTCGCTAAACGCTGCTGCGCAGTTTATTGGAAGAACAAGCAAGTAGTAAAGGCCCAGCAGGAGAGGCTTGCCCAGGAAAATCAGGCCGTGAGAAAGAAGGGAGGAAGGAAGGGGCGTGGGGAGAGTGACAACAAGGAGGGCACATCCTCATGAGGTACAGGGGGGGAAGACAGCCAAGTTGCTAAAGAGAATACCCATGAGGATAACCACGGCCACGGCGTCCAAGAACTCAGGGGGCGTGCAGGCTCAGGCCAGGCCTGGTGCACGCATCGCCTTGCACACTGCTGACCACGGACCGAATCTACCCTGCGGACAAGTGGCTCATGCAGTGTCTGGTTTTGGTTTTAACAATTGACATTAGAAGCCAACACTTAAAAAGTAAGGGGTTTTATTTAAAAACAAAAAACAAAAACAAACGAAAAACTCCCACCAGATTTCTAGCTCCTCTTGAAAATCAGGTGTCCTGGTTTGAGTAACGCCTGGAGTTGATGTTGAGACAAGCGTTAGCGAGCCAAGGGTTTATTCGGGACCTGCTGACAGCCGGCAGGGGAGGAGGAGAGCGAGACAGCCAGTGAAGGGTGCACTGTTAGGCCAGCTACTCCCCTGGGCTATTGGAGCAGAATCCCTCTGGGAAACGGTATAAAGCAGGTGCCTAATTCCACCAGAGGGGGGAGGGTAAGGGAGCCTGAACTATTCCTACACCAATGCTTGTCAGTCTTTGGCTGAAGGCTGCTTTGGGGAAGTATTCATTCCCCAGCACAGCCCTGCTGGCGGAAGAGCAGTCCAGAATTCTGGAACATGCCTGTCAGGCCCAGAGATGCAGGCAGTTGGAGGTCTCCAGAGCATAGTGTAAGTATGCAGAGCGAGGTGTGTGGGGGTGGGGAGGGATCTGACAGCACCTGCTCCAGGGTGATGTGGGGCCCTCGCTCCCACAGGGACACAGGGCTACAGCTGGGGGAAGGCAGGCACCCCCTCCAAGGAGAGAAGAGCCAGGGCCCACGCCCCGCCCCCCGCCCCCAGTCTCTCCAACGCCGAGGCAGCATTTAGCACAGCACGTGCTCTATTTTACCTCCAACTGGGACATCTCTGTGTATCCATGTCTGTCCAAAGTGAGAAAGCAGCAGGCCAACAGGGCCACTGCTGTGACTCCATTCATTATAATTGCTCCCCGGGACCCATAGGCCTTTGCGTTTTCAACCTCCAGCTTGAAGTCCCGGTTGCATGCTGGGGTCTGAGCTGCATTTCCCAGCAATGCCTGCCCCGGGCTCCTTAACACTCCTTACACCTGAGGAATAAGCTGGTTATTCTGGAAACCACGGGCTTGGCCTCTGTCTGCCTGGTCAGAACCCTGAAATCAACCACCTGGTGGCCTTCTCTCTCTGCACCCACCTGGATTTCTCCTGTCCACCCGGCCCGGGGGCAGCTGCTCCCCACCTGAACAGGGGCCAGACTAAGCAGTGAGGAAGAAGACAGGTGGTTCTGCCCACCTAGAGGGCAGATGGGGCCACCCGTGTCCAGTCCACACCAGAGCTGCCCTCCCGGGCAAGGTTTCAACTTTTTTTGTCTCAGATGTGCACGGTGGGCGATGCTCACCTGTGGGGTACACGGGTCCCCTGGGCGTGCTCTTGCAACGATCAGCGTGGCAATCCCCAGTGCCTGGGTTCAAATGCCACCCCGTTCTCTCTCACCCAGGAAAGCTCAACAGAGTGACTAACCCAGGAGGCAGCACATGCAAGGGGCCCGGAGGACAAAGAGGATTTGGAGTGTTTGTGGCCCAAGAGACAGCTTGCTTCTGATGAGACAGGCAGCTGAGGAGAAGAGCAGGGTCTGAATGCACAGGAGCCTCTAGGCCAACAGTAAGAAGGGATTGGACTTGATCCTTCAAGCTAGGGAATCACTGAAAGCCAGAGTGAAGCAGAGGGGCTGGCTGTGATCACTGTATCCCATTTTACAGATGAGAAGAGGGAGGCCCAGACAGCTGACATTACCGGCAGTGTCAGGATGTGTGTGAATCCATGCCTTCACCCTCACAAACCCTTCTGTCCCATCCTTTGCCTCAAGTCTGCTTCTATCCATTGAGACCCCACAGGCCACGTAAATGCCAGGGACACACAAGCACAGAACCAAAGACTTCCCCTTGGGGTCATACAGAACAAGCCCGACCCCTCTTCTAAGTGCCCACTTTTCCAAGTCTGCCCCCTGAGTCTGCTCTCCAGGCTTGAATAGCAGCGTTGTGTCCTGCCTGTGTGACCTTGGACCAGTGCATTGTCCTCTCTGGGCCTTAGGTTGCTCACATGTAAAATGGGGACAATATCAACATGAGAGACAGGGATGCATGTCATGTGCCTGGTTCATGACGAGCACTGAACAAACAGCTACTGCGTTTACTTGAGGCCATTCACCCCATGCCCGCCCTCTGCTGAGTGCCTCAGTTAGTCAGTGAATAGACCGATGTTATGAAGGCTGGAAGGGAGCCCTAAGTAGAGATTATCATTTGTCCGCAGGATGAATCCTGAAAACCAGAGCTGAGCTTCAGAGACTGACCCCGAGATGCCCCATGGAGCACCTCTCAGAGTTTGGGTAAGTGAACAGGGGTGGGTCCTGTTTCCTCTTGTAAGTTTTCACGAATTCCCCTTCTGCGCCTTAACATTCTCTTTTCCCTGCTCGGTGGTGACTTCTTCAAGCAGCGTCCCTTCCAGGAGAACATAGCCTCAGCCTTCCGTCTGGGTGAGTGGAGAGACTGAGGCTAGGGAACCAAGAAGATCTGGGCTTCAGTCAATGCCTTCAGAACAGTGCCTGGTGGGTGCTGCTCCCCACTGCCCCGGCCCCAAATAGAGGCGTGCTCACCCTCGGCTTGGAGCCCACTGCTCCTGACACGTGTCCCGCCTGGCTGGGGAGCAGAGGAACAGTTGGGAAGACGTGTGTCAAGCCTGGCCCATGGAAGCAGAGTCCAAGGAACCCATTACAGGGCAGCGCTCCGGATAGCTTACTTATAGATGTCAGTGTGCCGCCCGCTTCCTGTCCTTCACGGGTGATGAAGCCTCAGCGAAAGGCTTCATTCAGCATCGGCTCCCACTGGGCCTGACCCTGCGCAAGTGACTGCGGAATGAATGAATGAATGGTGATGAAGTTTAAGAAGCACTTAGAATAAACGCCTCCATTTTTTTTTTATTGTGGCAAAATACACATGACATCAAACTTACTATTAGTGGCACTTAGTACATGCCTAAGGTACAGCCATCGCCACTCTTTCACTCCAGAACGTTTTCATCACCCCAGAAGGAAGCCCCATATTCCCTGGTAACCACGGCTCTGCTTTCTGTCCCTATGGATTTGCCTGCTCTGGGCATGTCGTGTAAATGAAACCACACAGTATGAGGCCTTCGGTATCTGGCTTCTTTCACTGAGCATCATGTTTCCAAGGTTCATCCAAGTAGGATGCGTGAGGACTGCCTTCCTTTTTAAGGCTGAAGAATAGTCCGCTGTGTGGATGGACCCCGTTTTGTTTATCCGTCCATCCGTCGATGGCCCCCTCGGGTCGTTTCCAACTTTTGGTAGCACTGCCATTTGATAAACGTTTCCTGCACACCTGCTATGACCCAGGCCCTGTTCTGGGTGTCTGCTCATGATCTCCTTTTGAGCCCTCCTAAGTGCTCTCAACTACATGGTAATTATCTCCCCATTTCACCGATAAAGGAACTGAGGCTCGGCAAGGTTTAAGGACCTTGCTGAGATAGAGATAGCGGAGCCCAACAAACGTGGGCTGCGTGCCCGCCGTGTGCCAGACCCCATGTCGAACTGCAGGGTAGAAAATTGAAAGCACAGTCCCCATCCCCACGGGGACAGACGTCCCACGTCCGACTTCTCAGGGCAGACTCGGTGTTACCTACTTTTCTTTTCTTTTTTTTTTTTTTTAATTTTTTATTATTTTGAGAGAGAGAGCAAGCAAGGGAGGGGCAGAGAGACAGGCAGAGAGAGAATCCCAAGCAGGCTCCATCCATGCTGTCAGTGGAGCCTGACCCAGGGCTTGAACTCCCAGACCACGAGATCATGACTTGAACTGAAACTAAGACTCAGATGCTTCGCTGACTGAACCACCCAGGCGCCCCAGTATGACTTGCTTTCATACTTTCCAATAAAAGAAATTCATTGACAGCTCCAATGAGGCTTTGTAACCATCTGTACCCAAAAATTCCCAGTCAGGGACAAATAAAACCCACCATCAATACTCCATGTCTGTGTCAGTACCTCCCCCACCCCGCTGCCTATGACTGACGGGAATGTCCAAGTTGAAGTGGCCGGGCCTTGCCGGCTCAAGTGTAACTCACCAGCAACTTTCTGCCATTGACAGCAGTAAGTTACTCAGTCCATATCTGTACCAACGGCTCCCGAGGGAGCTTTACAGGTCTTCTCAAGAGGTCCAGGACCGCCCCTGCAGGGCACTTTATCTCAGACACAGAAGCAGAGTAACCAGACCCCAGTCCTGTGGCTGGCTTAGTGATTTCTCAGCACTGTGCCTGGAGAGCCCCGTGGTCATGTGGCTGTGGGGACAGAGTGGCATCCTGAGGACATAAGCAGGAGAAGGCTCATGCAGGACCCTGCCAAAACTTCTGGTCACTGAAACCCCCTCCCCCCCCCCCCCCCCCCCCCCCCCCGGGCAGGACCCAGCAGAGAGGCACAAAGTGGTAGGAGCTGGAGGGCTCAGAGCCCATCCCTGTGTGTCTTTTCTCAGGCTGCGGGAGGTTTAGTGCCTGTCCCAGGAGCTACCGGCAGGGCCCCGGCAGGTACACGTGTGAACTCTGGAAGCATATGCTGAAGTGGAATTTAAGTGAGATTGGGCACTTTTTCCCAAAGAGTCAGAGATGCCACCATCTTTGCAAATATCAGCATCTGTTTAGCCTGGAGGACAAGAGTATAATCTGGAGCCAACCTGCTTGTCCGCAAATCCTGGCTCCGCCATGCTGTGTGACCTCAGGCAAAGCGCTCAACCTGTCTGTGCTGCAGCTTCCTCATCTGTAAAATGGGGAAAGGGATGGTATGTACCTCATGGGGTTACTGTAAGGATTAAGTCAAGTCCTCTGGGTAAGGGGCCAGGCACATAGGAAGGCCTCGTAAATGTCACCCATTATGTTAAGAGCCTGGTCACAGGTGGGAATAAAGAGAATAAAATGGACTTCTGATGAGTTCTCTTCCCAGAAATGACAAGGTTGATTGAGTGTCCGTGAACATGCCAAGCAAGTGAACATTCGTATTATTGTTTCTCACCCAAAAACCTCCCTCGAAGCTCCCCCTCCCCCGCCCCCCGCAAATACTCACAACTGACTGAGAATCATAACAATGAAGATTTTGGAGCATGTTCTCTCTGCTAGCACTGTGCCCGGTGCCTACTTTGCGGGATCTCACTGGCCACCCCTCCCAACCTGTGAAACGGGCACTCGATTATCACCCGTTTTACTGCTGAATGAATTTAAGGCTCGCGGGGGTGAAGCGACGGCACGTCCAGGTTGCAGACCCGGGTCTTGCTGCGTCTAGAGCCTGACCTCAGAATAGCTGTGCCGCACCGTTGTGGGGACATCTGTGAGTGCAGGGCCGTCAGCCCGCTCGTCCCTCTCTTTGGTGACAGGATGAATAAAGGGACTCATTCATTGGCCCGGTTGTCTAGGGCCTTGGGCAATCCCTGCAGATGTTGTCTGCCTGTGTGAACAGTGCTCATGGGATCCTGACGTGGGCAAGAAAGAGGCAGTGGGACCAGAGTCTCTAGAATTCGGCTTTTCATGCCAGCGGCATGGAGCTGACACAGGGAAATAGCACGTGCAGTTTTCCTAGATGAAAGGTCACTGTTGCCCTCCAGAAACCAGCCCATAACAAACACAGGAGTAAATCTCAAACAGCAGAGCCAAGAAATGTGAACCAAAACAACACTGACCTCTTACATTGGCAACAATGTTTTTTATTTTCTTTCTTCTTTTTTTTTTTTTTAAGTTTTTTTATTTATTTTGAGAGAGAGAGAAAGCACAAGTCAGGAAGGGACAGGGAGAGAGGGAGAGAGAGAATCCCAAGCAGGCTCCACACTGTCAGCACAGAGCCCGACGTTGGGCTCGAACCCCACGAACCCTGAGATCATGACCTAAGCCGAAGTTGGACATTCAAAAGACTGAGCCACCAGGGCACCCCAGCAACAGTGTTTTTTAAATAGTAAAAACCCAGTGCTGGAGAAGGTGGGGAGAAACCTCCGTTCATCCTATGGGAGACTGTAGGAGGAAAGTTTGGAGATATGTATCAAACACCTTAACCTTTTTTCTTACACTTTCATCCAGCAGATTCAGTACAGGAGTTTATCTTAAGGCAATAATTATGGCTGAATGCTAAGATTTAATGTTGTTGGACATTAAGCATTGCTTACCATGGTGAAAACCCGGAAAACCACTTAAGTGTTGAATAAGAGAGAATTGGTCAAATAAACTGTGGTTGCACATAAAATGGGATTCTCTGCAGCCACTAAAATGAGCATGCAGAAGATTTTTTTTTTTTATGACAAAGATGTTTAGGAAAATTACATGACAAAAGTAATCTGTAAAACAGCAAGTACCAACTATATGACTCGACTTACAGAAAATATTCTCTATAACATGAACACGTTTGCATAGAGAAATGATTGGAAACACATAAACCAAACTGTGGACAGTAAATTACTTATCTGAGTTTTCAACAATTACTTTAACAAGCATGTATTCCTCACATCTGTCACTTGACCTTTAAGAGTGTGGCCTCTGGGGGCACCTGGGTGGCTCTCGGTTGGTTAAACGTTGGACTTGCGCTGACTACACGGAGCCTGCTTAGGACTCTCTCTCTCTCTCTCTGCCCCCCCCCCCCCGTCTCTCTCTGTCTCTCTCTCTCTAAAAAAAAAAAAAAAAAAAAAAAAAAAAAAGCTGTCTCTCACTGTCTCAAAAATAAATACAACGTTAAAAAAAAAAATTTTAAAAAGGGGCTCCTGGGTGGCTCAGTCCGTTAAGCGGCCGACTTCAGCTCAGGTCATGATCTCTTGGTCCGTGAGTTTGAGCCCCGTGTCGGGCTCTGTGCTGACAGCTCAGAGCCTGGAGCCCGTTTCAGATTCTGTGTCTCCCTCTCTCTGACCCTCCCTTGTTCATGCTCTGTCTCTCCCTGTCTCAAAAATAAATAAAACGTTAAAAAAAAAAATTAAAAAAAAAAAAAAAGGCTGTAGCCTCTGGAATCAGGCTGCCCAAGCTCAAATTCCATTTCTGTCTCTGGTTCATGGACACATCTCTAGATTTCTATATTCAAGTACACATGGGGATAATAGTAATAACGCCAAAGCACCTGATCAGGGGATGTTGGGAAGCTCTAAGTGAGATGGTAATACAATTCCTCACGTGATTTATCATTACCATTACTGTGATTACCATGACTAAATACTGTTATGATTATTTTTAAATTTTTTGTTTTTAATTTTAATTGTAATTTTTTTTAAACTTTATTGAGAGAGAGGGTGAGTAGGGGAGGGGCAGAGAAAGAGAGAGGGTGAGAGAGACCCCTGAGTTGACTCCACCCTGTCAGCACAGTCTGTCGCGGGGCTCAAACCCATGAACCATGAGATCATGACCTGAGCAGAAACCAAGAGTTGGACGCTTACTGACTGAGCCACCCAGGCGCCCTGTTCTGATTATTCGTATAACTTTTGCCGTTAGGAAGGAGCAAAGCCTGAGTGTTTGCCCGCTTCCTCTGCCCCCTACCAGGTCCACCCTGCCCCCCGTGGCCGGCACTTGTTTTGTGACCTACAGCGAGGCCTTCGGCTCGCCCTTGCCAGGACTCCGGTGTTCTGTCTGCCTTGCCCCCGTCCACAGAGAGGGCTTGGAAGAAACAGCCCAGCAAACATCGGTCTGCTGGTCTCAGAGTGAGACGCGGAAGTTTACAAAAATGCGTAAGCAAATGTTTTATTTGGGAGGAGAGAAGGAGCAAGAAAGGAGACTTTTCAGTAAGGCCCAGGAAGAGACTGTCATTGGTCGCTGGAGCCTCCGTGTTTGCCCCGCTTGTTTCTTCACTTCATCCCGACCACAGCATTTGCTGTGAAGCATCTGGCTCCAATGTGGGGCTGATTTTAATAAATCCAAGACATCTCCCTTAGCCCAGCAGACTTGGAAGAAGCCACGGACAAACCCCACGGTGTTGCCAGCAGGAGCCCTGAAAGGCAGAGATGGATAAGAATGGGGAGGGTAGTTAATAACCTAGTGAGGACCAGAGCGCATCTGGGGTGGGGGGGAGGGGAGGCATGTACATGTGACTGATGTATTTAGAAATCAAGAGGGATGGGCCAGAGAGAGACATGCCCATTGGAGCTGACAGCAGCCTCTGGCAAGCATCCACCTGCCCTTGATTTCTATCCTCTTCTGTGGCCCCTCATGAGGCAGGAGCTGGCTCATATGGGTCCCAGATTTCTCCAGATGGAGAGAAGAATAGGATCATGGGACATGTTGTAGTTGTTTACACACACACACACACACACACACACACACACACCTCTCCTTCCAGACAGGGTAGACAAAAGGGTTATGGGGTTTTCCATCCGGACTCTATCCTCTGGTTCGTTTAACCCGGAAGGATGCTGCAGTGTTCAGGTTTAATCTGGAAGGACACGGGTGTTAATTGTGTTGACCCAAGACAAAGCAGATTACCCGTTGTTGGAGACAGCATCCGGGAGGGTGAACAGAAGCATTAGGTTGAAAATGAGAGAAAGTGCATTAAAAAAAAGCTGTGATTCCTAGAAATTCCCACTCCACCCACTTCCCACAACTATTCTATTACTCCAAAATGAGAAATTAATTCCTCCAGGATTAGGATTGTGAAGAATGGGCCAAGACCCAAGGAAAAGGCCTTATGTTTGCAGGGCATCAACTTGGCTTAGATGGAGCTCACAAAGCAGTGGCGAGGGGAGACTGTGCCTGACTTCTGTGCCCATCAGTAAAGTCTCAAAATACAGTTGGTCAAGGATGCCCAGACCAGGTTTGGGGGCTGGTCTCTTCTGATATTGCTGTTAGCAATAGGACAGATTGTGAAGGGATATTAATTGTGACAATATTTGCCTTGTTCTCCCTTCTGTATGTAGATGTGCAAAGAATGGGCAAGGTCATGTTCCCTTCCCAGACAGGAAGTAGAGACCAGATACCTTCAACCCGAACTCTGGGTCTCAGCAGGGAAGAGATAAGCCACCATTGATGAAGCCACTAAACTCAACAATCACCTTTTTACTACTTAGGTAACAACAACAAAAATAGAGCTCCCTAAACTAACCCAGTGGTTTTCAACTCTGGGCACACATTAAAATCACCCACTGGTTCTCAAACTTTCATATGCATTAGAATCTCCTGGACAGCTTGCTAAAAAACACAGCTTTCTGGACCTAACCCGAGTTTCTGACTCAGAGGGTCAGGGCATGTCAACTAAAAAAAAAAAAAAAAAAAAAGCGAACCTCAGAATAGGTTAGTAAGTGCTTTATTGGCTGTCTGAGGTTACGCATGCTTGCAAACAATCCTCCAAAAATGCAATTGCACATCACAATGCAATTGTTCAGTTGTAAAAATTAAGATTTACTGATTTCCATATAGTCACATACATTTTCCATAATCTTTAAATTTTTTTAATGTTTAAGGCTTATTCATTTTTTTTTTGAGAGAGAGAGCACGCACAAGTGGGGGAGGGGCAGAGAAAGAGGGAGACACAGAATCCGAAGCGGGCTTCAGGCCCTGAGCTGTCAGCACAGAGCCCGACGCGGGGCTTGAACCCCACAAACTGTGAGATCATGACCCGACCTGGAGTCAGATGCTTAACTGACTGAGCCAGCCAGGCATCCCTCCATAATATATCTTAATACATTATGTTTCTAACAGACCTGATTGGTAAAAAATGTTGCCTGCATGCCTCTGCTTAACTGGTTTTCTGGTCCTTCTTGGTTTGGTTTCTCCTCGAGGTCACTTGAGATGGGCATAGTCGGCTAACATAGGTCGCCTATTTTCAGGCACTGCGGTTAGTGCCCAACTCAGGCCTGAGAATTTGCATTTTACCAAGTGCTGCTGGTGCTGCTCATCCCTGGGCCACACTTTGAGAAGCACTGCCCTCCCCCTGTCCTCAGAGACTGACTCAACTGGTCTGGGGTGGGGCCTGGGCATCTGTTATTTAAAAGTTCCCAGAGTGGGGCGCCTGGCTGGCTCAGTCATGTGGAGCATGAGACTCTTGACCTTGGGGTCGTGAGTTCAAGCCCCAGGTTTGGCATAAAGTTTACTTATAAATAACTGAATAAAGGAAGGGAGGAAGGAAGGAGAAAAGGAAGGAAGGAAGGGCCCAGAGGATTCTGGGAGAACCTCCGTCACCTGCAGGGTCAATTAAGGTACGATGGGCTACAAGACGACATTATAAAAATAAGTACAAACATCCAGTTATCAGTTAAGTACTAATGAAAACCCAGCTGTTCTTAATCATGGCCTTATCTCTCTCTCTCTCTCTCTCTCTCTCCTATTCCTTTTTTACATCAAAGAGAAATCTTGACACCTGACCGGGCCTGTCTGCAGCTTCCCAGAGGCCTTCGCTGCATGTCTCTGCTTTGCTCTGGATTCTGGCTGAGTGCTAACATCAGCACTGGTCACAGCCCTTAGCTCTCAGTCTGCAGGTTCCCCGATGTCTTCCTGCCCTCCCTGCTGCGTTGTTCCAAGAGAAACGCTCCCTCACCTTGCACATGGGGCAGACGTCCCCTAGGCCTCGCCTTCCTTACGACAAGGAAAGCTGATTTGCCTTGATCAGGGCAAGAGCCAAGGTCCTGTGAGCCCACGTCTACAGCCTGGGCGGGCTGGCTCGGCTCAGGGGAGGCAGCAGCTGAGCACGCAGCTGACAGTCTGATCCCTGGTCTGCAAGGGCATAAATCCCCATCTGAGGCCTGGCAGAAGGGGAGCTGTGGGAAGATTTACAAAACAAGGAACAGATGCTCTGAACAATGACTCCCCCAAGAATGGAGCCCAATACATTCACATCAGGAAGGGAAGGGTCATTGGAGGCTGGCCCATTCCTGCTACGGGAGCCTCAGATAGACACAGATGGGCAAGCGGACTGACCAGGCAGCCCTGAAGAGCAGGGCTGGAATGAACACACTCCACCCCCTGGCCCAAGTTCTTATAAGCAGTATCTTTTTTTTCTAAATGTTTTATTTGTTTCAAGAGAGAGAGAGAAAAAACGTGAGTGGGGGAGGGGCAGAGGGAGAGAGAGGGAGAAAGAATCTTAAACAGGCTCCACACCCAGTGCAGAGCTCAACGCGGTACTTGATCCCACGACCATGAGATCGCGACCTGAGCGGAGATCAAGGGTCCAACGCTTAACCAACTGAGCCACTCAGGTGTCCCTACAAATAGTATCTTATTTCATCCTTACAACAATCCCCACAGGCGATGCTGTCATTGCTACTGTTTTGAAGATGAGGAAACAAGCTCAGAGATGTCGAGCACCTGCCTGAAGTCACACAGCTAGTATGTTGGCTAACATGTATCAAGTCATTACTACAGGCCAGGCACTGCTTTAGTTTTTTGTTTGTTTGTTTGTTTGTTTTTTACACATAGTGACCTATGCAAACCCCACAATAATTCTAGAAGTGGTGTATGAGTCAGCATAGGTTAGGTCGTAGTGTGGTAATCCCCAATGTCTCAAGGACTGACATAACAAAGGTTTATTTCTCCACCTGTGCAAAGCCTGCTATGTGTCCATGTGACTTTCCAGGGCAACTTTCCTTCATTCAGCGACCAAGCAAGCTTTGATCTTGTGGCTTGGCCAACTGAGCTGGAGGCCACCTGGATGCTGAGGCAGAGAAAAAGATGGTTGGAGGGTCACGTGCTGGCCTTTCTCCGTCGCTTTGGCTCACAGGCCACTGGCAAATGCGAGTCACGTGGCACCCACCAAACTGCAGGGGGCGCTCGGAAATGCAGGGGAACAAATAAAAAGTTCGGGGACCATCACTTTCTCTGCCACAGGTAGGTATTACTATTATCCGCATTCCCATTTTACAGACAAGAAGACTCAAACCAAGAGGTGAGGTGACTTGGGCTGCCACCACAAAGTATCACCAGCTGGGGGGCTCAAACAACAGACACATGTTGTCGCACTGTTCTGGAGGCCAGGGGTCTGAGACCAAGGGGTCGCAGGCTCAGGTCTTTCTGCAGACGGTGGGGAAGAATCTGTTCCATGCCTCCTTCCTCCTTTCTGGCAGTCTGTGGACATCCTTGGGGTTCTTTGGCTTGTAGAAGCATAACCCCGACCTCTGCCTTTGTCTTCACACAGCGTTCTTCCTGGAGGCAGCTGCCTCCAAATTTCTCCCGTTTATGAGGACCCCAGTCATACTGGATTACGGGCCCACCCTACTCCAGCGTGACCTCATCTTAACTCACTTCGTCTGCAGCAGCCCCAGTTCCAAGTAAGATCTCGTTCTGAAGTACTACAAGTTAGGAGTTCAACATCTAAATCTGGGGGAGCACAATTCCACCCATACTACTCAAGATCACACGTGGCCAGCAAGTAAAAATCACTTGAATCCCAGCCTATCTCGTTGAACGCTCCATCCAAGGTAATAATGACTTCCTCTGAGGCGGAAGGCTAGGAAACACTTGGAGCCACAGTGATGATGAGAATGAATCGTGTTTTTCTTGTCAGTCCCTGGAGGCAGGGATCAGACCTCATAAAACCACCCTTGCACTTGATGTGACTCTATAAACACAAAATCCTCTTGAACTCTTCAACAAGGATGTTGAAAACCTCGAAGAAATTAAAATTCCTCTCCGTTCTTACTCCCTCCACACAAACGGGGTGCGGTGTTCTCCTCACAACAAACAGCCATGGGGCTCTCTTAGGGTCCCACCTGCAAGGCTGGTCTGGAAGGCAGACCATCTCTAACTTTCCCATTTTTACCAACTGGTGATGTGGCCCCGACAGAATGAGCGGGCATCACAGCCGACCTCAGTCTGGAAGGTGTGACAGATGACCTCTGCTCCACCTTCTCTGTCTGCTATTAAGCAAGTGGGGAAACAGGAAAGGGTGTGTGTGCACATATATTAATCCATATACCTTCCTGTACTCTTCCCCGGGTTCCTACCCATTACTCCACCAGCCCCAGGGCACAGAGACCCCATCTTTATTTTTTTAAGTCTCCATCTTTGCCCATAACCTCCCCCGGGGGTCTCCTGTTGGACTGAGGCAGGATTCCCCTTAGCCCAGATGGGAAGGAAACAATACAAAGGTTTTAGAGTTTGGATGTCATAGTTTTACATCGATGCTTTGAATGAAGGCTCCCAGGTTCCAGAAATACAGCAATAATGAGCAAAATATGTTGGTAAAAATTAAAAAGCTCCCTTTCCCCAAAAAAGACAAAGTCACAGTCAAAAACATGATCAGCATTTGTGCGGTGCAGAAATGGAATGAAAACCCCAAGCTGTGAGAGGGGCAGAAGCCCTGGGGTCAGAGGCAGAAGCCAGCAAAGCTGGTGAGAAGCTGCACTTTGGGGGGCAGGATGCAATGGGGCACAGGCATGACTTTTCCTCCAGGACCCAAAGGAGAACCCTCTCTGCACAGGAACCTGTGTCTGACCTCCCCCGTATAAGCTTGGAGCAGGCCCCCAAAATGCCCACCTAAGTTCCAGACTGTGGGCTCAGAGGGCAAAGCCTGAGACAGGCATGGTGAGCAGGAGAGATAGAAGAAAGAAAACAGAAACATGAACCAGCTTCTCACTTGCAATTGACCTCAAAACTAACCTTCCAAATCCGAGTCCATTGTGCTAACCATTATTCTATGGGACCCTAACATTCCAAATCAAGTGAAGACATTTAATGTTAAGAAAACGGACAAACTCAACAATAAGGAGTAAACTCACTGCAGACGAATTTGAAAAAATTCTTTAAAAGAAGTATGTTTAGGCTCCTTAGAGGTCAATGCAGGAATCAATTCTTAAAAAAGAATAAGCAATTATGAAGCCTAAGTGGGAAGAAATGAAACAAGAACAGTGAACATAAAAATATGTATTTCTAAAAATCAACAAGTTACGGAGCACCTGGGTGGCTCAGTGAGTTAAGTATTCGACTTCGGCTCAGGTCATGATTTCACAGTTCCTGAGTTTGAGCCCTGCATCAGGCTCTCTGCTGTCAGTGCAGAGCCTGCTTGGGACTCTCTGTTCCCCCCTCTCTCTGCCTCTCTCTCTCTCTTAAAAATAAATAAAACGTTAAAACAATTTTAAAAATCAACGAGTAGGACTACATCAAACTAAATATCTCCACAGCAAAAAAAAAAAAAAAAAAAAAGAACAAAATTAAAAGGCAACCTATCAAATGGGAGACAATATTTGCAAACCCTATAAGGGGTTAACATTCAACATATGTAAAGAATTCATACAACTCAATAGTAAAAAACCCAAACAATCCAATTAAAAAATAGGCAGAGGAACTGAATAGACATGTCTCCAAAAAAGACATCCAAATGGCCAACAGGTACATGAAAAGATGTTCAACATCACAGATCAGCAGGGAAATGAAAATCAAAACCACAGTGAGAATTCACCTCCCACCTGTTAGAATGGCTATCATCAAGAAGACAACGGGTCATTTGTTTTGTTTCTTAAATTCCACGAGTGAGATCATAGGGTATTTATCTTTCTCTGACTTATTTCACTTTGCAGTGTATTCTCTAGATCCATCCATGTCATTGCAAATGGCAAGATTTCATTCTTTTTATGGTTGAGTAATGTTCCATTGTATGGTCGTAGAGGGAAAAAGGAGAGAGGCAAACCAAGAAACAGACTGTTAATTCTCGAGAACAAACTGATGGTTACCAGAGAGGATGGAGAGGTGCGGTGGGGGGGGGGGGGGGGGGGAGGGGGAGGCAGGGGAATGGGTGAAACAGGTGATGGGGATTAAGGAGTGCAGTTGTGATGAGCACCAGGTGTTATATGGAAGTGTTGAATTACTAAATTGTGCACCTGAAACTGATATTACACTGTATGTTAGCTGGAATTTAAATAAAAATTAAAAAAAAAAAAGAAAACAACAGATAACAGATATTGGTGATGATGTGGTCAAAAGGGAGCCCTGGTGCACTCTCGGTGGGAATGTAAATTGATTTGGCCACTATGGAAAACAGTATGGAGGTTCCTCAAAAAATTAAAAATAGAATTCCCATGTGACCCAGACATTCTTCTCCTGGGTATGTTTCTAAAGGAAATGAAAATGGGATCTTGAAGAGATCTCTGCACGCCCACGTTCACTATTCACAGTAGGCAAGATATGGAAACAATCTAAGTGTCTGTCACTGGATGAATGGATAAGGAAGAGATACAATAGAATATTATCTATATTATAATGCAATATATTATATATTATGATACAGCATATATTTATATCCATAGGTATGCACACGATGGAATATTATTCAGCTATGAGAAAGTAGGAAGTCCTGCTCTTTGTAACAACACAGATGCAATTTGAAGATATGATGCTGAGCAAGACAAGTCAGACAGAGAGAGACAAATACTGTGTGATATTACTTATATGTGGAATCTAAAAAAGCCAAGCTTGTAAAAACAGAGAGTGGAATGGTAGTCACCAGGGGTTGGGGGGCAGGAATTGGGGAATTGTTGGTTGAGGGTACAAACTTGGAGCCAGTAGGTAAATAAGTCCTAGAGACCTAATGAACACCATAAGGATGAGAGTCAACAACACTGTATTATAAACTTCAAAGCTGCTAAGAGACTAGATCATAATTGTTTGCACCACAGAAAAGAAATGATAATTATGTGACATGATAGAAATGTTAGCTAACACTACAGTGGCAATCATATTGCAATGTATAAATGTATCAAATCAACACATTGTATACCTTAAACTTATACGTTATATGTCAATTATATCTCAATAAATTTTTAAAATATCTTTAAAGTAAAAAATACATCATTGAACTTAATAGAATGGATACACTTCTATGGGACACAGCTGTTTAGCTCAGAGAAACTCACCCTGAATGGAGCAGAGAGATAGGTAATATAAGCATCAACTTACTGGTTGCATAATATTCCATCATGTGTGAGTTCAGCAAATTTTCAGGATATAAGATCAACCCACAAAAATCAATAACATTTCTATATAATAACAATAAACATGCAGAAACCTAAAATTAAAAAACCCAATACCATTTACTGTAGCTTCAGGAAAATAAAACATTTAGGTATTCACTTAACAAAACACATGTAGGATCTTTATTGAAAATGACAAAATCCTGGTGAAAGAAATAAAAGATCTAAATAAATGAAAAACATACCATGTTCATGAATTGGAAGATTCACAGAGTGAAAATGTCAATTCTTCCCACACTGATCTGTAGGTTTACATTTCCTATCAAAATCCCAAACAAGATCTTTGTAGACATAGACAAACTTATTCTAACTTTATTTAGAATATATTTTATTTAGAATAAATTTATTTGGAATATATCTTTATTTAGAACTTTTTTCTAAACTTATATGCAAATACGCAGGTCCTAGAATAACTAAAACAATCTTTTTTTTAAAAAAATTTTTAATGTTTATTTGTTTTCGACAGCGTGAGCAGGGGAGGGGCAGAGAGAAAGGGAGACACAGAATCCGAAGCAGGATCCAGGCTCCGAGCTTTCAGCACAGAGCCTGATGCGGGGCTCGAACTCACAGACCGCGAGATCATGACCTGAGCTGAAGTTGGAGGCTCAGCCGACTGAGCCACCCAGGCACCCCTAAAACAATCTTGACAAAGAAGAATGAAGTAGGAAGAATGACTCTATCAAATATTAGGTCTACCTGTATAGCTTCAGCAATAAAGACTATGTGGTATTGGTGGAAGGAGAGATTCTTAGGTCAATGGAACAGAAGGGAGGACCCAGAAACAGACCTACACAAATACATCCAACTGATTTTTCACAAAGGCACAGAAGCAATTTGATGCAGGAAAGAAACTTTTCAACAGGTAGTGCTACAGCAATTGGACATCCGTATAGACAAAAATAGGAACCTCGACCTAAACCTTGCACCTTGTACAAAAATTAACTGAAGGGGCGTCTGGGTGGCTCAGTCAGTTGAGCATCTGACTCTTGATTTCAGCTTGGGTCACGATCCTAAGGTCACGGGATCGAGCCCCACGTCAGGCTCTGCACTGAGTGGAGCCTGCTTAAGATTTTCTCTCTCTCTCCCTGCCTCTGTCCCTCTCTGCCCCCCGCCTCTAAAATAAACAAAAAGTGAAAAAATATTAAAAATTAACTCAAGGGCACCTGGGTGGCTCTTGATCTCAGGTCAGGTCATGATCTCACGGTTCCTGAGTTTGAGTCCCATATTAGGCTCTGCACTGACAGCACAGAGCCTGCTTGGGATTTTGTCTCTCCCTCTCTCTGCCCCTTCCCTGCTTGCACTCTCTCTCTCTCTCAAAATAAATAAATAAATAAATGACATTAACTCGAAACTGATCATAGACTTCGATGTAAAACATAAAACTCCAAAACTCTTAGAAAAGCTTTAGGATCTGGGGCACCTCAGGTGGCTCAGTTAAGTGTTCAACTCTTGATTTCTGCTCAGGTCATGATCTCATGGTTTGTGGGATGGAGCCTCACATCAGGATCCATGCTAAAAGTGCAGAGCCTGCTTGGGATTCTCTCTCTCTCTCTCTCTCTCTCTCTCTCTCTCTGCTCGTCCCCTGCTTGCACACACATGCACACACACACTCACACATGCACTCTCTCAAAATAAATAAAGAAAAAAAAAGAGAAAAACTTCAGGATCTGTAAGTAGGCAAGGAGTTCTTAAACTTGACACCAAAATCATGAACCATAAAAGGAAAAATTGACAAATTGGACCTCGTCAAAACAAACTGTGTGGACCTCCTTTGGATCTTGGTTTGAACAAACAGTAAACAATTATGAAAGAAGGGAGAAATTTGAACGCTGGTTTGATAGTTGACAATATTAAGGACACGGCTAAAAGGATATTTAGGGTTTGGTTAAAATTCTGGGTGGGATATTAGAATAATGATTTTTTTAAAAAAGAGTTCTGATCTTTTTGAGGTGCATGATAAAATACCTGCCGATGAAATAATGTAAAGTCTGGGATTTTATTTTAAATAATTGGGGGAATGGAAAAGGGACAAGTTAAAAGCAGTTGGCCATGAGATGATAATTCTTGAGACTGAGTAATTGGTAGAAGGTAGCTCTGTATATCATTCACTCTACGTCTATATATGTTAGTAATTTTCCATAATAAATAACGGAAATATTAAAAAAAATTATAGAAATGTTGTGGCGATAACCTTTCTCCCCTGCTTTCCTTGTAGCATAATTCCTAAGTTTTTTGAGGGACACATGGCCTCCTAGAAGTAAGGATTTTTCTTGTCTTTCCTGAAATCCCTTACAGCTAGGAATGCACTGCTGAGGGATGATTAAGCTCTAACCAATGGAAAGTAAGTGGATACGTGAGGTATAAACTCACAGAGGAACTTTTTTGCTTCTTCCTTCATGATAACTAGAATGCAGACATGATGGCTAGTCTCAAGCAGCCATATTGGAGCATGAGGTCAAAGCTACTCGATGAGAATAGCAGAACTGGATAGAAGTAGCCTAAATCCCTGATAATTATGGAGGTGTCACACTAGCCTAGACAGCTTGTCTCTGGACTTTGTTTATATAAGGTTTATGTCTAAAACTTCTATCTGGCTGCTATAATTTTTGGTTTTTGTCACTCAAGGTTGCATCTAATGCTATTTGATTTAGTTATCACCCTCAAAGACAAAGTAAACGTGACACCTTTACTTAACTATTCGTTAAGTTGGGACATTCAGATGAACTTTCAAGTTTTTGCTATTCTAAATAGTGTAATGTGAAACTCTTTCTGCAAAAAACTCTAAGTCTATGTGTTTGTGCTCATATATTTTATTATTTTCCTGGGAAAGATTTCTGGTCTTGGAATTTTAGGGTCAAAGAATGTCAACATATTAATATCCCTCAATACACACCGCCAAGTCGCTTTCTGAAATTATATTCCTGCCAGTTGAGTATACGAATACCCATTTCATGGTCTCTGCACTTTCTCCAAAGCCCTCAAGCAGGTGAGGTATGGCCGGGAGTTAAGACTCTAAGGTGATGGGAAATGGTGAAACATATCTGGATGGCTTTCTTGTTTCTTGTTTAGGGTAAGAACTTATAAAAGAGGAAAAATTGAGTTAACGGTAGAACATATTTTTTTGAAGACAGGGATGAGGACCAAAGAATGAAACTATCCATCATTTGTTTAACACCTACTATGTACCAGGTCCTGTTTGGGCCTTGACATAAAATAATCTCAAGTCAGCTCTGCAAGGTAGATGTTTTATTATTTCCATTTCACAGAGGAAACAACTGAGGTTTGGAGCTGTTAAGTAAATTGCTCAGGGTCTTGTGGCTGCTAAGTAGAAAAGCAGGGTTTCAAAAAAGCCTGTGCCCTGCCTCTTGGAGAGGCACTGATCTCAGGGAAGGACAGACATTCCCAAATTAACCCCAGTTGCCCTCTGCAAAATATGAGAATATGAGGACTACCCTATTCAGGCCTGTTTCTCTTTGTCCCACCCACCCCAAGGTGTGAGCCTTCCCCACCCCTAAACCCACCCCCCACCCGCCCACTGTCCAAGGTTCTCAGGTGCGGGGGCCATAGTTTCTCGGAGGGTGGGAGGCTGCACCAATTGAATGAAAGAGTGGCTTTGAGCAAATTACCCAACTTCCCTCTGCCTTCAAGCGGAGGATGAAGGTGTTGTCTTTGAAGGGGCTTGGGAAACCCATTTGGAAGCTATGATAACAGCTGACAGTTATTCAACACCTACCAAGTGCCAGGCACTTCGCCTAACCTGACATTTTTTTTTTTCCCCCTGAAAGGCCAGTAAAAGCACTGAGGGTTCCCTCTGTCACCAAGGCGTGTGGGCCACCTGGGACCACCCGTGGTTAAGAACATAGTTCTGACCTCCCCTGAGCAGAACCTCAGTCCAGGCTCATGGTTCCCTGGTTGGGCGATCTGGGCTGGTTATTGTCCCTGTCTTAGCTTCAATGTTCTCATCTGCAGGGACTCTGAGGGCTGCACAGATACTGAGACGGTTAAGGAGATAACACAGGCAGAGAACTCAGAAGAGGGCTTGGCATATGGAAAGCCTGGGGAAGGTTAGCTTGCACGTATGGCAAGAATGCACTGCCAATCTCGTCTCCTCTGGGAAGTGGCAGAGGGTGGACGGTGACCCCCTGCCAGGTCCCGTAGGGCACCAGGGCCAGAGCTCCAGAGCAAGGGGAGTCTCTGGGCCCCAGTCCCTATGCCCTGTCGTGAGGAAGGAGGCCGCTCACGCTGGTACCCTGAACAGCCTCCTGGTGACTTGACCCAGAGACGGGTTGGGGGTGGAGGGCTGGGGAGGCAAAGCCAGGAACCCAGAAATCTATCACCCTCAAAGACACAGAAACAGCCCTTTGCTGTTTTGATGGAAAAGACAAGAAATCCTCCTTTGTCTATGCCTACCCCCTGCAGAGAGCTGCAGCCACAGACCCAGGGCTGGTCAGTTCCCTCCTGGTCTCTTGAGACCCTGTCCTGGGAGGAATGACCCTCCCCCCAGCCCCACATCTCCTCTCAGGGCACTTTGCATCCCAGTAACAGAAACCTCCTCACCGTCCAGCAGCGATAGCCTACTAGGCTTTAACCGACTGCCAAACAACAAAAATAACCCCCAAACGAAAGGCACAACTGTTATGTATGAAGCCTTATCCTCGGATCCAGCTTTAAATAATAACCATAGTAATAACTACAGCTACTGTTTATTTTACTTGGTTAGAGGGACGTTCCACTAAATTCAATGCTCACAACAACCCTGGGGGGTAGGGTAATATTATTATCCCCATTTCACAGATGGGAAAGCTGAGTCACAGAGAAGTTAAGCCACTTGCCCAAGGTGACAGATCAGAGGGAGAATTGTATGAAGGCCCCTCCCCCACCCAGCAGGCCTCTCAGGATTGCTGAGGGTCTCTGTGTTCTCTCTGTCCTCCGGGTGCCGTGTGGCCGTCTTCGTGCCCACCCCTTGCCTGGGTGTCTCCACTCTCACGGGTGGGTCTGGGGGCCTTCCAGCTGGCCACAGGAAGCAGCATTCTGAGCGCATTTCTGACTTAGAAAATCCCACCTCACCTTTCGGGCACCCGGCTGGCTCAGTCGATAGAGCATGTGACTCTTGATCTCGGGTGGTGAGTTGAAGCCTTGTTGGGCATAGAGCGTACACACATACATACATACAGGTATTACCTAAGAAGGAATCTGACGTGGCACTCAGAGACTGTAGAGCTGGGCAGATCTCAGCCAGCCAAGGACACGGAATCTCATTGTCCTCCCTTCTCCTGCCGCCCCTCAATAAGATGATTTCAACAAGAAGATCCTGGGGCGCCTGGCTGACTCAGTCGGTTAAGTGTCCGACTTCAGCTCAGGTCATGATCTCACGGTTTGTGGGTTCAAGCCCCGCGTTGGGTTCTGTGCTGACAGCTCGGAGCCTGGAGCCTGCTTTGGATTCTGTGTCTCCCTCGCTCTCTGTCCTTCCCCCACTTGTGCTCTGTTACTCTCTGTCTCAAAAATAAACAAACATACACTGGGTGTTGTATGGAAACCACTTTGACAATAGATTATATTAAATAAATTAAAAAACATAAAAATTTTTTTTAAAAAAGAAAGAAAATCCTGCCCTGCTTTTCAAATAAACATGGTGTAATATTGTTCTTCTGGGACTATTTCAGTGGCGTACATAATAAATATTTTTTCTTAAAACAATAACAACAAAAAAGAAAGAAAGAAGGAAAGGAAGGAAGGAAGGAAGGAAGGAAGGAAGGAAGGAAGGAAGAGAAAAAGAAAAAAAAAAATCCTGTCCCAGACAGCGAGCCTGAACATCCGGCTCTGGTTACCTTCTCGTGTTTACCGTGAGGCCCAACAAAGGCTCCTTGTGCAGGTCCCCAGGTGGCAGGTCTGTAAGGACACGGGTTAGGACTGTGGCTGTTTATTCCAGCACCGGGCTTCCTCTCTCGGAGGTGAGGAAGTTGCTGTCACAGACCTTGTGGAAACTGATGCCATCCCCTGCTTCTTCTCCCGTTCATTGGCCCTACTTTCAGCCAGGGTGCCCAGCTCTACCCGACAACTTGCGACCTACACACACACACACACACACACCTGCAGACCCACACACACACACACATACACAGCCTTCCAGGAAAGCAGAGGAGTCTTTGAATAGCCTCATGGGGTTCCTGCACATCCAAGGTGGTTTGCAAAATTGTAGCGTGTGTGTAGAGTGCAAGTAATTGCAAGATGTAATTTGTGGGGCCCAGTGCAAAATGAAAATGTGGGACTCAGTGCTCAAAAAGTTTTATGCATTTCATGATGGCAACAGCAAAACATTAAGTGAAGCACAGGTCCCTTCTGAACACAGGTGCCGTCTGAACACAGGACACACACCCAGGAAGTGGGCCCTGTGCACACGGGTGCACTGTGTTTCTACTGCAGGCACTTTTCTGATCAGAAGGCTCAGGGCTTTCGTTACAATCTCGAAGGGGTCTGCGACTCTCTAAATGTTAAGAACTGTTTGGTAGCTAAGTGCCTGAGTTAGGCAGGCCTGGGATTGAGTCCCTGGTGCATCACTTACTAGCTGTGGGCCCTGGACCAAATTTCTTACCCTCACTGGACCTGTTTCCTCTTCTGTAAAAAGGGGGTTTTAAGAACACCTAGCTCACAGGGTTATTAGGAGGATAGGAGAGGCAGGATAAAGAGATTAGCACAGAGCCTGGCACGTTAGTATGCAGTCAACTAATTAACTACTAGTTAATTCTACTCTGCTCATTGTGTTCAATGTCACATTCTTCTAAGGCCCGACCTTAGCAAGCTGTGCCTTCCACGGTGTTCCCAGCAGGCCCGGCACAGAGCCTGGCAGGCACTCTCAGGGACTCGAGCTGGTGTTTCTGTCAACTGGCCTGGTGTCTTGGCTGGCCTTACCCCCAGGCCTTGCTCTATTGGCTGACCTGACTGGTTTGGTCTGCAGCGTCCAGGCGACATATTCTTGTAGTGAGCGGACAGATTCCAAGAGGATCTCATCGATTTTGAACACAGCGTCACGCTTGACAGAGCCTTCTCCCAAAGTGGGGTACCCGGGAGAGAGTTCTTAAGAAGTCTCTCCTGGCCCATGGTGGCCCATGTGTCCCCTCTGGCACCCATGACGTGGCTCCTCAGGGGCCTCCGTGCTGCCTAATCAGTTATCTCCATTGTGCCTGGCCAGTATCATAGGAAAAAGAGCCCTTGTGATCCAGTCGTCTCCTCCCTCCTTGCCCCGCAGCCTGATGGCCCAACCCCTCCTCACCTCTTTTGAGTGGAGAGGAAGCTGGGAACACAGCAGGGGCCGCGACTGGCTGCGTGGCACGGGGTGATCTCAGAGAAGTCTGGAACCTCTCCGGGTCTCTTTCCCCACATTTGTGATAGGAGGATGGAGCATCTTCATTCCTGCCCTGGAGGAGCCTCCCCCATACATCCAGGGAGGCTTTTCAGTGTGCACATGTGCATCTTTGCACTGATGAAAAGTGGAAACCCCCAAATGTCCATCTGGAGGGGGTGGTGAATAAGTGGTCGTTAAGTCATATTATGAATGTTATCTGGCTGCTCCTAAAAGCCACGTGGGTTGACACAGAAAGGTGTCCAGGATGTATTTTTAAGTGGAAAATGAACACTGCAAAATGATACAGACAGTGTAAATCATTTACGTAAAAATAAAGTATGAGTTCTCTAAACACACTTGTGCACCAAGGAAGGTGTAGAAAGATATATTTCAAATTAATCATAAAGGCTGCCTTTGAGGAGGGAGGCAACTGAACGTGTGGTCAAGAAAGACTTAAACTCCACCCCACTGGAGCCCTGGACCCAGGTCCTGCAAGCCCGTCCCAGCTGCCAGCCTCCCCCAGATAGGATGGAATTTCCAATCCCAGGGCCAAGGCCATGCTGCACTGCTGGCATCCTCGGTGGGAATTCTGAGTAGCTTGTGAGTAACCAACTTCCCACCATTGTTCCAACTAACATTTATTAACTCCCCAGCAAGGGCCAGGCACAGCCCGCACCCACCCTCCCGGCAATGGGGTGGATGTGAGAGCCAGGCAATCGACTGCCAAGGATCGTGTAGGGTCTGAGATTTTACTCGCAAGTCAGCAGTCCGTCGGCCAGTTCCATGAATGCTGGCAGAAGACACAAGACTTCTCGGACAGAGACAAAGGACTTATTACTACAGACAAACAGGTGACTGGAGTTCTGTGTTCTCATTGGTTCTTTCCGCCCCCTTGTCTCATGAGCCAATGGGGAGGTGAGCCCAGGTGAAGGCTGCACCCACAGTGGGTTTGGGTCACAGCTGAGGAACCTGTGATTAGGAAACCCCCAGTTTTAGAAAGGGGCCTCTAGCAAAACTGCCCAATCTTTGCCCTATCAGGAGACATTGTTTTTATTATCCTGGATGGCAAAGAAATCTTCCCCTTGCCCTAGAGGGAGACTCTAGGTTTATCTCCCAAAGCTGTTTGCTAAATAACTTGAAAAAATAGTCCAAAGCAAAAGCTGTCACAAGACTTCCAGAAATTACAGAGGCTCTCTGGAGAATTGTCTCCCAATACTGACAGACTGGGTAAGTGAGGCTCTGAGAAGTTGAGTCACTTCCCCAGGGTCACACAGCTAGGATGTAGCAGAGCCTGGGTTATACCAGGTAATCTGACTGCAAAGCCCTTGCTTTTTCCTCTCTGCCTCCCAAATGGGCTGCTGGTGTAGGCTGGGAACCAAAGAACCACAGACAATATTGCTTCAGAGGGAAAATCCATTCTGAGTTCCCAACAAGCACCTCTAGGAGAATTGTGGGAACAGAGCCTGTCTGTGGCTCGAGGGCCAAGCACTGCCCAAAGGGGCCTGACCTGACTCCCACAAGGGATGAGAAGAGAAAATTCCTCCCATGCTGCCCCTGGGTGATGTCAGAGAGGAACTGGAAATAAGGAATGAGCTGGAGACAGGATAAATGGCCTTTTCTTTTGCAGATGGGAAAAATGTCATGTCATTCCCCGTTTACTTAAATGTGAAATTTATTTATGGAGCAAAAAGGTTGGTGTTGGCTTTCAGTGCCCAATCAGGAAATGGTCTGGGCCTGTTTTTGTCTCCTCCAGCACCTTGTCCCCCTGTGACCCAGTCTGATTTTTCAGAATTGAAGGCTGGTCCTCTTCCTGGTTCTCAGGCCTCCCCTGGCCCACCTTCTAGTCTCTGGAGCCCACTCCTCCTTGTCCGGAGAATGGGCAGAGGAGATGCCTCATATCTCCCTCATTGATAAAAAGAAACTAATAGTAATAATAATCATAATAGCTTCTTACTTGGTGAATTACTCATATGTGCATCTCTGAGATGTTAGGGTTCTTATTTACAGATAGGGAAACTGGGGTTCAAGGACATTAGTAAAGTCGGCCACCATAGACACCCTTGAAGAGTGTCTGCCTCCTGTCACAAAGCTCCTTCCGAATTCCTCCTGGCCACCAAGAAAGACATATGTCCAACAGCTTCTCCTTTGAGTTCTGTCTGAAGTTTTTTCACAGTTGCATGGGGTTTATAAAATGAGAGGCTTGGTCAGGGCTGAAGTTGGGGTCATTTCCTACAGATAGCAAACCTCCTTCCCCAGGAGCTGCTCTACGCGAGGCCTTTTCACAACACTGTTTGCTGCATTTTAACCTCATGGCACCCATGAGAGAAGAGAACTTTGTCTCCATTTTATAGATGGGGAAACTGAGGTACTGGGAGTCTTGCGTAGCCAGGCCTCATGGCTGGTGGGAATCAGAGATGGCACTAGGAGACAAGTTCCCCTCCAGGCCCAGCTTCTTGTCCCCACACCATAAAGCCTCTGAACCGGCACATTGTGATACGGCCTCAGTTTCCTCCTCTACAAGGACAATACTGGGCTCCTTGTCATCTGAGATTCTTAGGGGTTTTAAATTCCCTTCAACTGAACTCTGTGCTCCTAGTTTGGCAAGGCCCAGAGAGGACCAATGCTAAGTTGGGGTCACCAGTGAGCCTCGGAAGGGCCGGGAGAAGGTCTGAGCCCCGTGCCTACAGGCCAGTGCTCTGTCACCAGCCCCTTACGGCACAGGCCACTGCAGGGAGGTGGTGGTGGTGGGTAGGCTGAGGCCCTGTCTCAGGGAGCGGGCTGAGGACCGTGTTCTCCCCCTGAGCAAGTCCCAAATAAGCTCCTATGGCAGACAGGGAAATTACAGGGTGGGGTGGTGGTGGGGAGGCTGGGGCGGGGCTGGAGGGCAGAAGAACAGGGAGGAGCAGGCCTGACACCCACCCTTTCCTGCCAGGGGACAGCTGGAGCTGTGGAGACAAACACCAGGCAACAAGGTGTGCCTAGAGGACCTCAGGGAGGCCCGGGCCTTCACCTCAGGAAAATTCTACCTGAGCCGAAGCTGGGGAACGGCGGGATGAGAGTGACTCAGAGGCTGTCTCTCCCCCCCCCCCCCCCCACCGGCAGGGTGATGGCTGTTGTCTCCTCCTTCTAGAACTTTCCTGCCCCCTCACCCTTTGGGTCTCAGTTGAAAGTCACCTTCTCAGGAAGGCCTGTGTAAAACAGCCCCCTCCCTACTCCTGCCCGCTGGGTGTTCTTCGTGCCTAGTGACTAGTGGGTATCCGCTTTATTTCGGATTCATCATGTGAGCCCATAGAGTCTAGGCCTTGTTTGATTCCAGGCCCGCCACTCAGCCCACAGCACGGGCTGGCATGCAACGGGTTCTCGGTCCCTGTGAGTGGGCCCCAGAACCATCATCAGGGTTCACCTGCTCATTCGATGGCATAACAGGAGAGTGACAGGGACTGGTCCTGTGTTTCTGAAAGGCAGCAGAGAAGCAAAGCAAGGACTTCCAGAATGGGACCCGGGTTTAAAGAGAGCCCAGTTGGGACCAGACACCTCCCCACCCCCTGGGCCCGCCAGGCTAGCCAAACTGACCCTAACCTGACATCCCCTACCCTCACTCAATCACACCCAGAGCGGGGAGATAGTCTCTTGTAGGGAAAGCACACAGGTGATGAGCAACTATTTCCACCCCATGGTAGGAAGGTGGCTCGCCCTCACCCCAGCCCAACTAAGGGCTGGAAGTGAGGAGGCTCTCGGAATCCCACACGGAGACTGGGCGTTACTGTGAGGAGGAGAGGCTGTCATTTGGTGACCCGGAAGCATAAGCGGAGTACTCGGGGGAGCTTGGCCTGTGTCCCTCTCAGCTGGAGGTGCTGGCGAAGGGAGACGCTGCTTCTGGAAGGCAGGAACCCCAGATTAGCTGTATCGGCAGGTCCTGAAGGATGTGCACGTTAGAGGCGGGGCCTGGTGCCACATGAAAATGCCTTGCTCAGAGATTATGAAGCAATGTTAGCATCAACATGCTAAGTCATGTTACCGTGTACCTTTAATATGATGTCATGGGAGGGGCATTTAAGACTATGGTCTGTCCCCATTCCACGAGGGACGGCTTCCCCAGAGGTATCTGTGAAGCAGGAATTGGGAAGAGAGAAGCGGGTGGCCAATAACAATTGGAAATGACGTTTGGCTTTATCAGAGTTCCAAAAAATGCAAATGAAAGCAGCAATGAGATACTAATTTTTACCCACAAACAGAGCAGAATTTAAAACAAAGCCACAATAGCAGTGGCACTGAGGGGGTCTGGGACTTGGCAGCTGAACTTTGCCATGAGCGTGTTGCATCACCTTTGTGGAAAACAATCTGACATTTTCTTCTAAAATAAGAAAAACACGCGTATTTTATAGCCCCGCAGTGCCAACGCTGACAAGTTTCCTATGGGAAGAAAAGCAGCCACCGAAAGGGTACATGAAAAAGAGTGGTTTTACAATATTGTTTGAAACAGTGAGACCACTGCCCCCCTAGGGGTCTGCGTGACCACTGGTAGATTCCTACAGTCGCGGATCGTGCAGGTGTTACAACAAACCGTGGATGGCAGCAGCCCTACTATCTGGAGGCCTGTGAGCATATTGCTAAATTTATTTTTATTTATTTATTTTTTTAACTTTTTTTAAAGTTTATTTCTTTAAAAAAATTTTTTTAACGTTTATTTATTTTTGAGAGACAGAGACAGAGCACGAACGGGGGTGGGGGGCAAAGAGAGAGGGACACACAGAATCCGAAGCAGGCTCCAGGCTCCGAGCTTCAGCACAGAGCCTGACGTGGGGCTCAAACTCATGAACCGTGAGATCATGACCTGAGCTGAAGCTGGACACTTGCCGACTGAGCCACCCAGGTGCCCCTAATGCTTATTTCTTTTTTGAGAGAGAGACAGAGAGAGTGACAGAGCGTGAGCAGGAGAGGGACAGAGAGAGCGAAACACAGAATCCAAAGCAGGCTCCAGGCTCCAAGCTGTCAGCACAGAGTCCTACGTGGGGCATGAACCCATGAACCATGAGATCATGACCTGAGCCAAAGTCGGATGCTCAACTGACTGAGCCACTCAGGCGCCCTGAAAGTTTTCTATATTACAAATAAAGAAGAATTCCATCCCTGCTTGCCTCAGATAGCTAATATGAAAAAAAAAATCCTTTGAAAGATGAGAATTACCATATAAGCATTGTCCAACCTGTACTCTGATAGCACTTTGTGCCTTTCATCTGGGGACTTACTATCTCTTACGTGGAAAGCAGTGACAAAGTCTACAAACTTCTTAAAAAGTGGGGACCCTAATGTAAACCTTTTTCTTCTATGCTTTCAATCATTGTACATGTCATGTTAACAGATTCTGAGGAAAAACTGATGAAAAAAATAGCAATTCCATGTGCTATTCAGTTTTTATTCTTTTTTTTTTTAATGTTTTGATGTTTATTTATTTTTGAGAGAGACTGAGTAGGGGAAGGGCAGAGAGAGGGGGAGACACAGAATCTTTTTTTTTTTTTAATTTTTTTGTTTATTTATTTTTTGAGAGAGAGAGACAGGGTGTGAGCAGGGGAGGGGCAGAGAGAGAGAGCAAGACGCAGAATCCGAAGCAGGCTCTGAGCTCTGAGCTGTCAGCACAGAGCCTGATGCAGGGCTCAAACTCACAAGCTGTGAGATCATGACCTGAGCCAAAGTCAGATGCTTAACCCACTGAGCCACCCAGGCACCCCTATTCAGTTTTTATTCTTGATTCGCTAAGTCCAAATATTTTTTTTTTTAATTTTTAATGTTTTATTTATTTTTGAGAGAGTACGAGTGGGGGAGGGACAGAGAGAAGGAGACAGAATCCGAAGCAGGCTCCAGGCTCTGAGCTGTCAGCACAGAGCCCGACGCGGGGCTTGAAGCCACAAATCACAAGATCATGATCTGAGCCGAAGTCGGATGCTTAACCATCTGAGCCACCCAGGCGCCCCGGTTTTTTGTTTTTGTTTTTAAATTTATTGTCAAGTTAGCTCACGCACAGTGAAGTCTTGGCTTCAGGAGTAGATTCCCGTGATTCATCACTTACATAGAACACCCAGTGCTCATTCCAACAAGTGCCCTCCTCAATGCCCATCACCCACCTCCCCCACCCCCTCAACCCCTCACCCCCATCAAACCTCAGTTTGTATTTAAGAGTCTCTTGTGGTTTGCCTCCCTCCCTCTCTTTGTAACTTATTTTTCCTTCCCTTCCCCCATGGTCTTCTGTTAAGTTTCTCAAATACCACATACAAGTGAAATCACATGATAATCTCTCTTTCTCTGCCTGACTTATTTCACTCAGCATAATACCCTCCAGTTCCATCCATTTGGTTGAAAATGGCAGCTACTCCCAGATGAAAAAGAGTGTCTTATTTTTTTTTTTTAAACAAACAATAGCAAGGCCCTAGCCGTGTAGATGTAAGGACCCCAGGGGGGTTTTGAGAGGGCCCCTGGGCTGATGTGGGAATTGGGGGGCAGGGGGAGTTCCTTATGCTCTTTTCTCCAGCTTTGCATGGACTCACCACATAAATGAGCAGATCACTCTTCTAATGACCAAAATTAATAAAGAGAAAAAAACCTTTTTAAAGGAAAAATGATTAAAAAAAAAAAAAAAAAAAGGAAGGAAGCAAGTGCCTCAGAGACCGAAGGCCCCAGCCTCTAGCACTGCATGCTGCGACCCGTCCTGCCCCTCCGGGGGCTGCACTATCAGGCGACCTGGGAGCCGCACCTGCCGGCCACCTCCCTGGCCACACGGCCCTGGCATCCTCCCTCCAACTCCAGCAGCCGTGCTCCACTGGCCACAAAGGCCCCTTTCTCTGCTGGCTGTTTGGGTTGGTCCCTGCCCACCTCCACGGGCAGCCTCCGCACGCGGCTGGCCTGCTGTTGAAGGCTCGCTTTATGGACACAGAGATTCGCCAGCCTGTGTACCAGGTCCCTGGAAGCCAGCTGTTGCCACCCTCCTGCCATCTTCCCACCCCACAACCCCCGCCCGGGCTCTGCCGAGCCCCGGCTCCAGGAGGGAACACACGGCCCCTGTTCTTCCTCAGCCCAAGACATAAATCACTGCTCCTCAGGCTGGGCAGCGGAGGCCGGGTCCCCAGCAGCCTGCATCACAGGCGTCCTTGACACCCTGCTGGCTGGAAACCACACCAGCGCCTCCCCTCCACTTGGCCCCTCTCTGAGCCCTGAGTGACACTGGGCCAGGATCCCCCAGGCTACACCCTGGCCACGGCAGGGAGCCCTTCCAACTCTCGGATCTGCAGACACTGCGTGTATTTAAACATGCCCTGCCTTGTTCCAGAGAAGGTATAAAATCGCCACAGAGTCCTGGAACACGCAGCCAGCATAAATGAGGACGGGACCAAGATGCCCCTAATGATTTCGCTGCAGAGATTTTCAGAGTAGTTTGTAACAGTGGAACATTAGAAGACGCCTACATGCCCAACAATAGGGGATTAGTAAAATAAATTACGATATGGCCACACAGCTGAACGTTATGGACCCACAAAAATTAAAATTACACCTATAGAATCTAATTTGCTTACAAATAGTTTATTTATTGATAGAAACTAATGCCAAATTTGTAAGGATATGCCATATTGTTCTAGTAAGGGGACTAGAAATCTCATGAGCTTCTTTTTTTTTTTTTCTTCAAGGTTTTATTTTTAAGTAATCTCTACGCCCAACATGGGGCTCAAGCTCACAACCCTGAGATCAAGAGTAGCATGCTTTGCTGACTGAGCCAGCCAGACACTCCCTCATTAGCTTGTTGAAATGACTATGGTCTCCAAGAAAGAGTCACCGTCCCATTGAAGGGTATATAATGCCATGATTAGATATATACATTGTATGTAAACTGTGCAAGTTATAAAGTCCCACTTTTACGTGTGTGTGTGTGTGTGTGTGTGTGTGTAATCTGGCAGGCTATACCACAAAATGCAGTTTCTTTATCTCCGGGTAATAGAGTTGTAACTGATTTTTTTCCCTTTGTTTTTCTACCAGCACGATCTATACTCTTGTCACGGTGAACCACAGCTTTGGCCATCCATTTTCTAGAAACCAAAGCGAAAACAGAAATGCGGTCAATTACTAATGGCTAGTGTCCACTGAAGAAAGCTCATGGCCCCTTTTGGCCTTAAAAAGGGTAGTGAGTTCTCTGGAGAGGTGGGATGGGTGTGGGGAGACGTCGGTTTATGAAGAGCGTGTGAGGTGTCCCCTCCTGCTCCCTGAGGACAGGATGCAGGTCAGTCTTGATGTGGGGCTAAGGGCCTGCAGGTACCAGGTGGTCTGTCCAGGGAAATTCCCCGCAGTCCTGCTCTGCAGGCCCCACTCAGGAAGGGAGCTGACATCTCCCCTTACAGAGCAGGAGGGAGACAGGGGGTCAGAAGCTCTCCCTGTTCTCTCACAAGAAAAAGCAGTGACACATCCCAAAGAGCCAGTAATGGTGACAAATAGACTGTGCAGGGGTTACTGCAATCAGAATGCACGGAAAGCCATTCCCTCGACCCAAGATGAGGCAGATCTTACTACCCACCCGGGGGGGGGGGGGACAGGGAGTGCCCTGCCAAGGGAGCAGAGATCGCTAGCAGACAAGAGGCTCCGGTTGTCAATAAATTTTAACGGTGAGGAGTTCCTAACATTGAGGAGCTCCTGACAGGCACTCCGAGGTTCCCAGCACATTCAGAGGGAGAGTCTGGTAGAGAGAGGGAGGCTGTCAGGCTGTCAGCTCCCGTCGAGGTTCTCCAGTGGAGGCAAAACTGAAATTACAATAACAAATAACAATAACAACAGCAGTAAAAACATGATACGCTACGGTAATCGTCACAAAACCAACAACATGGTTACCTATTGCTGAGTAACAACTCGCCCCAGAACTCAGTGGCCTAAAGCAAAAACAATCATTATATTATCTGCCATGATTTCTGTGGGCCAGGAACTCAAGGAAGGTTCAGTTGGGTGATTCTGGCTCAGGCTCTCATGACTCTGTATTCAGGTGGAGGCTCATGTTGGAACAACATGTGACAGGGATGGCCAAGCCTCTCTCGCCATGTGGTCTTGGGCATCTACAAGTGATCTCTTCCAGTGTGATAGTTTGGGCATCCTAACAGCATGGTGGCCTCAGGATGGTGACCCTACTTACCTGGCGGCACAGGGCTTCAAGCCCGAGTGTTCTGGCTAGCCAGGTTGCACCTGTATCGTGTTTTACAGGCCAGTGTTGGAAGTCATCAGAATTGCTTCTATTGAATTCCATTGGTTATGAGCAAGTCAGAGACCCATCAGATTCAAGGAGAGGACAGAGACTTTATCTCTCAATGGGGGCAATGTCAAGGTGACCCAGTGGCATGTGGTTTGGGAGATGCGGTTGCAACCATCTTGGGAAGATAGAATCTTTCACACAGAGCCATCACCAATTTCTGGGGCAGGCAAGGACAGACTGAGGAAGATGGAAACCCTGTGACTTTCGGCCTTGGTACTTGTGACATTGATACTCCTAGACTACCTTTCATTTACACAGAATTCAGCCATTTCAGGCCTCAGTTGACCCACAAACACTTTGAGCTATGATGGCACAGGGGCACTGAGTGCCAGCCAGGAGATGGACTTTCCCAGTGGCCATCTTTGAGTTTTGGGTAATTATTTGAATACACTATTGAGTTTTACCCATATTGTCTGATTCTTGAAAAATGAGTGGAAAAGAGAAAAGTAAACCTGCCAATGGGAATGATGAAAAATGTGTGGGGTCCCACACTAGGACCATCTCATTGGCATGAGTTGGATGGAGATTGGTCTTAAGCCAGTTGACCATGAGTTTTCTCGTGAAGAAAGAGAACAACAGAAACAGAAGAACAAAATAAAAGAACATGTACTACTAAGGTGT
The DNA here is from genome assembly GCF_027475565.1 of Acinonyx jubatus. Lineage (NCBI taxonomy): Eukaryota > Metazoa > Chordata > Mammalia > Carnivora > Felidae > Acinonyx > Acinonyx jubatus. The sequence goes on from NC_069393.1 coordinate 31,687,801, forward strand.
TCTTGGATGAAATGACACAATGCCTAAGATTTGCTTTGAAATACTCCAGCAAACAAACAAAAAGGGCATATGGGGGTCAGGGGAAGATTAGTCATGAGTTGCTAACTATTGAAGCATGGAGGTTCATTATACCATTTCCTCCATTTTTGTGAATCTTTGAATATTTCTTTTTTTTTTTAATTTGTTTAACATTTATTTATTTTTGAAAGACAGAGAGAGACAGAGTGAGCGGGGGAGGGGCAGAGAGAGAAGGAAACACAGAATCCGAACCAGGCTCCATGCCCTAAGCAAGCTGTCAGCACAGAGCCTGACACGGGGCTTGAACCCACAAACTGTAAGATCATGACCTGGGCCGAAGTTGGACGCTTAACCAACTGAGCCACCCAGGTGCCCCTGAATATTTCTTTTCAAAAAATTTTTTTTAATGTTTATTCATTTTTGAGAAAGAGAACAAGCTGGAGAGGGGCAGAGATAGAGGGAGACACAGAATCTGAAGCAGGCTCCAGGCTCCGAGCTGTCAGCATAGAGTCTGACATGGGGCTTGAACTCACAAACCGTGAGATCAGGACCCGAGTCAAAGTTGGACACTTAATCGACTGAGCCATAATAAAAAGTAAAAATAAATTTATATTAAATATCGGAAATGTATCATTAAGTATTGCATCTAAAAGTCAAACTCTAATTAGGTGTAATTAAATTCCTGGAAATGCCCCCTCTCCATAACCATTATACACTCACCCTGTGATTTTAATAAGGATTACCAGGGTCACATTTACAGACAAGTCAGTAACCATCTGGACTGATATACTTAATTCCATTGTACAAACAATGCAGAATTTTCCTTTCAAGCAAAGTGTATTACAGGGGCGCCTGGGTGGCTCAGTCGGTTGAGGGTCCGACTTGATTTCGTCTCAGGTCATGACCCCAGGGTCATGGAATTGAGCCCAGTGTCAGGCTACATGCTGGGCATAGGGCCTGTTTAAGATTCTCTCTCTCTCTCTCTCTCTCTCTCTCTCTGTGTGTCTCTCTCTCCCTCTGCCTGTCCCCTGCTTATGCACATGTGCTCTCTCTCTAAAAAATTTAAAAATGAAAAAAATAAGAATATATTATATATGTGCAACAACAGAAATAATCCTAACCCCTGAATTCAGAGCCTTGAAGCAATGAAGACATGTTAGCAGAGACAGCAGGCATTGGCAGCGGGAGCAGGAATATTTTGTATGCTTTAGAATTTTTTTGCCATGTGCGTGTGTCAATTTTTTAAAGTTAATTGGTTTATTTAGAATAAAGAACAATTTAAAGTTAATTGGTTTATTTAGACTAAAGCTGTTGAACATGTACTATCTGTCTGTTCCTCTGTTTTTCCTATAGTATATCTTTGGATGTCCCTTTGAACTTGTTTTGTCTGCCAAGAGAGCAAATACAAGCAAGAGCTAGCAGGCGTCAAAGATGGAGATAAAGACGGAAGAGTACGTTTGCGATGCAGTGACCTCTGGCATCGAGCTTAATCTCACGCTACCCCCACCCTCACGTCTCCTCCCCCTGCCCACCCTTCCCCTTGATAACCCCCCATGGTTAGATTTCAGCTCCTGGACGGTTCCCAGACCCGGCTGGAAGACGCAGGCCTAATGCAATGACTGGCACGCCATCTGGTGGCTTCTTCAAGAAGTGCAACTAGACCCTGTTTTCTGAGCAAGCTCACAGAAGCCAAGTTGGAGTATACACCAGAGGTCACAGACGTGCTGCGGAGACCGAACCTGACTTACAGATGTGCTATGATTGTATACATGTGTGGGTCACGGTGCTTAAAAACATTTTAAGGGGCGCCTGGGTGGCTCAGTCGGTTGAGCGTCCAGCTTCGTCTCCGGTAATAATCTCGCGGTTCGAGAGTTCAAGTCTCGCATCTGGCTCTCTGCTGTTATCGCAGAGCCCCCTTCAGATCCTCTGTCCCCCTTTAGATCCTCTGTCCCTCTCTCCCTCTGCCCTTCCCCTGCTCGCACATTCTCTCTCTCAGAAATAAATTTTAAAACTTTCAAAAAAAAAAAAAAACATTTTGAATATGTTGCCAGCATTTAAAAATGTAGGGGCGCCTGGGTGGCTCAGTTGGTTGACTTCGGCTCTGGTCATGATCTCATAGTTTGTGAGTTCGAGCCCCACATCGGGCTTGCCACTGTCCGTGCAGAGCCCTCTTTGGATCCTCTGTCCCCCTTTCTCTGCCCCTTCCCTGCTCATGCTCTTTCTCAAAGATAAATAAACATTTTTTAAAAATCTAGATGTTTTACATAAAAAACCCAGATCTCTGGCTTCTGTTGAAAATTGGATCTGATGATGACCGGGGCTGAGGCCTGTGCTTTCCAGTTACCTGTCCAGCCTCTACTGCAGCCACTTTGGCCTGTGCTGAGTTTGTCCTACACAGGATCCCTGCAGTGTGTCGACTAGTTCTGCCACGCATTTGTGTCCGCCCAGGACCTCAGAAGGTGACCTTATTTGGAAATAGATTCGTTGCAGATGTAATTAATGAGTTAAGAGTCTTGAGATAAAATCATTCTGGATTTAGAGTGGGCTCTGGTGTCCTTGTAAGAGGAAGAGAGGACGCAAGGAGGCACAGAGGAGAACACCACGCGGCAACGGAGGCAGAGGTGACAGTGAGGCACCTGTGAGCCCAGGAATGCCACTCTTGCCGACGGCCCCCGGAAGCTAGGAGAGAGGCCTGGCCCGGCTTCCCTCAGGGCCTCCGGAAATAAGTAGCCCCACCGACACCTTCATTTTGGACTTTTGGTCTCCAGAACTGTGGGAGAGTAAATTTCTGTTGACTTAAGCTCCCCAGTTTGGGGTGATTTGTTACGGCAGCCCTGGGAGACTATACGCCACGTCCCTGAGGTCCTCAGCTTTCCACGGTGTCCCCCACCCCCCCCTCCGCAAACAGACCTGTGCTTGAAAGCTCCCGGGACGGAGAGCTCACGACGTCCCATCTATGTGATGGACTGCTTGTTGGAAACTCCTTTCTGGCATTGTGGGATCCGGGGAGGCTTCATGGAAGAGGCAGCACGTGAACTGGGCCTTAAAGGATGAATATGATCAAAACAAGGGGAAACAGATGCGGTGGCACGTGTTCCAGGTGGCGGGGACGCGGCAGGCCCAGGAATATGGGCCGTGTATGCAAACATTCACTCAAACTCTTCTAGGAGTATTTACTCGCTAAGCAGCGAGTAGTGGAATGGAGGTGAGTTGCAACGGGGACGTGTGGCTGGGTGAGGTCAGTAGGTTGGAATTGGTGGTGGGTCTGAATCTTTAAAAATCCTGGCCTCCTGGGGCACCCCGGTGGCCCAGTCTGTTAAGCGACCGACTCTTGGTTTGGGCTCAGGTCATGATCTCGTGGTTCGTGAGTTCAAGCTCCGCATCGGGCTCTGCACTGACAGTGTGGAGCGTGCGTGGGGTTCTCTCTCTCTCTCCTCTCTGTCCCTCCCCCGCTTGTGGTCTCTCTCTTTCTCTCTCTCAAAGTAAATAAATAAACAAACATTAAAAAAAAATCCTGTCCTCCCAAGTGGAGGATGGGACATTTATCCACATCCCTAGGTTTTTCCTTCAAGCTAAACTACTCTCCCCTCCTCTTGTGTAAAAGACTGTTGGGTTGGCTCCTTTCCAGGAAGCTTCCCTGCGTCACTTCCTCTGGTAGTGGTAGAGCCGTGTGCCAGGCACAAGGGCGGTCATGTGATCCAGGCCCGGCCAATCACAGCACTCCAACCGCCTGGTAGGGTTACGATCCAGTGCAAGTCCTGTGCTGGGACTGCTGTATACAGTCTGGGAGCGGGCAGCTTTTTCTCTGCTCCAGCAGCACGTTCTCTGCCGCGTGGAGAGTGCCCATCACTGGCCAGAGAGAGCGAGGCCAACAGGTTGAAAAGAAACAGAGTGAACCGGGGGTGACAGATGGCCAGTGTCCGGCGTTCGTTAACCTCACAGTTGCCATGCCCGGGCTCTGGTTCCTCGACATCTTCCTCCATTTCCAAGGGCTGTGCCAATATCCACCCCCTTCGTGAGGACTAATCCGTTCCTTCTCTGTCTAGGTTAGTCTGCATTAGGTTTCTGTCACTTGCAACCAAATTGTCCTGGACGATATGGTTCTGTTTCCAAAACCCTCCTGCTGCTGGCCAAACAGCCAAAGAGAACTGAGGAAGATGGTGCCCCTCCAGAGCAGCGGCCCCATTGCAGTTCAGCGAGGTTGCCCCTGTGCACTTTCCCGTGGGCCTGTGAGCACTTGGTGCTGTTAGCGTTCAATTGACATTGAAAAGCACAGGGGTGTGGATCCAAGTAAAATACAGATAAGGGCAGGGAAGATAAGGAATGGAAGCCTCTCTGATATTTCTGCCCCCAAAGACACATTTGCACCCTTAGAGATTCATTCCTTTGAATGCATCTTTTGAAATATAAGTAGAAGCTGGGAGAGAAGTTTAGGAGGCAGAAAGTAGGCCAATTTGCCCAAAACTCAATATGCCTGAGATGAATGCACCAAATTTACTCAATTAAAGAAATTACCAAAGACTTGTTTCCTTTAACTAAATATAACGTTTTCAGCAATTCATGTAAAATGTTGACATTCTGGTTTCCAACAAGAAACAGTTGGGATACATTGGCTTGGAGTCAGTTTGCAGAATGGTTCTCCAGGGATGGATAAAATTGTTCAAGCAAACAAAGGGAAGTGAATCCCCGATGGTGATGGGCAGGACCAGGAGTGATGATAAATATTTTGGACAATGGTGACGTCAGGGCTGAATTGGAACAAGATCATTCATCCAGTCGTTCATTTATTTAACACGTATGTCCCAGTTACCTGCCCTGTGCCAGGCCCAGGAGTCAGGATACAGCTGTGACAAGGCCTCCAGGGAATCATCAGGGTGATGCAGTGCCGTGTTCCAGGACGAGACATAGGCCTGCACAGGGCCAGGGAGGAACAGAGGTGGCTTACCCTCCATGTCTGAGGAGGTGGGAGGGAGACATGATGTCTGATCTGGGTTTTGAAGGATGTGTAGGGGCTTTGCAGGCAAAGAAGAACGGAGAACATTTTCAGGTTGGGGTGGAGCCTACACTGAGGCTCGGAGGCACAGGAGATGGGGAGGAAGGGGAAGAAGATGCTAGTGAGGAGTGTGGAGGCCAAATCACCAGGCTTTCAAAGAGCCAAATAGAAATGGACTCTTACCCTGTGGCCAATGAGGAGCCACTGAGGGTTTTATCAGAGGGAGGCAGTGATCCTGTCTCCATGGCAGCCATGACAAAGACGGACTGGGAGTGCCAGAAAGGAGGGGGCTAGAAGACAAAGCTGGAGGCTGCTGCAGGTGTCCCAGTGACAGACGAACAGGGCTGAGGTGGAATTTATTCATTCAGCAAGTTATTTATCGACCGTCATCTGGCGAGAGACAGGTGCTAGCCCAGGTGGTCCTTGCCAGGGGTCCGGTGGTGATGAGGCAGAAGAGCCTTCCAGACAGAGGGAACAGAACGTGGGGGGCCTGAAGTGGGGAAGATTTAGGCTCCATAAGTGTTTGTTGAATGAACGACTGTTTGGAAGGGGGGAAAAAGGATGGCGCGAGGCGGGTGGTGCCAGGGATGGGTCGGGCGGCAGAGAAGCGGAAAAGCTGGTGGCTGAGGGGAGCAGAGCAGCAGAGACCATGGTCAAGACTTTTTCAGACAACAATTTAGTGAAGACGCACACGGCATTTTAAAAGAAATGAAACAGAGGCGCGCCTGGGTGACGCGGTCAGTTGAGCGTCCGACTCTTGGCTTCGGCTCAGGCCATGATCTCGCGGTTTGTGGGTTCGAGCCCCGCGTCGGGCTCTGGGCTGACAGCTCGGAGCCTGGAGCCTGCTTTGGATTCTGTGTCTCCCTCTCCCTCTCTCTCTCTCTCTGCCGCTCCCCTACGCATACTCTCTCTCTCAAAAATAAATAAACATTAAAAAAAATTTTTTTTAAATGTTCTTTCTGTGGTTGAGGCCAAAAAGCTTGAAACCCTCAAAATTAGGATGTAGATTTGGCTCTTGTATCAGAGACCAAAAATAACTCTGGCTTAAACAAAATAAACAGTTACGTCTCTTTCCATAACAGTCAGGCCCCGGGCCGTCCCGGGCTGGACTGTGACTCCAGGGTGCCGGGGGCCCCAGCTCCTGCCTCCTGGCTGCGGCCCGGACAAGATGGAGCCACCTCGTCCATGTTCCAGCCCGGACAAGATGGAGCCACCTCGTCCATGTTCCAGCCCGTGGGGAGAGGAAGGAGGAGAGGGGAGGGCGTGGCCTTGTCTCCTGAAGGCCACAACCAGGACGTGGCTCCGATCACTTCTGCTCACATCCCGCTGTTTACCATGGAGTCCCCTGGCCACGGGGAGCTGCAAGGGAGCTGGGAAGGGTGGTCTTCGTCTGGCACCTGGGCGCCCCGCTAGAAATGGAGGGTTGTGTTAGGAGAGAAAGGGAGAGGGGGCGTGGGGTCCTCCGGCAGCTTCCTCTCCAGCCTGTGTTTGAAGAACTGCCGGGGATCCGTGGGGTTTGGGGTCTGTTGCCTAGGCGGGAAGGCCCTCTTCCTCACCTTATGACACCCCCCTGGATGCCAGTGGCTCCCAGAGATGCCCAGGCTCTCCAGACCCTGCAGACGGAAGGAGAGGACTCAGGGTGTGCAGCCCACTGGGCGGGGCCTGGTGGCAAGCAAGCCCTCAGGGAATGAATGAAAGCCATCTGCATCTCCCCTCCTGGCTTAGCCCCATTAACAGTGAGTGTCACGGTCCCCAGGAGCCCAGGCTAGGTAGGAGTTTACAAATACCCTTCACCCAGCAACCTCTCTTCTGCAGGATCCTGAGAAAGAAGAGATTAACTATGACACCGAGTGACCCGAGAAAGTCCCTGGGTCAGGGTCCCCAGGACCACTCCCGGTGTGATTTGCTAGAAGGACTCACAGCTAAGACCCGTCACGGTGCAAAGATACAGAGCAACATCGGCGCAGGACAAAGGCTACGGGAAACCAAGCAACAGCTTCCCAGGGTCCTTGTCCCGCTGAGTCACACAGGACACGCTTAACTCCTCCAGCGACGTGTCGCGACAGTGTGTGTGAAACATCGTCTGCTAGAGAAGCTCATTAGAGACCCAGAGCCCAGGGTGTTTCCTGGGGGCTGGTCACATAGGTAACCCCTGCCTAGATGTACCAGATTCTCTGCAGGAGAGCAGGGCTTTCGCATCAGCCATGTTGTTTGCACAAACGATTTAGGCGCAGCCAGCCCTTCTCAGAGAATCGTGGGAGCATTCCCAAAATCCAAGTTCCCAGACCCCAGCCAAGGGCCAGCCTCGTGAGCAGGCCTTTCAAAGGATGGCAGTCTCGGGCCTGCTGCACTAACCACTGTTCCACACACTTGCCAAAGAAGGTGGGATTTGACCTGGGGGAGTCAAGGAGCCACACAGAGGAGGAAACCCTGCCAGGTTGACCCCACCTACCTCTCCAGCCTTCCTCTGAACCTTTTCCTGAGCCCCGGTCATCCTACACAGATCTGAGCAGTGGCGACCCCCTTTGTACAGGCACGCGCCTGCCATGATGCTATTGTCACACAGGCCCTGTCACCCTCTCACTGAGTCTGCAACCCCGGGACAGCACCTTCCTGCACCACAAGAATCACATTCCGACTGTATTCTTGTGTACGAGACTGCCTTCTCAGCTTACTTCTCTCTGTTTCTTCTTTCCCATCCCTCCCCACTCCCTCTCTCCACGCTGTGATAAACAGAGCCTTGCAAGCAGGGGCGGGGGTGGGGGCGCTGATAAACTCAGCTGCATGGACTTCCCATCTCCATGGGTCAAGGATGGTGAGGCTCTGGGGCAGGAATAGACCAGATGAGCTCCGACATATCCCGGGGATTGATTGCAGGATTCTCTGAGCTGGAGAAACTCAAATTCAACGCGGCCACTGAAATCCCGAACAAGGAAGGCTCTGGAGCCTGGCATGTGGGCAGAGAGAACAGATGAGGAGCAGAACCAAAGAGACCCAGTCAGGTGGAGTCCTGGCCGTGCAGGGCGTTAGGTGGCAGGGAAGGGCGAGGGAGGAGCCCAGCACCTTTCTGGGGTGCCGGCTCACTGCTGAGGGACAGGACCTCAGCTGGTGTGCGAGTGAACAGGAGCCCTTAGCCCTGGCCCGGCTGATGTGGGCCCCTCCCGGCTAGTTCTGAGGGTCCTTGGGGAGACATACTCTATGTTGGCAGCTGGTTGCTTCCAAGCCCTGGGCTGGGCCCCCCCCGGGCAAGGTAAATCCTGGAGGGGCCGGCTGGGGCTGGCTGCCTGGCACGGGTTAGGGTCAGAGGGGAGGCCCGGGGGAGGGGGGAGGGAAGGCTGTCCAGCTCCGGGTGGAGTTTCTGCTGGTGTCTGTCATTGACTATAAATGTATCTGAGAGGATTCGGTGCAGGGAGGGCTCCCCTCTCCCATAGGGCCAGGGAAGCAAATGTTCAGGGAAGCCTGGAACGAGACTACCCACCTCTCATTGCACGGCAGGAATCAGGAAGGGATGGGAGGAGGGGGCAGACAGACGCCCGGCCCCTTGGCTCAGTCCAGCCTTCCCTAGAGGCCAGTCCTCTCACAGGGAGAAGGATTGAGGCTGCCCAGCCTTCTAGAGAAGCGGCACAAAGAGTCACATCAGGTGACAGCCTAGAGCATGGCTGGCGGTGACAGGCGGCCTGGGTTCAAGTCCCGACTTGGCCACTCAGCCTCAGCTGGTGGCTGAGCCTCACCATCGTTAAGGGCGGGGGGGGGGGGCAGCAGCGAGACGACTTGTCACAGATGGTCGTGTGACTGGTTTCCTCATCCATAAGACGATGAGGGATGTTGTAGGCTCAGGTGAAATCCTATATGTGGAGACTGTGGCCTGGCCCGGGCCTGAGGTTAACGTCTGTTCTGGCCACTTGCTGAGGTGCTGTCAGTGACTGAGTCCTGGCCTCGTCCCCCGTGGCTGTCGCACGGCAGTGTGCTCAGGCCAAAGGGATGGTGCTCGGCTTTTCCAGCCTGTTTCCCCAACTATAGGGAGTGTCATGTCCCGAAGTCTGGCCACAGCCCTCCAAAATTCCAAGCAACATCCCCCTGCCTGGACATCAAGCACCTTCAGATATCACCAAAAGAAGCACTTCGTCATTTGAGCCCTAAAAAGATGGCTGCCATTCCTTATATTCCTCATTCCTTCTCCCGCGTTCTTTTTAAAGCGCAGTTAATTTTGCTTTGCAAATGTGTGAGCCCTTGGGGTTAATTACAGCAACCGTGGAATGTTCCAGAGAGAGAGAAAGAAAACGCTGAACCTTACAGAAACTGACTTTTGGATTCATGCCTTTGCATTCTTCCACAGAATCACAAGACTGGGAGATGTTGTCATCTTACAGATGGGGAAACTGAGGCTCAAAGGGAGGTGCTGGGAGGCAAAGCCAGGCAACATCCACGTGGCCTCACTTCTTCCGGACTTCTTCCCTGACACCCACGCTGCCACCCATATTCACCCAGGACACGGCTTGTTACAGTGACATGTGGGGGCTGTCAGCCAGGCCTGGGGTGACATCGTGACCCCATACACCAGGGTCACTCCCCAGAGGGGTAGTTGTTTGCTGTATAACATGGGGGTGGGTGTGTAACAATATCTACCTCTCAGGGTCATGGGCAGGATTAGACATGATGGAAAAAGCATGTTGATGGGAACATAGAAACATTTGTGTTTTTTTCTCCTCTCCACCTGTTTTGCTCAAAATAAATTTAAAAAATTTTTAAAGTTAGGTTTTTGGGGTTTTTTTTAATCGTGTTTGTTTGCTTTTTTTTTTTTTTTTTTTTTGGTCTCTGTGCCCCCGCAAATGTGTGAGAGCAGCCACTGGCTCGGGACCCAGGAGGCCGGTGGGGGAGGCTGCTTCTGCTCCTTGGTACCTGTATGGGATTGTGTGCAGTTTGTCTTTCCCCTTTTAGATTTGTTCTCAGGCCCAGGTCATGCACCAGAGAGCAGTAAATCCACAGTCCCTGTCCCCATTAGTACTGAGCCACGCGCCCTGGGGACCCGGGTTGCTGGGACATGGTGACAATGGATGTCAGAAGCTAGGGCCCTGGGCCTCTATTGCCCCATGGCCTGAATAAATGTGGTCATGAGTGCAGACACCAGTATTCCCCTGAAGGTTGAGGATAATCACTCGGGAGGCTTCCCACAGGAGGGACACAGCACCCTCGGCAGGCTGAGGGTTCCTCACGGACTCGGTACCAAGGCGTGGCTTGGGGATGACAAAATGTTGAATAAACCAATAAAACAGAAGGCCTTCTGCCTTTGAAGTGGCCCATAGGCCTCCCCCTGCCCCCGTCCAGAATGGGGGCCCAGCTCTGGCTCCTCATAGGCTTATTTCCGCCCTGGCCTCCTGCACATCCTGTCTTCACCCAAGGGACATGCTTCTGTCTGCTTAGCCATCTGGCTGCACAGGAGCACCACCTGGGACTCTTAAAATACACTGACGCCCTAACCCAGAACAACAAAATCAGTCTTTGCAGGTGGGGCCTGGGAGCCTAGACTTCCCCCAAATGATTCTAATGTGCAGCCAGGAGTAAGCGACTAGATCATTCCCACCCATCTGGGGGCCTAGCCGAAGTCCCATTCCTCCAGGAAAGTCTTCCTGAACTTACCCCGTGCAGGTGACTCTCCTCTGAGCACCTCACCCACATGAGCAGTAGTCACCTGATGCTGGTGGCAGCCTGCTTTGCATCAGCGGGAGGTAGCAAACAGAACCCAAGCTTTGCCCGTCACTAGCTGTACGTTGGTTGTTACCGAACCTCTCTGAGACTTACCTTCCTCATCTGCAAAATGGGCCTTAATAACAGTACCTACCTCATAGGCTGATAGGAGACGCTTCCACTGACGGATGCCAACCTCCGGCCCTTCCCCGCCCCATGGCTCCTCTATTTCTAAAAGAACAGGCACTCACAAGCCCAGCCAGTGAACCGTTCCCAGAGACCTCTGTCCCCATTCTCCATCCTGCATGCTGGGAGCGGCCCCTTGGCAAGACGCCTCCTTCCTTACATCCTTCCAGGAGGACTCCTGAGCCTCCAAGGCTGACCGTGCAGGTAGCTGTGAGAAACAACGAGAGGCATGGTCTCCCACCCCTAGAAGATAGTTCCCTTGCCTTAGGATCTGTTCCAGCCAGCCAGGCCGAGCCTGTCCCGGCTGTGGGCTGGCACTGGGCAGTGGGGGAGGTTAACTAGACCTCACGCGGGGTTTCCACTGGTTAGAAAGCACTTCCACAGGTTATGAAGAGTCATCCTTGTGAGACGAGCTCTTCTCTCTGTCTGCCAGACGACTTGCCGAAGGTCATGGTTAGCAAGTTCTAGGGCTAGACAGAGTTGAGAGTGTCAAGAGATTGGGAACAGTACAAATGTCCCAAAATAGGGAAATGGTTAAATTCATCACGTACATCCATGTCATGGAACACCATGCCACTATTAAAGTCAGGTCTTCAAATAATTTCAATGATGCGGGGAAAGGTTCATAATAAGTTAATGGAAAATGCAGGACATAGGGTTTGGTCTCCACTCTGTGGTATAGATGTGTTTATTGGCATATATACAAATATACTGCGTGGATATTTGCAACAAGACCAAAAATCCTTCTAAGTTGATCTCGGTTCTTCCCTCACATCAGGCCCCCCTCTCCTGCCCCCCCCCCCCGGGGCCTCACACATGACAGTGAATAAGGGAAGCATGCTGACCGTCAGTCTGTAGGCTGCGACCGCATCTGTGAATGTCATTCTTGTGAAAAATGACGCCAAGGGGAAGAGTAATCAGAACATCGCCAGTGGGTGGTGTTTATAAAGTTTTTATTTTCTGTTTTCTTAAAAATAACATTTGATTTCCTTTATGCATGTGTGGGGTGTACTTGTTTCCTTAGGCTGAGTAATAGGCAGATAGAGACAACACGAGGCGGGGTCCCCAAGTGGAGGGGGTGCTGGGGGTGAGGGGCTGGGGACACAGGGGAAAGGGAGAGGGTGGGGTGACTCACGGGACGCTTGAGTGCCCATCAATGCACACACACGGTCTAACACTTTGTTTTTCGATTTTTTTAAGACATCTAAAATTACTGAAAGATACGATTTCAGCACTTAAATATACAGACGGAAATCCAAGCACTTGAACACAATTCTTAACTCTAAGCTCAGTTATTGCACATAACACAATTTAAGTAGGCTTCAGGCTATAAAGCAGTTTGCTCTGCTTGGGACTTCCTCGGGATGTCTCCCGTCTCTTTTTGTGCCCTCAGTGTCTCTTCCCTGTGCCCCTCCCCCCCCCCCCCCCCCCCCCCGCCAGCCCACAGCCTCACAATGGTGCTGGGTGCCAGTACATTAGCCATTCGTCTTCCCCAAGGGCTGAGGTGAGGCTTTGGTGAAATGGAAGGTTCCGGCGCGGGTCCCATGGACTCCACCCACTCAGAGGTGAAGCTGGAAGCAGACAGAGCTCATGAAAGGTACGGGGGTGGCCACTGACACCAGGGGGACAGCGTGGGGAAGGAAGTGTGACCACTGACCACATGTTGGTCACAGCACCAGCAGGACAATCGGGGGCAGTCATGATGCCCCATGGTGCCCTCATCAACTTCACCTTCCTCTTCCTCCTTCCTGAGCTTGGACGCCATGCCTCCTTCCCCATCACCCTGAACCCTCTGAGTGGTCTCTCAAGGCACATTTGTTCTCTCCAACTCCAACTCCCCCATTTTAGGTGTTCCTATCTCTCCCAGCGCCCACGGGTGAGGACGCCTGGGGTGGCCAAGGGCAGCTCCAGGGCCAGGCAAGAAACTGCTCTTAAATTTTGACTGAGCTCTTTTCAACAGAGCCCTAACGCCACTGCCCGCCTAACCCAGGGGAGAGAGGATATCCCAGTAGAAGGACATGGGAGGGGCCGGTAGCAGGCAGCTCGGTCAAGGGCATGAATCCGAGGAGCCAAGGAAGGGCCACCTTGCAACCTTGTTCACGAGAAGACCTACAGCTTGTGTGATAAGTCACTTGGAGGCTGTCGACCCACTGGGAACAAGCTGCTTTGTCTAGCTTTGGGGGGCCTCAGTCTCAGAGAGTGGGGTGAAAAGCAGTGTGGGGGCTTCAGAGACAGGGCAAGGCGGGACCCCTGAGTCCCACCAGGGTCTAGTTCAGCGCCTTTTGCTTTCTTTCTACAACATATTTACAAGGTCATAAGAAACGTGCACAATCAGAAGACCCAGAGACAGAGAGAGCATGTGCCCCGAGGAGGGGAGGGCAACAGTGAGACAGGGGTGCCCCTTCCTCCCCACCCGTCCCCACCCGGGAACGCCCCAGCCTCCTCAACAGCCACTCCCAGCAACAGTTCTGGAAGCCTCAGCTGGGGCAGAGGGAAGAGACAGACAGACTCCATACCTAGCGAGAGCTCTGGGAAGCTTCAAGTAGCTCCGAGCGAGAGAGGGGTGGCCTGCTCAGAGGGCAGAGGGCAGTTCCCTGAACTGAGCCGGGGCCAGAGGGAGAAGGTGGGAGGACAGGGAGGGGGCTAGGGAGACGGGATGGGGATGCGGGGCGGGGGTGGGGGTGGGGGCTGGCTCTGGAACAGCGTGACACCTTCACGACCAGAATCGTGCTGCTGTGCTGTGGAATGAGAAGCGGGGTTCATGGGGCTAACTGCAGTTTCACTATTTTCCCCAAGAGAAAACTTGGAAGATGTCGATTCCGGGGTGCAGTAAAAGGGGCAGACTAGGTGAGGTTCTTCCATGAGGTCCGACAGACACAGCAGATGCTGCAGAAGCTGGCAGGCACAGGCTGGAGCCTTGCCCAGGGAGCCATGCTGGGGGGACACCACACCTGCTGCCCGCCCAGCACACAGGCACCTCTCCTCACCTCCCAGGCCCCCAGGGACGGCCCCTAGACTCTCGTTCGTACACACACACACACACACACACACACACACACTATGCTCACTGCGCACAGAAGGGCATGAGAGGCCCAGATCCAGGTTGGAAATTCTTCAACAAAGGTGTTAAGGAATTTGCTTCAACAGGGAGAACGGGACAGATTAGAACAAAACATGGTTTCATCATGCCATGGGGCATGGTTTCATCCATCCAGGCTCCCACCTGATACGGAGATTTGGGGGGACAGGGAGGCATGGCTTCAGATTCTGGTTGCCCCAGTCCTATCCCCTCTGACTTCACAACCTCTGAACACTTCAGAGCTCGGAGAAGCCCCTCCACTAGAGCAGCCTCAGGGGACCCTCAGAATGGTCAGAGGGTAACCCCTGGTGCTGGGAGGAGAGGGGATGGAAATGGGCCTGGCGCCTCTGTCTTAAGGAGAGATAGAGAAAAGTCATGGCAAGTGGAACTTTTCTCTGCTTCTCCTTCCCCAGGTCTCAGGAACGACCTTTCCACTGGCCTGGATGGGAGAGGAGCATTTATTAAGGGGGCAGAGAGGAGGTGGGTGCACACCTGGCCAAGACCCGGCCTCTTCACCTGCTGCCTGATCCTCAGGCTCCCGGAGTGGACCGGGGGCACAACGCCAGGCGGAACCCACCTGTGTAACCACTGCCCACTGCCTCCAAGGGAGCAGCCCAGACCAGGCCCCCACCTGAGGCCCATGGAGAGGGGCCCAGCTGCTCCAGGGTTTGGCTCTCAGAGCTACCCTGCCTCCACTTTTCAGAGCTCCTGCCAGATCTGCAAAGGCAGACTCACCCTGGGCCCCTTTTCCTTCCTCCTCACTCTGCTCCCCGCCCAGCAGCTTGGCGAGGCCACCCCCTGCCCCTGCCTCTCCGCCTCAGCCACCCTCGGTCACTCAGGCTTGGATTAGGAGAGGAGAGTTTCTCCAGGGCCAGGGAACCCGGTGAAGAGAAAGGGCTCACTGTAGCAGGTGGCCCAGCCCACGTCATCTGAGGGTGGAGGGAGTGTCACAGCCAAACTGGCCCAACCTTAGGAGGACTTCAGACAGCAGACAGCTCCCCGCCCTCCCTCCCCTCTGCAGTGGGGACCCCTAAAAAGCAGGGAGGGAGAGGGCAGGCAAGGGTAGGAGAAGGCAGGGCTGGTTGAGCCAAGATTAGCAATCAAGACAAGGAACCCCAGGTAGGGCAACCCAAGGGTGTCAGGACGGGCCCGAATGGGGCTTGGGACGCGGCAGGAAGCATCTCATTTCATCGATTTTGACCTTGTGGTATACGTGTGTGGATGTGTATTTAAAACCAACAGTAAATGGAAAGAAAACAGCTACAAGGAGGTCTTTGGAGCAGCGGGGACCAAGGACACGTTTGTCAGCGCATGCTACACGCACACACACACACATTCACACGTCCTGGCCATACGTGCCACACGCGTGCCATGCACACTCACACACCCAGTCCTCCCCGTTGGAGCCAGGGTCCTTCCACTGTATTTTCTGGATCCATTCATCAGCCGCCCGCTTCTGTCCAGGTCTCTGCTGGCCCGTCTCCCCCGGCCGTCGGCACCCTGGCCTGCCACGGCTCTACCAGATGTAGCCTCCATCGTCCGCCTCGCCCGCCTCGCCCTCCTCCTCCTCGGCTTCCTCGCCTGCTTCCTCTGTCTCCTTCTCCTCCTCGTCCTCCCAGCCGACACCACTCCCAAAGTCCCCTGAGAAGCTCAGGATCTCGTCTGTGAAGTGAATGAGCCGAGGGGCAGGTCAGGACCCCGCCGGCCAGCCCTCCTCCCTGCTGGCGGGCGCCCCACAAGCCCTCCCAGGTGCAGGTCAGAGGGTCCCATGCTGCCGCCCGGCCCTTACCGCAGGCGGGGGTGCCGTGGACGCGCGTGCCTGGCAGCTCCTGGCCCAGCTGGTCCGCACACCAGCATTCACCACTGCTCTGGTCACACTGCGTCTTCTCGTAGTAGCCGTCCTCATCACAGCTCGGGATGAAGACTCCTGAAGGTGACAGGGCCCGGCAGGGTCAGAGCAGACGCGCTGGGGTGTGAGCTCTTTGGAGAGGTGGCCCTGGAGCCCTGGGCGTGAGCAGCAAGGGTCCAGACCCCACCAGAGCCCAGCCGCCCCAGGTACCAGCCACCCGACAAGGCCGGACGTCCAGGGCGGGACGCCCAGCATTTCTTCTGGCTCGACTCACGGGGGCCGAGAAAATCCGCCTCCCTGATGTCACAGTGCTCAACACCTCCTATATCCTGCAACAGCTCCTCTAGCCTGGCTGTCCTCTCCGGCAGTGCCCAGGCTTCTCCCCTCAGCCTCAGGGCCCACCCATTTTCCCTCAGGCTCTAGAAGTGCGCCTCCTCTGTCCACTCAACAGACTTCTTCTGAGAGCACCGACCCAGACAGAGACTCTGCCCTTTGGGGGATGCGGGTGAGACCCACGTAGAAATGACAATTCCAGGCACCACAGGATGGGCACCTGGAGGCCCAGCGAGCACACTCGGGGAACACAGACCAGAGAGGGGTGCTGCCAGCAGGAAAGAGCGTGGCTTCCTGGAGGAAGTAGCACTAACACCCATCCCCAAATGCCACTAGGCTCTCGGTCAACAAGGCTTCGTGGGGTGGTTCCAGCACTTGGTCCCATGGGCACTGATGCCATGGGCCCAATTAACTATGGGGCCCCAAGGGATCTGCCCCTTGGCCCTCTGTCCCCTCAGCCACCACCATCCGCCCGTGGGGGCGCCTTTCTCACTGTTTCCCAAGATCCTTGAGCTTTTCCCCACCCTGGGCTGGCTCATTCTCATCCCTCAGGTCTTCCTTTGAAGACCGGCTCCCCACAGAGGTCTTTGCAGATCCCCAGGCTAATTTCTACCCACTGTGCTCTCCCTTGGCACCATACTTCTGCAAGCTACAGTCGGTAGTGCTATCTTTTTGGTGTGTCAATTGTGTGTTGTTTTCCCAAGTAACCTGTGTGCTTTATGAGGCCAGGGACCAAGTCTGTTTTGCCCGTCACCTGGGCCAGGTCTACTGCCGTCTCTCTAGGGCTGGCGCCTAAGTATTTGCTGCCTACGTGAACACCTGCTATGGACAGGGCTCATCTGAGTTTTGCACATACCCCTGCTGAAATGAATTGAACCTTCTGTATCCCACCCTCCAGCTCCAGAATGTATGGACACAAAATTAGTGCTTAAAACACACTTATTGAGGGGCTGGTTGGGAGACCCTGTCCCACCACGAGGATAAGAACAGGAAGGGAGTTCCCTTTCCTGTCTTCCTAGGCCAGGGCCTCCTCTGGGCTCAATGTCTTCCATAATGCCCAGGAGCCGGAGTCCCTGCACCTCAGGGGGTCCCTGGGGTGGCCCTCCCCTGCCTCCTTCTCTGAGCCCAGCTGAACCCCCTCACCTGGCTTCTTCCTGGAAGCTTCCTGGATCTGGATGCGCTCCAGCTCCTCCAGGCAGGGAGGCTCTGTGGGGAGAAAAGCAGCCTCTGCTGGGGGCCATCCCATGGTGCTCATGGGACTCACGAGAGGCCCCCAAGGCTTAGAAGCCCAGGCAGGAGACTCTACAAGATGAAAATACCCAGGCTTTGATTTGGGGAAGACCCACAGTGGTAGTGGAATGCACTGATCCCTCTAAGGTCCTGAAAACTGGCAAAGGGGCTCTTCAGTATAAAAAAAAAAGCATGGAGACTCCAACTGGGGGAGGCCATTCCCTGGCTGTGGCATGGGCCATGGTGCCCCAAGAGGCCCGGGGTTCTCTGAGGATGCTAGGAACTCATGGGATCAGGGTGCAGGATTCAGAAGAGGAGGTGGAAGGCACAGATTCCCCAAGGGGAAAGGCCCAAGGTTAAACAGAAGCCTGATAATAACAGCAGCCAAATCTAACTTGCCTGTGACATTGAGAAGTCCCTAGCCCTTCCCAACTAGAGGCCTGGCTGGTTGTAAAATGAGATCATTCTCTGCCTCCTACCCAAGGAGGCTGCTGTATAGGACCGACAGAGTGAGTTTCCCAGGCCTGGAAGGTGAATGTGCTGGGGCAAGGCAAAGAGCAGGAAGACTGGGCAGCAGGGCCACTAAAAGTGATCGAGGCACTTCACTCTGGCAGATGGATTTGTGATTTACACGGTGCTCTGCACGCAGATTTTCTCCATTCACCCTCACAACAGTCTCCTAGATCTGATGAAGAAACTGAATTTGGAAAGATTCAGTGACTGGCCCAGAGTCCCAAACCGGCCTATGGTGGAGCCCTAGTGGAAGGCTTGGCCTCAGGCCATGGATGCTGAACTCCCACCAACCAGGCAGAACACCAGAGGCAGAGCACCAGGGCCTTCCCTACCTCCGGGCCAGCAGGTCAGCCAACCCGTTGGAACCTCAGTTTCCCCATTGGTGATGGTTGCCACTTGGCCTTGGTGACCTCTAAGTACATGTCCAGCTCTGGTTCCGAATATATAAACCTAGCAAATGATGTCCTATCTCTAAGGCTGATGGTCACCTACACGATCACAGATTGGGAGCAAATAATGTGAGACACTCTCAGAAGTGGAACCACTAAAGAAGCCAATATGGCTTCAGCTTTAGGACCCATCAGTTCCCTCCAAGGCCCCGAGGAGGCTTGGAAATTTGACATTTGTAGTTTTTACTTTCCCAAAGGGCATGTGCTCCAGGACCCACAAAATCTGGATCACCGAGGAGCTTGACAAGGAATGGAGTTAAAGCATTGGTTTCCCGGGCTCTGACAGACATGGCACTGGAGGGAGCAGGAGGCAGGTGAGCTGGAAGGGGGGCAGGGGGCCGGGGCCAGCGAGGCGCCACACTCACTCTCCCTCCAGAAGCAGAAGCACCACTCAGCGGTGGAGACACGGCCGTCCTTGTAGGTGTCGCAGGAATTGAAGAAGGGACGGATGCAGACCTCGTACTTGTCCAGGTTGATGGCCGCCAGCTCTGTCTGGTCCAGGAAGAGGTCTGCACTGGTGTCCAGCTTGGAGAACATCCAGCCAATGGAATCCTTGCAGCTGGCCCCCAGGCTCTTGTCGAGCCCTGGGGAGAAGGCCACGGTTAGGTCACGCTCAAGGTAAGCCATTTCATCCATCTGTCCACCCATCCCTTCTCCATCTATTCAGGGGAAGGGTCAGGGCAGCTCAGATTGTAACCGTGGGAGTGAGACACTCAAGAACGGCCGAAGGTCAGTCCCCCTGCCTCTACACAGGACTATACCTGAGCTATTCAAAACCCTGTTTGGGGAGCCCTTCAGGGAAGAGAATTTCCCGCCTTCCCGTGGCTACCCATTTCAGGGTTTGAGATCCTTCCACACTCGTCGAGAAGTTCTTCCTATTCGCTAACCTGAACCCCTCCTGCCAAGTTGCAGCCTACCTCCCCTTGTTCCAGGGTTAGGCCCTTTTTGAGGCTCAGGGTCTGGCAGGAGGTAGCACAAGGCAGGCTGGCTCAGTGCACCCCTGCCTCCCCATTGCCCTCCCCCCTCCCAGGCACAGCAAGAAGCTTCTGTACTACCGGCCAGGCTGGCCCCGCTGCTGGCAGAGCCATTTTGCTTGGCGTTCTCATGAAGGAGCTGGAACCAGTCCCGCAGCCGGTCCCCCAGGTCAGCCAGGTCTTGACCTGTGCAGGTCTCTGTAGTCGGTAGGAGGGGGAGAAACGGGCAGGGGTGAAGGTGGGGGCGAAGCACAGCACGATCTCACTTTGGGATGCTGCCCGACAGGCCAGAGGCTGCGCAGTGGTCAAGGGGGAAGGGGAGAAATCACCCCTCATCTTCCTCCCCCCGCAGTCCCTGGCACTGAGAACACACAGCACCTGCTCCCTATACCTGAGCCCCAAGCGCCCCAGCCCCGCAGGTCCCTGTTTTTGCCACTTCTCCCTTCCTGCTCTGGCCATCCCTGAGCCCTGAAGGAGACGTCCCAGGAGACGCTGGCAGTGAGGCCTCCCCCAGCCTGGCTGTGGCCCAGCACTCTTCATTACCTGGCTTGCCATCGGTGGTGGACGGGGAGGTCTGCTCTGTGGGGCAGGGGCAGGGGCCCTCGCATCTCACCGTCAGCTGCTTGCTGCTCAGGCAGGCCTGCTGCTCCAGCTTACACTGCACGGGAAGAAAGGTCAGGCTGCGTGATGGCGGGGCTCACCCGTGGGTCCTTGTAGCTGGGGGTCCTTCCAGCCTACCAGGCAGCCACAGCTGCCTTCCCCATTTTTGACAGGAGGGACAGTCCCCACGAATAGCCTGGAGGGCTAGCCCTGCTGGTCCCTCTGGGAAGCCACAGGTCCACAGTGGGAGGGGGCTGAAGGCCCTGGAAGGGGCCTCCCAGGGATTCAAAGGCTCCCATGAACCCTGGTCTGCACTAGCTTAATCTCTCTGCACAGTTATCTTTCCCAGGACACCAGTCTCCCCGTACCCCCAACCCCATCCCCTCACACCCCTCTATTTAGCTGCCCGTTGCCACTGCCTCCTTGCCTTCTGGCCTATCTTCCTTCTCACCACAGTCCCTTAGTCCCTGGGGAACTGACTGCTGGCCCCTCCCTCAATGGCCTTTGCACAGTTACCTCTGGGGGGCTTTGCTCAGCTCTGGACAAAAGCTGCCAGCTATCTGCTAACACCTGCTAATTCCCCCGGCCTTTACTAAAAACCCTCTGCCACAGCTGTTTGCTGAAGCCAGCCTCGGAGAGGGTCGCATCCACTCCTGGCCCTGAAAGTGTTTTCCTTTGTCGTGTCTGGCTTATCCCCGTGAGATGATGGCTACTAAGAAGCGGTCATAGTGTTTTAGATTCTCTCCCAGCTCCGCGAGGGAGGAATTCTGTCTCTCGTGCTCAGCAGAGAACATGGAAGCTCAGAGAGGCCCAGTAATGTGTCCAAGGCCGTGGGGCTGGGATGCAAGCCTGACGTCCTGATGATCTCTCCCTCCTTACTATTTACCGCCATGACCCTCAGACCATAGCTTCCTGCCCAAATCTTGCTCTGTCCTTGGGCTGTGCAACAGCACTCTTGTCCTCCACCCCCTCCCTCTGTCAGCTCACTGGGATCCTTTGTATCCCTCCCGTCTCCTCAGTGTACCTTCTGCCCTCAGCCTCTGGCTTATTCTCTCTCTCTTCCTTCTCCTCTCCCGGCGGCCTCACCCCTCCCCAGCTTCAATCAGCACCCATAGCGCGTGACTCTTAAATCTGCATCTCACCCCAAAAGGGTTCCTAAGCCCAAGAACCCAACCCTGGCCGACAGTGCCCTCCAAAAACCAAGCAACTACCACCTCCTGGTCCCTAGCAGAAGCAGTCACAGCAAGCACCTGCATTTCTATGGTACTTTAAAGTTTATAAGATGCTTTCACAAAGGTCTCATTTAACCCACATAGAAATCCTGTAAGGTAGGGATCCATTCCCCACCCCCCCAACCGTCGCCACTCCCTCCCACATGGTTGTCTCATGGAGGATTATTTCCTCCTGCCCCAGAGTGCCTGGTGCTTGCTAGTGAACACCATGCCCTCCAGGTGGGAATATGCCTGTGGAAAGATCCATCCGTCACCCCTGACGACTGGATGACACATCTCCTTCGTTCCAGAGCCCTGGGTACTTTCTTGAGGACCTCACCTCACTTACTCTGACTTGCAGTTACTTGACCACCTATGTCCTCCAAGCCCCACTGCCTACCTGCATCTGCCTAAGGCCAGGGGCAGGGTCTGGCTGGGACTCTCAGGCAGCCCTAGCCCAGGGCTCAGGTGACCCTTCTATGGTCAGCCACGCTTAATGCACCGACCAAGCACTTCCGGCTCTGTTTCAGCACCGGGAGCCCCACAGGAGGCCCTGGTCGAGTCGTCCTCTCTGCTCCCTGTGGCTTCAGGTGTAACCCCCCACCCCCACACCCACACCCGGGGCCTGGGGTCCTCACCACTGAGCTGTAAGTGTGGCCGTCAGAGCCGCAGACGGAGGCGAGCGGGGCCATGTGACAGGGCTTACAGATGGTGTCTTTGTTTCCAGGGAGCTTCAGGGCAGGTTGCTTGATCCTACAGGAGGACAGGGGTGGGGAAGGCACAGGGATGGAGGCAAAAATGAGAGAGGGACACGCAAAGGGAAGGTTCGAGAGACCAGTTCTAACAAGAAGCTAGCCCTTGCAATCTGTAGCACATGTGGCCTCCTCCCTGCCCCGGCCCACCCTCCCCGTCACCCCCAGCTAGACCCTCCTCCAGCTTATAAGGGTGGAGCCAACCGGGCAGGGGACAGACCCCCGGCTTCCCCTTTCCTGTGGTCACTGAGTCCAACAGGGCCTTCAGGCAGCAACCCCAGGGCCGACTGCAAGATTTATCAGAGGTTGCAAACTGATGGCCCACAGGCCACGTCTAGCCCATAGATTTGTTTTGTTTGGCCACGAAGGGTTCTGTCTTTGAGTTATTCACCAACATTTACAAACTCTTCTATGAAAGAGTTCACATAGAAACCGGGATTCCTGGAGAAAGGGGAGGGAAATGGGACCTTTTCCAGGGGTCTTGGATCCTGGCAGGTGTTGTCCTTGGGACAGAGCTAATACCTTTCCCTCCTCTGCAAGCCTCAGAAGCTACAACCGTAAATATTTCATTAAGTCATTGCATGTCAGAGCTGGAAGGAATCTTAAGCCATCTGGACCAACCTACTTGTCTTATGGATGTGGACACTGAGTCCCAGAGAAGAGACATGACTTTCCCTGAGTCCCACACTGCTTGGTGATTGATCTCATACAGTGTGGTGGTTTTAAAATATGTCCACAGGTTATTTGACACTCTCCCTTCAAAAGATGGAGTCTAATTCCCTTCCCCTAGAGACTCACTCCTGATAAAGAGAAGTAGCAGAAGTAACAATGCATGATTTCTGAGACTAGATCATAAGTGACATTGTGGCTTCCTCCTTGTTCTCTCTCTCTTTTACATGCCTCACTTAGGGAAGCTGGCTGCCACGTTGTGAGAACATTCAAGCATCCTTATGGAGAGGTCCGTATGACTAGAACCAATAGGCACGCGAGCAAGCTTGGAAGTGGATCCTCCAGCCCCAATCCAGCCTTCAGATGATGCAGCCCCAGCCAGCATCTTGACTGTACCTCATGACAGACCCTGAGCCAGAACCACGCAACAGAACCATTTTTAGATTCTTGACCCTAAGAAACCATGTGAGATAATACATTTGTTGTCTTAAGCACTAGGTTTTGGGGAAGTTTGTTTTGCAGCAATAGATAACTTACCACATAGGAGACAATCAGGCAAGCCCTTGCTATTTAAGCAATGCCCCAAGAACCGCCACCTCCCCAAGCCCCTCACCTGTGCTCCAGCTTCTTGCGGCTGATGCACATGGCCCGCTGGTAGCCCTGGGCAATGCACACCTTGTGACGGCTGCACTTGACCTTCTGGCAGGGGTCCTTGGTGGTGTCTAGGGCTGCAAGGACACAGGGCCAGAATATAGGTCACCTAGAAATCAATGCCAGAAAGCCCAGGGACCCCAGCCCCACTTCTGAGCTGGGAAGCTCCTCTCTCCAGTAGTCCTGATAACCAGAGCTCCTCAGCTCAACTGCCATCAGGGCCTGGATGCCACAGAACCCGCAAGGCCATGGTCGGGATGTGCCCTCTTATCTTCAGGAGTATCAGTCATATTCCCTCACCTGGGAGGGGCACATTACCTTCATCTCCTTGCTGATTGTCCTCCCAGCTCTTGATGTAGTCATCCTAAGGAAGGACACAGGGGTAAGGAAGAAGGGAAGGGCTAAGATTTACATCCTAGAGGCAAGGCTCAACTCCAGGGCCAAGAGGGAAGAGGGCTGGGACACTGCTCCCCCAAGCTAATTGCTGTCACCCCAGGGGCTGCCCAGACCCGGGCCCTGCTAGCTGCCTCTCCCAGAATTGTATCCCCCCAAACCCATTTCCAGAATCCCTCCGGCCTCTCCCTTATATTCTTTACCCCTCCATCCCATGCTGGGTGGTGCAGGGAGAGGGTGCAGAGGGAAAGGAGAGGAGGGTGGGGTGCAGGGCTGCAGAGAGACCACAGAGAGACCCTGGGGGGTACTTACCTCTACCTCCTGGGGATCCGGAAGCAGCAGCAGCAGATCACGGGAAATGGAGCAGGAGGAGAGAAGGGGAGATGGGGATTTTAGTGTGATGCCCACCCTTAGACCATGTGGTCTCAGTGCGCTCAGGCCTCATCATGTGACCGTGGGTGCTGGGCAATGGTCTTTGATTACCATACAGTTCTCTAAGCTCTATGGCCTTCAATTGGAGGACAGTATTCCTATGTCTTCACTACAGGGAGCTTAAGGCCTGGGCCCACTCAGGGCTGGCTTTAGGACCACTAGAGGTGAGGCTTTGAAAGGGCAAGGCCCCATCGCTCCATTGCTCTGGCCTGACCATCAGACAGATGTCTAAGGGACCCATAGTGCCCAGGACCAGTGATTCTCACAACTGTGCCCTAAGTGTCCCAGAAATGCCACTCTCTCCCTCAGCCAGGGTCTTTCCCTTGGTAGTCCCCTCCCCTGCCACCAGCCACCATGTGAGTGGGGCAAGAGGGAGGGCCTCTCTTCCACTGCACAGAGACTGTTTTCACTCAAGTTCTGACTTTCCTGTAGTGTTTAGATGGTGCACTGAGAGAAAGGGGGGCTGTGGTCCTTCCTGATGTCAATGTTTTCCTTGGTTACCCTGGTCCAGCTGCAAATCCTCAGATTCCAGGGTCCTGAAAAAGCCCTCTGACGTCATCTGGCCAAGCCCTCTCTATTTGCAGGAGAGGTTGGACGGCCCAGAGACAGGACATGACCCATTCCGGATCCCATTGTCTTAGAACCCAGGTCTCCTGCACCCAGCACAGACCTCTCTTTTGGCTACAGCACACAGTCTCCAAGACCTAAGGCACAGGGAGATAGCCCCTCACTCTGCTCCAGCCTCCAGGGCCTCCCTGGGCCCACGGATCCTACTGTGGCCAAGGCAGAGCAGCTCCCACCCGGCCTAAGCTCACTGGCACAAAATCCCCACCTCCTTTCGGTTTCCCCACTAGCCCCTGTGGGGCAGAGGCAGCTGCTGAAACCAGCAAACAGCTCCCAAGGCGCTCCTGGTGGAAGCTCCGGCAGGCAGGTGGGGAGACGGCTTCTTGGGACCGCAGGCTGGCAACATCACGGAGCCAGCTGCTGGCCTCCTCTGGATGGGGCTCTGGAGCTGGGGGGCGAAGGGGCATGAGAAGCCACGTGCAGCCGCACCCTTCATCCTGAGTCCCATCCACCCAAAGATCAGAGCTGTGCAGGGATGGAAGACAGAGGCCACGCTGCGGGGTGGGGGTGCGGGTGGGGAGGGGCCAGACCCTTGGCAGGCCTGGAGAAGAGGGCATGGGGTTCCCGCACTAGAGGGCAGCTACATGGAGGCAGCAACAAGCACCCACAAGTGCTTTGAAAGCCCCAGGGCTTTGAGGCCACTGACTCTGGAAGCTGCCAAGCATCAGGGCACCGGGCAGGGGCGAGGGCCCTTACCGACATGGCGTCCTGGGCGAAGGCCAGGAAGGGGCCAGGGCCAAGTGTATGCCTGTGTATGTGCTTCTGCACACGCATGTGCATTCACGAGGGCCCTGGGTGCACGCGTGCGCACTCGCAGGCACACATTTGTAGCGTGTGTATGTGCTGGTGTGCAGGTCCCGTCTGTGAGCATGTGTTCGCAGGCACACACGTGTAGGTAACAGCGCATGCTGGGTGTGCAAGGAAACAAGGACACTTCGAGGCAGCTCACCCAATGCCAGATGGTTTTTATCCAGAAACGAGGTTAACAAAGCCCACTTCTGTGAGCAGCCCCCAGTTTTCCCACTTGGGTGCCAAGGCCCTCCCTCGGGCTTGGCCCTCCTGCCTCTTCCACACAGACAGAGAAGGGGAGACGGGGCTGGGAGCAAGGGGAGGGAGAGAGACCAGCAGATCTCTCCCCACCAGGGCCTGGCTGTGCTAGCTCTGTGCTACCTGTATTGCCTTCATGGGTGTTTCTGTGCATTTTTGTCCATCTCCTCTGTACCCTTCTCTCTCTCCGTACCCTTCACTCTGCCTGTTCCTGCCCGCCGCCCATGTCTAAGCAGCCTTCGCTCCCAGGAGAGTGGGAGCCGCCAGCCAGAGAGGGGGATGAGAAAGAGAGAGGGCCCCAGGGTCACACAGTCCCCATACTCCCCTTAGCAGCACACCCTGGGCAAGCACCTTGACCTTTAGGAGCCCAGCACCCATCTCCTGGGACCACTCAGAGATTAAAGATGGTGTCTGAGGGGCGCTCGGTGTCCAGAAAGCACTCAACTAATAAAAGCTGTTATAGCAGAACAAGAGACCAAGGACTCTGGGCAGAGGAGCAGAAAAGGAGCAGGGAGAGGTCCCATGAGGAGCCCCTGCAAGTGAGGAGACAGAGCTCTCCCCCCCCAGCCCCCAGGGACTGCAGAGACCAGTGGAGTATGAGGAGAATCACCCTGGGGCATCCCTTGGGGAAGGGTGATGGAGTCCTGTGGGTGGCACAGGGGCAGAGCCCAGGGATATACTCAGGGGACCCTGAGGTTGGGTGTGGGCTGGCACAATCTATACGCTGAAAAGGAGGTGTTTGTTGGTAAGTGTGAATAATGCCTTTCAGTGCAATGGTGTCTATTTATGGCACCCAAGTGGGCTTATTAGCAGTTGTGACAAATGACCTCATAAAGGCACTAGGGTCGTCTCAGGAAACAGGGGGCCTGGTGCTGTCCCGGCTTTGCTGCTGCTCTATCATGTCCTCCCCTGAGAAACAAGGATTCCGAAGAGCCCCTGCCCAGTGCTCTGGAGCGAGCGCCAGGCCAGAGGGAAGGTGGGTCCTGGGCTGAGATCCACATTTCTGGGCAAAGGAAGAGCACATCTATTTTACCCGGTTGATTTCAGCAGCCGTGACCACCCCTGCGCCCAGCGGTGCTCAGCACAGAGCAGGCCTGTGGAAGAACTTTTGGAATGTACAAGTGCACCACGACTTGTATTTCATGGTGCTTTCAAATTACGTCCTCTCCAAATAGTTTCATGTAACTGTCTTCCTTCTACCCTCACGATCCTGGGAAACCGGCAGGACCAATAGGATCAACCCCATTAAAAAGGAGGAAACTGAGGCCCAGGGAGGCAGGGCAGCCAGCCAAGGGCCAGAAGACAGAGGAACAGCCGAGTCAGGACCCCTCGGACGACCCGACGTGCGTAGGCGAGGCCTCGCTCACTGAGAGAGGAACAGTCTTGCACTGAGAAGGGGGTGCAGAAGAGGTAGGGAGGCCTTTGGGCTCGGAGACTGCTCTAAGCTTGGCTCCCTGAGCATCCTCGGGGTTAAGGGTCCTCCTCTGTGCCATGTGGGTCTCAGCAATGGCTGCGCATCAGAACCACCTTCCGAACATGTTAAAATGCCCGTATGGGTGGGCTGGCTCTGGTAGAGCCCTCACTGGTGCTGAGCAGCTCTCCAAGGTAGGGTCCTTCCAGCTCTGCACGTTGGGTCTAATGCTGTCCTCATCTCCTCTGGCGTTGTCGCCCGTAACGTAGGGCCTCGGGGAGGAAAAAGAGCAGCTACTCCCTCCCTCTGAAGGCGCCACACACAAAGCAGATGCTCAGTGCGCCAGGCACAGGCTGACTCACGGGAACCCGGGCTCTCCGCCTTCTCGCGTGGCGTGCACATCACGGCACCCTCGCCAAGTTTACAAGAGCAAGGCAAAGGCCACGCTTATCATCTGCACATCCTGTCCACCCCACCCGCTGTCTCCAGCCTGCCTTCCACCCCACCATGCCCCTGTCCCACTTGCCAACCCCAGCCTCAGTCGCTGCCACGTCCCCGGCGGGTCTCCCACTGTTTGTCCTCGACACAGCCACAGCAACAGGGGTCCTTCCAGACACAATTCTGACCACATCTCTCCCTCCTTAAAACTCTTCACTGAATATATACTTCGTTCTCATTTTGAAAAAAAATCCTAAAGGTTAGTAGGTAAAAAGGATTCGTAGCAAAACGTTAACACGGTTTGCTCTGGGGGATAGGAATACAAAGGATTTTGGCATCTTTCTGCTTTTTTCCAAGTTTCCAAAATTTCTACAATGTGAACATGTTTTACTTTTTTTTTTCTTTTTCACTTAAAAACATTAAAAACAATGTTTATTTATTTTTGAGACAGAGAGAGACAGGGCATGAGCGGGGAAGGGGCAGAGGGAGGGAGATACAGAATCTGAAACAGGCTCCAGGCTCTGAGCTGTCAGCACAGAGCCCGACGCGGGGCTCGAACCCACGAACCATGAGATCATGACCTGAGCTGAAGTCAGACGCTCGACCGACTGAGCCACCCGGGCGCCCCGAAACATTTTTTTTAAGTAGGCTTCACACCCAGTTTGGGGCTTAAACTCATGACCCTGAGATTAAGACCTAAGCTGAGATCAAGAGATGGAATGCCTTGGGGCACCTGGGTGGCTCAGTTGGATAAGCGTCTGACTTCAGCTCAGGTCATGATTTGAGCCCCGTGTCAGGCTTTGTGCTGACAGCTCAGAGCCTGAAGCCTGCTTCAGATTCTGTGTCTCCCTTTCTCTCTCTCTCTCTTTCTCTGCTCCTCTCTCTTAAAAATAAATAAACATTTAAAAGTTTTTTTAATAAAAAAAGAGATGGAATGCTTAACTGACTTTGCCACCCAAGTGCCCCCCACTTTTTTCTTTTTAATTTAATTTTTTTTTTAATTTTTTACGTAAGCTCTATGCCCAGTGTGGAGCTTGAACTCACAATCCCGAAATCAAGAGTCACATGTTCAACCAACTGAGCCAGCCAGGCACCCCAGTGAACATGTTTTACTTTCTAATGAAGGGAAAAAACTACAATAAATACTGTGTTTAAAAATCCTCACCGTTCCCGGTCACCTACAGAAGAAAGCCTTCTCTCGATCTGTTCCTGGCTACGCCAGCCCCATGTCCTTTCAGCCGATGCGTCAGCATGGCCCGACCTCGGCATAGCCTCCTTCCCCAAGTGGGATGTGTGTTTGCATCCGCCCCCAGGATTTCTATTCTTCTTTCAAAGCCCGACTCGGCCACCATCTTCCCTAACCTGGCCCCATAGCTAGTTTTCCTTCGGGCCAACTGCAGCTGGTACAGTTACACCAAGGGATGCCCTTGCTTCTGCCTTATTTAGATGGCCAGTTCCTTGAGGGCAGACACCTTATAAAAGTCATCTGTCTATGCCCAGCACCTAGCACATAGTAAAGATACTGCTAATAACAGCTAATATCTTTTCAGCAATTACCACTTGGCAGGCATTGTGCTAAGCACCTTATATCATCGGCTCAGGTACTTACTCGTTACAACAACCCTGAGAGAAAATTACTATTATTATCCCTGTTTCTAGACGATAAAATCGAGGCTTGGAGAGGTTAAGTGACTTACGCAGGATCCCATATCAATTGCACAGCAGGGTACTGGCACCCCTCCCACCACCCCCCGGAACTGGGATTCCAGAATCCATGCCCCTAACCAGGACTCCATACCGCTCCATAAACCCATAAACTTTAGCAGGTGAGAAAAGTCCCAGGCCAGGCCCAATCCCAGCTCATGGATGGTTCCTCCCACCACACCAGCTCCGCTTCAACCCCTAGACGGGGAGTCCTGTAGCCAGAGGAGGGGCTGGCAAGGGTGGGGAGAGACACCTGGACCCAGTCTTCTTCAGGCGCTTCCCACAAACCCCTTCATGAGCCCCCGGTTCTGCTGGTTTGGAGCTAACCCATCTCCTGCTTTGATCTCGGCGGCTCAGCTCGGTTGCCATGGAGACAGGGCCCACTGTGCCAAGCTGGGGGAGAGCTGGTGGTATGTGCGTGCGCAGGCCTAGCCGGGCTTAGGGGGCGCATGCTGGGTGTTTCCAAGCGCTGTTTACTTCCTGTCATTTTAATTAGCACCCAAATCACCCGCTCACTTCACAGCTTGAATTAACCCAATCTCTCCCAGCCTCTCCATCTGGTGAGGGAGACGGGACACAACAGTGAATGTAGCAGAAGAAGAGCAGCCCCCGGGGCCCCGATGTATTGGGCTAAAAAGCACCTGGGCAAATCTCCACCTGTCTCTTTGCATCAGAGGGTGATGGGGAGCCTGACGCGCCCCCCCCCCCCCCAACGTGGAATCAGGGCACTGGGCTCCCGCCTGGCCTTGCCTCTGACTGCCAGCAAGACAGCCTGCTGGAATACTGCCCTCCCCGTAGCCCACCTCTGTGTCCGTAAAATGGGCAGGCTCCCTTGCCTTCCACCCTGAGCTGCAGGGGGACCCAGTGCAACGTCTCAGAGGACTTCAGAAACTGCGGAGCCTGCACTTTCAAAAGCCACGAAACAGGACCACTGAAGCCAGGGTTCCAGTGGGAGTGGAGGGGGGCAGAGGCGCTTTTGGGTCTCACGGTCACAGGGGGGGCCTCAAATATAGACTTTGGATATTGTCACCAAACGAGGCAGAGGCACAGAGGCACACGAACAGGACAGAAAGATGTTCATCGTGAGACTTTAAACACAGCACAACTTCTGTAACCTTGTTAGGGCATTTCTTCATTTTTTAATAGATCAAGAACCTCTAAAAATGTAAGTGGGCCAGGCCCCTCTCAACCTCCAAAAGGCCCGGTGCCCAGCACTATTTTTGCCTCATTCCTCAGGCAAGGGAGCCTCCGATGAAGCCCAGTCCCCAGGAGAAGGCCCGGGGAGGGGGGGCACTTGTGGCTGGGGCCTCCTCCCACCGCCCCCCACCCCTACAAACAGCCAGAGGAGCGCTGAGTGAGGGACCCAGAAAGGAGTGAGGAGGGGCCCAGTGCGGGCCATCTAGGCTCCTTCTCAGCCGAATACCGACTCCTGCGTCACATACCCAGGCAGGAGGCATCTTGAGGGGGCAGTGCCTGCCCTGTGGAGGCTGTGAAAACAGGAGCAGTCATTAAATATTTGTTCCTCTCTCAGAGGGAGTGGCAGGGGCTACGTATTCGGCCTGAGCAAACAGAAGGAGACAGGCATCTGTGAGACTCTCGGCCTCCACCCCTTCTCCCCTTGGAGGAATTTCCTTGCAGGGCCAAAATGTGCTTATCACTCCCAGCATGCCAAGGGCTCCACCTGGCCGCAGGTATGCAAGCACCCCTGCCCGCACTCCACGGGCTTGACCTCTCCACTGCTCTGGGCATCACAGCCACACCCCCGCCCTTGGGTTTCTGGTTCTAGGCGGCAGCCCCAGGGGTCCATAAAGGGCAGAGAGGACAGGGGCAGGGTGCAAGGGAGAGGGGGTTGGTAATTCTATTCTGAGCTGCCTCAAGACCTCGATTTCCCTTCTGGAACGTGAGTGGAGACAGGATTTACTCCCCGAGGAAACACAGGCATGGTGTGAGGAAAGAACACGGGGCTGAGAGGGGAGAAGGGTTCTCAGGTGCCTGCACCTCTCTGGGTCTGCGTCTCCATCTGTAAAATGTGGGAGCTTGTGCTTTAGAGCCACTGAGGCTCCATGGTCCTGATCCCCCAGCTCTTCCAAGCTGAGAGCTCTGAGAATAGAGGGGAAAGAGCCTGAAGTTCAGACTCCTACAAGGGAACAAGGGAGCAGGGGAAGAGCCAGAGGGTGTCCTTCAGGTAGAGGTAAGACACTGGCCAGGCCTGGCTTATCCTTCTAGCTGAGTGAAGCCTTGACATCTTTTCTGATGTCAGGGAAGAGAGCTGGGGGGGCAGGAGGCCCTGCCGAGGGGAACCTGTGCCCTGCCTGCGAGAGTCCTGTGCTTAGCTGCTCCCGGGTCTGACAGGTGGATGGACTGCTCTGGAGGCATACTGAGGATGGGGAGGAGGCTGAAAGGGAGAGGCTGGCATCAGCCAGGTCCAGGCCCACAGACACAGGGGCTGAAGGACAATCTTCCTTCAAGGCATCATGCACTCCCTTCTCCTCCAAATGAATCATTGGAGAGTCAGGGTGCCAGGGTTCTAGTTGGACTGCCTCAACCTTCCAGGGTCCAGAAAGAGGAAGAGAGCTCCCCAGATAAGCAACATGGCTCAGCCCAGAGCCCCAACACCCACCATGCTGCTACCCAGAGAGGACGGTGAGGAGGGTGGCTCACAGGACGAGTTAGCTGAGATCCTTTCTGGCACATTCCACAATGCATACATCTACACTGAGCACCTACTGTGTGCACAGCCCCCCGGAGGACAGGGGGGTAAGGTGTGCAAGTAGTCTGTCCCCAGATGCTGCCCTCAGGAGTTTAACCGTGAGAGGAACGTGATAAACACACATTAAAAAGGCTGGCGGGAGGACTTTTGAGATACAAGCCCACAGTGGAGGTGATATCGCGAGGCAGTGCCAACATGTGCCAAATGAATTTATGACCAATAAATACCGTGGGAAGCCTGAGGAAGGGGCTATACCCACAAATGAACTCTGGCTGAGCCCTTAGGAGCTAAGAGGCTGTCGCATGTCAAGAACCACAGCACCCCACAGCCTGTAGGTGGGCCTAGGTCTGCCCACCAAGGTGAGGTACAGCGGTGTATCCAGGCCTAGGCCTAGGCATACAGTTTCCCTGTTTACAGCCCAAAGAAGACCCATGTTATACCTGCAGGGAAACATACACAGGGGCGTAGGACTACCTCCTGGTATTTGCCCCAAGATATCATTAAGGCCCCATTTCTCAGGTTTCTCTGTCTCTGGCTAATGCAAACCCTACCCTGCTCTGGTCACAGATACTTCCTCTGGAGCAAAGAGAAAATCCCTTGCCTCAACCCAAAGACTGTGCTGCCCAGCTATGGGAGAGGCAGAGGGAGGTGGGTGGGGTACGTCTTCGGGTGAAGGGGCTGTTGACTGACTCTGGTGCCACCCTCCTAGAGTCAAAGAATGATAAGAGCTCTGTAGATGCTTCTGTTAGCCAGCCCATTAAACCAATGGGAAAATCAAGGGCTAGAAACGGGAAGGAGCTCTCGCAAGGTCACAAAGCTAGTTCTGTCCTCCCATGAGGAAGACAGGCTGAGTGTTCTCCCTGGGCCCTTGGGGCAGGATAGCACTCTTCTGCTCCTCTAGACAGACTTCTGACCTTCTGGAGAATGGGAGGGGGTGGTGTTGATCTTCCACCCTCTTTAGCCTCCCTGGAAGATGAGAGGACCATACGACAGCCTCTCCAGGCAAAGAGTGCTCTTCTCTCCCTCTCTTCCCAAGGCTTGGAGCCCCGCCGGGTGTTCAAGTGCCCCTCACCATGCTGACGCGGCTCTGGGAGATGCCAGCCCCTCCAGTTGGGAGAGGATTCAAAATCAGAATGCGGAAGGAGGCCAGGAAAGGACCTACCCTCCCATCCCCAAATCCCAATTATGGAATCCATTCTGACCCAGTTTGGGGTTCTTCTCACACACCCACACTTATTCACAAACACCTGTGCAGCTCATTCCCACACTTGCATCGATTTAGGTGTATGGAGTGGGGAGAGGGGAGGGGTGGTGATAAGGGAGCCCCTTTGTGGCTAAAACCTGTTACTGGCTTACTTGGTGGTCATAAAACTGTGAGAATCATGAGTAACCAGCAGGCATGACTTCCCCGAGCCAGCTCCCAGGATCAGGTGAAGCCCCCGGCACAGGGTTGGTGCTCAGATCTGCAGCGAACGAGTGAGTGAGTGAGCATACATCAAAGTCTTTCTCATGGGGACGGGGGGCACAGAAATGATGCTCCATCTGGCAGTTTTCAACGGGGCTGGAGAGTGCCTGAAACAGGTGCCCTGCCGCCCTCTGATAAGATGCCTCCATGCTTACACATTCGTGTTAGCCTCCCAGCCTGAACCAAAGCTCAGAGAGGGGAAGGGACGGACCTGGCATCATTTGGCCAGCCAGTGGCAGCGTCAGAACCTGAACCCGGGCTTTCCAACTCCCAGGCCAGAGCTCTCTTAGCATACTGCACTCCTGCCTCTCCTGGATAGAGAGCGGCCTTTCGGGTCTCACTGGGTCATGGGGTGGGGAGCAGGCTGGTGGCAGCCTACTGAAGACACTGAGGGCTTTGCCCCCCTCTTCCTAGGAGGAGCGGCTCCAGCCCAGGGCAACCTTGAAGGCTCACAGGGCACAAACTAGGGGAGACTTCTTTCTTCCCATTTTTCACTAAGCGTTAGGCCTAGAGTTTCCCTAAAAGCAGATTTTAATCAGATGACCTGGATTCAAATCCCAGCTCTACCACTTACCAGCTATTCAACCCCTGGGTAAGTTACATTCCTTAACATTCCTTAACTTCTCGGGGGGGGGGGGGGGGGGGGGGGCGTTTCTTCAACCATAGAATGGGTGCATCACAAAGAAATGATAAATAGCTCACGGGTTGTTGAGGGCCACGAGAGGCAATGCAGATCAAGTGTTTACTGCAGGGACTGGCAGATGTAAGCACTCACCACAGTCGGTGATTCAAGGTATGTTAGTTAACTGCATGCCTCCTGGGGGCCGAGCACTGTGCTAGACGCCCATAAATATCATTAAAGTTTAATGGAGGTGGAGTACAAAGTAGAGAAGAGCCAAGAAGAAAAAGAACACTCAGTGCTGCCCAGCCAGGCTCTTGGAGCCCGCCGGGAAGAATGCTGTGTAATGGGCCTGCCTCCTCTCACGTGTCCATCTCTATCTATGAGGCCTTGGATGCTCTATTCCGAGACCTGTAGTCAAATCCCACCCAGTTCTGCAGGGAGGGAATCTGGAGATAATAGCACTGGGGAGCAAGCCTCTGAAAAGCCCAGGCCTGCCTAGGGTAGAGCACAGCTAGATCCCAACCTCCTCCTCTCCTCTGGCATGACGTTCTCTCCTCCCTGGCAGCAAGGCACTGGGCATTAGAGGAAATCTACCCAAGCACAGGATGCGAGAGCCCTGCACCCACTGGAGGCGAGGATTACTCTGCTGGTAAATCCTGCCTCCCTATAATCCTAGCGCTCAGAGAAAGAATGCGAAACTGAACTCCCTTTTAACCAGCTCAGGCCAATTCTATGTTGCAGCAACTGCCCACGCTTTCTTCCTCTTCTTCATCCTCCTGACCTCTTCCATGTGATTCCCTGAGTCTTCTCCCCTCAGTTCAGTCAACAGCATTTAATGAGACCTGTCCCTCACCTTCCGTACTGACTCCTCCATCCTATTCCCCAACAACATTCCACTCCTCCCGCTTGCTTCCCTTCTACTGAGGGAAAACGGGGGGGGGGGGGGGGGGGCTGCGCCATTTTGTGGTTATGAACTAGGTTCTGGTTCGACCTGGCGATGCCAGGATCCTTTGAGGATCCAAGGGGCATATTTTCAGGAAAGCTGGCCTGATGAAAGGTATATAAAGCCCTATGTTACTGTGAACAACTAGAGGGCCTTCAGGCTTTAGAGTATGAAGCGGGACCTCTACTAACAGAGGAGGGATGAGAAGAGTCTATAGTGGTGGCACAGTCCCTGTGGAAGGTCTGAGCACTGCACAACTCCAGGGGGCGCCATTCATACTGTGGCACCTCTAGAGTTGTGCAATGCAGTGGCTCTGAGCTAGCAGCCTCCTGCCCTTCTGCAGAAGCTGCCAGTGGAACTCCAGAGCCAGACCCTCCTGCCTAGCTTTCTTTGTCCTCCTCTCCCTGATCCTGTCTTCCCAAAGCCAAGGCTACCTTAAAAGGTGTTTTAGAGGACACTATAAAAGCCTGAGGCCACCCAAATTAATACATGCCCTAAAGCTTTCCATGGACCCTATGGGGTCAGGTCCTGCAGAATTTCAAATCTGCTGCCTTTCCTGTGATAAGCATTGGAGGAAGGAGGAAGTGATTGGCACCAGTACAGGGAGACAGGTGGGCAGCCTTGTGTCAGGGGGCCAAGCAGTCAGTCATTTATCCTCACCTACAGAGTTGGCTATTGGAAGCAGGTGGAGGAAGAGAGATGGGGAGGCATCTTTATTTTTACACCTTTACTGTTCTGATTAAGCATTTCTTTTCCCTCTGACCTTCACCAGTCTCACTTTGGAAGATCAAACAGCCAGCGAGTCAGAGGGAGGCCTGGACCGGTGAAACGTGGATTTGGGATGGACCAGCCTGCGGCCGCCCCCTCGCTGCTGCTGCTGCCACCGTGGGGCTGCTTCCCAGGCAGCGGCAGGCCGTTGCAGCTAATCTGTGCTGGGCCTGCAGGGGCCTCGGAAAAGGCCTCGCTGAGGGTCCTGCCTCCCTTGGCTGGATCAGCCGTAGGAGGGGCAAACTGCCTGCTCTGGGGCCCTGGCCACTCTGCCCCAGCACCTGGCTGAATGCGATTCTTTCTGATGAATTACAACCTACCCGAGACTTTGAAGAGAAACTGGCACTTCTCTCACCATAACAAAAAAAATCCTTATCTCTGCCTCTTTCCATCATTTGGCTGGAGATCATATGAAGCATGTGTGTTTTAAACACATTTCTAAGGAACTTCTGGACACGCACAATTTAAGAGAAGATGAGAAAGGTCACCGGTGTGGTCAGTGTTGTACCAGGTGGGTCTGATGAGGGAATGTGGCAAATGAAAAGCAAGAACTGGGGTCATATTAGAGGCATCTGAGAGCACTAGGTGGCCAGGACCAGCGTTCTCCTCTGGTGCATCTGC
Source organism: Acinonyx jubatus (assembly GCF_027475565.1). Lineage (NCBI taxonomy): Eukaryota > Metazoa > Chordata > Mammalia > Carnivora > Felidae > Acinonyx > Acinonyx jubatus. Next base: position 31,724,171 of record NC_069393.1, read on the forward strand.
ATCCGGGCCCATCCTCCACCTCACACCCCGACCCCCCTTCTCTGGGTCCCAGCCACGCCCTCTGCTCTCCGCCCCCGCCCCCCTCTCCCCAACTTCCCCCTTCTGGGAACGCAGCCTCTGGTTTCCCCTCCGATCTACAGGTGCCCGTAAACAAAGTGCTGCAGCAACGCCAGCGCCAGCGAGTCCGCAGCCGCCTCCCCAACCCCCACCAGGCTAAGTTCGGCCCAAGGTTAAGCCAGGGTTCGGGCAGGCGTCCGCGAAGAGACCCCAGACCCAGCTCTTGCGCCCTCCCCTCTGGTTTTTCAAGGCCACCGGGCTCCGCAGTCTTCCCTCTGGATGGGAGCCGCTACCTACTCTGGGCCCGGCTCCCCCACGAAAGGTTGGTCCTGGAAAACCAGCCTCCATGAGTTCGCGCCACCCTGCATGGGGACCCCAGACCTGGCTCTGGTGGCCACCCAAAGGTGGGCTCGGCTGTTTTCGACTGCTGTCACCCGCCCCCAGTCATGGACACGCCTTTCACCATGTCGCCTAATGAGGATTGCTAGGACCCCCCCCCGCCCCCCCACCCCAACTCAAAGCCCCAACCAAGGGCTCTCTCCCCTCTGTCCTCCCTCCCCCAAAGCCCAAGGTGGGAACAGAGGGCACTCGCACAAGATGATGCTACCTTCCCGGCCGCACCCAGACCTGCCCCTTCTGCAGTGCCCCGTATGTGGAGCCTGCAGCATCCACCCGGCTGGGGGCAGGCCTGGGGGCCTCCTTTTTTTTGCCACCAAAAAAAAAAAAAAAAAAAGGGGAGCTGGTCGGGGGTTCAGCCGCAGCCGGGGCCCCCACCCTCCCGTCCTGCACCCCCATTGCATCCCGCGCCCCTCTCCGCGCCCGGCCTGCAGTGGAGACAGCGTCTGGAGCGCGCGCCCCTGGAGCAACTCCTTGCCCAGGACTCGCCCTGGGTGGTTGTGGGGCTTGGGGTCCTGGGCCCGGGGGCCTCGGGGAGGGGGCGCCGAGCCGTCCCGGCGACGGCCGGAGGGAGCCGGGTGGGTGCACGTTGTTTACTCTCGGTGCGGTCAGCCGCCCGGGCTGCGGAGCGGGTCGCTGCGACGTGCAGCCGCCGCTCCGGCGCCCAGGGCTCTGCTCCGAGCCTTCCTTCCCAGACCCGCGCCCCCGGCCCTCGCGGCCCTGCAGACTCACGTCTCGGAAGCGGTTCCAGTGCTTGATCTTGCCGCTGTACTGCGAGATGGACGACAGCCATTGCTCGTCCTCCATGAAATTGCCGGGGGTCTCGCCCTCCTTGAGCCCTTTGGCGTCGCCTTCCGCCAGGGCGGCCGCGGCGAGGAGCAGCAGCGGCAGCACCAGCCGCCCGCAGCCCGGGGCGCGCATCGTGGTCAGGGTCGGACCTCGGGGGGGGGGGGGGGGGTCTTGACTTCTGCAGTATTTTAATGTCCTTCCTCCCACCCCGCGGTCGGAGAAGCAAACGCCGTCGTCTTCTTCCGCCCTCCTCCTGCGGTCTGACTCCGGTGACAGACGGATAGTGGGTCGCGGCTGAAATGTGACCTGGTTAGGAGATGCACTTGTCTGAAAAAGCCCAGCGCTGGACGCGGAGAGGGAGAGAAAATCAGAGAGGCTGCGCCAGCAGGGGCCGTGTCTGTAACTGTAGCATCAGCATCACGTTTGACATCATCATACCTGGTTTAAAAAAAAAAAAAAAAAAAAAGGAGGGGTAGATTTCAAAGGGAAGCGCTAGATGAGAGCGCCAAACGCCAGCCAACCGAAGCAGAACCCAGCCCAGCTAAGCACTTGGGGAGTTGCAAACCAAGGAATCCAAAGCCCGAGATGTCCCCGATGTCTCTCCAAGGGTGGAGGGCAAGAGAAAGCGCCCCGTGGTCTCCCCAGGGAAGATGGGAGTGGGGAGGACACAAATCTCTCCAGTTACAAAGCCAGCCAGGCTCAGGTGTCTAAAAGGGAATTTGGCCACAGACACTCTGTCTCCCCTTGCCTGCCACCCAGAGGGGCCTGTGCCACAGCCCTGACAGCTGGCTTCCTGCAGACTTATGGCTCCAACAGTAATGGGTGACTTCGTTAAGACAAAAGCCATATAACAACTGGCTGCCCCAGAACTATTGCTTCCCAGCCCCGCGTGCTCTTTTCAAGGCAAGGCCTGAGCACTGAATGGCTGGTAAAAGAGGCAGATGTCCTTCTCCCCAAGCAGCTGTTTAAGGGCCGTCACCCCTTTTGTTAGCTCTTCCTAGGGCAACCCTAAAAGGCAAACACATTTGACCATTTCATCTGCCTTGAGGCTGCAAATTTGGAAAAGGCACATTTGTTCATGGTTTTGACTTCAAGCTGATTTTAATAAGCCACTGGGGAAGGGGGTTGCGGGGGGAGGCTGGTTTTGAGGTGTCCAGGTTTTTGTTAATATTGTGACCCTTATCATAACCTGTAGAAATGTGTTGACATACCAGTTGGAAAGGCTGGAGGCTGGGCAGTCCCAGGATCAGAGCAGAAATGGGGTGAGGCTTACATTACAGATAAATTGAAGAGGAAACAGAGAATCTGACAGGACAAAACATAAGGAACTTTTGGGACCCAAGCCCTAGATTGTATTTTTATAAAAAGACTTGGCTGCTGTGATATTTAAAAACAAAACAAAACAAAACAAAAAAAAACAAAGGCAATGAAACACATGATCTTAATCAGTAGGAAAAAAACACAGGTAATACGGTTCGTAGTCACCCTGAATCTGGCCTGCCTGGGAATTCTGATCGCATCAATGGCTTGGGTTGGGATCCCTTTGGGAAAACAGAAAACAATAGCTCCTTTTCCGTGTTTTCTTTTTGCTTTGCGGTTGGATTTAGAGGTGGTGCTGCAGTGAGGCCCTGGCCATTGATCTCTTCATCTCCCAGTAAATAAAGCTACCTGGCCGGGTTTTATAGCAGCATGGTATAGTGAAAGAACACAGTCTGTTGTCAGACTGGGGGTGATCCTGCTTGTTAGCTGTTATTGGGCAAGTTCCCTAATCTCGTTTCTATTACAAATTGCAGAAGATCTCAGAAGATTGCTGTGAAACTCATGCAAAATCACATATTAAGTGCTTGAGCACAGTGGGCATTTACAAAATGTTAGTTCTTCTCTCAGGTTGGGAAGAGAAGGCTCTGATGTACCATAGTTCTGAAGATGTACTAAAACTTGCCATTTCCCCGCATCATCTCAATCCTAGTCTTCTAGCAAAGCTAAGTGTGGACCACCAAGGCACTGAGGCAGTAGATTCTAGATATAGCTCTCCCTTTCCAGTACTATCTCATGAAGTCCCTTATCTTCTAGAATTACCAAAGTTGCCTGATAAAGAGTTTGGAAAGGCACTGACAAGATGCCCATCAATAAGACAATAGATGTTTCCAGACTTTTGAAGGTCAAAATGTTTCCCACACTCCTAGGCAGCTCCTCCAGAGAAACTGGTCTTGGGCCACACCTTCAAGCTGGGTCAGTTGATTTGCCCTGAAAGCAAACCCACAGGAGTCCAGGACTGTTAGTTAAGCTAATAATAGGAAAGCTAATTTAGGAGAGAGAATCCAATTTTCCAGATGACAGGTAAAAGAGCTGTAGAAAATGGACAGTTGAAATTTATAAAGAAGAAAAGTTTTTCCCAAACTATGAGAGAATTACTAGCAGGTCAGCCTTTTCAGACCAATGGGCCCCAAAGCTGCCGGGTGTATTTGTTAAATGGTACGTATGTTTTATGCATTTTTCTGTTTGTATTTAATATTTAGCAATACAAAATGGAAGAACCCTCATTTCCAAATAAGAAATTTAAATCTAACCACATCTTTAAAACCATTTAATCTCATTTCTGCATGACTTCACAAGCATTAAAAAAATGCATATTCAATCCAGAATTGTTTATAATAGCCATACCTGGAAACCAACTCATTGTCCATTACTCAGGGACCAACTAGTTAAAGTACAATACATACACACAATGGACTAGTGCACAGACATTATAAATAATATAGGTAGGGGGCGCCTGGGTAGCTTAGTCGGTTGAGCGCCCCACTCTTGATTTCAGCTAGGGTCATGATCCCAGGGTTGTGGGATCAAGCCCCTTGTCGGGCTCTATGATGAGCATTGAGGCTGCTTGGGATTTTCTCTCTCCCTCCCTCTGCCCCTCCCCCCTGTGCACATGTGCTTGCTCTAAAATAACAAAACAATAAATAATAATAATAATGTAACCTGTATTGACAACTAATGTCCCACTATATATTGCCGGATGAGAAGAGCTTTTTACAGAAGCTCATGTGTAATATGATCCTATCTGGAAGAAGTAGAGTGTAGTATAGCAGTTCTCAAACTTTTTGGTCTCAGGAGTCCTTTACACTAAAAGTGTATTGAGGAATCCTCAATAGAACTTTGGTTTATGTAACTTTGGTTTATGTAAGATATATAGATATAGATATCATCTATTGTACTTGAAAATAAAACTAAGCCTGCCTCTAAATTTTGCTCTGAACTTAAAACTGCTCTTTAAAAAGAATCAGATCTTTAAAGAAACCCCTGAGAATCGGAGAAAAAAATGCTTATTTAAAAAGAAGAGTAATGAACCCATTACATATTAACAAAATAACGTATTTTGTGAAACACAACTATATTCCCCCCCAAAAAAAATCTAGAAGAGGGCATTTACATTTTTGCAAGTTTCTTTAATGTCTGGCTCAAGACACACAGATTAGCTCCTGTGTTAGAATAAGCATATTACTGGGGTGCCTGGGGGGCTCAGTCAGTTAAGTGTCCAACTTAATTTCAGCTCAGGTCACAATCTCATGGTTCAGGGTTAAAGCCCCACATCAGGCTCCACGCTTAGGAGTGTGGAGCCTGCATAGGATTCCCTCTCTCCCTTTCTCTCTTTCTGCCCCTCCTCCACTCATGCTCTCTCTCAAAATAAATAAACTTTAAAAAAAAAAAAAAGCACAGGCATATTAGTTTGTTAGGACTGCCATAACAAAATACCATAAATTGGGTGGCTTAAACAATAGAAATGCATTTTCTCAAAGTTCTGGAGAGTACAAGTCCAACATGAAGGTCTTGGTAGGCTTGGTTTGTCCTGAGGTCTTTCTTCCTGGCTTGCAGATAGCTAGCTGCCTTCTTGCTGTGTCACACATGGTCTTTCCCTCTGTGCATGCACAGATTTTTTTTTTCCTTTGGTTGTCAAACAATCCTTTATTGAAATATTTTCTTCTCTAGTTCTTAACTGGACATTTCTCCACATCACTGTTCATGTCAGGAAGTTAGCAGCCATCAGCACTGCAGCCCCTGGATCAGGGCAAGGCAGAAGGAACTACCTCAATTGGGGCGTGTCTGTGCTAGAAGGTCAGTTTCACTGTAATCCTCAGACCCTTGCAATCACCCGTTGCCTTGGTGATGTCATCGCCAACCCTTTTTGAAGACAGACCCAGGGGGTGGACCTTGGAGGCCAGGGATCTGATGCTTCTTTGTGTGTCCAAAGTTCCTCTTCTTATAAGGACATCAGTCAGACTGGATTAGGGCTCACCCTAAAAGCCTCAGCCTCATTTTTACTTAATCACCTCTTTAAAGGCCCTGTCCCCAAACACAGTTGCAATTCTGAGCTACTGAGGGGTTAGGGCTTCAACATATAAATTCTCAGGCATGTAATTCAGCCTGTAACAGCAGATAAAACTGAAAACAGGTAGCTGGAGTACAGAAGTACTGAGAGCAAAAGGAGTTAAAGTCTAAAAACATAATGTAAACCTGCCAACTTTACAAAATTCTAGAAAACACAAAACATACAAGCACATATTCCATTAACCATCAGTGATGATCTCACCATGTCCCATAGCCTCTGGAAAACTCCACTGTACACTCATGAGAGAATGAATGAAAAAGGCAAATAATACCTTAGTATTTTTAAGAAGATAGAGTGGACCACATACAGCCCTAAAAGGTTCTCAGGGACTCACAGGGGGTCCACGGATCACATTTTAAGAATTGGTGGTATAAGCTTGTTATGACCTCAGGCAAATTTCTTAACCTTGTGAAGCCTCAGTTTGTAAAATGAGGGTAATGAATAATACCAACTTAAGTGGGCTGTTGTAAAGATTAAATGAGCGTATACACAAACGACAAATGTGAGCATTCCACGAATATTATTTATTATTTGTGAAAAACTATTTAACAGTATGATATATGATATGTGCTTAAATGCATAGGGAGGACTAACCTCTGGAGGATGAAATTTGTTTTTAAAACAACATTTAAACTGAAGTATAAAATGCATATTGAAAAAAACATAAAGCATGAATGTACAGCTAGATTATTTTTCACAAAGTGAATTTATTTTATCCTTTGTTTAAAAAACATTTTATTAGGGGTGCCTGGGTGGCTCAGTTGGTTAAGCCTCTGATTTCAGCTCAGGTCATGATCTCGCAGTTGGTGGGTTCAGGCCGCATGTCGGTTCTGTGCTGACAGCTTGGAGCCTGGAGCCTGCTTTGGATTCTGTGTCTCCCTCTCTCTCTGCCCCTTCCCTACTCACGCTCTCTCAAAACTAAATAAACATTGAAAAAAAATTTAAAAATTTTATTAACAACCAAAAAGCTATTAATAAAACAGCCACAACAGCTATAGCATCCTGGGGCTTTGATATCCATGTTCCCTATAGGCATTAAGATAGAATTTGAGGGGCGCATGGGTGGCTCAGTCGGTTAAGCTTCTGACTTCCGCTCAGGTCATGATCTCATGGTCCGTGAGTTCAAACCCCACGTCGGGCTCTGTGCTGACAGCTCAGAGCCTGGAACCTGCTTCAGATTCTGTGTCTCCCTCTCTCTCTGACCCTCCCCCGTTCATGCTCTGTCTCTCTCAGTCTCAAAAATAAATAAATATTAAACAAATTTTTTTGGGGGGCGCCTGGGTGGCTCAGTCGGTTGAGTGGCCGACTTCAGCTCAGGTCATGATCTCGCGCCCGTGAGTTTGAGCCCCACGTCAGGCTCTGTGCTGACAGCTCAGAGCCTGGAGCCTGTCAGATTCTGTGTCTCCCTCTCTCTGATCCTCCCCCGTTCATGCTCTGTCTCTCTCTGTCTCAAAAATAAATAAACGTTAAAAAAAAATTAAAAAAAAATAAAATAAAATAAAAAATTTTTAAAAGAATTTGAGAGGTGTTTCCCAACTCAATATACCTCTGGTGCCATCGGGTTCCTGTCAGCTCCAGGAAAAGAGCACAACACAAAAGCGAACCTGAAGCAAACTTTGTGTCTTTACGAAGCTGGATTCTCATCAATGTCCAATGTAGTAAACTCTGGAGCTCACTTAAAAAAATAACCATCAAAAGTAACATTTATCACGTTTCTACCATGGGTAAGGAGTTCATCTGGGGCAAACTGTGTCCCCTCCAAAAAAATCAAAATTATTCTCCATGCCAAAATTCCTTATATAACAGTACAGATCTTGTGTAATAATTGCAGTGGGATTGTCTTCCCTCCTCCTCTTTGAGGAGCTGGGTGAAGTCAGTGCCTCAAAAACTGGCTGGAGTGATGTTAGCTGCAATTTAACTCTATTTCAATACAGGATGAAATACTAACTGATAATATTTAAGGAGATTTGATTATAAACACAGCAAATCTTCCAATACAAACCGCATTACAATTTGGTGAGAGGGGACCCTGAATCTTGAGAGATTCTTATGAATTTCTACAACTTACAAGATTCTAGGAAATACAAAAATACATAAGCACACGCTCCATTAACCATCAGAGTGATGATGTCACTACGTCACGTAGCCTCTGGAAAAATCCACCATGAAGTCGTGAGAGGAGACTGAAAGAGGTAAATTACTTGTGAAAAATTACTTAATAATACAATATGTCCTTAAAATGCATAGTTGCCTCTAAATTTTAAATAACAGAAGTTCCGATTCTATTATGAATTTAGGATTTGGGGGTGCTTGGCATGTGGCTCTTCATCTCAGGGTTGTAAGTTCGTGCCTCACATTGGGTGTAGGGATTACTTAAAAAATAAAATCTTAAAAAAAAAAAGAATTGAGGATTTGGTATATAGTTACATTTTCCAAAGATAAAAAAATTTACTAGAAACACAAGTCATAAAATCTCTAACATCCAAAATAAGACCTCTTTAGGGGTATCTGGGGGGCTCAGTCAGTTAAGTGTCCGACTTCAGCTCAGGTCATGACCTCATGGTTCCTGAATTCGAACCCGCATCCGGCTTTCTGCTATCAGCATGGAGCCTGTTTCAGATCCTGTCTCCTTCCCTCTCTCTCTCTCTCTCTCGCTGTCCCTCCCCCACTTGCACTCACTCATCTCTCTCTCTCTCAAAAATAAATAAACATGAAAAAACATTAAAAACAAAACAAGACATCTTTACGTCCTGGGCAAGGCTGCCCAGTGGCGGGTGGCGGAAAGAAGGCCGTAAGAGAGATGCTCGGAGATGAGGTGAGGGCACCAAACTCCACTGTCAATGTTGCTATGCAGCACAATCTCTGGGAGAACTTGTTGCACCGTGCACACCGCGCCATCCAACCACTGAAGGTAAATGAGATAAAATCTCATGTTACTAAGTGTTTGGGGAAAAACCAACCCTGCAGGCACGAACATGTAAGTTCTGGAGGAACGGTTAACAGCTATGCCAGCAACTAAGTGATGGCAACACTGTGTCCCGACATACGTTGACTAAGGGAGTCAAACTAAAACTGTGTAAGAGTGAAAGAAAAACAGTAACTCTGGAAATTCATTTATTCACAAGTGATCTGGGCAGTCGCACTGATAAGCAAACCTGAGTGTTCTACACAGCCCCTACTAGGTAGTGGCCTTAATGCACAGGGTTCAGAATCACACTTTTCAAACAGAAAGAATCAAGAGTAAGGAATGAAGGAAAGAGAAAGAGGGGACATGGAGGGAGAAGAAATGTGAAGAGGAGAGGAAGGTGAGAGCGAGGCTGGAGCAAGGAAGGGAGACGGTCCTTCCGCAGCTGACTCTGCCCCGTGGAACCGTGCACGGCCCTGCTGATGCCATCGCTGTTTCTACTGCTGCTGCCCCACGGAGTTGACACAAAGGAGCTACGATACTGCAACTCCATCACTGGCCTGGGAAGGCTGGGGGTAGGGGGGGAGGATAAGGAACAGGAATCCAACAAACATAAAAGGCTACCAACTTCAGAAGAAAAAGGACAGACCAAAGTAAAAGATCAAAAAAAAAAAACCGTGATGTTATTTCGCTGAAGATAAAACTGAGTAGTAAAGGAACTGAAAGCAGGATCAGGAAGAGGTATCTGTACAGCCGTGTTCACAGAGGACTGTTCACAACAGTCAAGGAACCCAAGCATCCATCGGTGGCTGAATGGATAAACAAAACACAGGGTACACGTAAAACAAAATATTATTTGGCCTTTCTTAAAGGGAGGAAATTCTGACATGCACTACACAACGTGGATGAACCTTGAGGACGTCACGCTAAGTGAAATAAGCCAGTCACAAAAAGACAAATACCGTATGATTCCACTCATATGCGGTATCTAAAGCAGTCAAGCTCATAGAAAGAGAAAGCAGAAGGGTGGCTGCCAGAGACCTGGGGGAGGGGGACACAGAGAGTTGTTTAATGGGTATAGTTTCAGATCTGCAGGATGAGAAAGTTCTGGAGATGTTTCACAACAACGTGAATATCTTACTACTACTGAACTACATACTTACAAAGAAATGGTTAAGATGGTAAACTTTATGTCGTGTGTTTTTTACCACAAAGGAATTCTGGGTAGTGATTAAAAGTTACAGTACAAAGGGAAGTAAAAATCAAACCTGGTTAAAACTGGAGACATTCGATTTACGTGGAGACGGTAATGAAACCATGTCTTTAAAACTCTCTTTTAAGGTTAGAGTGGGAGAGAGCCAAAGCATAAGAGACTCTTAAAAACTGAGAACAAACTGAGGGTTGATGGGGGGGGTGGGAGGGTGGGGAGGGTAGGTGGTGGGTATTGAAGAGGGCATCTTTTGGGATGAGCACTGGCTGTTGTATGGAAACCAATCTGACAATAAATTTCATATATCAAAAAATAAAAATAAAAAAATAAAACTCTCTTTTAAAGTGTTAATATGAAAGAGCTTAACGGCTAGGGCAAAATCAGTATGTGTGTAAGAAATAATGCGAATCTTAGCTCCAGTGGGCTTGAGAGGTACGTTTCCAGAGAAGAGCTTCAGAAAGAAAGTAGACCCTGTGAAAGAGGAACAAGCCAAGGGTTCCAGACACAAGTTCCCCTTGTGCCCACAACCACCTGGGCTGACCGGCAGTTTGCTGACTGTGGACAAGTATTATATTAGAGACCATGCTGTGTTGTGGGGAACCACCCAGGAAAGTCACCATCCAAATTTCCACATCCCTCGTCGGCAATAAAAACAAAGATCTTCTTTCCCCTGGCACCTCGGGAGGATGTTCAATTTTTGGCGCTTCCCAAGATCCTCCTCAGGAGAAGTCAATTTGCCCACAGGAGGCGTAGTTCCCAAAGCTGTCTACCGTGAACCTCTGAGAGATGTGAATGGAATTGAGCTTCAGGGTGCCAAAGTAGAAGTTCTCAAAGAGCTGAAAAGAGAGAATACAAATCCGAATGAGTGTCCAAAGAAAACTACAGGTGCAAAGAGCAAATAGCAGATTCTCTTGTAAAAAACACTGCAACAGTCCCAACAAACCTCTCATGCTTTTTCTTTTCAGTATTTATTCTGAAAAACGATCCTGGATGTGGGTGGGAGTGAGAAAAGAACAGTAGCCCTTCTCTCCGGTGAATTAAAAAAAAAAATTTTTTTTTCAATATTTATTTTTGAGAGAGAGAGAGACAGAGTGTGAGCAGGGGAGGGGCAGAGAGAGAGGGAGACCCAGAATCTGAAGCAGGCTCCAGGCTCTGAGCTGTCAGCACTGAGCCAGATGCGCGGCTTGAACCCACAAACTGCGAGATCATAAGCTGAAGTTGGACCCTTAACTGACTGAGCCACCAAGGTGCCCTGAATTTTAAAGCCTCGTCTAACAAAATGCACTAGGGGAAGAGAGCTGAAAAGTCAATTTTAAAATTTATCTGCTGAGCAGCTCTGACCAAGAACTTATAACAAACACCCTGACTCCCAGGGCCCAACAAAGCTGTCTCTATGATTTTCAGCCCTGACTTGACAGGACCCTCGATGGGATCTTATGACAGTCAAGAGAAAATTTGATACGGTACCTTCCTCCAACTAGTCAACAACATTTGGTAGAAGCACTGACTAAAATAAATAGAAGATAAGGTTCCTAACCCAGGAGTGATCCTGACAACCTCGTGAGGAATACAGAACACTTATATATACCAAATAGTCTTCTACTGGATGATATTACACGTGCAAACGATAATATATTTTTTAAAAAATTGTTTTTTACATTTACTTACTTACTTACTTACTTATTTATTTATTTATTTATTTATTTATTTATTAACTTTTCAGAGACAGAGACAGAGTGTGAGCAGGGGAGGGGCAGAGAGAGAGACACAGAATCCGAAGCAGGCTCCAGGCTCCGAGCTGTCAGCACAGAGCCCAACGTGGGGGCTCAAACCCATGAACCGTGAGATCATGACCTGAGCTGAAGTCGGACGCTCAACTGACTGAGCCACCCAGGCACCCCAAAAATGATAATATTTATCAACAACCTTCCACCTGACTTGGATTCAAGCTAGCATCCTAAAGTAAGTTTATATTATAATTCTTCACTTCTTGAAAAAATATTTTATTTTATTTTTTTAGAGTAGGCTCCATATCCAACTTGGGGCTTGAACTCATGACCCCAAGATCAAGAGTCACATGCTCTACCCTCTGGCAACTGAACCAGCCAGGTGCCCCAATTCTTCACTCTAGGTGATACCCTTTCAAGGGTATCAGAGAGAGGGATGAGTCATACTCTGAGAGGGACCGACCCTTGTGATTAGCACAGTTATAAGGCAGAATCTAAAATGATAATCAGAACTCATCCCTGCTAAGAAAATTAACTGCTTAGATAACGTTGTTGAAGTGTAAAGGGTCTGCCTTCTGTTAGGATACAAGAGTTGCCGTTTCTTAAAATGTCAGTAAAATCTCAAGAAAGTCTTTTAATACACAAACCCAACAATGCTTGGGGAGAACCTAGGATGGGACGTTTGCACATAAGCGAGTGACCGTCTCTTCACTTATTTTTACACAAGCTCCACAGCCATGGACTTCAATAGCTGTTGCCTTTCCTCTTCCTGCAATTAATGACCTAGCAAAATGCCTGGGGTTCATTAAAGGCTAACTTTATAAAGCCCCGTAAATATTGATCCTTCGACATGACATCAACTTGACCCCAAAGATCTATTTAGAGGTTGTATGCTGCATTGTCTTGTCTTTCAGAAAGGTGATCAGCTCTTGCCTGCATTGATTTATACAATTAACTTCTCTTCCTGGCTTTGGCAGCCTGTTCAAACCATATCCACCCTTTTGTGTAAAGAAATACAGCCCAAAACAGTTATCTGCTAATCCCTTTGCTGAACATTAATTTGAAGTGAAAGCCATGTCGACAAGACTGGCAGATTTATAGCTTTGCAAACCCAAGCCTTCTACATGCTAAAAAGGTATCACCAAAGGGGCAATAAAAGACAAGACAAAACTAAACTAAAAGGGAACTCATAACACTTTCAACAAGTTACTTTTTAAGGATTAGCAGCCTATGGGTGGGTCCTCTACCTTCCATTCCCTCTGCCTATGTTTCCAAGTGATAGAGCCACAGCTGGGAGCTGGCAAGTGATACCCCTGTAACTTTACCTTGCCTTATGCGGATAACCTGTAGACGGCGTGATCTGCCAGAGAGATCCTCATGCTTTAGGTTTAAAGTAAATAGTAAATATGGTGATAAGAGCAGCCTGGGAGAGTGCTGCAGTCAGCGTAAACTTACACCCGGCACACGGGAGCTGCATGACTGTGCGTAAATGATACCACCCGCTGTACGAGATCAGAGTGGGCAAAAATCCAGTAAGAGGAACAAGTCAAAGTACCTTCCTTATAAACTGTAAGGTGCTCTTGAAAATTGAGTATTTCCTATGATGGTTTTGACATCTCTCTGTTCTCTCTAACCCTGAACTTGTTTTACCTTTCTGAGTAGCCATCCTCTTTCATACCTTTTGATAATATCATAAATGGATTTCTTACCCAGAAACCCCTAGGGTGGTGCTAATCTTCCTTTAGCCCCTCCTATCTCCATGTTCTTTTTCTCTCTGTATGTTGATGAGGATTTTGTAACAATTTGTCAGTTATCGTATTGTTTAGTCCTTTTATCTTTAGTCTTAAGCCTTTCTTTTAGTTCTGTCAACTATTTCTAGTGACTCATTAAAATATAAGCTCTACAGGGGAAGAATCTTTTATGTTATTCACAGCTGAATAGCACCGTACACTGGAACCGCACCTGGTAGGATGCATGTGATCAATAAATATTTGCTGGAGACAATGACAACAAAAACTCATGCTGCATATGTCTGTGAACATTATGTCTGAAAAGAGAAAGCATGACATGGCCTTGTTGGCAACAGATTTAAAGGTCTTATTTACATACAGGTCACCATCTAGGAATCCTTGAACAGGACTCGCCAAAGCTATATTCCCTCTAATCGTGCCTCAACTGTTAACTAGTTGTCAAGAAAGAATTTGTAGTTAGTAATGGAAATTTCGTGTACTCCTTTAAATTTCTATGTATTTCGGGGCGCCTGGGTGGCTCAGTCGGTTAAGCGGCCGACTTCAGCTCAGGTCACGATCTCGCGGTCCATGAGTTCGAGCCCCGCGTCAGGCTCTGGGCTGATGGCTCGGAGCCTGGAGCCTGCTTCCGATTCTGTGTCTCCCTCTCTCTCTGCCCCTCCCCCATTCATGCTCTGTCTCTCTCTGTCTCAAAAATAAATAAAACGTTAAAAAAACTTTTTTTAAATAAAAAATAAATTTCTATGTATTTCTTATTTGTCAAAGCCTAGACCCCTTTCTTAGCTCCAATTCCTGATCTGAAATGTCACCGAGTACCTGATGTGATGCATTTTTATGCAAAGGCATGCGATTTGGTTCTGTCTCCCAGGTGCTTACCATCTAGTTAGGGAGACAGGGTGTGAATCAGAAGAGAGAAACATGGATGACACGGGTGTGTTGACCTCGTGAAAAGTTACTGACTTACTCTGTGATCTAGGTACTTTTCTGTAGTATGTCCTGCTTCAATGAAAAAGTTTACCGAAGACAACAAAGGTGGCAAAGGTTAAGTGTGAGAGGGGAGGTACAGGCAATCAGTAAATGCATCAAGGCAAGAAAACAATGGACGCCGAGGTTGGGCACCTAGGACAGCCATCTAGAGGAGACCGGAACTGAGCTGGGGCTTGCAGCAAGTATAAGACTCAGAAAACAGAAGGAGGAGATTAGCATGAAGGCAGAAATGGGCATGGGCAGCAGGGTCAAGCAGACCAGGTTAGGTGTTTGGAGGGTCCCTGAAAAATCATAGTGAGAAAGACTAAGTCGAGAGACATAGGACGGTGAATCACATTAAGGGACCCTGAGGGTCTGGTTCAGAAGTCAGACTCCATTCTAGATGGTGGGGAACCACTGAAGGTCTCTGAGCAGGTTGGTGGCCCAACATGAAACCCTGTTTTAGGGAAATTGATCTGGGTGTGGTACACTGTGCCGAATGGATGAGGGAACAAGACAAAGTAAAGGAAACCAGGGCAGCAGCTCAGTCATGACAGAGATTAGTAGTTGCATGACTGGAAAGACTGGAGCAGAGATACTCTGCTCTGAATGAAACACAGAAAAGACTCAGTGACTTTCTGGAGATGGGGGAGTCAGGAAAAGGACATAAGAAAAATCCTGGATGACAGAGTAAATATGAGGGTACCATGGACAGTAACAGAGCATTTCTGAGAGGGGGCTATCTTATGGGGAAAAACAAAAATTTCAGGTCTGTTTACACACTCATGGCCGTTTCTTTGGTAACATGTGTCCCAAGCCCCACTCCAACCTTAAGTTTTCCCGTTTTGCTCGGAGTATATATGTATTCACAACATGAAATCTGTAGCACAGTTAAATGGAAGCATATCACCCTTAAAAACTTTACAACTGTCTATTGTTTTAGTGACTAGTAGTTCTTTATACAGTAGAGAAGTAAACCCTTTTGTCTATGGTATGAATTGCAAATATATCCTCCTTCCTTTGTCATTTGTCTTTTGACTTCCCTTATGGTGGTTTTTACCAGGTCCATTTAAATTTTTATGAACTCAAATGTATTGTAACAGGAGATTCTTTTTTTTTTTAAAGTAGGCTTCAGGCCCAATGTGGAGCCCAACACGGGGCTTGAACTCATAACCCTGAACTGATCAAGACCTGAACTGAGATCAAGAGTTGGATGCTTAACCAACTGAGCCACCCAGGTGCCCCCAAAATAGGAGATTTTTTTAACAAAGTTACCAATGCCGGTATTATTAAATGTCTATTAAAAAATCAGAGTGAACAGTACATATGTATTGACAACACTAATAAAATAAAGATTGTTACTGGCCAACTTACTGGGCAAGTATGTGTGCCAGGCATTATGCTTTGGGCTTCATGAGGCCATCTGACTGGATCCTCAAAACCCCAAGGAGCAGATACTAATTATTAGTTCCCATGTTATAGCTGAACTTGAAGTTTAAAAGGCTTAAGTAACTTGCCCACAGGTACATGGCCAGTAAAGGGTGCAAAAGTGAGATTCATAAAGCTGGAAAAGAAAAAGAAAGGCAAATGGAGATGTAAGCCTAGGCAGCCTAACTTCTGGAACCTGGGCTCCTGTACCCCTGCACCCCCAGCCCCTTTCTGTGGGTGGTGCCCCTTCCAACACCCCAGCTCAAGCCCCAGTGAGGGCACCCCAGCCAGTCACGCTGAGGTGACTGAAATGAGCACATTCTTTCACCTGCTACTCCTACTTTCCTTGCCACCTTTGTATCCGGAACCTGCTGTGGGATTGCTCTAGTTCAGCTGGAAGAATTCTACTGGAATTCTGGATGAACATAAGCACAAGTGGCTCTATTTAATTAGGTACCTGAGACAGGAAAGAGGAAAGAGCTTAAACTCAAAAAAATTCTCTCTAGCCTAAAGTAGTTCAGGAAGAGCAAAGCAGTCTATTGTTTGGGAAATAAAAGACCTAACAGGAAAAATTTAAATTAAAAAAGAATCATGTTGAGGTATTTAAATCATGCTGAGTTTTTTCTCCTCACTGTTGTTTTATAACAACTCCCTTGGGAATTTTGAAACCTAAGCCACTTTCTTTCTGAAAACATCTCTGACACACACTCACACAGAGCCCTGTTGTGCTGGAAGCCAGCATTTTAAAAAAAGCATGCTGTACAGGAACATAACGATAAACAGCTACACAAAACTACAAATATTTGATAAGGAAATAAAATTAGAATTTAAGACTTCAAACATTCGTGACACTATTTGTAATTAATAAGTACCAAACTGGACAATTTAAGAAGAAAAACGTAAATCTAAGTAAGTATAAATACAACATTTGAAAACTGTTGTGCACGCAGCTGCTATCCTTCACCGAATACTCCCAGTATCTTTAGAAAAGTGAACAAACCTTTCCTTTCACCAAGTAAAGACAGAAGTGTGGATTATCAAGATGAAACATTTTTGCTCTGTTAAAAAATAAACAAATAAAAGCAGGCCCCAAATGGAGTCACCTATGCTAAGCCCGACGCCAGCAAAGACTTAATAACTAACCTCACTACAGTTTCAGCCTCTCCCAGGAATGTGACCTTTCACCAATCTGGAATTACCTGGTAAGTACTGGCGAGGTCATCTGCCTGACAGACCCCTGCCTTCACCCTAAAGGAAGGTGACCTTGCCTGAAACAAACCATTCTTTGCTAGAAACTGCTTTTTCGCACCCAACTCCCTTCTTCCAATAAAAGCCTTCCATTTTGTACGTCTCCTTGGAGCTCCTTTTTATCTGCAAGGATGGGATGCTGCCGGATTCATGAATCATTTAATAAAGTCAATCAGATCTTTAAATGTACTCAGTTGAATTTTGTTTTTTTAATAGGTCAAAGCCAAGGCTTCCATGACAGATAAAATCCAACCATCCTGCTTTCCTCTGTTCACATGATCTGTGAAGCCTATCATTTCTTAGTTTGTACATGTTTGTTTCCTAGAGAGAACACAGAGAGAATTATTGATTTCTAGTAATGTCGTGGTATACACTGAAAGAAAACAAACAGCAAGATTTAAAGGCTAACTGTGGTCATTTTTCCTTGCATTCCTTTCAGACCTACTTCTCCCTTCCTAGGACCTGTGACACAACCACGAAAGACCAGAAATAACTCCATGTGTGACTAGGCTGCAAGATGAGACTAAAAGTCTCAGACACAGGTGGGAAGAGGGTGGAAAGGGGCCTTCTATCTGTGACCTCAAGCCACAGAACTGAATGAACGGCCGATCCTCAACAGCACAACGACAAATCTGTTGGGGACCTCTGCCCAACTGGCTTCCCAAATGAGGCTTGTTCCCTCTCTTCCATCTTAGACAGAGTAGTGGCCTCCTCTCCCCAAAGATCTCTCTTTTACGGAAATCCAATTCTTGTGCTGAGAGGCCCCAGGGAACTATATGCTGTCCAACATGACTACACTGTGAGGAAATTCAGTTTTGAAGTCCAAAATAAAGATCCAACGTATAGAAGTCCTGTGAAATGTATACTCATTCCTGGTAGATGTGAGTTAAACTAACCCTTAGAACATAAAGAAAGTAGTGCAACAGAAAATAAGTACTGGTGTTCAGTTAATGCAAGTATGTAGAAGGATGTGCTGGGTCCCATTTCTCCAGAAGAAGGGATGTTTCCTATTGTTTTCATGTATAGCAATCAGACTTTTGAGACCCAAAGTAAACAGCAACGTCAAGAGCATGATACTCTGAGGTTTTCCCCAGTGTTTTTCTTCCATAACCTGTTTTACCAAGTTCTACTTTTTTACAATTACCCCGTTTTCAGATAAGAGTAACAGTAATAACACTATTTTGTACTTAGTAACAATGCTTACCCACCTGCCTCCCTAGCAGGGAGGATGGTATGAGCATGAATGGAAGATAGTCTGACAAGCACTTGGGGTTCTGTAGGAAGGCAATCCCAGCATGAAGCCTTGCTGTGGTTAAATCACACCTTTCCTCTAAGGATCTAAAGGTATCTCAAGAAGCCCAGCTCGTTAACCCTTCAAAAAATTGCTGTGATGTAAACCAGAGCGGAGCTTTATTAGCTCCATTTAAAAGAAAGGAACCAGATAGGCCAGAACCACTAACACTGGGATATAAATTTAAGAGACCCCAGGACCAGGCCCAGAACACGGGCCAGTAGAAGGCCACACCCACAAGCCAGTGTGTTTTGAGGGCCACGGTTCGAATAACAAATCTGTGCCAAAGAATGCCAAGTGGAGAGGTGCCATCCTTGGGCTCCGTGCGTGAATCAGACTGCAAAGAAAGTGTTCACGTGGCTCTGTGGCCAAGAATGAGAAACAAATGATGTGAAAAACGATCAGCACGGCCCCTGGCAGATCCTCTCTGAAGAGCAACAGAACGAATAACGGTATATGTCAGAAATGCTCTTCATGAAATTGGCCTGCACGTCTAAGAGGAAGGCTTTAGGTTGTAGACAGAAAGTAATGGGCACCGGACCGAAAATGTAATAGGTCTGAAGAATATCGCAGGCTCTGCATAGGTCACAGTACTAATCTCACTTAGAATTAGGATCACAAATAAAGGTTTCTTCCCCACAAATAAGCTTTATTTCAAAGTTTTGTTAAAATTTCCCTCACCTAAGGAAAAAAAAAAGATTCTGGATCTCTGCCCAGGTAGCATGCAATTCAAATTCTCAAGCCTTTCGGTACTTTACATTTTTCTTCTGGCTACATGCGACATTACTTCTGAAGCAAGTAAATGTGGGAGAGAGGAGACAAGAAGGAAAACGGAGATCCAATGCATCCAGGGGTCAAAAAAAAAAAAAAGCCTCCCATCTACTTTTAAAATACTCATAAAGACTGTACTCCTATGGATTCTTCCTAAATATCACAAAAGAACACAACCGAGCCTATTCATACTAAGCCTTGTTCCTCTACACACAGACAAAACACAAATTGGTCTGAAAACCAGAGATAGAAACTTCTTTTCTACTGAGAGAGAGGTCAAAATGGTTCTTAGGGCAGACTAATGCTTTCCTGTCAATGACCACATAGCCACTCTTTCCCCCAATTTCTCCATCTTTAAACAGCGACAATGCTTTACAAGGATGTGCTGCACTACAGCAAGATCAATTATGAGATGGAATTTTGAGCTCTGATTACGATCATCACTCACTGACTATAACCATTAATCCATCATCATAGGAACCAAAGAGCAGAGATTCCTTTAAAGAAAAAAATGAAAAGGTTTAGTAGGAACTGTGACAACTTACAGCCTCTGCAGTCATCATCTGGTCTCACAGGGCTGTAGTATTTTTAAAGACTGGAATAGGGACACTGCCTTCAGAATAAACAGACTGGAATAGGAACACCTACTTCAGAATAAAAGACAGGGTGGCCGGCAGGTACTTATTTTCCTAGAATCATCTCCAAATACAGCCCTAACTCTGCCCAAAATGCCACTTTTAATGTCTGAAACCACAAACTGCAGTGCATCAAGTGGTGAGAGGGCCAATAATAATAGCTAATAATAGCCAATACAGAGAGGACATACTGTACTTCCAGAAGGCCTGGGACACCGCAGCCCCAGGGAGCAAGGTGAAGGCCAGTCTGTGGGAGGAGGTCCCGATAACATCAGTGCCTGCATCAGGACCGCGGCAAGAAGGCTGTGAATCAGTGGAGTAGCTCTTCTACCATCGGCACGTCACTCCTGCTTCTGCACACATCCGTTAAAGGGGCACCAAGAGCCGGCACGTCACCAGAGCACTAGTCCCATCTCCAGTGACCGAAAGGGCTCCTTACATGGAATGGGAATGTGAACGTGAACGTGAACGTGAGAGTCCTTCGTTCACTCTGCTCTCCCGGACCACCTGCCTGTCTTAGCCGCAGTGAGCATGAGGGATGTTAACAGCATGACCCGAGGAGGCACCAGGCAGAAGCCAGCCAGACACAGCCAGGGAATAAAGGCTTCAAAACCTCCCTCAAATCATCACTCAGGGTTGCACTTTTGGATGTTTGGCCTGAGCCTCACTGCTGACATAAGGGTTATCAAGTTTAGTTTAAGACTCTGCTGGTAAGGCCAAATGACCTATTAGAGAGTGAATTAAAACAGCTACACACAAACAGGATGCCAGGCAGTTCTGCTGAGCACCTCAATACTCAAAATGCCAAGGGACTTCCCCTCCCTGCCGGGCTGTTCAATTTTAAAAAGCAGCAGGAAAAAAATGTGGGGTGGAGGTAGAAGGAAGGAAGAGGGAGGAGGCCATGCTGCCAGGGCTGCAGAGTTGGGACCAACCCTGCACGCAAAAGCACGCTCTGCCCTGGTTCCACAGCAGCAGGTAGAATTACCATCAGAGATGGGCAGCTGGGAGTTCGTTCGGCTACAAAATCTATCCCAGAGAAGGCGTTGCCTCAGGGCATGGATATTACTGCCTCAGCAGGGCAAAACTGCCGCTGGTGGCTCCTGGCTAGCAGAGGCTCTTCCAGGCCCCCGGGAGGTGGCTTTTCAGAACGAATGTAGCTAATATTTCTGCAGATAAATTCTTGCCCTCAGAAGAAGGCCTCTTCACGGTCACTCAAATATCTCACCTCTCTTATTTTCAGTTTGGTAATCATCCCTCAGATATTATTTGTAATTATCCCTCAAACAAACAAATGCAACAGAAGTGTTTGATCTCTGTATTATATATCAGACAGGAGGTGCAAGTCGGCAGAAAGAAATCCCTGAAAGGGAGCACAGGGGACAGCAGCAGAGATGGTTTCTTCTTGGCCTGCGTGTCTCTAGGCAAGTGGCCTTAGGGAGGCTGGGCATAAAGGGGCTGACTCCTGTGCCGAGCAACACATACAGAAAAAGAACAACGTGAGAGGGGAGAAAACAAGGTCATCAGGCTCCGTCCACTCTGTTCCAACTTTTCCAACGTGAGAGCAGCATCCAGAAGCTGAGCGAATCAGATGGCCTTCAGCAACATCAGACGGTGGCAAGAGTATAAATATGTACAAATAACAGTTGTCCAAATAATAGCTGAGGTTGTAGTGGTTCCCAGGAAGATGAGACAGAGGTTGCCACATGTTATCCTGGATTTTCAACTAAGTCATCTTATTACACAGGGAGGCATGAAATACTTCGTCCTCTGGCAGAACCACAGCCCCAGCAGCACCAATGCGGCATTATGTATTATGACACACACTTAGTTGTCCATAACTCAGTTCAGACAGCCTCCTTCCCCTCTGCAAAGGGCTATACCTCAAATAAGCAAAAGGCCTCGGAAGCCCTGCCACACTTTAGGAGTTAGGAAAACAAGACCTCTATAATTTAAGAAAATGGTGTCAATGTTTTAATCCACAACTGAGAGGGTCAACTCTGAATTGGTGTTTTGGCTGATTTACATCCTGTGTTTTCACTTTTAACTTGTAATAACGCTCACATTTGAGCATGAATTGGAAAACTATTTCATCCTTGGGATATGGGAAAAAGGACATTGTTTCTTAATTAGTCATCAACTTAATATGTTTCCTGGCATAGTGGACTTCACTCTTGTTTCTTTGATCTGTTCGCACCAGTGTCCTTTAACATTTGGAATAACACTTAGGTATTGTTGGCACCAAGCCACCCAATCTAACATGGTCTTTAAACAATAGGCTGCTCCAGAGAAGACAGTGCCCTGTCACCATCTCTGGGTACAGATCTATATTTGGCTACTGGCTTGTCTACACTGTAGGTAAAAACACAATGGAGTATATATACGCACTGGGACATTATTCATTCTTAAAAAGAAATAAAATCCTGATACATGCTACAACATTGAGGAAGCCTGAAGACATGTAACTGAAATAAGCCAGAAACCTGAGCCTGGGTGGCTCAGTCAGTTGTGTGTCCGACTCTGGCTCAGGTCATGATCTTGCGGTTTGTGAGTTCAAGCCCCGCATCGGGCTCTGTGCTGACAGCTGAGAGCCTGGAGTCTGCTTCGGACTGTGTTTCCCTCTCTCTCTGTCCCTCCCTTGCTCATGCTTTCTCTTTCTCTCTCTCTCTCTGTCAAAAATAAATAAACATTAAAAAAAAAAGCCAGAAACAAAAGGGCAAAATATGGTATGATTCCTCTTATATGAGACACCTACAGTAATCAAATCCATAGAGCCAGAAAGTAGAATGGTGGGTACCAGGGAAAGAGGGGAGGAGAAGATGAGTACTTCCTGTTTAGTAGGTACAGAGTTTCAACTGGGATGATAAAAAAGTTCTGGAGATGGATGGTAGTGGTGGTTGCACCATGTGAATTGCACTTAATGCCACTAAATTATACACTAAAATTGGTTAAAATGGGAAATCTCCTATCATGTATGTTGTACCACAACTTAAAAAAACCACAACGGGACACTTGGGTCACTTAGCCAGTTAAGCATCCAACTTCGGCTCAGGTCACGATCTCTCAGTTCATGAGTTCAAGCTCCACCTCAGGCTTGCTGCTGTCAGCACAGAGCCCACTTCGGATCCTCTGTCTCCCTCTCTCTCTGCCCCTCCCCAGTTTGTGCTCTCTCTCAAAAAAAATAAATAAACATTAAAAAAAAAAAAACCAACTACAATGGACCCCAAATGAACTATAACACAACTAAGTTTGTGATATATACCCCAAGTGATATGACTGGATCCCTAGAAATGAGTATATAAAAGAGATTACTATTTCCCACAACGAAAACAAGCACCCTGTTCAAAGAGTTCACAGGAATGTAATTGGAGGGACAAAAGACAATTATTTATTCTCCCTCCCCCAATACACCGAGCGTCTAGCTTAGTGTTTTATATTTAGTAGGTATTCAAGAAGATATTTTCTACTGTCATTGTCTTTGCCAAACCATGGCCTAGATCTTGTCATTGTGCAGTTAGACCCTTCCAAACCCATCATTCCCTGACTGAGCCAAGACAACACATACAAGTATTCCAGCACCAGTGCAAAGATGAATAACCAATAAGCATAAATTCAAGAGAGTGAAATACCATGTACGAACAGACAGCAACAGACCAGAGAAGGTGCATTTTTCTAGAATGGATGTTGGCTTTGTCGAAAATCAGCCAAATGCTTCTCTTCCAGTTTCATTTCAATGATGGTTTCACCTCACTGACAATCTTGTCTTTGCTTGCCCCCATTAATGATTTAAGACTTCGCTTTCTAAGCAAAGTGATACATAAACAAAGGCAGAGGAAAAGTTATGGTAAAATACTACTTAGGACAAGACATTGTCCCAAAATATGCATCTTCCCCATCCCCTGGCTCCCACCCCAACCCAACAGCCTAAAATAAGACTATGTAAAACTAAACTAAAGCATTCCAAATTGCACTTTTCTTTTACCTCTGATGCCTGAAAAAACTGTCCCATCACCTGTCAGAAGTATTTCATTTCTTTTCAAGTACAGTATGTTATTTCTATTACTAGTAAAATATGAAAAAGCCTCTAATGATTTCCTGCAATCTCCCATTTTCATGAGTTTTGTTTTCAACCGTCAAGAACAGGAGCACCTGGGTGGCTCAGTCAGTTAAGCCTCTGACTCTTGATCTTGGCTCAGGTCATAATCTCACACGTCAGTGAGTTCGAGCCCTACATTGGGCTCTGCACTAATGGCCCAGAGCCTGCTTGGGATTGTGTCTCTCCTTCTCTCTGCCCCTCCCCTGCTTGTGCTCTCTCTCTAAAAATAAATAAATGTTAAAAAAAAAATGAATGAAGGCAGAGCCATAGTTTATCACTAACTGCAAAATAATAGTGGCTGTATTTTGGCAAGATGTCTTGTCCCAGGCTTGTTCTTAAACCCCAATTTTTCTGATATTCATGCTAATTATAAAATCAGCACAATTTACTTACAAGTGCAATGCACTTTATTTTTCATTCAATAATTTTTATTAAAATATTCTGTAATAAGGCATAAATAAAACTGTTAAAGAAATCATTGTTTGTCTTTCAAGTTAATGAATGTATACCACAGAGAAATATAAAATTAGTTTTGGATGTATTCTGAAATAAAAGGAGGTTAAATGTAAATTCAAGTTTATTATGATCTGTATCAGCTGAATCTTGCTATATGGAGTACTAAAGTTGCTAAAGTACTAAAGTTTCAAATTTAATTGAAAAATGAACTTCACTTATTAACAGAAGATTATGAGTATGAGCTATAGGTATATTTAATTTGGGACTCTCTTTTTCTTGAATTTAGTAAACTCATTTTTTTAAGTGTTTATTTTTGAGAGAGAGAGAGAGAGAGAGAGAGAAAGAATGAGAATGAGCAGGGGAAGGGCAGAGAGAGAGGGATACAGAGGATCTGAAGCAGGCTCCACGCTGAAAGCAGTGAGCCCCATGTGGGGCTTGAACTTACGAATCGAGAGATCATGACTTGAGCCAAAGTTGGATGCTCAACTGACTGAGACACACAGATGCCCCTAGGAAACTCATTTTAAAAAAGAAACAAACATTTGTTAGAAAATATTCAAGTAGATAGAAATTCAATAGGATTGACTGTTAACTAAATATGACATAGTTAGTATATCTTGAGGGTCTATTAAATATGAGCATCACATCTAATCATAAAGCAGGAAGTTGTGTTGGGTGGAATAAAAGAAAATTAAACTCAACTCTAACCATGTAGGTGTCAGCAAAGTTTTTCCATAAAAGGCAAGGTGCCCATATGGTGTCCGTCACAACTACTCAACTCTGGCACTGTGGCACAAAAGCAGTCAGTGCATAAACAAATGAGGATGGCTGTGTTCCAATAGAAATTTTATTTATGGACCCTGACATCTGAATTTTATATTATTTTTACATGTCCTCAAGTATTGCTCTTCTTCTGATTTTTTTTTCAACCGTTAAAAAATATAAAAAACATTCACAGTTTGAGGGCCACGTGCAAAACAGGTGGCAGGACATATTTGGCCCTCGGACTGCAGTTTGCTGGCCCCTGCTCTGAGCGTTTACAATCTCATGTATGGGGTAAAACTATCTCCTTCGGCAAACAAAAACTCTTTTTCGTCTCCTCTTCTAAAATCTGATTCCTGTAAAAAAAAACAGTTTTAGTCAGTCCAGAAAAGCTTCCTGAGTGGTTGCCAGGGACAGGAACATTGCTCAACACTGGGAGCACATGACAGGTCTCTGCACAATCAAAGTAAGGAGAGGGGGAAGAGCGTCATCAACCATTAGGGAGGATGTACTATCTGTATGTGAAGAATGAGTAGAATTTGCACAAAACAAGAATGCAGTTAAGAGAAAAACAGAGATAAGGACAAAACCTTAGAAGGTAGCCCTACAAGGCAGTGAATGTTTAAAAAAAAAAAAAAAAAAAGTAGATTCACTGGCACAGTAGACACCAGGAGAGCCAATTGCCACTGAAGCCAAGAGAAAAGAACATTTGAAGGAGAAAAGCGCTTAATACTCTCAATGTGGTTACTGGAAAAAAGTAAAAGTGGGTCAAGGCACTGAACAAATAGGGACTACTGGTGACCTTTACAGTGCTGTTTCAGTTCAACAATAGAGGTGAGAGATAGGTTTCAGGGAATTACATAGGGAATACTTTGAAAGGGATGACAGCAGGGAGAATGAAATGAAATGGAACTCTCATTTCTTAAAACAAAAGCATTCTAGGGGCGCCTGGATGGCTCGGTCGGTTAAGCGTCTGACTTCGGCTCAGGTCATGATCTCACGGTCTGTGGGTTCAGGCCCCGCGTCGGGCTCTGTGCTGACAGCTCAGAGCCTGGAGCCTGTTTCGGATTCTGTGTCTCCCTCTCTCTCTGCCCCTCCTCTGTTCACGCTCTGTCTCTCTCTCTCTCAAAAATAAATAAACGTTAAAAAAAAAAAAAATTAAAAAAAAAAACAAAAACAAAAGCATTCTAATGAAAGATGCCACTACCTTCCTAGTAGCTTGTTCTAATATGAAACATTCTAATCAGAAAATTGCTCCTTATGTTAAATTTTTATGCCCTTTGAAATCAAATGGCCCAATTTTTGCAGTAAGATCAACAATAAAAGCTGCATCTATTCTAAACACTGAAACAAAACACAGCTAAGATTTCAACTCTTCTCGAAGGTGGTTATTAAAAATACAGCAAATGGCTAGTGTCCTATTCCCCTCCTATGTGCACGTCTGTCTTTCCTACATTTAGAAATTTTTATTCTGACAGTTTCAGAGCAAAGTTATAAGAATAATAAAAAGAATTCCTGGATACCTTTTATCCTCCTTTTTTTTTTTAATCATCTACTTTAAGAAAAGCATTCTTTAGCTGAATTTTCTGTTTTGTTTTTTTGTTCTTTGTAATGTAGCTGTTGCCAACAAATTTCAGTCATTCAGTTTAATAACTGCTGGGGCCCAAGTAGTTTAGTTAATTAAGGCTGTCCGTTTTGTTGTCCATGATGCAGTCATAGGTTGTAGGAAAGAAAAGTACAATATAAGCTCACTTCACAAAACTTCTGTTTGGAATTCACGTGTCTTTCATCAGCTCTGCTCCATTTGCACTCTTCTCTCTCCTGGGACTTGGGACTAGATGCACATTGGATCTTCTCGCTCTATCCTACAGGTCTCTTATCCTCTCAGCTCTAATTTTTACCTTTCCCTCTGTCCATGCAACGTTCTGGAGGATTTCTTCTGACCTTCCAGTTCACTGCATCTCTTTCTCTCTGTCTACGTTACTGCTGAGCTCCTGATTTCAATTACTGCATTTTCCAGCTCTAGCATTTCTATTTGGTTTAAAAAACTGCTACGTCACCTTGCTTTTGTAACAGTTCCCAATTACCTGATAACATTTTAAGCTTGACTTTTATTCCTTTGAACACAGGAAGCATAGTTGTTTTTAGTCTGAGTCTGATGACTCCAGCATGTCGTGTCTGAGTTTTGGATGTCTGTTTGCTTACAGAGAGTGGTCTCCTCAGATGCCTCGCTATCTCTGTGTACTGGCCATTTTGGGGGGGAAAGTTCCTTGGAGGGATGTTAGTAGGTGGAGGGTGATGAAACTGTCTTCCGGAGAGGATTTTTCTTTGCAACTCCCAAGTGCCTGGGGGCAACACCAGAGTAGAGTCTCCTGCATCCAAGTTCAAGAACAGTCTCTCTATTGTCTCCTTTTAGAATCTTTTTTTTTTTAACTTTTTTTTTTGTGTGTGTGAAGTGGGGAAGGGGCAGAGAGAGGGAGACAGAGGACCCGAAGCAGGCTCCACTCTGTGAGCACAGAGTCTGATGTGGGGCTCGAACTCGTGACTATGAGATCATGACCTGAGCTGAAATCAAGAGTCGGCCACCTAACGGACCGAGCCATCCAGGAGCTCCCTCCTTTTAGAATCTTAATTTTTGCACTGTTTGAGGATCCTCTGTGTCATATTTTCCCCCTCATATTTTCTCTCTCTTCACCTTTGCCATTTTCTTAACTCTATCTTCCAATCCTTAATTGAATATGTGTGTGTGTGTGTGTGTGTGTATAATTTCCACAGATTCTCTTATTCTCTAAATGACCTTTTCCACATCTTAACTTGACGAGTCAAATTCTTCAGAAAGTTGTATGTTTGCTCCTCTAACATGTTTCCTACTTCACATGATTATCACGAATAATGTGACTGTTTTCAATGCTATGGACAAAACTATTACAAACTATCTGTGTGTCCAAGAGAACTGAACTTAGTATCAATAGTGTATAAGCATAAATAGCTTAGAGAGGAAGTGATGTCTGTTTAGTGATTTTACTTACCTAAATAAGATTAAAATCTCAAGTCACAGAAAAAAAAAAAAAAAGTCAAGTCACAGAGACAGCAGTTAGTAAAAACACCACCATACTTACGGTGGTAATGAGAGAGAATAACTTTAGGCCACGTTCAATTTGCTGTTATTTATCCTGATATAATAGTGCAGTGGAACAAGTAGTGATAGACTCTCAAGGAAAGTCTTTCTGAAAGAGCAGTTTTGAAGAAAAAAATTCTAAACAGCCATGTGACTAAGAAGTAATTTTCAATCACAGTATATAATATGGCTGAATACTGAGCTGGATAATGAAAGACACAATGTTTTCTTCCTTAGAAATAATAGTTTCTAAATATTAGTCTTTCTTTGTAGTCATTAATATATGTAAAATTTAAGGACGTTCCTTAAGAACGTTCCATGCCCAGTCTACGGCCATACCACCCTGAACGTGCCCAATCTCGTCTGATCTCGGAAGCTAAGCAGGGTCGGGCCTGGTTAGTACTTGGATGGAAGAACGTTCCATGCCCAACGTGGGGCTCGAACTCATAACCCTGAGATTAAGAGTCGCATCATGCTCCACCAACTGAGCCAGCCGGGTGCCCCTTGTATCTTTTTTTTTTTAATTTCTACATAGTTCCCAGTCTCACATCTCTTCCCTAGAAAAAAACAAAAATGAATTCAACTTTTCAATAGTCTTCTAATACTTTGAAACAAAGTAATCATTCAAAACAAGAATGTTCACTGAGAGTGTTTAAGAATTTAATTGTGCATTTGTTACCTAAGGAGAAACTAAAGAGTTGGCCAGGGAAGGACATGGGGAATATGTTCTACTTTTTGACCTTGTTAGTAGTTACACTGTTCATGATTATTTGTTAAATGTATATGTATGTTTCATTCACTGTTCTATGTATATGTTTTACCAAAAAAAGATAAAATATTTTTAAACAGCTTCCTTAAGTAAATTAAATAAAGCTCTCATTTAAATTTATTTATTCTAACTGTCCTTTTTTAAAAAGAGGTTAAGGGACAGAGATGGAACAAAAGCAAAATGAACGGAATATTTGAGTTACTCTCATTTACACCTTTCAAGAAAAGCTTCAATGATGCTAAACAGATTTAAAACATATTTTCAAAAATAAAACCACTTTTCAAGTAAAATATTAAAAACCAATACGGCTATTTTTGAGAGAGAGAGAGAGAGAGAGGGAGAGAATGAATATGGGAAAAGAGAGAATCTTAAGCAGGCTCCATGCCCATCATGGAGACCTGATGGAGGGCTCGATCTCATGGTCTTGAGATCATGACCTGAGCTGAAATCAAGAGTTGGATGCTTAACCTCCTGAACCAATAGTTACTTTAATGGCACCAATTCCCTCTTTCTCTAAAGATTCCTATATATAAAATGGAAAGGCACAAATTCATCTCCTTTTTACTTGGTTTATATTTTCCAGGATTTTCAAGTGTCTGAAGAAATGGCACTGTGATGATGTCCTTTGATTCTGGACCTATAGAACTTTCTTTCTATTCTTTTCCAAATACTGTGTCAACTGTGCCTTTATTTGTATGGCATCACCTCCTCTACTAAGTACAACCTAGGTCTCTAATATCTCCTCCTCTTCACTGCAGTCAGAAGCTATGCTTTCGAACAGTTAATACTGTACTCCTGTTCAATCTGCTGAGAGCACAGTCTTGGAATAATGATTCTACTGCTTAATGTAGGTTCACAAGCCCCCCAAACAGACTACCATTAAGACCACTTCTCTCTCTGGGGCTGGCAGTTTCTGACTGTTCCCACTTGCGAGGGGGCAGTTATTTCTGGCAGTATAGTATGTCTTTAGGTCAGCATGATTTCTCCAATTACAAGTTTATCACTGCCTTATAGATAAACAAATAGCATCTTTGTTCCTATCTCTTAGATTAGAAATAGAAACTGTCTGAGGGGACATTACCCTGTGAATTTGGCCTTGGTCATCTTCATGAGTACATGCTCCTTTCAGAGCTATCTGTCCGTCTTCATAAAAACCCATCACAACTACATATGCTCCTTTTCTAATCTGAAAACCACAGGAGAATGATTCTTTTACTTGTCAGTTCTTTCAAAGTCCTTCTTCAGGTAAAATTCTTATTTTAGTTATGAATAACCCAATACTGGTCTATTACAGCTGCAACAACTCTCAAAAGAGCCGTACAAAAGAAAAATGTGGCTTCTACCTCCAGAAGACATTAAAGACTTTTTTCTTTCTTATTAAGGCACCCAGAACGCATAATATTACACCAGGCCAAAAGGACCAATTCCCTTCATGGAGGAGAAGAGCAGTTGGCTGTTACTTATTAAATTCTCAGAGCAACGTGCGATGGCTTGCTTTCTCCTTTTGTTTCTCTTTGAATAGTAGATGAAGCTGATTTTTTTCCAAGGCTGCTTCTCACCACCCGCATTCCTGATCCTTGACCTAAGCAGCTGTTAATATGCTACACACATATGCTTGGGCTCCTGAACCACCAATGCAGTTAATCTTTCGGTTTTCTCCACGTCAGTTCCTATCTTGTTAGTGAAATTGAAGTTTTTTTTCTTTCTAAATGTAATCATTTTATCTGATACAAAAACTACATATACAATTCACTGGTTTTTTGGAATCTTTTTTGTCCCCAAAGGTGTCGGGGCCCATGGGTTCTTATGTTCTAATTGAGAAAGGCATGTTCATTCATGGAAATTCCAAAAGGTGGGCTACCATAGCTACTTCTGCGTTTAGGGGTGGGTAATCATTGGAGGCCACATATTACCTTTATTCTCAAAGAAAAGTGAATTCCTTTGATTGAATATAGGTGAAATATTATATTTTCTGCAGCTAATGATTAGAAAGTAAAATATTAGTGTATCAAAAGACACTTTGTTCTAACTATCTGTGTTCAAAGGAACTTCTCCATACTCGTAACCCGCCCCCACCATTTTATATTATAATTGCCTATTAACAGTCTGTACCCCTCAAAGACAGGAAGCTCCTGGAAGACAGGGATTGTATCATAATGACTGTTTTATCTGCAGGGCACATGGTCTGGCAGATGGTATACAGCCAATAAGTATTTCTGCTGGTGTTGGTGTTACATTCAATTCAACGTCTAATTCTTAATTAGCCACAGTTTTAGACTAACTGGCATACACCACTGCCCCAACATTTATGAAACAACTTCTAATCAGACATTATTACAGTTCAAACAGATACGCCAAACTGCAAAAAACCTAATGATATCTACCCTAAACACTGAGCTTCTTTATGAGAGGCAGCAGAGACGATGTTAACTTGTGATTTGAATATTTTTGCTCTCATTTCAGACTCAGCTACTAACGATCGGTAACCTTTGGCCTGCCACTTTAATTATGTTGGATCTTGTGCCCTTAGAAATTAAAGTGGGAAACTGGATTAAGTAGTCTCTAAGTCCCTAGCTGAGCCCAGCTTTGAGACTGTGATGAGGCACCAACCAGTTAGGGTACTACTAACATAGCAAGCCCTTGTTAACACTAGAGGGAGCTGCACCCATGCCATCACTGGGGTGGATAGGAAGATTTCAAGGCAAAGCATCTTTAAATTGGAAGATGGACTTTTCAGAATGAGAGGAATTAAGTATTAGGTGAGACACCCATACTGTTCATACAGCCACTGCACAGGCTTTCTGCCATGACCTCCCTCTTGCTGATGTCAAAGTGCCTCACACTTGACTTTGATCAGCATACCTTCTGAGCTCTAATTCGGATTCCAAAAGAACCAAGACAGCTTGAGTCATTCCTACAGATTTCTTTCCCCATTCAGTCTACTATTCTTTCTTAATCAAACTAACAACAATGACAAAAAAAGCAAAATAACTAATGCTATTATTGGAAAAGGCCCAGAAAATGAGATAGAGGAAGAAAAAGATTCATATCACACTGAAGATGTGGCCTGGGAAAATCAGTAAATGGCTGCGGAATTCATTAGCAGCTTGCCACTCAAACCAAAGCTACCATAGCTACTTTGAAAACAAGAAAAGTACTCAGAAAGAGGAAAGATATCAAGGAAAGAAGGAATCGACACAGCTCTATAAACTGTAGAAGCCTGAATGCCTGCCTACGAGTGGATGCGGTCATTGCCTTATTGGGTTCTGTGGTATGAAGTCTGCAGGTGCTGAAGTGAGGCCATGAATTAGAGGTAACTGGATCACATTAGGCATCTGGCAAGAAAAGTGCCAAGTGACCAGATATGGCAATGGAGGATGAGGTGGGGAAGGAAAAAGAAAGAGCATTTTTAAAGCTAAAGTTTTTTCTGAAGTTATATACACAGACTCTCTTCCCAACTCTAAAAACCATCCAATGGCTTTGAAAATGTATGACCTAAACCCCTTACAGAACAAGTGAAATGAAGAATTAAAAACCTCTCCATTGTATCAATTTGTTTGTGTTTGCCCAGAGGCACAATGACATGTTAACCTGATAGAGAGGGTATAAATCATGGATATTACAGAATGTGGTCTGTAGGAGAAAGATAAATGCAATCCTGAAGAACCCTTTTTATGGGAATTTCATAGATTACTTTAACACTCAGGAAAGCAAAACCTCAACAGTCAGAGACAGACTGCCTACTTTTCAGACAGAGGCTATTCCTGAGTAAAAACAAATTACAAAACAACTTTAGAGAGCAGTGAGTGAAAAGTCTATTAGAACAAAATAATTCTTTTTCACTTAAAAAATGCAAACTCAGACCTCCAGAGGTAAAATACAAAGTAAAACTCACCACATTAAAATCAACTTATTGTTATGGGTCCAAGTAGTTTAGATACTTGTTTCTTAAATCATCAATTTCAAGTACTCTAATAAGAGACATCACAGCCTCGACAGATTCAAAAAGATTTCCCTTTTCCTTTAGGACATTAGTTTTTTTTTTGTTTTTTTTTTTTTTTTAGCCAGCCTTTCAATCAATGATCCTTATGGGAAGCATGAGAAAAATGTACTTTACTGTTAAAAGGAGAACAACTTGTTTTCCTCTCTTATTTTAGGATACATGCCAAAGAATTTCCAATTCACCTGCTATGTACTGACCTTTAAAATGTTTCGGCCATCAAATGATTCTCTTTCCTTGAAGATGTATTTGCCATCCGCTGTGTAGAGATTGTACCTGCCTTCAGCTGTAAATATTTCAAAGACAATATTAGAAAAGAAGCTTGGGTTATATACGTTTGTTTTCTTTTGGGTTTCTACAGGTATAGCTAGCAAAATGTATTACCTGGAAAGTGGTACAGTGGGAGGGAAAAGCAGCAGGCTGAGTCAAGAGGCCCGGGGTCCAGTCTCAGCTCTGTTATCAACTCCATACACATTTATTCATTCAACACTGTCCAAGCACTCGAGGTAGGTTATGTATGTCATTAGCCATAGTCTTTTTTTTTTTTTAATTGAACTATAGTTGACATCAGTGTTGTATTCACTTCAGGTGTACAACACAGTGACTCAACAATTCTATACATTACTCAGCGTTCACCGTGGTAAGTCTAGTCACTATGTGCCATACGCCATCTGTCATACAACATTATTACAATATTATTGACTATATTCCTTCCCCATGTTGTACTTTTCATCTCTGTAAATTATTATTTTTTTAATATTTATTTTTGAGAGAGAGACAGCGCAAGAAGGAGAGGGGCAGAGAGAGAGGGAGACACAGACAAGTATCCAAAACAGGCTCCAGGCTCTGAGCTGTCAGCACAGAGCCCGATGTGGGGCTCAAACCCACAAACCGTGAGATCGTGACCTGAGCCGAAGTTGAACGCTTAACAGACTGAGCCACCCAGGTGCCCCTATTTTATAACCAGAAATTTGTACCTCTTAATCTTCTTCACCTATTTTGCCCACCCCACCTCTCATCAAACCCTCTGGCAACCACTGGTTTGTTCTCTATAGTTATTAGTCGGCTTCTGTTTTTTGTTTGTTTTTTAGATTCCACATATAAGTAAAATCATTGTGGTATTTGTCTTTCTCTGTCTGATTTATTTCACTTTGCATAATACCCTCTAGGTCCATGTATGTTGTCACAAATGGCAAGAATTCATTCTTTTTTATGGCTGAGTCATATTCTGTTGTATATGTATATACAAGTAGACACACACACCCCCCCACATCTTCTTTATCCATTCTAAAAAAAGATAAGAAATAACAAGTGTTGGCAAGGACATGAGGAAAAGGGAACCCTCATGCACTGTTGGTGGGAATGTAAACTTGGAGCAAAAGGATGAAGGTTCCTTAAAAAATTAAAAATAGAAGTACCAAACAATCCAGTAATTCCACTTTTGGGTATTTACCCAAAGAAAACGAAAACACTAATTCAAAGATATATACACCCCTATGTTTATTGCAACATTATTTACAATAGCCAAGATATGGAAGCAGTTAAAATGTCCATCAATAGATGAATGGATAAAAAAGATGTGGGGTGTGTGTGTGTGTGTGTGTGTGTGCTTGTGTGTATAAAATGAACCATATTCTTAAGCAAATTATGTCTCTTCTATGGACCTCAGTTCATTTACACAGTTACGGGTTAAGATTAGGTATCTCCAAAGGTTCCTTGAAGTCTAAAAGCCCAAGATTTTGTGTAAGCTGCATGCCTTTTAAAATATGTAAAAAAAAAAAAAAAAAAAAACCATACCAAAACTCACACATTAAGTAGTCAAAAGTGCTGGCAACGCTGATTTGGGTTGCAACCAACATGATGTGGGTTGATTTAAGGAAACCCCACCCCTGCAAATGAGAAAGCCCCCTTCAGTTCAAAGGTATCTTTACAGACATTCTACACAGAAATGCAGCAAATCTATGACCTTAGCCTCATCAAAGCTATGCTCTAACTCCTTGTGTTAATTTAGCATGCTTATTCCGAAGGACGTCCTTGAAATATGGCAGGAAGAGGATTTCAAAGGAAAGGGATGACAAGTAAGAAAGAGTGAAACACCTGATTCCTATCCCCTTTTCAAGTAAAAATTCATCATACAGAAGAATCCAAGGTATAGAAAATTCAAAGCATCCTTCAGAATTATTTAACCCTCAGAATATTTTCTAAGATATTTACCCTTTCCTGCCTACTAACAGACACTCAAAAGTATTTGTATTGCCACTTTTGAATATGCTCTTTTATTGTATACAGCTATGGAAACTACCAAGTCAGAACTGGTAAAATATGTCCAGAGCGCTAACTCCACGTGCATAATATAAGTTAGCTAGCCCACTGGAATTACACTCTGTTAACTTCTAACGACAAAGTATTCACTTAATCAAAGATCAATGACAGGTTCAAAATCTGTAAGTAGCACTAGCCATCAGGGAAATGCAAATCAAAACTAAAATGAGATACCACCTCACATCAAAAATGACACCAATAATCAAAAAGATAGATAGTAACAAGTCTCAGCAAAGAAGGAGAGAAACTGGAACCTTCACACACTGCTGGTAGGAATGTAAAATGGTGCAGACACTTTGGAAAACAGTCTGGCAGCTCCTCAAAAAGTTAAACACTGGTTTACCATATGACCCGAAATTTCACTCTTAAGTATATACCCAAAAGAAGCGAAAATATATGTCCACACAAAAACTTGTATGAAAATGTTCACAGCGGCATTAATCCTAATAGTCAAAAAGAAGAAACAATATAAATGTCCGTCAACTGAGAAATGGATAAATAAGATGTGGTACATCCATATAGTGGATGATTATTTGGCAATAAAAAGGGAATGAGGCATAATACATGTTATCACATGGATGAATCCTGTATGCATTATGCTAAGTGAAAGAAGCCAGTCACAAAGGATCATATATTGCATGATTCTATTTATACAAAATATCCAGAGAAAAGGCGAATTTATAGGACAGAAAGTGACTGATGGTGTGTAGGACTGAAAGGTTAAGGAGTCACACCGCTAATGGGGTTTCATTTTGGAGTGATGAAAAGTGTTCTAAAATTGATTGTGGTAAAGGCTGCGTAACTCTGACTATACTAAAAATCACTGGATTATATGCTTTCAATGAGTGAATCATACAGTATGTGAATTTATCTCAATGAAAGTGTTATATTCAAACTATCTCTAAGTAAGAAAGGATAACTATACCGTGAACACAGAACATTTTCTTACATGAAGCTCTGGTGCTAACTGAATATAAATCTGGATCCACACAATTTAGAAGATACAGGTTCCTGCATAATTCAACTCTTACATGTCAAAAGGTTAGTTAATAATGGAGCATGGTAAGAGCTCCAAAGAAAGATTTAAGGACTAGGACATTTGCAGAACGTACTACTGATGGTATTAAATGTCTCATAAAATACCGTCTGTACCTGCACAGTCCAAATCAGTAGCCACCAGCCATATGTGATTAATTTAATTAATTAAAAGTAATTAAAATGAAAAGTTGACTTTCTCAGTCTCACTAGCCACCTCCAAGTGCTCAATAACTACATGTGGATGGTGGCTACCATACTGGACATTATAGATACAGAATATTTCTATCATCATAGGAAGTACTATTGGATGGTGCTGGATACAATGTATCTTCTGAACCAACGAATCTATTGTATACTCTAGAGCTCTAAAATTCTGTCTTTACATAGTGATGTTAAGATGTACATCACATCAGACGATCTGTGTTTCCAAACTTAAAGCTGACCATCCAGAAGAAAATAAATATTAAAAACTCCTTTAAATGTTTGCTCTGGACAAGATACATACATTTATAAATATGAAGTATTCCAGAAATTTTTTTCCTGAAATTCTACATATTCTTCTGCAATACTATTATCCAAATGAAAGACACGCATTCCATCAGAACAAGAGCAAGCATAGAGCTTTGGATTCTATGAACTACCCAAATAAGAGTCTATAGGCTTTGACTGAGTCATTTGAGCCATTTTTGATCTCAGTGTTCCCAAAGGTAAAATAGTGATTTATTTAGAAAAACCTTAAATAAAATAGGATCTAACATCACAAAATGCTAGAACTGAAAACTAGCCAGCTACATATCTCTTAGTCCTACAATGGCTCTAACCAAATGGGCTTAATATTAAATGACTTCCACTTGGGATCTTTGGTATATATCTGAGATAAAGAAAAGATGCACAGATGACCTTGAACAATGGGGATAAGGGACAACAACCCCCATGCTGTTGAAAATTCATGTGTAACTCTTGACTCCCCTAAAACTAAATTACCATTGTTGACTAAAAGCCTTACTGATAATATAACCAATACATATTTTGTATATTATGTGTATTATATACTGTATTCTTATAATAAAGAAAAAAGAAAATATTAAGAAAATCATAAGGAACAGGAAATACATTTATAGTATATACTGTATTTATAGAAAGAATTCCGTGTGTAAGTGAGACCCACACAGTTTAAACCATGTTGTTCAAGGATCAACTGTACTTTGACAAAAAATGGGACACACAAACTTCCTAAAGTATAAATCTACAAATAGTTTATGGGGTCAAGTCCTGATGGAGATCTCCTCTTCCAACCTAGACTTTCTAAAACCAAGGTCAGGGTCCTAAGCAAAGGAAATAAAACCCATTTCAAATACTTGAATTTGTGGTTCCTGATCAGATAGATGCTGAATGTGCTAGAAAAGCTTTCACTTGCTGGGGAGAGGCAATGGGAAGAAAAGAAGAATCCTTTTTAAATGTAGATTACTGTCCCAAATCAAGGGTTAAAACAAGGCATTTTTATATAAAGGCTCAGAATCCATGTGGAAAAATTATTACTCTAATTCAAGGTTCCTCAACTGTGGTGATACTGACGTTTCTAGATACTTCTTTATTGAGGTAGGTTGTCCTGTACACTGTAGGGAGTTAAGCAGCATCCCTGGTCTCTACTCACTAGATGCCAGTAGCAAAGCACCCTCAACTCCTTAAATGTGACAACCAAAAACGTCTCCAGACAATCCCAAATGTCCTCAAGGGGGGCAAAATTGCCCCTATTTGAGAACCACTGGTCTAACCTTTACTTTTACTAGCTAATCTTTCTTCCTTCTTTCTTCTTTTCAAAAAAAGTCACCAAATATTGCATGGGACACACTTATACTTTTATTTATTTTTATTTTTTTAAAGTCCCCTCATTTATTTGAAGGGGCAGAGGGACAGAGAGAGAGAGAATCCCAAGCAGGGTCTGCACAGTCAGCACGGAGCCCAACGCGGGGCTCAACCCCACGAAGATCATGACCCAAGCCAAACTCGAGAGTTGGGACACTTAACCAACTGAGACACCCAGGCACCTCTGGGACACACTTATATTAAAATAATTATTCACTGTTTACCGAAATTCACCTGGGCATCCTGTATTTCTATTTGTTAAATCTGGCAATGCTATGGGCAACAGAAATCAAAGATCTAGAATGTCATGGTCCCATGCTAGATAGGTCTCTGCCTACTTCCACTGTGCTCATCAAAACAAGTCAAAGGTTTGTGCTCGCTTCGGCAGCACATACACTAAACTTGGAACGACACAGAGAAGATGAGCACGGCCCCTGCGCCAAGGGTGATGCGCAGATTCGTGAAGCTTCCATATTAAAACAAAAAAAACAACTCAAAGGTTCAAAAAAAGATATACCAGAGGCTCTTTGATAGCCCATTTTGTTTGAACCCCAGGGATATCATAAGGCCTTACTGATCACAAACTATGCTATAGTTCTTTGTGGGACTTACCATTGGGGTCCTTCCTGAATAGAGTGTTCATGACTGTAGCATGGAGTTTCACACTATTCCACTCTTTCACTATTAGTCCAGACGCCTGAAAACGTTCCAGCACTCGATTGACTAATTCTTGCAGCCTGGAGCAATTGAAGACAGAAGTATAAAAATCTTAGTAAAGTCCTAAATCCCTGATTACTGATTGAATGTTTACAGAGTATCTGCTCTGGGCCAATCACTGTACAAGACCGTGTGTAAGAGGAGGGAGAGAAAAGGCACGTGGTGCTCACAGCCTTATGGAGCAGATGGAGATGGAAACCAATAACTGCAATATATCATGGTGAGCGTTAAGGGAGGGATCAACCGTACATGGAGAGGGCCAGGTTTTCACAGGAGGTTTAAACATGACCTTGAAGCTTAGCATCTTGGGACAGGGCTCAAGAAGCCAGGCTCAACAGAGACATGCCTAAAAGGAAGCGCCTTATTGCTTCATCCTGTCACAGAACCTAAAGCTACCAGGTGGGCAATATGTTTCTGCCAGGATCAAAGGAGGTCTGGCACAACTCTTAAGACATCTGCTCACTGGGAAAGAGCACGCACTGTGAAGATCCCCGTAGCCTTGGACACTATCTCAGTGTTTCACTGAGGCTGAAGCATAGTACCCATAAAGACAACTATAGGAAAATCCATGGGCTGCGTGACCATTCCTCATGTGGACTCCAGGTAGCTCTAAGCAGTAAGGGTTCTGCAGTGGTTGTGTTCTATCTCAGCAACGGCCACTCACTCTAGCACCTCCACCAGAAACAATGCTTGCACAGAAGTTTTCATTCTATGCAGGTGTTTTGCTCAACAGCTTGAAGAACTTCCTTTAACACTTCTTGTAAGGCTATTCTAGTGGTGATGAACTCTTCGGCTTTTGTCCGTCTGGAAAACTCTTTTCTCTCTCCTTCAGTTCTGAAGAACAGCTTTGCTGGTTGTGCCGACAAGAGGGGTCAGCATCCCAGCAAGTGTGTGGTGAGCAGGCCTCAGGAAGCAGCCATCTTCTGTGACCACCCACTCATCTGATGGTAAAATGCAGCCTGTGGTTTCTACATCATGTGCCAAAATGTCCACTCTGAGACTGAGGCAGCTGTCACTGGATATGTGCCGAGTCCATATCAAATGACAGAGCAGTGCACCTGGTAGCAAGTGCAGGGAGCAGCCTGCACCTTCAACCCTTCCTTAGCCACCTCTGAGATTAGTGCTGATCCTGACATCCCTGGCCCAAAATAATCTCCCATTAGTCACTAGCGTACTAATGAACAATGGACTTCACATTTTTTGTACTTCACATTTTTAGATGTGCTGGTAAGAGTCTTTTGGGTCAAACATCACCTCTTTTCGTGGATACAAGTAGCCCTGAGAAACTTAGAGAGTTTGGGAATCTTCCACTGCTTCTTGGGCCATGGCCCAAGTGTAATGGCCCACAGTGTAAGCACTGTGGCCAGTAAGCAGAGCTAGACAGGTTTGCTTTATGTGAGATATGGGCCAAACCCACCTGTGTGGCCCATTTTGTGGCCCATCTTGCCTCAGGCAGAATACTCTGGCTACAGCAACTCAGTTGCTTGAGGTCTGTCTCCAAGTGGACAGCAGCCTCTAGTACCCCTACCCTCCAGTGACCTTTCACTCGTTTAGACGTGGGCAAAACAACTCTTTTTGCTTGCACTGCATACACTGCAGCAAGAGGAAGCTACGTCCCCCAGAAACTGACTCGGGAACACAAACAATTATCTTCCCTTTCATGGTTTGCAGGTTCCAAAGTTCCGAATGAATCTTCTTAAAATTCTAAGTTCTTTATCTTGTGTTTTTTTTTTTAATGAAATACTATCCATGAACCAAAAAATATTTGTAAATGAGTAAGCCATAGTTAACAGTATTATTTATAATAATAATAATATAATAATAATAAATTATAATCATAAATACTCATGTCCCCTCCACCAAACTTCAGAACTAGAACACAGGGCTGGCACTAGGGTGAAGCAAGTGAGGAAATTACTTTGGGCACAAAATTTAAGAGGGTGCCAAAAAATGCAGTAACCTAAATAAATCATAGTTTTTTTTTTATTAATTTATTATTTTAAAGTTTATTTTGAGAGAGAGAGCGAGCACACGTGTGCAAGAGTGGGGGAGGTGCAGAGAGAGATGGAGAAAGAGAGAATCCCAAGCAGGCTCCATGCTGTCAGTGCAGAGCCCAATGTGGGACTCGAACTCAAGAACCACGAGGTGATGACCTGAACAGAAATCAAGAGTTGGACACTTAACTGACCAAGCCACCCAGGCGCACCCATGTGGTTTTTTTTTTTTTTAAGATTTTATTTTATTTTGGGGAGAGAGTGTGAACATGTGAGTGGGGGAGGGGCAGAGAGAGAGAGGGAGAGAGAGAATCCCAAGCAGGCTCCACGCCCCGGCGCAAAGCCCAACATGAGGCTTAATCTCATGACTGTGAGACCATGACCTGAGCTGAAATAAAGAGTTGGATGCTTAACCTACTGAGTAACACAGGTGCCCCAATAAATCATGTTTTAATGCAGTATTTTTAAAAATCAAAATTAATGAAAAAAAAATCCATGAAGAACAGAGTCTCAAAATTTTGAATGAAGTTGGGGCCAGTACCGCCGAGTCCGCCCTTTGCATCAGGATCCAGTGTGGCCGGCATGGGGTAGAACGTTACACAACACACCGGTCGCTCAGGATGCTCCAGGCTCTGGAGACCCTAGGGACCCCCTGCTGCCCCATGACCTCAGCACTCCTCAACATGCACATTTTCTTACCAGGCTTCCTCCACTGAGCGGCTTGACAACTGCCACCTCTGTGCCTTCTGTTCCCTGGGCTACAGTTTCCACCTATGCAGATCCTTCCAGGCCCAACTAAATCCCACTCTTCCATGAAGCCTTTCTAACCACCCTAACACCCCCACTCCCCTGTATCTGTGAGCAATGACTCTGCCCTTCTCTGAAATGCTGCTTCACTTACGTGTGCTTTCCTTAGCATTCTCAGTGACAGTCCCTTGCTATTTCAAGTCTGTCTGTCCTGTTCCTCTACTAGATTATATGCTCAAGAGCATGTTGTGTTTGTTTTGTATCTTCCAGTGCACCATTATACTTGGCTTTCAGTAACTACTGGCTGTGACTGGGTAACTGATGGATGTGACTGATTAAAAACTGAAAAGTGAATGTAAAAAATAAAATAAATGAGGTCTTGAAGTATCGCTGAAGATTTGCAGATAAAACCAGTGAAGGAAGGACACTTCAAGCAGAAGAAACAGCATGTGCAAAGATGCCAAGGCATGCACGATCACATCTTATTTGGAAAACTGATTACTGAATATAGCTATAGCAGAGAATGAGGGAAAAAGAACAGTGGAGATGAGCTTGATATAAGTAGTGGTTGGACCATCAGAAGCCATGGAGATTTAAAAAAGAGAACGATGTGGTCAGATGTCCATTTCTGAAAGCGGACTCTAGCAGAGTAGAAAACACTTTAGAAGGAGAAGAGACCAGAGGTACAGAAGTCAACTAGAGTGGTAGTATCAAGCACTATTCTAAGCACTTGAGATCTGTTAACATGTTTAATCCTCACAATGAATTATTACCCCATTTTACCAATGAGGAAACTGAGGCACAGACAAGTTATAAAACTTGACCAAAATCATATTAACTAATTGGTGGCAGACCCCAAATCAGAATCCATGCTGTGTGGCTTCCGAGTACGTGCCTTAAGGACTGTGCTATAAAGGGGGAAAGGATGAAAACAACTTTGTCCCCACATTCCTAAAGGGAAAATAAAAATCTATTCACACTGCACAGAACTCTAATTTTACAGTTAGCTGATTCAATTAATTGTGCATGTGGATCTCCAAGCAAAGACCTACATTATTTTGGGCCTAAAGTTTCTGATTAACTAACACCATGACAGAACAATAAGGTTTTGAAATACTTCTGAATGCTACAACATAACTTAAGTCTGAATATAACCAAGGACTTCAAAATCTACCTCAATTACAAATCACAGCAGAATGATGCCCTTCTTTTCTCTCCCCTCTATTAAAGAAAAAGAAGTGAATAGGGACTTCAACTAGACAGAAACAGGGAGCAAGAAATATTAGAGGAAGGAAATTAAATAGACTAAATGAAAGAAACCAATTTCCAGCTCTGTCTTTCTGGAAAATTAAGATTTCTGTCCAATTCAAGACTTATTAGGACTTTGAAGGAACTGAAATCCTTTAAAAAGTTCTAGTCTAACCTCTCATTTTATGCAAGAGGAGTGAAGCACAGACAGTCAGGACAGAGACCAGAATCCAAGTCGGTTCTGCTGTTATCAATTCACTGTGCATTCCACAAAGGCTGGCTCTTTATCTTATCCCCTGTTTCACCCTGGCACCTAAATTAATGCCTAATTGACACATAATCAGTTCTCAGTCAAGAGCTGTTGCATGCACACACGATTCACAGATGACAAATATTCTGGAGTTCTATTAAAAGAATTTAAGGGTACTTGGGTACAGTCACTAAATTTCAGGTTGATGTCATACATACCGCGTTGGACAATATGTCCATATATTTCTAAAAGTATAGCCTCCTGATTCTTTCTTCATTGATCCTTTCCTGGTTGACTATGACTGAGTCACAGAGCTGCTCTATGCCTTTCTTCCTCATAACAGAATTAAAAATAATATAGGGTTGCTATGTAAAAATGATGTATTATTCTTAAGCAGCTTTATCATTTAGACAGTGCTTTGAATTTGAAAACAGAAGCCAGTTATTAATGCCTTAAATCTAAGCTCTTAGTTTAAAAGGCCTGTAAGCGCTCCAGAGCTCAAGCATTCCAGAGGCATCTTTACATATATGTATTTGTATTGCAGGAAGATCACTGACTTCCTAGAAAGTACAAATTCCAGGCTTTTGTTTGGGATTTTTTTTCCAGTTTAATTCAGTCCCATACAGTTAGTATTTCCTGAGAGATTACTGCATACAGGCATTATGCTGGTCTCTACGAAAAAGAAGAACCACACGAGGGGCGCCTGGGTGGCTCAGGTGGTTAAGCATCCAACTCTATATGTCAGCTCAGGTCATGATCTCATGGTTAATGAGTCTGGGCCCTGTGTGGGGCTCTGCGCTGATGGTGCAGAGCCTGCTTGGGATTCTCTCTGCCCCTCTCTTTCTCTCACTCTTTTTCAAAATAAATAAATAAATGAACCTTAAAAAGAAGACTAAGCAAACAGCCCTTTGTATTAAGGAGCTTATAATCTACTGAGGTAACTATAAAGAAGACTCTGATAATGACACAAGCAAGACAAGGTGCTTCAGGTAATTTAAACGTGGAAGAGAGTATAGCTGCTTTGGGAACAGAATAGGCTGTTAGGAG
This sequence comes from Acinonyx jubatus, assembly GCF_027475565.1. Classification (NCBI taxonomy): domain Eukaryota; kingdom Metazoa; phylum Chordata; class Mammalia; order Carnivora; family Felidae; genus Acinonyx; species Acinonyx jubatus. The sequence goes on from NC_069393.1 coordinate 31,768,156, forward strand.
GATGGGCTCAGGACAAGAAGCTAACTATACTCAATTCATCTTGTGTATCTGCTGAATGAGTGAACGACTTAGGTGAATAACATTCACTAAACATCTATGAACCTGAATTTTAAAAGTCACTGGATATACAGTGCTGAATAAGAGTACTCCCAGCCATGAAGAATCTTATAGTCTATTTAAGAAAAGGAAAAAAAAAGATAGCAAAAAGGAAAAAGATGAGGAGTAACATGAGAGAAGTTTTAGTCACAAGACACAACACTAACAAAGACCCAAAGAATCATCAATAAGCAGTGAAGTTGGCTAGGGCCTGGGGGTAAGTAAGTGCAAAGCAGTGGAAGATCAAGTTGAAATATTAAGTTGGTTTCCTACTGGAAGATCTTGAATGCTAGACTGAGGAATATTAATTAATTCAAAAGGTATGTGGGACACCTGGGTGGCTCAGTCAGTTGAGCGTCAGACTTCGGCTCAAGTCATGATCTCGCAGTTTGTGGGTAAGAGCCCCGTATCAGGCTCTGTGCTGACAGTTCAGAGCCTGGAGCCTGCTTCGGATTCTGTGTCTTCCTACCTCTCTCAAAAATGAATAAACGTTTAAAAAAAAAAAAAAGAGAGAGATGAAATGATGGTAGATGTTTTCTCTCTCTCTTTTTTAAGGTTCTTATTTAAATACCAGTTAGTTAGCACACAGCGTAATATTAGTTCCAGGTGTAAAATATAGTGATTCAATGCTTCCATACGTCACCCAGTGCTCATCACTGCAAATGTATTTTACTTCCCATCACCTATTTTACCCATTCCCACCACACAACTCCCCTCTGGTAACCATCACTTTGTTCTCCATAGGTAAGAGTCTGTTTCTTGGTTTGCCTCTATTTTTCCCCTTTGTTCATTTGTCTTGTTTCTTAAATTCCACCTGAGTGGAATCATATGGTATTTGTCTTCCTCTGACTTATTTCACTTACCATAATACTTACTCTCTAGCTCCATCCATGTCACTGCAAATGGCAAGATTTCATTCTTTTTGGCAGCTGAATATTATTCCATTGTGTGTATGTATGTATGTACGTGTACACACATACATCTTTATCCATTCGTCAATCAGTGGATACCTGGGCTGTTTCCATAATTTGGCTATTGTTGACGATGCTGAAACATCAGGGTACATGTATCCCTTTGAATTAGTATTTTTGTATTATTTGGGAAAATACCTATCAATGCAATTTCTGGGTTGTAGGGTAGTTCTATTTTTAACTTTTTGAGGAACCTCCACACTGTTTTCCGGAGTGGTTGCACCAGTTTGCATTCCCACCAACACTGCAGGAGGGTTCCCCTTTCTCCGTATCCTCACCAACACTTGTTGTTTTTGTGTTGTTGAGTTTAGCCATTTTGACAGGTGTGAAGTGATATCTCATTATAGTTTTGATTTGAATTTCTGATGGGAAATTTCTAAGCAAGTAACTCCTATGGCATATAGGTTATGCCTCAGGACAAATGCAGTTTTATTTCATGGGATCTACAGGCACTGACATAAAAGTAATTTCTAGGTTACGTGTTATGAGAAGAATGAACTGTCAACGCACGTGTGTAATGTGGTCCTGTCTGTGTAAAACAATATGCATAGTACATGATGCCTCTCAGCATTATTTGCCCTGTGTACCGTCTACCGGGTGGGAGGGTCAGGGCAGGGGGTAAGGGAGCCAGTTAATTTTCACTTTACCCATCTGTAAGCCTTTACATTCATAAGAGAAAACAATGTAAAGAGAAGAAGCTTGGCTGTGAAAGGAAGATGGCAAGCCAAAAGATATGCCAGGCTGCACAGCTGTGGATTTTAACTCTTAACTGCACACATACATACACTTGTCTCATCTTCTTTTCACCAAACTTCTCAAAAGAGCAGTCTGTGTCCAAGACCTCTGTCTTCTTTTTTTAATTTTTCATTTATTTTTGAGAGACAGAACAAGAGTGGGGGAGGGGCAGAGAGAGAGAGAGAGGGAGACACAGAATCTGAAGGAGGGTCCAGGCTCTGAGCTGTAAGCACGGAGCCCGACGTGGGGCTCAAACTCATGAACCATGAGATCATGACCTGAGCTGAAGTTGGGTGCTTAACCTAACCGAGCCACCCAGGCGCCCCTGTCTCCAATTGTTCTTAATCCCCTTTTCTGCCCCAGCATGAACACGAGCTTCACACTCAGAGCCAGGTCAAATAATAATTCTACCACTTACAAATACACACTAATTACTGCTGACCCTAACCTGACAAAGTAAAGGTGGACAGGTAGAACACTTGCCTGTTATAGCCACATTATTGAAAAGGAAAATCAGATAAGCTAAAGGGAAAAAAAATCACTTGCCATCTGGAAGGAACCACTGATAAGATTTTTATGTATTGAGATTAAGGGATTTATTTGTCTCTTGCTCTCTCTTCCACTTCCGAGGGGGAGAAAAGTAAACGTGTATTTATAAATTGTTTTGTAAACTGTTTTCATCACATAATACTCTATACAGTGAATATCTGCCATTTTTCCAAGACACAATTTTTAGTCGATCCCTAGTATTCTCTATTCTACAGTGTTCTATAGTTTATTTCCCACTCTTCTGTTTGTGATATTTACGTTGCTTCCAGTATATACTATTACAGGCAATACTGTAATAGATCTATCTCCCACATACAGTGAACTGTCCACATATGTGATTAATTCCACCAGAAAAATTCCCATAGGGAGAATTAGCAAGTCCAAGGAGTATAAAATAAAACTCTTGGTATAAAGTGCCAGCTTGCTTTCTGAAAAGCTTTTTCTAATTTATACCTTTAGCAGCAGTGGACTTCTCATGTCATTTATCAAACATCTACTTAGTTTTCTTCTATTTTTTAAAATTTGTGTTTTCTTTTAATAGTTTAGTGCTTAGGTAGATTTCAGGTCCTTAAAATAAGGGTCAGTTTACCCATTTTTGTATCTCTTATGGTGCCTAAAACAGTGTCTAAACAGTGTCTAGAACTAACAATTTGTTAGTACTGAACTACTTATTTTGGGGTATTTATCTTTTGTCCAACCACTTATTACACTGATTAGCACTTTTACTGTTTCCTTATCAATTTTAGAGCTTTTTTTTAGTAGACTATAATGTTATCCTCAATGGCAATTTTTGTCTTCATCTGTCTTCTGTTTTATAGCTTAGGATTTAGCATGAACTTTCCGAACAATGTGTTTAAGAGTGATGGTGGTTACATCGTGCTTTATTTCTGAATATAATGGCAATAACAAACCCAGTAAATTACCATTCAATAGGATTGTTGGTTTCTGCTTTAAAATTGTTATTTATCACATTAGGCAATATCTTTCTGTTTTCTGAAAGTTTTTAATGAAAAAAAAAACAGGCTGAATTTCATCAGCAGGCTTTTAGGCATGTATTTAGACATTTTTAAATTTGATCTATTGAGTTGGATGTTATTAGATTTTCTGGTCTTACTTCATCTTTGTGTTCCTGAGATAAACCAGCTTAGTCATAATGGATCCTATTCATCGGACTCCTACACACCACCTTCAGAAAACTGCTAAATCCAGCAGATTTTACTCTTCTTGCATCCACGTACCAATTCTCATAGCTCTGTTCTAGTTCAGGCCTTGTTTCTCACCTGCATTCCTGTAATGACTTTTAACTACTTCCCCCTCCTGCTCCTGGCTCTTCATTTCAATTACATATGTAGTCTGTAATTGCATTAAGTTTATATAGAACATTTGGGGAGAACTGACATCTTTATGAAATTAAGTCTATCAATGAACATGAGCAATCTCTCATGTATAGATAATGTAATTGATAAGTTACAATTATACTGTAACTTATAATTGTTGAGTATAATTTATAATTTTCTGCAAAAAGGTCTTACACATACTTTATTATAGTTATTTCCTAAGTACCTATGAGTTTTGCTGCTACCATAAATGGATGGTGTCTTCTTATTTATTTTTCATTTCCTCATTGTTACTGCTCTAACCTGGCTACCTACTTTCATCTCTAGCCTAGATTGCAGTATGACCTGATTTCCCCACTTGCATTCTTTCCCCCTCTAATCCATTCTCCCACACATGACCTTTTTAAAAATATCATGTCATTATATTGCTTAAAACCTTTTGGTCCACCTAGGGAAAAAAAATACCAATTCTTTACCAACTGTCTAAACCTTGTGAAATCTGGTCTCTGCCTCTCTGGCCTCATTTCCCTTGTTTATCTTCCTGGTCTTCTTTAAGTGCTGAAACACACTAGGCTCTTTCTCAAGGTCTTTGCACTTGCTCTTCTCTCTGCCTCATACACTCTTACCACAATTCCTTTGTATCCTTTAAGTCTGAAGTCAAATGTCAATTCCTTACAGATGCCTTCCCTGGCCACTGCATCTAAAAGTAGGTCCCCCTATGTTATTCTTCTTATCCTCCTGTTTGTTTCTTTTGTAGAATCTATTATAATTTATAATTATTCTATTTACTCTTTTGGTCTGTTTCCTCTTTAGGCAGCTACACCCGGATCTGGAGGATCCAAGAGGGCCCCACTCACATGACTGGAGCCTTGGTGCCGGCTGTCAACTGGGGACACCTAAATTCTTTTCCTTGAGGTCTTTTTTCCAGCCAGAGAGCTTGGACTTCCCTAAATAGCAACCAAGTCCTAAGAGGTTAACTTTGAAAACAAAAGAGCTGCAAAATCTCTTAAGGCCTAGCAATGACAGATTTGCAAATCATTCCTGTCCCATTCCATTAGTCAAAGCAAGTCACAGGGCTGGGTATCTTTCATAAATGACATTTTCTGTTTGTTGCTCCTATACAGAACCATACTAATTTTATAGCTAATCACTTTGTTAAACTCTCTTCTTATTTCTAGTAACTTGGTCATTGTAGATAATAACCTTGCTGTATTTCTGGTCAGAAAATGTGATTTGTAAGATACCAACTCACTGAAATGTATTAAGCCTTACTTTACAGTCTACTGTGTGATCAATTTTTTTCAGCTGTTACGTATACCTGGAAAGAATATGAATTATCTAATTGCTGGGTGTATAATTCCAGAAATGACTTATTGCATTAAACTTGCTCATTGTTTTTATATTTGCTTACTTTTTAATTTACATCCAAGTTAGTTAGCATATAGTGCTATAATAATTTCAGGAGGAGATTCCAGTAATTCATCCCCTATGTATAACACCCAGTACTCATCCCAACAAGTGTCCTCCCTAATGCCCCTTACCCATTTAGCCCATCCCCCTACCCACAACCCCTCCAGCAACCCTCAGTTTGTTCTCTGTATTTAAGAGTCTCTTATGTTTTGTCCCCCTCCTTGTTTTTATATTATTTTTGCTTCCCTTCCCTTATGTTTATCTGTTTTGTCTCTTCAAGTCCTCATGAGTGAAGTCGTATGATTTTTGTCTTTCTCTTAATTTCACTTACCAGAATACCCTCGAGTTCCATCCATGTAGTTGCAAATGGCAAGATTTCATTCTTTTTGATTGCCGAGTAATACTCCATTCTATATATATACCACATCTTTATCCATTCATCCATCGATAGACATTTGGGCTCTTTCCATACTTTGGCTATTGTTGATAGCACTGCTATAAACATTGGGGTGCATGTGCCCCTTTGAAACAGCACACGTGTATCCCTTGGATAAATACCTAGTAGAGCAATTGCTGGGTTGTAGGGTAGTTCTATTTTTAATTTTTTGAGGAATCTCCATACTGTTTTCCAGAGTGGCTGCACCAGTCTGCATTCACACCAGCAGTGCAAAAGAGATCCCTTTTGTCTGCATCCTTGCCAACATCTGTTGTTGCCTGAATTGTTAATGTTAGCCATTCTGACTGGTGTGAGGTGGTATCTTATTGTGGTTTTGATTTGTATTTCCCTGATGATGAGTGATGTTGAGCATTTCTTCATGCGTCTGTTAGCCTTCTTCTTTGGACAAGTGTCTATTCATGTCTTTTGCCCATTTCTTCAATGGATTACTTGTTTTTTTGGGTGTTGAGTTTCATAAGTTCTTTACAGATTTTCGATTCTAACCCTTTATTTTAGAGGTCATTTGCAAATATCTTCTCCCATTCCATCAGTTGTCTTTTAGTTTTGCTGATTGTTTCCTTCTCTGTGCAGAAGTTTTTAATGTGACGAGGTCCTAATAGTTCATTTTTGCTTTTGTTTCTTTTGCCTCCGGAGATGTGTTGAATAAGAAACTGCTGCGGCCAAGGTCAAAGAGGTTTTTGCCTGTTTCTCCTCGAGGATTTTGATGGCTTCCTGTCTTTTGTTTAGGTCTTTCAACCATTTTGAGTTTATTTTTGTGTCTGGTGCAAGAAAATGGTCCAAGTTCATTTTTCTGTATGTTGCTGCCCAGTTTTCCCAGTCCCATTTGCTAAAGAGACTGTCTTTATTCCATTGGATGTTCTTTCTTGCTTTGTCCAAGATTAGTTCACCATACGTTTGTGAGTCCATTTCTGGGTCTTCTACTCTGTTCCATCGATCTGGGTGTCCGTTTTTGTGCCATCGTTGTTTTTTTTAAACTTGTTAATTGTTAAAATCTTCTGTGTCGGGGGCCTGGGTTAAGCTGTCAGTTGGTTAAGTGACCAGCTCTTGATTTCAGCTCAGGTCATGATCTCACAGTTCATGAGTGAGCCTCTCATTGAGCCCTGTGGGAGTCTCTCTCTCTCTCTCTCTGTCCCTCCCCCCACTCGCACAGGCACATTCTCTCTCTAAAAAAAAAAATAAGTTAACAAAAAGCTTCTGGGGGCGCCTGGGTGGCTCAGTCGGTTAAGTAGCTGACTTCGGCTCAGGTCATGATCTCGCGGTCCGTGAGTTCGAGCCCCGCGTTGGGCTCTGTGCTGACAGCTCAGAGCCTGAAGCCTCTTTCAGATTCTGTGTCTCCCTCTCTCTGACCCTCCCCCGTTCATGCTCTGTCTCTCTCTGTCTCAAAAATAAATAAACGTCAAAAAAAAATTAAAAAAAAAAAAAAAGCTTCTGTATCTTTACTGACTTTGTATCTGCTTGGCCTATCAATTATTGGAAGATATTGTCACAATCTCCTCCCATGATGATGAATTTCTCAATTAAAAAATTAAATTAAAAAATTAATTATACAAATTTGGCTGAATCTACTTTGGGGATGCTCGAGTGGGTACAAGTTTAAAATGATAACATCTTGGTAAATTGTTTATCATTATGTAACAGTACTCTCTGTTACTAATATTAATTCTGTTATGCCAACTTCATAATTTCATTTTGGTATTTGCCTAGTGTTATCTTTTTCCTTTCTACTACTGCAACCTCATGGATGGATGTATCTCTGGTATAGAGCATATAACTGAATTTTGTTTATATCTTTCTTATAATATCTTAAGCTGTAAGTTTATTCATTAATGTGTATCATTAACGTATATATATGTCTGGACTTTGTCCTGCCATCTTACATTTAAATATTCATCCCACTTTTTTCTACGCTTGTTCCTTTTTGGATTTAATTTCCATTTGTTCCTTTTTCCTTTTTCTCTCTACTTGTTTATTATTTATATACTCTTAGATTTACTTTAAAATTTTTACTATGTGCATTTAGCTTAACAAAGTTAAAGAAATATCTTAACACCACTCTCCCCAAATAATAATAATACAAAAAATTAGAATACTTCAACTTCAAAATTCTCCTTAGTCTTGACTTATAGTGCTCTTAGCTGCCAGTTATGTTAACTGAACAATGTTAGTTCTTTTTTTTTAAAGTTCATTTATTTATTTTGAGAGAGACAGAGAGAGCATGAGCAGGGGAGGAGGAGAGAGAGGGGGAGAGAGACAATCCCAAACAGGCTCCATGCCATCAGCGCAAAGACTGATGCGGGGCTCAGACCCATGAAGTGTGAGATTGCCCCAGTTGTTTTTTTTTTTTTAAACTCTCCCAAATATATGGGGCACCTAGGTGGCTTAGTCAGTTGAGCATCCGACTTGATCTCAGCTCAGGTCTTAATCTCAGGGTTGTGAGTTCAAGCCCTGCATTGGGCTCCATGCTGGACGTGGAGTTACTTTAAAAACAACAACAACAATAAACCCACAACTCTCTCAAATTTTATAAAATAGTTATTTTATACAGACACTGTTTGCCATTTTATGTATCTACCATTCTTTTCTGCATCTCATACTAACCTTCCTGTATCTCAGACGTTCTGGATTCCTTTTCTCTTTCCTGAAATACATCCGTTATTTGTTCCTTTACTGCAGATCTCACAGTGATAAAGTCTCTGAGATTTTTCTCTAACAGTCTTCATTTCACCTTTGTTCTTAAAGATTTTTTTTCCTGAGTACACAATTCCAGGTTGACCATTATTTCCTCTAGAAAATACTCTGCTGTCTTTTCACTTCCACTGTTGTTACTGAGAGGTCCTTATACCTGCCATTCCTTCGTGGCTGACTTCTTTGGAGATCTCTGTCTTTAGTGCTCTGCAGTTCTATCGTGATTTACCTTGATATGGATCTGTTTTTAGTTATTCTGCTTGTGTTTAATCTTCTTTCTCTTATCTATTACCCAAGCCCCTCTAATTTCTTCACATGGCCATCTCCTGTTACCCCATCCTCTCCCTCATTAAACCTCATCCATACCTGGAATTTGCTAGACTTTTTCTTGCCTCAGGGCTTTTGCCTCTATATTTTCTTTTGCCTAGGACAAAAGGTGAGAAGAGCCTTCCCACCTCTCCTTTGCCTGCAAACTCTCAGTCCCTTAGATCTCAATTCAATATCGGATCCTTAGAGACTTTCCCTGACCCTGTCCTCCTCCAGTCCACATTGCTATGATAGTTTCCTCTTTAATGGAGCACCATTTCCCCCCCCTGCCTCACCTTTATCACACTTTGCAATTATAGTTGACACTCGAACAATGCAGGGGTTAGAGGCTCTGACCCCCATACAGTTGAAAATCCATGGATAACTTTTGAGTCCTCCAAAATTTAACTACTGACCATCCACAGTTGATGGGAAGTCTTACTGGTAACATAAACAGCCGACTAACACATATTTTGTATGTTATATGTGTTATGTACTGTATTCTTACAATAAAGCTAGAGAAAAGAAAATATTAAGAAAATCATAAGGAAGATAGATTTACAGTTCTGTACTGTATTTACTGAAAAAAGTCTGCATGTAAGTGGATTCATGCCACTCAAATCCATGTTGTTCAAGGGTCAATTATTCATTTATGTGTTATTTGTTAGCATCTGTTTCCAACATTAGTCTGTAAACTACGTAGGGATAATGACTGCACCTGGCTTTATTCACCAGTCTATATTCACAGCCTAGCACAGTGCCTGGCAAACAACAGGCACTCAATAAATTTTTGTTGAATAAACAAATGACCAAATAAAAATCCAACATACTTTTTACATGGTACAAAACAGTGCTTCTAGATCTGTCCTTGCTATTATTCCCTTTTCCTAAAATGCTACTCTCTTGGCCTGTGAACTCCTTATTCAGCAAAGAAACCTTCTCTGTAAAGTCTTCCTTTACAAAACTTGCTCACCCATGAGCTGAGTTTTGCTGCCCATCTACGCACCTCTAGAATCTCAACCAGAGCCCTCACCCGACTGTACTCTAATTACTGACATCGGCCTCCTCCTTAAGACGGAAGCCCTGGAGTCTACTGCACCACACACACTGGGCATCTGGAAAATGCCTGAGGGAAAAGAAGCCTGAAAATGCACTGCAGGGTGGAATAACTGATGGAGCCAGGTCTTTGAGGAAATAAGAAGGAATGAGGTCAGGAGAATAAGAGGTTAGCCTCATCAGAGATAATGCGTGCCATTCTTCAGAAAGAGAGTGAAACTGAGTGGGTTAGGGGTGATGAGAATAGCAGACTGTGAGGGGAAAAAGGAAGGAAGTTGAGTTGACTTTGTATTGTCAGGAAAATGTGAGGAAGCCATTCTTCTTAGAGGGGCAAGGATGGAAGCTTGCGTGACAGTACCAGACAGAACAGAACAGCCACTGTGTTCAATACTTAAGTCTTAGCAACAGCTGACTACTAAGTAATGAGTAAAAGATTGCCACAGCTTCCTTACCCAGTCACGCTTTACCAAACCCAAGGAAGCATCAGTAAGTAAACCTCTCGCTGTCCCAGCTGCAAGTTTCCAGATGAAAAATCTGAGCTAAGCAGTTCTATCCTTTTAAAGGTCAGGCACTTCACACTCAATCATTTTGAGGGAAGAAATCTCTGATTTAAACTACATGAAATCATACAAAGAAACTTGAATGTGTTTTTATTACAACATGGTCTCTCTCCCATGCCTCTTGTCTTGAGCAGGATCTCTTCATATAAACAAAAAGATTTAATGTTCCTTTAAAACAGACCATGTCTTACTCAATTCGTATCAATTTGCACAGCCCTCCAAAATACCCTGCACAAAGGAGGCATCTGAATTGCTTTAAAATTGAATTAAATAAGAGGTGTTTAAGTCTCTTAGTAATTACCACACATTTGAGGAGGGAATTTTACAAATCTTTTTGAAATAACATAAACATGTCTCTCCCTGTGGAAGAGGAATGGGCAAAAGAGAAAAAAATGGGCAGGAAGAGAGATGGGAATTATTCAAAAATCTTCTTGGTTGATCACACTAGTGGATTCGGTGGATACTTCATAAGATCTTTCAATTTACAAAGCCTTGACAATAGTAAGTGTGCACAATTTCTAAGGGCTGGATCTTTGGGAAAATAATGAGTGTATTCACCTTTGGAGCACTCACCATTCCATTAATGTGGGTACCAATCGTGTCTGAACTCTGTCTTCAAAAGCCACCTAGCTTCTATAGCTTTTATTTTCTTCCAATCTCAAAAACATATTATTCTTTACACTTGAAGGCCTTCTATAGAACCAAGAGTCTAACTATTAAAGCAAAACGTAAAGATACCCAATGGAAAAACTCAAAGTAATGATTTTATTATCTCTTCCCAGTAACCTCTCTTTTTCCCTCTGGGGGCCACCAAGAATAGAGTAAATAAAAAACTGTGAGGTCTATGACATATGCAGACTTGAAGCCATAGATTAGGAAAAATTCACTATTGTATTGCTGTAATCCCATGTAAATTTTCCATATAGCTTCATGTTAACTGTATGTCTATAAGCTATCAAAGATTTCAGTTTTACAACAGTAAGGTTTAAACCAGTATGAACAAAAATTAAATAAATCCCGTAAGAAAGCAAATTTACTAAGAAAGCAAATTAACAGAGGTCAGGCTAAGTGGCTATGATGCCCTATAAAACTATAAGGTTAATCAAGGAAATAAAAAATGTAATACATTTTAGAAGTGAGTCAGTCCAAAAGAATTGAAGACAGCTCCATTTACAATAGCCAAAAGGTGGAAACAACCCAAATGTCCATTAACTGATGAATGGATCAACTTGAAATGTGGTATCTCCATATAATGGAATGTTATTCAGCCATAAAAGGGAGTGAAGTACTGACATTGTTACAACAGGGATGAGCCTTGGAAAGCATTATGCTGAGTGAAAGAAGTCAGGCACAAAAGGCCACATATTGTGTGGTTCTACTTATAGGAAATATCCAGAATAGGCAAATCCATAGTGACAGTAGATCACTGGTTGCCAGGAGCTGGGGAGAGAACAGGGGGTATGGAAGAGTGACTGCTTAATGGGTACAGGACTTCCTTTTGGGGTGATAAAGATGTTCTGCAACATTGGTGGTGGTGGTTGCACAATGTTGTTAATGTCCTCAACGCTAATGAATTATACACTTTAAAATGGTTAAAACGGTAATTTTTATGTTATGTGAATTTTACCACTTTCAAAAAAAAAGTGGAAATAAGAATTGGAACATAGTCTATTCTACTCAACCTAGCATACACACACTGAAAACCTTCTTTATTCTGGCATAGGGATTCAGAGCATGGTTTTGCAGACTTTATGTTCCTTAGCCAAACTACTTAAACTCTCTGAACCTCCCTATCTATAAAACGGGCATACGAATACTATCCATCTTATACAGATGCTGCGAAGATAAAATGAAGATAATACGATGTAAGCACAGTGCCAAGTAAGGGTAATTGCTAAAAAAAAAAAAAAAGTTATAATTTCCCCGGAAACTATGCAATCTTCAATATTGGAATTAAAAACTTACCTAGATCAAAGGTTGTTGCAGTAAGGTCTGTGGACCTTTGGAGATCCCTGAGACTCTTTTAGGGGAGCCCATGAGGTCACAACTATATTTATAGTAACTGTATGACACTGTCCGCCTTTTTCATTGTAATGACATTTGCACAGATGGTGCAAAAGCAATGCTGGGTAAAACTGCTGGCACCTTGGGGCGCCTGGGTGGCTCAGTCAGTTAAGCATCTGACTTTAGCTCAGGTCATGATCTCGCGGTTTGTGAGTTTGAAAACCCGCACTGGGCTCTGTGCTGACAGCTCAGAGCCTGGAACCTGCTTGGGATTCTGTGTCTCCCTCTCTGCCCTGCCCCACTCGCATTGTCTGTCTGTCTGTCTCTCTCCCTCTCAAAAATAAAAAAAACATTAAAAAAAGTTGTTTTTAAAACAAAACAGCAACAGAAAAACTGCTGGCACCTTAGTATAAACTAAGGCGGCAGCAGCAAATTGTATGAGCAGTGGTATATTCTTCACTATATATACATGGTTTTTAAAAAAACTAGTTTCATTTATCCTTGATGAAACTGTAAAAATAATCGATTTTATTAAATCTCAGGCCTTGAGTACATGTCTTTTTAATGTATCTGTGTGATGCAATCAGCAGTATGGATAAAGCAGCTGGGCTGTATGTGGAAGCAGATGGCTGTCTGGAGGAAAAGCACTTGTGAGGTTGTCAGAGCTGGAGCTGAACTAGCCTCTTTGTCCACGAACGCCATTTTTATTTGAAAGAACGACTGACAGACAAATTATGGTTATTCAGACTTGGCTATTTGACAGACATTTTCTCAAAAAAGAACTTCAAGGAAAACAGTATTTTGGGCCAATAATAAAATTTAAGCTTTCAAGTGAAAATAAGAATTTTAGAAAATGTGTCTCTGCTACCATGAGCTTGACAGCAGCTTCTTAATACTTAAAGTCTGTGGTGAAATTAATAGTGCGATCAATACGTTTTTAACATCGCATAATGAAATATGTCAACATTTGGAAGATGTGCATAACTCAGTGAACCGGTATCTTCTAAATGACCAATACAAAACTGAGCATAGATTAAAGGTCCGGTCAAAATGTAAAAGAGATCAATGGATTTTAGTGCAAGAGTATGAAATGTTCGCTGATAGGATTTCTGACCTTTACCGAACTGTAACTTGTCAAGTTTTAGTGTAGTATCAAATATCCAGAATTAGCTGAAAACACTGAAAGTACTCTTCATTTTTCCAAATACGTTTCTGTGTGAGTCCAGGTTTTCTTGTATACTTCAATCAAAACAACATATTGCAATAGACTGAACAGAGAAGCAGATATGAGAACCCAGCTGTCTTCCATTATGGAAATTTACAAAAATGTGAAGCAATGCCTATCTTCTCACTAAATATTTTTGGTTTGGGAAATAGATTTTTCATGAAAAATGCATTATTTATGTAAACAAAAAATATTACTATTTTTAATGAACCATCAAATATTAAATTTCTAATTTTAATTTCTAATAAGGTAAATATTGATAACTATAATCCATATAAAGAAAGCTCTCTTGTGTCCTCAATAATTTTTAAGAAATTAAGTGATTATGAAGACAAAAAGCTTGAGAACTGCTATCTTATTGTTCACTGTTTTTGTTCACAAAACTGCAAAGTAATCTACTCCATACACAGGAGCCCTATAACTGGTGAAGACATCGGACTGTTATAACTCACAATGCAAAGGAAATGATCCATACCGGATATCAAATTCCAAGCTCATAAGAAATGTTTTGGGATGTCCTGAAAGAACAATGCGTCCCTACTTTTTAAGACAAGGTTATTAGTATGCTATTTAGGCACATGCCAGGTATCCAAGACAAATCTGGTCCAAAACACACACAACATCTGATTCTATACTGTCTTTTCCTTCCCCCCCCCCACCCCCCGCCCAGCCCCGCCCCAAATTCACTTCCAATTGAAACGAGCTAGAAGATAACGGAGATTACCAATTTGAATTGAAATATGGGAAATCTTACAAGGGATCCTCTAGAAAAGCAAATCAATTTGGGGGCTTGCCTAAAGACTTTCATTTTCTCTGGAGGGTTTCTGATTCAGGGTGAGCTCTGTTCTATCCCGCCTTAATAAAAAGACCACAAAAACAAACTTCCAATTCAAGTTTAGCTCCTCTGCTCACAGAAGACCTTGAATAGACTAATAAACAGCATTAACATTAGAAATGGCTCTGGATGCCTAAACTAGCCTCAGAAATAGCCTGGGTCATAGACTGAGAATCCCTAGAAGTGATCTGTGTAGTAACAACAAAAATAAAAAAACAGTAAACATCTGTTGGTATGTGTTTTGAGGATGTTTGTATGTGCTAAGCACTGTTCTAAGCATTTCATGTAGATTAGCTTAATCCTAATAATCTTATAGAGTTTGTATAGTTATCATCCCATTTTGTCATGGTATTCACTAGATCTGTGTTATGTCACTTTTGCAACTAACTACCATCCTAAAATGCCATCCTTTCTGCCTCCTATAGACTGAAAAACATGAAGAAAGCATACATCATAAAAGCTAGATTGCTACAATCAATATCCACCATCCAAGTAACTCAATAATTATCAGACTAAAATCTGATACTTTTCCTACAACAAATTCCTCTTTTAAGATAATTGCTTACTATTTAAAAAAAAAAAAAGAACTGACACACTCTTTATGATAGTAAGATCTCAAAGAAAAGGAATCAAAACTTGTTGAACTTCTAGCAGTGCTTTTAGGCACCTCTTGATGGAAACAAAGAAGCATTCCAAAAACATACCTGTTGGAGCCGTCTTTCATATGGACTTTGGCATAAAGAACATCCACCATGCCGGGATCATCATTCATGTATTCTATCCCTGCCATCTCTACCTCTAAGGGTTTGCCCCCAGAAATGTCACTGCAAAGGAAAAACGTTAGATTTTTACAAATGTTTAAACTAAGAGGGCCATTATATTTTAAACATAGTTATTATACACAGTCAAATATTACCAAAAATAAAATTGTTGGGAGGTTTTTCTTTTTACTAACAATATTATCTAACCATCCTTCTAATTTCAAAATTGTGTTCTATGCACACCAACTAGAAATACAAGTAGTTCCAAAGTCACACTACAGTTATCCCAATACCAGTTTATTAGTACTCACAAGAAAAAGCCAAGGAATGACAGCTCTGATTGACAAAGACATTTAATGTGTTGCCCATCTCTTGGGTTTTATTTCATTATTTCTATAAGCTGCAAACAGTATTTTACTCACCTAACAATGGTGGAGGCATAGAGTGGTATAACATCCTAACAGCAATATTTATAAAAAGTCTTCAAGAGTAGAAACCCTTTGTCCAAGCAACTCAATTTCTGGGAGCCAAACCTAAGGAAATCATTATGAATTCAGCTACATATCCAACCATAGCTGACAAAGGGAAGTTCTTTACAGAAGAATTCCAACTAATAAACGCAGAAGTAATGATGAAATCAGGGTATCACCATTTTGCAACCCCTGATGAAATAATGGATGAAGACAATGATTAGCAATGGCTGCTAAAACTTAATGGCAAAAGGCTGAAATATAAAGAAAATATAAAGAGGGGAGCTCTATAATGATGGATCAGGCTAACCACACCTGAACCCACTGATCAAACTTATCACACACACACACACACAAAAGAACAACCAGACAATACTATTTCCTGATATGATGTAACAGGTTACACTTATACTCATGAAAAACAATTTGGGCACAGGGTTTTACTGAAGCTTTGTCTGGAACAACCAAAGATTGGCAACAAATTAAATATTCATTAAGGTTTTCAGAAAAGGTGCACAACAATATACATGCTATATATTACTATTTGTGCAAAAGATGGGAGTAAGAAAATTTATATATATATATACATATATATGTATGTGTGTGTGTGTGTGTATATATATATGGATATATATATATGTCCATATATATATATATATCCATATATATATATATATCCATATATATATATATCCATTCCCTGTATGTATAAAAAATCTCTGGAAAAATCTGTTGCCTTTAGAGAAGAGAGCAGGGTGCTTGGTGGGAATAGCAGTGGGAAGGAAACCCTTCACTGCATATCCTTTGAATCTTTAAAATCTTGCACCATGTAAATGTATTATCCGTTTAAAAGTTAATATAAAAAATATATGCAAAAGAAGCCACACATAAGTTTATAAAATGCCCATATATGCCAAAGAAGCCAAACACAAAAGTGTACAGACTGATTTCTTATTCATATGATATTCAAGAACAAGCTAAATTAATCTATGGAAACAGAAATCAGAACAATAGTTGCTGCTGGGAGAAGTGAATTTACTGGAAAAGGTCATGATGGAACTTCACAGAGCGATGACAATGTACTACATCTTGATTTGGCTCAAGTTACATGAGTGTATGCATTTGTTAAAATTCATCAACTACACTTAAGATCTGTGCATTTTACTGTAAGTAAATTACACCTCAAAGAAGAAATACAGACTTGCATATTAAAAAGTCTGAGAGTACATACTCCACAGCATTAATAGTAATTATCTTTAAGCGGTAAGATTAAAAGTGATATTTTTGTTTATCTATAATTTTTGACTTTTCTAAAACTAATTATGTATGACTTTATTTATTTTAATTGAAATATAACTGAGATACAATGTTACATTCGTTTCATGGGTGCAGGTATTACTTTCATGTTAAGTAAAACTTCACCGTTCTGCTTCCTTCCCAGCTCCTTAAACAGATTTATCCTTCAACCAGAAAAGGCCCTGCAGTGCCAAGGTGAAACCCAGCTAAAAATCAGCTCACCATACACAGTCTTCTGCAAGCCCCATGAGGCTGGACAATCTATCCATTTTGTCCACTCTGATATCCTCAGCCGGGCACAATGCCTTATGTAAAATAGGTAAACTCCATAAATCTCTGGTAAACACTGACTGGATGTTCTACACTAAACAGAGAAGCTTTTCTGGACAATTTTGAGAAGAATGTGGACACGTGCCTACATCATCATTGAAAAAAAATGTGGTACTAGCTCAAAGACAAAAGGAAGTTAGGATAAACCAAAGGACAATTCCTAAAAAAGCAAAACAAAACAGTTCTCTTGACACTGCACCAATGCCACAGAGAGACCCTTTGTAGTCTAGGAAACTTCACGGTAAATATTCCCTTAAAACTTCAAGACCATATTATTGCACAAGACCAGAATTTTTTTTCAGTAAGAAACTATTTTAGACAGATATTCAATAAAAATTACCGCCTCCATCATAAGTATCCCTGTTACCACCTCTAATAAGTGGGGTGTTCCAAAACACAAGCCACGCTCTGAACTATTACCTGAGGCCTATAGCTTCATCCAACAGCACAGAAGATCTCCGTTCCAAATAAAAGCAAAAACTCAACACAGAAGACTGCCATTCAATCCTATCAAGGTATAGTCAAACTTACATGAAAAAAAGTTTAATACTAACCATACATTCTTCTACGTTTTTCCCCCCAACTCTGACCCCGCATAGATCACCCCAAAGCACCATACCATTGGTTTAGTTTCCCACTAAAATGTTTTTACTGGATTCTGCCTAATGCTCTACCCTCAAATTCTAGGGATCGAGCCAAGAGAGAACCATGTAAACAATATTTTTGTATTCTCTGCAAAAGTCCTGTTGAAGACTCTGCTCATCATCATTTTGGGTTAAGATTTACATGACAAATTTTTCTTGGATTGAGAACCAGAAAAGGATTCTCTCCTAAAAAACTGTCATGCTCCTTTTTATCAGGTAAGAAGTGTAATAATGGATGTGTTTCTTTTTGGAATTTAGTTCAAGTATACCAGTGCTTGAAAACTATTAAATTTTAATGCTCAAGTGTAATTATAACCATTCCTTGGTTTTCAGGTAAAACCTTCTCCCATTCCATCTTTATCTCTGAGCTCCCTGACTTTTAACATTTCTCTTGTACGTATATCCTCAATCCAAACCACCTCAAATCTTTGGAATTAGATGGGATAGCAGGAACAACAACAACAAAAAATGCAACAATGAAACAGGATCTAAAGCCTGTCTCAGGAGTAGGAACAGAAACTCTTTCAACCTTCTCTAGGATTTACCAAGAGGGAGAGAAATTCAGTGGTTTACCTGACTCATACTCTTGGTCATGGTGACAAAGAGTCCACCTGGGACACCCATGAGCATACTTTTCAACTGACACTTGAGGCAATAAACAGGAACCAGCATTCATCCATGGGTATTTTTCCTCCTCTTCTCTCCTTATTCTTGTCCCTTTTTAACTTATTTGGTTTTACCTCAGGCCTACTGGGAACACTTAGGTACAAGAAGAGTGATACTGGAACCAAAAAAATACTGCGTATTTGTCAGACTATATACTCAGAGCCACCGCACTGTTTGTGTTCTCCATCTCACAAGGAAAAGTCACAAGGGATACATTTAAAGCTTCAGTGTTTACTGAACACTGAATAATTCATTCGGAATCTATACAGCTTCATGAGCCCTTAGCTTAAGAATTGAAATCAAAATTCTGTTCCTGGTCAGGTAACATCACTCGAAAAACACCCCCAAATTAAAGACAAATATTCAACTATTTCTTTAAAATATCTATTTAGCACCACAGTTTTAATTAAATCCCAATCTAGCCATGTAGATTTAATCTCTCAATTTTAAAAAGCCATCAAATTAAACCACAGCATGTTATTTATTAGTCTATCAATTTCAAAGTTTTCCCTTCTTATATTTTAATTTGGGATCTTTACATCATAAAAGGCCCAGGTTAGAAATGCCACTATTCTCAGGTCATCAAGTCAGGGTTCAGGAGATTGAACCCCAGGAGATCCAGCCCCCTGTGAGGCTCTGCGCTGACAGCATGGGACCTGATTCGGATTCTCTCTCTCTCCCCCTCTCTCTGCCCCTCCCCCATCTGAAAAGAAATAAATAAACATTTCAAAAAAAAGAAAAGCCACTACTTACTGACAATCTAAGTATATCAAGTACAAAAGCTATGATCAAAGAGTATGAATAAGAAAGTTAAATGAGAATTCTACTCACCAGGGCTGTAAGTGTGTGTGTGGCTATATGTATGTATTTTTAGGAGACATTTTTCCCTTGTTAGGGAAACAAGGCACTTCTAACCAACCTAAACAGCCAATTCTGAGTCTCATTCTCCTCAGAAATAAGTTAATTTTGCACTATGTGCTTTTTAAACAAGTATGTGTGGCAGAGGAGAAAGTGGGAGAAGAGGGCTGGGGGGGGAGGGGTTGCTTTACTAGCTGGTTTCAAATCTTTTCAGCTTTTTGAAAAAAGCCTCTTCAAAAAAATTTTTGCCTGCACTGCAGATTTTTGGCAGTGTAACTCTGTCCTATTTCAAAAGCTTTGCTGAATTTGAAAAACTACAATTACTGTTTTCATCCTGTCATGTCAAAAATTCTTAGGAACTATTAAGGCTGCTCTTCATTTCCTATGCACACCAACCCTGACACGCTTAAAGGGCTCAGATTTGGCATTTAGTCACAAAAGGCACCAGGAGGCATAAAAGGGAAGAACTCAGCTAAATCCTCACATAGCTCAGGATAAAGCTTCAGTGATTAAAAACCTGTGGCCTGATTTTCACAGGTAAGAAAACAAACACTTCCCTAAACAAATAATTTATCTACCTTTAAATTTTTCTTAGCAGGATTACCCTCATGGCAGCCAAGAAAGTGCAGCTGCTTTCCGTTTCGTTTGGCAAAACATGATCTGGAAATAAGTTAAGTATCAGGACTAATTCTTAAATCAGATAAAATTGCTCTGCTTTGTAAGGTAAAGCACAAAGTTTTATCGTATGCAAGGAAATTGCAAATATCTAATTACAAACAATGATTTTGAATGTTAGGTTAAGATGGAGAGAGAACAGTTAGGTCCATCAGTGAGCAAAGATCAAGTCAAAGAAGTATTCTTTGCAGACTGCAAACCCAGTCAGCTTATGATTTTGCTCAAGAAAAATACCTTGTCTTCAAAACTGTAAAAGAAGAAATGGCCCACAAACAAGTCACCCTATTACATAGTTTTATTTACAGCATATATAAGAAAATGTAACCCTTTTACCTTGCCTTACCCAATGAACTAGGTAACCCACTTCTACAAGGCCATATCAAAATAGTATGGGGAGGGGCGCCTGGGGGGCTCAGTCTGTTGAGCATTCCACTCTTGATTTCGGCTCAGGTCATGATCTCGCGGTTCATGAGTTTAAGCGCCGCATAGAGCTCCACACTAACAGTGCAGAGTCTGCTTGGGATTCTCTCTCTCCCCCTCTCTCTGCTCCTTACTTGCTCTCTCCCTCTCTCTCTATCAATCTCTGTCTCTCAAAAATAAATAAGAAAGCATTAAAAAAATAGCATGGGACCTAGGGGCGACTGGGTGGCTCAGTTAGGCGTCTGACTTCGGCTCAGGTCATGATCTCATGGTTCAGGAGTTTGAGCCCCGTGGTCAGGCTCTGTGTTGACAGCATGGAGCCTGGAGCCTGCTTCGGATTCTGTGTCTCCCTCTCTCTCTGCCCCTCACTCGCTTGCACTCTGTGTCTTTCTCTCTCTCTCTCTCTCAAAAGTAAATAAAAGTTAAAAAAAATTGGGGTGCCCGGGTGGCTCAGTCGGTTAATCGTCTGACTTCAGCTCAGGTCATGATCTTGCGGTCTGTGAGTTTGAGCCCCGCATGGGGCTCTGTGCTGACAGCTCAGAGCCTGGAGCCTGTTTCAGATTCTGTGTCTCCCTCTCTCTCTGACCCTCCCCCGTTCATGCTCTGTCTCTCTCTGTCTCAAAAATAAATAAGCGTTAAAAAAAATTTTTTTTTAATTAAAAAAAAAATAGTATGGGACCTGAATATTATAAGTGACCAAAAAAGCTCTTCAAGTTATTTAGTTTTCAAATTTCTCTTACTCTTCGTGAGTCTTAAGTAAAAGGAGTAAAGGGTAGGGAAGAGATGATTCTTTAAAATAAAGCTGTTAGGTCAGATGTACATGTAAATTAACATTTTATAGTAAAAAGAACTCTACCCCCAGAAGAGCAATGCTTTCCCCGAGCCAAAACAGACTGCTTGGACAGTTTTTGGTATCCTTACCGACTCAAACAATACTACCTGTATTTAAAAAAGAAAATTAAAGTGCATTTCTGAAATACAATAAACACCTCAGTAGGGAATCATGTTATTTATGTAATGTTTGAGTTACTGTGGTAACAGAATAATGGTCCTCCAGAGATGCTCGTGTCTTATTCTCTGGAATTTGTAAATACGCTACCTTACATGGCAGACAGACTTTTGCAGATGCGATCAAGGTTAAGGAGTTTTAGACGGGATGATTATCCTGAATTATCTGGGTGTGCTCAGTCAAATTCACGCGTCCTTAAAAGCAGTGAACCTGTCCCTACTACGGCCAGAGATAGAGAAGCAGTAACAGAAGGGTCGGAGAGATGCAGTGCAGCTAGTGATGAAGATGACAAAGATGATGAAGACAGAGGATTTGGTCACTAGCCAAAGGATGGGAGTGACCTCTAGGAGATGGGCGTGAAGCGCAAGCAAATGAACTCCTCCCCTGAGCCCCCAGAAAGGAACATAGCCTCGCGGACACTTTGATTTTAACCCAGTGAAAGCCATGTCAGACATCTACCCCAAAAAACTTGAAGATAATAAATTTGCATGGTTCTAAGCACCAAGCTTGTAGTAATGTGTTCCGCAGCACACACGAGAAATGAATACAGTAGTCTATCCTGTTCAACAGATAATGAAGAGAATTTCCTTTTGGAGAAAATAATGGGATGTCCTATTAAGAACAAAATTTGCCTACTGACCAAGTAAAATTTAAGGTAGAGTCTTTCCATAAAATTTTGTAAATACATGCTTTAAATCCATTTTAAGCTTTTCAGACAACGTTCCAATGGTAAGTGTTAACAACTGGGTGAGTCGACAAATCTTGCTGCCATGTGACTCAGCTCCCTAGTGCAAAAACAAGTCTGTGACACCAAAAAGAAGCCAGTACGAGGTGACCACCCTTCCCCATTCCTGTAGATTACTCACTCAATAAATTCCTTTTTACACTGCTGTAGCATCTCACACGTCTGCTGGATCTCTTGCTCACTCAAAAGTACCAACATTCCAATAGTTAGGTGAAGCTTTCTGGGATTCTGGAAAATGCTGCTATCAACCCCATGATCCTGTTATCAAAGGGAGAAAAATAAGAAACTCAGCCCACATAAAAGTAAATGGCAGGAGGGGTGCCTGGGCAGCTCAGTAGGTTAAGCGTCCGACTTCGGCTCAGGTCATGATCTTGCAGCTTGTGGGTTCAAGCACCGCATCAGGCTCTGTGCTGACAGCTGGGAGCCTGAAGCCTGCTTTGGATTCTGTGTCGCTGGCTCTCTCTGCCCCTCCCCAGCTTGTGCTCTGTATCTCTCGCTCTCAAAAATAAATAAACATTAAAAAAAAAAAAAGTAAATTGCAGGAATACAATTTAGAGTCCAGAGATAAGGCCATGCATCTATGACCAACAGATTTTCAACCAGGTGCCAAGTCAATTTAATGGAGAAAGAAGAGCCTCATCAACAAATGGTGCTGGGACAACTCAATAACCACATGCAAACAAATGAAGTGGGACCCAAACCTCTACCATATACAAAAATTACATCAAAACGAATCAATGATCTAAATATAAAAGCTAAAATTATAAAACCCTTAGAAGAAAGAGTTTTCTTAGGGGAAAATCTTAATGACCTTGGACTTGGCAATGGATTGTTAGATATGACATCAATGGTATGGGCAACAAAAGAAAGAAATAGACAAATGAGACTTCACCTAAATTAAAAACTTTTGTGTATCAAAAGACACTACCAAGGAAGTAAAAAGACAACCTACAGAATGACAGAAATATTTGCAAACCATGTATCTGATGAGGGTGTATATCTATAATATATAAAGAACACAAATAAAAAAAAAACCCAATTTTTAAAATAGAAAATGAACTTAAGTAGTCATTTTTCCAAAGAAGAAATACAAATGGCTAACAAGCACATAAAGATGGTAACTTCATGAGTCATTAGGGGAATGCAAATCAAAACCATAAGATACCATTTCATACCCAGTAGGCTGGCTATAATCAAAAAAGTAGAAAATAACAAATGCTGGCAAGGATGTATTTAATGGATACAGAATTTCCTCTTGGGGTGATGAAAATGTTTCCGAATAATATGGAGCTGGTAGATGCACAACTCTGTAAACGCACTAAATGCCATTCAATCATTCACTTTAAAATAGCTAATTTTGTGTTATGTGAAATTCCCCTCAAAAAAAATTGCTTTGTAAAAAAGGAACTGACAGCCTGATATAATGGCATGCCCAGGAAAAACAGAATGCCATCTAAACGTAGGCTCTCAGAATATCTTTTGCTCCTTTATCAGCTTTGTTAGGCCCAGAGCAACCAGGCCTTTTATGGGATTCCCCAAAGAACAATATACTCTTTATAAAAAATGTTGCTTCTATCTTAGCAGACACTGTAGTATTTCCAGGTAAAATACTATGTGTTAAGAATAAATTCTCCCAAGCAAAGAGATGAGTGAAAAATGAATCTGGAGAAATATCTAGACACTGGAGTTGCCACATCAAATATAGCTATCCTTTTGTGTCATTCATCATTCTCTGCACTTTAAATAAAACATTTGTCTCTGGGTAGCAAAAATAGTAAATATGCTCCTATATCTTCCTTTAAAAAAAAATGACGTGAGGAGCACCTGGGTGGCTCAGTCGGTTCACTGTCCAACTCTTGATTTCAGCTCAGGTCACAATCTCAACAGTTCCTGAGTTTGAGCCCCACATCAGGCTTCAGGCTGATAGCACAGAACCTGCTTGGGATTCTCTCTCTTCCTCTCTGTCTCTGCCCCTCCCCTGCTCATGCTCTCTCTTCCAAAACAAATGAACTTAAAGTGTAAAAGTCAGTGATATTTACTGTATTCATAATGTTATGCAACCATCAGCTCTCTTTACTTTCAAAACTTTTTTCACCCCATAAAAACATTCTATAATCATTAAAGAATCACTTCCCGTTCTCCATCATTCATCCCCTGATAACCTCTAATTTGCTTTCTGTCTCTTTTGATTTGCCTGTTCTGGATATAGCATATAAAAGGAATCATATAATATATATGACTTTCATGTCTGGCTTCTTTCACTTAGCAAGTACTCAAAGCTCATCCAAGTTGTACCACGTATTGGTAGTTCATTCCTTTTTATGGCTGAATAATATTCCATTGTATATATAAAATAACTGGTTTATTCATTCCTCCCTTGATGGCCGTTTGGGTTGTTTCCATCTTACAGATATTATAAATAATGCTGCTATAACATTCATGTACAAGTTTCTGTGCCACCATGTTTTCAATTCTTTTGGGTACATACCTAAGAGTGGAATTGGTGGGTCATGTGGTAATTCTATGCTTAATTTTTTGAGGAACCACCAAACTGATTTCTACAACAGCTGAGTCATTTTACATTCTTAGCATTACTGTACAATGGTACCTATTTCTCTCCACCTTTGCCAACACTTACTACTTTCCTTTTAGGGGTTCCTGGGGTGGTTCAGTTGGTTAAGCATCTGACTCTTGATTTCCACTCAGGTCATGAGCTCACAACTGTGAGATCAAGCCCCACATTGGGCTCTGTGCTGGGCATGGAGCCTGCTTCAGATTCTCTCTCTCCCTCTGCCCTTCCCATGCTTGTGTGCACATGTGCACGTGCTCTCTCTCTCTCAAAAAAAAAATCTTTATTACAGCCATCCTGGTGGGTATGAGGTGGTATCTCACTGTAATTTTGATTTGCATTTCCTTGTTCACCTATGACGTTGATTGTCTTTTCATATCTTTGTTGGACATCTCTTCTGGAGAAATGTCTATGCAAATTCTTTGCCCATTTTCTGTCTTCTTATTGTTGAGTTATGGAATTCTTTATATATCCTGATACTAGTCCTATACCAGATCATGAATCCCTTTTGAAGGTAAGTAGGTCTCAAGTTTTATTACATTCATTCTGCAAATGAAGTCAAGGAAAAGTGTTGAGAATCTTCCCCTCCAACAAGAGCAAAGCTATAATTCTATTTTTGAATTGCAAGTTCTGGGCCCATATTCTAATCCTTGGACAAATAAACCATCCCAAAGGCAGAGAAATGTATTTCTCAAACACAGCTTACATTCTGTTCTTGGTTTGCCAAAGACTGCCTAATTTTTCCTTGGCAACAGGAGTTAATGGATTATTCATTTTGTAAGTGTTAATGGAGCTTGAGCTATTTTTATATCTGATGAAAAGTTTTGTGATTCTACACATCAACCCAAATTGCCTCATTTAATGAAAGTGATTTTAAGGAACAATCAGCTTTGAATGTGTCAAGGAAGGCAAAGTGCAGTATTTATTACCCCAGCTGCTCTAACCTTTGGCAGAACCTGTCATTTTAGAAAGGCATGCGAAGTGTTAAAAAGCCCCTCAAAAGATTCCAATATGCACAACTCCATCCCAAACTACAGTTGAGAATTGCTCCCTTAGCAATAAGAGCTAATATTTTTTTAGCCCTTACTCTCTTCCAGGCATTTCCTATGCACTTTACATAGACAAACACCCTATGAGGAAAGATGTATTATCCCCATTTTACAGATGAGGAAACTGAGACAAAGAAATAAAGTCACTTTCCCAAAGCAACACTGCTAGTAAGGGATGAAGCCAAAATTCAAACCCAAGCAGTCAGGCCTGCACTTTTTATGAATATTATATTGCCTCACTAGTAACAGCTACCCAGAAGAGGCTGGGACAATATGATCATCACTCAAAGGCAAATCCTTACACATTTCAACAAAGCTCACACAATAAATGGATCTCATCATTAAACTAATAGCGCAAATCCCATAATTCTCTGAAAATTGATATTAATATTTGCCTTTTCTTGATATGACACCATAAAAGCATGATCTATAAAAGAAAAAAAGGATGACTTGAACTTGATCAGAATCAAAAACTCATACTTCAAAAGACTCCATTAAGAAAATTAAAAGAGGGGAGCCTGGCTGGCTCAGTCAGTTGAGCGTCCGACTTCGGCTCAGGTCATGATCTCACAGTTTGTGGGTTCGAGACCCACATTGGGCTCCGTGCTCACAGCTCAGAGCCTGGACCCTGCTTCAGATTCTGTGTCTCCTTCTCTCTCTGCTCCTCCCCTGCTTGCACTGTCTCTTTCTTTCTCTCTCTCTCTCAAAAAAATGAATAAACATTAAAAAAAAACTTAAAAAAAAAAGAATATTAAAAGACAAGGGGCACCTGGGTGGCTCAGTCAATTAAGTGTCTGATTCCTGGTTTTGGCTTAGGTCATGATCTCGCGGTTCATGGGTTCGAGGCCCACATCAGGCTCTGTGCTGACAGTGCAGAGCCCTTTCTCTCTGCCCTTTCCTTCTTGTGTTCTCTCTCAAAATAAATAAAAAATAAGAAAAAAATGAAAAGACAAGAAACAGAGAAAAATATCTTGGAGAAAAATATTTACAAATCATATATTTGATAAATATAAATATATTAAAAATTCTTAAAATTCCATAATAAAAAGATAAATAATCCCACTTAAAAATGAGCAAAGAATCTGAATAGACATTTCACCAAAGAAGATATACTAATGACTAAAAAACGTGTGAAAAGATGTTCAGTATCATTAGTCATCATGGAAATACACATCAAAACCAAAATGAGGGGGCTCCTGGGTGGCTCAGTCAGTTAAGCATCCAACCTCAGCTCAGGTCATGATCTCATGGTTCATGAGTTCCAGCCCCACATCGGGCTCTGTGCTGACAGCCCAGCGTCTGGAGTCTGCTTCAGATTCTGTGTCTCCCTCTCTCTCTGCCCCTCCCCTGCTCACGCTCTGTCTCTCTCTCTCTCTCAGAAATAAATAAACATTAAAAAAAAAAAACCAGACAATAGCAAGTGTTGGTAAGGACATGGGGAAACTGAACTGCTCACAGATTGCTGGGTTAAAGGGCCATGACATCTGCAATGCACTCTAAAGTAGTTCAAAAAGAAAGAAAAAAAAAAGAGAGAATGATAAAACTAAAATAGAGTAAAATATTAACTACGGGTGAAAATGAGTAAAGGGTAGTGTCCTTAGTCTTCCAACCTTTCTGTGAGTTTAAAATTATTAATATCCTATTGCTGCTGTAACAAATTACTACCAACTTGACAGTTTAAAATGCACAAACTGGGGAACCTGGGTGGCTCAGTTGGTTACACGTCCGACTTCAGCTCAGGTCATGATCTCACCAGCTCGTCAGTTCAAGCCCCACGTCGGGCTCTGTGCTGACAGCTTAGAGCCAGGAGCCCACTTTGGATTCTGTGTCTCTCCCTCTCTCTGCTCCTCCCCCACTCATGCTCTGTCTCTCTCTCACAGTCTCCTTCAAAAATAAACAAACATTAAAAAAAATTGTTTAAATAAACAAAATAACACAAATTTTTTATCTTACTACCTAGCAGAAGGAAGCTCTAGAACTTTTCTTTCCTTACCTTACTCTCTGAGAGCCTATCACTTCAGTCAACCTAAGTTTGCTTGCCAAGACAACACTGAATACCGGGGGCGGGGGGGGGGGGGGGAGGGGGGTGAGGACCATGGAGAACACAAAAGAGCAGGAAAAAGAACAGATGGAATACCTAAAGGCCACATAATATGAACTCTTTTGGAGAACTCTGAGTCATAAGCCTTCAGTCTTTAACCGTATGGGAGGTTATATAATGTATATGTAATCCTATTGGACAATCTTTCAATAAAAGAAGAAACTCCCGGAATTGTAGCAATGCCATCTATTGAGAAAACCTTTTCTCTTACTGAATTATCTAAATTTAATGTGGAATGAGAGGCCCCTGGGTGGCTCAGTTAGTGAAGCAGTCAGTTAAGTCTTGATTTTTGGCTCAGGTCATGATCTCACAGTTTGTGGGATTGAGCCCCACAGAGGGCTCTGTGCTGACAGCACAGAGCCTGCTTGGGATTCTCTCTCTTCCTCTCTCTCTCTGCCCCTCCCCCAATGCACATGTTCCCTCTCTCTCAATATAAATAAATAAACTTTAAAAAATTAAATTAATGTGGAACCAATCTTCAAGGCAGTGACATAATCCTCTAGAGCCATTATTTTTCTTTGCTCAGAATACATCATATTCCCAGCCACAAGCATCTTCGCTGAAATGAACAAAGACCAACATCAAATTCTGTACTCCAGGGGTTTTAATTACACTGGGCCCTGCTCCAAGTTCACCATTACTCAGAGCTAGAACTATTTTATTCCATTAGGTTGGACAACCAAGCTGGCGCCTGAAAATTCTAATGGTGGTGACTTTCCACCCAACAAGAATAAGCAAAGGGTGAAGTAACAGAATTCCCTAGGGCAGGTGTGCCTAGATTGAAGGGGAAAAAAAAGTGTTTCTTATGGCTAAGCCATACCATAAGCCTCAGTTTCTTTATTTGTTAGATAAGGTCTCATCCAAGGAGAAAATGATGCACAAACAAACTACCTCCACAGAAAGCATATGTGCAGTCCTAACCCACAGTTCAGAGTTCAAAGTCACAGTCTTACTGAGCAGTCCCAGGTGCAAGACCTTAACCCTCTCATTCAAACTGCAACTCCAAGATCTACCATTAGCAATCACCACACCATCACAGGCCCTTCATTGATTGCATTTTTAATCCAGCACCTGGGCTCCACTGGGGCAGAAATGCTGGCAATGCTATCAGCATGAACAAGTAATAAAGAATAGTGAAATCTAAAAATGTCAAGCTTGGGGAAAAGGCCAGTACAGAGAAGTATGGATTAGATCACCATGGAGCATTCACTCTCTCTGCTTCCTTAAAGCCCTAGGTAGAACTCAATCATCCTCTCCACGCAGATGGGATATAATCAGGTGCATCTGGCAGAGCCGTCAGCAAGCAGAAGGGAAGCCTCTGGGCCGTTACATGTGAGTTAAGAAAAGAACACCTATGAATCTAACCCAAACCTGTACCACCCAGAAGCACTTGCCTTGACAGTACATGCTGAGAGCCAGAGACATGAACAAACAAACAAACAAATCCTCAATTAAATTCACATATATCATCTTCTAGGAGCTCCAGGCATAACAAAGGTTTGTGCTTTAGCTAAGGCCTTTAACCCAGAATACAAAGTCTAGGGTCCTAATTCCAACTCTGTTACAAACCAGCTGTAATTAGGCAAGCCATTTAACTTCTGACCTCGGTTTCCTCCTCTGTAACATAAAGGAGATGCCTCATTTACCTCTACATCAAAGGTATTAAGAATTTTTTACGTGCTCCCACAAAACCTATAATTAAGTACAGAATAGGATTTGTGAGGGATCCACCGATTCACTTCTTGATATTCCATGCAAAGAAAAAGAGGAAATAAACATGGAAGCCTTCCCTGTGCTCATTATATTTTCTTTCTTTTTTAATGGCCAGATCCCATAAAATCACTTCTGGGCAGGTGACATAAATCTCATTCACATCGGAAAGTTATTCAAACAAGGCAGACTGGTGAAAAGAACATTAATTAGTCTTTGCAACCACACAGGCCTACGTTCAAATTCTAATTCTGCCACCTATCAGCAGTATGACTCAATCATTCTGAAACCCAACTTCATTATCTACAAAAAAGACAACATTTTCCTCTCAAAATTGTTCTGAGGATTAAAAGAAATCTGGTACATAGCAGTATGGAATAAATACAGGCTCCCCCTTCTTCCTGCTTCTTATGTGACCATGTACCACTCTAAACAAATGCCATCTTTGCTCTCTTTTACAGAGCACCATCAAGAGCTATATTAGGCTCTGCTAAGTCATTTCTATGTAAGAATGTTCACAAACGCTGACTTTGAGAGTCTCTATATGTTATTAATATCTTCAGTATTAATATCTTCAGATACTAAATTATCTTCAGTTGAATAAGTTTCAGAAAAGAGTTTGAATTCTTGTGGCTTATAAATTCTGTCCAGATGTAATTACAGGAAAAGTGGAAATTCTTAAAAACAAAGGACAGGGGTGCCTGGGTGGCTCAGTCAGTTAAGCATCCGATCTTGATTTCAGCGCAGGTCATGATCTTGTGGGTTCATGAGTTCGAGCCCCACATGGGGCTTCTCACACTGACAGTACGGAGCCTGCTTGGGATTCTCTCTTTCTCCCTCTCTGCCCCTCTTGTGCACGTGCTCTCTCTCTCTCTCTCTCTCAAATAAACTTAAAAAGCAAAACAGGGGCACCTGGGTGGCTCAGTCGGTTAAGCATCTGACTTCGGCTCAGGTCATGATCTCACGGTCTGTGAGTTCGAGCCCTGTGTCAGGCTCTGTGCTGACAGCTCAGAGCCTGGACCCTGCTTCAGATTCTGTGTCTCCCTCTCTCTCTGACCCTCCCCCGTTCATGCTCTGTCTCTCTTTGTCTCAAAAATAAATAAACATTAAAAATAATTTTTTAAAAAAAAAGCAAAACAAAGGACAAATATTGAAACATCAGATTTTACACTGACCAGAAAAAAAAGAATGCACTAAATACTCTTCCCCATTAAAAAGGAGCAAAGAGCATCTCCCCTTCACTAAAGAATGGATCCCTTTTGTCTTTGACGAGCACAATGAAGAGTCAAACCTACTTTTCTTAAAGCTTAACTATTCCTCCATAAGTAAGGTGTAAGCACTAATTAACAATCCATCTACCAACCTATATTTATTCCCATAGACACCGATCACTCACACATTAGTAATGGATTAACAGTACACCACCTCTTCAAGGCAGACCCTTTGCTTCTTCCTGATGCCATGCTTTCCTTCATCTCCCATACTGTCATCCGTGGTATTATTACAAAAAGAGCTAACATTTATACAGTACTAGCTAGGTGCCATGCTCTGCATATAGCTTAAACACCTTAATTTATTGACTTATTTACTCTTCATATCAACAGTAAGATAGGTGCTATTGTTATCCCCACTTTAGAGAAGACTTCTGAAACATTTCTTGAATACATCCCCTCCTGAATACACCAGCGATCTAGTCTCTTTTTTTCCAACAGACTACATCAGTAGATTCTGACTGCTAGCTGCCTTTGGTACCTCACTCCTTAACCCTCAATCCATTCTCCACACTGCCTTCAGAATTATTTTTCTACAATGCTAAGTTAATCACATGATCCCTACTTAAATTCTTTACTAGTTCCTGACTATAAGATATACCTCAAATCCTTACCCCCCCCCCCCCCCGGCAAGATCTTTTACCACCTGTATACCATTTACCTACCTTTCCACTCTTCCCTACCCTACCCACTTTCTAGATTCCAATCTTAAAAAACTCCTCACTCTCCCCAGAAAACAGCAGACTAGAATGCTGCCATACCTTGCAAGTGCCATTTCCTCTGCCCAGAATGCCCATCCCCCATTTGCCAACCTGGCATAAACTTTTGCTCTTCCTTCAAGACTCTGCCTCCCTCATTAAACCTTTTCCATCCACTGGAGAACCTCTTCTGTGGGTACCCACTGCAGTCCCTTCTAATGGCACCTATCTCACAGTGCTATAAATATTTCCATACGAACGCTATTTTTGCTGCCAGA
The DNA here is from genome assembly GCF_027475565.1 of Acinonyx jubatus. Taxonomy (NCBI): domain Eukaryota; kingdom Metazoa; phylum Chordata; class Mammalia; order Carnivora; family Felidae; genus Acinonyx; species Acinonyx jubatus. Next base: position 31,799,932 of record NC_069393.1, read on the forward strand.
GTATGGCATCTGTAGGAGTAGAGTCCATTGTTAGTACATAATACATAGCCTGGCAAATCACAGACATTTAATAAATAGTGAATGAATTCGTAAACAAAAAACATTTACTTGTTCATAACAACTGTTGCCATCCAAATGGTGTAATATATGAATCTTGTAAACATTTCTTACTTTCCTACCCCACGGGAGGACTCAGGAATTTACAAGTTTTCTTACTACCAAGGACAATTATTCCATCTCCATCCTAAATTAGTTCATAAGATAATTACAAATCCCACAACTCTCCTTATATATGAAGAATCCTAAATTATATACCAAAGCTTTTACATATAAATTTTCTTCAGAGAAATAACACTAAACAGAAAAATAATCCCAATTGGGGGAGGGGAGACCCAGAACCATTAGTCATTTTTGCCCAGTGTCAGCCTTCACACTACAATGTGAGCAGAATTATGTAGTTTCTGGAGCTATAACCTATTCAGGTTCTCCAGGCAGCCTGAGAAATCCCCTGTTGCTATAAGCCCTCAGAATGTTCCACCAAACACAGTTTTGAATTACTGTTTTTCATTACTGATGTGCTTTCTACCAGACCCTGCTGTGAGATAAAATGGAATTATAGCAGCATTACCAGCTATAGAATGACTGAGAGATATACAAGGTTTGAATATACTTCTTGAACTCACAGTGAGACATCTTTGAATCTTAATGCAAGAGAGGAAAGAGTAAAAAAATAAGGCACAGTTTATCTGCAGATCACACAAATGAAAAATACCTTGTTGATGTCTGTGAGCAGCTAAATCCTACATTAAATACTCAGGCTCAGAGAACTGAAGCACAGGGATGATCATGATAATGTCTGTAGTGAAATAACATTTCTTATAAATTGATCAGCACAAAAGAAGGTGATTTCAGAAAACGCTCTTCTAAAAGGTAAGTTCAGTTTCCTTGGAGAGTCAAGGGTAAGGTCAAGGACGAGCACGCTACCAAATAAAGAGAAGAGAGGCCACGTATTTGAAAGGGAGAAGAGTTCAAGGAAGGGTGAGGGAAGGATAGGATGAGACCTGGGAGTAGAAAGGTCATCTGCTGTATCTAAAATGTGACCTTCACAACAATGTTTAAAAATGAAAACTGGGGAGCCTGGATGGCTCAATTGGTTAAGCATCTGACTCTTGGTTTCAGCTCAGGTCATGATCTCACAGTTTGTGAGCTCAAGCCGTGTTGGGCTCTGGGCTGACAGTGTGGAGCTTGCTTGGAATTCTCTCTCCCTCTCTCTCTGCCCCTCCCCTGCTCGCAGGCTCTCTCTCAAAAATAAATAAGTAAACATTTTTTTAAAATGAAAATTAGTATCTGTGGTAGGCAGAATTCTAAGAATGGCCTTCAACGACTCTCAGCCTCATATAACCCCCTCTCCTCCTCTGACTGGGGGGTGGAACTTGTGGATGTGATGAGACATCATTGCTATAATTATACTATGTTACATGGCACAGCTGACCTTAAGATAGGGAGATTATCCCAATGCACCTGACCTATACACATGAGCTCCTTAAACAAGGCAGAGGGTTCTCTGATGACAAAAGTCAGAGATTTGAAACACAAGAGGAATTTAATAGAAGCTAGTCCAGGAAAAGGGGCCCCCAGGCCTACAGCCACAGAGAAGTGAATTCTGCCAATAACCTGAACACATTTGGAAACAGATTCTTACCCAGGGCCTCCAAATAAAAGACCAGTTTGGGAGGTCATCTGGGTAGCTCAGGTGGTTAAGCATCCAACTACTGATTTCGGCTCAGGTCATGATCTCATGGTTCATGAGATTGAGCCACACATCAGGCTCTGTGCTGACAGTGCAGAGCCTGCTTGGGATTCTCTTTCTCCCTCTCTCTCTGCCCTTCCCCCACTTGTGATCTCTCGTTCTCTTAAAATAAATAAACTTATGGGGTGCCTGGGTGGCTCAGTCGGTTAAGTGCCTGACTCTTGATTTCAGCTCAGATCATGATCTCACAGTTCGTGAGTTTGAGCCCCATATTGGGCTCTGTGCTGAATCCTGCTTGGGATTCTCTGTCTCTCCCTCACTCTCTGCCCCTCCCCTGCTCACTCTCTCTCTCTCAAAATAAATAAATAAACATTAAAAAAAAAAAAAGACCAGTTTGGCCAACACTTTGATCTCAGCCATGTAAGACCCTAAGCAGGAAACCCACTGAACCCACCAGGTCGTCTGATCTACAGAACTACTACAGGACTGTGAGATGACAGATAGGTATGTTTTAAGCTGCCAAGAGTGACGCAATTTACTATGCAGCAACAGAAACTAATACACTAAATAGGGTACAAATATAAACTAATAAACTCATAGTTCATAGTACCTTTCACCCCCCCCCCCAGAGATCCCAAAAGGACTTGATATATTTGACATAGGCTACACAGGAGGATAAATTCACCTTTTAAAAATAATATTAATATTTGATAATAATGTTAATAAATTACTTTAAAAAGATCCTTCCATCCTGATTCAGGATGAAAGAGGGACATCCCTAATGAACAAAAGTTCTTCTTTTTTAAACAATTAGGGAATAAGAGGGGCACCTGAGTGGCTCAGTTGGTTGAGCATCTGACTTCAGCTCAGGTCATAATCTTGTAGTTCACGAGTTTGAGTCCCACATCGGGCTCACTGTTGTCAGCATAAAGCTCGCTTGGGATCCTCTGTCCCCTTCTCTCTGTCCCTGTCCTGCTTGCACTCTCTCTCTCTCCCAAGAAAATAATAAATAAACATTAAAAAAATTCACTTACAAAACCAAAACAATTAGGGAATAAGAGATGATTTGAAGTTGAAAAACCCAAGCACAACTAGGAAGGCTTTGCTATTCTTTTTCTAAATCCTCAAATACTATGTATATTACTATCCAATTTTAGTAAAGGCTGGTCTCATTGAAATACTTGCTCGGGGCACCTGGCTGGCTTAGTCAATGGCGTGTGACACTCTTAAATCTCAGTGTTGCCAGTTCAAGCCCCACGTTGGATGCAGAGATTACTTAAAAATAAAATCTTAAAAAAATAAAAATAAAAAAACACTCACTGAAAGACTGGTGAAACTGGTTAACAGACAAGCAGTCATCAAATATCTTCAATTTCTTTATTTTTTCAATATATTTTTTATATTTTAAAAGTAATCTCTATGCCTAATGTGGGACTCGAACTCCCGACTCTGAGATCAAGAGTAACACGTTCCACCAACTGAGCCAGCCAATTTCAATTTCAACACCACTCACATAATTTCCTGCAGTGACTCCCGGAACTAACCTCCTGTATTTGTTATATTGCACTGTATGAATTAGAGTAGTGACTAGGTCGCACACAACCCTGTATCATTCACTCTACTTTAGGATGGTAGCACCCACTAACTGCAATATCTTGGGCAAGTTACCCTCCCTAAATTTCCATTTCTTCATTAGTTAAATGGAATACTAATACCTATCACACAGGGATAGACTGCAGATTAAACAAAATAAACACAGGAACACTATCCAGCACACTGCAAGAGCTCACAATTACTTGCTATTTTATATGTCACTCAATGTTGAATAAGTGAATAAAAATAGTGGTAAACCCAGCCCTATTTATAATATTACAAATTATCAGAAGCATTGTTTATAATAGCCCCAAAGTGGAAACAACCCAAATGTTCAAGTGATGAATACAGGAACAAAATGTGGTATATACCCATACAATGGACTATTTTTCAGCCACAGAAAAAATGAAGTAGTGTTACATGATAAACCATGGATAAACCTTGGAAACTTTATAAGTGAAAGATGCCAGACACAGAAAGCTACGTGCCATATGATTTCATTTACATGAAATATTCAAAATAGACAAATCCATGGTGAAAGTAAATGAGTGGTTGTCAGAGTTTGGGAGGAGGAGGCAATGGGGAGTAACAGCTTAATGGACAGGGATTTCTTTTGCGGGGCAATGGAAATATTATGGAATTAAGACAGTGGCGATGGTAGCACAATGTAGTGAATATATCACTGAACGGTGCACTTTAAAAATGGGAATTTTACGTTATATGAATATCTCAATTTCAAAATATATGAGAATATCTCCTTTAGCCCACGGAAAATTAACTCCCATAGCACTTGTCCTTCTGCCATCAATAACTATAAAAACGAGATAAAATATATAAAACAAATGTTTCCAGACATTAGATTAACAGATGGTCCTGAACGGTGACACCTACGTTAGGAGAAAAAAGCAAACTGAACCCCATCCTGGCTTTTTGAGTGGAGACAATTTCCAGACAGTGGCACAGAGTGGGAAACCCAGAGTCCAGTGATCCCAATGAGTTGAAGTGACAAAAAGTGGAATTCAGGAAATGAATGCCAAGGCAAATAAAATTTGAAGGGCCAAGTGTGAAAGAGGAGGAAGCTAAGTTTAAAAAAGATGGGAAGGGGGGAGCTCAAGAGATCTGCATAAAGTCTCTTTGAGACTCTGGCTGAACAAAAATCTGCACATGCAGAGGGTGAAATCCACAAGACAAGAACAGAAGCTGTAAGCCAAACAATACCCAAAGCTCAAAGAGCAGGTAAACACTCAAGTTCTCACCAGCCAGAGGGGACAGACCATTCTTGAATACACAGAGCATTAAACAGAGATACCAGAAAGGATACACCTAAGTACGTAGTGAGGCTAAATTAGCCCTAGAGTAAAGAATACTCTATTCTGTCCTTAAGGGGCTTAAAAACAAGCTTTGGGAGTACCTGGGCAGCTCAGCTGGTTAAGCGTCCGACTTCGCTCAGGTCATGATCTCGCAGTTTGTGGGTTTGAGCCCTGCGTCAGGCTCTGTGCTGACAGCTCAGAGCCTGGACCTGCTTCGGATTCTGTGTCTCCCTCTCTCTCTCCGCCCCTCCCCTACTTGTGCTCTCTTTCTCATTCAAAACTGAATAAAACATTTAAAAAAAATTTTAAATAATAATAATAGTAATAACAAGCTTTGGAATGATTATGCTGATCCACAAATAACTGTCTTCCTGAACAAAATTTTAAGACTCTCTAAAGAGAAAAAAAGTTGCTCTTAATGAAGTAAATTCACAATGTTCAGCATCCAATAAAAAATTACCATACATGCAAGCAGAAAAATGTGACCCATAAGTATGTAAAAAATCAGTCCACAGAAATAGATCTAGAATGCTATCATACTAATAGTATTGGTGGACAACGAGTTTAAAATAGCTATTATAAATATGCTCAATAGTTCAAGGAAAACCTAAAGATACTGAGAAAAGGGTGTTTTAAAAAAAGAAATAGGGGGCAACTGGGTGGCTCAGTCGGTTAAGCATCCGACTTCGGCTCAGGTCATGATCTCACGGTTTATGAGTTCAAGCCCCGCGTCAGGCTCTGTGCCGACAGCTCAGAGCCTGGAGCCTGCTTCGGATTCTGTGTCTCCCTCTCTTTCTGCCCCTCCCCTGCTCATGCTCTGTCTCTGTCTTAAAAATAAATAAAACATTAAACAAATTAAAAAAAAAAAAAAGAAACAGAACTTCAACAGGTAAAAAATAAGAGCAAAAATGAAAATTCCATTGAATGGGATTAATAACAGATTAGAAACTTGAAAAAAAAAATCAGTGAACTTGAAGACATAACTACAGGAACTATCCAAACTAAAGCAAAGAGAGAGAGAGGGGAAAAAAAAAGTATGGAAGCAAAATGAACAGAACTTCAGTAACCTGTGCACCAGTATCAACTGATCTAATATATATGTAATCAGAGTTCCAGAAGGAGAAGAGGAAAAGAAATAATAATGCCTGAAAATTATCCAAACATGGAGCAACATCAGCACAACAGCATCTAATAAAATCCAAGCCCTCATTCCCCCATGAAAATACCAAATAAACAACAGACAGACCAATGTAGCTTTGGGAAAACTCTAGAAACTAATTACAAAGCAGCAACAACCAAGCAAATGCCTAACCCTAACCAAGAGAAAGCTGTACTCAAAATGGTAGGAAATTTCAAGTTTTCTCTCCACCCTTTGCCAGACTCCTTCCTCAGGGGAGCACAACAGGTCAGGAGGAAGCCACTCAATTTCCACTCGTTCATGAGGGCTGAAGGAAGAGTGAAAGTAGCCTGCAGTGTTCTGGCTTGTTAGGTGGCTGTCTGAAGAACTGGTTTCTGTCCTGCCTGACTTGGAGTGCTGCTGGGAACAGTGGCATAGTCTGGACAACATGCTGGAGGCCATAAGTAATGCTAAATTCTGCCTATGAAGCAAGAGAGCTGCAGGAGAAAGCAGACCTACAGGTATCTGGGGGCAAGAGACTATAGGCAAAGGAATACAACAGAACTACAAAAGGCTCCCAAAAAAAAAAAAAAGCAGTGGTGAAATCTTAGAGAAATTAAGGCCCTTAACAGCAGCCATGTATATGGCTTGGCACACACACAGGCCAAGGAAGACACATCCAGAAAAGATTTGAGAGGACCCTGAAACAAATCTGAGACAATTTAAGCAGCAAAATAATTAAGCACAATAGTAAATTATAAGCACTTGGAAAAAACTGAAATTCATGAAACCATACCAATAATAGATAAATTTAAAAGTAAAGAGAGAAGGAAGGTGTCCACTTGTATGAGAATGTAGAAAGCTGAATACCAAATGCAGAGTAAGTACTAGAGTTAGAAAATTACCATTTTGAAATCATCATGGTCAAGACCGGATCAAGTAAAATTCATCAATGGCTGCTAAGTCCAGGGGAAATGTTGATGAGGAGAAAAGAATCTGCATGACCTTAGAATATCTCCCTACAGACTTATTAGTTGTAAGGGAGATACAATATAGTTATTATACTTAGGAGAAATCGGGCAAATCTTGACTGGATATAACATCACTTATGAAAAACAGATGAACATTTATGCCCCCGATGTGGTATTTTTATAAGAATACAATATCACCTATGCAATACTCTGATTGAGAAAGTATAGGGGCATGCCTGGGTGGCTCAGCCAGTTGGGTGTCTGACTTAGGCTCAGGTCATGATCTTGCAATCAATGAGTTTGAGCCCCACATCAGGCTCTGTGCTGATAGCTCAGAGCCTGGAGCCTGTTTCAGATTCTGTCTCCCTCTCTCTCTCTGTCCCTCCCCCACTGATACTGTCTCTCTCTCTCTAAAATAAACATTAAAAAAAAAAAAAAGTATAACATAAAGCTAACCATGAGGAAACACAGGACAAATGCAAAAAGAATGCTGTTTTTAAGGCTTATTTTTCTTTATTTGAGAGAGAAAGTGCAAGCACATGCAAGTACAAGAGAGGGGAAGAGGGACAGAGGGAGAATCCTAAGCAGGCTCCATGCTCAGGGTGGAGCCTGAGGCGAGGCTTGATCCCACAACCCGGGGATCAAGACCTGAGCCGAGGGGTGCCTGGGTGGCTCAGTCAGTTAAGCAACTGACTTCGGCTCAGGTCATGATCTCATGGTTCGTGCCCCGCATGGGGCTCTGTGCTGACAGCTCAGAGCCTGGAGCCTGCATCGGATTCTGTGTCTCCCTCTCTCTGTGTTCCTCCCTTGCTCATTCTCTGTCTCTCAAAAATAAATAAATGTTAAAAAAATTAAAAAAAAAAAAAAGACCTGAGCCGAAATCAAGAGACAGACATTCAACCAACTGAGTTACCTAGGTGCCCCAAGAATTCTGTTTTTAAAAGAATGTTGGAAAGGACTGTATTCTTCAAACATGTCAATAACATAAAAGTCAGAAAGGCTATGAAATGCTCCAGCTAAAAGAGGTTAGAAAAGGCCCTTCATCCTGAGGCTGAAGGAAGGCAGCTCTTCAGAGCCAGCAGGGAGTTATACAGAACATTGGTTCTCTCTCCCAGAGAGCACCTGCTGCACGAGGGATAAAAGGAGCAAAAAAAGACAAATAATAGTCAAGGGAAGAAATGCAACTATTAGGGTAAGGCCAGAGAGCAAAAGGAACAATGAGAACGAAGGTTACTTGGCAAGGTTGGGGAGAGGAACATACTGGCCAAGTAGATGGCAGGCGAGACTCTTGGAGGTCTATGCACAACTCAAGCCAGTTTTCCAGTAAGTCTTAACCCTGAATGCTACAGCAACAAAGAATGGTCTTCAAGTCTCAACCCAGAAACAGGACTAGAAACTCGGTGGAATTGGCATTACTGACTTTCCCAGTACACAAAACTAAACCATAACTTGAAGACCTTCCCTAAGAGGAGTGGTCACGGTATCTGTATCCCAGATTGGAGGAACAGGGAAGGCCCAGGGAACTTCAACAAACAAATCAAGGCACACGTGGTAGAAGGTCCAAACACTCTACCACTACAAGCAAGGAGAAGCTTTGCAGAGGACTGACCAGTGGGATAGAGCGGCCAAAACGCAACAACAGAGTGCATGCAACATACATCAAAAACACTTCCTAAAGTGACAACTCTGGACAGTGTATGATCCCCTTTTTATTTTTTATTTTTTTTTAAATTTTTTTTTCAACGTTTATTTATTTTTGGGACAGAGAGAGACAGAGCATGAACGGGAGAGGGGCAGAGAGAGAGGGAGACACAGAATCGGAAACAGGCTCCAGGCTCCAAGCCATCAGCCCAGAGCCTGACGCGGGGCTCAAACTCACGGACCGTGAGATCGTGACCTGGCTGAAGTCGGACGCTTAACCAACTGCGCCACCCAGGCGCCCCCCGATCCCCTTTTTAATAGAGTAGTACTCACAGGTGCAGGACACATAACAAGCTATTAAAACACGCAAAAGACACAAACTTAGCCAAAATGACAAAATTGAAGCATGCTCCCAAAAGAAAATTCAGGAAAAAATTACAGCCAGAGAATTGCTCAAAACAGAACAGAGGTTAAACACAAAAACTAAATGCAATTCCTGACCTTACCCTGGAACTTGTATTGGAAAGTTTATAAAGGATCGATCATATTAGAGCATATGAGTATTTGTTATACTATTTCTTTTCCCAATTTTTATAAATTTTAAATTATTTCCAATTAAAAATAAAAAAGCAACTAAACATCTTACACATAGAGGAACAAAGAATTTTAACAGATTTCTTATCAGAATCTACATAAGCCAGAAGACTATGGAATAATGTCTTTATGGTGCTGAGAGAAAAAAACTATCAATTTAGAATCCTATAGCCAGTAAAAATTATCTTTCAAAAAAGATGACCTAAATAATTTTTCAGACAAATAACAGCTGAGAGAAAGTGTTTCCAGAAGACTTGAACTATAAGAAATCTTAAGTTGTTTATATAGAGAAGCAAAATTAATGACAATGAGACAAAGTCAGAAGGAAAGAAAGAGATGGTGTATTGTAAGGTTCCTCACTGTACATAAAGTAGTGTAATAGTATCTGGAGGTGATGAATTAAGGACGTACATTGTATACCTTAGAGCATTTGCTTAAAAAATGAACAGGTATAGCTAATAAGTCAATAGAGCTGATAAAATTAAAAATTTTAAACACCTGGGGTGCCTGGCTGGCTCAGTCAAAAGAAGTGTGCAACTCTTGATCTCAGGGCCATGGGTTTGAGCCTCATGTTGGGTGTAGAGACTGTTAAAAAACAAACTTTAAAAGAAAAAAAAGTAGCTGTTTAAAAATAAAATAGGGGTGCCTGGATGGCTCAGTCAGTTAAGTGTCCGACTTCATCTCAGGCCACAATCTCATGGCTTGTGAGTCCAAGTCCCGCACTGGGCTCTGTGCTGACAGCTAAGAGCCTGGAGTCGACTTCAAATTCTGTGTCTCCCTTTCTCTCTGCTCCTCCCCTACTCGTACTCTGTCTCTTTAAAATGAATAAATGCTAAAAAAAAAATTTTAATAAAATTAAATTTTTAAACACCCTCAATTCAAAAATTGTAGGAAAAACTTGACCAATGAAAAGACAGGATAAAAAATTGCAAAATGGTAGATCTAAAGCCATCCATATCTATAATTACATTAAAAGTAAATGGTCTAGGGACACCTGGGTGACTTAGTTAAGCATCCAACTTTTGTTTTCAGCTTAGGTCATGATCTCACAGTTTGTGAAACTGAGCCCTGTGTCGGGCTCTGCGCTGACAGCACGGGGTCTGCTTGGGAATCTCTCTCTCTGCTCCTCCCTACCACCACCACCACCCGCACCCCTGTCTCTGCCCCTCCCCTGTCCACACACTCTCTCTCTCAAAATAAATAAATAAACATTTATTTAAAAGAATGTCCCCTCTCACATTTTCTATTCAGCACAATACTGGAGGCCCTAGCAATGTAATAAGTAAAAGAAGTAATAGACACGTAGATTAAAATGGAAGAACTAGGGGTGCCTGGGTGGTGCAATTGGTTAAGCATCTGACTCTTGATCTCGGCTCAGGTCATGATCTCACAGGTTTGTGAGTTCACGCCCCACATTGGACTGTGTGCTGATGGTGCAGAGCCTGCTTGGGATTGTGTCTCTCCTTCTCTCTGCTGCCCAACCCCCCCACCCCGTACACATGCCCTCTCTCTCCAAGTAAACTTAAAATTTTTTTTTTAAATTTTTTTAAAAATGGAAGAAGTAAAACTATCTTTATTCACAGATGGTATGATTATATACGTAGAAAATTCTTTTTTTACATTTTTAAAAATGTTTATTTCTGAGAGAGAGAGCGAGCAAGTGAGCATGAGCAGGGGAGGGGCAGAGAGAGAGAAAGAGAGACACAGAATCCAAAGCGGGCTCCAGGCTCTGAGCTGTCAGCACAGAGCCTGATGCGGAGCTCGAACTCATGAACTGTGAGATCATCACCTGAGCCGAAGTCAGATGCTCAACCAACTGAGATACTTGGGCGCCCCTATACATAGAAAAAAAAATTTTTTTTTTAAGTTTTTTTTTTTTAATGTTTATTTATTTTTGAAACAGAGAGAGACAGAGCATGAACAGGGGAGGGGCAGAGAGAGAGGAAGACACAGAATCTAAAACAGGCTCCAGGCTCTGAGCTGTCAGCACAGAGCCTGACGCGGGGCTCGAACTCACAGACTGTGAGATCGTGACCTGAGCCGAAGTCGGACGCTTAACCGACCAAGCCACCCAGGCGCCCCACATAGAAAATTTTAAGGAAACAACAAAGTAATTTGGTGTGAACTGAATTGTGTCCCCCTAAAATTCACAATGTTGAAGTCCTAATTCCCAGTAACTCATAATGTGACTATACTTGTAACTACGGCCTTTAAAAAGGTAATTAAGGTAAAATGAGGTCATACAGGTATGCCCTAATCCAATATGATGGTGTTCTTATAAAAAGAGGAGACTAGGGCACAAACACACAGTGAAGACCATGTGAAAACATCAAAAGAAAACAGCCATCTACAAGCCAAGTAGAGAAGCCTTATAAGAAACCAGCCCTGGGGCACCTGGTTGGCTCTGTCTCTAAAGTGTCTGACTTTGGATCAAGTCATGATCTGTTGGTTTGTGAGGTCAAGCTCCGCATCTCTTTCTCTCTCTCCCAAAATAAATAATAAATAAACTTTAGGGAAAAAAAACAGAAGAAGAAGAAGAAGAAAAAACCAGCCTTTTTAATACCTTGATCTCAGACTTCCAGTTTCCACTGTGAAAAAATAAATTTGTATTGTGTAAGCTATCCAGTGTGTGGTATTTTGTAAGAGAAGCCCTAGCAAACTAATACACGATTACAAGAATTGATAGATGAATTTAGCAAGGCCACAGGATACATACACAGTCTAACATACAAAAATCAGCTGTATTTCTTTTTCTTTTAACTGTTTATTTATTTTTGAGAGACAGTATGCCAGCAGGAAGAGGTAAAGAAAGAGGGGGACAGAGGATCTGAAACAGTCTCTGCCCTGACAGCAGCGAACCGATGTGGGGCTTGAATTCATAAACCATGAGATCGTGACCTGAACTACAGTGTGACGCTCAACCAACTGAGCCACCCAGGTGCCCCTCAACTATATTTCTATACAGTAATAATACACAAGTGCAACCGAAATTAAAAGATACCATTTCCAATAGCATCACAAAATATGGAAAACTTAGGACAATTTTAATACAAGTAGCATAAAATTGGGAAATGAAATTAAAAAGCAGTTTTGTTTATAGTAGCATCAAAAACATAAACACTAGGAATAAAATTTAATAAGATGTATGTGCAACCTGTACAATGAAAACTATAAAATATTACTAAGAGAAACTGAAAAAGACCTAAACAATAAATATATACTATGTTTATTGACTAAAAGATTCAATACTATTAAAATATTAATTCTCCCCAAAATGATCTATAGACTCAACACAATTCCAGTCAAAAGCCCAGCAGGCATTTTTATACCAATCAACAAGATGATTCTAAAACTTATATGAAAATCAAGGGGCATCTGGCTGGCTCAGTCAGTAGGGCATGCAACTCTTGATCTTGGGGTTGCGAGTTCGAGCTTCACAATGGGGGTAGAGATTACTCAAAAAACTAAAATTTAATTTAAAAAATAGTAAAATCTATATGGAAATCCAAGTATTATAAATGGAAAAAAATCTTTAAAAAGAACAAAATTGGAGAAGTTATATTATCTAATCAGAAGACTTATAAAGCTATAGTAATCAAGATTGTATAACATTGGTGCAAAGATACACATGTAGATAAATACACAGAATAGAGTCCAGAAACAGACTCAAACATGAAAGATCATTTGATTTTCAACAAAGGTAGCAAGGCCATTCAATGGGAAAAGGATGGTCTTTTCAACAAATGGCACTTGAACTAGACATCTATATGGTAAAAAATGAACCTGAATCCTTATCTCCCACCACACACAAAAATTAACTTCAAATGAATTACTGACCTAAACATTAAAGTTAAAACATACAACACAGTTTTACAGTTTGTAGTTTACAAAAGAAAACTTTGACATCTTAAAAAGGCAGAGATTTTTCAGAGGCAACACAAAAAGTACAGACCATAAAAAAAAATTGGATTCCATCAAATTAAAAATTTCTGCTTTTTACGGGGCACCTGGGTCACTCAGTTGGTTGAGCGTCCGGCTTCGGCTCAGGTCATGATCTCACGGTTTGTGGGTTTGAGCCCCGCGTTGGGCTCTGTGCTGACAGCTTGGCGACTGGGGCCTGTTTTGGATTCTGTGTCTCTCTCTCTCTCTCTGCTCCTCCCCTGCTCGTGCTCTGTCTCTCTCTCTCTCTCTCTCTCAAAAATAAATAAACATTAAAAAAAATTATAAAAAAAAAAAGAAAAAGAAAAAAATTTTCTTTTAAAGTCTATTTTTATTTATTTAAAAAGTTTTTTTTAATATTTTATTTATTTTTGAGAGAGAGACAGGAGTGCGAGTGGGGGAGGGGCAGAGAGAGAGGAAGACAGAATCAGAAGCAGGCTCCAGGCTCTGAGCTGTCAGCACAGAGCCCGACATGGGGCACGAGCCCACGAACAATGAGACCATAACCTGAGCCAAAGTTGGACCATAATGCCGGAGCCACCCAGGCACCCCTCTGTATCTTGTTTTTGATGGCTGTCACACTGCAGTATGTGTGTGTCAAAACTGGGACATTACACTATAAGTAAATTATAACTCAATAAAGTTGACATCTAACATAGAAGTTGGTATCTAACATAGAAAAAAAACTATCAAAAAATTAAACTTTATGTTCCTTTAGCCCACATATTCTACTTCTTAAGAATTTACCCCAAAATGTATTCCAAAGAAATCATGAGCCAAGAACATAAAGATGCATGTACAAAAATGTTCATTATAGCATTATTTAATAGAAATAATTTCCTTTAATGTTCCATTAAAGGGGGACTGCTTAAATAAGTTGGGGTACATTCATAAAATACTTTATGGTAATTGAAAACACTAATTAGATTTATATGTATTTACCTGGAACATCCTGTTAAATCAAAAGGTGGGTACAAAACAGTGAATACTGGGGTACTTGGGTGGCTCAGTTGGGTGAGTGTCTGGCTCTTGATCTCAGCTCAGGTCATGATCTCATGGTTCATGAGACTGAACCCTGCATCGGGCAGTGCAGAGCCTGCTTGGGATTCTCTCTCTCTGCCCTACCCATTCGCTCGCTCTTGTTCTCTCTCAAAATAAACAAACATTAAAAAAAAAAAAAAACCACAGCAAGTATGACAAATTTTATTTTAATAAGTATGATAAATTTTATTTTAATAAATGTATATAATACATATGTAAATTCAAAAAATTTATGTGCCAACTTTATACCAAGAGGTATCTTTTTCCTAAAAATAAGAGAATGTTGAGCCCATTCTTATTTTGGAGCTAAGACATGATCAGAGATATCAAATGAGTTTCAGAGGAACCAAAACAAGACTGAACGCCAGTCTTTCATGAAACTTCTGTCTCAATGAATAGGTATGTGCTCTTCAAAGCTACCAGAAAGGGGGGGGGGGGCACCTGCCTGGCTCAGTAGGTAAAACACCCAACTCCTGATCTCAGGGTTTTAAGTTCCAGCCCCACGCTGGATGCAGAGATTACTTAAGAATAAAATCTGGAAAAAAAACCAAAACAAAACAACCTACTGGAAGGAAATTCATCTAAGTTAGGGTAGTAAGTGCAGATCACTACTAGAAAATGCCTATAGGCTCTTACAGCCATCAGCCTGTTGTTCTAACATCAGAATGAAAACCACTAAAAATTTCATATAATAGGTAGATAATGGTCACTTACTACTTATTTACTCTTTTATGCTGTACTTACTCCCCTGCTGTTATCAGAACCTGATTTAAAAGCAGGAAGAAAGCAATGTCACTATGGAGTCTCCCTGAAAGCAGGAAGAAAGTACTCTGACCTGATTAAGGCCAGCATGACATCCACAGTGGCCAATCCTATTCTAGTTGAATTAAAGCAATCATTCTCCAATATTTGTTCCCTGTCAGCCCATGTCAGGAACCACAAGAAAAGGGAGAAAGTGTACACACACACACAGACAAAAAGGCTTACTTATTACAAGCTGCTTATTGCACACCAAACATTTGTAACTTTTCAAAACAATATAAATCACTGAGCTTCAATAAGTTGGTATTTATAAGGTAAAATAATTTCAAAACTTACCAGCCCACACTGAAACTTCAGTGTTCCTGATCTCCTACCCCACCCTCCAACGAGAATGAAATCATCTTGCTATGAAATGCTAAAGGGAAAAAAAGACATTCTGACGGCTTACTAATTTTATACGCACACTATATACATATATATATATATGTGTGTATATATATATATAGTACATACATATATATACTGCATACATACATAGTATTTAATTTATAAATGTGCCCTTGTTCAAGCACATAAATGCCAGTTAATCACTTAAAAATGGGTTATATAATTCCACACTGTCTACTCATATTTTCCAGTCTGAATCTACTCACCTTTCTAGCCTCCTTAAAAAAAATTTTTAGGGGTGCCTGGGAGGATCAGTCAGTTAAGTGTCTGACTTAGGCTCAGGTCACGATCTTGCAGTTCATGGGTTTGAGCCCCACGTTGGGCTCTGTGCTGACAACTCAGAGCCTGGATCTGAAGCTCAGAGCCTGGAGCCTCCTTTGGATTCTGTGTGTGTGTGTGTGTCTTCTCTCTGCCCCTCCCCCACTCATGCTCTGTCCCTCTCCTTCTCTCTCTCTTTCAAAAATAAACATTAAAAACATTAAAAGCAAAATATTTTTAATTCTTATTTATTTTAGAGAGAGAGAGAAAGAGACAGAGACAGAGTGCAAGCAGGAGAGTCACAGAGAGGGAAACAGAATCTGAAGCAGGCTCCAGGCTCAGAGCAGAGCCTGATGTGGGGCTTGAACTCATGAGCAGCAAGATCATGACCTGAGCAGAAGTTGGATACCTAACCAACTGAGCCACCCAGCCACCCCTAGCCTCCTTTAAAAAAAAAATTTGGGGGGCACCGGGTGGCTTGGTTGGTTAAGCGTCCAAATCTTGGTTTTGGTTTAGGTCATGATCTCATGGTTCATGGGATCAAGCCCCAAATCGGGCTCTGCACTGACAATTCAGAGCCTGCTTGGGATTCTCTCTCTCTCTCTCTCTCTGCCCCTCCCCTACTTGTGAAATAAACTTAAAAAAATTTTTTAATTAAAAAATAATTTTTTTTTAATTTCAATAGAGTTGACATACAATGTTACATTAGTCTAGGTATGCAACACAATGATTCAACTTCTCTATACATTATGTCATGCTGTAGTCTCCTTCTTAAATAATCAATTTTAGGGTTTTTGGGTGGGTCAGTTGGTTAAGCATTTGACTTTGGCCCAGGTCATGATCTCACAGTTCATGAATTCTAGCCCTATATCAGGCTCTCCGCTGTTAGCACAGAACCCACTTCAGATCCTCTGTCCCCTTCTCTGTCCTCTCCCGCTCACGTGCATTCTCTGTCTCAAAAATAAACATTTAGAAGTATCTGAGTGGCTCAGATGGTTGATTTTGGCTCAAGTCATGATCTCATAGTTCGTAAGTTTGAGCCCTGCATTAGGCTCTTCTCTGAAAACACAGAGCCTGCTTGGGATTCTCTCTCTCTCTCTACCCCTCCCCTGCTCCCCCTTCTCCCCACCTCTCAAAAACAAATAAAAAGGGGCACCTGAGTGGCTCAGTCGGTTACATGTCCGACTGTGGCTCAAGTCATGATCTCATGGTTTGTGAATTAGAGCCCTGCATCAGGCGCTGTGCTGACAGCTCAGAGCCTGGAGTGTGCTTTGGATTCTGTGTCTCCCTCACTCTGCCCCTCTCCCAGTCACACACACTCTCTCTCAAAAATAAACATTAAAAAAATTTTTAATTTCATTTTAAATGAACATTAAAAGATAAATTTTTTAAAATTATCAATTTTAGCAATTCTTACTCCCTGTCCCACACAAGTACTTGGATTCTAATACTTCTACATCTGCGTATCTATATCTTGCTATATTCTAACACTGAAGACCTAGCTGAGCAATAGAATAGGATAGGAGAAAGCAAAGGAAAGGAAAGGAAAAGGGGGAAAAGAAAAATAAAAGGAATAGGGGGAAGGAGAAATCTTATAAAACTTTTTCACACAGAACATTTTCATTAACCCTGCACACAGCTATTAAAGACAGCCCTCGTCTTTTCTTAATACTCCAAGGAATACAAATAACTTTAACCTAAACAGCCATAAAATAGGAGTAGTAGCTACCATTTATTACATGCTTGTTATGTATCAAGCACCGTGCTGAGTACTTTATGTTACATTTAATCCTTCCTGCAATTCTCCAAAGCAAGCTGTAAAAATCTGGAGAGGTTCACTTGCCAAAGTCTACACATATAAGGAACCCAGAATCAGATCCAGGTTCATCTGTTTCGAGAACCAAAGATACTAACCACTGTTCTATTTCATTCCGTATGCTTTTATTCCTCTCTTTAGTACAAGATTGAGAAAACATAGCATGGACATCCATGTGCATAAAAATGAACCTTGACCTAAATGTCACACCTAATACAAAAATTAACTCGATCATAGATCTAAATATAAATAAGCAAAATTACAAAAATGCTAAGAGAAAACCTTGGTTATTTGGGGTTAAGCAAAGAGTTCTTAGACATGACATTAAAAGTATGATCCAGAGGCTTCTGGCTGGCTCAGTCAGAAGAGCATGTGACTCTTGATCTCAGGGTTGTGAGGTCAAGCCCCATACTGGGTATAGAGATTACTTAAAAATAAAATATTAATTAAAAATCTAAGGCTGCCTGGGTAGGTCAGTTGGTTAAGCATCCGACTCTTGATTTCTGTTCAGGTTCTGATCCCAAGGACGTGAGATCAAGCCCCTTGTCAGAGCCTGCTGGGGATTCTCTCTCTTTCCCTCTTTCTCTGTCCCTCTCCTCCCCAGTGCACACGCACATGCATGCACACCCACTCTCTCTCAAAATAAATAAACATTTAAAAAAAAATTGGAGCACCTGGGTGGCTCAACTGGCTAAGCATCCAAATCTTGGTTTCAGTCTAGGTCATGATCTTGCTGTTTCATGGGTTTGGGCCCCAGGCTGGCAGCCTGGAACCTGCTTGGGAATCTCTCCTCTCTCTCCCTCTATGTGCCCCTCCTCCACTCACACTGTCTCTGTCTCTCTCAAATAAATAAGCTTAAAAAAATCCATACAAGTCCCAAAAAAGTCCATTTTACTGCATCATAAATTTTTTAAGTTTACTTATTTATTTTGAGAGAGAGAGAGAGACAGTACCAGAAGGGGCTGGGGGGGGGGGGGTGGAGCCTGAGAGAGAGGACGAGAAAGAGAATCTCAAGCAGGTTCCATGCTGTCAGCGCACAGCCTGATGTGGGGCCTGAACCCACGAAATTGCAAGATCATGACCTGAGCCGAAAAAAAGAGTCAGATGCTTAACCAACTGAGCCATCCAGGCGCCCCATTTACTGCATTATAATTTTTAAGGTAAAATAAGATTTTTAAATTCTTCTCTAGGTAACTGGTTAACTAAATAGGGATTTTAAAAAATTAGAGTTTTACCTCATTATGTATCAAAATATATTCCAAATAAACTAAAAAGTTACACGCAAATTATGAAGTAATACTCATCCTCTTAATATATATGAAGCTCTTACAAATAAATTAAAAAATGAACACTCTTGGGGCACCTGGGTGGTTCAGTCGGTTGGGTGCCCAACTCTTGATTCCTGTTCAGGTCATGATCTCATAGTTCATGGGATGAAGCCCCACATCATGGGGCTCTGTGCTGGTAGCATGGGGCCTGCTGGGGATTCTCTCTCTCTCTCTCTCTCTGCCCCTCCCCTGCTTGTGCTCCCTCTCTGTCTCTCAAATAAATAAATAGGGGTGCCTGGGTGGCTCAGTTGGTTAAGCATCTGACTTCAGCTCAGGTTGTGATCTCTTGGTTCATGAGTTTGAGCCCTGCATCAGGCTTTCTACTGTCAGTGCAGAGACAGCTTCCGATCCTCCGTCTCCCTCTCTCTCTGTCCCTTCCCCGTGCTCACTCAGTCTCTCTCAAAAATAAATAAACATTTAAAAATAAACAAATAAACATTTAAAAAAAATGAACACCCTCAAAGATAAACAGGCCAAGACATAAAGAAACAAGAATTAAATACATGAAAAAGTCTTATCTGTACTCAGATCAATGGAACAGAGTAGAGAACCCAGAAATGGACTCACAAACGTATGGCCAACTAATCTTTGACAAAGCAGGAAAGAATACCCAATGGAATAAAGACAGTCTCTTCAGCAAGTGGTGCTGGGAAAATTAGACAGCAACATGCAGAAGAATGAACCTGGACCACTTTCTCACACCATACACAAAAATAAACTCAAAATGGATGAAAGACCTAAATGTAAGGCAGGAAGCCATCAAAATCCTCGAGGAGAAAGCAGGCAAAAACCTCTTTGATCTTGCCTGCAGCAACTTCTTAGTCAACATGTCTCTGGAGGCAAGGGAAACAAAAGCAAAAATGAACTACTGGGACCTCATCAAAATAAAAAGCTTCTGCACAGTGAGGGAAACAATCAGCAAAATTAAAAGGCAACCGACAGAATGGGAGAAGATATTTGCAAACAACATATCAGATAAAGGGTTAGTATCCAAAATCTATAAAGAACTTATCAAACTCAACACCCAAAAAACAAATAATCCAGTGAAGAAATGGGCAAAAGACCTGAAGAGACACTTCTCCAAAGAAGACATCCAGATAGCCAACCGACACATGAAAAAATGCTCAACATCACTCATCATCAGGGAAATACAAATCAAAACCACAATGAGACACCACCTCACACCTGTCAGAATGGCTAACATTAACAACTCAGGCAGCAACAGATGTTGGTGAGGATGCAGAGAAAGAGAATCTCTTTTGCATTGTTGGTGGGAATGCAAGCTGGTGCAGCCACTCTGGAAAACAGTATGGAGGTTCCTCAAAAAACTAAAAACAGAACTACCCTACGACCCAGCAATTGCACTACTAGGCATTTATCCAAGGGACACAGGTGTGCTGTTTCAAAAGGACACATGCACCCCCACGTTTATAGCAGCAGTATCAACAATAGCCAAAGTATGGAAAGAGCCCAAATGTCCACCGATGGATGAATGGATAAAGAAGACGTGGTATATACATACAATGGAGTATTACTTGACAATCAAAAAGAATGAAATCTTGCCATTTGCAACTACGTGGATGGAACTGGAGGTTATTATGCTAAGTGAAATTAGTCAGAGAAAGACAAAAATCATATGACTTCACTCATATGAGGACTTTAAGAAACAAAACAGATGAACATAAGGGAAGGGAAACAAAAATCATATAAAAACAGGGAGGGGACAAAACAGAAGAGACTCATAAATATGGAGAACAAACTGAGGGTTACTAGAGGGGTTGTGGGAGGGGGGGTGGGCTAACTGGGTAAGGGGCACTAAAGGAATCTACTCCTGAAATCATTGTTGCACTAGATGCTAACTAATTTGGATGTAAAATTTAAAAAATAAAATTTAAAAAAAAGCCTTATCTCACCAATAATCAAATAAATGAACAATCAAGCAATAAACTAATATTTTTTGGCAACTGGATTACAAAAAAAAAAAAAACCTTAAAAGAATGGTAACACCAATATTGGCAAGGATGAGAAAAGGAAACTCAAGAAAACTACAGTTTGACATATAGTGTTATAACATTTCCTAAAGGTAATTTGGAGACATATATATCAAAACCCTCACTCTTTCTCTCTCTCAAAAGTAAATAAACATTAAAAAAGAAAAAAAGGGGGGAGGGGTGCTTGGGTAGCTCAGTCAGTTAGGCATCTGATTTGGGCTCAGGTCATGATCTCAGCACTCGTGAGTTCAAGCCCCACGTTGAGCTCTGTGCTGACAGCTCGGAGCCTGAAGTCTGCTTTGGACTCTGTGTCTTGGTCTCTCTCTGCCCCTCCCCCACTCGTTCTCTGTCTCTCAAAAGTAAATACACATTAAAAAAAAAAATTGTACACACAAAGACTCTTTTCCATTTCCAAGAATTTACTAAGAAATTACTTAGACTAGCGCAGAAAAATGTATGCAAGAAGAGTCATAACATCATTATTTATAATGAAAAATAGAAATTTTAAAAGATAGAATAAATTATTATATATCTAGGTAATAGAATAATAAAAGCAGCCATTAAAAATCAAGTTATCTGGGGGCGCCTGGGTGGCTCAGTTGGTTGGGCATCCGACTTCAGCTCAGGTCATGATCTCACAGTTTGTGAGTTTGAGCCCCGTGTTGGGCTCTGCACTGACAGCTCAGAGCCTGGAGCCTGCTTCCGATTCTGTGTCTCCCTCTCTCTCTGCCCCTCCCCTGCTCGTGCTCTGTCTCTCTCTCTCAAAAATAAACATTAAAAAATTAAAAACAAAAATCAAGTTATCTGAACTGTTATCGAAATGAAATTATGTTTTTTAGTCATCACTGCTAGAATTTCCTTCCTGTCTCCAAAGCAAAAGTAAAGGTTTTTGTTCAATGACAAAACAATGATAATGGTATAGTGCAAAATTGCAAAGAAAGCAGGATATAAAATCATACACAAACCAAATTCTAATTTTTAAACATTTGTTTTTGTGCCACAATATTATCTTTCAGTGGTGAGATTATGGGTGACACTTTATTCATCTTTTCTTTATTTTCTAAACTTTCTAGAAAAAACATGTATTATAAAAAAAAAAGAAAAAATATTTATTAATGTTCGTAAGTTTTTTTAAACCAATGTTTCTTTAAATTGCCCAAAATTATATCCAAAAGGAGGTTTAAAATTTGTTTTCTAATCTAGATTATCTGCTCTTATCCTGGTCACAAGCATTTCACTGTTATATAAGAGGACAATTCCTCTTATGCAAATTTCTTCTAGTTACTAACCCCAAATAAGCCATTACCACCCAGGGCAGAAGATCTACAGATAATGGTACTTCATTAATATTTCCATACACAAGGTGCAGAACAGTATATATTTTAGAATCATCCTTTTATGTCTTGAAATTTTTAAAGAATAGTTCAGTAACACACAGAGGCTTATGTGCTGATATGTCTATATCTTTTTTTCAGTTCAGAATCAAAAGAAATCAGAAATGGTTACCTTTTTTGGTGGGAGAAGAAATTTATACCTTTCTACTGCTTGAATTATGAACGATCTTTGCACCCTTTCTTTTTAACTTTTTCTTTTGTTTTGTTTGTTGCTTACCATGGAGCACTTCTCCAGTACTTCCTCTTGGAACTTCAGGAATCGCTCCTGAACCTCAACTTCATTGAGGAAAAAGGCAAGGAAGTGAGTGAAGGGCTGCTTTCTTCTAAAAGTGAGCAAAAGAACATCGATCCGAGTTCGGGCTGAAATAACACCACTTCGATGCTGTCCAGTGATTACTGCAAGCAAAAAAAAAAAAAAAGGAGGGATGTTTAACATGACCATCAGATGCTTGTAAAATAAGTGACCTTGAGACTCTCATCTCTGGAGAGCTAAAACAGTCCCGAATGTGCACATAATCTCTGAACAAGGGACAGTATCAAGGGTAGGAAAGTTACCAATGAATTCAATCAAAGCAGAATGAGGTTTAAAAACAAAGCAGTGTCTGAGTGGCTCAGTTGCTTGGGCGTCCAACTTCCGCTCAGGTCATGATCTCGCAGTTCACGAGCTCTAGCCCTGTGTTGGGCTTTGTGCTGACAGCTCAGAGCCTGGAGCCTGCTTCAGACTCTATGTCTCCCTCTCTCTCTGCCCCTCCCCTGCTCACATTCTGTCTCTCTCTCTCAAAAATAAATAAACCTTAAAAAAAATTTAAAAACAGAATATCCTGGGGCACCTGGGTAGCTCAGACAGTTGAACATCTAACTCTTGATTTTGGCTCTGGTCATGATCCTAGGGAGTGGGATTGAGCCCCACATTGGCTTCACATTGCATAGAGCCTGCTTCAGATTCTCTCTCTCCCTCTGCCCCTCTCCCCCGTTCACACTCTCTTTCTCTCTAAAAGAAAAAATAAAAATAAAAACAAAAACAGAGTACCCTTAAGACCACCTGATGAAGTAGGAAAATGAGTTTAAAAAGCTACACAGCCAACCCTTATATCTTGCGGTGAGAATGTAAAATGGTGCAACAGCTACAGAAGAGTACGGCAGTTCTTTAAAAAGTTAAAAAGAGGGACACCTAGGTGGCTCAGTTGGTTAAGCATCTGACTTCAACTCAGGTCATGATCTCACGGCTTGTGGGTTCAAGCCCTGCATCCGGCTCTGTGCTGACAGCTCAGAGCCTGGAGCCTGCTTCGGATTCTGTGTCTCCTCTCTCTGCTCCTCCCCGACTCATGCTCTGTCTCTCTCTCAAAAATAAACATTTTTTTAAAAAAGTTAAAAGAGAATTACCATATGATGAGCAATTCCACTGTTATATAGAAACCCAAAAGATGTAAAAACAAGAGATGCCTGGTTGACTCAGTCAATAGAGCATGCGACTCTTGATCTTGGGGTCATGACTTGGAGCCCCACATTGTGGGTACGGTTTACTTTAAAAAAAAACAACAGATTTTAAAAAATAATAATATGAAATACAAGAAGAAAAAAATCCAGAAAAAACATTAAAAAAAAAACAAACAGGTGTTCAAAACCACTTGTATACAAATGTTCAGAGCAGCTCTATTCACAATACCAAAAAGTGGAAACAATGGAGGTATCCATTAACTGATAAATGGATAAACAAAATGTCCTGTCTCCATATAATGGAATATAATTCAGCCATAGAAAAGAGAATGAAGTACAGGTACATGCAAAATTATAAATGAACCTTGAAAACATTACACTAAGTGGAAGACCCCAGATACAAAATGTCACTGTATGTTTCCACTGATAAGAAATAGCCAGAACAGACAAATGCAGAGGGACAGAAAGCAGATTAGTGGCAGCCAAGGACTGGAGGTAGAGAGGAGCGGGGAGCAATTGCTTAGAGGGTATGGGATGATAAAAATGTTCTGAAACTAGATAATGGTGATGGTTATACAACACTGTAAATGCACTAAATGTCAGTATATTCAACACTCTAAAATTATCAAAGGCAGGAGTGGGGGCTGGCTGGCTCACTCAGTACAGCATGGAGCTCCTGATCTCGGGGTCATAAGTTCAAGTCCCACGTTAGGTGTAGAGTTTATGTAAAAAAAAAATGGTCAAAATGGTAAACTTCATGTTGTGTATATTTTAACCACGATTTTAAAAAAGTATGAATACATCACATAGAAATTTAAATAACAATATAAAAAATTAAGAGCAAAAACTGGAATTTTCTGTCATGTGAATTTTATCTCAATTTAAAAAAAATACTGTGGAAATAATTATTAGACATTCACTACAGTGAAAGGCCAAAGGAGAGTCTACTACATATATATAATCCTATCATATATGTCTGAAAACAGGGGGTACCTGAGTAGCTCAACCGGTTAAGCGTCCAACTCTGGATTTTGGCTCAGGTTGTGATCTCATGGTTCATGAGATCGAGCCCCGCATCAGGCTCTGTGCTGACAGCGTGGAGCCTGCTTATGATTTTCTCTCTTCCTCTCCCTCTGCCCCTCCCCAGCTCACTCGCTCTCTCTCTCTCACAATAAATAAACTTTAAAAAAAAGTATGAAAACAGAAAATTAAAATCTTTATCTTTATCTACATTATATGGATGGATACCAAATGCCCATGTTTTGGTATAATCTGGCCTTCTTTGATCTAGACTATGTCTTTATGTATAAATGAAAGTTGGTGGGGGAGCCACAAAGCACAGACCACTGTCTGCAAAGAAAGAAAATCATTTAGGGATAATACAATCTCTGTGTAAGCAGAGATTAAATCTCTAGGTTGTAGAACTGGCAGGGCGTGGTTCAAAACAGCAACTAAGGAAAGGTGCAAAAGATAAAAACAAAGAACAAAATTGGCATTTTAACAGACTATTTTTTGAGAAAGAGAGGGCGCAAGTGAGCAAGGGCAGAGAGAGAGAAAGAGAGAGAGAGAAAGAGAGAGAATCCCACCAGGCTCAGAGAGGTAGAGAGAGAGAAGTGGGGCTCACCCAATGCAGGGCTCATGCTCACTTGAAGCAGGGTTCATCCGAAGTGGGGCTCATGCTAGCCCAAAGCAGGGCTCAAGCTCACCTGATGCAGGGCTCAGACTTGTGAACTGTGAGATCATGACCTGAGCCAAAGTCCAAAGGTTAACCAACTGAGCCACCTAGGTGCCCCTCAACAGACTATTTATTAAAATGGTTAAAGACAGACTTCTGAATAGGATATAAAATATTAAGGTATTAACTGTAATAGCAGCAAAATGGGCTATGTGCTTTAAAGACCACAAAGCTTGTCCTTCCAAGCAACTGCGGAAGGCAAAGAGATAATTCCATGTATTTTCCTAACACTCTCTGTTAGAGCACTTGAAATTTTCAATAAAAACAACCTTTTCTAAGAATGAAAGTATCACAGCCATTTTATTACAAAGAAACAAGACAGAAATATCCAGGAAAAGAGGTAGATTATGAATGAATGGATTAACAGCATGAGAACCATTGCCTAAGTAAAAAACTGACAGGAGTAATAGCCAAAAAAACGTAAGTAGAGATACAGTGTTTTCTAATGACATTATTTATATTATCAGACAGAATACCTGGAGAATCCAAAAGACTCAAATGCTCAGTGAAGGGATCTATCTATCCATGCGTAGTAGATACTCAAATGCTGTGCTAGAGAAATGCTGATAAAGGAGGTTCAAAGGCAAACAGAGACAAAATTAAAGGAGAGTAGAAATTACCTCTGCCAGAGACCAAAAATTTGGTGAGAAATTAAAAGGAAAAGGAGAAGGAAAGGATGCTTAAAACTCGTCTTTATGTTTTACTTCTGTAAACATCTGGTACAAAATGTTAAATCTATTCTTTTTTATTAAGAAGGTGGTTTGGGGGGCACCTGGGTGCCTCAGTCGGTGAAGTACCCAACTCTTGATATCAGCTCAGGTCATGATCTCGCTATCTCCACCTTGGGCTCAGTGCCAAGCGTGGAGCCTGCTTGAGATTCTCTCTCTCCCACTCCCTCTGCTCCTACTCTGCTCACGCATGGTCTTTCTCAAAATAAATTTAAAAACTTAAAAAAAAAAAAAAAGAAGGTGGTTTGGTAGGAAGTAAGACCAGGGTACCTGGGTAGCTCAGTCAGTTAAGTGTCTGACTTCGGCTCAGGTCATGATCTGAGTTCATGAGTTCGAGCCCTGTGTAGGGCTCTCTGGTGTCAGCGCAGAGCCTGCATTGGATCCTCTGTCCCCCACTGTCTCTCTCTGCCCCTCGCCAACTTATTCTCTCTCTCAAAAATAAGTAAACATTAAAAAAAAAAAAAAAGACAGACCAATGAGATGCTTTCATTTTTGTAACACAGTAAACTGAAAAGGGCACTGAAAGGTGCTCAGAGTGACTTCCCAAAAAGCCTCAAAACTGATCAAATAATGACTAAAGATCAAATATGATGAGGTTAGAAATATTCTACAAACACTAATATCTGAGAAGACCAAAATTCAGCTGGTCTAGTGACTACAACATGGGATACAGAGGAAAAAGAGAATTAAAGGCATTGACATTAAACCTTTTTTTTAAGTTCTTTATTTATTATTTATTTCTGAGAAAGACAAGAGAGAATGCGAGCAGAGGAGGGGCAGAAAGAGAGGGAGAATATCAAGCAGGATCTGGGATGTCAGTGCAGATCTCATGAAACTGTGAAATCATGACCTGAGCCAAAATCAAGTCAGACACTTAACTGACTGAGCCACTCAGGAACCAGACATTAAACTTTTAAAAACCAATTCTCTAACTACAATAACAATATAATTTTATTTTTTTATTTTAGAGAGAGAAGAGAACACGTTTGAGCGGGGGAAAGGGGCAGTGGGAGGAGAATATTAAGCAGCCTCTACACTCAGCATGGAGCCCGACACAGGGCTCAATCCCATGACCCTGGGATCATGATCATGACGTGGGCCAAAATCAACATCAAGAATTGGATGCTCAACCAACTGAGCCACCCAGGTGCCCTGACAGTATCATTTTAAAAGCATTTTCTGAGGGGCACCTGGGTGGCTCAGTTGGTTAAGCGTCCGCCTTTAGCTCAGGTCATGATCTCATGGTTCATGAGTTTGAGACCCGCATTGGGCTCTGTGCTGATAGCTCAGAGCTGGGAGGCTGCTTCAGATTCTGTGTCTCCCTCTCTCTCTGCCCTCCCCGGCTCATGCTCAGTCTCTGTCTCTCCCAAAAATAAACACCTTTTTTTTTTTTAATATAATGTAAACCATTTGAAAGGGAGAGAGAGACAGAGCATGAGTAAGGAATGGGCAGAGAAATGAAGACAGAATCCAAAGCAGGCTCCAGGCTCCGAGCTGTCAGTACAGAGCCCAATGCGGGGCTCGAACTCACAAGCAGCAAGATCATGACCTGAGCCGAAGTCGGATGCTAAAGCAACTGAGCCACCCACCCAGGTGTCCCAAAAATAAACATTAAAAAAAAAAAAAAAAGAAAAGAAGCATTTCTGATACCCTGAGACTTCAAAACAGCCTAGACGACCAGATCCTTGCCAAGAGGACAAATTAAAAACTACTAGATCATTCCCTTCTTTAGCCTCTCTAGTTTTAGGAGAGGCAAAAGAAAATGAATAAACAAAAGCAAATACCACACCAGTGCAACCTGTCTTAGTCTCACATTATGACTCAATTTACTCTAACCAATAAATTTGATTTTTCTGTATGCTATACTTCCCTACAAGACCAATAAATCAGTTTATCCTCGTTTTCCAATTAAATTAGTTCCACTAAATTCTTACTTTTAACGATTAGACACACGGGTTTCCACACTGAAATATTTGTGCTTTCTAAGTCAAAATGGAATCTTTACAACCTGCCTACCCTTTTCTGGATAAGTTTTGGAATGACTCCAGCATCTTAAAATGCCTAAGAACTCCACATTTATACCATGTTATAATTTTTACTGCAATAAAAGTTGTTATAGCTACTATACAGATAGAAAAAATGAGAAATATATTCAACTGTTAACAGTGATTATGTCTAAGGTTCATATTACAAGACATTTCCCTTTATACTTTTTTTTAAACATTTCCCTTTACACATATATATAATTTCTATAAGCTTTTGTTCTTTTGAAAGCCTGTATTAATCTACAGTCAGGAAAAAAACAGATAAAGAAATAACCTTGGGGCACCTGAGTGGCTCAGTCGGTTAAGCATCTGACTTTAGCTCAGGTCATGATCTCACAGTTGGTGGGTTTGAGCCCCGCATCGGGCTCTGTGCTGACAGCTCAGAGCCCAGAGCCTGCTTTGAATTCTGTGTCTCCTTCTCTCTCTGCCCTTCCCCCAGTCATCCTGCTCACGCTCTCTCTCTCTCTTAAAAATAAACATTAAAAAAATTTTTTTTAAAGAAATAACCTTTACTGCAATTATAAAATTACTTCAGTATTTGCAGCTTGAACTTTAATACTTAAGGAAAGACCTGGATTTTTCCATCTGTAATTCTAATGAGCTGAATATTTATTTTAATGAAAGTTCTTCAAAAATGTCATTAGAGTTCCTATGTTAACACCTGCTGATGTTACCAAAGGACTGAGAAAAACTCTAGCATTCTGCTGTCCGATACAGGAGCCCACATGCACCCAGTTAAATTAAAAGTTAAATGAATTAGAATTAAGTGAAGTTAAAAATTCAGTTCCTCAGTCATACCAGCCACATCTCAAGCACTCAAAGTCACACATGCTAGTGGCTCCTGTACTGGACAATGCAGGTATAGAACATTCCCATCATTGCAGAAAGTCCTTCTGGACAGCACAGCTCTACAGTCAACTGCATCTTATCTGTCATGATGATTATGCTTACAAAATGAGAAGAAAACTAGTAATTTTTTTCTCCTAAGACTTAATAAAACCCATGGGTATTTATAAAAGATGTATTATTGGTGGCTGCTATGCTTATTGGACTTTGAAAAAGTCCTATCATTTTGGAATGAGTTTTGTAAAATGTTGTCCCTACAGTGAGTGCCCTTCACTCAAAGCCATTTTACCACGCAAGCCTGTGCCCTTGGTTCACACTGATGCTTAGTACAGACACTTTCTGAATTGATTTATACTCAACTATTTTTCCTCACTTGAGCAGTTACTTGAATCAGGTTGTTATTTTAATCATTGCTTTTATAATATCCTTCCCAGTCTACAAAGCAAGGTAAAAACAAGACAACACCTTTGAAAAGGGCTGAACTTGATTTCAGATTTGCTGACCTCACTGGTTTTCCTCGAATTCTAACTTTAAACAATTCACAAACTCCATTTCAAGCTAGGAAAGCATAGAAGAATTCTCCTATTACACAACAAAATCTGGAAGCTTTATAACATCAGTGCATGGTAAAGTATAAAGTGAAGGCCCAGGTACTCAATCAAGATAAAGGTGTGTAACTACTAGATCTTCCCTCATCGGGAGACTGATACTGATTATTTATAAAAAGCCCAATTAATGTATCATAAAAAGGCCAAAGAACCCCAAAAAGAATACAGTCACTATTCAATTCTGCCCATGGAGATACACACACACACACACACACACACACACACACACACACAAAGAATATAGTCACTAAACACCTCTGTTGGGTGTTTATTCCCACCCAAAATCACCCAAAAGTGATTGCAAACATCACACATATACCAAGTCTCACCAATTTCTCCTTCTTGTCCAGGCTTAGGAATGCTAATAGAAGTTTTGGTTTCCACTTCTAGTTTCTTCCTAGTGTCCCCTCTCTTTCCAACTATATGCCTATAATATAGAGAAAATTTAATTAATGGAAGGATAGTAAGTCAAATGCATCAGAATAAAAAATTACATATTTAAATCATATGTAGCCAGAGATACTCCCTTATAGAAAAGTGCATCAGTAAAGGCTCAATATTTGTAGAGGAAATTACAAGTCATATAGCTTTATAGAATGTGCTGCAATACACCAATTGGCAAAATAACGCCCTAGAGTCAGTTCAACATATAAACAAAATAACCACGCCCAACACCTATTTGCTCTTCAAAGTTAGATTCAAAATCTGGGTCTGCAATTCAGTAAAAAGAAAGCTGGCATAGTCTCAAAAGGCACTCCCAGCAACCAGTGGGTCTACAGTTTAGGGAAAACGTTGTCCTTTCGAGAGCAAATTAACTATATTATGAGTTCATCCTACAAGAATTATCCTTAATAAAATAAGGGTTGGGGCACAGGGGTGTCTCAGTAAGTTAAGCGTCCGATTCTGGATTTCAGCTCAGGTTATGATCTCATAGTTCATGAGATCAAGCCCCACATTGGGCTGTCCACTGACAGCACAGAACCTGCTTAGAATTCTTCCTCTCCCTCTCTCTCTACCCCTTACCTGCTCATGCATGCATGTGCGCATGCTCGCGCGCGCTCTCTCTCTCTCAAAATAAATATTAAATAATAATAAAATGAAATAAAGGTAAAGAGCTTGGCAAAGAGAAGGGTCCACCATTCAGGACAGATTATTCAGAACAGCTTCAAAAGCAAAAAGAATAAATATGTAACCCTCAGGCTGAATTCAGCAATACACGTTTTGTTCAGGAGATTTCACCTAAAAATGGGGAAATTTAACCTAAAAATATAGATTTCCAGGTTCTTTAGAAAAATTAGAAGATCTGACAACTCATGGAAATAGGCTGGAGCTTACTCTAGTCCCTAAAAATGGAACATGAGCTTATCACAATCCCCATCACTCCCTACTGTTTCATCTACTCCAATTCCACCATCTATTGACTCACTTACATTACTTGCCTGGGCCTCCTAGAATAAATAGTTCTGACAATCCAAGGTTATCTTCTGGAACCCAGAGTAATTAGATGTGTTAAAGTAAAGAGACTACTGGGGCACCTGGGTGGCACAGTCGGTTAAGCGTCCGACTTCAGCCAGGTCACGATCTTGCGGTTGGTGAGTTCGAGCCCCGCGTCAGGCTCTGGGCTGATGGCTCAGAGCCTGGAGCCTGTTTCCGATTCTGTGTTTCCCTCTCTCTCTGCCCCTCCCCTGTTCATGCTCTGTCTCTCTCTGTCCCAAAAATAAGTAAATGTTGAAAAAAAAAAAAAAAAGTAAAGAGACTACTGGATCCCTGGAGAAAAGTTTCAGAGTCTATAAAGCACTGAAGATGCAAAGACAGGACCATAAAGAGAAAAAAACTTCCCATCATCAACAATATTTCACCTTCTATGACTTTAGTTACAGTACCCAACCACATGAGTGACTAGGTCTAAGACTGTGCATTTGTTTTTAAATGGAATAACCAGCCCAATTATCTCCATTAAGATGCACTGTAGTAAGCTGGTTTAAAAAACAAATGTTTAGAAGAGGATTGAAACACAATTCTCCAGTGGTTTGTCTGTGTTGGGCTAGAGAGTCTATTCCACCAACTCTGTCAGGCTTTAGTCTTTCCATGCCTTATCAATAAGGGGTACTTACCTTTTTTTTTTAAATGACAGAGAGAGTGAGAGAGAGCACGTGTGTGGGAGCAGGGGAGAGGGACAGAGGGGAAGAGAGGGAGGGGAAGAGAGAAAGAGAGAGAGAGAGAGAGAAAGAGAGAGAGAGAATCTTAAGCAGGCTCCATGCTCAGTGCAGAGCTCAACCTGGGGCTCAACCTCACAACCCCAGGATGATGACCTGAACCAAAATCAAGAGTCAGATACTCAACAGACTGAGCCACCCAGGATCCCCAATAAGGGTACTTTCAACCAGGCTACTGTTGTTAGCATGTGGCTAGTAGAGAAGCCTATTAACGAGTAGCTGGCTTAGGGCACCTGGCTGGCTCAGTGGGTGAAGCATGCAACTCTTAATCTCGGGGTTGTGAACTTGAGCCTCATGTTGGGCGTAGACATTATTTAAAAATAAAATCTTTAACGGGATGCCTGGGTGGCTCAGTCGGTTGAGCGTCCGGCTTTGGCTCAGGTCATGATCTCGTGGTTTGTGAGTTCGAGCCCTGTGTCGGGCTCTGTGCTGACAGCTCAGAGCCTGGAGCCTGTTTCGGATTCTCTGTCTCCCTCTCTCTCTGCTCCTCCCCCACTCGTGCTCTGTCTCTCTCTCTCTCTCTCTCTCAGAAATAAATATTAAAAAAATAATAATAAAATAAATAAAATCTTTAGGGCTAACAGACACATGAAAAGATGCTCAACATCACTCAACATCAGGCAAATACAAATCAAAACCACGATGAGCTATCTCACCTCACACCTGTCAGAATGGCTAAAATTAAAAACACAAGAAACAACAGGTGTTGGCAAGGATGTGGAGAAAGGGGAACTGTCTTGCACTGTTGGTGGGAATGCAAACTGGTGCAGCCACTCTGCAGAACAGTATGGAGGTTCCTCAAAAAACTAAAAATAGAACTACCCTATAATCCAGCAACTACACTATTAGGTATTTACTGAAAGGATACAAAAACACATTCAAAGGGGTACATGCACCCCAATGTTTATAGCATTATCAACAATAGCCAAATTATGGAGAAAGCCCAAATGTCCACTGACTGATGAATAAAGAAGATGTGGTGTGTGTGTATACACACACACACACACACACACACACACACAATGGAATAGTACTCAGTCATCATAAAGAATGAAATCTTGCCATTTGCAATGATGTGCATGGAACTAGAATGCATTATGCTAAGTGAAATCAGTCAGTCAGAGAAAGACAAATACCATATGATTTCACTCATATGTGGAATTTAAGAAACAAAACAGATGAACACATGGGAAGGAGGGAGGAAGAGAAGAGAGGGAAATAAACCATAAGAGACTCCCAATGATAGAGAACTGAGGGTTGATGGAGGGAAGTGGGTGGGAGATGGGCTAGATGGATGCTGGGAGCACTGGATATTGTATAAAGTTATGAATCACTGAATTCTACTCCTGAAACCAATATTACACTGTATGTTAACTAAAATTTAAATTTAAAGTAAATTTAAAATTAAATTTTAAAATACATAAAAATAAATAAAATAAATAAAAATTAAAAATAAAAATATTTTTAAAAAACACAAAAAGTAGCTGGCTCAAAGTATTAATAGCCTAGGCATTTTAGAGAGGAAGTAGTTGAGGTTAAAGGAGTTTTAGACTCAAATCCTGGGCAAGTCATCTAACCACTCTAAGCCTATTTCCTCACTTAGAAAAATGGAATGAATAATACCGAAGTACAACAAAGTTGGTGTAAGGCTTAAACGTGATCATATATAAAAGGGCTTCCCAGTGACTGGTACATAGCTCGGTATATTCCATGCTATCCCCAAATGGCATCCTTCCAATTAAGACTACTGCCAGGTTCAAAAGAGGTTTACATGAGGAATCTAAAACATTCACTACAATAAAAAATACAGAGTGAAGGGGCGCCTGGGTGGCTCAGTCGGTTAAGCGTCCGACTTCGGCTCAGGTCATGATCTCGCGGTTTGTGAGTTCGAGCCCCGAGTCGGGCTCTGCTGACAGCTCAGAGCCTGGAGCCTGCTTCGCATTCTGTGTCTTCCTCTCTCTCTCTCCCTCTCCCTCTCCTCTCTCTCTCTCTCTCTCTCTGCCCCTCCCCTGCTCATGCTCTGTCACTTTCTGCCTCAAAAATAAAACATTAAAAAAATTAAAAAAAAAAAAAGATACACAGTGAAAAGGTGACTCCTTAAGGTAGAAAATCCAACCAGATCAAGTGGTTCTCAATCTTGGCTACGCCCTGGAATCACCTGGGGGGCTTCAAAAACCAATGATGCCTGAATCCAGCTCCCAGAGACTCTGTTTAATTGGTCTGTGGTACACCCAAGTATAGAGAGTTTTAAAAGCTCTCCAGGTGATTCTAATGTGTACCTGACACAGAGAACTAAAGAATTACATCTAGTCCATGGACAGGTGTTACTACTATTAAGATATCATTATAAATTAATTTGGTCAAGAAATTTATTCCTTGATCCAAATAAGCCTAAAGAAATTATTAATAAGAAAAAAAATCTTCCTAATAAATACTGTCTATTAATTACAATTGAGCAGAACTAATAACTAATCTAACATGCAAGTCACCTAGAACATAATGAATACTTAAAATATATAGAATTCAAAAGATCAAGTTGGAATCAGACATCTAAGGAATTTTTACACACCTAAGTGGTGGCAAATACACACACACATTAAGGAAAACAGTTACATTGATTTCACCAGGAAACTGAACATGACTTTCTAAAATCTTGTTTCTTAGAAGAAAATGTCACTGGAACCTTAAAGGAAAATGAGCTGTCAGGGTTAGCATTTGGTTTCCCATTTGGGCACATGCCAAGAGAAGAATTTCATCCTTAACAGGTGTTTCAGAATATTCTCAAGATTGGTGAAAATGAAATGATTTGCCTCTTGGAGCTTAAAGGGAATAGGATTCCCTATTTGTAGATCTCCTCCACAGAGGAGCTTGAACAGACCTAATTCACCTGGTACAACACAGAATAACAATTTACACACTTCCTAAACCAGCCTATATCCAGAGATGTAAGTCCAAAAGAAGCCAGTTAACCACTTAAGCTAACCATGTTACTGTGGAGACAGAATGTGGGCAATCATGTAAGTAAGCACAGAGTGAAGTGATCACAAAGTTTCTGAGCAAATTCATAAAGATGACCCTGAAGAAAGCATCAGTCTTTGACAAACACTGGAGATTAATCAAACAGACACAGTCCTGCCTTCCAGAAGTCTCCCATCTTGTGGAGAAGACATCATATAATATGCAAATAAATATACATAACTGAAAAGTGCTACAAAGGAAAGGTAGAGGGTGTTACAAAAACATATGGTAGAGTAATCAGCGTGGTTGGTGGGGATGAAGATGTCAAAGCAAGGTTCCCTAGAAAAAAGAATTTAACAATATAACTAGGTAAGGAAGAGAGAGTATAAGGCAAAGGGAACAGCATATGCCAAGGCTCTAAGGCAGGAACGAGCACAGCGCACTTCAGGAACCGAAGAAAACTAGCTAGGCTTAAGTGCAAAACCAGAAAAAGAGTGGTGTGAGTTGTGACTGAAAATGCAGGGCTGGCAAGTCACGTTCAAGAGTTTGGCCATCACTCCAATGGAAGAGAATTCCATCTTCAATGGAATATGTTGGCAGATATAAGCAGAGGTAATAAAGTAATCACATTTGCCTTTTAGAAAGACGCCTCTACTCTCAATGTGAAGAACTGATTGGGAGGAGAACAATAATTATGTGCCTAGTAAGTAGGCTGAAGTAATTCACAGACGATGCGGCAAGTGGTAGATTCAAAAGACAAATTTAAGAGACAAAACTTAACAGGACTTGGTGATACATTTGGAATGATGAAACTGATCCATTACCAGTCCTTAGAAATTCTAGGACATAAAACACTAAACTGTTTTGTCATTAGTAATCAAGCACTGCAGAAAAGTGTAGGAAAGAGTCATCTTCCTGCTGAATTTCCTGTCAGTATGTCCCGTGAAGCTGGGGGCCTCACTCACTTGTAGAGCAGGCTGGGGGCCTTCACGGTACACCGGAAACCTTGCTGGGTCTGCACCACCTCGTAGGCATCACAGGGCTCTTCTGCACACTCCATGAAGCCTGCAGAGAAACCATCACACCTCACTCACAGCTGCTGCTCTGCGGAGAAGTCTTCTCCCCACCTGCCAACCACTCTCAAGGTTTAAAAAAATACACATGTACAAACACTTTATATTGCAGAGCACTGCTCTGACAGATTCCTCCTGATATGCTCTTGGAAGAAAAATAAAAAACACGTGACTATGTTAAACCTTCCAGTCTTAGAACCCTGTTAAAGTAGTATATACGTACCACTATTTAACTGTTTTCTCCCAGAAAGATAAGACACGATAAAACTTTTTTACCATTTTTTATGGAGATGTAATTCACATAACATAAAGTATCCTCTTACAATGTGCAAGTAAGCAGTTTTTAGTATGAGGACAAAATTACTTCAGTGAATGAGATAGCAGTGATAGCAGGAGAACTTACACCATTAGGCCAGCAAAAGAGAAAGGAGGGTCAAATAAAGGAGATCAAGTCCCCAAGGCTAAAGGAAAACAATGGGAAAACCAAAGGGAAGACTGACCCCCAAGGCTTAGAGCCTGATAAAAAAGTTTATAAACCAAAAGGAAAAGGAAGCAGAGAACATGAAAGGCCCTATTCATGCATTAAACCCAAGCCCAATTTAATTGACTTAGAAGTATTCATAATCAGGGCGCCTGGGTGCCTCAGCTGGTTAAGCATCTAAGTCTTGATTTCGGCTCAGGTCACGATCTCACGGTTTGTGAGTTCGAGCCTTGCATTGGGCCCCTGCACTGAGGGATTCTCTCTCTCCCTTTCTCTCAAAATAAGTAAACTTAAAAATATACATATTCATAATCCATCTCAACTGTTTATTTTACTTCTTAAAATCATCCCTACGGGGCACCTGGGTGGCTCAATCGGTTAAGTGCCCGACTTCAGCTCAGGTCATGATCTCACAATTTGTGAGTTCTAGCCCCACGTTGGGCTGTGTGCTGACAACTCAGACCCTGGAGCCTGCTTCAGATTCTGTGTCTCCCTCTCTCTGTGCCCATCCCTCACTAGTTCTCTCTCTCTCTCAAAAATAAATAAAAACATTTTAAAAAAAAAATCATCCCTAGGTAATAATGAAGTTACATTAGTCACATATTCGGAAATGCCTATATGATTACAAAAAGGAAAATCACAACATAACAGTAATAACAGCTAACATTTTGGGGCACTGGATAAAATGTATATTTCATTTATTTCAACAATTTATATATACTACTTCACAACTTTACAGATAAAGGAAATTAATTTTGTCACAGAATATTAATGGCTACTGTTAAGAGTTTATTAAAATTACCCCTTATTACATTTTTGTCTCTGCACAGAGATGAAACATGATTTACGGACTGCAACTGAGAATGGCTCATCAAATTGAAACTAATCAGTCCCCTCAGACATCCACACAAATGGAGCTAGGTAGAGGCCAAACATCTCAAATTTCAGTGCTCACAAAGAACACTTTAAAACAGAACAAAACACTGCTTCCACAATTCAGAGACCACTGTACTAATCTGACCCAAGAGCAACTAGGATTACCTTGACAGAAGTCTTCATCTTCTTCTTCATGTTGATAAGTCTGTTCTTGGATGGGATTTTTTCTGTAAATCCGTCCACCAAGTCTTATAAGCTGTGGGCGCAGAACTTCCATGATACTTTTCCCCAATAGTTCTCTAGTGAAATCCTGAAAAACAAATGATCATTTTACCTTGTTTTAATCAGAAATAAAAACCCTCTATTATATGGACCACTATGCAATTGGACATCTGTTCAAAGTACACACTAAGCAAAACCAGCCCTATTCCCATTAGATTTCCCCTATCTGCGAGCTGTTTCCGTAACAGTATTCCATTCCTGGATCACTCTAGACAGTAATTTGCTTTTGTGTTTAAATATTTTACGTTTAAGTAATCTCTACACCCAACATGGGCTTCAAATTCACAACCCTGAGATCAAGAGTTGCATGCTCCACAGACTGAGCCAGCCAGGTGCCCAGGTGCCCCTAAACAATAATTTGTAAACTATTTCAGCACTCCAAGAAAAGGTGATTAAATGGTACTCAGCCCAGAGGCCCCTGGATGGCTCAATCGGTTGGGCAGCAACTCTTGATTTCAGCTCAGGTCATGATCTCAGAGTTCATGGGTTCGAGCCCCTTGTCAGGCTCCACACTATCAGGAGCCTGCTTGGGATTCATTCTCTCTCTCTCTCTCTCTCTCTCTCTCTCTCTCTCCCTGTCTCTCTCTGCCCCTCCTCCACACACGTGCAACCAAAAAAAAAAATATTCAGCCCTCTATATACAGGTCATCCATGACTTTGTGAGAATAGTATTTATTACTATTATTTATTAGTTTGACCTAAAGAGAGTAAGAAACAATTTTCTGTTTAACCACTTACTAAGTGTCTCACCTTGGTTTATCCAACATAATTAAAAGGATTAGGAATGTTCAGCACACTTATCTTTCAGGAGGTAAAAATAACCTCTAAGTACTTTCAGAGATGCTAGAAACATATACCTCAAAATTAGATCCAGTTGCCCATCAAAACAGTTAAACTATCACTTAACCAAATGGTTCTTCAAACCAACACATTGCTATCCATTTCTACAGGCCACTACCCAAAAACTGTACATCACTCACCGAGAAGCCAAGCTTCTAGTCACCACTTAATGAATCAAGAATTAAAGCAAAGGTTCCTTAAGGGCTGGGCTGGCTGTGGTTAAGTTCAACGAATGTTCCTACATGTTACATAGTCTTGAAACCCAAAATTTGAGAGATCCTCCAAAACTCGACCCGTCCTTACTAAATATACTAAATCTCAATCCAACCCTCAGCAATTAAGTCACTTTAATTGGTAATTTGCTTCCGGAATGAAGGAGAGATTTCGCGTTGCAAGAAATAACAGCATAGAAGGTAAGCAGACTTGAAGACAGGCATAATTAGCAACAGTTTAAGGACATTACACCGTAGTGCCCTATTCCCCCAGGACCTCACAAAATGAAAAAGGCCCTTCACAAAGGTAGTTTAATGTTTAGGCCGGGCCCTCAGACCATGAGCTCTGGAGTAAGAGCGTAGTGTCTCAAAGGCAGCAAACTTCGTCTGCCTTTCCCATTCAGCACTGGGGTACTGCTCTGAAAGAAGGGGGGGGGGACGGGGTGGATAAGCAATTAAATCCTGCCTCGTGGTAGCCTGGAGAGAGGAGAGCAGAAGGCCTGAAATGTCGTGGGGGAAGCTAACGCCCCGAATCATAAAGCGAACAAAAAAAAAAGCGAGTACACCAAAACGACTGAAGAGAAAGGAACTCCAGGACTCCAAGCAAAACCACGGTAAGGTTGGGGGGGGGGGCGTGGGGGGGGCGTGGGGGGGGGGAAAACGAAGGACCCGGAAGTCCTCTCCCTGAGCGCGTTCACCACTTCCCTCCGCCCTGGCCACGCCCACCAGCGCGAGCGCGCGCACGCCGGCGCCGGTTCCTTCCGCGCGGGCGCGCGCACGCCGCCGTCCTCGTCGTTGTAAACGCTGCCGCTCCGGCTGGCCCTGGGGGCGGGGCTGTAGGGGAAAGTGCCAAATCCTCTGAGGTAAGTGGCCGAGGGCTCAAGGACCCCGGGAGCTTGGTGGAAGGGAGTTGATCCCTGGGATCCTACCTGCAGGGACTAGTAAAACGGAGAAGATAGGAGGAGAAACTGGAGCCTGCTGCAGAGGGAGTGGAAGGAAATTTCCTCAGGCCGCGCCGCACTGGGTGCGCATGCGGGCCGAGGGGCGGCGCCTGCGCAATGGGGCGGCGCCGGTGGCGTCGCCCCCTTGGGACCGCACGGGGTAGGAGGAGGAAGCGTGCCTGGGAGTTAGTGGGGAAACTGCCAGCGTCCTGACCCCTCCCCTTTCTAGCCCCTTTCTCTCCACCCGACCTACTTTTAGCTGCAGCATCCATTTGGGTGGTAGTCCTGCTGTTTTAAGTGGAGCCCGATGGAACGATTTGTTGATGATGGAATTTAGTGATTGCTTGTAATAATTTGCCATTGTACCAGTGTCCTTTCAGCGTCTTTCATAAGGAGACTCCTTCTAAAAGAAGAATTATTTTAAGAAAACAGACGTAGATCTGATAGAAAGTAAAGCTTATGAATACGAGGTCATCCCTGTCGTAGATAAAGTAAATGATCATCCTATCACTGGACACAGCCATGCTGTGTCCCCCAAAATAACATTGCTCTGCTATGGGGATCTCTACTGCCAATAGACTCAGCTTCCCTTATAAGGTTAAGCCCCACATTAGATTACTTACCATGAATATTTACTCATTAAAACAGAATTTTAGCGAGTACCTACCTTGGGCCTGGCAGCCTAGTGTGTGCTAGAGTTGTATTAATACTGTAGATCTGCAGAATGAAGAAGAAAAAAAAAACAGTAATGGACCAACTCTCATGACACCCCACTTGTCTTTCCCATGCATATAATCTTTGTGAGCCACTAGCCCTGTGTTCTATCATCGTTCGTTATTCATTCAGGAAAGTTGAGATCCGGGTTCTGGTGCTAGGCCTTGCAGGTGGAAAGACAACTGGTTCCCCCTTTCCTAGATCACAGAATTCTTTCTAAACTCATGAACCGTAAAATGAAAGTGTTAAGTGGGTTAATGGAGGGCATTTTCCCTCTTGCTGAGCAGACCCTTTCCCCTCTAGGAGCTTGCTGACTCTGTCAAATGGAGAGAATTAAAACTTTTCTCATGAGTAAGTGTGTTGGGACATACTGTGAATGCAAAACTGGGATCTGCATTAGGGGAAAAAAAGATTCAGGAGTAAATATCCATTACTAATTTTGGATAGCTAGTATTAAGTGTTTACTATGCCTGTAACTACTCTAAATG
This sequence comes from Acinonyx jubatus, assembly GCF_027475565.1. Classification (NCBI taxonomy): domain Eukaryota; kingdom Metazoa; phylum Chordata; class Mammalia; order Carnivora; family Felidae; genus Acinonyx; species Acinonyx jubatus. The sequence goes on from NC_069393.1 coordinate 31,840,364, forward strand.
CTTTAGTTATATTAACCTTTGTGACACCTTTCTGAGGAAGGTACTACTATGATTCCGATTTCAGACATGAGGTAACTGAGGAACAGAGAGGTTAAACGATTTGTCCAGAGTTATAACAGCAAGTTAAATAGCAAAACCAGGACGTGAACCTAGGCCGAGAGGCTTCAGAGTCTGTACTCTTAGTGCTTTCATATGGCACATGATACGTCCACAAAGCCATTGCTTGAAAAGTGTCACAGCATAGAAGCTAACATTTCTATAGCTTGGTTTTGTTTGGTCATCCATAAAATGAAGGAATTGGATTAGATGACCTTTAAGGAATCTTGTGGTTCCTGTGAAATGTTTAATTCATTTAGCAAACATTTATTTAAATCAACAGCTACTTAATGTAAGCCAAGCATTATGTTTGGTTCTGATGATCAGAATGCGTGCCTTCATAAAGCAGTTACAAAGCAGGGTTTATTGTTAGTTTCACTTAAATTCCTCTCTTACCATCTGCTGATAGCATGCAAAATTCAACCTGTATCTTTAAAGCTAGAAATTACTTAGGTGTATTATTCTAACTCAGCAGAAAACTGCTTACCTGTGTAAAGGTACTTTGTGCTAATTGTGCACTCCAGTTTTCAACCTTAGCTGTTTTGTGTATTGAATGATAGTAGTTCTGAGTTTGAAAGAAAATGGGATGAAAGGGAATTCCTTTGATTATACTCAGTTTAGAAGTCACACTGTGTCTAGCCTTTGAAGCTGTCCTCACTCTGGCAGTCCCTAGGGAGCTCTGCTGAGCCAGTGATTTCAAAATATAAAGCATCCCTTGCATTTGCAACTGAATAGAGCATTTATCAAGGTGTAGAAAAAAGATTTGGGGTTTTAAGTCTTAGGTGAGATATATAAACACTTCACAGTAGGTTCTGCTCTGAACTGATGGGAAATAAGACTGAGTACCTCTCCAAAAGATGGCTAAATTATCTGTATACTTTATTTGAATTCCAACAAGAATCCACTTAGAAATTTAGACCAGGTCCATTACTGCTTAAGTTCTGTTTAAAAGAGCATTTAAGAACCTGTCAAGCTATATTTTAAGCTAGTGTCACCCAAAGATTGGATATGTATCCAACTTGAAATGTTGTTGGTTTTCTGACTATGATTCGGAAAGTTACAGAGCTCAGAGAAAAAAGAAAAGGTGATCTAATAGCAAAATTGACGATGTCGTTAATCAATTTATATTTTTAAATAGGCTGACATTCTAATTATAGCAGTTGCCTTACTGTTCCCATGTCTCCCTTCAGTTTTAATCAGTATTACTTATGGACATATAATGAAATAAAAAACTAAACTCTGCTTCCCTGACAGCCTTAAATCATCATCACAAAATTAAGGAAACAGAACAGCCAGCATTTCAGAAATGCACACTATATCATTTTTCTTGCTAGGACACTGGATTATGTATATATATATGGGATTTATGTCTGCATAGTCTCTCATTTTTTCTATTTTTTCAAAAATAAGTTCTGACTTTTGTAACAAATGTTTTTTGCAACTAGCAAAAGAAGAAAATATCAGCTAAAATTCTTGGCCATTAAAGACAGAAATTCATTTTTAAAATCCTTTTAAAGTCATTTTTTCTGTTTTTTTAAATTAAGCTAAAATTCTCATAACATAACATTAACCATTGGCCATTTTAAAGTGTACAATTCAGTGTAAAGTCATTTTTTAGTCTAAATACTAGAGCTGTATTATCCAATACAGTAATCACTAGCCACATGTGACTATTTAAATTTCAATTAATATTAAATACAATTTTAAAATACAGTTTTTCAGGGGTGCCTGGCTGGTTTGGTTGGTGGAGCATGTGACTCTTGATTGCAGTTGTGAGTTCAAGCCCCACATTTGGTATAGAGATTACCTAAAAAAAAATTTTTTTTTAATTAAAATACAGTTCTTCAGTCACACTAGTTTAATAGCCACAGAAGGTCAATGGCTATCATATTGGACAGCACAGAAATAGAATGTTAGAACATTTCCATCATGGCGAGAAATTCTAGCACAATGCTAGCCATTCTTTTTAGAAAACGTACATTTTTTAGAATCTTAAGTAAATGTGTAATATAAGCTTCGATGGCAAAAGTAGTATTTTGGTTTTGAACTTCTGTAAAGAATCATGTGTTCAGTACAGATTTTCTCATTTACATTTGGGCTTTCTGATTTTTTAATATGACATGGGGTTAAACACAGCTGCTGTATTCGTAATAAACCATGAATTCAACGATCCATTTCATGAGCTACTTTGTTCTGGTTTGGGGATGCCACCAAGTGACCAATTTGGGTATTACATTTGGATGAAAAAGTTTTTAAAACATCTTTAACGAAAGGACAAATATGTATTTCCTAACCAATTCCCTTTCCTTGAGAACAGAACACAGTGTTATTCTGGAATTTTATTTGGAAAATTTTATACGTGAATTTTTTGGTATGGCTTGGTCAGGACGTAGCCAAGACAAACTGTCCTATGAGGCTTGTTGTTTTATCCTCATATAATTTATTTCCTCAGTCAAATTGCTACCTTGGCCCTGCCGTATCACCCTTTCATAACCCATAAATCACCCACAGTCGATCCCAAGTGATATAAACAGTTTGCTAATGGTAGGAAGTAGTGTTTTAAGTAGAAAAGCAGAATAAACATATTTTCATTTAAAATCCTGAGATTTTGGCCTGAGGCATTAGTAAAAGATTGCAGAAGTAGAAAGGATAGAAAAAAAGGAGAGCTTATACTAAACTGTATGCTGGCTTTTATGGCAGCTAGAATGAAACATTGTCAGTCTCACTTCCATAAACTTGCCAATCACTGTTTTTCTTTCTCTGTAGTGAAGTGAGAATTCTGCTAGAGAGGAAATGGCTGCCTCTTCATCATCCTCCTCAGCTGGTGGAGTCAGTGGAAGTTCTGTCACGGGATCTGGTTTCAGTGTCTCAGACCTTGCCCCACCACGGAAAGCCCTTTTCACCTACCCCAAAGGAGCTGGAGAGATGTTAGAAGGTGATCTCATGCTGCTTTTTGCTGAATAATTGGATTCTGACCTGCAATGAATATTAATTGTAAAGAAGCTATTAAGTGGATTAGAGACAAGTGTGCCCTGATTTCAGCCTCACATTTCATCTCTTGTCCCCATTTCAAAATGTTATGTTCAAAACACAAATCTTTCTCCACTGTCAAAATTTTGGAGCTGAAAAAGACTTTGGAAATCAAGGAAGTCATCTAGACTTATTTAGACCCAGAAAAGTTAAAGTGATTTGACCACGTTAAAGACAAAGTCAGCACTAGAACCAGGAATTCTCTTGACCTCCTGCTCCAGTTTGCTTTATCCTGGCACCAGTCTGCCTCCCTATGATGAGTAGGTTTGATGCGTTTTTTTCTAACCTACAGATAGATTAACCTCATCAAATAGGTTCTAAGAGGAAAACTAATATACTACTCTTATATGTGAAGATGACTCTCCTGGCCCATTGCAGGACAGTGCTGTGTGGTTTTACTAGCACTAGAGCTGGATTTGCGTCAAATCATCCACCATCTTACTCAGCACACATTTGCAAACTGGCTGGCCAAGATCAGAGCACAAGCTGTAAGCATGAAACCGCATTGATACCCGAAATTCATTGGATACATGTCACTTTAGGAGCTAGACCAATAAATTCTTAATAGGGAGCATAAAAAATCACCTGAAGAGCTTATTTAAAATGCACATTTCTGGCCCACCTTAGAGATTCTGAATTAGTGTAGGGTGCAGCACAGGAGTCTTCTTGTGACTAACATTCGAGGGATCCTTACAAAAGAATGGTCCGTAACTATAAACTATTCATCATACTTTGAAAAAAGTCAGCAAAGAACCTATTAAGGATTCAAAATCTACTTGTTTGTAGCACTTTTGTGCTTAGTTACATATTGATCTTTTTTGCTTTAAATTGCAAATCTTGGTAAGTGTATTTTAAAAATCTGGAGATCTCTGAGAAAGGTACAAACTATAGGTGTCAGCTTTTGGGGGTGAACTTTATTCATTTATGTCGGGTAAAAAGAATCTTGGGTTAAGCCCAAACAGAAGAATCATTTGTGACAAGGAAGCATGGGAAGCCTGGGACCATAAGGCTCTCTAGAAGTGGTTGAAATCACGATTAGTGAAGTAGACAATTGGGTAATGTAGTTGGTGATCCATCTGTGATGTACGTACTTCTGTCTTTGCCTTTTCATCTTCAGTTGTGTTAATCGAATATTCGAGTTGACATCACTGAGTCTGGACATAGTGAACAATTGGGGCCTTGTTTACCATATGTGGCACTAAAAATACATTATGACTTCAACTGTATGCGGCAGACAACTGGTATTAAGGAAGTTGCCCACAAAAATCAAAAATTGGAGGCACTGAAATTGCTTAATGAGTTTTATAGCCACAGAAGAGGAATCAATGTTTAACAATGGACTCTAAGATTAAAGTCATTTAAATTCTAGCTACAAGAGGAATTTGATACAGGAGGTACCTCCTTAGTCTCAAAGCTATAAGGGTTCTGTGTCAGTGTATACCAGATTACTTGGAAACGTTAAAGAAGAAAGGCTACTGAGATTAGTCTGAATGCTGATGTTCTAACAAGTTTTAGTTCTCTACATTTTTATTCCATCCCAGTGTGCTTCATGGAGGAAATGTGTTGGCTTTCTGTTGTAGGATGAATTTATATTAGGTTTAAATTCAAAGTGCACAGTTTTGATTCCCTTTCTTAGGTTTAAAGTTTTAGCTATATTTTAAAGCCACTTACACTTAAGGACAAACTATGAAAACTTCAAGATGGTCATTCCTGAACTATCCTGGTCAAATCAAGAATGTTGAATTGAAAAAGAGTACTCCTAAAAAGAATTTTCTTAAATGAAACCTAATAAGGATGTTGGATTTCGAAGCATCTTCTACTATGTTTATGGGTGATACTATTATGCAGCTAATCTAACGCACATTAACGGACCAGTTTTCTTACACCAGTTTAATTGAATATGAAAATAGAGTAAGAAAAGTTGCCTTTTCAGAGAAGGAAGACAGGCAATCAGGAGCCAAGATTGGGTACTGTTTATAACAGGTTCGACTTGATTTTGCATCCTCCTCATAAGTCTAAGGATAATAAACCAAAGTAATATACTTAACATTATGAATTAACTTTCTCATGCATCCACTCTGTAACAGACACCTCAAATAATGTATACATGGTCCCCAACTTACTATATTTTGACATAGGATTTTGTTACTTTACTATGATGCAAAAGCCATATGCATTTAATAGAAAGCATACTTCGAGTTTTGAATTTTGATCTATTCCTGGGCTAGCGATATTTGGTATAGCACTCTCTCAGGATGCTGGGCAGGAGCCACGGTTCTCAGCCACACAATCACCAGGGTAAACAACCGATGATACCATTCTGTACCCAAACAATCATTTCTGGTTTTCACTTTCAGTACAGTGTTCAATAATTTACATGAGATATTCAACACTTTATTATAAAATAGGCTTTGTGTTAGATGATTTTGCCCAACTGTAGGTTAATGCAAGTGTTCCAAGCACTTTTAAGGTAGGCTATGCTAAGTTATGATGTTTGGTAGGTTAGGTGTATTAAATGCATCTTCCAGGGTACCTGGCTGGATCAGTCCATGGAGCATGCGACTCTTGGTCTCAGGGTTGTGAGTCTGAGCCCCACGCTGGGTGTAGAGATCACTTAGAAAAATAAAATCTTGGGGCGCCTGCGTGGCTCAGCCGGTTGAAGTGCCATCTTCGGCTCATGTCATGATCTCACAGTTTATGAGTTTGAGCCCCGCTTTGGGCTTGCTGCTGTCAGCACACAGCTGACTTCGGATCCTCTGTCTCCCTCTCTGCCCCTACCCCACTCTTAGCTTTCTCTCTCAAAATAAATAATGAAGTTGAAAATAAAAATCTTTTTAAAAAATGCATTTTCAACTTGATATTCTTAGCTTATGATGGGTTTATCAGGATGTAACCCCATCATAAACTGAAGAAGATCTTTACAGCAGTTTTCAGCATTCTTCCTGCCCTTGGCTAAGATTGTCCTCACCCAGTTTAGTGAGCAAATTAGAGAATGCCTTCCAACCCAGAAGTAGCTGAATTTTAGTGACATTGTAGGCTACTGAAGTATAAATTATCTGGCATAGTCTAATTTCCTGCTGTGAGGTAATATTCTTTTAAATGAATTTGATAGCATTTTATTTATTGGAGTTGGCATGGCATTTATTTATTAGATTTGGCAATTTACTGAACTTTTCACTACTTATAACCTTTGCTTGTCCCTTAAGAGGAAAGCTGATGTATTGCTGTTTGGTGTGTTACAAAGGGTTTGATTACAATTTCTAAATAGAAGATGGATTGCCCCAGGCTGACTCCTCTCTAGAGAAATTCCAGGCTTTGGATTGGTACAGATACCACATCTAATAGGATGTGGCTAAGCAGTGGACTTTGTGGTTAATACAGAGCTGCAAGTCAACAAAAGTGTGTTCCATAGGCATAAAGTGGTAAAGTGATACGCAAGTGCCTTTTTGAAAGATTAGCTTACATCTTTTTGCTTTGAAGTTCATTTCCAAGGGAAATATGTATGCAAATGTTATAACTTAAGCATTTTATCCTAATAGCACCTGTGATTAAATGTAAGTGCGAGGTAGCATTTCCAAGAGCTTCCAAATACATCTTGGCCTGATCCTTATAGCCCATAATCCCCACTGCCTTTCATGAAGTGAGATCCTAAAGTTTAGGATCAAACTACCTGAGAAGTGGGCTCTAATTCTCTATGCTTTGCTCTTTCTAAAATAAAACTTGAGTTATAATTTGACTCTTTAAGCAAGGGTATGAAGAGGATAATGAACACTGGCATATTTACATAATAAACTGGACAGTATAATATTTAGGTAATTGAAAATAAAAAATTTTTTTGCTCAGTTTAGATTATCTGCTCACAAATGATTTCCATTTAGCCAGAGGAATGGGGTGGGAGGAAGGGATAGGATATTATACACCATATAGTTCAATATGTAGAAAAGAGGTTGAATTTAACGAACGTAGCTTTCTTCCTAAAGTGTAGCACTTTATGAAATAATATTTTGAAATATAACGTTATGCATATATTAATACATAATCTGAAAATAGTTACATTTTCTTTTTTTTTTTTTTGCATCAATTTTGAATATAATATTGGACAGAAGCCCTCTTGGTTGTACATCCAAGCCATTTGGATACAATATCTATGGTTTTATTGTTCACCATTTTAATCTTTTTTTTTTTTTCTCTTTTTTTAAGTGAGTTCTAGCCCCAACGTGGTGCTTGAACTCAGGACCCCGAGATCACTTGCGCTACTAACAGAGCCAGCCAGGCACCCCTCACCCTGTTAATCTTAAAAATAAACTGTCACATTATTTTACCAGCAAAAAAATGGGTTTGTTCAGGAATAGCAGGGAATTGTAATTGGGGACAAGCAAGCTATGGCAAAACCATAGGCAAGTCCAGAGAACATAGGAGAGGCAAGGGGGGGAGCTGGGAGAGACTATTATAAACAAAAAGTCCATTGGCACAAAGTAGGCATTTGGGAAGTGTAGTGGCTTTCCATTGGCTGAGATATGACAGTTTCTCATTGGCTAGGCTGTTGCCTGGCAAGGAGAAAAACCTTTCTTCATCCTGCTGGGGTGGCAGAATAATAGGCTTCTTTCTTCCTGCTGGGAAAGCAAGATCTGCCTCTACCTGTTGGAGTCTGCAATCGACCCTGAGTGTTAGGGCATGAGAGCTCCCCGTCTTGGCCTTCTGCCTCCATTTGAAATGAGGTTTCCTTTTATTTCTACAATCATGACTTCTGAAATCAGGTCAGCCTTGTGTGAAACTCAGCATGAAGCCAGAATGTGTTAGTCCTATCTCCTTGTCACTTAATAGCTGGGTGACACGCCAGCCCGTGACTGATGGGTGAGTGCTTGACACCTAGTAGTGCTGATGTGAACTACCACCTAAAAAAAGACAGCTGTGTCCTCTCCCTCCGTTTGTTTTAGGATTTTTGCAATACGACACCTTCCCCAAATGGTTTCTGCTACCCTTCTAAAAGTCACATTTTCTTATATGAGTTCCGTGTCTTTGGGGAGTATATTTTGCTGTATCAGCCCTTGCCTGACAAAGAATAACATGAACTAGCTTATGTTTCATAATCATCTTCCAAGTGCTGTTGCGACTGAGTTAGCTACCTTCTTGTTGCCAGTTCTTGGCACCAGTACAATGCTAGGTTCTGAAATTGCACCATACTCTTATCACCATCCAAATTGCAGTGTTTTGGTTCAGTTGGAAAATCAAGGTTACAATTTGCGTTTACAGAATAAAATTTCCCAGCAGTGCTTTGTGATGGTCATAGTGAAGTAACTTGATATATTAAAAATCAACAACAGCTATTCTGCCCTCAGTTTTACTTTTCAGAATGAAAATGATCTAGAGTTTTGGTGTACCTTTGTATTTGGATAGCACAGGAGCCATGTGGCCAAATGGGTCAGATGTCAGTGTTTGCCTGACATGCAGAATAAGAGAACATTAAGAAACTCTCAGGTTAGGAGGGGAGAAATGTTGACCAGGACATCACACTGAGGTTTCTTATTTTTGTTTTTCTAAATATTATTTTTAAACTTTGAAACAAGTAGAGGGACTGTTTTAATATTCTAGATATAGAAGAAGTAGCTTTTATAGCTAAGGACTGTTAGTTCTAAATGAAACAGAAGCCCTCTTTGTAAACACTGAAAACTGTACCCTGAATGTGAAAGCAGGGAAAAGAATGGCCACGCTTGCTTGGTTTATCAGAAGCCGTAAAACCCTTAGAGCAGATTAAAACTTTTCCTCTTCTGTTTGTAGATGGCTCTGAGAGATTCCTCTGCGAATCCGTTTTCAGTTATCAAGTGGCATCTACGCTTAAACAGGTGAAACATGGTAAGCACATGAGTGTTGTATACTTAACTATGAGAACAAATTATGGGGCAGCGGGGATGGGAGAGGAGGATCAGAAAGGTCGGTGTGCTTTGTGACAAAAACTCCTGAAACTCTACAAGGCTGTTTAAGCGAACTTTCTAAATGACCTGCAGACAAAAACATTCCGTGATCTCTTAGTATATGTGCTGCCGAAGCGAGGACAACCTTCTGCAGTCTTAAGCCAGACGTCATGTCCACATTGAGGCTCAGAAGCTGAAGTCAGAAGTGTTAGTTTTCTAGAGGAGACTCTGCTTCCTACCATTCGTGTGTTGCTTTCCCTTCTCCTTCCTAAAACCTTTTAATGTTCTCCACTGTTTACCATCATCATCTTCACCTTCAAGTATTTATGTGATACCTTATTGTCTGTCTGGACTCTGAGAAGCCCGGACTCTAAAACCCTGATAGCACCTTTTCTGCGGCCTTCATTTATGCATCAGGGAACTGTGTTCTCCCACCAGATCGTTTCTCTCTATTGAAGGCATAATGTAGGAGGGAAAGCTGCAATTGCCTGGAGCTCAAGGATTTTAGTACCAAATTGCTATGGCATGGAGGGTACATACTCCTTGTTGTTTGTCATTGTTGTTTTAGATTAAGTCTTCTGACCAACAAAGAGTAAGACCTCAATTCTCGACTAGTGAGGAAAAAAATCCTTCTGGAAATTATTTTTAAACCAATCATCATGGTGGGTGGTGACTGTCTCGTGGGAGATACGTTGTATTATATATTGCCTCCTTGACCCTTACAGATCAGCAAGTTGCTCGGATGGAAAAATTAGCTGGTTTGGTAGAAGAGCTGGAGGCAGATGAGTGGCGGTTTAAACCCATCGAGCAGCTGCTGGGGTTCACACCCTCTTCAGGTTGACCTTGCCTGGAAGGCCGCCTCTGGTGCACAGCAAGTGCAGGGCCAGCGAGGGACTTTTCTCGCAGCTTACACAGCCGTCCAGAGATTCACAGCTCCATCGCTGAATTGTTAATTCGCATCCATGCTTGGTTTCTCTGTATCTATCCACAAGCAACAAATACTTAAATGTGTGATCTTGCAGGGAAAATTTTTGTTTATTTGTTTAAAAAAAGTATTGAGAATCAGAATAAGACAATCGGCGTCAGAGAACCTGAAGGTTTGGGTTTAAGAGATATTTATAAACTTTACAAGCCAGGTAGGACACATGCCGGAATTGGCCAACTGAATGACATCTCTGCTGTCATTCATGCAGTGCCTGGAATCCTCACTGATCAAATCCAAGATCAGGATCTGGAGTTACACAACACAGCGTTTCTGACCTAAAACAGTTCTTCTTGCAGTGAATGTGATTTCAACTCAGGACCTGTTCAAATGAGGAATTTTAAAATTTCGGGTTTTTTTCTATTTTTAGACATCTAATTCTATAGATTCTAACTTTTTCTAACCTCTTCTAGACATGCCAAATGCTGGCAAAAAGAATTACTTTTTGAATGTTGAAGCACTTGTAAAAATAAATCTGTGAGCAAAATCCTTTTAAACACAGAAATCCTGAGTTCATCTTGTTGGTGGGCTCAAGCAATTCTGTAGCAAATAAATCCTTTGAAAGAGTTCCAAATTGGTTTTCTTTGTCCTTTCAAAGTCTCAGGGATTTGGGATACCAGGAAGAGGTCAAATTACCTTTTAGAAGAAGGGAGTCTAAAAACATTTCTCCTAAACAAATGATAGATTTCCTTTATCCCAGGGATATTTGTCTTTACAAAACCATATGAACTTAGGTTGGGGTGTTTTGTTGTTGTTGTTGTTGTTGTTGTTGTTGTTTAAGAGAGCAGAAGTGTGCACACAAGCTGGGGAGAGAAGCAGAGGGAGAGAGAGAGAGAACATCTTCAGCAGACTCCTCCGTCAGCGCAGAGCCCAACTCAGGGCTTAATCCCACGACCCTGGGATCATGACCTGAGTCAAAATCAGGAGTTGGATGCTCAACCAACTGAGCCACCCAGACACCCCGAATTTAGTAGGCTCTTATACCAGGATATGGAAAAGCCTGGAAAGCTAAGAGATGTCCTTTGTTCTCCCTCATGGGACCCCAGGGTCCACACTGTACACTTAGGAAGATCATTTATTTTAGATTGGATGCTAAAAAATTAGCATACATTTGTCTTGATAACATTTGTCTTTCTCTTATACCCAACCTGTTTAGAGTTGCTTAATGATGAATAAGTATAATCCCAGTAGCAATTGGCCCTAATCTCAGGAGTTCAAAACGTTTAACACCTACTACCTGACAAGGAGGTGGTGACTTCATTGAGTCAGTAATCTTGACTCCCAGAATCTGAACACGGGGATGTTAAAGACCTGCTCATGGTCACATAGCCCAGGCAGAAGGAGATCTTGGAATTTAGAATAGATTTCAGTTTATTGATAATTCAGCCCACTGCTCTAGTCTCTAAAGCACATCAGAGCACAAAATGACCAGCCTGCAGACTCACCTGTTTCCATATTAATACCTCTCAACCCAAACAAGTTCCATATTTGGAAGCCATTGAGTTTCCTAATGTACTTTTTAGCACCAACCATCTTTTTTTTTTTAAGGCTATTTATTTATTTTTAAATGTTTATTTTTGAAAGAGAGAGAACAGGGAGAGGCAGAGAGAGAAAGGGACAGAGGATCCAAAGCAGGCTCTGTGCTGATAGCAGCGAGCCCAATGTGGGGTTTGAACTCCTGAGATCATGACCTGAGCTAAAGTCGGACGCTCAAACGACTGAGCCAGCGAGGTGCCCCAGCACCAACCATCGTGATGATTGCCAAAGGAAAAATTAAAAATACCTAGACTGCAGTAAACCTTTAGGTCACATTTCCAGTGACAGTTGAGAAGCCATTGCTAACTTTCTCTCATTGTTCTCATTTGCATAACTACAACACAGACACTGTATTACCTCATCTTTACCCTTTAGTATTGGGACTTAACAGAATTTTTTTCGGTTGGCCATTTTGTTTTTATGACTTCAGAAACTGAAGAGAATGCAGGGTTGCACCTTTCACAGCGATCCTTTGGCTGCTACTTGAGTACTGTCAGAACAAGACCTTCGCTATTTTTTTGAAGATGCCCCTCCCTCTCTGCACCTTTCTGTTGGTTGTCACATCTCATCATCCACAACTCCTGTTACCACGCTTTGAGCTTGAAGATGGTCCTTGCTGCTTATCTGTCCTCTCTGCACTCACTATGTGCCAGTCACTCACAGGCATTAATTATAATCTTCTCAATATCGCTGCAAGAGATGTAATACCCCCAGTACAGAAGACGAACTTAAAGCTCAGAGCGAGCATTACCCGCCAAGTCTGCAGAGCTAAGCAAATAGCCACGCCCGGGTTTGAATTCAAAGTCTCTCAGATTCCAAAGCTGAGATTATTTTAGGTGCACCATGCTGCACCCCACTGAACCCGACCCAGTGCCTTGAACAAAGAAAAACCCTAACACCTTTTTTTAAATGATAAAGTGAATTAACTGCCAGGAGGAAATAAGCTTTTTCACTACTCTCCCTTCTTCCTCCCAGTGATTGGTGATAAGGGGTCTCAAGCAAAATGAAGAGACAGGCAGTTCCTTGAGGAGCTGATAGAATTAGCTATTTGTCAGTGTCTACATAACTCTTTAAGGTTCAGTATGGTGAAAAAATAGATGCTTGAGGGACACTTCCGTGAACAAGGAGGAAGGCAAAGGGCGGATGACAGCTAATGACCAGGACGGCACAACCAGCCAGCCTAAGCAAGCTGATGGCAAGGGTGCCTCTGCAATAAAATGCTCTGCTGCTCCCAAAGCATTGTCACATACGCTGTGTCTTGATTGTCACGTCAGCCCTGCAAGATAAATGAGGCAAGTACTGTGTTACGGTTGAAACGGCACCAAGAGGGTGAGGTTCCAAGATTATTAACCAAGATTGTAGTTCGTAAGGGAGCTAACCCTTCAAATCTTTGTCTCTGTGGCTTCCAGTTCATCAGAAACTAGCAAATCTCAAGACAGAATTTGCCGTTAATAAAGAATGACTCATGGGGTGCCTGGGTGGCTCAGTCAGGTAAGCATCCGGTTCTTGATTTCGGTTCAGGTCACAATCTCGGGGCTCCTAGGATCAAGCCCCGCATGGAGCCACGCATCAGGCTCAGCACTGACAGCACAGAGCCTGCTTGGGATTCTCTCTCCCTCTCTCTGTCTCTCTGCCCCTCCCCTGCTTGTTCTCCCTCTCTCTCAAAAATAATGAACATTTTTTAAAAATAAATACAAAGGGGTGCCTAGGTGCCTAGGTCAGTGAGTGAAGCATCCAACTCTTGATTTCGGCTCAGGTCATGATCTCACAGTTCATGGGATCGAGCCCCATATCGGGCTCTGAGCTGACAGTGTGGAGCCTGCTTGGGATTCTGTCTCTCTGCCCCTCCCCAACTCGTGCTCTCTCTCTCTCTCTCTCTCTCAAAATAAATAAACATTTAAAAATAAATGAATAAATAATGATTCATGTCAGTTTGATACATAACTCCATATAAGTGTCTTGTTTCATAGTAATGAGATATAAATAGTATATAAACAGTAAACTTAAACCCACTTTTACATCATTGAACAAAAATTTTACTTTAAAAAAATTGTTTTTAACGTTTATTCATTTTTGACAGAACAGAGCTTAAGCGGGGGAGGGGCAGAGAGAGAGGGAGACAGAATCCAAAGCAGGCCGCTGGCTCTGAGCTGTTAGCACAGAGCCCGACGCGGGGCTCGAACTCACTGACGGTGAGATCATGATCTGAGCCAAAGTCGGACACTCAACCGACTGAGCCACCCCAGCACCCCCCAAAATTTTACTTTTTAACTTCGCATTTAATGATCCCGGATCAGCATTAAAGTCCTGACTTTTCACTGATACACTTACATGTGTTATTTATTAGTGCCATCCCATACCTGATACGAACAAAAATGGTCTGGAACTCTAAATTGAGTCCTTCACCCAAGGACTTCTGTCCATTTATTTGCAACCTATGGCTTCCCTTCCCCCACATGGTTGGAAATCCTTCAATCCCTTGTTCCCAGTCACAATGCCAGATACTAAGGTGGTAGAAACTTTGGGCCTTAAGGCCCAGTCAGAAGTAGAAGAAAGAAGATAGGACCAGGAGATGTCTCTCATCCAGAAGGCAGAGGAGGAACCTGCCCAGGACATGGTGCCCTTTCAGGCAAACCTAAGAGATACTACACTTGAAGGAGGAGCCCGTTCTGCCTCTCCCTGTGCTTTTGCCAAAGCACCTAACTCTGCCTAAAATATCTTGCCAGGTCTCCTTGTAATTGCCTGAAATTCTAACCACGACAATCTTTTCCACAAAAGAGAAAAAAAGAGCTTAAATAACATACTTGGGAAAGTCAAATCTTGGGTTGCAGGCAGAGTACAAATGACACCAGATCTTTTCCTGTTTTCCAGAGCTGACTTTGGGATGGAGATGGCCCCATGGGCGAAGAATGGGGGAAGGAGGCTGAAGCGTGATACTTTGCCACTAGCCTGCCTTGTGTGTTTGCATCTGGTCGGAGAGGGAATCTCACAGTTTTAGAGCCGGAAGAGACCGGAGCGCATCTAGTTCAGCTCCCTGGTTTACAGATAAGATGTTGAGATCTTGCCTGGCCCATTCACTGCCATATACTCAGTAACTAGAATCCTACCTGGCACGGAGTAGGTGTGTTATAGGTATCGAATGAATGAATGTATGCATTTGTTGTCTGTCCACTCTGATTTAGAAGCTATGGTAGCTATTTACAGTGCAACATCCATTGTGGAGTAATGTCTAAGGTTATTGAGATGAGGTAGTGGGCAGAGCCGAGACTAACCCAGATCTCAGCCCACAGCTCTCTATAATACTACACTGACAGGTGGAAGCTGTGGCAAAATGGAAACTGTATGCCAAAGCAGCCATGGCTCACATGATCCCATGCACGTGAGGGGCCAAGGTAAAGGAGGCTTGTGCGTCCCTGCCCTCCTCATGGGCTCCTGCACACGGGCCCGGTGGTAAATGCCACCACGAGCCAGTCTCCGCCTCTCCAGAGACTTTGATTTCTCCAGCCTGTCAAGTTTCCGTGAAGAACTTATTTTCCAGAATCAGCTTATTTCATTTTTATAATACAGGCTCTTTAAGACAAGTGATAAAAACAACATACAATTTATTACTAGCAGTAGCAGAGGGGGATGTTCCTTTCCAAATGTTTTTTGTCATCCAACACACATTTATTGAGCACTTACTATGTATGTAGCATTTGCTATACGCTGAGGATATACTGTCAAACGAGACACAGTTACCAACCTTGAGGTTATAAATATATTAAGAGACAAAAGGGTAATTTTAAGTGTAAAACTTGTCCGATAAGAGGAAGCATGAGATGTAAAATCAGAGACAGCTAATCCAGCTGAGCAAGGGGTCAGAAGATTTCCTAGGATGATGTTTTTAAGCAGAGACCTGAAGAACAAGTCAGTGGGGTGGGAAGGAAGGATTTTGTAGGTAGATGGAATAAACTATGCAGAGGCCCAAGGGTCAGAAAAGGCATCATGCTTTGGTGGGGCTGTAGGTGTTTGTCATGGCTGGTTCAGAGCGTTTTAGACCAGGTGGGTTTTGCTAAGGAATTTGAACTTCAATCTGAGGACACTGGGGAATCCTTAAAAGGTTTGCATGACAAGATCTGGTTTCACTTCAGAAGTTTTAGTGGGAGGGAATGGTGGCGAATCATTGGCAGTACGATCTAGGTCTTCTAGAAAGCTGTAGTGGAGATCCAGATGAGAAATGCCTGCAACCTGTTTAAGATGTGGAGACAGAAGAATGGATCTGGTTCGAGAGTTACTCAAGAAGCATCCTATACAGGACTTGGTGCCTGGTCAAACTTGGAGGAGAACTCAGGGAGGACACGTGAGTTTCTTGTGTCAGTGACTGAGGGACTAGGGGTACTATTCACTAAGATAGGGGTATGGAAAGAGCAGATTCAAGATGTCCCATAGGCAGGTGACCTTATGGGTTGACAGCACGGGAGAGTGAGATAGGCTGGAGTTAGATTTGAAACTCATCAACCTAAAGATATTTATGAAACCAGAAGGCCGGGTGGATGGGATTGCCCAGGGAGAGAGCCCATGGAGTGAGAAGAGAATTGGACCAAGGAGAGATCCCCGAGGAACTCTTACACATAAGGGACAGGCAGAGGAAGAAACGCCCTGGCGGAAGTTGCCAGAGAGAACCAGAAAGCCCGGAATGTGGCATCGTGGAAACCAAGGGGAGAGGACATTTGGAAAAGGAGGCTGCAAACAGCAATATCTGGTGTATATTTTAGTGAGATAAGGGATGGATTTTACCAAGGAGATCACTGGTGACTTTGTCTCAAGACCACCGGTACAGTGGAGGCAGAGCCAGACTGCTGTGGGTGGGAGACTGAGGGAAGGTGAGAACATGGTGCCAAATCAAGGCAACCCTTTCAAGAAGTTCGACGGGAAGGGGAGGCACAACTGAAGAACTAGGGAGGGTGACAGTTAAAAAGGAGTGCATACAGTCAAGACATTGGTTTTCTTCTTTTACAGTGGGAGGGGTCAAAGAGAAAGAGGGGATAATTGAGGGTGTAAGGTCCCTGAAGACATGGGAGGGGATGGGATCCAGAGCCCAGTTGGAGGGATTACTCTTGGAGGGAGGGCAGGCGAAAAGGATAGTGCTGATGCGGGTAAGTGTGTAGGTGAGGTGGCAGGAAGCTGAGGGAGTTCCCATCAGATGGCTTCTATTTTCTCCGTGAAGGAGGAGGCAAGTTGGTCTACTGCCTGTGGTAAGGGGCAGGAAGAAGTGGGAACAGGGGGGTTGGGAACAGCAGTCTCTGTAAAGAACGCGAGAGAGCTGACCACGATCAGACGATTGCCAAGAACGTTCAGGGGCCAGTTGCAGTTAGAGTCCCTGAACTTGCAATGGCACCATTCTTTGGCGAGTGTACTGGCAGCCCCCAGCAGCCTGGGAGTAGGAATGGAAAAAAATCAAGAGTTGGTCGTTACAGTTTTACATGGTAAGAGCAAGAGGATAAGCACATTGTTGGTCTAGGACTAGCAAGGAAAGGAAGTGAAAACAAAAAGAGATTACCAGAGAGAAAATAGAAGGGTCAAACACTTACTGAGGGCCTTCGATAGCTTTGGTAATATATGCAGGAAAAAAGAAATACAAAAATAGGGCAAACTTGGTTCCCAAATTGGGTTCTGGGGCCTCAGAATCGAGTGTAACAGACTTACGGTCTCCCTGGCCTCGTGCCTGCCGTCCAATAGATCTAAGGTTGGGGGGTTCATGTGACTCTTCTGTAGCCAGGTTTGGAAAACACTGGGACCCGTGGGAAAAGCAGACAAGTAAACAGACATACGGAATACATACAGTGCCATCACTCCATGAGTCGGGTCTATTTGGGGTGCTGTGCAAGCCGAGAGGTCTTGGAGAGGGCAATGAAGAGGGAACAATAAGGGAATTTTCCTGGAGAAGGTGAGTCTGTACCTGAGCATGACTGGTGAGTTGGAGCTGGCTGAGCAAAGAGGGGAAGACGCCAAATAAAGCATTCCAAGTCGGGGAACAGCATGTGCAAAGACAGAGCAGCGTGAAGTCACTCGCTGCGTTTGTGGGGTCATTTGGTGTGGCCGGAGCAAAGGGTGTAAACACGGGAGTGGTGAGGTCTCTCAAGAGAAGGAAGCAAGGACCAGATTGTTTGCAGCCTCATTTTCCATCAAAAGAGCATTTCTCTGACACGGCCAGGGCCAGGGTGCACTTAAGAAAGAAGCCAAGAATCCTGGCTTTCACAGTAAATAACTTAGAAAGCAGGCTCCTGGGGCCTGGGAGGATTAGACTGGCTGGTATAATGCTTCAGATGTGATTTTCGCAGGCCACTAGGTGGTGAACAGTATTTTTGCTCTGACGAGAAACTAAGCATTTTCCCATTTGTATTTATTTACTGACTTTTAGGGAAAGGCAGATGTCCTAAGCTCAGAATTATTGAAGGAGCCTCCCTTCTGGGCTCTGAGCCAAAAGCCAGAATAAGCAGCAGCCTGAAGTGATCAAATTTAAAATATATGGACATTGTGGAGAGATGTTTCCCCCCAAACAGTTTCTCCTCCTTCTTTCCCTGACCCTGAAAGCCTCAAGTAGGCTTGAATGCCCTCTTTCCCTCACTCCTTATTCTCAGAAATCTCCAGGCATATATTTGAAGATAAACCACACAAACACAGGCGTTTCATTTATTTAGCAAACCCAAAGGTCACGTCTGGGGGCTGCTGAAGTCAGATTCTACCCACTTAACCTTCTGCAGAGTCTCCAAAATATAGTGAATCTGGAATATTCTATGAAGTCGGGGCAACGTGGCTCTCAAACACATACTGCCTGGAAGACAACCTAGGACTTCGCTATCCTGGACCCAGTGTCTGCCCAGAGAAGACTCAAGGCTCAACATTCGAGCCTAGAGTGCGTTTTGAACGCACTCCTGGTAATGAGAAGGAGAATCAGACTGTCTCAGCCAGCCTGCGTTTGCAGCTGGAGCACCAGGCCGTAAGGCCTCCAGAGACCTATGGACTTGGGAGCCAGGAGGAAAGCAGGACATCATCCCCATGCCATCTCTCAATATACAGTATTCGTTCCAAGAGCTAGAAAAGAAGCAAGAGGCAAGGGGAGGATCAGGGAGGAGGCAGAACCTTGCTGGCTAGGAGCCCAGGCCCACCTGCAGTCAAGCCTTCTCCAGGGTGCTTGCCTCATTAGGCAGCAGAAACACCGAGTCTCAGCCTCAGAATTCTGTAGCTCTTCGTGACCCCAGGGATTATCTCGTTCGAGCACAGAGAAACAATCGCCAGTTCTGAGCCTCTGCAATCCCTCGAGTCCTTCTGGCTCTGTGGCCAAAATGAGCTTTGCATAAAAAAAAGAGGGTCTGGAGTTGCCGGTTTTAGTACTCTTAGATTTAAAAGCTGCTGAGGGGGTTGGGAAAGGCTTCACTAATGAAGATGTGACCACGAGGTCCTGGGCACATAACCCACACCTCTCATTTTGGCACAGAGGGTCTCAGGCAGGGCAGGTAGGTACAAATAATGTCCAGGCACTGGGAACACTAAGAGTGTTCGTCATGGTTAAGATCTAGTGAGGATTACTGTATGTGGGGCATCGTGCTAAGCACCCTCACACATGACATAATCTACTCACTAGGAGAGGCTGAGAGATGGCAGGAAAGAATACCATAGCCCAAGAGCTGAAGGAAGGGTCTCCGCAACTGTATTCATTCAGGCTAAGGCTCCCCTAACAGCCTACTGGAGCTGCCTTAACAGAGTTCCATAGACTAAGTGGCTTAAACAACAGAAACTTAATTGTATCGAGCTGTGGAGGCTAAGCGTCCAAGATCAGGATGTCCCCGTGGTTTGTTCTTTCTGGAGGCCATGAGGGAAGGGATCTGTTCCAGAGCTCTCTTCTTGGATTGTTGATGACCATCTTCTCCCTGTGTCTTTACTCATTGTCCCTCTGTGCATGCCTCTGTGTCCAAATTTCCCCTTTTTATAAGAATACCAATCATTTTGGATTAGGGCCCACGCTACTGACTTCATTTTAACTTGATTGCCTCTGTCAAGATCTACCTCCAGGAGTGCCTGGGGCAGCTCAGTGGGTTAAGCATCCGACTTTGGCTCAGGTCATGATCTCATGGTTCGAGACCTACATCGGGCTCTGTGCTAACATCTCAGAGCCTGGAGCCTGCTTCAGATTCTGTGCCTCCCACTCTCTCTCTGCCTCTCCCCTGCTTGCATTCTCTCTCTCTCTCTCTCTCTCTCTCAAAAAAAATGAATAAACATTAAAAAAAAAAAAAGATCTACCTCCAAATAAGGTCACATTCTAAGCTACTGGGGTTAGAACTTCAACATCTGAATTTGGGGGAGGGACATAATTCCACCTGTAACCATGACATCTAACCAGACCCTCTCCTTTTATAAATGAGGATATTAAAGCCTCGAGTGGGAAAGCAACTTGTACAAGGTCACACAACAAAGTGAAAAAACTAAGACTAGGGGCACCTGGCTGGCTCAGTAGGTGGAGCGTGTAACTCTTGATCTCGGGGTTGTGAGTTTGAGCCCCATGTTGTGTGTAGAGATTACTTTAAAAAAAAATCTTTAGAAAAAGAAAAAGAAAAAACTAAGACTAGAACCCAGGGCTTTTGGGGGCTGTGAGCCTTGAGCACACTGCCTGGGGAGGAGCAGCATTCTGGAAGCCCTTCCTCCAAGATAACCCCTGAGGTTGGGCAAGTCTGGGTGGCACCCACTAGAATCTCTTTACAGACCTGGGGTGAGGACACCCTAAAACTCTCTTATGAACCAGTACTTGGAAAAAGACAGAAATGCCAGAGTGGAAAGAGTCCTATGAACGGAGCTCAGTATAAGCACTGGGGTTTATTTTTTAATGGCCAGGCCCCTCGTTAACGAGGCAGATATGTAGTGCGTCACCCAGAACTTTGCTCCCTGCCTGCAGCCCCCCACAGCGTAG
The DNA here is from genome assembly GCF_027475565.1 of Acinonyx jubatus. Lineage (NCBI taxonomy): Eukaryota > Metazoa > Chordata > Mammalia > Carnivora > Felidae > Acinonyx > Acinonyx jubatus. The sequence goes on from NC_069393.1 coordinate 31,860,864, forward strand.
TTAGCCAGAATATGCTGGGTGGTGCTGGCTTCCCACAGCCTCTCTCTTTGGGCCCACCTCCGCCTAGAGGCTGGCATCTGGCCTCCATACCTTCCAGAAGGCAGGTAGTCCTCCATTTTGCAATCAGCTGTGGGAACTCACTGAGGCTCTTTTGAAAGTCTCAAAGTCTCATGCAACCTGCAGGAGGTACATGGGTTTAAGAGCATTGCTGTGTGGCTTCAGAAGCAAGGAGGCAAAAATTGAGATTGGATATAGCACAGAAGTGTGGGTGACACCAAACCACAGATGAACTGATAGGCTGCGGGGAAGGAAGTGAAAAGTTCACCTTGTCCTTCGGTGTAACAGAGGGCTGTTGGTTTTGTGGAGGTTTGCTTTAAAAAAAAAAAATTCATTCAATAAAAATAGCTCGGTGGGACAACACATTATAGCATTCGTGGAAATAAAAACGAGGAACCACATCACAGGCTGTTCTGCTCTGAACTTGGCCCTGCTTCCCTGGGCAGCTCCCAGTTCCTTCTGATGAATGCAGCAGCAGTGGAGGCCCTCGCCCCGTCCCAGGTGGGGTCTGGCCTTCAGGGAGGAAGGGAGGAGGTGGTTCAGAGGCATCAGCTGTTTCCCTGCATCTGAGCCAAGACCCTGGCCTCGGTAGAAACTCAGCTTTGTCCTCCGCGTCTGTCTTCCGCACTATGAAAAGTTTCCATCACAAAGGGCTGATTCAGGAAACTAAGGTTAGAGGCAAACGGGTCTTATTTGAAAATGGTGAAGGCCAGCAAGGCCCTGGGCTTCCTGCACTGATTGCTCTCCTGGGGCCTGGGACCAGCCCAGCAGGGTGGGGCAGGCGGCTCTGCAGGTTGCAGGATGTGAAAGTGGGGACTGAGGTTAGGAAAAAGAATCAAAGGCTGGGACCAGAACACACCCAGCAGAGGGCCATGTGCAGTTCTTCTCTTTAGGGTTTCCTGTGGGTACACTGAGAACATTGTGTTCTGGCTGTGAACTCGCCTGGCTGAGCAGGCTCCAGACTCAGCCCCTGGGTCCTAGTGCTGCCTCTCACCCACGCTCGGTTTCAGCTGCCAGTACCTGCCTGAGGGCCACTGCGGGGTCCCTGGGAGGCCATCTCCACCGTGTCCTCCCTCCTGGGGCAGCACTTACATTCCGATTCATTCTTCACGCAACAGCCTCTCGTGTCCCACATGACAAAACATCCTTCAGATGAAAAAACTGAGGCTCCAGGGAACTGGTAGGAGCAACTGTGGTCAGTATTCAAGGCTTTTGGATCCAGGGACGCTTTGGGGATATTTGATTTGGAGACATCACTTCAAACCCTTGAACTAAATGTGAGCCTTTGCCTTCAAAGTTTCTCTCCAGGTGAACTTGAGAATAAGGTGCTTCTTTCACAAATTCTCCAAAACAGCTCAAGGCTCATGCATGTGGCACAAAGCTATCCAGAGGAGCCATGGCCTGACCTCTGCTCTGCCTGGAGCCCAGGGAGCACTAGTGCTCACTTCTGCACTGTGCATGAGCTCCCTGGCACCGCTGCCACGGGCCTTTGTGCAGCACCACACCAGGCCTCAGGTCCCAGGTCGTGCTGTGCCTGGGTGCCTCCTGGAACTCCGAGGCACATGCTGGGCTCCAGGCCAAGGAGCCAAGTACCAACAGGCCAGCAGAGAGGGAAAGGGGAACTTAGGAGAGGATGGAGACTCTCTGGCAAAAGGAGACTTTTGCAGTTCTTAGAAGGGGTTCTCAATGATAAATTCTTCTACTAGATCGTAAACCTCTTTTTCCAAGTCATCTTTATATCCTGTGTGTGTGCTGGTCCTGGATAGACAGTCGTTGAATGACCTGAATGAAAGTCACTCACTGGAACGCCTTGCCTTTAGCTGCAGATCACAGTCCTTCAACAACTGCACAGTGAGCACCTACTGTGTACTAAGCATGGATGGAGACAATGAGGATACAATTGCTAACAACAAAGATACAAACAAAGGAAAGGCAGCCATGGTGTCTGCTCCTCCTAGAGACACGGTCCAGTGGAAAGACAGGCATTCAGTTAGCAAGAACAATCCTAAGGGTCCCTGGTTAGCCTGGGAGGGGGAAGTCCAGGCTGCTGTGGGGGCGCACGGAGCAGGGAGAACTAACTAGGCTGGGGGCCCAGCAAAGTCCTCGAAAAAGGGGTCTTTCAGCCGAGACCCAAAGGAAGTAGGAGTTAGCCAGATGAAGGAGGTTGGAAAAGGGGGGTTCCCACAGAAGTTATAGTGCCTGTGAAGACCTGGAATTTAGAGAGCAGGTGGTTCATGAAAGAACTGAGGGAAGCCTTCTAAGACTTCTGAACTCCCCCAACAGGAAAGCTAGCTCTCCAGGGGAGAGCCCAGGCACTGGTGTTTTCAGTGAGGAAGGAATCCCACTACTTCTCTGGGGCCATTCTCCAGGCTCCAGACTCCATTACTGGGGAAACCGGAGGAATCCTATAAGATGGCTGGGACACCTCTTGAGGCAGGAAGGCTATGGGTGTGGCCGGAAGGGGCACGTCCTGGTCCAGGCATGGGGACCGTGGACTGAGATATTGGGAAAATCACTTCCCACCTCTCTCTCTGGACCTCTATTTTCCGGCTTTGACTATTCTCCGTATTTAGCCTGACGCTCAGACCTTCCTGAATTAATGGACGACTGCAGTTTTCATCTGTAAAAAATCATTCCTTCTAATGCTGAGATTCTGGGTCCGAGACCCAAAGGCAGTCGTGCCCAGGATGTTTTGGACAATGGAAGTGCCACAAAAGGAAAGAGCACAGTACCCAGCATACCCACAGCAAATGTTTGCTGAATGAATAAGCGAGCAAGTGAATGCATGAATAAGCGAGCAAGCCAATGAATGAATGAGTGGATGCCCTCCCTGGAGTTACTCTCAAAGCTCCTGACCCTGTGCACTCATTGTCACCGGTGCGCCCACTTCCCAGGCAGCTACCAGACTGAATGGGGAAAATGAACCCTAGATCTTATTTCAAGTTTTCCATCATCCTGGAGGAAGGGGTAAGAGGACTGCAGGGAGTGGAGAGGCAGTGTGAGGAAGAAAAAGGACTCAGGTGTGCAGAGTCTGAAAACTAGCATTCTTTCATGGCACTCCCTTATGAACCCCAAACCTGACAAGTGCTCTGCCCCCCTCCCGTGAGTTCGTGAGTTCGGCTAGAACTCACCAGGGCTTACCGGAAGAGCTCTGGACATGAACAAGTGCTCCCTGAGCCACCATATCTCCTGTCTGCCCTGAATCAGGCCCTGAAGTGAGGGCAAGAGTTCCCAGCTGGGCACACCCTCAAATGCATTTTCCCTCTCCAGTGGGTTTCCAGGCTAGCCCGCAGAAGCCTGATTCATCCACAACCACACTGAAACATAGAATTAATTCCGGCTATACCCTGGGTGAGCTAGGCCATTATGGCAACCAAACCACCACTTACAGCATTATTTTGATGGGAAAATGTGTTCTAAGCTCCAAGCAACCAAATTATAAGTGGGACACAGGCACACCCAGGTTCAAATCCCAGTTTTAACACTTCCTAACCATTTGGTCAGGGACACAGCACCATCCTCCCAGCCTCAGTTTCCCAGGATATCAAAGAATACCTCCTTTGGAAGGTTGTAGTGCAGACTAAATAGACTAAATGGAGGTGCCTCATGGCACGTGGCAAACATTTCCCTTCATCCTTTCAGAGGGCCTTTTATAGAGAGACCTAGAGACAAGCCTTCAAATGCAGCCTCTCAGAGGAGGGCTCTTACCCAGCTTGCAATGGAGACAGTATTACCATTGGACTCAGGCTTAGAGCAAGTGTTTATGAGATAAATGAGCTGCTGTCTTAGAAATCACAGAACATTCCTCATCTTTGACCTTCTCTAGGCTCTTACTGGCTTATCTGAGCCAAGAAACTTCTCCGTGCCCCTACTGAGCTCCCTCTCCCCCCAATCTCCATGAACAGCATTGTTCTGGCTTCCTTTGCTCCGGGTCCTGGGAAGGGGCTTCATCTCCGGAAGGGGCCAGAAGTCCTGGCCTTTCACCCAGGGCCTGGACATCGGCCCACAAGAGCAAGCAGGAGGAGGGCGGGGACCCAGGCGGCACACCACAGCAGCCTGTGGAAAGGCAGACCTCCTCCAGCCGGCTTTGGCTTTGGCCCCTCCTCACTCTGTTTGTTTCCACGCTGCAGCCAGAACGGTTTGTACCCTAAGGATGGTGAGCCGGCCAAGGAATCCGTAGGGTCCTAAAGGTCAACCTTCTTCATTTTCTTGCCCTTGTTCCCAAAAGTCAGAGTTTCCTGGCCTTGGGCTCCTTGTCCCTGCCCAGGGTCACCAGCACTGTGGGGGTGAGTCACCGTGAATGAGACCCCCATATCCTACACTGTGCTTCTCACATCCCACCTCCACTTTGGTACCGTGTCTCCACAGTAACCCCCCTTTTCCCCATTCGGACCCACATAGCCTTCTCAGACTCTTCCTCCACCTTTCTAGGTCCTGTCAGGGCCCTCTCACTGTGCAGTCTCCACTGCTCCAGCCCCACCCCCGCCTCTTTACCCACCCCAACCCCCAATTCTGCAATAGCAAAACACAAAAACAAAAAACTCTTGTGAAAGTACTGAGTTCATGGTGAAAATTCAACAGCGCAGAAGGTGCAAAGTGAAAAAGTAAAACCTCGCCCTCCCCTCCATCCCTCAGAGATAACATCTGTGAATAGTTTTTCCAGCATCCTTCTAGTTGTTTTCTCCACACAGTTCAACGTGTGTCTGCAGGGGAGTGTCCTGTTTTTGCTTCAGAAAGAGATTAGAGGACACAAACTGTTCTGCAACTTGTTCTTTTTACCTAGCAATATATCTTGGACATCTTTCCAAAGTCTACCTCCCTCTTTTTCACACCCACATAATATTCTATGGCGTGGAGATAGTATTTCTTTAACCATTCTCCTGCTGTGACACTTCAGTGGTTTTCAGGTTTTGCAATCACTATCTAACTGGTTCCCTGCCCCAGGCCTCCAACCTCCAGTCTGTCCTTCCCAGGTCGCTTGACAGCAACAACACCTGATCTGTCGGGCATTCCTGACTCAACCATCTTCCTTGTGTGAGGCTATTCACTAGGTGTCTCATCTCCCTTCCTAACCTTAAGCTCCTCAAGACAGGGCACTCGAGGCTTGTCAACTCTATGGTTTTTGATCCAATCTCAGTGCTGCCCTAGGCACATATGAGGAGGTTCTCAGGCCATATGGATACTTATTTTTTCCTGCTCATATATATTTATTGGCAACTCTGTGGACCTGCCCTGCACTAGAGCTCCAGGATGAAACAGATACAACCCCTGGTCTCCTGAAGCTTGCAGTTTAGTCGAAAAGACAGGCATTGGGGGCCCACACAGATACATACCTGTATAATTCCATACTGACTGAGTGCCTTGAAAGGAAACAACAGAGGAGAAGCAGGGATGGGGCCACCAGGGAAGGCCTCTCTGAAGAGGCGATGAGGTGAAGGGAGAGAGGGCCAGTGTAAGCCAACGGACTGTGGGATCTGGTTCCCATTCAGGGTTGCTTTGGATACTTCCCTTTGGTCTTCTCATCTGACAAGAAGGGAAATCCCCCTTTCAGTTTTGACTTTCTGTGACAGTAATAAATGCTATCAGAGTTCACAGGAAGCAAGTTCCCCACTGCCTGGGAGGGGGCAGGGGAGACTTCCCACCGATTTCACATTGATCCTGAGTCACATGTAGGCTCTAGTTCCATTCAATTCTGGGCCAAATACTTGCTGAGCATATCTAACATACAGAGGTAGGTGTGTGTGTGTGTGTGTGTGTGTGTGTGTGTGTGTGTGTGTGTAGGTGGTGGCGGTGTTGGTGGGTGTTTAAAGATTTAAAATACATGAAGGAGTTTACAGTGTGATGTGGCCTCAGACCCAGGATGGGATCATTTCAACACACGATGTCAAGTGAGGAGAGGAACACATCCCAGCCCTGTGAACTGAGCAGGGCTTCAAAGTCAGGCAGGTTTGGGTTGGACTCCCTGTCCTTACTCCCCAACAGGGGAACATGGAGATTCCCACCTATGTTCAAAGAGGGCTCCTGGAGGGCCCTGAACTTGAGACCAGCCTGCAGTCAGAGCTAGAAGGAACTAGAAAGGCATCCAGGAAGAGTAATTAGTGTGAAGACAGGAGCCAGCTGGAAGGGAAGACACTTGACAGCACAGAGGAAAGACTCCCCACACGGCACAGGGAACCTGGGTGAAGTGAATTATACCGGCATTGAAAGAAAAACCCAAGCAAAAAAGAATAGTTTAAGGAGTGCGAGTATCCTCATTCTCCTTCCAGGCCAAGGATTTCATACTCTACTCGAGAGGTCACCAAGATAGGACAAGACAGAAATCTGCTGTTACCTCTGCCAGTCTCACGTCCAGGTCTATGTACCTGTTTCTCTTTAGTGTGATTAAAAATACTGTAAATTATATGCTTATACTTTGATGTCCTCCTTTATGATCTACGGTACATGGCTGTATATATTTTGCACATCTACATACATATTACTGTGCAAAGTTGTATACACAAAGCCCTGCGTACTGTACTTTATGGAAAATTTAAGAGCGTTTCAGAGGTAATTAGACCCATATGTGATTTTCCCCTCCTGGGCTGTGGGAGGAAGATGAATCTAGAGATAGCAAGGGGCTGCCCTAAAGGCTCGCTAGGCCAAGGGAAGGAGACAGACTTGCTCTAAGGACAATGGGGAGGTATTAAAAGGTTCAAGAGGGAGGCCTTAGTGATGTTGAACAAAGGTAATATTAAGAGAAATCGCCAGGCTCTTCCCGTTTGTACTTTAAAAAAAAAAAAAAAGAGTTGCCTCCAGAATTGGAGCAGTAAATCCTAGCTACTTCTGTCCACAATTTATCTCTGTGCCTCACTTGCTCTTTCTGTAAAGGGAAACCTCACCGGCCAGAGAGTGGGGCCCCCGCAGGACCACAAGATCAACTTTCGCTGTAATGGGAGGCCCAGAGGCTAAGGGGGCTTTAGGCCAGCCTCAGCAAAACCCAGTAACTTTGCTGTCAAATCTGAATGTCATTTCTTGCCTCCAGGGCTGGCCAGCTCTGGAGTTGGTGCTTCAGGATTAGGATCCTGTTCTCTGGGGAAACAGCTTGGGGAAGCTCCTGCAAGACCTATTGATGTCCTTCTTTCCAGGATCAGAGACTCTTAAAACTTTCCAGGAGATTGAGGCAACACGCCTCATTGTGCAGCCCTCAGCAAATGCAGCAGCTGCACCAAGTGCTAAAGAAAAGCTCCCATAATAACCATGTGTGATAATAAAAAGATAAAGAGGCAAATAGGTATGTAGGTCAGCTCAAAAATAGCCACCCACCCGTTTGGCCTGGGTAACCGTTTATGCCAGGTGGGTACAAAGGGTTTTTTTCCTTCCCCTCCCCAGCTGATCATTCTCTGCTCTTTTCAAGGTTGCCGTAAATAAAAGTCCCTTCCTGTGCGAGCTGGAGGTGGCCTGGGCGGCTCTGGCCTGCAGCCTTCCAGGGGCAGGCACTGCTCTCTGCACTCCCTCCATCAAACAAATCCTGGGGTCAGAGGGCACAGGGCTTGGCCTCTCTGACGCGGGTTCTTGGGGCTAAGTCAGGGTTTGGGGTGATGACTCACAGACGCTCCCCCCACCGCCCCTCTAGGTTTTGCGTGCACCCAGGAGGCCTCCCCTACCCCAACAGAGAACGCTTTGTTAGCGGACCCGGTCGGAGGAGAGTTACAGCCTCAGGGTTGTAAGGGCCTCCTCTGCCTCTCCCTCCTCCCCCACTTCCCCCTCTTCTGCCCTCAACGGAAAGGCGCTGGCCCCTTCGCCCTGCCCCCACCCGGCAGCCCCGCGACCTGAGCGAAACGCTGAGCTCAGCATCTGTGGCGGGACAGCGTTCCCCCGGACGGTAGGAGGAGTCTCTTTCCTCACGGGGGGGCGGGGCCGGAGCCGGCCCCGCCTTTCTCTCAGTCCCACTCTTCTCCCCCACCGGTCCCCCCAGAAGCACGTTCTCCAAGTCACGTCCCGGCTTACCCCGTAGGGGGTCCGCGGAGACAAACCTACCCTCCCTGCCCCCCCTTCAGCTGCTCTGCATCTGTCACCTCCACGGCCGGGCTCCCCTGAGGGCTCACCTCGGCGGGATGGGGGGGGGGGGAGGGGAGAGCAGGGGGTTCTTCCCTTCCCCCATCCGGGCTGGCCCCACTGCAGACCGCTGCTATAGATATCTGGGGAAGTCGGTTCAGCTCTCGTGTGCACCTCTTCCCAGAGCAGAATCTGAAGATCTAGAATTTTTTGTGTTTCTCTGCGTTTGTTTTTTGAGCACAAAAAGATTCAGCACTGGCTCCTGGATTCCTGTGCCAAAGCCAGTCCTTTGTGGGTTACAAAAGGGACGCTGTGGGGAGGGAAAGAGCCCACTTTTGGTGCACCACTTCCCAGATTGGCCTTCCTAGAGGGGACCAGAGCCATCAGGAAGGATACCTGGAGGGGGGTATGTGGTGGACTGTCACTTCTGGGTCTGAGGGTGTCTAGCCAAGGAGAAACCCGTTGGGTGGCAGTCTGCTTTGTTATTGAGTCAGCACTGCCGGGCCCTGCTGAATTCTGCAGGGGGAGGCAGAACCCTATTAGATAACACAAGGACCAACCCAGGAGAGAAAGTTTTTTTGTTAACAACAACATAGCAATTCCCGGTGTTCACTCTACCTCTTCTATACCACCACTCTCCAACACGCAGTGGCCCCCATTTCCAGCCATATGGTCCCCTTTGGCTCACAACTAAGCCTGTCAGTGGGGTGGGGTGGCATTAAGGAAACGAGACGAGATCTAGAGTCATGGCTCCAACCTGAATGACTGTATGACCTTAGGCAAGTCACTGCGCCTATCTGAACCTGTTTTCTTACCTGTAAAAGGACACTGGTGAGGCACCAGTACACTATACAATATTAGTTATTTTTATTGATGGCGTTATGAAAATACTTTAGAACATGGATGTGCTCTTAACAGCACAAAGAGCTCCAGAAAGGTCACAGATCTTTGTGAGCACGTGGCAAAGTTGCCAGGTAGAACTGGCAGTTCCCAATCACCTGCCAGCCAAGGAATTTCAGAAAAAAGCCTAGTAGACCCTGGGCAGCTGCCTTTCGCATAGACCTGTGTTTCCCAAACCTTTGGCTACTAAAAACACACTTCTGAGTGAAATTACAGACAGGCTTGGCAGGGGGGTGAGGAAGTGGTGCAAGCCTGAGAAAAGAAAGTTCCTAAAGACTGAATGAGGTCTAACTGCCAGCAGAGTGGGAGATCTCAGGCAACACTTAGGCCTACTCACCCTCCAGCTCGGTTCCTTGTACATAAAGTGGGCAGGTGGGAAGGCTGGAAGAGGTACTCTTCCAGGGCCCTCGGGCCCTAACATTCAAAGACTTTCTGTCATTCCACTGACAGAAAGATTCTGACAGTGAGAGAGGGTCAACTGGACCTCTCTGCTGAGCATTCTAATCCAGCCCCATTCACCTCAACCCCTTGGGGTACCCATTGGGGTACCCAGAGGCTAGACAGCCCTCCTGGTGTCTTGTTTCTCAAAAAGCAAAATTAGTGAGCTCATTTTATAGTCCAGGCAAGCTGTGAGCCTGGATTCAGGCTGTCCCCATTGTGGCAGCTCAGATCTTTCTTGTCACCCCCACCCCCACCCACCCCCCACCTTGAAGAACAAACCCACTCTGACCCCTCCTTCCCTTTTGATATATGGCAATTGGAAACCCTCAAAAGGCAAGAAAACTGTAAGGGCTGGACCTGGACCGCCTGTTTCTACCTTCCTGGGCAGACATCTTCCAGATGGTCCACCCCCCTACAGGCCAGGCCTGGGAGTTTTAGAAAAGCGGCTCCAGGGAACTCGTGATTTTTCCTTCACTACAATCCTTGTGGAAGTTAAAGAGGCCTTTGAGACGCTCTAGTTGTGGGTTTTCAAAACTGGGGTATGAAAATCCCAACACTACATGAAACCACAGGATAATCGCAGTGTCTTTTTTTTATTAAAAGGTTTTACCGGCGGGGGGCAGGGTGGGGTGGCGCCTGGGTGGCTCAGTCAGTTGGGCGTCCAACTTCGGCTCTGGTCATGACCTCGCAGTTGGTGGGTTCAAGCCCTGCATAGGGCTCTGTGCTGACAGCTCAGAGCCTGAAGTCTTCTTCAAATTCTGTCTCCTTCTCTTTCTGCCCCTCCCATGCTCATGCTCTGTCTAGCTCTGTCTCTCAATAATAAATACATGTAAAAAAAAAAAAATTTTTTTTTTAAAGGTTTTACTCGGTTGGTTGTTTGTTTGTTTGTTTTGGGAGGGGAAGGGAGAAATTAAGTAATATTAACTGATGATTTAAAAGTTTGCTACTAGGGGCACCTGGCTGGCTCAGTTGGTAAAGCATACATGTGACTCTTGATCTCCAGGTCATGAGTTCGAGCCCCATGCTGAGGTTACTTAAAAAATAAGTAAAAGTGGGGCTCCTGGGTGGCTCAGTCGGTTGAGCATCCGACTCTGGCTCAGGTCATGATCTCACAGTTTGTGGGTTCGAGCCCCACATCAGGGTCTGTGCTGACAACTTGCTCAGAGCCTGCAGCCTGCTTCAGATTCTGTCTCCTTCTCTCTCTCTGCCCCTTCCCGCTCATGCTCTGTGTCTCTCAAAAATAAATAAATGTTAAAAGAAAATTAAAATAAATAAATAAAAGTTTGCTACTAAAATTAACACAAATTACAGATAACATGTAAAAAGAGAATGCAAGATTGCATTATCTGTAAAAAAAAACAAACAAAAAAAAAAACTGGAATTCAAAGACATGTCATGCTTCCAAGAGGCTGCTTCAGGCCACAGCACAGTGGCTACATAACCTGAACTCAGGTTAGGTTATTCCTGTCCCCTCACAAGGCCAGAAATCAAGGGACATTTAGCCTAGGCCTCGGGCACTAACTGGAGAGAGGTGTTGCCTCTGGCCTTCCCTCCTCTTTGTTTTCTTTCCGCATAAGGGTTCAGAAGCCCGAGTGGGAGAGGGATCCTGGGAAGCTGGCTGAAAGCTCGCCCTGGAACATATGGGATTCCTTCCTGAGAGGCATCCTGGTGGATTAGTTAGAAAAGAGCCGGTGTCCTGGAGTCTGGCTGCGTCCCCTAGGACCCCTTGACCCCTCTGGCTATGTGGGAAACAAGGTGGGGAGCAGTGGAAGTCTGGTAAGCCTCTGTGCCTCTCACCACTGCTGGGGTAAAGGGAGGTCTGTCAGGATCCTCCGCTAGGCTATCCCACTAGCTCTCAAAAACCCCATCCTTTGACAGGGTGGTTTATTGAGCCAGTCCTTTGTGGGGTTCCCCCTGCCCTTGCCCTGTTCCTGAAGGAAATGACTTGTGAAACCTAGGGACCCAGAAGAACTAGCTGGCTGTGAGCTCACCATGACCCTGTGTGGGCCCAGTCTTCACAACTGCACGCCACGTCACCTGCCCCTAACCCACCCCAACCCACAGGCAGGCCCTTTCATAGGCTGGGGAGCCAATCCAGCATTTCTTTGAGGACCTACCTTTCTTTCTGAGAGGTCAGCAGACATTCCAACTAAAATGGAGCGGAGCGGAGCGTCAGGATCGCCTAGGGGGCTGTTTTACGAAAGGGCCCCACACAGACCTACCAAATTAAAATAGGGGCTGGAGAGATGAGAATCTACGGTAACAAGCTCCCCAGATGATTCTAATTATCAGTTGGGCTTGAAAGCCATTGGTTGAAAGGATTCCTGGACTCACTCTGGGCCTCAATTTCCTCATCTGTAGAATGGCACTGTTTTCGTTCCTCAGGGTATAGATGGTAGTTTTTAAGACCTATTCTTTTTAAGCCTATACAATACATTGTATTGTTAGTATTTCCATTTCAAAAAGTAATTTCATTTGCAAAAAGACTCCACACTGAGTTTTTAGTGCTTCTTCCAACAGTGCAATCAAAATCCTACCTGAAGCCCTGGGCTGTCAATAGCTTTTCACAACCCTCCTAATAAACCGGGTGCACTTACAGCGCTGCTGATTTTGACAAGGTTGTTTGTTGTTTTTCAAGAAAAAAAGCCGCAGAAGTCCGGGGAACACTTTTGCTGGCTCCACTGTCCCCACCTCCTACCACACCCCTCCACCTTCTCCCCACCGCCCTGACCCACTGGCTCCTCCCGCCACCTCCACTACCCTCAATGAGATGTTTCCGAAGAACTGCGAAGGTGCCCAAGCTGAGCCTTGCAGGCAAGCTGGCTGGCCTTCAGGGGTTCCCATCCTGACTTCTAGGGTTCCCACCCCAAGATCTGGTTTAACTTCCCAAACTCGACTCGGGCGACTTGCCACACTGAGGCCCTGGGAATCGGTGCACTGGACAAAAACTGCCTGAACCGGGAGAGGCAGGAGGCCAGGAGTGAGTGCTCATTGACTTTCAATTGCAGGCTGTGGCAGGTCCCACGGGAATAGAGCAGGGCCCGGGAAGAGGCAGTGTCTGTGTGGTCAGGGCTCTGGCCACAGTGACTGGGACATGGGGCCTGATTACCAGCTCCAGAGGCCTGAGTCACTCAGGACCCAGGACGTGACACTAGGCCACTCCTGCTCAGAGTTCAGCCAGTCTCCCGTGGTTGTCTTGATGTCCATGTTGCACATTACGTCTATGTGACCCGTGCTCCCTAGAGCACAATTCCCTAGAAGACATATGTAAATGCACAGACTCAAAAGCGAAGGATGCCCTCTGGAGTTGGGCAAAGGAGCAACCCTATTCCAACAAGGGAATATAAACTTCAAAAGGATTTTGACGAGAGTGACCCAGCGCTTGGATCTGGGGTCTCCTTTGAGGTAATAAAGATGTTTTGGAATTAGAGATAGTGGTTGCACAACATTGGAAATGAATTAAACGCCACTGAATCGTTCACTTTAAAATTGTTCATCGTGGGGCACCTGGGTGGCTCAGTCAGTTAAGCTTCCAACTTTGGCCCAGGTCATGATCTTGCAGTTCATGAGTTCGAGCCCCCTGTCAGGCTCTGTGCTGACAGCTCAGAGCCTGGAGCCTGCTTTAGATTCTGGATCTCCCTCTCTCTCTGCCCCTCATCCCCTTTGCGCACGCTCTCTCTCTCTCTCTCTCTGTCTGTCTCAAAAATAAAAATTAAAAAAATTGTGAATGTGAATTGTATGTCAAAAGATTTTTTTAAGTATTTTGAAGCACTTGAAGGCAAAGTACTAATTGCTTGAAAAGATTCCCCACATCAGCCCTCTACACAATGTCCCCTCTCTCCCCAGCTTCCTTGGGTTGTATGCTATCTTTGAATTGGAGAACTAAATTGGGGCCTTAGAAGCCCCACTCCCAGACCTGAGCTGAGAAAGGAGGAAAAGGTTCAGATACATCCAAGACTTTGGGCAGCACTTGTCAGAAGAAGGATAGAAACGTAGCATCCAGGTCTTCTGAAGGTCCACCCCAAAGGCCCACCTTGGTCTTGGGAATCCAGATGTAGGTCTACAATTCTGGGAAAATTCACCTTCTTGCTTTATTCATCCATCTATCCATCCATCCATCCATCCATCCATTCATCTGTTCATCCAAGGAATGTTCACTGAGCCTTTACTATGTGCTGTCCACTGGAAGTTAAGGAGAGTAGAACACCATCCTCAAGAAGCTCATAGTCCAATAAGAAGACTAAAGTGGAAACAATTATTAACAAGAGATATACAGGGGTATAAGGATGACATGAGGAGGGGCACCTAAGGGATGGGAGGGTGGGGGTGGGTGTGCTGGGGAAGGCTTCTTGGCTGCAGGGATGCCAGAGCTGGGTCTCCAAAGCTTCAGGCAGGGGCATGTTCAGGCAAGTCTGACCTGCAGCCAGCTTAGGCCCAAGGGGAGTAGTAGGGAGAGAGAAGCACACCAAATGCAGGGTTTATGGGATCTTTGAGGTCTCCAAGGGGGCCTGGCTTAGCGGTGAGGAGACTGAGCTTCCTCCTCCCCCAGGAGTTACACATTTTAGGTGTTTCCCACACCCCCATCTGCTTCAATAGTGGAAGGGGTAAGTGGGGTGGTAATGAAGTCTTTGCAGCCCCAGCCAGATGGAAGGGATCCTACCCTTCCCTTCCCCTCACACGATGGATCAACGCCCTTTACCCTGACTCCACAGAGGGGCTAACAGTTAAGAAATTCCTCTTCCAGGTCCAAAGGTTCTCCTGGAAGACAATGGTATGGGGCTTTGACCCCTCCTTCACAGGGGAGAAGGGGGTCAGTGAGGAAAGTCGTTTGGAGCCTCCCCGGCCCCCAGTCCTCCTTGTAGGTGATTGTTTATTCTGCAGCCCACCCCTTCTGCTCTGGGAGAGACTTCCAGGGCTAAGACTGCTGGTCCTCTTTTCCATATTTTTAGAAAACACAATGAGGCAACAACATTAGTGGATTTCTTTTGAAAAGAAACAAAATTACTCAGTGCCCATTAACACAGGCCTTCCCATTTGGGAAAAACTTGGCAATAACAGAGTGAGACAGTGAATGATAAAATGTGCTTAGCACACTGTTTCATGACCATGTTTCGCTGCCACACAAATAACACACACATACACACACTGCACAGCCCACACTTATGCTGCATATACTCCACATATAAACCACATTCACAATTCATATATACCACACACACAGTTCACATACACCACACCATAACCAACACCCACTAAGATCTACACATACAGCGCACTCACACCACAGATATTCCACACACATACACACAAAATACATACAAAGCACAAACCCTACACTGCAGACACACTGCACATATTCAACACACACACAAACACTCAAATGCACCACACAAATACCATATTGAATATGAATGGTTTCTGGTGAACTGAGCTCTCCACACGGTCTCTGGATTCTTTTGCTTATGAATATCCACTTTTTTAAAAACCTCTATTTTTCTTAGTGTTCCACATTTTTTTCTGAAATATTTCCTTTTTTTCCTGCCACAGAGAGAGGGAGAGAGAGAGAGAGAGAGATGAAAAAGAAAAACATCCCCAAACTATCTCCTTCTGTCTCAGGTGTCCCCAACCCAGTCTGTCTGGTGGGAAGAGGGAATAGTACTCTGATGGATTCATTCCCTAACCTTCTGTCCTGGCGACAAGGCCACATCCATACGGGTCACCCCACCTCAGTAAACTGTGATTTCAAGAGAATGTCATCTACCACCACCAGCCCTCCAAGCACTTCCCCTAACCCCCCTGATCCTGGTGTCTTTAAGGCTCCCAGTAAGTGACTGGAACTCGGAGGACAGGAAGAAAGGGCCAGTGTTCAGGCCTTAATCGCCCCAGCGGCCTAAAGACTATTCTGTTGCGCGGCAATCTTAACGCTATCTCCTAATCTGACTCCCCCTAATTTATTTTTTATCCATAAATTTGTCTCCATAATTGGTTCCTCCATCTGGAAAATGGGGGAGGGGGGCGGTGCAGGGCCTCAATTCCGGTCCTTTCTGGTTCGAGTCAGGGTTTGCCCGAAAGGCCCACGGGTCAGCCTTTTTTTTTTTTTTTTTTTAATTAGGTGGGGGTGGGGATGGCAGGGGCCCGACCTCCAGCAAGTGTCATCTGTCACGCGCAAGCCCGCCCCCGAGGCGAGGCCTGCCAGTCGGATCTGGTTAGGCTCCCGGAGTGGGAGTGTCTGCTGTAAATTTGGTTCCCTCTTCTATCGGGATCCCGGTGTCCCAGATTGATAAGCCTTTAAAGACTTAAAGGTCGAGTCCGTCCGAACCTCCTCCCACCCTCAGCAATCATTATTCGTCCCCGAGCACTGCCATCAAGCCAGATATCCTGTGGCCCCGCCTGAATGACGAAACAGGGGATGGCCATTGCACTCCCGGACTTTTCCGGAGATCTAGTCCTTGGTCCTGATGCAACTCTCCGGTTCTTTTACACAAAGCGCCTTGGAAGGAGGGGCGCTAGGACCCGGCAGACGCCCGAGGACTCTCGGGTACAGAGGGCGGGGGAGACACCACCGAACCGCTGTCTATTTGTAGGGCCCGCGGAGGGCCCTTGTGTTCATCGAATTTGAGTCCCCGTTCTCAGACCCAAGACCAGGCGCTAGGAACCCGAGCCCAACAAACCTCTTCTAGCCACCCTCGCCAAACTCTCTCCTTGGAAGCAGTTGGGGGTGGGAGCGGACACGATCTAGCGGACGAGGATCATATTGGGGGGGGGGGCATGGACCTCCCCCATTAACCCACCCACTGGGGCTGTAGAGTTAACAAACTGGTGGCGCTGCAAGAGAGCTCGGTGCTGGGACCAGCCCTGCCTTGACCCCATCCCCATATTCCGACCCTATGCAAGGCCGGGTTAGCGTGGGGTATGTGCGCGAGGTCCGGCCGGGTTAACGTCTGCTCCCCGCGCCGCCGTCCCACAGGCATCCACCCGAGCGCTTACTTGTGCCTGTAGTCTCAGGTTCCCAGACGCTGGGGGCAACCGTTTTCCCGGCCCGCCGCCCCCTCAAGTTCCCCTGCCTTTCCCCCCGCGCGGTCACGGCTACCCCCTCCCCCAGCAACAGGACCCTATAATAAACAAGTCGTTCCTTGATCCTCCCCTGCCGCGAGCGCCCTCGGGGACCTTGGCAGCTGCAGCCGCCGCGGATCCCTTCCAGAAAGGGGGCGTGGCCGCGGCGCGGGGTTCGGCTGGGAGCGTTCTGGGGCTCAGCGGGGGCGGGGCCAGACCTCTGTCACCGGGCAGGAGAGAACGTTGCGAACGTGCGCCCGGAGCCCATTGGCCGAGGGGGGCCACACTCCCGGATCTGGATTGGGCTGAGGCGCTGAGGAGGCGTGGCCTCTCCGCTCTAGTCCTTATAGGCCTCTCGGCCCTGGTGCTAGGGATCGCGGCAGGCCAAGGGGGAGGTGCGGGTGGGTAGAAGGGACAGGTCTGGGCAGTGCGCGGGGGTTGATACCAGTTCGCGCACCCATTCAAGCGGCAGTACGCACTTGTCCTAGCAGTTCTCGCCGACCGAGCTAGCTGGTAAGTGTCCTTTCAGTATGTACTGATTCCTGCGTGGGGAGGCCTCAATCCTGCGGGTCCGAGCGCTCTCCGTCTGGTCCAGCCCCCAGACTGACGCCGGGTCCGTGCGCCTCCTGTCTTACAGCGTTGTCTGCGTTCCCGCATCCAGAGCTCAACTGCAAACGTCCTGGCGTCCGTCCTCATCATGCCTAGCCTTTGGGATCGCTTCTCATCGTCCTCCTCCTCTTCATCGTCGTCCTTGTCCCGAACTCACACCCCAGATCAGCCGCCGCGCTCAGCCTGGGGGTCGGCGGCCCGAGAAGAGGGTCTTGGTCGCTGCGCGAGCCTGGAGAGCTCGGACTGCGAGTCCCTGGACAGCAGCAACAGTGGCTTTGGGCCGGAGGAAGGTAAGCCGTGGGCGGAGACTGGACGCGACTCACGGGGCCCTGGAGGTGGAAAAGCACCGCTCTGGAAGGGGTCAACGCCGCCTTGTCTTCCTATCCCATCAGAACCCTGATTGCGGAGGGGTGGCGGGATGGAGGACGGAGATTGGAGTATAGGGTACAAGTGTGGGGCAGAAGCTGAGGCACAGAGTGGGAAGGAGTGTTGGTTTCTTAACGCAAGAGCACCCCCCCCCGCCGCCTTTGGAGCTGTTCTTATATCCCTCTCTTGTGTGCTCTCCCTTACCAGACTCGGCATACCTGGATGGGGTGTCCCTGCCCGACTTCGAGCTGCTCAGCGACCCTGAGGATGAGCACTTGTGTGCCAACCTGATGCAGCTGCTGCAGGAGAGCCTGTCCCAGGCGCGGCTGGGCTCACGGCGCCCAGCGCGCCTGCTGATGCCCAGCCAGCTGGTGAGCCAGGTGGGCAAGGAACTACTGCGCCTGGCCTACAGCGAGCCGTGTGGCCTGCGGGGGGCGCTGCTGGACGTCTGCGTAGAGCAAGGCAAGAGCTGCCATAGCGTCGGCCAGCTGGCCCTCGACCCCAGCCTGGTGCCCACTTTCCAGCTGACCCTCGTGCTGCGCCTGGACTCACGCCTCTGGCCTAAGATCCAGGGGCTGTTCAGCTCTGCCAACTCTCCCTTCGTCCCCGGTTTCAGCCAGTCCCTGACGCTGAGCACGGGCTTCCGAGTCATCAAGAAAAAGCTGTATAGCTCGGAGCAGCTGCTCATTGAGGAGTGTTGAACTTGAGCCTGGTGGCGGGGGGGGGGGGGGGGGGCCTACCCACCCTGCCCCCACGCCAGAGACCACTCAACTTTTGATTTTGAGGTGGAGGTTGGCAGGCAGGAGCTGAGGGATTGACGCCTGTCGTTAGCAAACTGACAACAGCCACCTGAGGGGAGGAAGGTGGAGGTGGGGGGAACATTGTGTTTCCTAGGAAGCTCACTGAGGTGTGCAGGTAGCTCCCGGTTGGGGGCCTATGCCCCTCAGTACTGTAGCATGAAACAAAGGCTTAGGGGCCAACTGGGCTTCTGGCTGGATGTGTATGTAGCATGTACCTTATTACTTTTATCGTTACTGACAGTTAAGACAACAGTGGTGTGACAGCCAGGTGAGCAGCTGGGCTGCACTGGCCTTTGCAAGGGGTTGTGTGCTCCTGGTAGCAGCCCTGGTGGGAGGGGGGAGGTCAAGGCGGTTTTGTGTATCTCATGGTCTGAAGGGGCCAAATGTGTTCTTTGTTTTTGTACCTTTGGTTTTTGATTTTGTTTTTGTTTTGATCAGAGCTTCACTACTGACCTGTTCTAGGCAGCTATCTTACAGACGCATGAATGTAAGAGTAGGAAGGGGTGGGTGTTGGGATCACTTGGGGATCTTTGACACTTGAAGAAAAAATACACCTGGGAGCTGCATTTGCCCCTCCCTCCCCTCCCCCAGTGTGTACTGGGGAGTTGAGCTGTGAGGGGATGGGGCTGATTGGGGTGGGGTGGGGGGCTGGAACCCCTCCCCCAGAAGAGTGCCATCTGGGTCTTCCATCTAGAACTGTTTACATGAAGATACTCGCTGTTCATAAATACACTTGATGTTCAAGTATTAAGACCTATGCAATATTTTTTACTTTTCTAATAAAAAAAAAAGTTTGTTAAAACAGTTGAGTCTCGTCAGTGCTGTGAAATAAAAAAGGGGGATGGTTGCCGGTAAAAGGCAAGTTTCATCAGACTCGGGTCCACCCGTGTGTTGCTGTGTCCTTTTCCGGGGCTGCCTGCCAGCCTGGTAATGGAGGTATGTGGATTGTGTGCCATCTGTGCCAAGAACCCTGGCTCCCATGGCTGGCTGATGCTACCAGGGAAAAGCGCTGGAAAGCCCTGGAAGGTGAGGCGTTGAGTCAGACCTCCCACTGAGCTCAGTTGGGAGAGCTCACCTGGTTGCTCTGGGTTAGAAGGCCCGGGTACAGGGTATAGAAGCCCAAGGCACTTACAGAAACTCGAAGGACTTCCAGAGACTTCTTTTTCCTCCTATGAAAAAGTCACAGTTCCATTTGATATGCAGTCACGAAAATCACAAAATTGACCTCTGAATGTAAGAGGCTAGGGAGCAGGAGCACCAAGAAATGGAGTTAGTTCTAGCCTCTTACTAGACCAAGAACCTAGGGCACCTAGGAGTATGGCTTGCTCCTGGGAGGAGGTGTGGCCCTGGCAGGTGCAGAATGGACAAGGCACACAGACACACATGCACATGGAAGCAGAAAAGGAGGGGGTGGTGAGGCCTTCTGAGCAAGGGGACTGCAGGCCTATCTAAGGGAATTCCTTGGGTGACTGGGGCTCATTGCCCTCTCTGGGCCCCAATTTCCTTATCAGTGAAATAGGGATTGGGCCAGATGAAGGCCAAGGCCCTTCCCACCTCTCCCTACCCTTGACCGTCGTGGCGGGGGTGGCGGGTGTGGGCAGACCTCCCACACCGGCCTTTGGAGAGCTGTTATCTCCCTTGTTTCTCTTCCTGGTCCCAGGCAGGCCTTGTTTGCCCGATGTTAAAACAGTAATTTTCCCACTTGAGTGTGTGGGGCCCAGGTTAAAACCCAGATCCCCGGGCTCTGGTGGAGATTCTGGCTGAGTGCACCTGGGGCAGGACCCCAGGAACCTGCATTCTCGTCAGTGATTCTGACAAAGAGTCTCAAACTCTGGGATAGTTGAGAAGACTCACATCTCTTTGGTAGAGCTGGGTGACTTGTTCCCCAAACTGAATGAACTTGGGTTAGAACTGGATCTGAAAACGCTGGTAACAAATAAGTTGCCCAGAGCAGTTTTAGGAGAACCCTCACCCTCAATTTCTTAGCTCATCCTCCTGATAGCCACCCTGTGAAAGCTGGGTGGGACGGGGGTTAGTAATGTTTCACAGACTCGTAAACACAGGCCGCAGCCCTTGAATGACCGTCTTCTGACCGTGGCTGACCTCGTTCACTCTCGGCCCCTCAGGGTGGGAGCTGGGAGTGTACGGTGCTCAGCCTTTGGATGGTGTCTGGGCTCACTTTCCGGGGAATTAAGAGCAGCGCCAATGCTCACAGCTGTGTATCCCTTGCCACAAAGGAAGAACAAAGAAAACAACCATGCCCAGCTCCAAGACAGAGTCTTATTGGTACTTAGAGGCAAGAACTGGATGGCACAATAAACATTAACCCCTCTCCAAGACCAGGAGGCAGCAAGCGCACTTTTCTTCGTTTCTTTTTCTTTTTTAAATGTTTATTTATTTTTTGAGAAAGACACAGGGTGCAAGCGGGGGAGGAGCAGAGAGAGAGAGGGAGATGTGAAGCAGGCTCCAGGCTCTGAGCTGTCAGCACAGAGCCCAACACGGGGCTCGAACCCACAGACTGTGAGATCATGACCTGAGCCAAAGTTGGATGCTTAACAGACTGAGCCACCCAGGGGCCCCTCTTCTTAGTTGGTCAGACTGAGGCCTGGACTCCCAAGAAAGTACAGCTGAGTCGCCATCTCCCTGAAGCCAGACTGGCTTTCCTCATCATAGGGCTTGCAAATGCCCCCCCAGCTGGACAGAAGGGCCCCCAGATGGGAGCTGGCAGGCTTTCTCAGACCCAGCAGGGAGCTTTGTCCCAGGTATTGGGTGGGCTCTTGAAGAGAAGCTGGGAAAGATTCCTTTGCTAAGACCGAAAGCTAATAAAGCTTATAGACTTACAAATAACATCCCACTTTGGAAAATGCTTCCAGGCTTATAAAATTTGTTCTGATTACCTTTCTTATTTCTATTTCCCAGCTCATCAGGGTATTACTCTAGAACCTACAATAGCTTCCTATTGTCAGATTCCACGGTCTGCCTTTCAAGACCTTTGATATTGGGCCCTACTTGCCCTATACAGGCTGATGGCCCACCACACTCCCTACCACTCCCTGTCTTTAGGTACAGGTCAGTATGGCCTGCTCCCTTCTCTGGCCTGATTTTGCTCATTCCAGTGCCCTTCACCAGGGATGTCATCCCTCTGTCCTGCCTGCAAACCCTCCCTCTTCCTTTAAGACCCAGAGGGAGTTTCAGCCCTTTTATGACTCTCCTCTGCCTCGTCCTGCCTCCTCCTTCACAATCAGTGTTGAAAACTTTGCAGTTTCCTGATCTCATTTTATGCACTTGCTTCATATCTCCCAGTTCTTTGGGGGTACCCCCGGGTTCCCCTCAGGCCCTGGCTGGCTGACTGCTTGCTCATTCCCCTCTCCCTTGGCTCAAACAACACAAGATTCTCTCACCAGCCTCAGACCCTCAGGCTAAGAAGAGAGGAGGGCAGGGTAGAAATACTTTATTGTTTTATTACGCCTGCCACTCAGTTTAGAGGAATATTAAAGGCTAAGGTCCTGGAAGGGAAGTAGTGTCCCTAGTGGTTAAGGCCACTATGCTGTAGTTAGTGAAATCTGGGTTTGAATCCTGACTCAGACATTTTTCTTCTTCTTTTTTTAGCCAGTGACCTTGAGCGAGTCACTTTAAGTTACCTCATCTATAAAATGGGGATACTAGTGGAGAAATGTGTATATAAAGTCATAACTGGGGTTCACCATTGGCAGAGGAAGCCAGTAGTTGGGCAAGAGATGGGGGCCTGAGCTGTGGCAGAGCTGGCTTCAGAGTAGGGGACACCTTTGACCTCCTTCCCCTCTGGTCCTCCTTTCTTCTAACATCTTTCCAAGTCACCATCTTTTTTTTTTTTTCTTTTTTTAATGTTTATTTTTGAGACAGAGAAAGAGAGAGAGAGTGAACAGAGGAGGAGCAGAGACAGAGGGAGACAGAATCAGAAGCAGGCTCCAGGCTCTGAGCCATCAGCACAGAGCCCAATGCCAGGCTCCAACCCACGAGCTGTGAGATCATGACCTGAGCTGAAGTTGGACAGTCAACCAGCTGAGCCACCCAGGCGTCCCTCAAGTCA
Organism: Acinonyx jubatus; assembly: GCF_027475565.1. Lineage (NCBI taxonomy): Eukaryota > Metazoa > Chordata > Mammalia > Carnivora > Felidae > Acinonyx > Acinonyx jubatus. Next base: position 31,883,193 of record NC_069393.1, read on the forward strand.
CCATCTTAACAAGAATTGTGTCAACATGTAACCTTAATACATTCGTGTAAAAAACACCATCTGGGGGGCTCCTGGCTGGCTCAGTCAGCAGAGCATGCGAGTGAGTTCGAGCCCCACATTGGGTGTAGAGATTACTTAAAAATAAAATCTTAAACAAACAAAAAACCCCTCCATCATTTGGGGGTAATGTGCTTAGACAGCCTCACTTCTAAGCTATATTCTAAGCCTGGAACACATTAAGCACCTATATTAGGTTGCTTCACTTCCCCCTCACGGTTCAGAAGGAAATGCAAAGGCCCAGAGTGAGCAAGGCTGCAGGGCTCAGAAGGGAAGAGTGCCCTCCTCCCAGGCCTTCCACTCATTCCTCTGAGCCCTCCCTGGCTCCCAGGTCAGGGTGTGTGGGTCAGCCACATCTGCTTTTGCTGCTGGCGGGAGGCAAGTACCACTGGGGCAGCCCCGCGGAAGGCTGAGGAAACACACAGCACAGAAACCAGGTCCAATTAATAGATTATTACAGGACTCTGTAATTATCCTGAAAGGGGGCACTTTATGAAGGAATCACAAATTAGAAAACAGTCTCTTAAAACTCAGACACGTCCATGGAGGGGCCAAGCTGAGGAGTGTCCGTCTTGACCTCAACCATGGGCAGCTGCCTGGAAACATCTGTGGCCATGTGGTGCTGATGGCTCTGAAGGCAGACGCTGATGGACTGTCATTTGATTACTGCGTTCATTCATTCAACTCGTATATAATTAAGTGGCTCTGTGGGGCTGCAAGACAAAGTTAAGTAAGTGGGAACCCCTAAGACGCAGACATCAAAATTCCCTCTCTCTCTCTCTCTCTTTCACACACACACACACACACACACACACACAAACACACACACACACGCTCACACATAACCACACACGCATTTACAAGAAAACCGGGGTGCATAAGGAGAAGAGAAAATGGGCACACACTCAATTTTTCCTATCCCTAACATCCCAGGAAAATATATCCAGCAATACAGAATGAATAAAAGTGATTAAAGAAGTTAATTAAACGATATACTTAAAATCGGTGAATTTTATTGAATGTAAATTATACCTTAATACCCGAATTAAAAAATATATGTGTGTGTGTGTGTACGCACAAAAATTAACTCAAAGTGGATCATAGACCTAAATGGAAGAGCTAAACTATGAGCATTTTAGAAGAAAATATAGGTATAAATCTTCACGATCTTGGATTAGGCAGTGATTTCTTAAATATGATACCAAAGTGCAAGTGACAGAAAAGAAGTTCAGTATGTTGGACTTTATTGACATTACAAACGTTTGTGCTTCCGGGGCACCTGGGTGGCTCAGTCAGTTGGGCATCCAACTCTTGATTTCAGCTCAGGTCACGATCCTAGGATAGTGGGATAGAGCCCTGTGTCAAGCCCCGTGTCAGGCACCATGCCAGGCACTGCGCTGATCGTGCAACCTGCTTAAGATTCTCTCTGCCTACCCTGCTTGCACACTCTCTTTCTAAAATAAAACATAATTAAAATTAAAAAACATTTTTCAAATTAAAAGAAAATTGTAAAAAAAAAAAACCCTTTGTGCTTCAAAGGATGAAGTCAAGAAAGCAAAAGACGACATTGGGAGAAAACATTTTGCAAATCATATGTATGATAAGTGATTTGCATCTAGAATAGATGCGTCCTGGCTCAAATTTTATTTGTCTGTCTCTGCCAATAGAATGTTAACCCACATTTTGTGTGTGTGCCTACAACAGTGCCTGGCTCATAGAAAGCATTCCATGAACATGTGTGGAAGACAGGAAGGATAGAGAGGGCTATGACAGTCTCAAATCTGCCATGTCCTGAGAGGCCCACTAGGGCCTGTTAAGTGAATTTGTACTTTATTCACCAAAAATTGCATCCATGTACATTTAGAAAACACTCCTTTTTTCAAATTGTGGTAAAATATATATAACATAAAATTTACCATTTGAACCATTAAAAAAAAAATTAAGTATAATCTACATCCACTCCCATTGTGGGGCTTGAACTCATGACTTCAAGATCAAGAGTTGCATGCCCTACCAAGTGAGCCAGCCAGGTACCCCCCAAACTGGAACCATTTTTTAAAATATTTTTGCTTATTTATTTTTGAGGGAGAGAGAGAAAGAGAATCCCAAGCAGGCTCTGAGCCGTCAGCAAAGAGCCGGATGTAGGGCTCAAACTCACAAATCGCAAGATCATGCATGACCTGAGCCAAAACCAAGAGTCAGATGTTTAACCGACTGAGCCACCCAGGAGACCCTAAACCATTTTTTCCTCAGTTTTTTTAATGTATTTAAAAATTTTTTTAAATTAATTAAGTTTTTAATTTACATCCAAGTTAGCATATAGTGCAACTGATTTCAGGAGTAGATTCATTAATGTCCCTTACCCATTTAGCCCTTCCCCCCGCCCACAACCCCTCCAGCAACCCTCTGTTTGTTCTCTATATTTAAGAGTCTTTTATGTTTTGTCCCCCTCCCTGTTTTTATATTATTTTTGCTTTCCTTCCCTTATGTTCATCTGCTTTGTCTCTTAAATTCCTCATATGAGTGAAATCATATGATTTTTGTCTTTCTTTGACTAATTTCACTTAGCATAATACCCTCCTCCAGTTCCATCCACGTAGTTGCAAATGGCAAGATTTCATTCTTTTTGATTGGCGAGTAATACTCCCCTGTATATACATACCACATCTTCTTTATCCATTCATCCATCAATGGACATTTGGACTCTTTCCATACTTTGGCTCTTGTGGCTAGTGCTGCTATAAACGTGGGGGTGCATGTGTGCTTTTGAAACAGCACACCTGTATCCCACGGATAAATACCTGGTAGTGCCATTGCTGGGTCATAGGGTAGTTGTATTTTTAATTTTTAGAGGAATCTCCATACTGTTTTCCAGAGTGGCTGCACCAGTTTGCATTCCCACCAACAATGCAAAAGAGATCCTCTTTCTCCACATCCTCGCCAACATCTGTTGTTGCCTGAATTGTTAATGTTAGCCATTCTGACAGGTGTGAGGTGGTATCTCATTGTGGTTTTGATTTGTATTTCCGTGATGATGAGTGGTGTCCAGCATTTTTTCATGTGTCGGTTGGCCATCTGGATGTCTTCTTTGGAGAAGTGTCTATGCATGTCTTTTGCCCATTTCTTCACTGGGTTATTTGTTTTTTGGGTGTTGAGTTTGATAAGTTCTTTATAGATTTTGGATACTAACCTTTATTTGATGTGTCATTTGCAAATATCTTCTCCCATTCCGTCGGTTGCCTTTTAGTCCCTGAACCATTTTTATGTGTACAGTTTGCTAGTGTTAAAAATATATTTACATTGGGGCGCCTGGGTGGCGCAGTCGGTTAAGCGTCCGACTTCAGCCAGGTCACGATCTCGCGGTCCGTGAGTTCGAGCCCCGCGTCGGGCTCTGGGCGGATGGCTCGGAGCCTGGAGCCTGTTTCCGATTCTGTGTCTCCCTCTCTCTCTGCCCCTCCCCCATTCATGCTCTGTCTCTCTCTGTCCCAAAAATAAATAAAAAACAAAAAGTTGAAAAAAAAATATATTTACATTGTTGTACAACTGTTCTCCAGAACTCTTTCATCTTGCATAACTAAGATTTTATACCCATTAAATAACAACACCACATGTCCCCATGTCCCCTTCCTCCTAGCCCCTGGGAATCACCATTCTACCTTGTGCCTCTATGAATTTGACTTCTCTAGATAGGTGATATAAGGGGAATCACACAGTATTTGTCTTACTGTGCCTGGCTTACTTCCCTTAACACAATGTCTTCAAGATTCATTCATGTTGTAGCAAATTTTCTGTAGCCAGAATTGTCTTCCTTTTTAAGGCTGAATAATATTCCATTGTATGTATGTGCCGCATTTGCTTATCCATTCATCCATTGATGGACACCTGGGTTGCTTCCGTCTTTGGGCTGCTGTGAATAATGTTGCTATGACCACGGGTGTACAAATACCTCTTTGAGACTCTGCTTTCAATTCTTTTGGGTACATACCCAGAAGTGGAATTGCTAGATCACATGGTGACTCTATTTTTTTTTTATGCTTTTTATTTTTGAAAGAGCACGAGAGGGGGGTTGGGGCCGAGAGAGGGGGACAGAGGATCTGAAGCGGGCTCTGCACTGATAGCAGTGAGCCTGATGTGGGACTTGAACTCATGAACTGCGAGGTCATGACCTGAGCTGAAATCAGACGATCAACCGACTGAGCCACTCAGGTGCCCCTGGTGATTCTATTTTTAATTTTTGAGGAATTTCCATACTGTTTTCAGCAGTGGGCTGTACCACTTTACATTTCCATCAACAGTACACAACACCTCCAAGCCCTTTTACGCCTCTCCGTATCCCAGTCCAAGCCCAAATTACCCCAACAGGCAAGACCCACCGCACCCACGCTTACGAGGTTAAGTAGCCAAGGGCTGGGTGAGGGCTCAGGATCTGGGGAATTTTGTATGTTCTAGGAAGTGGGAGGAGAGAGGGACATCAGTCAGGTTCCTGAGGAGGGAGGGTGAGACTTCTGCCCTGACGATGTGAGGGGTGCCGTCTTCATGGTCTCACCTGGGCTTTTCTGTCACACATTCAGATTCCTGTCAGAGCCCTCTCCAGGGGTAGTCTGGGGGCCAGGGACAGAGTAGTGGAGCTGATTTGGGTTGGCACATCTCAGGAGACAGGAGAGGAACACGGGCCCCTCAGGGGAGAAGAGCTGAGGATTGGGGCACCTGTCCAGGAGCCCCCAATCCATTATGAACCTTCAAAAATCTTAGTGGACTTTTGCCATCACTGATTGACTGAATATAAGACAAACCTGTGACTTCACTAACACTGTGAAGTGAATTTGTATTTTATTCACCCAAAATTGCATCCATGTACACTTAAAAAGCAGCAGGATGGGGCACCTCGGTGCTCGCTCTCTCTCTCTCTCTCTCTCCCTCTCTCCTTCCCTCATAAATAAATAAATAAACTTAAAAAAATAATCGGCTCCTAGCTGGCTGGCGCCTGGGTGGCTGAGTCAGTTGAGCATCTGACTCTTGATTTCAGCTCAGGTCACGATCCCAGGGTCATTGCATAGACCCCTGCATTGGGCTCTGTGCTGAGCCTGGAGCCTGCTTCAGATTCTCTCTCCCTCCACCCTGCTTATGTTCTCTCTCTCTAAAATAAAATTGAAAAAAAAAAAAAGCATCAGGACAAATATGGGCAAGACTGCTATGGACACAGTCTATAGACAATACAGGGCCAGGCACCACTGGAACCAGCCAGCCCCTGGTGACAACTTCAAGGCCTCATTCAAGTCCCTGGAGGTGGGCCGCTGGCAGAATGGGAATGGCACCCTCCACCACTGGGGCTACAAGGAAGGACAGGCTCAGGGTCAGAGAGGATACATCGCTCATATTCATAGCGTGCTCCACCTCTTTACCTCGCTTCACGGATCACCAATCCTGTCAAGTAAGTACTATCACTATTATGTCCATTTTACAGATGAGGAAACAGGAACGTGGGGCACTGGAGGAGCTTGGACTGGGAGTGGGGGTATCAGCAGTGTACTATGATTTGCCACTGATCCCTGTTCCTTCATCTTTGAACTAAGCGGGTGGGACTGGAGGACATCAACTGCCATTCTCTGAGGCTGAGCTCAGCTGCCAGTGGCTGCTTCTCAAAGCCCCATCACTGCTCTCTGGGTTCAAGCCCAGGGTGGGGGCAGGGCGAGAGGAACAGCAGAACTGCCTTGCAGGTCACTGGGCAAATGCTTGACTGCTTTCTGGGGCGAGTCCAAGTGTGGAAAGAGAACGTTAAGAAGAAATTTCCATAGCCCTTCCCCCTACCGGGGATTTTCCACTGTGCCTGGGCAGACATGCCTCTCGGTTTCCCCAGTGAGGGGATCTGGCAATCCATGGGTCTTACTGAACAGCTCAGCTCAGGACTAGGAGGCAGGTAAAAAAGCTGCTTCTAGAGCCTGTCCTAAGAAAGGGGCAAGTTTGTTGGAGAGGCATGACTGCCCTAGAAAAGATGAAGGGGGAGGGGGGTGATAACCAGGATGGTGTAGAGTGAAGTAGTTAGTCTAGAGGAACCAGAGAGAGAGCCGGGAAGGTGGGGACAGGAACCATCAGGGGAAACCTCCTAGAACCCCAAACCCTGAGCTGGAGCGAGAGGGAGGAGGTTTGCACAGGCAGACGGGTGAGCACAGAAGGGATGAGAAGGGGATGATGTGGGCCAGCTTTACAAAGGTTGCCGTGAACACAGGGACAGTGCCGTAGCCAGGAGGGAGTTGGATGCAAGAAATGGAAAATTTGGTGAAACAGATTGTGCAATACAGAAATGTCTGTACAGCCGCCGCAGGCACTCGTGCTGTGGCCTCTGCGCTGAAGCTTCTCACTCTGCCGGGGACACCCTCTCCTCACTTTCACCTGATTGGCTCCTTGTCAGTCAGGTTTAGTTCAAATGTCCCCTGCAGGCTTCCCCAGCCTCCCCTGCAGAAGCAGCCGGAGTCTCTCTCTAGCACATCTCCGTGTTCCATTTTCTTCCCCCCCGCACTCACCACCACCTGCCCTTACCCCCATTTCTTTTAAGCAGCAGCCTCCCTCCTAGATGGCGGGTTCTGGGAGAGCAGAGGGCTCGCTCTCCATGGAATCCCCAGAGCCTGGCAGGTAGCAGACCCTCAATAAATATGACTGAGTTTAACTGAACCACGCTTGGAGTGTTATGATAAAAGGAAGCCTACAGTGTTTTGTTTTGTTTTCCCCGGAGCACTACTGTATGCCAGGCACTGGGCTAAGTGCTTTACGAACATTATCTAGCGTGTTCTTCTGAAGGAGGTGCTATTGTTATCCCTGTCTTTTAGGTAAGGAACTGAAGCGCAGAGAGTTTGGTTAAGTTGCTCAAGGACACACAGAGCCAGGATTTGAACCCACACATTTAACCTCTAGGCTAGCACTGTCTGATAGGAATAGAATATGAGTCACATAAGTAATTGAAAAACTTTCTAGCAGCTACATTAAAAAAAGAATCGGGTGAAATCAACTTTAATAATATATTTTATTTGCTATGCTGTGCAAAAAATATTAATGAGATACGTTTTACATTTTGTATTACTAAGTGTTCAAAATCTGGGGCCTAGTTTATACTTACAGTACTTGCTAAATTTTCATCAGAAAATGGTCTCTACTTAGACTTTATAAAATTTGCACTTGAAAAAGTAGATTCACATGCCCAAGGTATTCCACACATATTTAAATGTTTTCCAATAACTACATTATCCATTTTGTAAAAAGATTTTATTTTTAACTAATCCCTACACCCATTGTGGGGCTTGAACTTACAACCCTGAGATCAAGAGTCACGTGTTCTACCAACTGAGCCAGACAGGCACCCCAACGGCGTTATCAATTTTTAAATTTAAATGTAACTTGATTAAAATTAAATAAAATGTAAAATTCAGTTCCTCGGCAGCACTAGTCACATTTCAAGTGCTCAACAGCCACGTGGGGCTCGTGGCCACTCTACTGGATAGCACAGCTCTGAGCGGAACGGCCTTATCTTTTTTTTTTAAAATTTTTTTTTTTTAACGTTTATTTATTTTTGAGACAGAGAGAGACAGAGCATGAACGGGGGAGGGGCAGAGAGAGAGGGAGACACAGAATCGGAAGCAGGCTCCAGGCTCTGAGCCATCAGCCCAGAGCCTGACGCGGGGCTCAAACTCACAGACCGCGAGATCGTGACCTGAGCTGAAGTCGGACGCTTAACCGACTGAGCCACCCAGGCGCCCCCGGAACGGCCTTATCTGGTGTGAAGGTAGGAAGGGGGGTGGGTCCAGGGGCAGGGATGTGAAACCACTTGGTGACCAGCTGTGGGAGGGAAAGAGGAGGGTACACTGAGGTGGCTGGCCTGGGCCCATCTATATGAAGAGGGATGACAGGCCACGACTTCCACCAAGCAGCACAGGCCTGTCCCACTCATAAGGGGAGGTGCTTCCTATGGATGCTCTGTAGGTCTGGGCTTCTCCCCATCAAGGAAGTGATGGCCCTCAGCTCCCTGGGTTGAGCAAATGGTGCCTCCTCTCAGAGTTCCTATCCAACCCCCCCCCCCCCCCCCGCCCCAGCACCACTACAAAGGATCCTAGGGGTGCATGAGGCTGGATCTGAGCAGGTTCAAGCCTGGCAGGTGGAATGATCTCCATCTTCCAGGGGAAGGGGTGGGGGTCAGGTGTGTGGCCCTGGTGAAATAACTCAGAGGTCAACTATACCTGGGTTCCAATCCCACTTCAGCCAATTCCTTGTTATGTGACCTTAGCCAAGACGAGTCCCCTCTCTGAGCTATGGTTGCCTCATCCTGGAAAATAAAAACCAATAATGGAGTGTTGTGAGACTCTAATGATGTGTACAGATTGCCCAGCTCATAGTAAATGATCACTTGACATGAGCTATTCTTCCTAGGTAATGTTCCTTCCCTGTTAAGAACAGGAAGAACATTGGTGATCACTAGAAAGGAGATGTCGGAACTGGGCTGTAGAGGGAGGGAGTTAATCCTGGGTGGGTGAGGGCTCCCTCCTCAGGGCTCCCCCATTTCCCCTGCGTGGCACCGACCAGTTTAACAATGAGGAGTGGGGAGGAGGATCTGCTGCTCCCACAGGCCCCAGGTGCCCCAAGCATGAGGTGAGAACAGCCAAGAGCCACCTTCCAGAAATAGGGTGAGTCAAACTGAATCAGGGGCAGGTGAGGACACTTGGGTCTCCGGAATTACTCAGAGTGACACTAGGCACCAGGTACACACCTGGCAGGAGAGGTAGATCAACTGGACTCCAGGAAAGCAGGTGGGGCTGGAAACCACCCCAGACAAGGAAACTGTTGGGGTAGAAACTCGAGGCAGGTGGAGTGTGAGTATTTTGGGGTGGGGCAGCTCCAACTCCTCCCCCGACTTGAGCCAAGACTGCTGACCCCAGACCCCAGCCTTTCCCACTTCAGCTCCCCAGCCCCTAAAACCTTTGCTCTGCCGGGTCCTCCGAAATGTGGGAGCTGAGACAGCCCCAACGGCACCTCTGTCCTCTGTCCTGCCAGAAGTCTTTTTGCTCCTGTCACTTTGCCCTGCCAACGTTTCTAATATTTCCTCTCTTGTCTGTCACCTCTCCTGAACCTGGAGCTCCTAGAGGTAGGACAAGCCCACCTTGCTCCCTGCTATATCTCTTGGACATAGCTCGGATTCCGGCATCCAGTTGAGTGTGTAGTAAATACTTGTTGGGGCAACAGATTCAAAACCTGGGTGGGTTTTCACTGCATTTCTAACACTCATTAGGTGGCTGTGGGCCAGCCTCTCTGAGCTTCATTTCCATATCTGTAAAATGGGAAACATAATCCCTATGAAGAACCTGGCAGTACCAGGTCAGAAAGCAGGGAGGGGGCACCTGGGTGGCTCAGATGGTAAAGCATCTGATTCTTGATTTCGCCTCAAGTCTTGATCTCACGGTTTGTGAGACGGAGCCCCAAGTCATGATCTGTGCTGACAGCTTGGGGCCTGCTTAGGATTCTTTCTCCTTTTATCTCTGTCCCTACCCTGCTGTCTCTCTGTTTGTCTGTCTCTCTCCAAATAAATTAAAAAAAAAAAAGAAAGAAAGAAAGAAAGCAGGAGGATGAAGCAGCTAGCTGGTTCTAGAAGTTTCTGATGGATAATACTTCAGACATAGCCTGTGAGCAGGTCAACTTACAAGAGAGGAAACCAAGGCACAAGCCAGTCATGCTGAAAGGCTGCCCAGGGAGAACGAGTGAGGTCTTCTTCCAGAACCTCTGGTTAGATCACTCTCATTCCATTTCCTTGGGGGGTTTCCATTCAGAGGTCCTGGAGTGCTAGCCTATCCCTGCCCTGGGAGATGGCCTTTTCCTACTCAGCTCCTGTTTGGGGTGAGGCTTGGGGTAGAAGGAGGGTGCTGGAGACAGCAGAAATGGCTGCCTCTGGAGTCACAGAACCAGGGCTCTGTGTGTGTGTGTGTGTGTGCACGTGCACCTGCACACACACACACACACACACTCCTCACTCTGTAAGTATCTGGATACTCTCACTACACCCCAAGAGGGAGGCAGTCTACTCCACTGGTGAGATGCTTGGACTCTGGAGTCAGCCTGGAGTCATATTAAATGAAATAATGCACTTAGCTCTTCCTAAGCCCCAGTCTTCTGCCCGAGAAAGTGAGCTCTGGGGATGATGCATGTTCAGCACCTAGCACAGGGCCCTACTCACTATAAACACTCAAGAAACAGCAAGTGTAGGGGCGCCTGGGTGGCTCAGTCAGTTAAGCATCTGACTCCTGATTTTGGCTCAGGTCATGATCCCACACCCAGTGCAGAGCCTGCTTAAGATTCTCTCTTGGGGCATCTTGGTGGCTCAGTCAGTTAAGCATTGGATTTCAGCTCAGGTCATGGTCTCACGGTTCGAGGGTTTGAGCCTGCGTTGGGGTCTGTGCTGACAGCTCAGAGCCTGGAGGCAGCTTCACATTCTGAGTCTCCCTCGCTCTGCCCCCCACCCCTTACACTCTGTCTCTCTCTGTCTCAAAAATGAATAAATGTTAAAACAAAAAAAAAGATTCTCTCTCTCCCTCTCCCTCTGCCCCTCTCCCGCTCTCTCTCTCTGTCAAAAAAAAAAAAAAAAAGCAAAAAAATTAAAACAAAAACTAAAAATAGCAAGTGATACCTGTTCATCTGTTTTTCATTTTTATTTTCAGTAATCTCCAAACCCAATGTGGGGCTTGAACTCATGAACTCATGATCAAGTTGCTTCACCAGCTGAGCCAGCCAGGCACCCCTATTTGTTTGGTAGACTATCAACCCTGTGAGAACACAAGGAACACTTGTTTTGGTCACTGCTTACCCATAGCCCTCACCCTTAGTAGGTGCTCAGGTGGCTGAATGAATGAGTGGGAGGAATGAGGGAAGAAAGAGAAGGACTTTTTTTTTCAAATTTTACAAAATTTCATCTAAAATTCTAATCCTCCACTGTATAGATCCTTGGATACAAACATAGGACGGGGTCTCTGGAAACAAGTCAAGGGACCATCAGACTGTCAAAGAGGACGATAACTTGCCTTGACACAGGCCATAGGAAAAGACCCAGAAGTTATGAAGGAAAAGTGGGAAACGTAGGGTGAAAGCAAACTTCCTTGGAGGACGTGCGTGAGAACTGCCTTCATACAGTTGAAGGTCTGTCCTCTGAATGAGAAATCAGACAGGTCCACATAGTCAAGGGGAGACCCCTCCTCGGAGGTCACAGGGATTTTTTTTTTTTCAAACAACCAGACACATAAAAGTTCTTAGTTTATTAATCCTCTCATGAAAAATCTGCACAATCGCCAGATAGTCCCTGAAGCATCTTTACTCCTTCTGTTGTCCAATCTCCAGCTCACTGCTAGACACTTCATTTACAGGGAGGAAGCAAGGGAGGAAGGGAAGAAGGAGTAGGATTGTTCTGGGAGCTCCCAGCTTCCATGGCCCCTCACACTCTCCCTCTGTCCCCAGGACACCAGGGAGCTGACCCAAGGCTCCTCTCACTGTGTGCTATGCGGAGTCCAGGGAAAAGACTTGATCTCAGATGAGAATATGGGCTCAGACCCTGGATCTGCCGCTCATCTATTGACTGAAATTCACCTCCTCAATATTCTCCTATATAAAATGAGGCTGATTATACTAACAACATTGCTGAAGGGAAGTCCAAAAGATGAATTGAATATATTTGTTTTTTTTTTAAAGGTTATTTATCTATTTTGAAAGAGAGCGGGGGAGAGAGAGAGAGAGAGAGAGGTGAACACATGTGAGAGAGAGAGCAGGAAGGAGAAGAGCTAGAGAGGGAGAGAGAATCCCAAGCAGGCTCCTCGCTGTAAGCCAGAGTCCAATGCAGAGCTTGAACTCACGAACCATGAGATCATATCCTCAGCAGAAACCAAGAGTTGAATGCTTAACCAACTGAGTCACCCAGACACCCCTGATATGGAATATATTTGTAAACTGAAAAGTGTTAGGGATTATTTCAGTGGAGTGATGGAGAGTGTAGGTTTTGGAACCAGACTTCATGGATTCAAATCCCTGTTCCACTACTTGAAGACGTTGGGCAAATTCTTAACCTCTCTGGGCCTCAGTTTCCCCATTTGTAAAACAGGTTCAATAAGAGTACCCACCTCACAGGTTGTGAGGATTAAATAAGAGAATGCAAGAGAAGCTCTTGATTCAGCAGACCATCATATACTAGGCACTCAGTCAACAGCCTTGATACCAAAGACTGCCCTCGGGAAAGATTCTGTGAACTTCTCACTAAAGTGTGAATGAGTGGTAAGACCTACTAGGCTCCCTCTCTCAGGGGAATGTGAATCTTAAGGGGAATTAAAGGGATGAAATCCCATCTACTGTTGGAATTTTTTTTTTTTTACAGTAAAGAAGGTCCCTAGGGGGTAGAGAAGGGCCTTCTTAGGGCCCCTCAAAGTCACCACTGCTGCCTACTGCACAAATTCTCCCTGGTCCCACAGAGGGACCACATACAGGGGAAGGGAGAACATAGTCCTAGTCCCCAAAGAATCTCCCTTCTGCTTGGAGAACCAGGAAGCAACTGGACCCCAGGACAATGCGTAACTCCAGCTAAACGTGGAAGGCCTTCTGTAGCATGGCAGGCAATAGCCCGTGACCCAGCTATCAGATAAGGCTCCTAGGACCCTCCAGAAACAACAGCGGCCAGGGTGGGAGGTGGGGATGGGTACCAGATGTGATAAGGACTGACCTGGGACCAAAGAAGCAGGGCTGGGCTCTCTCCCAAGGCAAAGGCCTTACCTTCTGCATCTGTTTTCTCTACTAGGTGCTTAGCAAGAGGCTGGCACCTATAGTAGAAGGTGTGGGGGAGGTCAGGTCGTGGGTTTTGGAGTCAGAATGCCAGGACTCAATTCCTGTCCTAACTCTTCTCAACCGTGTCACCTTATGACCTCAGCGTGGAAGACACAGGTCAAGCCAGCTGTTAGCACCCATTCCCCACCTTTTCCATTCTTCTTTGGGAGAAACATTTCTCCCTCCTTTCCTTTCTGCCCCTTGGTACAGAAGAGGCTGCATGTGTCCAGGCCGCCTATCAGCACTGAATCTTGCTGAATCTTTCTGGGCAGTGCCTTTTGTAAGCGTTGTCACATGACCCCTAACTAGCGTCTGCATGTGTAATTAGAGTAAATCCTGGGACTTGGGTCGCAATTACTGAGACCCTCTTTTCTACAGAAGAGACTCTTATACAGTTCTACAGAACTAGGACTCAGGATGATGTGAACTTGGAGTTGCAGAAGACTACCCATGGAGCCCAAACACAGCACCAGGATGGCAAAGGCAAAGTGCAGAGATTCTGTCTTTATCACATTTTAGAGTCTTCAGATCAAGTCATGCTTGGATTTTTCAGTTTCCTGAGCTAGCAAATTCCCTTCTTAGCATAAACTAGTTTGAGTCCAGTTTTCTGTTACTTGCATCAAAGTCTGAAATTCACATGGTGAACTTTCTTTTCTATAAACTTCAGTTTGCTCATCTGCAACATGGGGATAACTGTTAACAGTATTTTTCAGGAGAAAAGAAGGGTTGTTCTGGAATGATTAAAAGAGTTGATCAGGGTTCAACACAATATAAAACCTCACGCATGTTAGCCACTCAAAAACATCAGTTTGGGGGTGCTTTCGGTGGGTCAGTCAGTTAAGCATCCAACTCTTGATTTTGGCTCATGATCTCCCTGTTCCTGAGGTCAGACTCTGCACTGACAGGGGGGAGCCTGCTTGGGATTCTCTCCCCCCACCCTTTTTTGGCCCTCCCCTGCTCTCTCTCTTGTTCTCTCTCAAAGATAAATAAACTTAACATTTTTCTTTTAAAAAAACCATCAATTTTTAGGTGCTCCGTAACTGTTACTGATTCTGAGTCTGGCCCCTGGGACTGAACTGCAAAAGGGTATCTGAGCAAAAGCCTCTCCCTGACTGTGTGGTCCTTGGAAATTCTGGTGTGTGTGTGTGTGTGTGTGTGTGTGTGTGTGTGTAGGGAGGGCTACCTGCCCCACCCAGAGCACACATGGCACAAGAAAGTTTCTTGTGAGTGTCATGGTTATTTTTTCTAATCCTCACACTCCAACGAAGCCCATTTCACAGATTAGGTCCTGTCTAATGCTACATCCAGGGTCCACTCTGCTGGCTCAGCCCCTCCCTTGGAACACATCAGTGCTGTCTGATCCGGCTGCTCTTTAAAGCCCAGTCTCAACCTCAACCAGCCTTAGTTAAATGAATGTTATTGTTAAACAGAGGCTTCCAGAGGTAATCGGGCGGTTTTGATAGTGCAAAAGTAGTTACAAACACCCTCCCTGTGAAGGCGGGCTCTATCTTCTTTAATCTGTTGTCTCCTGAAAAGGGAACTTTTCCGGAGAAGTGAGAAGACAGAGAAGGCTTGGTTTCCCCTTCTGATCTGTTGTAATCAAAGCGCTGTCACCAGTTAGTGGCGGTTTACCCCCAGACGAGTCTGACGCAGTTTTGCTAAAGGAAACCACGCAAGTCTCACGGCTTGGCACGACGCTTCCTTCCGGGCAGGCCAGGATGCCTGGGGGTGGGGGTGGGGACGCACCACCCCTTTGCCCCCAGACAACCGCCAAGCCTGCCAGAGCCTTCTCAGGTTTGGGAATTGAGCTCACCCGAGGCTTTTCTCAGGGTAGCCTCCTTGAGCCTCAGTTTCCTCCCTTGTAAAATGCAGATAAAGATAGTCCCCATCTACTTCAGCGTCGTGTCGAAGGCATTTGGGAGAGAAACCTCCTAGGGTGTTCAACACAAGGATCAGCACAAAGTAAAGTGTGATCTGACCCCTCCTCCGAAACAGAGAGAGGAAGGCACGTGTGTGTGTGTAAGGTCACACTGCTGATAAGAGCTGAGCAGGGATTCGAACCAGCGTCCTATCTGACTGCAAGCCCAGACTCCTGCCTCTTCCAGGAGCCCCAGCCGACTTTTGATAGCGGGATCCTCCCCACCCCCTTCCCTAATCCTTCTCCACCGCAGCCTCCTCCCCCCACCCCCGCAAGCGCCTTTGCCACCGCCTCCGCCTGGAGGCCCTTGGGGACCTCTCTGCTGTGGCCCCAAGTAGTCACCCCCCACCCTCTGCCCTAGCTGGCGGCCTGAATAGCGGGCTAGAAAAACTGCTTCCTTCCCAGCCCAACAACCCAGGTCTGCCTCTACCCAGCAGCACCCGAGGACACATCCTGCTACAGGCTCACACCCCAGCCCCCTCTCGGACACGGCTCCAACGAAGCCAGAATGGCCCTGAGAAGTGGGATCGCGTGCGGGTGGGTTTCCCTGCGGAAGAACAGGAAGCGAGGCGCATCGCCCCCACGAATCCCCCAACAGGGTCTCCCTCTGTTTGTCTTCAGTTGGTCCCTTCTAGTATCGGAGGTGGGATCAGGATCTCAGTGGCCAATGAAGAAGCTCGCGGGGGTAGAGAGGGGTGCGCGCGCGCTTTTTGGTTGCCATGGCAACAGGCAGCTGCATCTATCTTCCCCACTGGGTGGAGCCCGCTTTTCCTACAACCACATTCTATGAGCCCAGTTCCACTTCAGGATAGAGTGGGGGTCGGAAGTTGGGGGACAGCTAGGACATGAACTCTTCACAAATGCCAACAGATGAACCCATCGTGCCCAAGGTTAATACGAGAAGGCTGCTTAGAGGAGGGGCACTATGAATAGGGCTGTGTGAGAAGGGACAAAGAAACCCAATTTGCTGCAATGGACTAGAAATAGCACTGCGGGGGCAAGGCACAGGGCTGGGCAAATTCAAATTCAGGTTGGAATAAGTGGGGTAGGTGCTTAGCAAGCTGATTAGGGCTTCCAAGCCAAGACCCACCCAGGGCAGGGTGGGGGACCAAGATGAGCAGCTACAGCTGAATTGTGGGTCTCACACTGTCCTTCAGTCCTGGGCAGGAGGAGAGAATCCAGGGTCACCTAGGCCATTCCCTTGCCTCCAGGCAGCTTGTACTCTTAGGTATAGTCACATCCGGTGTTGGGCATTCATTAACTTGATACTCTTCCCAGGAAAGAGGAAGGTGACCAGGTTCATTGTTCCCATTTCACAGATAAGGAAACCGATGCCCGTGTGGCAAATTATCTGACCCTTAGGCCGTAAGTCCTGGCATTGGCCCAAGCAGGACTCTCTAGGCCTTTAATTCCCTGGTGTAGTGGCTTGGCCAAGGACTCCCATGCCATAGTTCTGATGCTGTCCCCCTTAGCTGATGATGCAGGGATGTCAGAGCCAACCGAACCCCATGTTTAATGAGGCAGGTGAACCAGGACAGAGAACCCTGCTCCTGCTTCTGATGGCCCTGGGTCCCCACCAGCAAGACTCTTTCCTCAGTCACTCTGGGAGCGAGTGCAGTGTTGTCCCACACCCCTGATCTCAAAGCCCACAGTCCGGTGGGGAGACAGACCTGCAGCGACCACACAGGATGGTAAATGGTGCAGGGGTAACAGGGGTAAAGCACAAGAAAGGGTGCCCAGGGGAGCCAGCGGAGACTCACAGAGGAGGCAGCCTTTCAGGTGACACAAAATACATAAGCCTTGACTAGGCAGACAAACAAGGGAGGGCATCCCAGGCAAAGGGAACAGCATTTGCAAAGATCCAGAGGCCTGACTGAGCACAGTGCACTGGGGAAGCTACAAGTCTGGGAGTCTGGAGTGGGACTGAGGCAGGACCTAAGCTATAGAGTGAATGCCCAGGACAGGACCGAGTGCCCTGCAGTGGGATGCTTTCAATCCCTTTCTGAACAATGGTTCAGGCACCCACATTTGCTGCTCTCCAGCTGGTAGATTAATGGAACCCTAAGAACTACTGAGGATCCTACTTTGAGAAGCACTGGATTAGAAGCTAACCACTATCAATTATGGCCACATGCCAACAACATGGGTGAATCTCATGGGCCTTATGTTGAGAGAAAGAAGCCAGGGGACCAAGGAGTCATTCTATATGACCCAATGATATCAAGTTCAAAAACCGGCAAAACCTATCTATGATATAAGTCAGGGTAGTGGTTGCCACTGAGGGGTGTAGAAGGCCTTGAGAAGGGTCTCCGGGGAGGCAGTAATAATATTCTGCTTCCTGTGTTGGTTTCACAGCTGTGTTCTCTTCGTGAAAATTCATCTAGCCATATACCCAAGGTTTGTGTATTTTTCCACATGTAGAGTCTACTTAAAAATTAAAAAAAAACAAAACGAAAATCAAGTTAACTGCTTTCCATAATCATTAGTGCAAGTGTAGACACAATAACATTTTGTGACTGAATAATCGACTGTGAGCCAAGCTTCCGGAAGATGTAGAATATGTTTATATGGATTTTTTAAAGATTATTCCAAAATGAAAGCATAGGCATCTTAAAATCTCACGGAGACATCTCCAATTCCAGAGAACTTGTGTTCAGACACCAGGGTTCGAGAAACTCCAGCTCAAGAAGAGGCATTACAATGCTCACTGCTGAGTTTGGGCGTAGAGGGTAAATGAGGGGCCTGGAGCCCCTTCCTGGAGCACAGGGTAATGATAAGATGCCTAGTCCCAGGAGGCCAAGGACCCTCAGGCAGAGGGAACAATTTCCCTCACTGCCCGAGTGGTGGACACAACTCTGTCGTAGCTGGGATGGCCACAAGGGGCAGATTTCTCTGGCTCTGCTGTGAGCTCCTGGAGAGCAGAGGCCTCACCCTCTCATTCTGTGTTCTGGTGCCCAGCAAGGGGCCTGGCACACAGAGGGTCTCAGATGACCTTTTCTACCAAGCCTCTTTGCCCAATCCCACATTGAGAGTAGAGGATGGGGGTCTGTTTGGGAAGTTGTGAGTTCCACAGCACAAGCTAACAAACCGTAGCTGGGTGATGTTGCAGGAGGGAGTCAAGAGTAGGGTTGTCTAGGGGCGCCTGGGTGGCTCAGTCAGTTGAGCATCCGACTTCAGCTCAGGTCATGATCTCACAGCTCATGGGTTCAAGCCCTGCGTTGGTCTCTGTGCTAACAACTCAGAGCCTGGAGCCCACTTCAGATTCTGTGTCTTCTCCCTCTCTTTCTGCACCTCCCTTGCTCACACTCCATCTCTCTCTATCTCAAAAATAAATAAACGTTAAAAAAAAAAAAAAAAAAAAAGAGTAGCTTGTCTAATTCTCCCTGGCAGGGGAAAGCTGGATGAAAGGGGGCTCAGGGCCCTGGGGACCACAAGATAGACATGAAATCCCAGTCCTTCCTGCCCACCAGCCTTGCTGGAGCTGGTTAACAGCCTGGCTCTGGGGGGACACTGTTCCAGAACCCAGAGAGGGCTGCATCTGGGGACAGTTGTCTCCTCCCATCTGGGACTTCACTCCCCATTCCTCCCCTGACTCAGCCGCTCTTGCCCACTCTGTGGGACCGGCCCACTTCATTCTTGGCCAGTGCCTCTCAGCCGCCATTTCTCTAGCCACCTTCACAATTTCAGCCTTCACCTTAGGCTACCTGGAGTATCATTTACTCAATATTTTTTCTGTAAAACAATGGTAAGTTTTTGTTGTTGTTGTCTTAACATGCCTCTCTTCTAAGCAATAATACTTATAAAATGGGGAGGGAGGGGTGCCTGGGTGGCTCAGTTGGTTAAGCACCAGGCTCTTGGTTTCGGCTTGGGTCACGATCTCACGGGTTCATGAGGCCAAGCCCCATTTGGGTTCTGCGCTGACAGTGCAGAGCCTGCTTGGAATTCTCTCTCTCTCTCTCTCTCTCTCTCTCTCTCTCTCTCTGCCCCTCCCCCCTCAAAATAAATAAACTTCAAAAAATAAATAAAATGGGGAGGGAGGGATCAAAAAAATACTTATAAAATCCTGGACTTGGTGTGCTAGTTTTATTTTTTTCCTACCACACATTAAATTTTAATTTAAAATACTTGTTCTTGCATCGCCTAAAATTACCTTGTGTACCATGCGTTTGGAAACCATTTTTATACAATGGTTCAGCCAGGATGGGTGGTTGTTATTTGTTAATGATAATTACAGCCTCACGTTGCTGGCGAGTTTTATGCCTCGTCCACACACTTGTATCTCACTTGACCCTCTCAATTCCTGCACTGTGGATGTCATCGGCCTCATTTGACGGATGAGGAAACTGAAGCTCAAGGAGGAGTAGTGACTTGTCTGCGGTTCACAGTGATTTAGGACTTTAGTCCTGATTTGAGGCTCCAGTGGCTCCTGACCTAGGATGAAGGCAGGGAAGAAAGGGGCATTTCCCTGTCTCCAACCACAAGAGCCACAGGATGGAAACTCTTAGCGTAGAAAGTTTAGATTCAACATGAGGAAGGACTTCCTGGCTAGAAATGTTTAGACATGAGAATGGCTGACCAAGGAAGGGTGTGGAATGCCCAGCTTCCGAAGTCCTCAAAACAAGATAAGGGCTTGCCCAGCTGGGATAATTTCAGTGCTGCCTGGAGACAGAAGAATGGACTGAATGACCTCTCCAGGCCTCAAAGATTGGGCGAGTCCTGCCATGAGGGTGGCTATCCTCGCCATTTCCCCAAAGCATCTGTGAAACAAGGAAAGGCCCGGTGAAGGCCCCGGTGGAGAGGAACTAGGAAAACCGTTGTCTAGGTCCCACGCCCGGGAGGCAGGGATCATCGACAGCTGGCCAGGGTGGCAGGAGCCCCCATTTCCTTCCCACCTGTGGGGAGCTTCACTCCAGGGTCTCTTAGGCTGGGATTTGAAGACCTGGCTGTTTTGAGAATCACTGGGGCTGTTAGGCCACCTGGGCCAGGGAACCTGCATTTCTTCACTCTTGGCTGGGGATTCTTTTCAAAATTCCCTGAGCTAGGAAGTTAGACACTGACACACACACACGTTGCTTCTCCAGGAGCCAAATTGTTATTTGTTTTTGAAAGTCAAGGTGTTTCTAGGGACGCCTGGGTGGCTCAGTCGGTTAAGCCACCGACGTGGGCCTGGGTCATGATCTCATGGTTCATGAGTTCGAGCCCCACGTCGGGCTCTGGACTGAGCGCTCGGAGCCTGGAGCCTGCTTCGGATTCTGTGTCTCCCTCTCTCTCTCTGCACCTCCCCTGCTCGTGCTCTGTCTTTCTCTCAAAATAAATAAACATTTAAAACAAAATTGAAAGTCAAGGTGTTTCTCAAAGCAGAAAGAATATTATCTTCCTTTCTGATTATACAGATAATATATGCCCAATTGCTTAAGAAAAATCAAATAATATAGAAAAGTATAAAAATGAAAGTAAAATTACCCAAGTTTCAATCATCTAGAAATACAATACTGTTGACATTTTGGAGCACATCCTTCTTCCAAAATGTTTGTTTTCATGGTAAAAATACACCTAACCTAAAATTTATCATGTTAAGCATTTTTGAGCGCACACAAATCATTTATTTATTTATTTTTAATGTTTGTTTATTTTTGAGAGAGAGACAGAGCACAAGCAGGGGAGGGGCAGAGAGGGGGGAGACACAGGATCTGAAGCAGGCTCTGAGCTGTCAGCACAGAGCCTGATGCAGGGCTCGAACTCACAGACTGTGAGATCATGACCTGAGCCAAAGGCAGACGCTTAACCAACTGAGCCACCCAGGTGCCCCTATTTTATTTTAATTCCAACATACAGTGTAGTGTTAGTTGCAGATCTACCTGAATCATATATAGTGATTCAACCATGAATCATACTTTATAAGGCCTCGTGAGGATAGGGTTAATAGTGCAACTTCAGATGCCTCAGTGGGCTGGGGGGAAGGTGTTTTGGGGCAAGGGGCCTTCTGACATTGCTCACATGGAAACACAGAGGCAACCAGCCACTCTGTGGGGTGGTAAGGTTGTTCCTGTTAAAATGTGACAGTCGATGGGTTGTGATCCCAGGGGCGTGGGATCGAACCCCGAGTCGGGCTCCACACTGAGCGTGGAGGCTGCTTGAGATTCTCTCTCTCTCTGTCCCTCCCTCTTGCTTGTGCACGTTCTCTCTCTAAAGTAATAATAAAACAAAGTGACAGCCAAGAATTCCACTTGAGTGTATGAAGGAAAGTGGGTCTGTCCCCTGGCAGGAACTCGTGAGGAGAAGCAAGGGGTATAGCTTTGCTGAACTTCTGCAAGAGATCAGTCTGAGCCAAAGAAGGCGAGAGGCCAGCCAGCCCTCCCTGGGGGATGTGTCTGTGATTACCCAGCAGGACCCTCAGTCCAAGGTGCTTCCCCCTGGCCCTGACCTTTGGGGTGAGCAGGGGTGAACCCTGGTGGACAAGAAGGGCCGGGACCCAGCAGCAAGTCAGATACTCGGCGACCACCCCTGGCCAATGGCAGGGTGTGGAGGGCAGGAGGACAGCCGAGGGCAGGAGGGCAGGGGAGCCTCCAGGTCCCAAACAAGGATTTCAGAGGGTGCTTGGGAGACTTTCAATCAAGAAACCATAGGCATTGATTTAACAGATACCACGTGCTGGCTTCAAAAGATCCCTAAAGTGGGGGAGCTGAAACCAACTGGGCAGGGCCACCCCCTTGCCCCTGTGTGTTTATTGTCCCCTCGTCTCCAAATCAGGAGACAATCTCCCGCCATGTTTATCATGTGCCCTCACTCAGCCTCTATCACACCCCCATTTGTGTATTTGCCCTCTGTGCACCCCAGCTGAGCCACAAGATCCCGAGGGTAGCTACTGAGCCTTCAGGGGTCTTCATAACCCCCACTGTGCAATTCAGTGCCCTGCACAGAGCATATATTCTGGCTGCGTCCACACGGGGAGGCCTGTGTGAGGGGCCCTGGAAACAGGAGCAGTTGGAGTTCTGGAGGAGGCAGTTCTAAGCTTGGAACTAGCTTGGAAGGCTTCCAGGAGGAGGTGAGGGACACATAGGGTCTTGGGGGTAGCATAGAGCTCAGCTAGTGGACAGGGAGCAGGTAGAGGGGCTTTCTGATGGGAGGGCCTGTCGGGGAGAGATGGGGTGGGACCCAAGCCCCAGGAAGGGGCTCACGTGGTGACTTCTAGGTTGAAACGTCCTTGCAGGCTTCCACCTGTATCTGCCAGGACGCGAGGGTGAGATTCAGGGGCTCCGGTTACAGTCATGAGCCGGCATGGTCTCAGGGGTACCGCCTCTTCCAAGAAGCCGACTTTTGAGGAATCTGCCCGGTCATGGGAATCCTGATGTGTTTGCACTGGCTTCGGCTGCTGATCAAGCCTCCGTCCACGCAACTAGCAGCTCAGGAAGAACACTCTCTTCCCTGCTCCTGTTTTTCATGTTTATGGGCATCAGGTGGTTTGCAGAGGGATCCACACCCAGACATGCGCACCCAGTGAGGTCAGCTGAGAAAACAACAGCTGGCACCCTGCTGCCCCTCGTCCCCAGAGCCGCAGGCTTGGCCACCATCGACCCTGGGCTCGCCTTTCCCTCCCGCCTTCACCTGCCCGTAGTGCTTCTCTCCCGTCCCTGCCTCAGCCTCGCGCCTGCCCAAACTATTGTTTATCGACACAGACCAGAACATTCTGCTGCCAGCAGAAACACACACGGTGATGGCACTGGCACCCCACACCCTGCCGTCAACACACTCCCACGCGCTGTTTGCTGCTGTCAAAGCTGTGCTCACACGCACATTCTCGCCCCCTCCTGCCAGCGCAGCTGTTCCCTGCTGCTTGGAATCGGGCCCTCCATCTCACACGCACGTGTTCTCTGGGGGGTTTTCTCATGGGGACTCATGGTGGAGGCTCACACTTGTGCACAGGCCAGCACACACCCTGGGCTGTCAATCTCCTCACTTGCTATTGTGTGACTTTGGGCAACTGAGTGAGCCTCTCTGGGCATCAGATGCCTCGTCTGCAGGGTGGGGATAATTGCCTTCTGGGCTCTTTCCGCAGGTTTTGGGGTCAGGCACTCAGTGAGTGCACCATCAGTAGGAGCTCTAGTGGCCGTGGTGACAAGTGTTGCATCCTCTCTGGAATCTGGCCAGTGGGTTTCCTTTCCCACGCCCGGCTGGCAGCCTCACCTCATGTTCACGCCTTCCTGGCTGTGACCTTGAGCGAAGCACGCCACCTGTCCGCTTCTCATGCCCTTGCTGGTGAAGAGGGTGTAACGACTGCCTGGCCACGCCCACAGACCTGCTGTGACGGGCTGGGCGGGGGGGGGGGGGGGGTAGGGGGGTGGGGGGGGTGGGGGTAGAGGTTACCATCAATGCCAGCCACTGCTACAGGGCATTGTGGAAGAAAGGGATCTGGATGGGGCAGCAGCCAAACGTGGACATTTTGAGCTGCTTTCCAGCATCCTGCATCTCCGAGGTCAATCCTCAAGCCAGAGTCTATGTCCCCAGTTCAGCTTTGCGGGTCTGCCATCCGCCCCAGAGGCCATGCTGGCCCCTCTCTGCCTCATCTGGGGGCCTCGCCGAGCCTCCACTGGCCCAACCACCAAGGCCTCCGTAGGGCACAACTGCTCTCCCTGGCACCACTCTGTGTGCTGAGCCCCCCACCCTTACCTGTCTCCTGCTCCCTGCTTCCACCCAGAGCCTGAGGGATCCCACCCCCTTGCCCCGTGCTCCCCTTCACCTTCTCCAGGACCCTTTCTGTCTTGTCCTTTCCACCCTGTCTTTCCTTCTCTTGGTCAGCACACCCATTCTAGCCTTTCCTATTCTGGGAAGCAGAGAGGTGTATGCAGAAGGAACAAGAAAAGAAATGTGATTTGAGGACCGAGAAAAATCTGGGCTGAGCAGGTGGGAGACTCCAGTTCTATAGTGGGTCGAGCATCACATCAGGCCATACGGGAGATCCAGACTTCTCCTCACTCTGTACCAACTTACTGCCTGACCCTTGCTGAAATCACATGCGGTTGCCCTAGGGCAGCTTCTGGCCTGGTCGCTGCTCAGAGCTTGTGGCTTCTCTCTATCACTCCGAGAGATTTTCCTGCTCTGACCACCACTGGGAGGCCTAGGAGAACCATGGCAAGTGGGCACAGGGCAAGAGCACAAATGGGAAACCTATATACCCCATGGCTAAATATCCAACATTTATAAATCAAGTGAGTAAGCTGTCAAATAAAATGTTGGATTTTCCTACCTCCATGAATATACACTCAGAATGACCTGGAATGTCAAGTTTGAATTTAGAATTCTTAGACTCTTCAGAGTCCCTCCCCTGAATGTGGTGGGGACATATGGGAGAGCCGGGCTGGTAGTGTGACCACATGTGCCTTGGGGGCTCTAGGGCATTTGGCTGACTTGGTACAAACACAAAGTATGTTTTAATCTCATCAATACCTTGTGCTTTTTATTTTCTCCTAGGCCAACGTGGCAAAAGATCTAGAAGGCAGTATGCACAGTGGTTAAGAGCTGCATTCAAATCCCAGGGCTGCCCAAATTGAGCACTTAATCTCTTGGAGTCTCAACTTCCCCATCTGTAAAATGGGACAAATGATACCTCCCTGATAAAATTATTGTGATTATTAAAAGAGGTAGCCCTTGTAAAGCCCTTAGCATGGTCCTGCAACATAATTGCTCAATAAATTGTGAGCTATTATTGCTATTATAATTTCTCCACACATGGGCAATGATAGCATCAGAACATGAAGTTGTCTGCCCTGTCTCGTCATTGTACACACGATGAAACAGATCACTCACCTAAGCAGAAGCAGATGTGGAACTACGTCTTCCAACCTTCCCATAGTCTTGGGTTTTGCCATAGCTAAAAAAAAAAAAAAAAAAAAAAATGGGGGCACGCCAATGTGAACGCACTTAAGACCACTGAACTGTATACTTTTAATATGGTTAAAAGGGGCGCCTGGGTGGCTCAGTCGGTTAAGCATCAGACTTCAGCTCAGATCATGATCTCGCAGCTCATGAGTTCGAGCCCCGCGTCGGGCTCTGTGCTGACAGCTCAGAACCTGGAGTTTGCTTAGGATTCTGTGTCTCCCTCTCTCTCTGCCCCTCCCCCACTCGCACTCTGTGTCTCTCTCTGTCTCAAAAATAAATAAACATTTTAAAAAATGGTTAAAGTCATAAATTTTATGGCTTGTGTACTTTACCACTTAGTCTACTAGGGTTACCAGAACAAATTCCCACAGACTCGGTGGCCTAAACAACAGAAATTTATCGTCTCACAGTCCTGGAGGCAGGAAGTCCAAAATCAAAGTATCAGTAGGGTTGGTTCCTGCTGAGGGCTGTGAGGGGACCGTCTGTTGCATGCCTCTCTCCGACTTCTGGTGGTTTTCTAGTGATCTTTGGTGTTCCTTGGCTTGTAGGAGATTCACTCCAATCTCCTTTGTCTTCACGTGGTGTTCTTCCTGTGTATGTTTCTCCCTGTGTGTCCAAGTTTCCCCTTTTTGTATGGTCACCACTCTATTGACCTCACCTTAACTAATGACATCTACAATGAGCCTGTTCCCGAATAAGGTCACAATAAGGATCAGGACTTCAACATATGGGTTTCAGGTGACACAATTCAACTTAACAACCACAGTTTAAAAAACTGACGCTAGGGGTACCTGGGTGGCTCAGTCGGTTAAACGGCTGGCTTCCTCAGGTCATGATCTCATGGTTCATAAGTTCAAGCCCCGCATTGGGCTCTCTGATGTCAGCATGGGGCCCACTTAAGATCCTCTGTCCCCCTCTCTCTCTGCCCTTCCCCTGCTCATGCTTGCTCATTTTCTCTTTCTCTCTCAAAAATAAATAAACTTAAAAAAATTGAGGCTACTTTGTACTCAACATCAGATTATAGGCGGGGGAAAGGCACCTTTTGTGAAGTTTCAGGGCTTTGCTCATTGTAGGTCTTCAAAATGTGTTTCCCTTTTTTGACTGTTTATTTGTTTATTTTTATCTTTGAGAGAAAGAAAGAGTGTGCACGCACACACAAGTAGGAAAAGGGCAGAGGAAAGGGAGAGGGAGGGAGACAATCCTAAGCAGACTCCATACTCAGCATGGAGCCGGCCATAGGGCTCAATCCCATGACTGTGAGATCATGACCTGAGCTGAAATCAAGAGTCAGATGCTCAACCGACTGAGTCACCCATGTGCCCCCAAAATGTGTTTCTTGACCAGTGTTAAATCTGGTGCCAAGCAGCTAAAAGGGCTGGAATCTCCCAGATTTCAAGATGAGTCCTTTTCTGGCCATGAACTTAAAGGATTTTTAATGATCAGTACTGTTTCCAAACAAGTACTTAGTAAACTCTTTAAAAATCGTTGGTTCTATGGGGCACCTGGGTGGCTCAGTCGGTTAAGTGTCCGACTTTGGCTCAGGTCATCGTCTCACGGTTCGTGGGTTCTAGCCCTGAGTCGGGCTCTGTGCTGACAGCTCAGAGCCTGGAGCCTGCTTTGGATCCTATGTCTCTCTCTCTCTCTCTCTCTGCTCCTCCCCTGCTCACACTCTGTCTCTCTCTCTCAAAAATAAATAAACATTCAAAAAAAATAATTGGTTGTTTGGTTGGCTCAACTCCATATTCCTGGATGCCATCTTGTTTCTACTATTTCTATCCTCAGAGAAGTAAAATTCAGCTAGTGCAAGATGAATTGTGTATTGTCTTGTTTTGCATGTGAATAAGCTTATTTTATTTATATGTTTCCCTTAATGTTTTACTGTGAAAGTCTTCAAACATAGAAAAGTTGCAAAAATGGCACAATAAACACCTAGATACCCTCTTGCTAGATTCAACTATTGTTAACTTTTTGTTTTGCTTTGTTTTTTTAAAGATTTTACTTTTAAGCAATCTCTACACCCAGTGTGGGGCTCACACTTACAACCCTGATATTAAGAGTCGTGTGCTCAACTGACTGGGCAAGCCAAGTGCCCCTAGATTCAACTATTGTTAACTTTTTGACATATTTGCTTTATCTATATCAAGTTTTTTTTTGGTGAACCATTTGAAAAGAAGTTGCGGCCTCATGATGTTTCACCTCCAAATACTTCAACATGAATTTCTTAGGAATAGCTGTTCTCTTTTTTTTTTTAAGTTTTTATTCTATTTTATTTATTTATTTATTTTTTAATGTGTATTTATTTTTGAGAGAGAGAGACACACAGAATCTGAAGCAGGCTCCAGGTTCTGAGCTGTCAGCACAGAGCCCGATGTGGGGCTCAAACTCACGAACCATGAGATCATGACCTGAACCGAAGTCAGATGCTTAACCAACTGAGCCACCCAGGTGTCCCTGTTCTCATTTTTTAAAGTAACTTTATTGCATTAAAAAAAATTCCAGTATAATTAGCCTATTAACATATAACATGTTAGTTTCAGGTGTACAATAGTGATTCAGCAATTCTATACATTACTCAGTTGTTCCTCATAAGTGTCCTCTTAATCCCCTTCACCTATTTCACCCATCCCCCCACCCACCTCCCTCTGGCAACTTCCACTTTGTTCTTTATATTTAAGAGTCTGGGTTTTTGGTTTGTCTCTTTTTGTGATTGTTTCCTTAAATTCCACATGTGAAAAAAAATTCCATGTATGAGTGAAATCATAGTGTATTTGTCTTTCTCTGACTGGCTTATTTCACTGAGTTTTATACTCTCTAGCTCCACCCATGTTGTTGCAAATGGCAAGATTTCATTCTTTTTTATGGCTGAGTAATATTCCACTGTATATGTGTACCACATCTTCTTTACCCATTTATCTATCGATGGGGACACTTAGGCTGCTTCTGTATCTCGGTTATTGCAAATAATTGTTCAATGAACATCCCTTTTTGAATTAGTGTTTTTGTATTCTTTGGGTAAATACCCAGTACTGCAATTCCTGGATCATAGGGTAGTTCTATTTCTAATTTTTTGAGGAACCTCCATACTGTTTTCTGCAGTAGCTGCACCAGTTTGCATTCCCACCAACCGTGCACGAAGGTTGCTTTTTCTCCACATCCTCGTCAACGTTTGTTGCTTCTTGTGTTTTTTAGTTTAGCCATTCTGACAGGTGTGAGGTGCTATCTCGTTACGGTTTTGACTAAATGATCTCATTTCGATTCTCTCACCTGAGAAAACTAGCAGTAGCTCCATAATATCAGCTCGTATCCAGTCCATATTCCAGGTGACCAGGCTGATTTTCCAAAAATTCTGAATCTGATGAATTCCACATCTGCGAGGCTTAGGGTCTTAACAATGTTACCTGTGTAACGGGACATTTTGGAGCTCTTGACATTTAGACCCAATGTCGAAAACTCTTCTAGGCAACACATCTAGCATTTCATTTCCTCCTTTCCTTTCACTGGCCAGCTGTCTCTATTGAATGCTCAAATGTGCTGGGGGTGGTGCACTCCTGGGGTTCCTTTTATTTGAAGAGGATGGCCTTTCAAGGAAAACTGCAAGAAGACCCGTTTGCCTGGGATCTCCCTGTGGGAGTGGCTTCTGGGAGCAGGCCTGGAGGGAGGCTCACCCTGGACTGGGGTGGAGACCCTGGGACTGAGCTCTGCCCCCTCCAAAGCCAGCGGGGTTCCAATCTGGCATGGTTGCCACTGCCATGGTTGTCATGGGCCCCTTCTG
This sequence comes from Acinonyx jubatus, assembly GCF_027475565.1. Lineage (NCBI taxonomy): Eukaryota > Metazoa > Chordata > Mammalia > Carnivora > Felidae > Acinonyx > Acinonyx jubatus. Next base: position 31,911,647 of record NC_069393.1, read on the forward strand.
GGGAGTTCCAGATGGTGGCACAGAGGATTGTCCTGGCCTCCAAAAACACTGCTGCAAATCAACACTGAGGGAAGAAAAAGAGGAAAGTTCTGCAGTAAACTTCCCTGAGTTTAGGGGAAGGGTCCCCTTTCTCTCTCTTCTCTGCAAATCCAGAGTTCAGGTTTAAACCCGAGGCTTAAACCTTAGTTTTAAAAACTTTTTCATTGGGGTGCCCGGGTGGCTCAGTCGGTTAAGCGGCCAGCTTCGGCTCAGGTCATGATTTCACGGTCTGTGGGTTCGAGCCCCGCGTCGGGCTCTGGGCTGACAGCTCAGAGCCTGGAGCCTGTTTCGGATTCTGTGTCTCCCTCTCTCTGACCCTCCCCCCTTCATGCTCTGTCTCTCTCTGTCTCAAAAATAAATAAACGTTAAAAAAAAAATAACTGTTTCATCGTTAGGAACAGCATTAATTAGTACAACTGTGCAAATGTAAAGAGGGCCAACAAGGATGGGGGTGGGGGTTGGAATATCTGGTCTGTGATCGCCGGCTGCCTTCCTCCTCCAGCCTCCAGGCTTGAGCAAGTTCCAGTCAATGTATTTCTGGTTGGGACGGGAGCCAGGGGTCAGATAAAGTTCCAATGTATTTTGCAGCAGGTATGTTGGAAAAGCCAGGCCAGATGGAGCTGGTTTAAATGGGTTTGGGGGAGCAGGCAGTCGACTAACCAGCCAGCTCAGCAACACCACTGAACCAGCATGGCTGCCTGGGCCACTGAAAGCCCTATGTTCTATTCCCAGGAAACCATCAGCAGCTACCACGCTAATGCCCCACGTCTGGGGGAGCAAGATCTATACCCTCATCTCACTATCTTTATAAGCCAAGTAAACGTGTAATTAACACAGCCAAGCACTCAACACACATTATCTAATTTAATGCTCACAATAGCTCAGTGAAGTAGGTACAGTTACTCTCCTCACCACACAGATAGTAGCTAATTCATACAGGTCACAGATACACTGACATGTATGGGGCCTACTGCCAAAATTTGCCATGCATTAACTAGTCTACTAAGGAAACTGAGGCACAGAGGGGCAAAGCCAATTGCCCGGGGACACCCGGCTGGTAGGTGTGGACACGAGACTACTGGACACTGAGTGACTCCAGATGGAGAATGTATCCCTGTACTACTCCATGACTTTCCAGTTGGAGAGCCGGTTTTGAGACAGGCAGGGGAAGAGAGGCCGGGTGAGATGGGAAACTTAAAATGAAGGCAAAGGGCTGGACTCTTTTCTGCTTCCTGACGAGCATAATGAGAAGCACCCGTGGGAATAGAAGCTCAGACATCTGACCCTGAGCCCTTTGCCGCTCTTCCTTCCTCTGCCCTGGCCTGGTTGGTCTGAATTGTACTGTTCCAGATCTCATGGGAGCCACTGTGCTACAGACAGCAGGCAAGTGGGGAGGCGGGCAGGAGGCCTTTGGTTCACGCCAAGTTGTGTCTGTCCCTCCCCGACTCCCAGCACCGCGAGGGCAGTGAGACGCTGCCCTGGGCGCCTCCCACAACCAGGACCGAGGGGCCCGGATGTGGACGCCAGCCAGCTAAGCCCCGCTTGCGCTGAGGCCAGGCTTCCTGTCACGTTTCGGCTCTGCTGATGGCCCAAGGCAACCTGCAGTGAGGTCACCTGGCAGGTGGAGGTAGGCTACCTGCCGTCATCATTGTCTTCCCCAGTGCTGCTTTCAACGGCACAAAGCGGACAAACTCACGCCCCCAGAGGAGCTGCTGTCCTCCTTCCGGCTGCCCTCCCACTCATCGCCTCTGGGCCGCACTCTGAGGAGGCAGCGCCAGGCCTTGCTCTGGAGCATTTGGCTGCATGTGGAGTCAGCTCCTCTAACACGAGGGCAGGAGCAGAGAAGACTTCCCGAGGGAATGACGTCTAAGCCAGGTTTCAGGTGCACGGGAAACCACGACGATGTCTCTATTCTACTCCTCAGGGGTAGTTTGGTGTGTAGCATCTCGACTTTTCTTATGTTTACAGACATATCGATGCCTTTATCTATACACATGGTCCCCATCCCCCACCATCCCCTTTTTTGGTTCATCAGAAAGGGACCGACTTTCTTTCTCCATTTCTCACAGTATCGGGAACACTCTTCCGTGGAGGTGTGTACCTGCCTAGCAGCTGCCTAGTGTCCCATCCGGCTGTCGTCGTTTACAACACTGGCCTCCTACCGGTGAGCATTTTGGCGATTCTCAGTGTTTTTGCCAGTCAACCATCCATCCTTTCTTCCTTCCCATAAACATTTATCAAGCTCTTACTATGTGCCAGGCTCCTGGGTGAGTGCTGGGTATATGGAGGTGAAGAAACGGACACGATCTCTCCCTCATAGACCTTTCAGACCAGTGGAGAGACAAGCTTCTAATCCCAAGGGACAGGAAGAGCTGAGGAGGGATGGGACAGGAAGCTCAGAGAGGGGATAACAGGGCTCCTGCTCTAGACTGGGTACTAGGGAAAGAACTCTCCAGGGTGGTAACATTTAAGTGGAGATCTGTTTGAGGAGCCAATCACTGAGGAGTGTAGGGAAGAACCTCCTGGGGGCAAGGCCATAGAAGTGTGAACATTAATGTTGTGTCTGGTTTGGGGGCGGGGGACGGGTCGTCTGAGATTCCTCCTAAGGGTACAGTGTTGGGGTGCAGCTGGTACCATAGGCTCAATGTGAGAAAGCCTTAAGTGCCAAGCCAAGAAATTTGGACTCGATTCAATAGGCAACAGAGAGCCACTCACTCCTGCCACTCAGTGTAGACACAGAATACTGTGCCTCCAGCCAGGAAATGTGTTCAAGAGGAAATCTCAGCTTTAAATGGAAGGTTCTTTCTCCTGCTTGCTAGGTGTTCAAAGCCTGTCCCGAGCCCCAGCGCCAGGCAAGTTACCTTATTACTGATCGCCCTCAACCCCCCGCCCTGAAATGCAGCCCAGAGAGGTCAAGGGATTTGCCCAAGTGAAACTGCACACCTGTGCCAAAGGCAAAACCTAAGGCCCCAAATGTCAGCCTTTGGCTCGAGCCAGAAACCCATCCCCTTTCACCTGCCCGCCGGCCGACTCAAAGCAGGAGGAGGGCGAGGAGATGCATTTGAACAAGAATCTGCGGAGCACCGAGGAGTGGGAAGCACTGAGCCTGCCCTGGGAGGTGGAGACAGTAAGACCAGCCGGGGACGTGCTCGCAGGCTCACACTGCATTAGCCCCCAATCTCCTCGACGCCAGAAATTCTCGCAGCAGGCCCCTCCCCAGTCGCCCCTCCCCCCCAAACGTTGCCGTAAAATCGTGAGTAACAAAGGGGCCCGGAGTTTCCTGCCTCGCCGAGCTGGGTTACTCAATTTCCCTCATTTGTCCTCTCAAAGCAGACGGAGCAAAGGGCAGCCATCAAAGGTGTCTGGGACGAGGCTGCCACCGCCGCTGGGTTAATGGGCCGCTGGGGACTCAGTCTGGCCGGGTCTCCGCCCGCCGCAGGGGAGCGGGCCGGGTGTGGGGCGGGGGGCGGGGCGGCTCGGTGCGCGATGTGCGCAACGTGCAGGACGCAGAGCGCTGCGGCCCGGCCGTCCAGATGGGGCAATCGCCGGCAACGTGCAGCGGGGCCCATCCGCCGGCGCTGGGCCAGGTGTTGGAGAAGGGCGCCGGCCGGCCCGCCCGCAGCGGTTAACCCCCGCCCCCGGGTTGGGTTTCCGGGGAGGACACCGCGCTGCAGGCTCGCTGTGCCCAGCCAGGCAGGCTTGCCCCAAGTCCCCCAGCCGCCCAGGCGCCCTGGCTCATTGTCCCCGGGCCACGGGCGTTCTGTTCTGAGCTCGTACCTACGCGCTTGTACTGCACTGACCCACGCGCGAGATCCTGGTGCCAACCCGCAGACACACCTGGGCAGCCCCCCGTGGGAGCCGCAGACACCCGGGCCCCTCTCCCTGTTGGATTGGGAGAGCTATCCTCAGTCGACCCCCCGACTTTGTCATCCCATGCCTGTTGGAACAAGGGCTGAGCTGTGTGTCCTTGGGGAACTTGCTTAACCTCTCTGAGCCCCGAATAAGTCATCTGTCAAATGGGAATGATGATAGTACATACCAGCTTCATTGGGTTGAAGTAGGAATTAAAGAAGATGGTGGTTATAAGGTGTTAAGCCCCAGTGGTCACTGGGACTCACCCAATGAACGATAGCCGTGATGATGCTTATAGATGGGAGAACTGTGAGCTACGAGCCCCAGCTGGGTTTGGGGAGTCTGCGACTGGGGCAAGACTGCGTTTCTGGGTTGTCGTTTCTATATATCATATTCATCCTTTTTGCAATATCTCTGCTCCTCTCTTCACCCAGGGCCTGCGACCTTCATCCATTCATTCAACACAAATCTCTTGCACTTGTGCCTACTATATGGCAACAAAACCTCTTTAACTGAGTGTGTGGCACCCCAGGAACGTTGTCCAGGCCATGCCAGCTACACCTGTGGCCTCCTGGCCGTGGGACTGGCCCCTGACGCATTGGCGTATGTCACTTCCTGCCTTAGTCTCTCCATCTGTACTATAGGGATAAGGTCTCCCGTCTCCTGGGACCAGCAGACGATGAGTCAGATAACGGTGGGGAAAGCCCAGAGAAACAGAAAGAGGCTTTTACTAGAGCCAGGGCCCATCTGGCTGATGCAAGGTTTGGGTGTTTCGGGTAATCCAGCAAGAGGGTTCAGGGAAAGTGTGATCAAGCAGAGAAAGCAGAGGGGTCCCACCCACCCCACCAGAGAGCCGGGCTATGGGGAACGAGCCTCAGTTTAGGAGCCCGGGAGGCCAGGGTTTGATCCAGGATCTGCTTTTCCCAGCTCTGGGGCCACCAGCAGGTTCGTGATCACTTTGATCTGACTGCCTTTTCTGTCAAGTGGGAGTTGTGCTGTTTCCCTCACTGGGCTGTTGAAAGGAGTAGGGGTGGTGACCCCGAGAGAGGGCATAGCACATTCTGTGTTTCTCAGAGGGACCCTGAGAGCTGGTGGGGGCTCAGGGTGAGGGAAGCGAGACAGAAGGAAGGCGGCCCATCCCCAGTCAAAGGCTTGGCACGTGCTAGTCCCCCGGGGGTGGTGTCCAAGGGCCCTCCCCAAACAGATCACTGTACCCTCAACTGATTTCCAGACTTAGGAGGCCCCCTGCCTGCACCCCGTAATGCACATGAGTTTGCCTCAGATTTGGGTCGAAATCCAGTCTCTAACATCTGCTGGCTGTATGATGTTGAGCAAGTTACTTAACGTCCTTGGGTCTCCATTTCTCCACGTGTAAAATGGGGACAGTGATGCCTGCTTTATAAGGCTGTTATGAGAATAAGAGAAAATGAGGTAACTGTGACGTGTTCGTAATGGAGGCCATCGTTTTATTGTAAAGTGCAGCTCCTCGCCCCCACTGCCCCTCACCCTTCAGCTGTCACAAGTGGGCACGCAGAGTGTTATTGACGGGTCTCAGGTCACGTGACCCGAAAGTGGCAGTGGCCGGACTTAACCCTAGGCTGCCCTAAGTCCAGATTATCCCACAACACAGAGGCCCAGGATCCCTGCCTCTTGTGTTTCTGCCCTGGGAGTTGTCCTGCCCTGTTCTCGGTGGGCCTCTTAAGGTGTCCTCCCGGCAAGTCATGAGTATTGTTTCCTTGTCTTCCAGGGCGTGACTCAAGCACACAGTAGGTCCTCAGTCTATGCTGCTGACGAGGGAAATGGAGTCCCACTTAGCAAGGAGATGAGCCCTTTAAGGAGGAAATGACTCACACAGGCAGGCTGAATGTGGTGGGGCTCTGTCTGCGTGTCCCTGTGTGTGTCTCCATGTGTGGATAGGGTGGGGAGTAAAGGTGGTTCCGTGGGGATGACGTGGGAGGTGAATCCAGTCTCGTGATCCAGTCCCAGCTGCCCCTGCCAGCCCCAGTGAGGGCCAAGCCTTCCGAATCCCATCCCACACATCCTCCACCCCTCCCCAGGCTCTGTCTTCCTTCAAGCTCCTACCCTGCTCAACACTGCTTCTGTGTCTCAGCCTTTAGGATGCCTTCTCCACACCTCAGCACTATGCTGAGCCTGGGAAGGGGAGGGCAGGGGTTCTCAGGGCCATCCTCCTCCTCGGCCTAATGCCGGCATCTGGCTGGGGGCCACAGCTGGTGTCAGCTCGGATGAGCAGCTGGCTCCTCCCTTGCCCAAGGAGAAGCTCTTTGGGTATCTCCACCAGTCTAGGCCCTGCTATTTTTAGATGCCATCCCCTCCCTTCCCCTCCCAGCCTCATAGACAGCTGAGGGAGGAAATGACTCACCTCAAACTCAGACAGGTAGAGGCCGCCTCAGTGAGCCCCAGGCAGACCCTGCCTGGCTCCAGCCCTAGGGTTGCCCTAACTGGGGCCAACCAGAGTGGTGTTCTCCCCAGCTTGAGGATAAAGCTGGGTTGGGACTGGGGCCCAGGATCCCACTAGGCCTTTCTTGGGCTCTCTCTGCTACTTATCTCACAGGGCCTAGGGCAGGATGGGGCCTCCAACAGGTCATAGAGCCTCTGTTTACCTCCTAGCAGACTCTAGGCCTCTGACCATACTCTGGGCCCATGGTAGTCCCCAGCTCAGTCTGAAGGGGCCAGACAGCTTGAAGGGACTGACTGTGGTCCTCCTACCCATTAGCCTTAGCAGAGACCAGAGCTGCTGAAACAAGGAAGACCCTGTTCAGGGGGAGGGGGAAGGAGAAGGCATGATGACCCTGCATTTGTGTGTGCTGAGTAAGGTGACCAGTTGTCCCAGCCTGCCCATGTCTGAGGAATTTCTTGGAACCTGGGATTTTCAGTGCTAACCAGGAGAATCCTGAACTGCCTGGTCACCCGGGTGCTGAACTGTAGGCTGTACCTTAGGGAAAGGGCAGATGTGGGGAGCCTGTTTGGGTAGCACTAGGTTGGAGGGCCAAGTTCCTGGCCTGTGCCCTCTCTGTGGCTGAGGGAGAGCACAGGACAGGAGCTAGGCTAGGAGCTCTGGGCTGACTGAGAGACCAGTGGTTGGGCTGGCTGTCCTTGCTAAAGCCAGTGAGGGGAAGGGTGGCCCAGTCAGCACCCGGTTGGGTGCTAGGGTAAGCAGAGATGTTTTGTGGGGAGGGGGGCAGTGACGCAGCAAGGGCGGGGGCTGGGGAGAGATGCTGGAGGAGCAGGAAATAAAGATGAGAGCACAAGGTTTGCATCAGGGAGGATTGGTTCCAGGCCCGCTTACTGCCAGTGCCTCAGTGTCTCCACCTGTAAAAGGGGGCAGAGGGATACCCATCTGCCCTCCTCCAATACCTGCAGTGAGGAATCTGAGATGATGCCTGGGGTGCTGGGCAGCAAACTGGAAAGCGGGGGCTGAGGTAGTTAGTTAGCTGGAGAGGCCTTGCTGGGGCTAACAATTTGCAAAGCTCTTGATTGCTCAGGGAGGGGGCAGAAGACGACTTTGCCCTCCTGTTATCCCAGATCAGCATCTGGGCTGCCTGCCTTGGGACAACATGGCTCCTGGCCCTTGAGGTCTTACCTCTGGGGTCATATCAGGGGAGCTGAGGCTGAGGCCCTGATCTTGACAGGGGCACCCCCCCCCCCCCAACCACTTTGTCGTTGTCCACTTCATCCTCAGGGTGTGGGCTCTTTGTCCACGGACCGGGGGGTGAGTGGCCCAGGCAGCCGCTCTGGGACCACTGAGCTGAGCAACCTTAGCAAGCTACTTCTCTTTTCTGGGCCTCAGTTTCCTCTTCGGTGAAATTGTGGCATTAGATTAGTTCCCTGGTTTTTGAATATTTGCTTTCATAGGGGGACCTCTTCTCCAAAGTTCTAACTGCCCTAAACGAAGAGATAACTGTGGGTGATTGAAACATGGGTGGGGCTGGGACAGCATGCCCCTTCCCCCCTCCCCTTGCACACTTAGGGGCCCAGGGGTTTGAGGGGACACAGTTTGAGAACCCCTCTTGAGGGTGCCTGCCCTCTCCAACACTCTATTAGTGGTGGCTCAAGGGCAAGGATGTCTTGTTTCCCTCCCCAGGCCGCCCAGTAATTAGATTGCAAGCCCAGCACCTTCTGGCACCTTCTATCAAGTATAGGCATCTTCATATTCTCTAACTCCTGGTTCCTGCTGACACAGAGGTGTCTCAGCCCTTGTCACTGAGTTCAGTGGCGCCAGAGGCCCCTTGTCCCTTCTTAGGGAAGTTACGGGAATAAAACATTCTATGCCACAGGCAAGCTTTTGGGGGGCAGTTCTGGGCTCGTGAAGGACGTCCACATAACTCCTCTCATGTGCCCCCCCATCTCCCAGCCTGCAGGACAAGTCTGAGATTCCCATTTGACAGATGAGGGCAAGGGCTTAGGGATCTTACTGAAACTGGCTCGAGACCCCGTCGCCTGGAGGTGCAGAGCTGGGTGCCTAGCCAGGAGTCCCGGTCCTTTCACCAGGCTCTTACCCCGGGATGCCGGCACCTGCAGGAACCAGCAACAGAACAAGTTGGTAGGAATCTATAAGGAAGCCAGGAAAGAGGGCAATCTTCCTAACCCTGGGGGTCTAGGGCAGGCATTCTTCCCAGCTAACCGTCACTCATGTCTTCCCTGCTTCAGAGAGGGGCAAGGAGGGCAGGGGGAGGGGGAGGCCAGGTCTCACAAGCTGAGACAGCACAAACAGGTACAGCGGCCAGGCCGCTGACCTGGGGTTGTCCAGGGACCCCTTGGTGGGAGGCAGTGCCCACATTGACCTCAGCAGTACCCCAGAGGGACAAACAGTCTTCTCTGGCTCTCCTGACAACGGGCGCATGGGGGGAGGGGGACAGCCAGAGGCCCCTCTGCCCAGCACTCCATGTGTCCCTCCGGCCAACTGGGCTGGAAACACGAGCCCAGTCAACAGTTCCTCGAATTGTGTTACAGGCTCGGCCAGCCGGCTCCGGCTCCGGTGCTAATAATATGAACAGATGTGGGTCATGCAACTCCATCCCGTGGCCTGAATCCAGTCCTGCCACGGACGGGCACCCTAGGCTGGCTGTGAGCTGGGCTCAAGTCCTGGGATCCTGGGGTAAGGCTGGGTCCGGCAGGGACCCCGGCCCCTGGGTTGGCCTATTTGTACCAAGCCCACCCCAGTTAGGCTAGCAAGCCCAAGATTCCACGGTTGACAGAAGCCGACATTAGGGACGAAACCGGTGAGGTCTGCAGGAGGATGGTAATAATTTTATCAAATTGTGTCTAATTTCAAAATTATAACAAAAAGATTTAAGTGATACAAATGGAAAATGATGCAAATGTCCTTTCTAGCTGAGGCTTGAAACCTGATTTCTAAACTTTGTGCCCTGTTGCTTTAGTGCCGAGAAGGGGTCTGGAGGGAGACTGAGGCCCACCGTTGCCCGAACGGAGGCAGCCTGAGCACCACCCGTGTGCCACTTGAAGCCTGGGGCTCACAGCCTGGACGCCACTGAAACAGTTGTTGCCCACATAGCCCTGGGCAGGTGGTCACGGGTAGCGGAGCCTGCCAGTGGTGACCCTGAGGCCTGTGGCCGGGGCAGTACCGAGGCAGCAAAGTGACAGAATTGGGTCTGAGCCCAGAAATGGGTGGTGCCACTGGCACAGGCCTAAGTGCAGGAGGGCATCCTCTACTCCCCATGGGGTGGTGGCTGCTTCAGAGGCCCTCTCGGGGATGAGCACTGTTTGCCATTCTCCCAGCAGCCCCTGGTACGCCCGTCCTCACTGAGGGAGACAGACACGGGGCATGTTCAGCAGGCCTCTGCTTCCCCCAGAAAGTGGATAGAGGCCCTACTCGGTGCTTATCCTGCAGGACCGGTTTACCTTCCAGCACCGGCCAGGTGGATGCAGGTCCCCCTAGGCAGATGGGCACGCCTCGCTTGAGCCCTCTCAGGTCTTGGAGAAGGGTCCCTAGTTCCGTATGCAGGTTTATGGCTGCAGAGCTGCCTACAGGGTGACCCTGAGCAGGGTCGGCGGGTTGGAGGAAGCAGTGGAGGGATGGCCGACGGTGGCCATGAGAAAGGCGTGTGCGTGCCCAGGGGCCCCCTGTCTTCCCTCAGCCGTGTTCGTGGAGGCCCCACTGTGCCCGGGGTTGCAGCGCTGAATGAGACGGACAGGCGCCTGACAGGCCTTTGCCTCTCCAGGCTGCAAAGCCTTTGTCCGAGAGCTGCACAAACACCTCTGGAGTGACGGCGTGAGAGGGCGGGGGCCCGGCCGCGGCTGTGGGAACGTGGCAGGCCTCCCAGAGGAGGTGGGGTGGAGGAGCAGTGGGCAGGCTGTGGGCAGAAGGAACCGGGGCAGCATGTCAGGGAGGGTGGATGGAGGCTCCACAGGCAGCGGGGTCAGAGCATGAGGGCCCCGCAGGCCACGTGGAGCCAGCAAAGGGCCGCACGCCCTCCGTCTGACCTCCATTTTCCCCATCTGTAAAAGGAGACCACGTGCTGCTCAGACCTCTGTCTCTTGGGCTCCCTCACTGTGTCCATCAGAAAAATGGCAAGAATCCAGTTATGGAAGTGGGGCTGCTGACCAGAGTCCTTGAAGGCCCTGAGTCTGACTACTTGCCTTCACCAGCACCAATTCCACTAGGAACTGTACCCTGCCTGTCCCCAAGGGTAAGCCCAGCCAGAGTTGGATGGACATTCCTGCCCTCCCTGGACCAAACTATGGAAGGAGAAGAGGGGGTAAGGGTGGACACGGTGTGGCTGTCAGGCCCCCACTCTTCTCCTAAGCAAAGCCCCAACTCTTGCACTCTGGGGGGGGGGGGCTGGTGAGGGGGTTCTAGAGAGTAGAGTGCCTTTCTCACACCCTTTGTTGTGTCTGGGCCCCGGATCTTTATTTCCTACCAAACAGCTGTGGGTCTATACAAGTGACAGGAGGCCTAGGCCTTGTTCCTAGGGAAACATCCCTCCGTGAGAGGCCGGGGCGGGGGAGGGGGTGACAGTGAGGGCACAGCCTAGGCCTCCAACTTTGCCAGTCCCCTGCCCCCACTCCCACCACCCCCTCCGTCATGGCTAGCCTTACAGGGTTGGCTTGTTCCTGTGGGCCTCCTGGAGAGGAGGGCCCAGCACCCGGCAAGGTTAGGAATGCTTGTCAAATGCATAACTGAGCGGACAGGGGACAGCCACAGTGTGGGAAGCAGGAGGTCTCTGGTTCATGCGTTCGTTCATTCCCGGTGGAGCAGATGACAATTGTGGATCGGGGGCCTGGCCTATGTATTGCTCCTAGAGTGTGATCACTTGCGTGCCTCGCCAGCTCCGGGACTTTGCTCACACTGTCCCTTCTGGCCAGAGAGCCCACTCTGCCCCCAGCCCTGCTGTACTCCCATCTCCTTCACGGTACAGTTCCTCAGCTCATCCCCCTGCCCCGTTGCCACCTTTGTGGTTTCCGTGCCTGGAATGGGACTTGAGCTAGTGCTGTAGTCTTTGTCATCTAAGGGCATGTGACACTTAGAGCTTCCCGTGTCCCAGACGCCGTTTTAAGTGTTGCACGGGTGATGACCCTTTTACTCCTCACCACAACCCAATGCAGTAGGTGATTTTATGACTCTCATTTTGAAGATGAGGAAACTGAGGCAGAGGGAGGTTAAGTGGCTTGCCCAGGGCCACCCAGGTAATAGTAAAGGGATTCAGCCCCCAGCAGCTGGGCTGTGGGGTCCACGCTGATACCCACCAACCGATCTATTATGTTGTCTCCTGGGGGTGATGCCAACTCAGAGAAGTCTGCAGTGGTAGCAGCAGGGGGTGGGATGGGGTGGTGGTGGTGTCACATTTGTAACTGCTGGGAGAGAGCGCACCTGCCCCTGCGGGAGACTCAGCCCCAGCCCCAGCCCCAGCCCCTCAGGTTAAGTCCCATTTTCCCTGGTGTGGCTTCCTCCCTTTTCCACCCTTCTGGACATGTCTCCTGCCACTCAGCTTGGCACGAGTAGGGCCAATGTTGTGGAGAATCATGAATTCAAGTTCAGCAAATGTTTGCAGAATGATTGCTTTGCTACACAGACCCCAAGGACACGCAAAGTTTCATGGGGACCCCTGGGCATCACCTTCCCTCCCCAAAGCTGGTTTCCTGCTGGGGGCTGGGCTGACTCGCCCAGATCACAAGGTGTGACATCTGGTAAGGATTCCGAGTTGCTCTGGAGCCGACACTGTGTCAACAGTCTATTTACCGGAGTCTTGGCACTGCTGCCCGTGAACCTGCCCTAGACAGCCAGGTGACTTTGCCTGGCAACTCAGGGTGAGGAGATTACAGTTGGGGCAGGGCGGGTGCTCCTTGCTCCAGGAGCAGCTCCCTTCTAGAAACTTGGGGGCAGTCTGGGACGCGGAGATAAGCCGGCAGATCCCGGGAGCTCGGGTGAACTAGTGGCTCGTTTTGCCACCTGACAGTGGGTGGGGACACTTGTCAAAGGCTCTTTTTTGCAGCAAACAGTCGGACAGAGTCCGTCCCGCCCCTGCTGGCTCCCTGAGCTGCACGCTGCGGGTAGGGGGATGGGATGAGTAAATGGGGGTGGCTGGCATTTGCCTCTGCCAACTGCAGCTAACAAGTGGCGGCTCGCAGGACGAGGCAGGGCAGGCTGTGGTGACCCCGGGCAGGGGCAGCCAATGAGCTCCCGGGCTGCAGTGGCACCACCGGGCAGCCTGCCTGTCTTTGGCTGGAGCAGTAGCGGGTGGGGCCTCGGGCCGCCAGTCAGGGCTGCCGGGCCCTGTCTCTGGGAGGCCCCGGCAGATCTGCAGCTCCATTCACAGAAAGTTCTACTCTGGCTGCCACGTTTTTTAACTTTTCCGACCTTCTGGGGGAGGAGGGCGGGCTGTGGGGCGGTGTGGGAAGTACGTCTGGGAAGACTGTGCAGCCAGAGATGGAAAGAAACTTGTAACTTTCCCCTGCTCTAGATCTGGAATGGGCTCTAGCTCCTGGCTGGGGAGGAGGGAGATTCTGAATATTTTACTCACAGCAGGGATGGAGAGGGAGCAAAACAAGGGGAACCAGAGGTTGTTAGGGAACCCCAGGATCCTGGCCTGATTAAGCTCCTTACCTTTTGCCTGGATGGAATCAGCCTTGGAACAACACTTGTGACCTTAGTAGCTGTCGGCTGGGGCAAGGGGTGAGGAGGACATTTGGGACCATCACCAAAGACTCCTAGGTGGTATGAGCTGGGCCGTGTCCGAAGCAACAGGTGTTTGTGGCCCATCACCTCAGCCCCCTTGTTCAACGCAGACCCACCAAGGCCAATCACATAATAAACATATATTTATAGATGTACAATTTTAGAATTCTAATTCAAGAAATACAGCTTCTCAAGGGATCCTTTAGGATCTATGTTCTTATTGCACATGGGTCAGCCCACCTAGGGACATCTACCAAGATCAGACGGTAGGGGTGGTGGGGGCAGAGCACCAGGGCCACCGCGGCGAAGGGGGGGGGGGGTACTCTTGCCCACGTCCACTTCTTATCATCTCTCTGGGCCGGGGTGGCTGCTGCATCACAGGGCAGGATCTTGTTCAAAAACCAGATCTGACATTTCTTTACCAAGCTTCCTTTCCCAGCAAGAATCTTTGTTCATTGGGGGTGGGGGGGGGAGGGGCTTAAAAAAAAAAAGAGCCAAGAGAAACTCTGAGAGGATGGTTATCACCTCCTGGCTGGCAGCTTGGGGAAGTAAGGCTTTGGAAGGTGGCAGGCTCAATGACACACCCACTGCCAGAGGAAAATTCGGGAAAAAGAGTAATTCCAAAAGGCCCAGTATAAACCGTGGGAATAAATAAAACCTCCCTCCCTTCCCCTGGCAGCAACGGCTGTTTTGAGAAAAATCCTCACATCAAGGTGAGTATAAGAAAACCCTTCTGGTTCAGGCGCAGCCTTTGTCCAAAGTGCAACAGAAGGCCAGGTGGCATCATGTCCATGGAGGGTGGAGACAGAGGTGCCCACAGGCCCGGACTTTCTTCAGGATTCGGCTGCTGCCCCAGGGTCTTGGGCACCACCTGGCTGACTCTCGGAGGAAGAACCTTCTGGAGTCCTTGGTGCATAACTTGGGAAAAGCCAGTGGCAACAACGGAGCCGTGGCCTGTGGCATCTATAAGGCAAAACCCACTTTGGGACTAAGAGGGGGGCAGGTGGCTAGGCAAAACCCGGTCCCCCTCTCTAACCCTGTTTTCTGTGGCGGAGGGACAGAGAACTCCTGGGCTCCAGGACTAAGAGCCCACCTGAGCTGGCCAAAGCTTGAGGAGGGCGGCCTCCCACCGGCAGGCTGCCAGGGGCCTCACCATGACTCAGTACTGACATGGTACCTGGCCCTAGGGGCACTTTCTCCCCTGGAAGCCTGCTCCCCTCCAGCTTCACCATAAAGCTGGCAACCTCCAAGTTCTCTACAGACTTACACTATCATGATTACTGCTGCCACCAAAAGCAGGCTCGGTTTGAGGGGAACATTAAAAGCTACGACCCGACTTTCCTTCCACTGTCAGCCGTGGCATAATGTCCAGCCGTTGAAGGAACAGGCTGCCTTCCCCAAACACGCCTCATTTTCTAAAACAGGGAAGAAATCAGCTAAACAACTTAATCAAATTCCTGCATAGTTTAAAAAGTAGACTATATATATATATATATATCTTTATATATGCTATTTACATATAAATAGATATATATAGATATAGATATATATATACACACACACACACACACACACATATGCACGCTCTGTAAATTACATTCTATGGAGAGTTCTTGTTCCTCCTCCTCCTATCCTTGGCCAACGCCTCTGACTGGCTTCCACGGAGAGGTGACTGGTGGTGGCTCCTGGGAGGGGGAGGAAGGCAGTTGGGCGCCCCCTCCCCCAGCCCTTTCCACAGACATTTGCTGCAAGTTTTACATTCTACTTTCGTTGCCATGGTTTCCGTATCCTAGGAGCAGCCGAAGTGGAGCCTCGACCAGCCCTGGGAGGGAGGGAAGCAGCCCCGTGGCAGGTTTTCCTGTCCTAAGGCCTTTCAGCATTTACTGGGTGAGAGAGAGGGCAGTTGTGTGCAGTGTTCGGCCTCCAATTCCACTTTAATTTTTTTTCTTTTTATGTCTTTCCTTAAATATACAGTCCATCACCTTGGCTCAGTGCATGTCACCAAAAATTCTCCAGGGATTTCATGGTCTGGGGAGGAGAGTGGTAACAGTTAGCCTGGCAGTCCCGCGGCCTGGAGACTCTAGCTCAGCCCGCACAAACAAGACGACCTCCTGGCTGCTGTCCTGCCCACCTCAGCCCCAACCTGTCTCCCTCCTGCACTCTGTCACTCTCGCGGAGGCGTGGCAGATGGCCTCCAAGCACAGCTGGACCCCTGCCGAAGGGGACACAGGCAGAGGATGGATGGGCAGGTAACCAACCCAGAAGAGAACCTTTACTGGCTCTGCCTACCCTCTTCTGGGCTGGGTCCAGTGTGTCCCCTCTGGCAAATGCTGGAAGCAGAGCTCACTGCCCACATGCAGGGGTAAAGGAGGAGTGGAGTCTGCTACCAGCAACTTGCATTCCCCCCCCCCCCCCCCCCCCGCTTTCTGTGCTAAAGGCTCTGCGTTCGACCGTAAACTCATGACCTTCTGTTCTCTTCCTCAGACCACAGGTGAGGTGCCCGGGCAGGCCGGATGCCTGCGGCTTCCAGGCTGCCGGGTGCACTGGTACGTGAGAGAGTGCCTCTGATTCCACCAGAGGGCCAGTGGTCAGGGCAACGGGCCTCTCCCGCTCCCAGCCTGTAGGCTCCCTCCCTGGCCTACTGTGGGGCTGCCCATCCATCTTGTTCCATTTCCTCCTGCCTGGAAGGGCAGAGGAAGAGGATGGGATCTTGGCCCACTGGCTCTCACGTGTTTCTTCTTGCCGTCAGGTGGAGACTGTGTGTGGAGGGGGCTATCTTGGGACCAGTAATACTTGGTGGCCTAAATACCAGAGCATAGACAATAGTCTACTGGCCCTAGGGAAAGGGCCATGGTGACTTGGTGGCTCGCTCAGACCAGGGAGGCAGGGGTGGCCCTTAGCCGTGGCCTTGAGGTCCCCCTTCCGCCTGATTCTCCGGCACCCCACGCTCCCAGAGCCAGGGAATTGGGAGGGGGCAGTAGACAGTAGCACTGGAGCCTGAACCAGACCTTGGTTTCTGAGCACACCCTAGAGCTGCCCCAGCTCTGCAGGCTGGAGGTCAGGCTGGGGCAAAGGAGTCTGTGCCATAATCAACAGGCTATTTTCCTCTCTCCCTCCCACCCTCCTCTGCCTTATGACCAGGGCCAAAGCTGCCAGGAGTTGCAGGGCAGAGGAGGCCCTGGCTCATACTTGGACCTCGGTGGCGTGGCTGGCCCAGGACTATCCATGCAGGGAGGCCTGCACCTCTGACAGTCGGTTACAGCTTGGGGTGCCCATCTTCTGTGCTTTGTGGTACATATCTGTGTCACCGAAGTAGCGGGCCCGGTACAGCAAGCCTTCCTCTGCAAAGCAATGGGGCAGAGTTTAGGGCATACCTGGTATCCCCCAAAGGTCATTGGAGCACTTGCCTAGCCTGTGAGGGTGGGAGGAAGACTATTACAGGCCCCAGAGCTGGTGCAGAGCTTGCCTCCCTTTAGGAAAGGCCCCGGAGAGCAGACTATGGTCCCAGCTTGGGAGAGAACAGAGGCCCCTTTCTACAGACTTAGGTGAGATCAGCCAAGGAAAGAACCTGTCGTTCTGGTTAGACCTCCCTAGGGTCCCACAGATACAGCTGGATGGCCAGGACACGTGCTCCAATCCATCTCAACACACTTACCTCTGGCAGCCACACTCAGGCTGACGGAAGTGACTTACGGGAACCTGGAGGAAATCTCCAGGTGGCCCCTGGCTCCCGGCCCCAAGGAAACAGGGTGGGGTCCCATTTTTGGCTGGGAGGTGGCTGGTGCGAGGCAGTGCCAGGCGCTGGGTCCACAAATCTCTGGTGAGCAGGGCTTTCTCCTTCCCCGCGCTCAAGCTCTGTCCCCGCAACACACACGCACTCACTCTGCTGCTTCTCCTTCCAGCAGTTGTTTCGGAGGTTGGCGATATAGTCGTCTTCCACATTTCGTTCAACTGTTTTGAGGCTGGAGCCTGTGTACTCCTTGGAGAAGGTGTCTGCCACGTAGTAGACGACGTTCAGGTGGTCAGTGACTCGCCTGTGGACGTGGCCCACCGACCTGGCCGGAAATACATCAGGCACAAAGTGGGCCCAGGTCCCCAGGCCCACGGTAGCTCTAAGGATGACAGGGTCCCCCAACAGGAGGTACCGCACAGGCCACAGGGCTGGCTTCCCTCCAAAACCGGAGAGGAACTCGCACAGCACCCAAAATGAGGGTCTGAAGGAAAGGCAGAGTGTCCCTCCTGTCTAAGTGGTCCAGACTATGGCCAGCCCTTCCTCAGGCTCTCTGCTTACCACACTGCTGACCTGGGGCCTGTGGGAGGAGCCCCTTTTGAGAGGCCCCGGTCAGTGCAGCAGGGGAGCCTGGGCTCTGCCTCTGATTAGGGGTGTGAGTCGGGGTCCCAGTGCCTCCATTTCCACATTCCTCCCCTAAGCTCATTGTTGCCCAGGGCCTGCCTGCCTACCCAGGAACTCCCAATCTGGGGTTAAGAGGCTTAGGAACAACAAGACACAAGGACTCCAAGGACCTCTGTCCTTCCAGCTTTTGGTCCTATCTTCCAGCTCCACCCGCAGGCTCTGTAGGCAGAGTCTTGACACGCAGCAGACAGGACACAGTTCAGGTGTGGGGGGGCGAACAGCCCCTACCTGCCCTCTGCTGCCTCTCCAGCTGCAGAGCGAAGGGCTGGCAACAGGCCACGGAGAGCCTATGTTGCCTGGTGTGGGTCCAGCCACCCGACTGTGCCCCCTGGTGGCCGAGAGGAAGGCTGCCAGGCTCCGAAACAGGGCCAGGCCACTTTGGGGGAACAGAGGGTTCCCACCAATAGAAGCTGAGCACCCACTATGTAACTATGTATCAGACGTGGTGCCAGATGCTGGAAATAAATGAGGGGAGCTGATGCCTTAAAAGGCCAAATAACTTGCCCAAGTTCACTACTGGCAGCTGAGACCATAAATTCATTGAACAAATACTGTTGAACGTTTCTATCGAGCCTGGCATAAAATAAACAAAAAAACAAACAAAAAAACAAAAAAACAAACCTTTTGCTTATTTATTTTAAAGTAATATCTATACCTCACATGGGGTTCAAACTCAAGACTCTGAGATCAAGAGTCTCATGCTCCACCGACTGAGCCAGCCAGGTGCCCCAAACCTGGCATTTTAAGCGTCTGTGACTCATTTCATTTCCACAAGCACATAGATGTTATTCGCATTGCACAGATGAGGACACCAAAGCTCAGAGAAGCCATGTAACTTGTCTAGGGTCACACAGCTGCTTAGTTAATAAAGCAGCTGGGATTCAAATCCACCTTTGTTCTGATTCTAGAACCCCTGTTGTTTCCACGGCCCCAAGGCCCACCACCCACAACGTAAGAGCACAGGTTCTTATCTCAAGGTCAGCAGATAAGATGGGGGGAAGTGTCATGAAGCCTGTGAAATCATATGCAAAGTTGTGTATATATGTAGTGTTTGAGGGAGGAGATCTGCAGTTCTCATTGCATTTTCTTAGGGGACTGGGATACTAAAAAGATCAAGAACCTAATCTCAACAGGGCAAGTGTATTTCCTTGATTCTAAGCCAGATTTCCGCATTGTGATCAACGACCCCGCAGGATAGGAAGGAAGGCGCCCGATGCGGGTTGAGGATCCGAAGCCCCTGTCTGCCTACCACCCCATCCCTAGCGGTGGGTACTCACGGCCTTGGGCTCAGGCTGTATGGGGGACTGGAGACCATGAGCTGGCTGAGCGCCGACACGAGGATCAGGATGAGGATGGGCATCAGCTGAACAAACACCCCCAGCCCGCCCTGGAGGAAAGAACCAATGGTCACTCAGCTGGACCTGGTGGGAGTGTGGCAGAGGCCGCAATCACCGCCAGCTTCCCTGGCACAAAGGAGCCTGGGCGGCAGGAGGGAGACGCTGCTAACCGCGCGCGACACCCCTCTCTGCTTCCCTCCCACGGGCCCCCCAAACACAGAAGCTCCTCCACCTGCCGGTTTCCCCAGAGGAATACAGAGTAGCAACTGGTGTTAAATACAGGAAAAGGGTGCCTGGATGTATTTACTTATCTGAGAACACCAAAAAAATGAGCTAAAGAGGCTTCCTCCATGAGAACGGTAGGCAGGGCTGGAGGGAAATTTTCACTATATACATATATTTTTTTGGATTTTGCACCATATAACTATATTACCGATTTAAAAACTGCCAGTTAAAAAATTGTAAATGTGAACAAATTTGTTCATATTTGTAAATATGAACAAATTTAAAAAACTCTTCCGTATGTTAAATACAAACACACAAAGTTTAAAAAATAAATAGATAAAAACCTAAGAGCGATAGGGAACCCCTCTGTCTGCCATAATTTTAAAGGCTGTGGAATTGTCTGCAGTATTTTAATTTTAGTCCGCTAGCTGTTCTTTAACCCGTGGCATTCAAAATGTTTTTGAAGCATTGTCTTGCTATAGCTTTTGTATACATTTTTTAAGAGTGCCGAAAAGAAGAAGATTCAACAACCTTTGTCATCCTTTACACAATTATCTCATGAAGTTTCACTGCCCATTGCTTGGAAAATGTCACTTTGGCCTTATGAACAAATGGACTGCACAAAGGCCAATCACACTCAAACCTGTCTGTAGGTGGAGAAGTTTCTGCATTACATTTCCTGACAGAAGCCATCAAATCCCCACTCCTTCTGGGCAGCACTGTGGAGTGTGGCTCCCTCTAGTGTCGCTCAGTAGAATGGCAAGGGGGAACCAAGATGGCTCCTTAGCTGAGAACCGTGGGGGCACTGCCCCTCAGAGGACAGACAGCTGGGGATGTCACTCCGCCTTCAGGCCTCACACCCTGGGTGGGGCCTGGCACCCTCCCCCTGCTCTCCCGGTGCCTTCCTCACTCACGTCACCCTGGTTCTCCCTGCGGTCCTGCCTTTGCTGGTAGGTATAGCGCATGCGGCCGTTGCTGTAGACATGGACGTTACCTGGAGGTCAGAGGGACTGAGTCAGGGGGTGGGGCTGCAGGAAAAGGGAGAGGCTGTCTTCCAGTCTCCCACCATCACCCCCCGGGGGAGACCTGGCTGCAGGGGGTGGGGTGGGGTGGGGTACTTACTAGACGGAAAGCCACCGCCAAAGAACATGTTGAAGAGGTCTTCGGGGGAGATATCGGCCTCAAAGCCACGGTGGAAGTCCCCGTGCCCGTGGCCATGCCGCGCTGCCTGGTTCTTGTCATCACCGAACTGGTCATACTGTTTCCTTTTCTCTGGGTTACTAAGTACCGCATATGCTGTGCCGATAGCTAGAAAGGAGCCAGAAGTCAGGCTTGGAGACGGTGGGCATGGAGGTGGAGGTGCCCCTGGCAGCCAATAGCTCCTTTCTTTCAGGTACTCAAGTGGTGCCTTAGGAAGGAGTCCTTGGGGCCAGAGGGGAGTTTGGCTGTTGGGCCCGTGTCGGGAGGGGGGCAGGCAGGAATATCTCTAAGTGGATCTGGGTGGTCTGGGCCTGGCGGAAGATGAACCCTCAGGCTCCTCGTGCTCCACCTCATGACAGTGGTTGAGCTTTTTCTCTGCCTCAGGCCCTTTATGGGCATTATCTTATTTACTCCTACAGCAACTGTCAGGAAAGGCCAGATCCCCAGGTTCTAGTCAAAACTTCACCGTTGGTAGTGTGGCCTGGTGAGCCCTCTCCTCCCTGGGGTCCAGGTCCCAGCTGCTGTTCCTCGGTGTGGCCCCAAGGCCTCCCCAGGAAAAGCTCCCCAGGTGGGAAACCTGTGCCTCAAAGGACCCTGCTCTGGGCCCTCCCGAGTCTCTTGCTCCTTCTCAAGCGGCTCACTCTCTCAAGGGAGTGGCTCAAAGCGGCTGCATCTGCTTCAAAACCTGCCACCCTTGCAGGAAGGAGAATCCCCCACCTCCTGCCATGGTGACAAGGTCCCAGGGTCAGATCTGGCGTCTTGGTGCCTGCGGGGCTGCAGGCAGGAGTCAGGGCTGGAGCAACGTTCACCACAGCTGCCCTGCCTCCCTGCTTCTCTTCACCGTCTCCCTCGGGGGCAGGCTGACAGGCGGCAGTGGGGTGACGCCTGCACAGTACCCCACACCCACACCCACACGCAGCAGGACCAACCCCAAGCACCTGGAATGCAGCACCTGGGGTGGAGCCTAGGAAACAGCACACCAGGTCTTAGGGTGTGCTCTGCCACGGGCTCCCTACTTGGCTGCGGTCACTGCCTTGTAGGCACACACTGTGAGTGTGTGTTATGTGTGAGTGTGTGTGCACTGCAGGGCTGGCTGTGGCTGCTGGTGATGGAGAGGCCACCAGGCCCCAAGCCCACTGACCTGAGGCTTCCTTGCCCCTCAGCACAGGGAAACCGGTAGCAATATCCCAAGATGGGGACGTGCATACAGGTGAGTCAGGAGGCCTGCTTCTGACCCTCAACTGCTCTGGGACCTTGGAAAAGCCACTGGTCGGTCCTCTCTTGCCTCAGCTCCCCTCCTGTAAGCCCTGGGGAACGAAGAGGAAGGGGAGGCTATCTGAGCTCTGAGGCTCTATGCTAGAGGCGGCTACTAGGACTTTCTTCCCAGGAAGCAGGTCCTGAGCCCAGGGCACGTGGGTCCAAGGCCACTGACTCCTTCCCAAGGACAGGAGATGAAAAACACCAAGCACCGGGAAACCAAGGCTAGCTTACCTTTGAAAGCTTCAGTGGCGCCGGGTGCGTGGTTCTTGTCTGGGTGGAACTTGAGGGCCAGCTTGCGGTAGGCCTTCTTCAGGTCCTCATCGGAGGCCCCTCTGCTCACCCCCAGGATCTCATAGTAATCCTTACACTGCTTGACCCTGGGGGAGTGGGTAGAGAGGGCCCAGGGCCGTGAGGTGAGGTGGGGGAGAGCAGTATGGGCGCACAGTAGGGCTCGGCCGTCAGTTCCTCTAGGTCCCTCGGGGGCAAGGGGGCCTCAGTAAGCTCCACCTGGAGCTAGGTAGGGCCCAGTGGAAACACCTGGAATACACTTAGGATTTAAGAGGGGGGCAGCTGTAGTCTTTCAGGCCAGGAACCATTTCCCTTCACTAACAGCACGTTCACCGGAGGCCACCTCAGAAGGACTGTCAGTGTGTGTGTGGGGCCTGCCCAAGCCCTGGAGGGATAACCGTCTCCTGTCTTCATTCTGAGCCACACAGGCCCTGGTCTGAAAGGGTCTTTGTTAGGGGTGGGGGAGAAGCTGGAATGGGAGCCCACGCCCCATCTCTGTCTGATCAACAGAGCTATGTAAAGAGGCCAGGCTCGCCTGGCCAGCGGCAGAGTCAGCATTTCTAGCCTCTGCTGTGGGCTGACTTGGCGGGAGGGGACAGCAGAGCCCTGATTCCCACGCTGTATCCCAGGGCCGGTGGGCCCGCCCAGCTGGACCTCCTCCATCCTCAGGACCCTCCCAGGGCCCATCCAGACCACGGGCAGATGTGAGGCGAGGGCCACGCTGCAGGAAGCCTTCTCTAGATCTGAAAACTTGCCAATGGCGCTGGGCTCCGGCCCCTCTACCTTTTCACTGCTGCTACTTGCTCCGCAGTGTAGCCTTTGGTGCCCTCTCCTCCTCCAGCTTCTCCGTTGGCCGCGGGGGCTTCGGCCCCACCTGCCTTCCTGTGGGTGGTGTCTGTGGGTTGGGGATGGTCACTGGTAGACTGTGGTTTCTGGTTGAGGGACTCGATCAGGGCTGTGCAAGGCAAACAAACCATTCAGGACTCTTGTTGCAGCAAAGCCACATGCCGTGGCTGAGGGCCTGCCTGGTCCTGGGAGAGGCCAGGGCCGCCCACATCCCACCTGCTGCTTCTCCCAGCAAAGCCAGTAGCTCGCTCCCCAGCTTGGGCCTGGGCGGGGTGCAGGGGGTGGGGGAGGGCTAGTGGGACAGTCGCCTGCTCTCGTGAGTTGTCAGGGTATGGGTTGTTTTAGATCTTTTTGTTTGTTTTTAAGATTTTATTTTAATTAATCTCTATACCCAACGTGGGGCTCAAACTTACAACCCCACAAGAGTCGCATGCTCTACCGACTGCTCCAGCCAGGCACCCCTGGGTATGGGTTATTTTAAAACTCCCCATAAAAACAAACCATTAGCCCTTCAGGTTTAAAAAAATCCCAAAGTGGTATGTTTCACAGACCCTGCTGAGTGCAGAGAGAGGCAAGTGCTCCGCCTATGTCAGTGGGGACCACACTTGGCAGGACCATCTGTTTCTGCTGGGACTGGGGGGAAAGGCCTTCTGGAGACCTTCACTTAGCTGTGAAGGGGGATGGGGGCAATGAATGTGCTCCAGGGCCAGGGACGGCACGAGACTCCGGATGAAGACCTCTCCTCTGCTACTTGCTATTCCTTACACTTTTCAAGTGGCTGGCCATGTCAAACGTCATACTGCAATGTTCAGAGTCTATGCAGGGCATTAGCTATCATCCTCAGATAGGGTCCCAGTGACTCCAACCCAAATCTGTGGTTCCTGCTGACTCAGTGACAAAGAGCCCAAATCTCTGGCAAAAGTTCCCTGCACCCATTGATTCCAGGCACGAAATCAGTTCTGGAAACCCCAGTCATGCCTGGGGTACAGTGCCCTGGGAAGCCAGGCACCTGGACCTCTGCAGGGACCCAGGACACTGTGCTGAGGAAGGACAGCAGTGCCCTCGGCTGGTCCCCAGCTTCTTTCAAACACGCCAGGAGCCTGCTGGGCTCAAGGCACTGTGCTGGGTGTTAGACACCCTCTAACGCAATGCACCTGGGTCTCACACGAGGG
Organism: Acinonyx jubatus; assembly: GCF_027475565.1. Taxonomy (NCBI): domain Eukaryota; kingdom Metazoa; phylum Chordata; class Mammalia; order Carnivora; family Felidae; genus Acinonyx; species Acinonyx jubatus. The sequence continues at coordinate 31,935,434 of NC_069393.1, forward strand.
GCCTGGAGCAGGGCTCGCTGGGAGCAGAACACTGGGACTCAAGTGGACCACTGTGCCCTGAGCCACTGCTGTCTTAGGTGCAGCAAACTCACAGGATCTCACTGGGTCGGGAGCTGACAGTCAAGCTTGCCTCGCAGGAGGGATGTGAAGGACTCCTGTAGCAAACCCCAAGGGTACGCACTGAGAAGAGTAACCATAATGAGTGCTCACTATGTGTTAGGCAGGCCCAGGCTCTGCCTCTACTAGTTCATTTAATCTTGACAATGGCCTCAGAAGTAGGTCTTATTACCACCATCCCCACGATAAAGGAGCTGTCTCAGGTCGTGATCTCACGGTTTGTGGGTTCTAGACCCCCATCAGGCTCTGTGCTGACAGTTCAGAGCCCAGAGCCTGCTTCGGATTCTGTGTTTCCTCTCTCTTTGCCCCTCCCCTACTCACACGCGTGCTATCTCTCTGTCCAAAATAAATAATCATTAAAAAAGAAAAGTTAAAGAAGGAGATGTGTGTTTGATCCTTTGGCCTGTGGCTGCACAAGCTGGGCAGTCAGCACTTAAAACGCCTGGATGTCTGGCTCCCAGAACCATGTTCTTAACTATGCTATCCTGGACCGCATGAGGCTGGCATGGGGAGCCCTCTCCAGCAGTCCTTCCAAATAAAGAGAAGTTAAATTCAGAAAGAACTGTGTTCAAATCTCAGCTCAGTCATTCCTAGCAGTATGGCCCTGGCCGATCTATAAAATCTGTTTGAACCTGTTTCCTAAGGGATATGAGGATAATGGGTGTAACAAGGATCAAATACCATTTGTAAGCACCTGGCACAGAAACTGACAGAGTAAAAATTCAAAACTGAGTAGCTGCTGATTTATGACACAGGCTGATGCCTGGCCAGGGAGGCGACCCAAGCTGGGGGCGGGGCCAGGGAGCTCCAGGGCTTAGGAAGGCTAAGTCTCAGCACTCGGCAGGCTTTGGACCCAACCGTAACCATGAGATTTCAGGCTGTCCCAGATGCCAGGGCCATACCAAGCGAATGGCAAAGGAAGAAAAAGCAAAAGACGAAGAGATGCTGATGAAGATGGGGAAGAAGGCGAGCTAGTTTGCTGGATTTGGAGAGCGTTTAAAGAACTTGTTTCAGGGGCTCCTGGGGGGCTCAGTCGGTTAAGCATCCGACTCTTGATTTCGGCTCAGGTCATGATCTCACGGTTTACGAGTTCGAGCCCCACATCAGGCTCTGCATTGACAGTGTGGAGCCTGCTTGGGATTCTCGGTCTCCCTCTCTTTCTGCATGCCTTTCTCTCTCAAAAATAAATAAATAAACTTAAAAAAAAAAAGAATTTGTTTATATCAGTTTCTCTGGAAGCCCCAGTGGTCCAGGCCGTGCTGATATACCCTAAGGAGAATATGACCAACCATTCAATTGCTATAGATACACAAAAGCATTAACCAGGAGATGGACTCACTCTAGTATTTCTCAGGGAAGATTCTGGAAACTTTTCAGGGCAGTTACATGGAGTCAGCCACTCTAATTTCTTTACACTGCAGAAGAGAGCCCAAAGGGGAATGGATGTGCTCTGGGTCACACAGAAGGTTTCTGCTTGAGTTGGCAATTCAAGATTGTTGGTTGCTGACAAGTAGGTCTCTCTCATGGCCTGGACACCCCATCTGCCAGACCTGTGGGATGTGACTGCCTCATTCTGACTCACTGTTACATCCCTCATGGCACAGGGGCTGACAGGCAAATGTCACAAAAGAGTACGACACAGCAGCTTAACGCAGCTCTGGAGTCAGACAGACAAAGCTGGGTTCCAATCCTGACTGCCCCTCGCTGTCAAGCTGGCAGACATCTAAAAAGCCTGGAACTTAGAGGAAGAAACCAGAGCTGCGGTGGAAGAAGTGGCAGCTGGGGCAGAGGTGAGAGCATTTCTATGGCCAAAGCCAGCAGCAGTGGTCACTCCTCCAACCCAGACTGGAGGGGCAAAGCTGTGGCTCTGACACCTGCTACCAGGGTCATCTTGGACAAGCTGATTTAGCTTCTTCATGTAAAACTGTCTCTCCCTCACGAGAGCTGCAAGAGTAAATGAGCAAATGCATATAAGAGACTTAGCACAACACTCAGTAAATATTGTTATCTGTTACTGTTCATTTTATTCCCGGGCCCTCTCTCTGTTCCTGTAGTGCTCAAAGTGGTTCGGGAAAGGGAGGCCAGCAGAGGGCAATGGCCTGGGAGTGGAGCTGGACAGTCCGGTTCCTTTGCTACTTACCATGTCATCGAATCGTCAGTGAAGGCCTGATCCCTGCCCTCGTAGGGTTGCTTTGAGGCACAAATAAGATTCCGTGAAATTCGGTGAATGGAAGGGTTGAGCGCACAGCAGGGCTCATGAAGGCCGACTGACCTGAACAGACAACCCCACCCCGGACCTCGCCAGTACCAGACCGTCTCTCACTCTGACACCGTGAAAGCAACCAATCCTTCCCTGCCCCACATGCTGGCCTTAGTGGCTTGGCCTTCCTGATTTCGCCTGGACCCACAGTCAGTCATTTCCTAGACCCTTAGGCAGCCTAAGCTGCGAGACCATCCAAGCCAACCCTCTCTTTGTGTGCTGGGGAAACTGAGGATGTTCTCACTGGCTCCCCGAAAAACATGGTACTTTCCACCAGCGTTGCTAAGCCTCAGGCAAAGGCGATGCCAAGTGGGCTCCCAGAAAGAGACTGGTCCCACTAGCCCTGCCCTAGGACCTCGAGGCTTAGGGCCCAGCTACTATTCCACAGTACAAGTGTCCAGCCCTTGGGCCCACCTCCCGCAGCACGAGTTTGAAATCCCTTCGTGGCCTTTTCACTGTGAGGCCCCTCCACCCTTTAAGGTTGCTCTGGACCTCCTTTCACCCTACCCTTCCCTCTGTCTGTTCTTTCACTTCTCTAAGACCAACCTTCCACCCATGCTCTCGATCCTTCCCCTCTCATTTCTCGACTCGCCCTTTCCCCACAAGGCCTGACAGTGTTGCTCACCACCTCCCTGCCACACCACTCCAGGGCCACCTGGCGGCTGCCCACTCCTGGGATTGCCTCCTCCCCTTGTTCTCCATCTCACTCTGTTGCTTCCCTGGTCTCTGCCCACTGGCTGAGGCCAGATGTGGCCCATGGCTGTGCTTACAGCAACATCCGTTACGCGTTCCACACTTTCACACAGTGACCCTAGCCAGGCAGGACTCCAGTGAGCTCCATCAAAATGACAATACCAGACTTTGAGCTGGAACCTGGGGCTCTCTCCTGAGCTCCCAGCTGACAGCTCCTCTGGAACATCCACCGGCATCCTGCCCCCTGCCCAGCTCTTCCCACTCACCATCCTCAACCTTACTTTCTCCCTGGCCACACAGGCTTGGATTCTGTGTCCCCAGGTCTCCTCAGCACACCTCTCTCACACAAGGCTCGGTACCTCCTCTCTGATGACCCTATCCTCATCTGGGATGCCTTACCTCAGGTGCTCAGAGCTCCTGAAATACACAGCGCGATGAATGCTTTCCCAATTGGTTTCTGCCTTGGGTCTCTCTTCCCTTTCATTAACCCTTCTCGTCGTTCTCTCCTCAGAACGGTACCCTTATCTTAGTCCTGCTATCAGAATCTTCAGTGGTCTTTTCACCAACTACAGAATAAAGTGAATACCCTGGTCTGGCAGGAAAGGATTTCCACAACCTGACCCCATCCTCCTTGCCAGCCTTAATCCTCTCTATTCAAATTACCACCTCCACAGCCTCCAAGTCTTGCTACACCCAGTCCTCCCCCAGCCTCCAGCCTCCATGTCTTTTCCCCAGTAGGTTCTTCTCCAAATTTCCTCCCTTCCTCCGAAGTGCAGTTTAAATGCTGCCTCTGTCCTGCTCCCTGACACCTTCCCTCACTGTCATCTACCATTATTTTTAAGTCCCAGTAAGGACTCACTCACTCACCCTACTGCTTGTAATTTCGCATTCAGGGATCCAACCCCAGCACTTCCCTCCACGTCACCGGACTGAACTCATGGAGGGTGAGGACTGGATCTTTCCTGTCCATCCTTAAGTCCTTGGCATCTAACGCTGTGCTTAATTTTTCTTTAACCGCAGTATTATTTTTTCTGTAACTTTGTCTCCTTTACTACACTGTAGGCTCCTTGAGGTGAAGGATGATGTCTTACCAGTCCTGTCATACCACGTAGCACCAAGCAGAAGACTTTGCAAATAAAACAAAAAATGTCTGTTGCAGAGTGTCTGGGTGGCTTAGTTGGTTAAGTGTCTGACTCTTTTTTTTTTTTTTTTTTAATGTTTATTTTTGAGAGAGAGAGAGAGAGAGAGAGCAATGGAGGGAGCAGAAAGAGAGGGAGACGGAGGAACCGAAGCAGGCTCTGCACTGACAGCACTGAGCCCGACGCAGGGCTTGAACCCATGAACCGTGAGATCATGACCTGAGCCGAAATAAAAGTTGGACACTTGGGGCACTGACGGCCTGTGGAGCCCACTTGGGATTCTTCCCCTCCCCTCGCCCCTCCCCCACTCGCATGTACTTGCTCTCAAAAATGAAATAAACTTAAAAAAAAAAAAAAAGTCTGTTGCATTGAACAAGCGCCTGGAATGAACTCAAACCTCAAACAGCATGTGTAGGCAGCTATCTAATATTTTTTTAACCAAGATTTCTCCATTCCAGGCCTAAGCTAACCCCAGGTCCTTGTCAGCTGAATACAGGGCTGTGGACGGTGCAAGGTGAAGTTTACAGAGGTATGAGGCATAGTCTCTCCAGAATAATGCGAATATGACAACTGTGCAGCAGGTGATGATTCTGCCTGAGCAAATTCCATTTCTTGAGCGCCAGGAAGGATATCTGTCCAAGCCCCTGAACTGGCCCAGGAAGCTGCTGACAGGAAGATCTCCACAGGCCATGTTGTTACCATCCTTTCTTGGCTGCCTGGTTCTGAGGCTCCAGAAGCATCCAGAGTCGGACAGGATTCTGAGAGCTCATGCGCCCCCACCACCACGCGCCTCTCTTACACAGTGTGATTTATTTCAGTAGGAAGCTTCTTGAGCAGGTGACCTCAGGAGTCCTGGCAAATACAGACTAAAACTCTCTCCAAGAGAAGGCAAACAGGCCAAAGATCAACCTGTAGTCAGGAGGGAGGAAAATTCAAGCATTCCAGGTGGCCTCTTCTGCCAGTGTTCCCCTTTCTCAATTCCAAATGCAGGCAAGGAAGGCTACGAGGCTGACTGCTGCTCTTTCATTTCACTCCTCTATTAAACATTTATACAGTCACAGGACTTTCCAATTTCTAGCTGTGTAATCGTGGGCAAGTCCCTTGCCTCTGAGAGATTTCCTTATCTATAGAACAAAGATAATGATCTTTGCTCCACCTCCCTGATAGGGCAGGCTCAAGTGAGAAAATGCATTGGAAAGAGCTTTCTTTCTTTTTAAGGATTTTATTTTTTTTAATAAAAAAATTTTTTTATTGTTTATTTATTTTTGAAAGAGACAGAGAGACAGAGCGCAAGCAGAGGAGGGGCAGAGAGAGAGGGTGACAAAGAATCTGAAGCAGGCTCCAGGCTCTGAGCTGTCAGCACAGAGCCCTAAGCAGGCTTGAACCCACGAACTGTAAGATCATGACCTCAGCCAAAACTGGAGGCTTAACCTGCTTAACCGACTGAGCCACCCAGGCGCCTCTGAACATTTTATTTTTTTAAAGTAATCTCCACACCCAACGGGGGCTTGAACTTACAACCCCCAGATCAAGAGTCGCATGCTCTACCGACTGGGTCAGACAGGCGCCCCTCAAAAGAGCTTTCTAAACAGAGAAGCCCTATGGTATTATTGTTATTCATATTGTCTGCACCAACCTTCTGATTTTCCAGATAAGGAAACCCAAGCTCAGAAAGATCACATGGTAGCAGTCAGGATAAGAACTCAGGTCTTCTGATTCTGAGAACCTGTTATGTGCCTGACGGTTTACTGCGTGGTAACTGCTGGCACGAAACCGTATCTTTAATGGACTACCTCCTTCTCTCCTCCAGCTTGTATTTTTTTTTACCGTTTTATTTATTTTTGAGACAGAGAGAGACAGAGCATGAACAGGGGAGGAGCAGAGAGAGAGGGAGACACAGAATCTGAAACAGGCTCCGGGCTCTGAGCTGTCAACACAGAGCCCGACGCGGGGCTCGAACTCACTGACCGTGAGATCATGACCCGAGCCGAAGTCGGACGCTTAACCAACCAAGCCACCCAGGCGCCCCTCCTCCAGCTTGTATTAAGAAAAAATTCTTTGAAGTCTTAGGTTTAAAAAAAAAAAAAAAAAAAAGAGGGTTCCTGGGTAGAGTGAGATGCTGAGTAGTTGGGACAACTTCACTAATCCCTCCCCGGTTTGGAAGCCTCAGCCGGGGGACACTTAGCAGTCTTGTGCTGTCCAGCCGTCCATTCGGCGGCCACAGATGGACTCTTGGGGGCCAGGGTGGGCGGGGTGGCAAGACCAGTGTCTCCGACAAGCCCAGAATCTCACAGGCGGGTGAAGAGGCTCCAGGAGTGAGGGGGCCCGCTCTCAGGGCGGACAGTCCGAGGCGGTGGTGTGGACTGGGAGAAAAAGGCAGGCTCTGGTTTCGGGACAGTGTTCCCAGGCCCTCGCCCGGAGACGCCTTTCCAGGCCTTCCGAACGTCGGAAGTCTTCTTTCCCTCTCTTCGAACCCATTCTCTCCGTCAAAGGAGTTATGTTTATTTTCCTAAACTATAATATTTCCCAGGCCGGCAACCGGCCCTGGGCCACCGAATGGCCCCTTGGGAAAAGTAGTTCGATTTCGCTTCCAGGTAAGTTCCTTTCCCCCCGCCCGCCAGCGCCTTTCATCCTCGGGAACTCCAAATCTCAGAGGGTTCCACAAGCCCCCGGAAAGCTGAAGTCGCGGCCGTCCCAGCCATCAGGTGTTCAGCGTCCCGGAGAGGGGTGGGAGCGAAAAACTACACCTCCCAGCGGCCACCGCGCGTCTCAGTGCGCAGGCGTAGCCGCGCCTCGCCACCCCTCCCCCTCCTCCAACTGCTCCCCTCGGTCCGTTCCCGTATTCCCCCCATCAGTTCTAATGTCCCCTCTGTCTCTCCGGCAGCTCACACTCACCGCGAACTCGCGGCGTCGGGTACAGCCGCTGCGCCTTCTCCAGGAAGCGGAGTGCCCTGTCGGGCTGGTTGCTCTGGATGGCCTTGAGGGCGATGCTAATACAGCGCTCGGCTTCATCCTTGTTGGATTCCATGGCGGAACCAGAGCGCGGAACCAGGGAGGGGGAGGCCGGGCGAGCGGAGGGCTGCGCCAGCCGCCGGCACGTCGCGGGGCAGGCGGGCGCAGGCTGATGACACAAACCCTCCGCCCCTCCCTTTCCGAGATTTGAGCGAGGTTTGAGCGAGGGCGGAAGTGCTACCGTATGTCTTCTAAGAAGGGGACGGCTAGGAGAGGTCAAGAGGCTGCATGCCCACATTCCTGGATCCCGGAGGGTCATACTTGGGGGTCTTGAAGTCGAATATGCTTCCATTTCTTGGTAGTAATTCTGTGAGTTTGAGACGAAGGTCATTTATTCGTTCAGCAGACATTTGCCAGGCAGGGTGTACAGTGCAGAACAAAACAAAGTCCCTGCCCTCATAGAACTTACATTCTAGTGTGTGTAGGGGAGAAGGAGAGAGACAGAAATATTCAGAGAGTGCCAAATGCAATGAAGAAAATAAAAGGGAATAGAGAGTGGGAGGTGCTACTTTAAATAGGCTGATATGAAATCTCTCAGAAGCTGGCATTTTAACAGAAACCTCAATTCAGGAGAAGGAGCAGGTATTCCAGATACAACCGTCTGGAGGGAAGGAAGGGTGGTCCAGGCAGAAGGAAGAGCATGCAAAGGCTCTGAAATGGGAATTTCCTTGGTGAATTATTACAGAATCAGCAAGGAGCTTGTAGGATTACACTATAGACGGGAGGTTCTATCAGGCTTTCTAGTGAAAGCAGTCCTGTCAAGGTTACCCACATTGCCAACTCCATTGGACATTTCTCAGTCCTTCTATTGGACTTTTAAGCAGAATTTGGTAAGAAGCTACTACTGTAATTCAGGTGAGAATTAATGGTAACTCGGACAAGGGTAATGGTGGAGGCTGTGAGAAGTAGTCAAATTCTAGATGTATTGTGAAGACACAAATCAAAACGATTTTGCTGGTGGATTGGATGTGTGATGTGGGATTGAGGAAGAGGAGTTGAGAATGATTTCAGGGTTTTGGCCAGGGTCAGTGGTGGAACAGAGCTTGTCTTTACTGAAACTGGAGAAACTGGGGGAAGACTGAGAGAAGCATTTTGAGAGAGGGGATATTAGATGTGTGATTTGGGGTGTGTTAAGTTCATGATGCCTTTTAACGTTTTTATTTATTGATTGATTTTTGAGAGAGACAGAGACAGAGTGCGAGCGGGGGAGGGTCAGAGAGAGAGGGAGACACAGAATCGGAAGCAGTCTCCAGGCTCTGAGCTGTCAGCACAGAGCCCGATGCGGGGCTCGAACCCACAGACCGCAAGATCATGACCTGAGCCGAAGTCGGATGCTTAACCGACTGAGCCACCCAGGCGCCCCTGTGATAGGAATTATTTAATTGGGTAGGAAATGTTGGTGAGTCAGGAGAGGAGACACAGGAGTAGACAGTGGGGGTGGGATCTGGGGCACAAGCGAGGGGATGGCCTTAGATAGCTGTATGGACAACTCACTGATGTTTCAGGAGGGAAGACAGTGTGGCCAGGTACACTGCAGGCCAGCTGGTAAATTTGGAAGTGGGAACATAAGGAAGTTCTTTTCAAATAGGTTGTATTTTCTCAGTGTAATACGAAGCAAGGCATCCTTGGCCACACACGCTCACTCCTTGGAAATTTCTTCACATCCAGCTTTCCTTTCCCTTCTGTGGTTCCCTTCCCAATGCAAACGCTTGTGACCGCCAGCTGGCCTGTTAGAGAATATCCTGGTGGTGAAGAAATCAGCGCCTCCTTAATAAGAGGGCCCTACAGTTAGAGAGAAAAGGTCTCCACAGATTGACATGTCCTTAACATATGTTAATGGATAAATACCAGGACACTTTTCAAATAGCTTTTGTGGGGTTTATTGACCTAGGACTGCAACGTCCATTTTCCCCTCTTCTGCTAAGTATCATGAAGTCTCCTCGTCCATTTCCTGAGTATCACGAGCCCCTCTTCTCTGGCTGACCACCAGTATTTCACTTTGTGAAGAGGGCACTTGTGTAAAAGAAGGCTTGTAATTTCATTGTGTTAAGGAATTGGGCTGTGATTGCCCACCTGCTGGCTAATGAGCCCTCTTCTCCTTTCCTGCAAAATGTATCAATGACAAAATCTTATTTAAATTTTGAGCATGTAGCTAGTAATTTGGCTTGGTTGGCAGTAAGCCTCTGGAAAGACAGGCTGAGTGTGTGTGTGTGTGTGTGTGTGTAGTAGGACGTCTTTAGGCCTTATTTTCCTCATTTTTCTCCTTCTCTCCTCTCTGCAGCTGAGCTGGGTCTCTGAATTGTTTCAGTTCAGAAAGGCTTTGGGGCACCTGGGTGGCTCAGGCGGTTAAGCATCTGACTCTTGGTTTCAGCTCAGGTCACGATCTCACGATTTGTGGGATTGAGCCTGGTGTCAGGCTCTGTGCTGACAGCACTGAGCCTGCTTGGGATTCTCTCTCTCCCAATCTCTCTGCCCCTCCGCACACTCAAAATAAATAAACTTAAAAAAAAAAAAAAAAGAAAAGAAAGGCTTTGTTGTTTCAGAAGGGATTATAAACTGTGCCCGAGTGCTAGTCTAACCAACCTCCATGTTATCACTCCCTACCCTTCTTATAGATCTCAAACTGTGTGTATTGTCTTTTGTCTTGAGGCAATTTGTCTATGGGTCCTTCTCTGGTCCAAAGGCCAGGAAGGGAGTCACACTCCTGCTCAGTTCAAGTTAAACGTTATGGTCCTTGGTCTATTGATTTTGTTTAAAAATGGAACTGGTATGCCAGCTTGAAATTACAGTTTCTCCTTGATACTTCTTGAAATCAAGACGTCATGATTTTGATCTAAGGGAAAAAGTGGAAATGTCTATCCTGTCTAGCTGGAATCCTGGTATTTGTGGGAGGATGAGGCTCAGAGAGGGAAGGAAAAAAAAAATCCTTAATTGCCTCCACAGATAACCAGGAGAAGTCACTGGAGAAATGGATCTCCAAATGAATCTTAGCATCTCCTCATTTTGCTTCTATAGCTGAAACCATCCTTGTATTAGTTGACCACCGGCCTCCATATTTCTCTCCTCTGGGGACACTGAGAATTCAGTGTGACCTTAACGTGCTTTCATCTCCTGCCATCCCCTCCCCATCTCTATCTACACACATTTCACCCCAGCCCTATGTGTCTGCCTGTCCTCCTTAATTATCTTTTTCGTCTGTCCAAGCTAACTTGTTCTTGAGGGCTCAGCTTAAGCTCCATCTCTGTGAAGAGGTAGAATTAATTTAACAGGCAGATGTCTATACTGAAAGCCAGGCACTGTGTGGTTCTAGGCATTCAGAATGCACCACGACTAAAGGAGAGCACCCGACCTCAGGGCGCTCACAGTCTAGTAAAGAAGCTCGATATTAAAAAAATAGAGGACACTGTGGCAAGTACAACAGTGGGATTGTGTATAAGCTCCAGAGGAGACTCAGAAGACGGAGTTGCTAATTGTGTGTGTAAGATCGGAGATGACATCTGAGACAAGATCTGAGGCTGAGAAAGGGGCTCCTCCGTGAGCCTGGCTCCTCCTTGGACACTCACCTTCACTGCCCCACACATCTGGCACACCTGTCTCCAGCTACACCAAGATGGAGATCTTGACCTCAACATTCCCCATGGCCTGAGCACAGGGCCTGGTCCTTAACATGGGCTCCATATATATTTGTTAAATGAGTAGAGTAAATGAATCCTAGAGACAGGTTTTTCTCTCCACATGTTATTCAGAATTCCCCTATACTAGCCATGGGGATAAATTCCTCCCTAAGGCTTCAGGAAGAATTGCCAAATCAGTGGAGTATCCCATACTCCCTGTCCTTTCCTCTTTTGCTTCCTGATTCCCCAGTGTCCCTTGCTGTCTCCAAATGTGACCTCCCAAGCCCTTCTTTTCAGAGAGCCAGATTCTAAAATCTCTCCCTGAGAAACTACTCTTATTGATTAAACCATGGTATACAAGGGAATACTATGCAGCTGTGGGAATGACTGGGAGGCTTTAAAACATATGCCTTTTTGTTGGAGGGGGGCACTTGGGTGGCTCAGTCCAGCATCTCTTTTTTTTTATTATTAACATTTTTTTTTATATTTATTTTTTTGAGAAACAGAGTGAGACAAAGTGTGAGTGGGGGAGGGGCAGAGAGAGGCAGAATCCGAAGCAGGCTCCAGGCTGGGTAAGTGGTCAGCACAGAGCCTGATGCGGGGCTTGAACACACGAACCGTGAGATCATGACCTGAGCTGAAGTCGGACGCTTTCTCAGCCTCAGATCTTGTCTCAGATGTCATCTCCGATTTTACACACACAATTTTTGGTTCCAAAACCAAGCCTAACATAAAAAGGCATACATTTTTTTTTAAGTTTATTTGTTCACTGGGGGGAGGGGGGAGGGGCAGAGAGAGAGAGAGGGAGAGAGAATCCCAAACAGGCTCCCTGCTATCAGCGTGGAGCCTGATGTGGGGCCCAAACCCAGGAACCAAAAGATCATGCATGACCTGAGCTGAAATCAAGAATCAGATGCTGGGGGCGCCTGGGTGGCTCAGTTGGTTGAGCGTCCGACTTGACACCTAGTGAGGCCGGAGGCTGGAGGCTGGAAGGAGGACACAGTGCACTTGAAACCCTTTCTACCAACTTGTCCCCGCATAGATAACCCACCAAGTATGGGTTCTTTGATTCAAAGTCCTTTCACTTTGATGGTCTCTACTCCCAGTTTCCCTTGGGGAAGAGATGGGAGCTGGGGTTAGTATTTCACAGCGGGGAAACCGATTCAGACTTTATGCATTTGTGGTTAGCTGGCCTTGAAGTTGGGAGAACCCAGATTTTTAGGAGATTCCTAAACTGTATCTCCACCCTAGACCCCTTTCCTGGATTCAGACTCTTGTATCTGACAACCCATTAGATATTTCTACCGGGATGTCTCTCAGGCACCTCAGCATGTCAGAAAAGCCACATCTTCCTCCAGCCACACCTGGTTCCCTGCTTCCCAGTCCCACTGAAGAGCACCATACACTCCATTATCTAAACAGAAATCTTGTGTCACCCTTAATTATTCCCCCTCCCTCACCAGCCTCCAACTTACATGCCCCCACCCGAGCCCTCGGGCCTGACCTGACATCTCCCAATTCTGTTAGGGACTCCAACTCTGCAGCCATTCCCCCTAATCTAGGCATCCAGCATCTGCTAACTGGGTTATTATAGCAGTCTCCAACCTGGATCCCACTCCAATTCATCTGTGGCATTGCAGGCAAAGTCCTCATTCCAAAATGCAAAGCTCATTACATCATCTTCCAGCTTAAAATCCTTCAGTGGCTCCCAATTATAATAAGATAAAGTCCAAACTCCTTACTGGGGCTTACAAGGTCCTACAGGATCTCATTCCATTTTTTCCCCCCTCTCATGTAAAGTCATTTGGGTTTGGTGTTTTTTGTTATAAATAGATTTAAAGTTACTGATTCAGTTTATTATAGTCTATTCAGATTCTTAATTTTTTCTTGTGTCTGTTAAATTATATTTTCTAGGACACTATCCATTTCAAATTTATTGGCATAAAGTTGTTCCCAATATTCCTATTTTTAAACTTCTGTAGTATCTAGTTATATGCATCTAAATTTTCTAATATTATTTATTTTTGCTCTTTTTATTTATCATGTTGGGTTATGATCTTGATCTTTCTTTTTTTCCTCCAACTTCTTGAGGCAGATGTTTAGCATATCGTCATCCTATAATCTGTATATAAGTATGGGAGTTGTTAAGGAGTTTTAAGTTTCCCTTTGGCTGTGTCCCACAAGTCTTAATATTTAGTATTTTCATTATATTCAGTTCTTTAAAAACATTTTTTTAATGTTTATTTTTGAGTGAGAGAGACAGAATGTGAGCAGGCAAGAGGCAGAGAGAGACAGGGAGCCACTGGACCCAAAGCAGGCTCCAGGCTCTGAGCTGTAGCACAGAGCACCATGCGGGGCTCAAACTCACAAGCAGGGAGATCGTGACCTGAGCTGGAGTCAGACGCTTAACCCACTGAGCCACCCAGACGCCCCTATCATGCTCAGTCCTAAGCATTTAAAAATTTCCAGCATGATTTTTTCCTATAACCCAGAAGTGTGGTTTAAAATCCTCAAATGCATTTTAAATCTTTTTTTGTGAAGACTGTTATATTAATTCTTGGGTCACAAAATCACTTCCCGGTTTGTCCTGGATGCTCCCCAGAATTTCAAATGTTCCCAGAAACATGCTTTTTTTTTTTGGCCTTGGAACCTTTGCATGCACTGCAGCCTCTGCTTGGGCCCCCTCCCCTGATGTTAGCTCCTACTCAACATGCAGACCTTAGTGGGTTTTTTGATTTAAAAATAAATCATTTCCTCTGCAAGCCTGCCTTGAGCTCCCAAATCTGCATTGGGTGGCCCTTCTGCTTTTCTAAGTGCTCTCATACCCGTATGTACTTAACCTTGTTTCCTTTCTCTAGAATACAAAGTCCTTGGCTGGGTTTTGGAACCATGTGAATGGTTTTGGAACCATGTGAATGGTGGTGCCTGGCACATAGCAGGTGAGCAGTATAGAGTTGTGGAATGAATAGAGCAGCTCACACCCTCTCATTTGCTGGTAAAAATTCCCATTCTGAACCACAGAGAACAATCCACAAGCATCGCTCCTTTTCTCTTCTCAATTATAATCATATCCATAGTGTCTCTCTTCATGGTTAGGGTCAATCTCTGGCTGTTCATTGCACCCTACTCCATGCCGTCCAGGTTCCTGGGAGGCCTCGTTTCAGGAGTAGGGCTGGGGCTAGGCTGGACTCAGGCTGCCTACCCTTACCTGCTCCAGACCAGAATCCCTGTGCTGAGCCTTCTTGCCAGCAGGTGGCACTTGAAGCCTGAAAGCTGAACTCTTGACTCTTCCTCCTTCCCTTTCTGAGCGTCTTGAAGGCACATAACCTGGCTTGGGCTGTGCTCAGGCTTGGAGAGGATGCTCCAGTTGGGGGACCTGGCTCCTGGCTCCTATGCTGCTGTCCCTTCTTCCCTTTCTGGTAGCAGCTGTTGCCTGGATTTCTTTGGTCTTAGACTCCCATTCAGTTCAAGTGCGTGTACTCCAACCAGAGCTAAAATTGGGTGGGGTATTAAAAGCTATGAATATGATTTTTGAAGAGCATGCATGTTCTTAAGCCCATTTTCCTTAATCTTGTCTCTCCACATTCTTTCTGCTTGTCCTCATGGAGGATGCTGAGCTTAGGGTCACAAGGAAGCCCAGTAGCCTGGGTCCTCTCTACCTTTCTTTCCCTCCCTGAAGCCTAAGGGCTAGGACTAGAGAGTTCTTTTTGTGTCTTAAAGAAGTAGAGAACAGCAGCAAACATAGAGAATGGCTGTGTGTATGTGAGAGGAATTTACTGAGGCATTGCTCATATCACTTTTACATTGTCCACGAGCTATTTTAAATGTCTATTTATTTTTGACAGAGAGAGAGTGGGGGAGGGGCAGGGAGTGAGGGGGACTAAGGATCCGAAGCACAGTCCAGGCTCTGAGCTGTCAGCACAGAAGCTGACGCGGGGCTCGAACTCACGAACTATGAGATCATGACCTGAGCCTAAGTCGGATGCTCAACTGACTGAGCCACCCAGGTGCCCCTATATTTTTTAATGCTTTTATTTTTGAGAGAGTTTGAGCAGGGGAGAGACAGAGAGAGAGGGGGACAGAGGATCTTATGCAGGTTCTGTGCTAATAGCAGAGAGCCTGATGCAGGGCTCGAACTCACAAACCGTGAGATCATAACCTGAGCTGAAGTCAGAAGCTCAACCGACTGAGCCACCCAGGTGCCCCCGTCCAAGAGTTATTTTAAAATTGGCTTCTGGTGGTGGACCGTTTCGTTGACCATGTCTCTGCTCTGGGTCTGAACTTTGTGGGTGACAGTCTCACAAACATTACATGGATTACAGCAGTGGTGTTAGGGGTGGGCCAATGATCCTTGGGAGGGGGAGGAGGGACTACTAGTCTTGTCTGGAAGAGAGTCCACAAGGGCTTCTTAAGTAGGGAACAGCTGGAGTGGAGTCTTGAAGAAAGAGGGGAAGGTTATTCTATTTAGGTAGAAGAAACAATCTGAATAAAAAGAGAAGCACAAATCAGCCTTTTGTATCCCCCAGTGCTTCCAGCCTACCCCAAATGCTGCCTACTGAAATCCTCTCAAGCCGGCTCACATGCCGCCTTGCTCGAGGACATCCTCCTCCAGGGTAGGGGACCCTGGGCTCTTCTGGGTGACTTAGCTTGTACCTCTCACCTGCACACTTACCTGATTGTGCCAAAGTGTGGCCATCCTGTCTTCTTGAGCACCTGGACCTCCTGTGCTTTCTCAGGCACTTCCAGGAGCTAAAGTTGGAGTTCCACGTACCTGTGATAAGTGGCTGCCCCTGACCTTGGGCTTCAAGATGTAGGTAAGATCTTTACCCTCTCCTGCTGTGCTCTGGCTCTCCCGCTTCAGTGAACCCAGGCCAAGCAGCAGGTCTCTTCTTGGAGGGGAATGAATGCCCCATAAAGGTTGTGAATGGGACTTCTCTTCCAGGCTGGAGAAATGAGGGCTGCAGAAACGAGGGATTTGGGGGTTCCGGGACAAATTTAAGAAAAGCTTACAGTTTGCTGATGCCTCCACCTGGGTACCAGGTATATATATCCCAAGAAAGGAAAGAGTGGAAGGTAGATGAGGTGGGTGAGTGGCAAGCTCCTTTGAGAGAGAATCTAACCTGCTCCCAGAAAGGATGTTGGAAATGAACTTGTTACATTGCTCTAGAGGAAACACTGGGGTTGGTACTGTCCTTGTGGAGCCACAGGTGCAGACCCAGGCCTCTGCTCTTATTTGGCTGATAAACACTCCCTAGCAGCTTCCAGGCCTCACAAGAAGCACTGGGTTTTTAGTGTGTTTTATTGCATTAGACTCGAGCCACTCTGATGCCAGGGAGCATTACCTGGAGGTTCTGGAGGAGAACTGAAGGAGAGGCTTTTGGGACCTGGAAGAAAACTTAGAGCCCATTACGCTCAACCTGGTCATTTTACAGTTGAGGAACCCGATGGAAAATTACTTGCTTGTTCAAGGCCACACCGAGTTAGTGAGAGCTGAGTCCATATAAAACACTGGTTGCTGTGGCTCTTAAATTTAGATCCACCACACCGGATGATTTCTCATATACTCCTCTACCCATCTTAGTTCCTAATCGTGGGGTAGGAGAGATCAAGGACTATGTACCTGGCCCAAGATGAAATGACATCCAAACTGTGCAGGCACAATGCCATCATTAACCTCCAAATGCCCTCACTTTTTGTTTGTGCCTAAAGTTCAACAGGAAGAACCAGACTGTGGTAGAAAGAAAACAGGTCCGCTGCTAGCAGGGTCTAAACCCAGTGGAGAAATGAAATGAAAAGTACCCCAGAGGATCCTAAAATAAAAGAGACAAGAGCCTTTGCAGGGGGAGTTTATTGCAAACTCTTATAATTAAAGTGATATTTTACAAGTGTTTAAGACAGAGGGCAGACAGGCTCTGAGCCAGGCCTCGGCTTTAGAGGCACATTCCTGGAGGGGAAATGGCACTTGCAGGGAACATGAACTCAATCACTACTGCTCATTAGGCACAGAGCATGGTGGAGTCCTCTTAGGAAGCCTGGGAGGAAAAGACGGGAGTGGAGAGCCATGAAGCAGCTACTTTAAATTCCAAATCTTGCTGTATTCCCACTGTGCACATCACCTTCTAGGAGCAGGCCTCAGAGCCACCCTGGGGACTGACATGGATCCTTCCTCTGGCTCAGGCTTCCCACCAGCTCAGGATGCCCGGCTCTTCCTCCTGACCATTCACCACAGACTTCCTTTTGCCTTTCAGAGGTCTTCCCAACTTGTGGCTTAAGAATACCAGCAGGAGGAAAAGCCGGAATGTTCTTAATGTGAATCCACAGCAAGAATGACTCGAGAACAGGATGTTTCCCAGGGTTGGCAGGTACATGGATGCATTCTCTATCCATAGGGTGCCTGAATGCATGGTGCTGATGAAGGTGCCAAAAGTCTGAACTTTGAGGACTTGTTCAGGTTTTTGAGAACCTAGGTGGATAATCACTGGGCAGAATCAGAGCCGAGCAGAGATGCTGGGACAGGGGAAGGGTAGAGAGGGAAGACTGGTTGAATCCCGAGATCATTCCCAGGAGGAAGGGAGCACTACTTCCAGAAGCAGCAGCAGGAAGGATTGTGCCAAGGCTCTGCTCAAGGGGCCAGGGTGACTTGGGTGGAGGAGGAGGCCCCTCTTGCAGTTTTGGTTACTGTTTTGGCAAAGCAAAGTCCCAGGCAGTTTCTTGTGCACATTTCCACATGGCCTGCATCAGGCGGGTGAAGCCCATGTCTTTGGGCTTCTCTAGTCCTCTCATCAGCCGCTGCTTCATGATGGAAACAAATTCCTTATTGCTCAGCTCCCCATTGCCTAGAGGAAGAGGCAAACACAACAGAGATAAATGGAGGCCTTGGAACAAAGACACTGAGAAAATTCCATTGTTCACACCATGTGCAATCTCACAGCTAAATTCAATTCTTTTGGCTTAAGATGAATGGTTTGTTCCTTCCTTGATGTTTCCGGTTACAACTCAGTGACAGTTTAGTGTAGTGTGACAAAAGTTGAGTGAGAATATATTATAGGTCAGGTTCTATGGTAGGAGTTGAGAATAAAGACGTAAGTAAGACTTTGTTCCTTGAAATACTCCCAGGTTGTGGGAGAGACCAATACATTATTTCAACACTATGGTAAGTGCCATAACAGGGTAGACAGAAGATGCTATGGGGGCACAGAGGAAGATACGGAACCCAGGCTGGAGGTGGTGCAAGAACAGAGCAGTAAAGACTTCTGGAGGTGACTCCTAAGTTGAATCCCAAAGGATGAGCAGGAATTGGCCAAGTAAAGGGGAGTGCGGTGGGGGAGGCACTCTAGGTAGTGGTATTCACATAAGCAAAGGCTCAGGCAGGGAGCAACATGGCTGCTGAACTACAAGTAGTTAGGAATTGTTGGACACGGGGGTGGGGACTAGTAAGCAGAAGAGGCAGGCAGGACAGAGGTCCCCAAAGGTCTTGTATTTTCATGAAAGGGTTTGTGGTTCATCTTCTAGGTGGTGGAGACCCAGGAAAGGACTGGAAGTAGGTAAGTGAGATGGAGTTAGATTTCCACTGTGGCTAGATCTCCCTGGCTGACTATGTGGGGATGGGACTGGAGAGAGGCACAACTGGAGTACCGGAGTCAGTCAGGAAGACTGTTGTCTAGGTGAGAGATGATGATGGAGGGTTTTCATGGCAAAAACCAAAGTCAAAATCTGGCTTTGGGGTAAGCCCATTTTCTCATGGCCTCCCATTCTACCTTCTTCAGTGGCAGACTCTCAGTTCTGGAAAGGAACTTGGAGAACATCTGGTTTAACCAAAGGTCAATCTCTTCAGCCACACAGAACAGTAACCACTTCAATAGTAGAGGACAGTTACCCTTTGGCTACATGCGCAGGGGTAAATGTCTCCTGATGAAAAGAATGGCACCATTACTGGAAGTGATAAGACAACAGGAAACCAGCAAATGGACTTTTACTCATGATCAGTCTGGGAAGAGAGTGGAAAGTAAGAATACATGGTTTACTTCTATAGAGAGAACCTGAAAACCTAAACTGGCTCATGTTTTCTGGCTGACGAGAGTATGGACAGCCTCAGTGATACCTCACAGCAGGATCAAACAAATAAGCAAACCCAGGGAGACCTAATCTATGGTATTCCAAGTCAGGAAAGTGATTGCCCTTGGGAGAGGAAGTGACTGGAAGGCAGCACCAGGGGGCCCTGTGGTCCCGCTAATATGCTGTTTCTGGGTAATACTGGTTACACAAGTGTGTTCAGTTTTTTTTTTTAATGTAGCAAGTTGTATACTTATGATATTTGTACTTTTCAGTATGTATTTTATACTTCAATAAAAAGAGTTAAAAAGTAGCCTGGCTGGCTGAAAAGTAATCAATAATATGGTTTATTAAGAATGTAATTAAAAAAAATTATTGAAAAAAGAAAAAGAATGTAATTAAGGGGCACCTGGGTGGCTCAGTCAGTTAAGTATCTGACTCTTGGTTTCATCTCAGGCCATGATCTCGCAGTTTGTGAGTTCATGCCCTGAGTCGGGCTCTGTGCTGACAGATCGGAGCCTGCTTGGGATTCTCTCTCTGCCCCTTCCCTGCTTGTTGTGTTCTCTCTTCTCTCGCTCTCTCTCATTCATAAACAAACAAACAAACAAACTTAAATAAAGAATGTAATTAAAAGAACAAAAAGGTCTAAATAAGATTATTAATATTTTTATAATAAAAAGCTTATGACAAAAAAAAAATGTAATGCCATTTAGACTACCGTGGGATTCACTTCCTGCTTCCCCTAAGGCCACAGCTGATCAATTTGAACGGCTCCTGTTACTTTGGAAGCAGGTATATGACTGAATGTCATCTGTGCACATGTGTGATCTGTGAGTGCAACTCTGAATTCTGTGGTGAACAAATCTGAGAATTCAATGTCCTTTAGCATTTTGACCTAAGCTCTAGCACTGGTAGAGAGAACAGTGCCTTTTAAATTTAATAGATACTTCCTTTTTCTGCAGATTAATAAGCCCCAGAGATGTAAATGATTTTCTAAGGGTGATTCAAGTAGATGCTGACAGTAGATTAAGAAAATAAGCCCCAGAGATGTTAAACGATTTTCTAAAGGTGATGCAAGTACAGCGACAGAACCTCCTTCTGAAAGGCCGGAAAATAAAATTTCATTTTCCAGGCCTTCCTAGGAGAACAGGGAAACTGAGAGGCTGGTTGCCTTTTTTCCCATACTTACTTCACAGATCAGCTCTCTGGCTTCAAAAATTATAAAATGACATGTTTTTGGGAAAAAATTCAAACCACCTAAAAGTGATAAGGGTAAAAACAGAATCTGAGGAAAGTTAACCTCTTTAGAGCAGTGCTGTCCATTAGAACGGTCTTTGATGAGAAATGTTTAAATAGTCACACTTAACTAGTGGTATCATATTGGACATGGCAGCACTAGAGAATAACCCATGCCTACCTGAAGGTGAGGCCATCTTCTTGTCCTAACCCTGGAGTTTTCTTTGACTCAGACCTAGGTTGTGGGTGCAGATGGGAGGTTTAAATAACTCAAGTTCAACTTAATAACTTCAGTAACTTAAGTTAATGAACACCTGTTATGTGCAAAGTACTTGCTCGAGGTCCTAGGGAGGGGTTCAAAGGTGAACAGGGGACTTGTAACTACCCTTAAAAAGTTCACAATTTATAGCAGCATTATCTACAATAGCCAAGATATGGAAGCAGCCCGAGTGTCCATCGCCTGATGAATGGATAAAGAAGATATAGTGTGTGTGTGTACACACACACACACACACAATGGAATATTATTCAGCCTAAAAAAGAATGGAATCTTGCCATTTGCAACAACATGGATGGAGCTAGTGAGTATAATGCTAAATGAAATTAGTCAGAGAAAGACAAATGCCATGTGATTTTACTCATATGTAGAATTTAAGAAACAAAACAAACAGGCAAAGGGAAAAAAATATACATATACAGAGAGAGACAAGCAAGAAACAGACTCTTAATTATAGAGAACAAACTTGTGGTTACCAAAGAGGAGGGGGTGGAGGGACGGGTGGAATAGGTGATGGGGATTAAGGAGGGCACTTGTGATGAGCACTGGGTGGTGTATGGAGGTGTTGAATCACTACATTGTACACCTGGAACTCATAATGCACTGTATGTTAACTCACTGGAATTAAGATAAAAACTTAAAAAAAAGCTCACAATTTAATAGGGAAGTTAGGTCACATATGCAGAAATAGAGTGTAACATGCAGTAATGACAACAAATTGAAACAAGGAATGAAAAAGCCGGAGTGATTCATTATGCTGGGACCAGAACAAAAGTTCACATAGGCGGGGACTTCTGACCTGGTTCCTGGATTCCATTAGCCTCGCTTCCTAGAGGGAGATGAATAATGAACCCTGGCTGTGAAACAAACAGTGGACGTCCTATAGGACAGAGGGAGGCAGCACAGGTTTGATTCAAATCCTAGTTATGCTATCTACTACCACCTATGTGATCCTGGGAAAATTACCTCACCTCTCTGAGTCTCAGCTTCCTTATCTGGAAAATGTGGTGAATAAGAGTTCCTATGTCAGAGGATTGCACGAGCAGCTTAGCACAATGCCTGGCTCTTAGTAAGCACTGAAAGAAAGTGTAAGCTTCTATTGTGAATATTAGTAGTAGTATTGTGTCAGGCGGAACAGCTGAGAAATGATTCTAGAGCAGAACCAGGATCTTTGAACCGGGCTAAACTACGGAGTGGTCACAGACAGCAGACGGCTGCGAGCTGGATGGCCAGCATGGAATGTGAATGACTGAAATGTGCCTTGGAGAGATCAATACCACCTTCTTTTCTTTCTTTTCTTTTTTTAATGTTTATTTATTGAGAGACAGAGTGTGTGCACAAGTGTGCACATGAGTTGGGGAGGGGCACAGAGAAGGGGAGAGAGGATCTGAAGTGGACTCCACGCTGACAGTAGACAGCCCAATGCGGGGCTCCAACCAACCACGAGGTCATGACCTGAGCCAAAGTTGGATGCTCAACTGACTGAGCCACCCAGACACCTGGCACCACCTTCTTTCTAGACACATTCAGATAACTGCGAATCGTGTGCTCCTAATCTACTAAGCAGCAAAGTTGGGTCTAATATTTTTGTTTCCATTTTTAAGATCTTTGTGGTCATAAATTAACTTCAGCCCACAGGCAAACTGGAATTATAAGAAGAAATGGAAAACACAAACCAGGACCTGGGGTTACGTTTCTCAATGTCATGAGGCTGAGGGCCGAGCTGTTGCTGTGAGAAAGGGGTAAGTTGAAGAGGTCGGTATTAGTACCCTGGGGCTGTCTGCTAGGTTCCATTATAAACAGTGTCTACAGCAAGGGCAGGCAGGCTCAGTTTTCCTGCCTGGCTTCAGAGGGCGCCACTCACCATCGCAGTCAAAGAGTGCAAACACCACATCACACACGTGGTCTGAGAGTTCCACTTTAGCCACTGTCCTGGCCACCTGCTGCATGGTCACTGAAAGAAGAAAGAAAGGTGCTGAATTAGCACAACAGAAGGACTTTTGTTTTGCTTTCTCTGGGGAGACAGAAGTACTCAGTCTGGGAGGATAGAAGTACTCGGTCATAATAAAAAGTTCTCAACTATATTTAAGTCATATTTAAGAAAATGATAATTCAGTTTTTAGCCCCAAACCCCCTTTCCTTTTCAGCTCAGGGTCCTTTCTTTTCTACTGCTGCTACATTTTAGGAGGTATATATAGTTAAGTAAGAATGCCTGATATTAAGTTCATAGAGACAGGAAGTGGATTAGGGGTTACCAGGGCTGGGGGCAGGGGGACCAGGAAGTTAGTGGTCAGTGGGTACAGGTTTTCTGTTTGGGGTGATGGAAAAGTTTTGGAAATAGTGGTGATGATTGTACAACAGTATGAATGTAATTAATGCCAGTGACTTGTACACTTAAAAATGGCTTACTTGGCATCTTTTATGTTAATATATATTTTGCCACAGTGAAAATTTATTTTTATTTTTTAATTTTTTAAAATGTTTATTTATTTTTCAGAGAGAGAAACAGAGTGTGAGCCTGGGAGGGGCAGAGAGAGAGAGAGAAACACAGAATCAGAAGAAGACTCCAGGCTCTGAGCTGTCAGCATGGGGCCCGACACGGGGCTTGAACCCATGAACTGCGAGATCATGACCTGAGCAAAGTTGGATGCTTCACCGACTGAGCCACTCAGGTGCCCCCACCACAGTAAAAATTTAAAAGGTGAAAATCTACATGATATTTAAGGATGGGATTCTAATGGTCTAGAGCATGCACTGGTGGCTTTCCTAATAAATTATTACCGTAAGAGTGCCTTGAAAAAAACCAAAGAATGCCTGAAATTACAATCGTCTCCTTCTTGGCATTTCCTGCCGGCAGGAAAGAATCTGATGATAAAAAGTCAGGGGAAAAGCAGGCAGCAAAAGAATGGGAGGTGGGGAATAAGGAGGCTTGTGTCCGTACACTAAGGCTTCATCCTTCGGTTACTGATTGACAGCTAAGTACCTGCACGGATGAGCTCCTGGCCCCTCCTCCCTCCAGGCCTTCCACTGGCCACTTTGCCTTTGCCAACTGTGCCCTCAGGATAACAGTGGCCCCCATCTCCCTAGTTCAGCCTTTTTTGTTTTTCTTCTTCCAGACCTCAGCAGAAAATCTCTTCTCTCTTGCCATTTTCTCTTTTTCTGACACATTTACTGTTAAACACTGGCTATCGTGTGGGGTTCTCATGAAAAACAAGCCAGGAAGGGCTAGGCCATTTCCACTGCCTTTTTCTCCCATCTGTCCTCAAACCTAATCGAGTGGCATGGATATACACTGCTATTGCTTATAGACATACCCTTTTTTCCCTTTTTTCAGACACACTCTTAAGTGAGGTAAACCCTGGAGGAAAGAAAAGGATTTTTACTTATCAATCACTTAGCAATGAAGTGTTCCCTCTACACGTCAGATTAGATTGATCCAGAAGCAGTGTGAACTTGAACTAGAGTCAGTGTGCCTTCTCTGCTGATTTCATTCCTGTAACTTCAGTTTTTTCCTGTCATTTTCTTCTGCATTTGACCTTTCACTTCTCCTCTGTCACCTCCATGTCAGGAGGTATATGCCAAGGTCAGCAGACACGAATACCAGAGCAATGCGGAGGTGCAAGGGGATGCGGTAGGAAAATTGTGCTTGGAGTCACAAGACCTGAGCTCTGGTCCCGGCTCTTCCTCCACCACCTTGCTGTGTGACCCTGATGAAGTCACTTGATCTCTTTATTTTGTTTTTTAAGTTTATTTATTTTGAGAGCGAGTGTGGGGGAGGGACAGAGAGGGAGGGTCAGAGACAGAGGGAGGGAGAGAGAATCCCAAGCAGGCTCCACACTGTCAGCACAGAGCCCGACGCGGGGCTTGAACTCACAAACCGTGAGATCATGACCTGAGCCAAAATCTAGAGTTGGATGCTTAACCTACTGAGCCACCCAGGCACCCCTGCCTGATCTCTTTAGGTTGAATTTTTTTATATTCTTATGAAGGGATGCCACAAGATAACGGCTGAGGTGAGTTAGTAGCGCAAAGAACAGTTTATTGGTGTTTTCTAGAATCTGAGGGTGAGGATGGGGGTGGAGGGATACAGATAGCTGAGGATCTGTGAGACGGAGGCTAGAACAAAGCTGTAGGTGACGCCTTGGTGTTCAAAGCCTCTGGCTTGAGGGGGACGGCTGCCCAGGAGGGCGGGAAGAGCCAGCTTTCTCATCCTGCACCGGGATGTGAGTTAGGGTGAAGGAGGAACAAATGTCCCTTGGAACTGAAAGACTGAAGCAGAAGCTATTTCAGTGGAGGTTCGTGAGATGTGGTTTAACTGCTCAAGGAGGAGGTGGAAACTCTGCACGACTGAAGAACTTCTAGGCTTTAAAAAAAACTCCGCCTTGTGGGTCTAGACACTTGATTTTCCCTGCTGACCCAGGAAGAATTGATTCCCGCTAACTAAACTGCCCAGGGAAGGAACAGAAATCAGCAGGCCAATTTACCACGAGAATAGTAACTGTTAAGAGAACTAAAATGATAACAGCTGGTTATTATGCTTGTCAGTTGGAAAATCTATGAAGGAAACTCAATTCGCCTCAGAAGATTGCCCAGTGGAAACAGAATCAGATCAGAAGAAACTGGATGCTCTCAAACTGTGCCTGAGACTTACCCTTTGCAGTATGTTCTGAGAAATGTATTCTAAGAAATGGATCAAAACCTGTTTAGTATTAGATAAACAGGAGCACTTGTTTATTAAACATTCCTTTTCCTGCATTTCACATCAATCCCACACTTCCATCATCACTGATGACTAGCCTCTTTTTCTCTTTCCCAGTTCCTTCCATTCTCTCAGGGCAGAGTGCCTAATGTTGATTCCTCTTGATATTCACGTGCCCATCCTTCTCCCCATGAAGACAGGCCTTTTCCTCTAAATAAGCCATTAACTAAAATAATAATATCCAAGGATGTCAGTGAGAACTCTTGACAATTTTTAGTGAAAAACTCATTAAAGCGGTACTAAGTGGTTGTAGAATAGGGGCCTTGGGAGGCCATCAGCAGGAATGCCTCATTCCAAATGCCACCTCTTGACAGAACAGTTAGAGATTACATTCCATCTCACTTGTAGAGGGCTCTGACACCATTTGTACTATAGGGGGAAAAACCAGGGCTGCTGAGTCATTGTAACTCAAATCACTGGGATGCTAGCAGCCAGCAAACAACCTAGCTGGGGTGCTCTTTCCCCATCCAAGACCCTCAGGTCCCAGGGGTGTGAATCAGAGCAGTGGAGGAAACAAATATTTGACTAGCTGGTGAACGGTCAAACTGAGAGCTCTTGGGACAAGCAGGGTGACAGCAGATTACAAGCCATGTGCTTGACAGCTGGTCCTGAGAGCTGGCTTATTCATATTTGCTTCCACATCCCCAAACCAGGAAGTCATAATTAAATCACAGCAAGCAGAACATCTCTCCACCCCCAGCGCCCCGCCCAGGTCTGACCGCCCCATGTAGACCAGGTATTGGTATTGGAATCTGGGTCTCTCTCATGTGATGATGCTAATTGATTGATGGCTGGGATTCTAGTTTCTAACCTGAAAGATGTCTACATGGAACATGAACTCACCCTGGAGAAGGTCTATGTTTCCAAATGTGGAACAAGTGTGGCCCGGCTGCCTGAACAGCAGATGGACTTGAGATTGGGTGATTTCTACTAGGTTGGGATAGGGCAGAAGTGGGCTCAACTGGCTCTCAAAAACGGGGTATCCTTCAGCCTTTTGGAAAGTCCAGGTAGAATCCGAGTTGTGGCTGGTCCCCAGTTTACTCTCTGGCATGGTCCATAACTGGACAATTCAACAGTAGAAAGAACATACGCTGAGTCTGTGTGACTATAACATCAGAAGCTACGTTACATAAAATTATTTACCACAACAGTCAAACAGAAGAAGGGAGAGTTCTGGAGGGATAAGGGCCCAGATACCCACTTGGAATCAGATAATCGTAGAACTAGAGGAAGCCTCAGAGAAAAGTGTGAAATCTAGAGAAGTTAAAAACCCGCCCAGGGTCACACAGCTAGCTGGCAGCAGAACTAGGTCTAGAATCAACGTCTCTTGACTTACAGCCCGATGATATTTTCCCTATACACACTGGGTCTACTTGAACCCTTATGTGGACAATACTAGTTCCCCCATGAACGTGTCACCCTAACGAACAGAGACAACTCAGATGAAAGAAATGCTGAACTGGAGAGTGCTCAGTCCTAGCGGGTGGGGGTGAATAACTGAATAGCTGGGGGGTGTGAGGAGTCAGCATTATAGTTTGATCACAGCTCTGATTGCCCTACATGTTGGAAGACATGAGCATTCCCTTGGAACTTACACTGACGATTTCAGGGACAACTTAAAAGGTTTATTAAACTGCAACCCAACGAAAAACATGTACAACAGAGGCGGCCCTGGGAGTTCTTCCCCACGGTCGCCTCTAATGCACAGATACAGCTATGAAGCGCGTGACCCAGTTAGGAGCTGCCTGTCTCTTCCTAATTGCAAAGGTGTTTGGAAAGGTGATACGCCAAGTTGGGCTGACAGTCTCTAGCTGTGTGGCCATGTGATTATTCCTGCCTTCCTGGACTGCAGCAGAGAAAATGAAAAACTGGCTTGCGACTGCCAAGGTTAAGTGAGGGGAGGAGACATTTCTGCTTCAGCCCTGGAAAGGATGATGATACAGATGCCTTAGTTTCTTAAGTCAGTCCCTAGATGGCTTTGGGGTTAGGGGTGGCGATAGGGGGAAGGGTTTTCCCTTAAAGACACTTGTCCTTTATTTTGTATCTTCTTCCAAGATAACTTTGGCTAATACAACATACACATTTCAACCTGATTCTGGAGGGCAGGGGAGGCGGGAAGGACAGCATTCAAGGGAACTAGCAATTTAAGGAGCCAAGAGCAATGCGGCACACTAATAATGAACATGGTAACAGTTCCCTGTCCTGCATGGTGCTCTGAAGCTGCAGGCAGGCTGACCCCCTCTGTGTGCTCAGGTCGCCCACTCGCCAGAGGTGCTGCTGGTGGTCTTGGCTCCTGAATACGAGCACATAACACAGAGAAAACCCGCAGTCAGGTTTTCTGAACCTCAGAGCATCAGCCCAGACGACTGCTTCCATGGGCTTACATGCTTAATCTAGTACCAACTGCTTTACAGTAAGGTTTATTGCCATTACCCATTATTGTATCTGGCTTCGTCAAAAATCCTCATCATATTTTGTCCACAAAAGGCAAGCATTTCTACCAGCACCGTTAGGTAGGGATTTCAGCTGACACACCCAGTTTAGTAGTGGAGACCATATATATCATTAAGATTGAGAAGTGAATAGGAAAAATATCAGACATATTGATAGACACACGGATTACAGTCGAATAGTGTATA
This sequence comes from Acinonyx jubatus, assembly GCF_027475565.1. Lineage (NCBI taxonomy): Eukaryota > Metazoa > Chordata > Mammalia > Carnivora > Felidae > Acinonyx > Acinonyx jubatus. The sequence continues at coordinate 31,963,232 of NC_069393.1, forward strand.
TTTGGGAGGAGGTACATTTTTAATTCTAAAGGATTAAAGAGACGACTCTCCAGACTTGTGCACGTGTGGTAGTGGGTGATGTGGGGTGGGAGGTGGGGAAGTCAGTCTGAATAAAGTACTGAAAGCATGAAGGGATGCTAACACCTGACTAGGGAGCTAGAACAGAAAGCATAGAGGGTGGTGAGAACATCACGACAGATTTTACAGAGGGCCAGTCAAGGCTGTTTGCAAGGAAACCTGTATAACCAAAGCCAGTTCTTATTTGGAGACCAATTTCCCATATTCACTTGCTTTTGCCTCTTTGACTCTTTAAAGTTTCATTCTTTCTATTTGAAAAAGTCACTTTTCATTAGGTAATACATTTACCTAGCTGTCCAGAGGCAACCAATATCTTTAGTTTTCCCAGAAATATGGATATAAAATCAAATATTCATTTTTAATTTCTTCCTCCCAAAACGGTGGTATACTAAATATATGGTTTTGCTTTTCTCGTTTAACAACGTATCTTCGAAAGAATTCCATACCAGTACAGACACAGTTTCTTTTTTAACAGCTGCACAGTACTCTACCGATGGGATACATCGTTCATTTAACCAGTGCCTAATTTATCCTAACCTCCATCTTGAGGTGGAGGCACCTTTTATTCCCCTTCCGCTTACAAAGTTACTTCCTTGGTGGACTACAGTCGTCAGCTTCAATAGAGTCTGGATCTCTGATAGCTAAAGACAGAGCAACTGATATATTTAAAATTCGGCTTGCTGAGGGGTGCCTGAGTGGCTCAGTCGGGTAAGCGTTCAACTGCGGCTCAGGTCATGATCTCACGGTTCATGAGTTCGAGCCCCGTGTTGGGCTCTGTGCTGACAGCTCAGAGCCTGGAGCCTGCTTCCGATTCGGTGTCTCCCTCTTTCTCTGCCCCGCCCCCACTCACCCTCTGTCTCTCTCTCAAAGATGAATAAACATTAAAAAAATTTTTTTTTAATTTGGCTTGCTGAAATTATATAAAAGGCGAAATACTGTCCACCTTTACAAGTGCTTTATGAAAGCTTCAGAGGCTTCTAAGGGCAGCAACCCTTAAAGTCCCCCCAAAAGCAGGGCTTGCAATAAATACTAGTCTCTATACTTCCTTAGTTGGTGGAATTTCTTTCTGATTCTTTTCCCAGTGGGATGGAATGTTGGCCCATTTTGTCCTTACTCATCTATTTGTGGATTTGGGGCAGTTTATCCTATCCCCACACTCCTCTTTCTCCCACTGGTAATCATGAATCCCCAGAGCAGTGCTCTTCCTCCTTGGGGCACTTATATAATTTTACTAAATCATAATATATTCAAAGTAATGTAGTTAAGTCAGAATCAATCTTTAGAATTGCTAAGTGACTTTAAATTTGGGAAGATAAATGAAGTCTCTGCAGAGAAACTGCCTCATAAAGCAAATATTTCTTTCAGAACTTGAGCTTCCTTGCCTTCATCATGAATAATTTTAAACACTGATGACTTTGTCTTAAATGAATGGAATCCTGGCCAACATTCCTCTTCACATATAAATGTTTTTCACAAAATGCAATGATGAGCTGAAGCGCAGGGCTTGCCTCCCACAAACTTTAAGAGAATTTATAAAATAGGAGCTTTTTTCCACATAACCTGTTCCCCACACATCTTTGTGATATTCCTACTCCCGCTTTTATGCTACGCCTGTCTGGGGGATGTTCTCTCATATGGTTTGCTGTGAACTTTTCCCTATTTCCACTTTCACATATAAGCACTGAGTCTCCTACAAAATTCTCTAGGTTTCTCCAGCAGTGGGTGCCATGTACCAAAGAGAACAACGGTATGAAAGTCAGTGAACCCGAATCTCTGCTCTCAGTTTTGTGTCACACTAGCTGTGAGCTGAGCAAGCCATTTCCTTCATGTGTAAATGAAGAGATAACAATAAAGGAAGGATTTATTTATATACTTTTTAAAAGTTTTTTATTTATTTTGAGAGAGAGCATGCGCATGAGGGGAGAGAGAGAGAGAGGGGGGGGGGGGAGAGAATTCCAAGCAGGCTCTGCACGAGGGTCTTGAACTCACGAACTGAACCATGAGATTGTAACCTGGACTGAAACCAAGAGCCAGACACTTAACCGACTGGGCCACCCAGGTGCCCCCAAAGGAAGGGTTTAAATGATTTCCAAGCTCCCTTCTCACACTAAAATTTTATGGCTGCCATGTTATTTTTTAGATAACATGGCTTAAATCAGTTAAAATGTCCAGATCTTCAGAAGTCTTCAAAGAATGAACGTAAAGGTGTGAATTTCTGGAATTACGGCTGGTGTGGTGGGCAGAATTCTGAGACAGTCCTCAACATGCCCACCGTCTGGTATATATATATCCTCTCTAATCTCCTCTCCTTGAATGAGAGCAGGATCTGTGAATATAATGGGATACCACTTGTGGGATTAACTTACTTTATATGGAAAAGGTAATGGGATGGTCACTCCCAAGATTACAATTATATAATAAAAGAATGCAATTCAGCATACTGGGGAAAGAGAGTCTCTTGCTGGCTGTGAAGAAGTGAGCTACCATGTTGTGAGGGGAGGGGGTCACAGGGCAAGGAACTGCAGTGGCCCCCTGAGAGTGATCCCCAGCTGGCAGCCAGCAAGGAAAAGTCCTACAACCGAAAGAAACTGAATTCTGCCAAGAACCTAAAAAAGTGTAGAAGAGGGCCCTGACCGGCAGATGAGAACACAGCCCTTCTGACACCTGTTACACTTGAAACCTTGTTAGGACCCGAGCGGAGAAGCCAGCTGTGCTGTGCCCAGACTCTGACTCATAGAAACTGAGGTAATGAATAGGTGTTGTTTTAAGCTGCTAAATTTGTATTATCGTGTTATGCAGCACGAAAGCGAAGTGGAGAAGGTATTTATGGTTGGGAATGTCCTTCTGAGGTTCCTGGAATCATACTTCATATACAGCTGTGCTCATTTTAGGGACCTTTTACAGAACTATCACTCTTCTGCAACTACTCTACCAAGTTCCACAAATTAGATCTTTAGGTACACTGGCCAAAGTCTAATTAAGTTTTAAATTTCTTAACAAGAAAATAAATTAAAACTGCCACCCTGCTTTTGGGAATTGAACAGCACTGCTCTGATTTCCAATGTGACTGATAATTATGTTAGTTCATTTTCACACAAATTTGGATATAACTTTAGGCTATAACATGTCCATTAAAACATTACTACATTCAGTAAAAAACTGATTTAATTAGAGTGCAAGAATTTCAAATCTGGAAGAACTTTTGGAGAGTATCACTCTAACCTGAGGGTCAGAGAAGTGACTTGACCGTGGAATCAAGAAAATGAATGACATGGAAGGGTGATACAGTTCTCTACCAGTCTCCCCATCACACTAGGCTTTTAATAGAGCATTTCCGCATCCTGTCCAGGATATGACCATTAGAATTAATTCATCTATTTATTCAACATTAAATGAACATCTACTATATATAAAGAATTGTTCTAGGATCAGAGCAGGACACAAAGATGTGGAAAACAAGGTTCATTGTCCTCAAAATTTTATGGTCTAGTGAAAACTCCCCCTTGAATGCTGAGGACAGTAGAGATGTTAACAGGGGTTAGATATTCCTAGGAAGAGAGAATTTAAGTAAGATTAATGCCTGCTGAAAGCAATGGTCTCAAGAATTTTGGGATGAATGATGAATCTTAGGAGAAGCTAATGACTTATAACTTCTAAACTGATGTGAATCTCAACGTTTGTTATTTATTTATTTATTTATTTATTTATTTATTTATTTATTTATTTATTTATTGGGACAGAGAGAGACAGAGCATGAACGAGGGAGGGGCAGAGAGAGAGGGAGACACAGAATCGGAAACAGGCTCCGGGCTCTGAGCCATCAGCCCAGAGCCTGACGCGGGGCTCGAACTCACGGACCGCGAGATCGTGACCTGGCTGAAGTCGGACGCTTAACTGACTGCGCCACCCAGGCCCCCCTAAACTGATATGAATCTCAAAAGTGACTGAAAAAAGCAGTAGATACTACTTCCTAAGAGAACAAAAGTAAGCCCCATGAGTTCCTAGGGTAATCTTTTTATTTTTTATTTTTTTAAAGTAGATTTATTTTTTAATTTTTAAAAGTTTATTTATTTATTTTGAGAGAGAGAGAGGGAGAGAGAGCATGTGCGTGTACACACAGGGGAGGGGCAGAGAGAGAGAGAATCCCAAGCAGGCTCTGTGCTGTCAGTGCAGAGCCCAATGCGGGGCTCCAACTCATGAACTGTGAGACCATTACCCGAGCCAAAATCAAGAGTCAGTCACTTAACCGACTGAGACACCCAGGTGCCCCCTTTTTCTTTTTTGTTTAATAACTTTTTGCTCAGTTCCGATATTGGGATAGATTGTTTCCAGTCTATAAGCTCCTTAATAAGATAAACAGGCAGAAGAAAGACAATATCTAGGGGTTGAAAACCAGAACAGGCATCCAGGTACAGGCAAACAATACAGTATTGTTTCATTAATTGTCACAATAGCCCCAAAGTGATATTCTATTATCACCATTCTACAGATCAGGAAACTGAGGCTTTGAGAACTTAAGTTCAAGGCCACAAAGCTAATGAATAGCAGGGACTCAAACTCGAGTTCGAGTTTAAAACCAAAATTCATACTTCCAAATTTCATGCATATACTTAACTGTCGATAAACGCTAGATGTTAGGACAGTGTCTAAAAGTGTAACAAAGCATTGCCACACCAATGAGTAGAGGTGGTTATTAGAATCTGACAGGTCCACATCTGTATATCCTATGTTTCAATGTGGTGAACCAGCCAGTGTAGTATACACACACATGTCTTCCTCTTCTGTTTTCTTGTTACATGACCTTATTTAAGTGACTTTAGGCTTCTGTGTGTTGGTTTCTGCATGAAGAGTAGTATGGTTAGAAAGGTGAAGAACACCTGTGTCTAGAAGACATTCCTATGTGGGGTAAGAAGCTAGATTAGACAACGACTCTAAGAGTCTATGTCACTATAAGGGATGCACTACAGATGTCAGAGCATGTCTGCAAAGCCTGGTCCTGAACAGACAAGACAACTGCAGGGGGAAAATGTCATGTCACATTTCATATTCGAGAGAAGGGCACTGACTCCAAAATGCCATAGTTTACCAAAAGGACTGTGTTCTACTCTTAGTCAAAGGGAACTGGAAATAAATAGTCTAGACCCTGTCTTTCCTAAGCTACTTAAAAGGATGGTTCAAAATGGTGAAACTTCACTGCCTCCAGGGTTGTGTTTCAGCAAAGAGTTTCAAATTCCAGCAGCATTTTGGGAAATACTGAGAGACACCATGATGGTGTGGAAGGGATATACAGACTTTGGGATTAGAGAGGCCTGAGCTTGAATCCTGGCTCTATGTCCTTAGCTGGGTAACAATGAGCAAGCCGCTTTATTTTATATTTCCTTACCCACAAAATGGGGGATAATACCAACTACCTTTCAGGTCTTAAGGATTAAGAGAGATAATGTCCAAAAAGCACTTAGAGTTATGACTGGCAGACAGAAGCTGCAATGAAATGATAGTTGCTGTTAGTGTTCCAGATGTGTGATGGCCTTGTAGTCCTCAAAATGACAATGCTATAGGATTCTTAGGGCTCAGAAGAGAGTGGCAGCTTATCTGTTAAAGATAGTTGTTCAGAATACAGGAGTTTGTTGTGTGTTAGAATTTACTCCATTACTAATTTCTAACTTCCCCAACAACCCAGTAGGGACCTAAACACCAAAAGACTAAGATTCCTTTACTCATTCAAAGTAATAGGCTCAAAGAATATCAAAGCCACAAAGATTCTTAAAGGTCATCTATGCCATCCAGGTCACTTTGGAGTAAAGGTAACTGAGATCATTTGATATGACTGATACTTCAAAAAAATACCTGGGGATGCAAAGAGCATCCTGTAGGAATTATGCTACAGGCTTTATTAGTTATTCTCTTGGCTGTCAGACAATAAGGTAAAATGTATGTATAGAATGACTATAAAAAATTAAGGACAGGGCACCTGGGTGGTTCAGTTGGTTGAGTGTCTGACTGTGGCTCAGGTCATGATCTCATGGTTTGTGGGTTCGAGACCTGGGCTCGCTCCTCTCAGCGAAAGCTCACTTGGGATCCTCTGTCTCCCTCTCTCCCTGCCCCTCCGTCACTCACACTCTCTCTCTCAAAAAAGAAAAATTAAAAGAAATTAAGGGGGTGCCTAGGTGGCTCAATCGGTTAAGTGTCTGATCTTGACTTTGGCTCAGGTCACGATCTCATGGTTTGTGAGTCCAAGCCCTGCCTCAGGCTCTGTGCTGACAGTGTGGAGCCTACTTGGGATTCTATCTCCCTCCTTTTGCCCCTCCCCAGATTGCTCTCTATCTCTCTCTCAAAATAAATAAAAATAAACTTAAAAAAATTAAAAAAAAAAATAAGGACAACCATGTCATAAATTATGATTTTCAATCCAAGTAGGGCATGAGTAGTAAAGCCCATGGACTATATTTGTGCGATTATTTTCCTGTGTTATAGTTCAAAGTACACAGGGGACACAGCTGTACCTACAGGTTTACCAAATCTATAATATCCGGAGGTGCTCTATAATGGGGTTTCGCCATACCTGGAAACCTTTTATTCTCTTGGCAAGAGTTAGAATATTCTCTCTCTCTCTTTTTTTTTTTTTTATTAAGTGGGCTTCACACCCAACATGGGGTTTGAACTCACGACCCTGAGGTCAAGAGTCACACGCTCCGCCCACTGAGCCAGCCAGGCGCACCAAAAGTAAGAATATTTGACGTTATACAAACCATAGCTCATTCTAGAGCTCCAATTCAATTTCTAACTTTTCCATCAGAGGATGTCATCAGGGAAGAAGTCGTGTTCAGTTTTTCATTACCTTCTTCAGCAGAGTAGGTAAATCATTCAGACAGCACTCTGAGAGGTTATATATCTAATTTTACGCCCAGTATGTGCACAAATAAGCAATAGAACCACTTCCTCTTAAGTGCTAAACAAGAGATGACCTATTGTGGAGACACACACTATTTCATGGAAAAAGGTTCTTTCTTCAAATGGTGAGAATTCACCAAGGACATTTCACACTTGCCTGGGAGGTGTTATTCCCACATGGGCCACGCAGAACTAAAGAAACAGCCTCAATGAAATTACTTATTTTTACTCTGGAGGGATTGGATCATGCCGTCATGTTGTGACTCTGTAGCTGCCACCCGCCTGGGTTCTCAAACTGCTCTGAAGACCATTAGCTCTGCAAGTTGTTAAAAGACATTTTGGAGCAAATCAAGTTTGGGAACTATGTGGCTCTCCTGGAGATTAATAATGCACATTAGCATATTGAAGAGTTGGCAGGAGTAGTGCTGCAGGAAGGAATTCCGCATTCTCCAAACTTACTTGAACCATGGAACTTTTTTTTTTTTAAACCCACAGAACCATTAACATATTGCAGTAAATAGTGTTCTTCACAGCGCTGTTTGGGAAATTCTGTGCTAAATTATGTCTAAAGACAGGGTTGCAAGCTCTAAAATAGCCAAGGAAGAGACAGTGCCAGGGCCTCTAAAAGGTGCCAATTTCTGAAGGTCCTAACCTTTTGGGAAAAAATGAAGGCAGCTGAGACCATGAGCCGCAGGCAGACCAAAGTATCTTGTCTCTACCCCTGACCCACTCTTTCCCCACTCCTGGTATGGTGGGGAAAGTATTAAAAGTATCCACGTTCAATCTTATGGCTAATCATGACATATCACACCAAACTGGCAAAGCTTGTATACTTATCGTTCTCCTCTACAAAAGTGCGAGCTTCTCGAGGGTAGAACCCAGCACAGTATCTGTGCTGCTAGTTGAACAAGTGGACAAACCACACCTAACTGGTTTACATCAACTTCATAATGAAAGCAGCTGACGTTTATTAAACAGACACTGCATGATAGGTACAAGTTTAATAACCTATGAGGTAGGTGTCATTATCCTGATTTTAAAAACATAGAGACTGAATTTAGAAAATGCCCAGAGCAACTCAGCTAGCTTAATGATGGAGCTGAGCTTAAAACCCAGACAATATGACTTCAGAACCTGTGTTCTTAACCACGACACTTTTCTACCCTTCTTCCAAGTTTCGTCTTAGCAGTAAAATCACATGATTCTGCAGAGGGAGAATTTGGGTAGAGCTCAAACCAGTGGAAACATCACTAGTAGGACTGCCAGGATTAGGAAGGTTTGAAAGCAAAGGGGAAAGTACAAGGAAAGGCTACTGAGGATAGGCACATCTAGCAGGGTGAGGGAACTTGGCAAGGATGGCTGAACACACACTAGTCTTTGCATGCACGTGCTGGTACATAAACAGTTAACATGACTGGTATCACCCCTTTAGGTGTCCAAGAAGGTGAAATATATGCCAAATCTAAAAGATAGGGATTACAGAAGAACACAATGAATTAATAGCATGAGTTTGCTCTCTGGGTCTATTGTGAAAGTTGAGGGTTTATTGGCTCGAGATCCAATGTCTTATTTATATCCATCAATATGTTTATTAACTTATTCATTTATTGGTCAAATATGTGTAAAATGTATACTGTATCCCAGGTATTGTCCTAGGCATAGGGAATATATCCATGAACAAGACAGATGAGCATGCTAATAAGCAGAGTCAGATAATAAAACACATAAACACATGAGAAAATATCAAGTAGTGACAATTACTATGACACAGGCTGATGGAGTTACTTTAGAATGGGAAGGAAGTGAGTTATATGAAAACTGAATCACAGGGGCCCAAAGACACAGAGATCACGGGAAAGAGCACTTGAGGTGAAGGAACAGCTATAACAAAGGCCTTCAGGTGGGAATGAACTTGGTATATTTAGAAAATAAACAAAGAACAATGTGGAGGGGAGTGAACTGAGAAGAAAGTGATATTTGATGGACTCAGAGAGTATACAAGGGCCATGACATATGGAACCCTGTCAGCCTGGATAGACAGACTAGGGCTTTAGCAGGGGCGATGGAGAAATGGAGTCAGAGGCAGGATATGCTTTGGAAGTAGAGAGACAAAGATTTAGTGAAAAAATGAATGCGGGGGAGAGAGAGCAAGAAACCAAGAATAATGCAGGTTTTTTTTTTTTTTTTTTTTTTTTTTTAGCTTCTGGATAGGTGGTGAATAACTCAGTAAGTATTTATTGAGCACCTATCATATAAAATATATTGTCATTAGTGGTCTCTGCTCTGATTAGCCATATTTGTGGAAATTAAAGCCTTTGTCCATAATTTATGGGTAGGAATTGATGACAATAGTAAAGGCAGAAGATTTTAGGCTAATGCCTCTTTTTTTTTTTTTAAATTATACGAACAACAGACAATATAGTTAGTGTTTATAATTTATGTGGAGTAGTTAGGGAAGGCCTCTCTGAGGAAGTGACATTTGAATTGAGACTTGAAAGCTAAATAGAAGTTACCCAGGTAAACAGCATAATTAGGTTTCTAAAAAAATTTAAGCTTTCAAACAGACAATACAAATATTCTTAAAGTAATTTAAATTCACTGCCCCCCCCCCCCAACCATTTTGTTTTTACTTTGTGGACTACATATGGGTGATATTTAGTTCTTGGTAGTTACAGTGGGTTGAATGGTGACCCCCTAAAAGATATGTCCACATCTTAACCCCTAGAATCTGTGAATGTGACTCTGTTTGGAAGGAGGGTCTTTGCAGATGTAATTAAATTAAAGATCTTGAGATGAGATCTGGGCTAAGAATTACCCAAGTGGGCCCTAAATCCAATGACAAGTGCCCTTTCAAGAGATATATGGAAGAAAGATATGGAAGGAGAAGGAGGGGAAGGCTATGTGAAGACAAGCCAAGGAGTGACCAGAACCGCAATGAACCAGAAAAGGCAAGGAAGGACTCTCCCCTAGAGCCTTCAGAGGGAGCATGGCTCTGCTATCATCTTGACTTTGGATTTGTGGCCTTCAGAACCGTGGGAGAGTAAATTTCTGTTTTTTAAATCCCCATGTTTGTGGTAATTTGTTATGGCAGCCCTAGGAAATGAATTCACTTGGCTTCTCCCTGCTACTTAGTATGAATCTAGGCCAGTTTCTCCTAGATAGCTATCGTTTTGCACTAAGGGATCCAAAGTTACATAGATAAAACAAACCAAGAAGTCAAAACAAATGCTAAATATCATACATCTCAAAGCCAAACATATATCTGGATGTTAGATGTGACTGTATAATTTGTAATACTGCCTCTATTAAATAGCAAGGATAATGAGGCATGGATTATATGGAGACTATACATCCCAGGAAATGGCCTGAAGTCATTTGAAAGAAACACTGTTTTTTTTTTAACCACTAGGTTGAACTTTCCTTTGCCACCACTACTCTGAATCATTCTATTTTATATACCATATAATTTTAACACAGACAGTGATTCATCCTAGATAACTGTTGTTTAAAGCAATTCTACTGTCTTTAGTTGAGCTCTTCAAAAAAGGCATGCAAATATAAAGAGGAACTTATTAATTTTTATTTTACAATAAGTGATCACTTTAAGTCTTATATCTTTGGATAGTCAGATGCTGTCCGATCCGTTTTGTGAAACAGAGCAATAGAACCAAAGCTATTCTAGAGAAATAACCCTGTGATATTACACATACATACATACCCTCCGTGATATCATTAATTTTTTTCAAGGGGTTCTACAAAAGTCAGAAGAGGTACTATTTTAAATAAACAAAAAAGCAAATAAGCAACTGTTTTTCAAAAAAGCTGTGGATTATGGGGAGCCTGGGTGGCTCAGTCAGTTAAGCATCCAACTTTGGCTCAGGTCATGATCTCGGGGTTCGTGAATTCAAGCCCTGCATCGGGTTCTGTGCTTACAGTCCACAGCCTGGAGCTTGTCTCGGATTCTGTGTCTCCCTCTCTCTCTCTGCTCCTCCCCCACTTGGGCCTGGTCTCGCTCTCAAAAAATAAAATAAACAAACAAAAAAAGCTGTGGATTAAGAAAATGAAGTAAAAGGATTCAGTTTGGAAAGGAAGAAGTAAAATAATCTCCATTTGCAGATGGCATCATTTTATATTAGAAAATCTTAAGGAATCCACCAAAAAGTGCCGAATAAGCAAGACTGTGTTTATAAAACCTCAGTCAGTGTTTTGGAGAGGTTTAAAACTTACACATTGTAGTACCCAACAGTGAAATAAAGACATTGTCAGATCAACCAAATCTAAGAGAATTCATTGCTAGTAGATCTGTACCACAAGGAATGACTAAATAAGTTCTTCATACTGATAAGAAGTGGTATCAGATAAACATTTAGATACTCAGGAATAAATGAAAAGTGCTCAAAGTGGTAAATATGAGTAAATGGTAAAAGTGGATAAGTATAAAAGATTATTTTTCTCCTAATTTCTTAAAAGAAAACTGTTCAAAGCAAAAATCCTCATGTTGTATTGTAGGGATTATGACATACACAGATGAAATACAAATGACAACTAAAGCATGAAACATAGGGCCATGGTAAATGGAACAGTATTATTGCAAGTTCCTTTTTTTTTTTTTTTTTGAGAGAGAGAGAAAGTGCATGCACATGTGCATGGTGCAAGCATGAACGGAGGAGGGGCAGAGGGAGAGAAAGAATCTTACACAGTCTCCATGCCCAGCACGGAGCCTGATGTGGGGCTCAATCTCCTGACCACCTCACGACCCTGAGATCACAACATGAGCTGAAATCAAGAATTGGGACACTTAACCAACTAAACCACCCAGGCGCCCCTAACATTTCACTTGAAGTGGCACAATATTAACTTTAAGTGAACCGTGAAATGTTATAGTTTCTAGAGAAACCATTAAGATAAAAAATGCAAAGATATATATATATACACCTAAAAGGCCAGGAGGTCCAACAATATGTCTAGAAGTGGTGCACTCTAAAGACACAGATTAAGTGCAACGTAAAGGAAGACATATCATGCAAATAATAACCATAAAAAAAGCTGGAGCAATCATACCAATATCAGAAAAAGCAAATTTCAAGAAAAGGAGTCTTACTAAAGATAAAGGGGGAACATTTCTAATGATAATAGGATCGATTCATCAGGAAAGCATAATAATCTTAATCAATGTATGTGTACACTTAATGCCAGAGCTCAAAATTCAGGATGCGAAGACTGACATCACTTAAAGGAAAAATGGACAAATCCACACATTATCAGTGGAGATTTATTTTTTTTCCTTCCTTCCTTCCTTCCTTCCTTCCTTCCTTCCTTCCTTCCTTCCTTCCTTCCTTCCTCCCTCCCTCCCTCCCTTCCTTCCTCCCTCCCTCCCTCCCTTCTTCCTCCTCCCTCCCTTCCTTCCTCCTCCTCCTTCCGCCCTCCCTCCCTCCCTTCTTTCCTCCCTCCCTTCCTTCCTTCCTTCCTCCCTCCCTCCCTCCCTTCTTTCCTCCCTCCCTCCTTTCCTTCCTTCCTCCCTCCCTTCCTTCCTTCCTCCCTCCCTCCCTCCTTTCCTTCCTTCCTTCCTTCCTTCCTTCCTTCCTTCCTTCCTCCCTCCCTCCCTTCTTTCCTCCCTCCCTCCTTTCCTTCCTTCCTTCCTTCCTTCCTTCCTTCCTTCCTTCCTTCCTCCCTCCCTCCCTCCCTCCTTTCCTTCCTTCCTTCCTTCCTTCCTCCCTCCCTCCCTTCCTCCCTCCCTCCTTTCCTTCCTTCCTTCCTTCCTTCCTCCCTCCTCCCTCCCTCCCTCCCTCCCTCCCTCCCTCCCTTCCTCCCTTCCTCCCTTCCTTCCTTCCTTCCTTCCTTCCTTCCTTCCTTCCTTATGCTTCATGAATTTACATGTCATCTTGCACGGGGGCCACGCTAATCTTCTCTGTATTGGTCTAATTTTAGTGTATGTGCTGAGGAAGCAAGCACGATATGTGGAGATTTTAACATCCTTCTCTCACTAACTGAAAGAGCAACTAGACAAAGAAGTCAGTTAGAAGATCTGAATACTATCAACCACCTTGACCTGACATTTTTACAACACTATACTCAAAAGTGCAGAATACACTTTTTCCAAATGTATTGAAACGTTCTTCAAAAAACTGACTATATCTGGTGCCCATAAAACAAGTTTCAATCAATTTTAATATTTATTTTTGAGAGAGAGACAGAGTGTGAGGGGGAGAGGGGCACAGAGAGAGGGAGACACAGAATCTGAACCAGGCTCCAGGCTCTGAGCTGTCAGCACACAGCCCAATGTGGGGCTTGAACTCAAATTGTGAGATCATGACCTGAACCCAAGTCGGATGTTTAACCGACTGAGCCACCCAAGAGCCCCAGTGTTTGAAATTTTTCATAATAAAATGTTGGGGGAAAAGTAGTGTTTTCACTTCCCCTGCTCTCTCACATTGCCTGTACTAACTGGAGCTGACTGTGTAGGAGGTAAGCCAACAGGGGGTGCTATTCTGAGCCACAATTTTATCTTAAAAACAAAGCCAAAAAACCCAAGTTAACACAAGAAATAAACCAAACCATTGCTTCCCACCAAAGAATGAATTGAAACGCACGCTGACTTTAGCTTCACAATATGTATGTCATGACTCTGGTTCCAGTGAGAGAAGTTCCAAAGTCTCTAAAGATGGGCATCTGCCTTGACTGTGGCCTTTAGCACAAGAAAATACATTTGCTGAGCTTGGTCGCTCAGGGTGAAATGCAAGGCTCATCCAATGGCAACAAAACAAAGCAAAACAAAACAAATCAAAAACAATGTCAAGAAAAACTCACATGTCACAGTTAAGGAGGGGTAGTCACCTAACAGATTACAGATTCAATATTTATACCTTCAAGAAAAAACTTCTGGGTTTCATTACCTTTATCAAGAGATGCCCCGGCCATATGGTAAAAGCTTAATGCAGTGTCCACATCATTGATATTCTTTAGGAAAGTAAAGAAGTTTTCCACTTCCTGAAATGTTAGACCCTGAAAGAAGAGAGACAGCAAGATAAGGCAGGAACCTGTAACAAAAAGCAGCACAAAATGCAGAGCACTAGGTGATTATTCATGTCTACAAATCAGAAGTTTATGCTATGTTTCAGGTGCCTGGGTGGCTCAGTCGGTTAAGCGTCTGACTCTTGATTTTGACTCAGGTCATGATCCCACAGTTGTGAGATCAAGCCCCATGTCAGGCTCCGTGCTGAGCATGGAGTCTGGTTAAGATTCTCTCTCTCCCTCTTGCCTTTGCCCCTCTCCCTCACTTGTGTGCATATGCTCTCTCTCTCTTAATACATAGATTAAAAAAACAAAACAAAACAAAACAAAACTATGCTATGTCTAGAACAGAAACTGAATAAATTAGTCAAAGAATGCCAAATTTGTATAGGGAACACAACTCTAGAATTCTACCCTGAAAAAGGCAAGCTGGCTAATTGCTTTCCCCTCCCGTGTAAAATCCGACGTGAAGCTGTTTACAGTGTTGGCTGGACATCTTTACTAAAAATATTTCTAACTGTGCCCTCCAATTAGTCACAATATCTATTATGACACTTCTTAAATGAGCTCTAGCCCCTGGATCTGTTACATGTTATCTTAAGTTGTACTAGAATCAGGATGTCCATTTTAATAATCTACCCTTAGGCCAGCTCAGCTTTTTGAGGCTTAAGCCAATTAAAAAATCACCAAAGTCAGTGATATGCCGGGGAACGGTTTCAGGATTTAGCAGAGCCCAAGCAATTGGGAAGCTGTTCATTATGTCAATCTAAAAGCTACTAACGAAGCAATTTGCCACTTAACTTTAATCGGATGAAATGCTCTGAATGGAGCTCTTTTCAAAAGCTGCTCCAAGATTTGCTGATCTCTGATGGGACTTTCTCTGATGGCTCAAGAGAGAGTAGTCGTATAACTAGGCCCAAGGGAGTCTCCTTACAGGGTGGAGGATTTGTCCTCTTTGCCCATTTCCCACTTCTCACACATCACGCTGTGATGGAAATGAATAGTTTCTAAGAAGTGGGTAACACTGGGGAGACATCAAGGTGAATGCCTTTTAATGAAGCATCAGATCCTTAAAGGGACCGCTGATGTTGACTGCCTTCTACTTAGTGCTGCTCCCCTTCCAATTTCCATTTCCCCAAAATAGAGGGCCCAGAAATCCACATGGGGAACCTAGTAATAAGGAAACTTTAATATAGACAATATATACTTCTTTCCTGGTATTCTCCCAACTCGGGTCAATGGTATCTTTCTCATTTTATCAATCAGACTAAGAACTAAAATACTATATGTATAAATACGTCACACAATCTTTTATAATTTCCCTAGAACAACAGAAGTTAAAAAACTTTTTATTGTGGAATATGATGACCATATAGAAAGCTGAGTAAAACATAAGAGTACAACAAACTACAGGTATGCTGTTTTGAAGGGACACATGCACCCCAATGTTTATAGCAGCACTATCAACAACAGCCAAAGTATGGAAAGAGCCCAAATGTCCATCAATGGATGAATGGATAAAGAAGATATGGTATATATATACAATGGAGTATTACTTGGCAATCAAAAAGAATGAAATTTTGCCATTTGCAACTACGTGGATGGAACTAGAGGGTATTATGCTAAGCGAAATTAGAGAAAGACAGGTATCATATGACTTCACTCATATAAGGACTTTAAGATACAAAACAGATGAACATAAGGGAAGGGAAGCAAAAATAATACAAAAACAGGAGGGGGACAAAACATAAGAGACTCTTAAATATGGAGAACAAACAGAGGGTTACCAGAGCGGTTGTGGGAGGGAGGATGGGCTAAATGGGGAATATACTCTTAAAATCATTGTTGCACTATATGATAACTAACTTGAATGTAAATTAAAAAAATAAATAAAACAAACAAAAAAACCCAGTGCTATTTTCAAATAAAGCCATATACAACAACAACAACAACAAAAAGAGTACAACAAGCTGTTATAAAAATGAACACCCAGAGAACCTCCACTCAGGTCAAGGAAGAGACTATTCTCAGCATCCTGGAAGCCTTCCTCTCTCCCCTCAACATGTCCCTTTCTCAGTCGTAAGCCCCTTTTCCCAGTGTTAATTACTGTTCTGACTTTTAGGGGATTCATTTCTTTCTTTCTTTCTTTCTTTTTTTTTTAAAACAACATTACTATCTATTTATGCATCCTCAAACAGAAACAGTTTAATTATGCTTGTTTTGAACTTCAAAAATGGAATCATACAGTACGCATTCTATTATATATGGCTTCTCTCTTTTAGATTTGTCTATGTTTTTGTATTCTGTAGTTAACTCACTTTTATTGCCATTAGTATTCTGTTAGGTGAATATACCACAGTTTTTTAAAATGTTTTCTTTTATTTTTGAGAGAAAGAGACAGAGTATGAGTGGGAGAGGGGCAGAGAGGGAGACACAGAATCTGAAGCAGGTTCCAGGCTCTGAGCTGTCAGCACAGAGCCCGATGCAGGGCTTGAACTCATGAACCATGAAATCATGACCTGAGCTGAAGTCAGATGCTTAACTGACTGGGCCACCCAGGCGCCCCTGTACTACAGTTTTTTTATCCATTCTATTTGGTGTGTTTCCAGTTTTTGGCAATTTATGCAAAGTGGTACATCTGAATTTAAGCATGCATTCCAACATATATGGAGTACCTACTATGTACCAAGTTCCATAATTTTTGGCAGTGAACTAGAAGTAAGTTTTCCCTAATTTGAGGCCATTCTTTTGGCCTTAACTTAGAGCATCCAGAGATAGGGCTTATTCCTTATACAAATGCCTTGGTATGCTATCTAATGTAAACACTAGGCTAGAACCAATCTTCTAGAGGGAAGTACAGGTTCTACAATATCTCCTGCTTGTGGATGGATGCCTAATACCGTCTCCTCTTCTCTTCCATCAGAAGACATGCAGTGGTGAAAAAAACCCAAGTGTCCATTGATGGATGAATGTATAAACAAAATGGAATATTAGTCACCATTAAAAAGGAGGAAATTCTGACATAAACTGCAATATGGATGAAACTTGAAGACATTATATCAAGTGAAATAAGCCAGTCACAAAAGGTCAAATACTGTATGATTCCACTTATATGAGGTACCTAAATTATTTAAGTTTATAGAGACAGAAATGGGAATTTCTTTTTTTTTCTTTCTTCTTTCTTTTCCTTCCTTCCTTCCTTCCTTCCTTCCTTCCTTCCTTCCTTCCTTCCTTCCTTCCTTCCTTCTTTTTTTTTTTTTTTTAAATAATCTCTATGCCTAACATAGGGCTTGAACTCATAGCCCTGAGATCAAGAGTTAGGCACTCTGGGGAGCCTGGATGGCTCAGTTGGTTGAGCGTCCAACTCTTGATTTCAGGTCAGGTCATGATTTCGCAGTTCATGAGTTAGAGCCCCGCATGGGGCTCTGAGCTGACAGTATGGAGCCTGCTTGGGATTCTCTTTCTGCCCCTTCCCCACTCTCTCTGTCAAAATAAATAAATAAACTTAAAAAAAAGAAAGAAAGAAAGAAAGAATTGCATGCTCTATTTACTGAGCCAGCCAAGGGCCCCGGGGAATTGTTGTTTAATGGGTACAGAGTTTCAATTTGGGAAGATAGATAGCAGCGATGGTTGTATAACTGTATGAATGTACTTTTCAAGATTTTAAAAAATGTTCATTTATTTTAGAGAGAGAGAGAATATGAGCAGGGGAGAGGCAGAGAATGGGGCAGGGGGCAGAGGTTCTGGCGTGAGCTTTGTGCTGACAGCAGAGAGCCCGACGTGGGGCTCAAACTAACAAACCATGAGATAGTGACGTGAGCCGAAGTCGGATGCTTCATGGACTGAGACACCCAGGTGCCCCAGTATGAATGTACTTAATGCCACTGAACTATACACTTAAAAATGGTTAACATAAAATTTCTAAAACAAAGGGCATGGTACAGGAAATGCGATCCCCTCTGACAAAAGCAAACTCTAACGTTTGCTACTTAATTTATCATGAAACATCAAATACAATAGGTCAAGGCCAGAATACTCATGCTGAGAATTATTTGAGGTCAGACAGTGAGAAAATCTGAATTGAATGGCTATTCATTTGATGATATAGAAAAACAGCGGGATACATATCACATTATGGCATTATTAAATTGAAATATGTAACATTTTACCTTTTATTATATAGATACAATAAAAATATTTATTGAGCACTTACTAGCGACTCAGCACTATGCCAGGAACAGTGAGGGAAATAAAATTGCTTTGGACATGGGCCTTGATTTTATAGAGCTTACAATTTAGATAGGCTTCTTAAAGAAAAGATGACGCCAGTCACAAAATCCTTATTTCTTCATAACTATCTTAGTAAAAAATCCAAAGGGTTTTCTAGCAATAAAGCTAGAATAAGACTTTAACATGAGGTTCATGGATGGAAAGTGAAAGGATGTGCTTTCTGCAAATTGAGCTGTTCAGACTGGAAGGCAATAGTTGTGTATAGGCCACTGGCAGGTGACGTGACCTGTAGAATAGTAGGCAAGAGGAAATAACCTTCTCTTAGGCATGGCATCACAGGGAATTTCTTGACACACTATGGGGAAGTGGAAGAAGCAGGAGTTATTTTATTCTGGGTCCAACTGTTCAACAAACTGGTTATCTATCTACCTTGGGAAAGATGGACTTATAGAAAACTGGGCTCTAAGGGCACCTGGGTGGCTCAGCTGGTTGAGTGTCCAACTCTTGGTTCTGGTGCAGGTCATGATCTCATGGTTCATGGGTCTGAGCCCTGCATCGGGCTCTGCACTGACAGTGTGGAGCCTGCTTGGGATTCTCTCTCTCTCCTTTCCTCTCTGCCCCTTCTCTGCTCTCTTGCTCTCAAAATAAATAAAAATAAAACATTAAAAAAAACCCTGGGCTCTAGATGACTCAAAAAAAGGAGATAAGGCTAAAAAGAATGAAATCTTGCCATGTGCAACAATGTGGATGGAGCTAGAATATATTATTCTAAGTGAAATAAGTCAATCAAAGACAAATACCATATGATTTCACTCATATGTGGAATTTAAGAAACAAAACAGATGAACATATGGGAAGGGGGGAAGAGAGAAGAGAGAGAAACAAACCACAAGAGACTCTTAACAATAGAGAACAAACTGAGGGTTGATGGAGGGAGGTGGGTGATGGGTATGAAGGAGGGCACTTATTGTGATGAGCACTGGGTGTTGTATACAAGTGATGAATCACTGAATTCTACTCCTGAAACCAATATTGCACTGTATATTAACTAAAATTTAAATGAATATTTAAAAAGTGAATTTAACATTAGAAATTTGTTGAATAAGCAATAGAATTATCTTTCAAAACTAAAAGCAATTGATAAAATGTTTAGAAGAAAACATAAAAAAATCTTCGTAACCTTGAGTAAGACAAAGAGTTCTTAGATATGATAGACACCAAGGGTCGCCTGGGTGGCTCAGGTGGTTAAGCACCCAAATCTTGATTTTGGCTCAGGTCATGATCTCACAGTTTGTGGGATTGAGCCCCACATCAGGCTCTATGCTGACAGTGTGGAGCCTGTTTGGGATTCTCTCTCCTCTCTCTCTCTGCCCCTCTCCTGCTCACATTCTCTATCTGTCTCAAAATAAATACACTTAAAAAAAAAAAAGATATGACACCAAAAGTGCAATCCATAAAAGAAAAAAAAAACTGATAAGTTAGACTTCATCAAACTTAAAAACTTTTGTACTTCAAAATACTGAGAAAACAGACAAATCATAGACTGGAAGAAAATATTTAAAAATCACATATCTGATAAAGGATTTGTATCCAGAATGATTTAAAGAACTCTTACAGGGTGCCTGGGTGGCTCAGTCAGTTGAGCGTCCGACTTTGGCTCAGGTCATGATCTCACAACTTGTGGGTTCGAGCCCCGTGTCAGGCTCTGTGCTAACAGCTCAGAGCCTGGAGCCTGCTTCGGATTCTGTGTCTCCCTCTCTCTCTGTCCCTCCCCAACTTGTACTCTGTCTTCCTCTGTCTCTCAAAAATAAATAAATGTAAAAAAAATTTAAAGAACTCTTACAACTCTATAATGAGAAAATAAGAACACAATTAAAAAAAATTTTTTTTAACGTTTACTTATTTTTGAGACAGGGAGAGACAGAGCATGAACGAGGGAGGGTCAGAGAGAGGGAGATACAGAATCTGAAACAGGCTCCAGGCTCTGAGCTGTCAGCACAGAGCCTGATGCGGGGCTCGAACTCACGGACCGCGAGATCATGACCTGAGCCAAAGTCCGATGCTTAACCGACTGAGCCACCCAGGCGCCCCAAGGACACAATTTTAAAAAGTAATTGAATAGACACCTTACCAAATAAGATATATGAATGGCTAAAAAGTTCATGAAACAATGCTCAGGATCATCAGTCATAGGGAAATGCAAATCAAACCACAATGAGAAACCACTACCTACCTATCAGAATGACTGTAATCAAACAGTAACAAGTGTTGGTGCAAATGTAGAGAAACTGGACATGTAACATTGTACATCTACTTTGGAAAACAGTTCGGTGCTTTTGTTAAACTCAATTTTTTTCCATACAAGCCAGCCATTCTACTCCTAGGAATTTTCTTAAGAGGAATGAAGATAGGTCCACATAAAGTACCTGTGCATGAATGTTCATAGCAGTTTTATTTACAGTGGCTGAACACTGGAAACAATTCAAATGTTCAACTGGTGAATGGGTAAACAAAATGTGGTACATCCATACAATGGAACAGTATTTACTGTATTCAGCAGTAAAACACAGCAATGAATACAAGCAACAGAATGTATGGATAAGCCTCAAAATATGATGAGAAGTAACAGAAGCCAGACACAAAAGACCGTATTATGTTACGAAAGCATTTACGTGAATGTCCAGAAGAGACAAATCTGTAGAGACAGAGAAAAGGTGTATGGTTGTCTGGGGTGAGGGCAGAAATGGGGACTGACCACAAGCTAGCGTAACAGATCTTTTCGGGGTGATGAAAATATTCTAAAACTGGATTGCGGTGATGATTGCATAACTCTGTAAATTTACTAAAAATCATTGAATTGCTCATTTAAAACAGGTGAGTTTTATGGTATATAAATTATACCTCAATAAAATTGTTAACAATATAAAATGCAGTTGGAGTAGAAAGAGGGGTAAGGGAAATGTGGCTTCCTCAGGAGTCAGCTGTTACCACTAGGTATCTCGTGCTGACAGGCCATGGGTGAGGGTAAACCCGCTGTCACACATGATTCTCTTGCTTTGTCTTTTAATCAGTCATAGGTAATCCATCGCCAGGAATCAATCCACTTGCCCGAATTCCCTCTATGGCCCACTGAAAAGATAAAATATTCTCCTTTTTCCTTCTTCTCCTTGTATGCTATCTTATCATTTATCCTCTGCTCAGTCTTCTGCTTATTTGTTAAAAAATTATTTTTACAGCAGATAATATATGAATCTTATGAAATAGTAATATATAAACAGTACAAAGCAATTCTTCCTCTACCCTTGTCTTTCAATCTCCCTCTCTATGGGTGGTCACTGTCACCAATTTCTTGGTTATTCTTTCATAGGTGTTACTATGACTATCTTGCTCCAGTAAAGCATCTTCCCATTGCAAACCCCACAATTCTCTTCAACTGTTGCCTGGCAGTGGGGGGAAATCACACTGTTTCTATTGCTTACATTTCTGCAAATATCTAGTCATCCTGAAACATCACTTTCTTCATGTGTTCATTCCTCCTCCTCACGAAATATCAATGATTTCTCACTGCCAACTGGATAAACCCAACTTCTTAGCCTCATATTCTAGGTCTTACACAAAATGCTTCCATAGATTACCTTTCTAGCCATCTCCTTAAGAGACCACAGGCTAGAGTCTAGCAATACACTGGCTTTCTTATTTCCTCAAAACCCTTGTCCTTATTCAAATTATGGCGAATAAGGAGTAGCATTAAATAGGCTCATTAGTAGGAAGATTATTGACTGTGGAATAAAACAAGTCCTGGCTTTGAATCCTGTTGCTACCTCTTAAGATGCTGTGTGATCTCAGGCAACTAAGGCTCTGAAAAGTATTTTTCATCTGAAAAATGGGGATTCTTTCCACCAAGCAGGAAGTGATCATTAAGGAGAAGATAGGTAAAATGCCTGATACATAGCAAGTACTCAGTAAGTGATAGGTTGAATCCTTAGCAGGCTGGAAGGCTCATTACCATAGAACCAATGGTAATGAGTTATGAATCCTTAGCAGGCTGGAAGGCTCATTACCATAGAACCAATGGTAATGAGTTTATTCGATTAAGCTTTCAACTATACTCTCTTCTCTGGTATGTCTATGACCTTGAGGAATAGGAAAGAGAGACAAGTATACCTCTCATATACCTTTGAAGTATATGAAACTAATTGTGGGGGGGAAACCAGAAATATAATAGTGAAAAGTCCATAAATTCTCTTAATAGTCATTCACAGCTTAGTACTTCTTTGGGGGAAGGACAGGTTTCAAAGCTAATCAGTTAAACAAAGCTAATCAATAGAGTTTCTAGTCTTTTTAGTTGAATGGCCACACCTCAGGTGCTCTACTACTTCTTATGACTTTGACGGGCACCTAATAATTGGAGTTTTTCAAGCGCTATGCAGCAATGTTTCTAGAATCTGATATTCCATGATGACCACATTCTGGCTCAACTCTCAAATAGCTGTGAAAATAAGTGAATAGGAGAGCCCACATAAATATTATCTACAGATGACACGCAAAGTTAATAATCTAATAGTTTTATTATAACTGGTTAAGTACAAACCCTGCTTCATGGCTGGTAGCATTATTAGTAAGACTGATACAGACAGAAGGTTGCTGGCGATAGCGATCTAAGAGGAAACATGTAGCAAAAGCAAACTTTTTTTATAACTTCTGCTTGTCAAAATCCTACTCTGCTTTTAAGGCCAAATTCAAATTGTATTGCCACCAAGAATCTCTTCCGTGGTTCTAATCTTTCTCACTGGTGCTCCCAAAAGGTCTCATAGCTTTATTAGGGTACTTAATACATTCACCAACGCATATGACAAACGTTTGCCTATGCGACACTCACTGTACTGTGGACATGCAAAGACGAGTAAGACACTGCTCTTAAAAGGCCCAAAGTCAAGTGAGTTGCCCTCTATTATAATTATTTATGATCTGACTCCCTGCACTAGGAATATTAAATGCTATGCGGCAGACTGGGTTTTGCTCATTACAGTATTCCTAATATCTGAAAGAGTGCTTTGCACATAGTGGTTGCTCAATAAGTACTGAATATGAAATTATATAGGTCTCTATGTGTATATATATTTTTTCTTACTAAATTATTACAGACTATATATTTCTTGAGGATAGATGATGGTTTTTGTTTATCTTTTATCTTTCTCACAGCATCTGGCTTAGTGTCTTGCACAGAGCAATGTCTGACATTGAACTAAATGTAATTTTCAGTTCAGCCTTAAGTGGATTTGCTAAATTATTAAAATTCACAGCTTCTGCACTCTCAAGCATTGAGAACCATCCCTGTGAATTACATTGATAAAGTTTAGAAAACTCTGTTTTTCTTTTAATGAGGAGAAGACAATATGGAGGAAGTAAAATTAGCAAATTTTAGAGCTGAGTCAGATTTGGCCCAGAAGAATTATTCACAGAAAAAAGGATATTGAGGGAAATGGGGAAAATCTGGTAGAGGATAAGGACTAATTTTTATTTTATTTATTTTATTTTATTTTTAAATTTTAATTTAATTTTTTTAGAGAGACAGAGAGGAAGACAGAGAATCTCAAGCAGGCTCCGAACTCAGCACAGAACCTGATGTGGGGCTCAATCTCACGATCCCAAGGTCATGACCTCAGCCAAAATCAAGAGTCAGACACTTAAGACTGAGCCACCCAAGCACCTTGGGGCTAATTTTTAAAATAAAGCCAAAACAAAACACGGTTCCCATTGAAAAAAAAGGATGAAAGAAATGAAAACTCTCCTTGTTAAATACGAAACATAACAGCACGAATAGAGTAATTTTTCTAGCATGGCAGGTTCTCCAGTCCTTCTAGCTATTACTCAGGGGCAAAGTAGCTAGAGACACCGACGGAGTGCAGTCTTCCAGAGCAGTGGCTCACGAGCGAGCACAAGAGCACAGGAGAATCACCTCAGGAGCCTTTTAACAAACGATGCCTGGACCCACCCACTGAGCTTCTGATTTAGTTGGTTTAAAGAGGGCCCCAACAATCACATTTCTGAAAAATTCCCCAAGCGATACTGGGTGACTGGGGTTGAGAAGCACTGCTTTAGAGAAAGGGTATGTTTAGGAGAACTCTGATATAGAAAGGACAAGATCTGGAATTGAAAGCCTTGGATTTCAGTCCAGATTCTGGGTGGGTCATTAATTTCTCTTTCTCTCCATCTCTATATTCTCAAAGACAAGATGAGACCTAACAAGGCTGTTGGAAAGACAGAAAAAGAAAAATGTGAAAGGCTGTGAAACATTGCATGGTCATTAAGCAGTATGCAAATATTTACTTAATGCCACCACTAGGATCATCAATCTTTTAGGTCTGGACTGATAATTTGTGCAGAATCCCACACAGAAAAATGATTAATATGAGCCAAATGAAAACTTACATTTTCACGTTAACAAATCCAAAGTGGAATAAAAGAAATCATTAAGAAGCAGATGGTGATTCCCCTTTAATGAGACATGATCCTAGAGAAATAGACTGCTAACCTTAGGAGCAAAGGCCCTTCATTAACGCTCATTATAGTTAATTGCTATGTTCACAAACTAATCAACATGAGAGGACGATCAATCTCAATCTCCTTGCTATAGCAGCCTGGAAATTCAGGGCCAGAAGTAATTTAGCAGCCCAGATTTTCATCATCTGACAAAATCTGTCCTTTCATTTCAGAGCTCTTTTGCAAGGTCTCCAGGCCTTATATTAACTTCTGCTAAAGCTACTCTATTCCTTCAAGGGAGATGTCTCCAACACCCTATTTATTGCTTTAAAAAATTTCATACTAAAACATGAATTAGACTGTTCTGATAATTATTTTAAGGTCAAAAAAATGTCTGGACCAAACTTATTTAAAACTTAGTCTGGTAAAAAGAAAAGAGTGTTTCCTAATGCAAACACTGTGCTTCCAGCATAGGGACTAAAAATCCATCTAAACATCTGCCATCGATTTTCTTTCTTTTTAATTTTTAATTTCTTATTTTTATTTTTTAATGTTTCTTTGCCTTTGAGACAGAGAGAGATAGAGCACGAGCAGGGGAGGGGGAGAGAGCAAGGGAGACACAGAATCCGAAGCGGGCTCCAGGCTCCAAGCTGTCAGCACAGAGCCTGACGCAGGGCTCGAACTCACAAGTCGTGAGATCATGACCTGAGCCACAGTCGACCGCCCAACCCGAGCCACCCAGGCGCCTCTAAACACCTGCCATCAATTTTCTGAAATTATAATTTCCAACAGATATGAGCTGGGTACTAAGCACTGTAAAAGTTGTCTCTGGGAGAGAACATTGTCCTCTGTCACTTTCCGTTAGTGATGAGTCTTCCCTCATAACTGAGGAAACAACTGCTGTGTAGGGACAGGAACATTTTTAGTGCCAGGTCAGGTTCCTTGGCCATGGCCACATGGTAATCACTGTCCACTGGAAAGGGTATTGGCTGGAAACGAGAAGATCTGGCATTGTGGGGTGTGTGTATATGTAGGTGATCTTTAAGAGGTATGCCTTTTAGCTGATTTCTGCTTCAGTTTGTCCACCCCATACCCTGGCAAAACCCCAGAGGCTGATTCAGTTCTGCCATCTGCTCCTTCCTGCACCAGGTGCAGCTGGTGTGGAAAGGTATCAGAGAGCAGTGTTGACTACTGCACCACTACAAACTCATGGTCTCCAATCGCAATGCTGCTCAAAAAATGCTCCATCATCTCTCCCTGAGTTCTCTAATAATCTTAGTATCAGTCTTTCAGCTTCTTTGCTTGCTCCTTCCCAAACTGTTTTCCACAAAGTGGCCAGAGTCCTTTATTTAAACCTGCACACAACCATGTCATTTGACTGCTCACAGCCCTTTAAAGAGCTTCCCATTCCACCAGACTCGTTCCATACACATGTGGGCCCTCATCTCCCTTTCAAACCTCACCTCAGGCCACTCTCCTCCTTGCTAGTATGCTCTAACCACAACAGTCCCCTTTTGGTGCCTCACATGCTAGACCTTTGTGTTTTCTGTTACGGACTGGATGTGTGCCTCCCAAAATTTCTACATTGAAGCCTTAACCCCCATTATGGCCGTATTAGGAGGTGGGGCCTCTAAGCAAATAATTAAGGTTAAATGAGGCTATAAGGGCGGGGCCTTGAACTGACAGGATTAGTGTTCTTATAAGAAGATGCATCAGAGAGCCGGTGTACATGTGTGCTCTTGTGCTCCTGCTCTCTGCTTTTCTCTCTTACCTTGCCAACAACCAAGGAAAGGCCATGTGAGGATATAGCCAGAAGGTGGCTGTCTGAAGGACAGGAAGAGAGCCCTCACTAGAAATTTAATTTGTTGCACTTTGATCATGGACTTCTAACCTCCAGAACTGCGAGAAAATAAATTTCTATTGGTGAAGCCACCCAGTCTGTGGTGTTTTGTTGTAGCAGCCCAAGCAGACTAATAATATACTGCCTTAGAGTTTTTAACATATTCTAGTTCTTTCTTTCTGGAGCCCCTCTCTTCCGTCTTCCTCATTTTCTTCCTCTTTCTGCTTCCTTACTTCCCATTCTAATATGCCCTCCAATATAATAAAACAGCTCTCCCAAAAGTCATTAATTATTACCATTTTACCAAAGCCAATGGATGTTTATCCTCTTAGTTTACTGGACCCTCTCTGTCCCATGTGACACCCCCCGTCCCTCGCCCCCCAGTCCCTGAACCCTCTACTTCCTTGGCTTTGATTGCACTACCTTCTCTAACCATTTCCTTCCTGTGCTGTTTATATGTTAGTGTTCCACTTGATTTTGTCTCTGGCCAAAAAAAGACAGTTCTTTTCTGTATAATACAGAAAATTCCTTGGGCAATCTCATGGTTTTAACTTGAATAGTGTGTTGATAATTCCCAAACCTATCTCAGTCATCTGAAGTAGATCTGAATATCCAAGTGCCTGCTACTCATCTCTAATTGGATAGTCCACAGGTGTCTTACATTCAAGATATCTATAACTAAAGTCTTTATCTTCCTCTGTAAACCAGTCTCTCTTTTCAATTCCTCAGTCTTAGTTCATGGTGCCACCCTTTGTGTGAACAAGAAACCTAGGGGGTTATTCTGGACTCACCCTTATTCCTCGCCCACTGCTTTTTTTTTTTTCTTCAAGTATGAGAGATGAATTATAGTATTTGCTTCATGACACTCTCATTTTGTTGGTACCCGTGCTAGTACCTTCCCACAGTTCCTTCTCTTCCTGTAAACAGAGAGACCCACCTTTCCCTCCTTGAAGTGCTTCTTGAGCTGCTTCTGCATGGCGGTCAGCTTCTTGGACTGTACCCCGCTGTAGGCCAGCAGCATGCCACCAAACTGCCTCTCGGTAATTTTCCCATCCACCGGGTCATGGCGCTCGAACTGGGAGGGAAAGAGAAAGAGTGTTCTTGGGATCAAATGCAAAGTCTTTTGACATGGAATGTGGAATGAGCAACTGCGTTGGATGGCAGAAAATAGTTGATGGCTGCCAAGACTGCATTTTTGAACTATAATTTTCACTAAGATTTGAAAAATTAATCAGAAACAGAAGATCTGGGTTCTTATTCCAGCTTTGCACTATTTATGACTTCAGGAAAGTCACCCAACTACTCTGGGCTTCGGTTTCTTCACGGATAAGACGGAGCTGCTGTGATACCTCATGGACCTTACAGAGCAGGAGCGTCCAATGTTAAAACTCCATTCCAATTCATGAGTAATATTATTGGTGATAAGTGCTGTATGGGTGGGTCATCCATGTCCCCGTTACTCAGTGATAACTTGAAAGCTAATTATTCCCTCCCAGTATTTATTATAATCAGTAGGCAATTACAAAGGAGGGGAATCCTCCCCCAGGACTCAAGCTAGAGAAGACCGTCTACCTGTCACAGACTTAGAGGAATAGCAACTAGCTATGGAGCAGATGGGACGAGATTGAAGGAATGTAGCAAACACTGACTCTCAAATGCCCCTGCCCTTTGGGAAATGAGTGCAGTCTCCCAGGAAGTGGTAGGGGACACCAGCAGAAGCTCACTGAGCCCTTGGACAGGAAGACTAGCACTGAGTGCTGGAGGTGAGGGACAGGTAAGGAGGTGCTCTCAGACATGGCAAAAATGCCAGGAACTAGAAGTTAATGACGGATGTCTATGGAAGTCACAGACACAAAACTCCCAAATAACTTTCACGAAACCTGCAATTACGTGCTGCTAGAAATGAATGAGAATGGGAACATGATAAATAAAACTTGGAAGATATGGCCAAAGGTGATCTTCCAATTGCCTGAAATGTCCTCATAAAACTTTAGTTTGCCTCATCAAAAAAGAAGAGAAAATCCTAGTGCACAAAATTAGAAATGACAAATTGTACGCAACAAAGAATACACATTGAAGATGAATTCATTTTATAATTTTATAAATTAAAAAATAATTTAATAAATTAAGAATTGGAGGATTTTAAGAAAAATACTATCTCCCCCACCCCCACAATTGAGTCTAGAAGTAGAAAATCTGAACAGGCCAAGAAAAAAAAAACCCTCTGAAAAAAAGCTAATTATTATAAATTTGATCAACTGTACATCCATAAAGTCATATCAGTTCCTCAATCTGTAATATATTCACACCTTTAAGGATTTCAAAGAAAAGCAATGCATTTTCAGGTTTTCCCCAAAATGGTAATCAAATGCTAGGTCGTCAATAGAGCTTAAAAAAATTCATGGTGTGGGATGCCTTTATTAGACATGCTTATTTATCACAAAACTACTGAAAAATCATTAAATATATTTAAATATGCAGATGGAAAGGTTAAGCATAAAGGACTTCTAGCTAATTTCAGTAATATCTGAAAAACTAAGATTTTCATTTAAAAATGGAGACAGAAAAGTTATTTCTGTGCCAGCTGCACTGGTTAGCGATACTTATAAATGCATAAAGAACAACATGGCTAACAATGGGCCCAGAAACCAGAAAGCAAAACAATTTGAAGATGGTAAAAGTATCCCCATAGTTTTATTGGAAGACTTTAAGATTCTCAAGTGTCAGGGCATAATCCTGTTCTCATAAGAGGGGTATAGAAAGACATAAGACACTGCTAAGTAAGGTCACGTCAACAAACATTTCCTGAATGTCTACTAGTTATCTAGCACTGTGTTAGCCATTATGGACTGCAGGACAGAAGAAGATTCAGTTTCTGCCCTCAATATGTGACACAAAATAAGGAAGCATGTAGTCAAGAGTGAATTTCTCTTTCAATTTTCATTTCCTCAGTTAGCTTGGTAAGTTGTTTATACATTCATATCCTCACTAGTGGGACTGTATCAGTGAGCAGGACACAGAAACTACATTTTAGCAACAACAACATTTACCGAGCACTACTATGGGCCAGGAACTTCACCCATGTATTCCTTCATCTAATCACTTCAAAACACTAGAGCAGATATTATCAGCTCCAGTTTCGGGATAAGAAAACCAAGGCAACAGGAAGTTCCATGTGGCAGAGCTGGGACTCAAACTCAGCTCTGTTAGGATCCAAAGACTTTATCTCAATATCACACCGTTTCATCATTCTAAGCAATGTACGAATCCATCCTATGGGACAGCACTGCATTGTTTTGGATAAACTAATACAACCATGGGGTTTAGTCACATTTAAGTGAGAAGTAAAACTATTTCCAAAGAAATCGACATCATCAGTGTTAAGTGAAGGCCTCTTTTTTAAACTCAACTACTAGGGGTGCCTGGGTGGCTTAGTCAGTTAAGCATCTGCCTTCAGTTCAGGTCATGATCTTACTGTTCGTGGGTTCAAACCTCACGTTGGGCTCTGTGCTGACAGCTCAGAGCCTGGAGCCTGCTTCAGATTCTGTCTCCATCTCTCTGCCCCTCCTCTGCTGGTGCTCTGTTTCTCTCTCTCTCTCAAATAAAAAATAAAACAAAAAATAAACTCAACTACTCAATCCTTCATTTCTTGTTACCCCATCACTTCTACAGAGCTGATTAATTTTTTGATTAATTTTTAAAAATATCAAAAGTTTTCAGGATTCAATTTAAGTTTGATTTATGGTTCAATTTACTATCCTGAAACAACATGGAAGACTGATAACATTTTTGCAAATTGGAGTACTTTCTACAATGTGTAAATTAGATCCTCAATGAAAGGTGACACTGGGCAGGAGCTGGAGATGCACAGGTGATCGACAGGCTTCAAGAGGTGAGTAAGGGAAACACAGCTGTGGCCCCTGCTCCCCCAGGTAGGCTTTACCAATTTAGATGCTCACTGTACCTCTATCTGTGAGATTTCACAGCGATGGAGAAACTCCACCTATCTGAATTAGAGGAGTCTGAAGCTGTATCCTATGAGACAGACTCAAGGGTGAAATGCTTGCTGTTCACAAGGCTGGCAGCAGTGGCAGCTTGTTCCAGGCAAGCTGTATTCGTCTGCTCTCCACAGGGGCACAAAGCCTCACCTCTGTGATTTTCAAAGACAATAAAGACAATTTCCAGTAGAGGTTTCCAAGGAACAGTTCCAATGCTCAAATTAGACTTTTTATTAATGTTCTTTGGAAAACTCAGACTTGACTTTGGGCAGTAGGTTCTATTATTATATTACTGTTATTATTTTTATGTGGCTGGAACTTGAAAGGACCTAGAAACTGTAAAATTCTGCTCTGGGAAGTATGGCCCACTACAAAGTTACTACCTCCTCTGTAATTTGATTTGGGGCAGCACCTCTCCTTTTAGGTTTTTAGGCTCTTCTGAGGCAACACTGCCTTATTTCTGAGGTCTTAAACACACCTGGAAGAGGTGGGGGACAGCAGTTTCTCTTTACATACAAAACTGCTAATGGGAACTGGCTTGAACTAATGTGCTATTCATTCGACATTTATTCGCTGAGGACCTCCTATGTTGAGGCTAGGGAACTTCAAGGGCAGTTTCTCAAGGACCTTCACTGGGGCTACGTTTTTAAGAGCTACAGTTAGATATCACATGGCTCTAGGGATGAAGGGTGTATCTTAAGTCTATAAAATCCTGTGGATGTAACTCCTGGAGCACAGCGTGCATGTAATTCCCCAGGTCATGAGACTGTCTTTGGGGAAAGATATAGGTTATTACAAAATTATCACAATGTAGAGAGCTTCCAATTGTGTATTTGGAAGCAATTCAAATGACTGGCTTGCATTTTACTTAGTCAAACATTGATACAGCCTCTTATGTTGCACTTCAATGGTAAGAAATTCCAATCTATTTGCTCCCGCAGCACAGAATGTGTGCGTTCCATCACACCATCCACCATTTGCTTTGTTTTTCTGTCTAGGAAGTCTTCTCTTCTGTAGCCACTGCCACTTTCCCAAAAGGATACAAGCTGTTGGCTCCCTTTTGTTCCCCAGGGGGTTGCAAAGAGGGGCCAAAGGAGAGGAGCCAAAAAACTGTCCACAAGATTTTTCCTGGCTTTCTTTTCATAGTGTGCCTCTTGTTCCCACTGCTGCCCTGTGTTGAGAGAAGGAATAGCTTTTTGGAAGGACAGATGGTCTATATACATCTAGATGAAATGATTTAAGGAATATGGGAAGCCAGAAAGAGAAGAAAACATGTCTTATGAACAAAGGCCAAAAAAAAAAAAAAACGGATTTTTAAAGATTATAAAAGGAAAAAGAAATCAGTATCTGCAAGTGGATCTTGATTTATTAAAGACTTCCGAGGTTAATATATTCCAACAAATGTAAACTTCAACCTTGTTCTCTTTCACACAATTATCTTTGAGGAGATTTTGTCTATCTCATAGAGTAAATCCTGCCTTTATACAAGTATTTCAGAATGATAATTTTCTTGATAGGCTTTTTCTAGTTTCCGAGCTGCATAATGCAAGTAATACAGAGTAATCTCAAGCCACTGGGCTGAACACATCTATTTTTTTCAACATGACAGTGTTTGTCTTTTTTTTTTTTTTTTTTAAGTCATCTATACCCAACGTGGGGTTCGAACTCTGACCCTGAGTTCAAGAGTCACATGTTCTACTGACTGAGCCAGCCAGGCATCTCTTTTGAGATCTTCACCATGCCACTGCTGCTCCCACCAGGAGTCTGAGGACAACTGTCTGTTAGGCCCATGGAAAGGAAGAACAATTACAGGCAATGTTCTCTACTGCAAACCCACATAGTGACCATGACATTCACACTTCATCCTTTGAATGGGAAATCCGTAACTACAGTTGGCAGGGAACATCAGAGAGCCCCAGGTCAAATTGCCTGGAGCCTGAATTTTCTTGATCATTAAAGATAAGATGCATCTTCACTGTCAACACTTATATACTTGTCTTTTGGCTAACTGGCAAGGTGAGGAAGAAGTCCACAATTTGGAATGGAGGCAAGGCAACATGGTTCAGCATCCTCAGCAAGGGCCAAAACAATCCTTAGAGTCTAGGACCATGAGATTATATATTACCAAACTAAACTGCTGAACTTTTCTACTTCAAAACCAAGGATACTATCCATTAATTTTTGTTTTTAAGTTCAGGGTGATCAAATGAAGTGACTAAGCAACATGAGCATCAATCACATAGACCAGAAGAAGGTTAACTTTCAGTCTGATAGTCAAAACCAAGAAGATAATAAGACCGATGCATAAACTTATTACAGAATAATAAAAATCAGGGTATACTTGACTGAGAGTGTTGGGGAAAAACATTTTAGATCTGGAACAAGGGGTTTCAAGATAAGTTTTGGCTTTATTTGACAAAAAGTAATATACTAAAGTGACTAAGAACAAGGGTTTTAGAATCAGCAAGGCCTGGATCCGAATCCCGCCTTGAACCTATACTTGCTGCTGTGACTTTAGGTAAATGGCTTATTCTCTCTAAGGCTTCAAAATCTTCCTACCCAAAAAATGGAGATAATATTCACAACCTCAAAGTGTTGTAAGTATTAAATGAAATAACATATGTAAAGAAATTAGCAGAGTTTGGTGCATAATTAGCATTCAATAAATGTGGCAATTAATATTTTTATCACCATGATGCCACTTCCCAGGAGGCTAAAAGCCTCAATTGATTACTCTGTTCTTAGTAGGTTTTACTTAAGTTCAATTATTATTTCTCACTGTTCTTTTCATAATTGCTTTTGGTCAGTCTTTGATAGCAGAATAATACTTTCACATTTGGAAAGCAGAAAAAGTAAATGCAACAAATTTTATTTATTATTCAATACATTAGAATGACTTCCAGATTAGATTGACTGAAGCAGAACACCACTTAACAAATCCTACATTCTGGTCATGTATGACCAGACAAAAAACTTGCATGAAGGATGTGCTTAATAAATACGTATTGAGTGAGAACAGACGAAACACCTGAAAACTAATTCACAACGCTGTCCTATTGTTGAGAGGATTTCCTGAGGCCAGGGTTACCTTTCCATTTCTCCCTTAATGATATCTACTTCCATGATAGTGCTTTCCAGAAGAATACTCTTGAGAATGTTATTCATTATGGCTAATCAGTAACATATTTGAGTGATTACTACCTGGCAGATGCTGCCCTGGGAATTTATATAACCCTCACAACATTCTATAACAGGTGTTCCATGGAAACATAGGTAGAGTATTTAAATAACTTGCCTGTACAGTTAATCTGGGGAGAAATTTCTGTCTGGCTTCCATTAGAACAGTTGATTTGCTCTTCACCATGAATCATGTTTCCCTTTTTATCCTGGTTACTGGAAGCTTAGAGTCAATTTTGTGGCCCACCTCTAATGAGAACAGGAAACTTTATCATTCATATGGTTCATAATAACCTTACTCCTGGCTTTCTCTTACCTTCTTCCTTTAACTTTCATTTCTCAGCAAGTTTCAATTAACTTTTGTCTCACTGAATGTATTTATTAAGACCTTTAAAAATCCCTTCTAGGGGTTGCCTGGTTGATTCAGTCAGTAGAGCATGTGACTCTTGATCTTGGGGTCATGAGTTAGAGCCCCACATTGGGTATAGAGATTACTTAAATAAAATCTTCAACAAATCCTTTCTTAAACAAGGCAAGATACGAAAAATGGTGTTGGATATGTAGGTTGTTTCAGTTTTGGGTTACAATAAATACCACCACTGGGATAAACTTTTCCTGCACTTATTTTTTCATTATTATTTTTGGATTGATCTCTACAAATGGAATTATGAAATCAAACTCTATAAGCTTTTTAAAATGTATTATGAAATATCTGATATATACAAAATAATATACATATAGATGTATATAATATGTGTCTAATATATATGTGTATAATGTATAATATGTGTATATAAGATGTGTATAATGTATAATAATAAAACACCATGAACCTCCCACTTAACCTGAGAGAGGAAGAATTAGCACAACAGTTGAAGCTCATCCCCCTCCCCCCTGTAAGAGGTAATTACCATAAGGAATTCTTTTTCTATCGCCTTGTTATTTTTTTTAGCTTAAAACACATGTTTGTGTCCCTAAGCAATATATTGTTTATTTCTCCTTGTTTTTGAACTTCATTAAATCGTTTCATACTGATTGCATTCTTTTGTAATTTGCTTTTTTCAGTGTTAGATTTCTGTTTTGTCCCAGTGTTATATTTCTAAGATTCATCGATGTTGATACATTTAAGTGTGCTTCTTTCAGTTTTACAGTTATAGATTTCTGTTGTTTGAGGGTGCCACTATTTACTTACCAGTTTTCCTATAAATGGGTATCTGAGTTATTGTCAGCTTTTTTGCTATCATGAACAAAGCTGTTATGAACATTCTTTTATTAGTGTCTTTGTGAAACGGGAATAAGAGTTCCTAGTCTAGAGTATGTATCTCGAATTGGAACTGCTGGCTTTTCAAGATAATATCCAATTATTCTTATATTTATTATAAAAATATTTATTTATATATTTCTATATTATTATATTTTATCTTATATTATTTTGGTCATATATTTTTGGTCTCCATATGTTATATACAATATGAAAAAATATGTTTTATATATTATTTATTATATATTTATTCTTATAAAATATCAAAGGAATCACCAATATGTTTATCAGCTATGTATAAGAGCTCCCACTGCTTCTCATCTTTACCAGCACTTGGTATTGTCAGACTTTTAGTATTTTGCCAACCTAGTGTGTCTAAAAGTGATTGGTATAAACTCTTTTTTTTTTAATTTATTTTTTAACATTTATTTATTTTTGAGACAGAGAGAAAGCATGAACAGGGGAGGGTCAGAGAAAGAGGGAGACACAGAATCTGAAACAGGCTCCAGGCTCTGAGCTGTCAGCACAGAGCCCGACGTGGGGCTCGAACCCACGGACCGGGAGATCATGACCTGAACTGAAGTCAGATGCTTAACCGACTGAGCCACCCAGGCACCCCTGGTATAAAAAAACTCTTTAAAGCTCTTGATTCATATTACCAAGTTAATTTCCAGAAAGATGTATCAATTTACAGTCCCAGTAGTATATGAGAATACCTATTTCTCATACACTTTCACAATATCAACTTTGATAATAAAAAATTCATCACTAGGGGAAAATAACTTATTTTAATTAATATTTTTTTGATTATTAGTGAGGTTGACCATTTTTATGATGTGTATTGGCCATTTCTATTTCTTCCTTTGAATTTTTTGTTTATATTCTTTGCCTATATTTTGTAGAAATGCTTATATTTGTCTCATTAATTTATAAGATTAAAAATATTTGCCCTTTATTAATATAGTTTTAAGTTTGTTTTATGCATAAAAGTTCTTCTATTTTTTAAAGTTTATTTATTTTGGGGGGGGGGGAGAGAGGGAGGGAGGGAGAGAGAGAGAGAGAGAAAGAGAGAGAGAATCTCCTGTCAGCACAGAGCCTGATGCAGGGCTCAAACTCACAACCCATGAGATCATGACCTGAGCCGAAATCAAGAATTTGGAGCTTAACTGAATGAGCCACCCAAGTGCCCCTACAAGTTTTTTGTTTTAATGCACAGAAGTTTTAAATCTTTATTGCAGTGAAATGCATGGATCTTTTCCTTTCTGAATTGTTTTCACTGGTTTATATCTAGCAAATCTTTCCTTGTAAGATAAGAGGCTAATTAAGTACTGACTTATAGTTTCTTCATCAAAAAACAACAACAACAAAATATTAAAACATCTCTCAACACCAACCAAAGTGATTAAATCCTCAGAACAAAAAGGGAGATCATCAGCTAAGTTTGTATTAAGAAGTCCTCCAGTCTGCTGACTTTGTAACTAGTCTGAATGTTTGGGAATTTAGACTAACTTGGGGTCATTTAAGCCTCTAACCTCCAGTAAATTCAGTCCAGTTAACTTCCTTTTTTTTGGTTTTTGTTTGTTTAAATTCCAAAGAAAAGTTCAATTCCAGTTCAATTCCAAAGAAAAGAAGGCATAAAAAGAACTAGTATACTTACTTGAAAAAATTCCTTAGTTTGTTAAAGAATAATTCATACTCTATCATTTAAAACAGCAAACATTTATATAGCATATATTATGTGCCAGATCCTGTTCTAAGTGCTTTCCATACACTAACTCACATGGCATTTTGATTTACACAAAATTTGTGTGGTTATTTTTCCTTCAGATAAG
This sequence comes from Acinonyx jubatus, assembly GCF_027475565.1. Lineage (NCBI taxonomy): Eukaryota > Metazoa > Chordata > Mammalia > Carnivora > Felidae > Acinonyx > Acinonyx jubatus. The sequence continues at coordinate 32,000,033 of NC_069393.1, forward strand.
ACTCCAATCAATATGAACAAATTTTAGACTTTGGCAAAATTAACTGCTATTTAATATCCCAATCAATCTATGAAGCTAATGTTTCCACATGGAATTATTATATAGGATTAGTCTCAAGTTATTGTTTCCTTTAGCATAACTCTTTCAGCAAGCAGATCTTATTATATCCAATTTCCGCTTTCAATAACCATTTTATTCTAAATCACAGCAACAGAAGAACAATCTGTCTTGTTAATATATTCTTTTGAGGGTTGAAGCCCAGCAGTATTCAGAGTTCAAGGGCATTCTTTTCATATGAGATCACAAGAGTTTTGGAGACAGAATCTGACTGTTGGAAAAAAATATAAAAGCTCCAATTTTAGGAGATAAGAGCCAAGGACTAATTGTAGTAGGAAAGCAAAGTGCTGTTTTCTTTCACTGCATGTCAGTTTTCCTCTGACTGCACCATTTCTGTAGCTAGCTCTCTGGGATCTACCGTCAAGGTGAAAATACAATGTTTTCCATACAGTTTGTGCCCTAGTGTTGCTGACAGCATGTCAGCATTCATAAGAGAGTTAGAGATTTAGCTTGTTGATTACTTGACACTTGATGAACACTAGACAAGGCCTGATGATCTTTACCTAAAGGTGTGGCAAACTGGGGAGGGCAGCCGCCAGTGTGAAAAGCTTTTAAAAAAAGATGATAATTAAGATATGCAATGTACTTTGGACTTGGTGTATTCATAGTTGGTCACTTCTTCATCATAGTAGGAGACTGAATAGAGAAAAATAAGTCTCAGGGTGGCTGGGTGGCACTGGGTGGCTCAGTCGGTTAAGCGTCTGACTTTGGCTCAGGTCATGATCTCACAGTTTGTGGGGTCGAGCTCCACGTCGGGCTCTGTGCTGACAGCTCGGAGCCTGGAGACTGCTTTGGATTCTGTGTCTCCCTGTCTCTCTACCTCTCCCCTGCTTGTGCTCTGTCTCTTTCTGTCTCTCAAAAATAAGTAAACATTAAAAAAAAAAAATTAAAAAAAAAAAAGAAAAAGAAGTCTCAGTAAAATACTAGTAAACCAAAACTAGCAACATATAAAAAGGGTTATACACTATGACCAAGTGGAATTTATGCCATAAATGAAAGGGTAGTTTAACACCTGAAAATCAATTAATGTAATAAATCATATCAATAGAATAAAAATAAAAAAGTATATGATCAAAAAAACAAAAAAGCAAACAAATTAAAAACCAAATAAAATATTTTTTAATAGCAATCTTGGGGAGACAGGCACAAATATCTTTGTGTTACCATTTTCATATGGGGATCTGGGTAATTTCTCCCCTTATTATATGAGAGAAAACTCTCTAGGTCAGTAGGCAGTAATCACTGGCAAATAACCAGAATATCAAAACTTGCATAACAGAGACAAGAAGGATATTAATTTTTAGTGGGCCCCAGCATGGTGTAAATTAGCCATCAACTCACTAAAATATGCAACATGTTCCCCAAGCTGTGATCATGTGCCTAATGCTTTTTCACAGCAATAAAATATAAACATAAAAGACTTTCTATAGCAAGGAGAATCCAATCAGTTTCAGACCTTCTGTATTCCAGAGAAGGCTTTTATCAGCTGTGAAAGGACTTGGAATCCCTCATCGCTCCAGAGAAAGACTTGCTTTATGCTGAGCATTTGGGCTTTATGTTATTTTCCTTGCCTGGGATGTTGCCCCCTTATCTAAGTACACAAACCCTGTCCTCTCTTGAACTTAACTTAACATCTCTTCAGGGCCCTACTGATTATTCCAAAACACACTCAACTTTCCTGAGTCTTCTGAGCTCCTACAATAGGTAAGGTCTGGATCTCATAGAGAGTATGCTTTGCATTATATTACCCCCCCTTTTTTCCGAGGGGGGATAAGGGCAGAGGGAGAGAGGGAATCTTAAGCAGGCTCCACACTCAGCATGGAGCTGGATGCAGGGCTTGATCCCACAACTGTGAGATCATGACCTGAGCCAAAATCAAGAATTGTTAGATGCTTAACCGACTCAGCCACCCAGGCACCCCATCCTTTATTTTTTAAAAAGCCTATATCTCTCTCATAACATTATTCACTGTTTTTTAATGTTTATTTATTTTTGAGAGACAAAGACAGAGCGTGAGTAGGGAAGGGTCAGAGAGAGAGGGAGACATAGCATCCAAAGCAGGCTCCAGGCTCTGAGCTGTTAGCACAGAGCCTGACGTGGGGCTTGAACTCACGAACCATGAGTTCATGACCTGAGCCGAAGTCGGACGCTCAACCGACTGAGCCACCCAGGCACCCCAACATTATTCACTTTTTGAAGGAGTGTATGCCTTGTATATTTTACTGTGTCATACCCAGAACACAGCATGTGCTCAATGAATATTTGGTAGACTGATTAAATCTCTCCCTCATTTATAAGACTCACCTACCAATTCTGTATTTATCATCTAATAGGAGCATAAGACACACTTTCCAGCCTACACTCTTGAATACCTAAGGAGAAGCTGTGCCACTTCTTTAGAATTGGTAACTATCCCCAGGAAAAAAAATCCCAAAGTTGCCCTTAGAGTTTCAAGGACATGACTAGATGTGGGCTCTGTTATGAAGTTCCATCTGCTCCTTTACCTGAGTCTAGTTATATACAGTTGACCCTTGAACAATATGGGTTTGAACTGTATGGTCCACCTATACCCATAAGTTTTTGATAAATACAGTACAATACTGTAAATATATTTTCTCTTCCTTATGGTTTTTTTTTTTTTTTGAGAGAGAGAGAGAGAGAGAGACACAGAGAGAGAGAGAGAGAGGAGGGCAGAGGGAGAGGGAGAGAGAGAATCTTAAGCAGACTTTAGGCTCAAGGCAAAGCCCAATGCAGGGCTCCATCTCATGACCATGAGATCATGACCTGAACTGAAATCAAGAGTCAGATGCTTAACCGACTGGGCCATCCAGTGCCCCTTTTTCTTCTTTTTTTAAGTAGGCTTCATGCCCAATATGGTGCTTGAACTCACAACCCTGACATCAAGAGTCCCACGCTCTACCAACTGAGCCAGCCAGGCGCCCCTCTTAATCAGTCTTTTTTTTTTTTTAATTTTTTTAATGTTTATTTATTTCTGAGACAGAGAGAGACAGAGCATGAGTGGGGGAGGGGCAGAGAGAGAGGGAGACACAGAATCCGAAGCAGACTCCAGGCTCTGAGCTGTCAGCACAGAGCCTGACGCGGGGTTCGAACTCACAAACTGTGAGATCATGACCTGAGCTGAAGCCGGTCGCTCAGCTGAATGAGCCACCCAGGCGCCCCTCTTAATCAGTCTTAACAACGATTTCTTTTCTCTAGCTTACTTTGTTGTAAGAGTATAGTACATAATACATACAATATACAAAATATGGGCTAATTGACTGTTTTTGTTACCAGGAAGGTTTCTGGTTAACAGTAAACTATTAGTAGTTGAGTTTTGGGGGGAATCAAAAGTTATACACAGATTTTAGACTGCATTGGGGGGATGGGTTCAAGGGTCAACTGTATAAAATTTCTTTTTTTCTTTCAGCACTTTTATTTATTTTTGAGAGACAGGGCATGGGCAAGGGAGGGGCACAGAGAGAGGGAGACACAGGATCCGAAGCATGCTCTAAGCTGTCAGCACAGAGCCTGATGTGGGGCTCAAACTCACGAACCATGAGATCATGACCTGAGCTGAAGTTGGACACTTAATTGACTGAGCCACCCAGGTGCCCCTCGACTGTATGAAATTTCTCAATAATACTCAGCTCACATCTAACAAACTAAAAGAAATATTCGAAACAGGAAAATCAACAAGCACATAGGAGGATGCAGACACAACAGGCAATGCCAGACTCCGTAGGCCAAAACAATTTGTACACTGAGTCTGAAACTATGCCAGAGTGATAAATTAGGTGAGAATGGCGGTACATTTATTTGTTCAAGTGAAAACCACAAAAACCCGTCAGTAAAGTTTTCCTTCTTCTGTCACTTGATATTAGAAAACTACCATATCCTCAGTTTTTGAAAGATTCAAGCTAGGGCACATTTTAAAAAGCATTATAACCACTTTAATCCACTAGGAAAATGAGAGTATTTTTACCAAAACACAGAGACCCACCCATCTGACTCAGAAGGCTATATTATATCACAGTATCTATAGTCAGGTGAAGATATTTGTAGGAGTCTTTTCACTTAATCTGTATTCATTAAACTTCTAGTTTGATAGCCTCTGAGAAATACGTTATGCAGCACTATATACTCTCCGTACTGGAAGGATTATGATATTCCTCTTGCATCATTATCAGAGATCTTAATTATGTGGGGACTATAAACAAAGCCAGTATATTTCAGTGGCAGGAATTTAGGCTATGCAGTCAGATTGATTTGAGTTTGGTGTTTCTTGGTCACTTACCTATTATGACCTCCTGAACAATTTATTTAACCTTTCCAAGTTTGGTTTCTTCATTTGTAAGATGGGTATAATAAGTTACTTTCCTCTTGGGATTATTTTGAGAGTTAAGTTAGATAATGCTTGAGAAATAATCACCCTAATTTATCTAAGATGCACTTACTTATTTATTTTTTTTTGCATTTTAATACCTCTAAACTCAGTATGCTTTTACAATTGCTGTTAGCTAGGCAGCAACTCTAACATTGTTGTCACTGGCTGTGACAGTGACTGTGTGAATACATCAGAGTGTGCAGAATGGGTGTCTGTGGCTCGGAAGAAAATCCCAGGTAACAGTGGAGTATTCCTTTAAGAAATGCTGCATTACTAATGCTCTTGATGGCTCAAGGACAGTAGTGTATGGAAAAACACAGATTTTGAGTCAAAAAGAAATTCAGAACAGTTGGACTTGAATATGATGAAGTTTTAGACCAATTTATTTTGTTCACAATTCCCTTATTATGTGTGTACAAGAATGACACATAATAAATATCTAAACTTAAAGGAGCATTTTAATAGGTCTTAACCAAATATTTTTGGTGTAAAGAAAGCATTTTTGTCATGGTTTGCTTGACGGCATTTTTTAATCTTTCTTAATGGCACATAAAATAATGGTCCATATTCCCACAGTGGATATTTGTGGGATATTTAGATCCCACAAAATACGGTAGTACAGCACTTAGCACATACTAAGAGCAGAGTAAATATTAGCTGCTATTCAGAATAGTATTATTAATAACAATAAGTGTTAGCCACAAAATAATTTGGGGGTCACACCTGCTTCTGTTAACTTCAGCTCTGCTTATTTTTACTTTTTTTTCTTTTTAAGTTTATTTTGAGATAGAGAGAAAACATGAGCGGGAGAGGGGCAGTGAGAGAGGGAGAGAGAGAGATCCCAAGCAGGCTCTGCAGTGTCAGTGCAAAGCCTGATGTGGAGCTCGACTCCATGAATTGTGAGATCATGACCTGAGCAGAAATCAAGAGTCCGATGCTCAACTGACTCAGCCACCCAGGCACCCCTAAGCCCTGTTTAAAGAGAAATAAAATTTCTGTTCTCTACAGAGACAATACAGGAAAAAAAAATGAGAAAGTAAAGAAAAACAACTTAGTAATTCTCTTAACTCTGCTTTCTACTCATCACATGCGCATTTTGCATGTTTATAAGGAGGAAAAGAGGCAGGAGTGGAAACATGCTTAGAACATGGAAAGTTAAATGATAAACTCTTTCTCCATAAAAACTGGACTTATGCAAAAATTTATGGATGTAGGAACCATAAGAATAAATTGTAAGCCCTGTAGTTAGTACATACAGAATACAAACAAATGGACTGAGGGATAATAATGTACAAAATGCTTCCTATTCATTCTCTTGAGTCTCATATTTACCCTTGAAAGAGGTGTAATGGCTATAATCTCCATTTACATAAGAGGAGTCTGAGATTGGAAGGGCAGTGCGACAAGGTCAAGACCACAACATAGTCTGGTGGGTTTTAAAATTACTTCACATGGATGTGTATTACTGGCATGGTTACAGCCATGATAAAATTGCATAATATTGTTTCCACAAATTAATGAGCCCAGACTAGAGGCTGATTTTAAGATCACATAAGTATACATATTCCTAATAAATATGAAAAAATAAAACAGGTAATTACAAGTTACACTGCCAGTTTATACTCGGGAGGACACAGCATCGTAAATAGTTATTAGTTGGTGTTTTCTACAAGAACGATGTCACAGAAGCAAGATATGAAAAAATCAGTGTGGCTGAGTCAGAAAGAAGACTGTATTCATGGAATCCATCATGGTGACTCTATGTTCTACAAAAGTATATAGTTTAACTGAGAGAAACAGAGGTCCACTACACGAAAACAATAAAAGTGTTAAGGTTATACCTATTTTTACCCATATGCACTGAGCAAAATATTAAATTGCACATTCTCAATTTTCTACCTTATTCAGAAAACACTAAAAGACCATAATTTGAGGGCATTATCTGTAAAATTAGAAACACATTCTATTCTTTGGTCTCCAGACCTCCTATCTCAGTTTATCTCACTTGAAATGACTTATCCCTTTTTGGTGGGCTTAATCTTATCACTCATTTTATTTCTGACCATTCAGAAAGCCACTGCGTAGGCAATGAGTTCATACTCATTAGGTTCTATGGAACTGGTTAATATATTCCAAGAAACTAAAAATGATGTTGGAAAGTGTCAATTTTTTAGAACAGAAAATGGAGAGCCAGAGAGTGAAATACAATATACAGAAGTTGGAATTCAGGTCAAATTGAGTGACAAGCATAAGAAGACAAATGTAAGGAAGATAGGAGACTGAAACTCACAAATAGGTAGCTCACTGAAGCTTTAAACAGAAAGTCAGATGAAACAGTGAATCCAATCACAGGCAAAGCGTTAGGCCAGACTACATCAGTATCATACTCCTTTCGTAAAAGAAAGAAGGAAAGAAAGAAAACAGGTTTCCTCTGGGAGAATTAGAAAATGAAAGAAAGCCATTAAGTTCTTTTATGATGACAATGATGAAAAACAGAAAATGAACTTACTTTCTATTCTTTTATTTTCTAGGTTAACAATATGTTCAGCTGTCCCTGGCTGGTCAATTACATGTTTTAGAGTACCACAGAGAAACTATCAAATGAGATTATGTGTTAAATCCCTCAGCGCTGAAGCTCTTTGTTTTTTAAGTCACCAAGCTAATTGTCTTTCTTAAATGCTAGTTTTTCATGTTGCTTTGTTTTTTTAAAGCAACTTAAGAGACATGGAAGACACTTTTCAATTATGTGGTAGCCTCTTACGTTTTTAAAAAGAGCTAATTAGGAATGTTTCATGCTTAAGCATAAGGTTCTTCAACATGGCAGGGAATCAGAATAATCTAAACAAACGGTGATACCCTATAAGGCACCTGGAGGTCATGTGAAGTTCATTCATTTCCTATATGAGCTCAGTGACCACAGAATCTTCTTCCATTAAGTCTGGGCATGTTTGGGGGTCATTGTTTTGGCTTTTCTGGTTGTATTAAGGCTTCTTTTTGTTGCAAATAATGGAAACCAACTCAAGCTACCTTTAGCAAAAAAGAAATTTAGGAACCCCAAGAGACCAAGGCAGCTCACAGATGGGAAAGGACTGAAAGCCAGGACTAGAAAGCTGGTCCTCATTTCTGTGCAGCTGCTTCAGTTTCTGCTTTAGGTTAGCCCTTCTTCTCTGTGCTTCATAGGTCTACACAGTGGGCAGAGACTATTACCCTGGAGTTCTGGAGAACGTGCTATGGTTCAACTACCAAAAAAAGAGACCAATTGTCCCTAATCCCAATTTCAAATTTCCTATGGAGAAATTCTGGCTGGTCCAACCTGGGTTAGGCAGCCACTCCTGATCCAATTACCTGCGGCAGGGGGAGCGATGGGTGATACGAGGGGAAACAAGGGGGAAGGCACAAAGTACAAAAATGGCTTCCAGGAGCCCACACCTGTGTTTGAGAAGTAGCGTGGAACAAATCCTGGAGAAGAAGGAATTGTTGAAATTTGAGTAGATACCCCAAGAGGGACCTGATACGCTAACCCATAATGATGCCATTGAGAGAGACAGGAAGGGTATATGCATGTGTATGTGTGCCTTTATTAGGCTGGTGTTGTCCACATCTGATGAAATATTTACTAATTCAACACTATTTCCTGAGCATCTCGTTTGTGTCAGGTATTATACCAGGCACTAAGGAAATAATTATGAGCCTAATATTCTCTCTCAGTAGTTTTCAAGTAGTGTTTGGGGACAGGTATTTAATGATCAGGTGACTATTTAATTAAGTGATCTGAAGAAAAAAAAAGTACAGGGTGCTTTGGCAACATCTAATATAAAAATGTGGTCTAATTTGGGTTTGGAAGGTGGTGAAACACAGGACTTCCTTGATTGAGAACTGAGTGGGGTTTAACTGAGCTCTGAGGAATAGGAAAGAGGTAACTAGGGGAAGGAAAGGGGGGAGAGAGTGTCCCAGGCAAATCAACAGTAGTGCAAAAGCCCTTAGGTGGAAGACTGATTGGTACGAGATGGATTTGGAGGAGGCAGCAGCAGAGGCCAAATTATAGAGAGCCTATAGGTATGGGTTTAAGTGTTTATTCTAAGAATGATAAGGAAGCCAAGAGTGCCTATAGTAAGACTAGTTAGGAGGCAACTGAAGTAATCCAGGCAAAAGATGACTATAGTTTGGGCTAGAATGGTAGTGGAGACGGACAGAAGTGGTTGGAGGAGATGATGTTACCAAGAGTGATTGTGGGAATGGGTGCGATGGAGAGATCTGTGCCTAATTAGGTTCTTTTCTGCTTCATAAACATTTTTCTTTTTAAAAGTTTATTTATTTTTGATTGAGAAAAAAAGAGAGAGAGAGCGAGAACCCACACATGTACAAGTGGGGGAGGGGAAGGGGCAGAGAGAGAGAGAGAGAGAGACAGAGAGAGACAGAGAGAAAGAGACAGAGACTGAGAGAGAGAATCCCAAGCAGGCTCTGCAATGTCAGTGTAGAGCCTTACTCGGGGATGACCAAAAGATCATGACCTGAGCCAAAATCAAGAGTCATTGGCCCAACCGACCTAGGCACCCAGGCAACCCACCCCCACCCAGCCCCACAGTTTCTGTATGTGACTCTTGCTATGTGCAAAGCCTGTGGTTGCTTGGTTTTCTTACTGCTAACCCTAAGCCTTTACTGAAGTAAAGTCAGATGACTCCTCATTTCTGTCTGGCAGGTCTTTCTCTTGCTGGTGCTAGCAGAATATTTTTATGTTTGATGTTATACTCCCTTAAATCTTTAAATTATTTTGAATATCTTTCCTTCTTGGGGTCCTATTAGATTTTTGCAACACCTGATATATCAGTGTGAATGGCCAATGCAAGGTAATAGGTGCAGTGGTGACTATTAAAGAAGCTGCTCTTATAACCTCCTGTAGCTCCCAAACACAGCAGAGATCCCGTACTTTCAAGGGTATTTAACTTGAGAAGCCAGATGTAACACAGAAGACAAAGATACAAATATCAGCTGGTCATTCTCAATTCTATCCCTTTAACAGAGTTCAGATACCTACCTTTTCGCCTCTGACCATCATGTAGCTGGGTGGCAACAATAAGCCCCAAATTATCTAGGGAGGATACATGCTGTCCACGGCTTTGCAATACTGGAGAAGACTGCCACATACACATGAGGTTAAGATTACCACACTGTTTTTAGTATGGAGGCAGAGAGGAAGTTAATTGGTATTTTTAGATCAGAGCCAACCACTGAATACACTAAAATTATGCCACCACGGTAACATCAGAAAAATTGCACATCGTTCTGTCACATATTTACCAGCAAATACTGGCAGAGAGAGGCAGGTATCTCAAATATTTGAAGCTATCTAGTAACTAGTGCTTGACATATATTAATTATAGCCTAATGGTATTCATTTATCAAGATCATATAACTTTTCCTCTGCTCTGAGGATCTGCCTTATTGAGCCCTCTGGCAGATGGACGTGTTGACTACTGAAAACCCTGAGTGAGAAGGTGAGTCATTTTGGATGACCTCTATCTAGCAGGTTTATAAGGGCCTGGAAAGCTATGCCCATTATGCCAGTTTGAAATTAATTACGTTTCACTAGGACAGTAGGCTCCCGGGCACAGCTGACAAAGTGTGTTTAAAATCTGATTAGCTGTGGTGTGTTGATGATTGCGTGTTCAAATAAATGGACTTAGTATACTCACTGGATCAACCACCTCCACAATTTATTATTTTTCCTGGGCAGAAATTGAATGTAAAACCACATTAACATCACATTTGAGGTTATACATACTCACCAGTGAGGAAAACCAAAGAGATTGCTCCCCCAGCTATCATAACCCTGTCAGAGCATAAAGATATATATTTAAAGTGAACTATAAAACTTAATTCAAATCCACAGGAAAAAAAAATACCACATAGGCTCTTGAAAATCAGATTGAGATAAAATCAGTAAACCAACCACTATAATTTCCTGAGCATTACAAAAATCCCAGTCATTATTTTAGATCCAAATTTAACCTCACACACCCATTTACTTAATAAGAGATGCTAGGAGTTCTCTCGGAAAGGTCTAGTTCAATTTAAGGTGACAGAGGAATTTCCGGTGGGCAGCAAGGTTTGTTCTCATTTCTTTAGTTAATATCACAGATGGGTAAAATGAGAGTTTATACCTAAGTGAATAATTGGAAATTATGTAAAAGGATAACCAAAGAGTAGCTACTTTCTACTTTAAAAGTTCAGGGGCACTTGGGTGGCTCAGTCGGTTGAGTGTCCGACTTCAGCTCAAGTCATGAGTTCGTGGTTTATGGGTTCGAGCCCCGCATTGAGCTCTGTGCTGACAGCTCAGAGCCTGGAGCCTGCTTTGGATTCGGTGTCTCCCTCTCTCTCTGACCCTCCCCTGCTCATGCTTGTCTCTGTCTCTCAAAAAGAAATAAACATTAAAAAAAATGAAAAAAAAAGTTCAAAGTTCATTAGACTTAAGAAATGAAAATTTTCAGATACCCAGAAGGCTAACACTAAGTGATACATTATCTAAGTGTTTTTATATGTATCATATTCTATGCATCATGAGAGCAAAATTCCTTAAATCTTGAGTATAAAAGTAACTTGTTAGGTTTTGAACACACTACCATTGTGTCACAGTGGGAATTTCCCAAGTTGATTATAAAATATCATGGAAAAAAATTATAAAATACTCTCATAATGGATACTGGATTACAAAGTGATTTTTATAGACATTTTCCTTAAACTGAGGTAATAAATTCACAAGCATGGACGCTAAACACATCATAATGTTTTGGCTGTGAAGTGAGATTTATTTTAAATGTCCAATACTTGTGCCACTAATGGGAGCAATAAACCATGGTTAACAGCATAAAAGGGGCTAAACCCCATTGCTTGAAAAAGAAAGAAAGAAAGAAAGAAAGAAAGAAAGAAAGAAAGAAAGAAAGAAAGAAAGAAAGAAAGAAACTGAATCCTGAGGATTTAGAGGAAACTTCCTCAGGGGCACCTGGGTGGCTCAGCTAGTTAAGCATTGACTTTGGCTCAGGTCATGATCTTGTGGTTCGTGGGTTTGAGCCCTGCATCGGACTCTGTGCTGACAGCTCAGAGCCTGGAGCCTGCTTCAGATTCTGTGTCTCCCTGTCTCTCTGCTCCTCCCGGCTCTTCTCTCTCTCTCTCAAAAAATAAATAAACATCAAAAAAAAATTTTAGAGGAGCCTTCCTCATCAATTCAAAAGCTACATAGTAGGCACATCTCTCTGGAGATGGCAGGGCCCGGGATAAGAATATGGCAAGCATTTGCATATCCTGGATCACAAGAACATGTGGCTGGGTGTCTGGGGAAGCAGAGAGAAACCACTAACATACAACGCTTGAATACTCCTAGGAAGCAAGTGTCTCATGGGAGGGAAGGGAATGGGGCTGCCACTTTGTTCATTCGATCCAAAGTTCATGAAACATGGGGAGGACTGTGGTGACCCTGAGCAGTGCCAAATGGTACAGAAAGGCAGTAAGACCTGTGAAACTAAAATCACCACAGGGCAGAAAGATAAACTGGTGAGAGAGCCTATGCAATGAGCCAACTGCTGGGAAAGGGAGCAATGGCACTTGGGTCCATGAGACAGCACTGCTGTTGACGGCATGTTACTGGAACTGTTCTTAACACAGCCCTCTGGAGGCCAGCCTCATAGTCTGGAGAAGGTGATGAGATTATACATGTGGTAGCCTGTATAAGGATGTCTCCCTGTGTGCCCCATCTCCTGATATTCATACTTTTGTCTAGGCTCCTCCCACAGTGGTCTAGGATGGGTCTATATGGCCAAAAGAGTATGGCAGAAGTGAGGTCACTCCTGAGAGTGGGTAATAAAAGGCATCTTGGTTGCACTTTCTCTTTCACGGATCACCTGCTGTGCAAGACGCCAGCCGCCATGTCACGAGAGCCTTGTGAAAACATCCACAGAATGAGGAACTAAAGCCTTTTGCCCACAGCCATGTGGGTGAGCTTGGCAGAGGGTCCTCTAGCTTAGTCAGGCTTTTAGAGTACTGCAGTTCTGGTGACAGTGTGACCACACTTCATGAAAGATGGCCAGAACCACCCAGCTAAGCTGCTCCTACATTCCTGTCCCTTAGCAACTGTGTGATATAGTAATATTTGTCTTCAGTTGCTAGGTTTTGGGGTAATTTCTTATGCAATAATAGGTAACTAATACAGTCGCAATGCTCCACTTTGGGAGAGAAGGGGTTAGAAGCTACCTTCTTACTTTGCAAAACCACTAGAGCTTGAGCAGGAATCTCTACCAGCAGCATCAGCAACATCAGAGCTGGGGTTGCAGAATCAGACACATCACCTCAGACATGAGTGACAAAATTAGCCCTAATAACATGAATTCATCCTGAATGTCGTTTTGTTATATAGACAGGGGAGAGAGAGGGAGAAAAGGAGGGAGTGAAGGAGCAGGGGAGAGAGAGAGAGAGAAAAAAAAAAAAACCAATTATCACTACAACAAAAAAGCTACCAGATGGGTAAGGTAATTCCACTACAGCAAATGAGATGCTTCCAGAATTTCTCAGTTTGTACTTTGCCAAATTTCATAGTATAGAAAATCTATGAGAACTATTTGTATACTAAAAAGAAAATACAGTACGTTAATATCTTAGCAATGATGAGATAAAGAAATAATTCTGTATATGATGTCCAATAAAGAAAAAATGACTAATCCTGTATTCAAGGAAACTACTTCAGTTTCTTCCCTAATTTCTGGCATCATGCTCCATAAATGTCTCTACATAGAGATTTGAAAAATATCGAACATCTCACTGAGCAATATTTTCCAGCATAATGAATTCAATACACCTCACTTATTTTTCTAGTTGGATATACTGTGAATCACTGATTTGGGATTAAAAATCTAATCAACATAATGACTGTGAAGTTGGCAATTGCCTGGAATCTTTTCAAACTTTAAAGGCTATGAAGCTGGGGTGCCTGGTGGCTCAGTCGGTTAAGTGACCTACTCTTGCTTTCAGCTCAGGTCATGATCTCATGGTTCGCGGGGTCAAACCCCTTTGCACTGACAGTACAGAGTCTGCTTGGGGTTCTCTCGCCCTCTCTCTCTGTCCCTCTCCTGCTTGAGCTCTCTCCCTCTCAAAGTAAATAACCATTAAAAAAATAATAAATGCAGTGCCCCTGGGTGGCTCAGTCACTTAAGTGCCCGACTTAGGCTCAGGTCATGATCTCACAGTCTGTGCATTTGAGCCCCACACTGGGCTCTGTGCTGACAGCTTGGAGCCTGGAGTCTGCTTCGGATTCTGTGTCTCCCTCTCTCTCTGCCTCTTCCCCACTCGTTCTCCCTCTCTCTTAAAAATACATAAACATTAAAAAAATGAAGGCTATGATTCTGCAAAGAATATCAAGATGGGCCACTAGACAGAGATGTCAGGAAGCACAGGTCACTGGTTCTTGCCCCGCTTCCTCTGCTGATAATGGAAGAAATGCAGGAGATACCAACAGTCTGTGGGAAGGTGCTCTGCGGAGCAGTCTGATGCTAAGCACCCAAACAAGAAACAGGGCAGCTGTGATTGAATGAACACATGAACAAACTCTCTTCGAGCACATGATGGATGTCAGGCATTGTGCTGGGTACTTTTTATTTTTATTTTTTTAATGTTTGTTTATTTTTGAGAGAGAGAGAGAGAGAGAGAGAGAGAGAATGCGAGTGGGGTGGGGCAGAGAATCCCAAGCAGGCTCCGCACTGCCAGCATGAGCTGGACACAGGGCCTGAAGTCACAAACAATGAGATTGCGACCTGAGCCAAAACCAAGAGTCAGATGCCTAACCGACTGAGGCCCCCAGGTGCCCCATACCCGGTGCTTTCACATCTCAGGGAGTCTTCCTGACAACTCTGTGAGGGACATCACTGCAAACTGTACATCTGAAGAAACTAAGCCTCCCAAGGTCAAAGAGGTAAAATTTAAAAATCCAAATGACATAACTGTATACTGATTATTCTTTTGACAAATATTTACCATGCACCTATTCCGTGCATGCCTCTATCGTTATAGCTTTCTTCCCAGAGTATAATAACTGTCTAACTTCCAGTCTGATTATAACTCCTTAAATTCAGGAATTGGGGTCTATACCTGCTCTTTACCTAACAAATGCCTGGCACATACCTAAGGACTCAATAATTTAAATTTGTTAATAGTAAGAAAACAAAAACAAAAACTAAGTGTTACATTGGCTTTATTTTTCTGCTAGGTAGATAGGCTGCCAGATCTCAAAGAAAGACTGGTAAAGAAAAGGGGCATCCTAAAAAAGATGTTTTGGCATTACTTTATTTGAAGAGGCTTTTATTAATGTTAAAAAAAATTATTGGTGTAGTTTATATTTCATTAGTTCAAGATGCTTTAATAAAAGAAATCATTCATACTAATGCGGGAGATTTGATATAAAACAAATGAGAATGTGGGTGGGGAGGGAGAAAAGGCATTCTATTGTAATAGGAAAAAGGAGAAATGAAGGAGACTTGTGAAAAAGCCATTTCTATGCTGTTAACTAAATTCAGAGGATAATAACTTGATGTAATATATATGACCCTCTAAAGTGGCATTTGCTTGCAGTCTGAATTCAACAGGCTGTAATGCATTATTTATTCACAAATTACTGCAAAGCTGGCTCTGGTTCCTAAGACATTGTCTAGACTCCCTAGACTCCTCTAACGCTGTATGGCAGGCTAGAGGCTACAGCTATTTTTAAAAACTCTCCTTTTCCTCTAAGGAAAAAAAAAAAGGTCTCCTAGAGTTATTTGAGGCCAAATTAGTTAAAAGGTGGGGTTGGGGGGACAAATGAGGTTCTTTCCACTCATTAGTACAACTGTCATTCTTTAAAGCCCTCATTCTTTATTTTAAAATGTCCACAAATCCCCAAGACCATAATTCTGAAAGGCATCCTCAGCTGAAGATGGCTAGAAGGAGAAAAATGAAAAGATCTACTCAGAGACCCTACACATCATTTAGCCCAAACTTCATTCTGAGTGTGAGTCAGAGGTCAAATTTGATCTGCTTATAGGCCCAGCTAGCTCTTGGGAGAAATCTGGAGAAAGCCTCTCTTCTCTTATTCTGCCTTATGCTTTTCTTCTGTTTCTTAATTATCTCCATGGACCTGGACCTCCTCAGGTCCCTTCACCAACATGAGAACACCTTGGAGACACATTAATTTAAGGCTGGTTTGGGACAGACTTGATAAGAAAGGTCATTTTCTCTGTCACCCTTTCCTGGCTCCAGTCCCAGTGATAACTCAGTGCTCCCCTGCCTCTTATTTATCCTACAGCCAGAACAAAGTGCGAATAAAAATCAACCACCCTATTCCTCAGATAGAATGGATTTTTGGTTAGAGCTGACTCAAATATTGCCTTCTCTGGGAAAGCTTCCCTGAGCAGTCTCTTGCACTCCTCACAAACTGATTTACATGTTCCCTTTTATATTCCCATTGCACCATATCAATATGTCTGGTACTGTACTTACAACACTGTGCAAGAATCATCTCACCTTTGTAAGCTTCTGCGGAGAACGATGTTTTGTTCATCTTAGTATCTTGAGCATTTAGCCTAGCTCCCGGAAAGCTAGTGTAAGTTATAAGAGCAGACCCTAAAGGCAGACTGCCGGGAATAAAATCTCAGCTCTTCCTCAGGCAAGTTACTTAATCTCTTTGTGCCTCAGTTGCCTTGATTGTGAAGTATGGGTAATTATAATACCAACCTCATAGCTTTGTGGAGATTAAATGGAATAATGTAGATAAAAAAACTCAGAATAGGGCCTGGCTCAATGGTAACCTCTCAAGAAATGTAGTATTTTGATTTTACGTAGTATGTCCACAAACTTTTGTTAAAAAACAGTTGATGTTGCTAGAGGTCTACATCCAAGACTGCTGTGGCTAGAAGAGTGTGTATAGACGAAACCCTGAACTATGAGTTCACATAATCAACTCCTTTCATACTACTTCTCATTTCACTATATTGCATTCAACAATATGGTAAGTATTCTGCGTGTGTGAAACTAAAAAAAGTATCACTGCGTTCTGAATTCCAAACAATTGACCTATGAACTTTTGGTTCATTGGTATACAGCTTATTCATAAACTGAAAAGCTCCTGTGTTCTACTAAAAGACGGTTGATAAGACTATATGAATGATATACTGAGGAACAATTTCCACGGGAGAAAGATCAAATCTTCATGATTTATATGAGCTCCTTTTGTCTTGTACCCAGTTTAAAATCAACTTAGAATGTAAAGTTAAAGATACTGATGAGAGGAAAATCTTTGAGACCGCCCCAGTATTGCAAAGGTATCACTAACATATTGACTTTGGAATTGCAAAGCTATCTGCAAATCAAAGAAAAATATCAGTTTTCTGCGCTTTAATGATTAATCCAAAAGGTCAGATGCAGAAGTGCCAATTAATGCCTTTATTTTTCTTTTTTTTTAAAATGTTCATTTATTTATTTTGAGAGAGAGAGAAAGAGAGGCAGAGAGAGGGAAAGAGAGCATCCCAAGCAGACTCCACGCTGTCAGCACAGAGTCCAACATGGGGCTTGATCCCACAAACCATGAGATCACAACCTGAGCAAAAATCAAGAGTTGGACCCTTAACTGACTGAGCCACCCAGGTGCCCCAGAGAGAGCACACAAGGGAGAGGGGCAGAGAGTCTTAACCAGGCTCCACATTCAGTGCAGAGCCTGACTTGGAGCTCTCCATCCCACAACCCTGAGATCAGGCCCTGAGCTGAAATCAAGAGTCAGATGCTCAACCGACTGAGCCACCCAGGTGCTCCTTAATGCCTTTTAAAAATCATGCCTAGAATCATGTATTTTAAGCAACAAAGTATCACTCTTAAAAATTTTTCCTTGGGGCGCCTGGGTGACTCAGTAGGTTAAACATCTGACTATTGGTTTTGGCTCAGGTCGTGATCTCACAGCTTCATGGGATCTGGCACCACAGAGCCTGCTTGGGATGCTCTCTCTCTCCCTCTCTCGTTGCCCCTCCTCCACTCGTGCTGTCTCTCTCAAAATAAATAAGCTTAAAAAAAAAACCCTTTTTCCTTCATTCTCCAAAAGATATGAAACAAAAAAGCACTGTTTTATATACTTTTTACAGAATAATTATCAAGGTTGCATTTACAACATCAAGAGAGCTTTGTATCACCATGCACATTCTACCATAGTTAGTATTTTCAGCCTGATTCTACAGCCAGAGAACCTATAAGTGACAAATGATAGCAAACTTGAATTACAGGGCGTAAATGGAACTGCAAGAAATAAATCAGAGTTTGGCTTTGGGTTTTACATATCTTTACCCTGTTAAACTAATTCACCCTAAGAGCTAACTTGATCTCATCAGAGCAAGATACTGGACCTACTTCATGATGTATGGTAAGAGAGAAATATAATTAGCTTTAAAAAGTGTTCACATCAAGTCATGGGTGACTGACTTCTAAATAATTATTGAGGGCAATTAAATTTTCATTTTATTATTTTTATATATTTCTATTTTTTTCAATTAATGATTATTTCCTAATGCATCCCTTGGTGTCCCAGGCGAAGTAAGACTAGTAGGTTGGATGGATCATGTTACTAATCCAATGTGTTATTTTTATAAAAGAAACAGATGTCTGGATTTAAGAAATAAGAAAAGGGGGGAGCCCAGGTGACTCAGCCAGTTAAGCTGATTTTGGCTCAGGTCATGATCTCATTGTCATGAGATTGAGCCCCACTTCGGGCTCCACACTGGGCGTGGGGCCTGGTTAAGATTCTCCCTCTTCCTCCTTCACCCACTCATGAAGCAAGAAATTAAAGTATTTTGTACGGTTAAAGTAACATCTGAGAAAATAATGCCTGTTATGGCTTTTTTTCTCTTCAAAATTTTATAAGGGTAAAGTAGTTCATTCATGCTAAGTACTTTAAATTTTTCAGAAAAAATGAACTAGTAATTTTTTTTATTGCAACCCAAATAGGAAAGTTACAATTGTTCTATAGTGGGGATTGTTACCTCAATAGGTTTTTATATTTAACCTTTAAACATATACTTGGCTCCTTAAAGTTATTAATGCCTAAAAGAGACAAGTACTGTTTAATAACCCATTTAATGATTTCTGGAAAATTCAGGCTTTCAACATCTAAGGATGGAAGAAGAAATATAGATTTATTATTATCCACATTCTGTTTTGTAGTGGCAAAAGTTGAAGAATAAAATTAAAAGAAACCCGATTGAACAGATCTCATTTCATTTCTTAGATTTAATTAAATCAAGAGTCAATTCTCATCTCTGAGTTTACGTAAGAGTCAGTTTCCCAGAAGAAAGAAAACAAAACAAAACTGGTATTAGAATGAAAAGAAATCTGCTTTGCCAAGAGTGTTCTAGTTCCAAAAAGTGTTTGATTGAAAGCCTTCTTGCCTTCGGGTCTTCTGCAAATCTTTTGGCCAGGAAAAGAGCTGATGTTTGTCTCTTAATATGGTCCTCTGCATCAGAGCAAGACAGATTTAATTCTCCTTTAGCACTTTAGACGGGTGAGTACAAAGATGTCAGCCTAATGATATAAAGAGTAGGTGATCTGGAATTTCCTTAGGCACTTTTAATCATGTAGCCATAGGTATAATTTTTTTTTTAAGTTTCTCAATACTTAAATTAATACTCTTTTTTTTTTGTCTTATGAGAATAATTAGCATTGTTCTTTATGTACCCCTTTTATTTTCTTCTTGGCTGAACAGATTTGTTAACTTCAATATTTTTTTTTCCCTAAAGACTGGGAATATAAGACTGTCACTGTTATCCTTTGAACCGTATACAATTTGCCTTCAGATAATTGACACTCATGCCTTCTTAAAATGCAATAATCTGATTGGTTATGCAATAAGCATGTGAATCCCAAAAGTTTATACAAAAAGATTACAGACTGGAATTCTATTAGATGATGCTTTTTCAGTTTTCTTGTATATTCTGGGGTTGGCCTCTTCCTTCTTGAATAAATTAGTTTTTGCTTTTCTTTGACATAATGACAGCTCCTTTCCCCCCTCCCCCCAAATTAAAATTAATTATACTCTTTCAAAGAGTTCTCTATTACCTTTCATTTTTGACTGACATCCTACTTACTGTAGTCCTCAAGAAATCAATGAATATATTAATTGGAATTAGACTTGGCACCTGTCTCTAAGGAACTCAACTCAATAGTTCCTCATAGCCTTAGATGGAATTTTTTAATAACTTCAAAAAAGATTTTTGGAAAAACCCAACTGTGTATTCTTAAGTCGTTCCTTCAAACCCATGTTTTTTGAGTTTCCAGACAGAAAAATAAGGATAGAGTAAAACAAACCTGATCAGAATTAAGAGCATTAAAACATTTTTAAAAAATCTAACAAGTTAATGATTGTTATAAAAAGAAACTAAATGGCTAGTTTAGGTAATATAAACACAAAAGAACAGTGTTCTTAGTCATAAGACTCAATTTGAGGGGCCAAAGAACTAGGAAAATATGGTGCTAAAAAAGGTTGACCATATATTCAAGAAATATGGCCTTTTCCTGTTCCTAAAATTCAGAACATTTAGTTTTTCTTTAGAGTTCCAAGTAAGTCAGGCATAGAAACCTCACCTCAGACGAAAACGAGTAATAACCAGATAAAGAACAGATGGTTCAGTCTGAAAGACTGAGTTGGAGTTCTGGCTCTATTATTTAATTGCTCTGTTACTTTTATCTTTTTGAGTTTCAATTTCTACATCTGTAACACGGATATAATACCACTAAACATACTAGGGTCGGCAAGATTTAAAATAAGGCCATGTAGGGGTGCCTGGTTGACGGAGTCCATGGAGCATGCAGCAATTGGTCATGAGTTCAAGCTCAATGTTGGGGGTAGAGACTATTTAATAAATAAAAGTTTAAAAAATAAAATAAAATAAAATAAAATAAAATAAAATAAAATAAAATAAAATAAAATAGGGGCGCCTGAGTGGCTCAGCTCAGTTGGTTAAGCATCTGACTTCAGCTCAGGTCACGATCTCGCAGTAGTGGGTTCGAGCCTTGTGTCGAGCTCTGTGCTGACAGCTCAGAGCCTGGAGCCTGTTTTGGATTCTGTGTATCCCTCTCTCTCAAAAATAAATAAACATTAAAATAAAATAAAATAAAATAAAATAATATAAAATAAAATAATATAAAATAAAGGCATGTAATATACATAAACTACGTGGCTCATAGCACGCACTCAATGAATGGTTATGGACTTTCCCCTCTTCCCTGATCCCTCTGGAAATTAAACTTGACAGATAAATAGTGTTCTCTTCACTCTCAAAGCTACTGTAGTGAGAAAAAGATAGAAATAACTAAGTGGAACAATAAATCTCCTTGATCTGAAATTTTAAAGTAAATAAGTTCAGTTATGAAATAAAACTAGTAAGAGGTAAATAGAATGATGGAATTATAAAAACCCATATGAAAGTTAAGCTACTATTAATCATTTCCATTTTCCTCTTGGCTATGATGATGAGATTATGTTTCATACTCAGTGAAGGGAGAAATTACCCATACTTTGAAAAGTAATATTAAAAGCGTTTCATAAAAACAAACTTTGCTTCCATTTTCCAGAAGTTTTATCAGAAAAGTATTTCAACACAGGACTTTTCAGTCATTCATTTGAGGTGACCTGTTTAAATGCCTACTATGCGCCAACTGTGGCAGTTGGCAGTGGCAGAGGACATGCAGAGAAGGTGAAAGAATACTTATTAAAGGTATAGTACAGGTCAGCTGGTATCAGGCACATACCACTGTATCTGTTTGCTAGGGCTGCCTTACCAAAATACCATCAGCTGGGTAAACAAACAATGCAAATTTACTTTCTCACAATTCTGGCGGCTGCAAGTCTAAGATCAAGGTACAGGCAGAACAGGTCTCCTCTGAGGCTTCTCTCCTTGGCTTATAGTTGGCTACCCTCTTGCTGTTTCTTTACGTAGTTGTTCCTCGGTGCATGCGCACCCCTGGTGTCTGCATGTCAATAAATTTCCTCTTCTTACAAAGACACCAGTAGGACTGCATTAGAGTCCACCCTAATGGCCTCATTTTAACTTAATCACCTCTTTAAGGACCCTATTTCCAAATACAGTCACATACTGAGGTACTGGGGATAAGAGCTCCAAAATAAGAATTCTGGCGGAATACAATTCAGCCCATAAGAAACACGATCTCATTTAACCATTGCCCTGTTTGACAAATGAGGGCCTAGGCTCAGAGACAATCACTCACTCAATAAATGTCACAGAGCCAGAAAGCGGTGGAAATGAAATTTTAATTCAGGTCTCATTATGAGAGCACCAAAGGTATGTTCTTTCTTCTATTTACACTTTCTCAAAGAATTACAAGTCTAACTGGAGGGGCACCTGGGTGGCTCAGTCAGTTGAGTGTCTGACTCTTGATTTTTTGTCTCAGCTCATGAGCTCACAGTTTGTGGGATCCAGCCCTGCACTGGGCTCTGCACTGACAGTGCAGAGCCTGCTTGGGATTCTCTCTCTCCTTCTCTCTTACCCCTTCTCCCTACTTGCACGCACTCTCTTTCTCTTTCTCTCTCTCAAAACAAATAAACATTGGAAAAAAAAACCCCAAATAGAGGAGGGCACCTGTCGGGATGAGCACTGGGTGTTGTATGGAAACCAACCTGACAATAAATTTCATATTACAAAAAAAAAAAAACCCCAAATCTAATTGGAAAGACAAAAAACTGACTTGTGAAACTTTAAATCTGGGAGTTATTGATAAGGAGGCACTTATTCACTGGACTCATACCATTACATGGAAAGAATGGATTCAGGATTACTAAACATTTATAGAATATTTATTACGTTAGGCTGGGTTCTTTCACAAAAGGGTCTACTGATTCCCTTACACGAGGAATTGCTGATTGGCAAACAGGAAGAGTCTTGATAGTCTTAGACCAAAATCTATAGATGATCCTAAGTCAATATCAAATACAAGAGAACTTCCACAATAAGTATCTTAGATACAACTATCTTTTAGATCTCCTTTTGTCTGTATTTGGGTGTAGGCTGTGTGCAGGCATACATGTATGAAATCCCTCATCTGCTTTGTAACATTCTACCTCATTGGTGATCCACATTGATAATCTACCTCACTGGTAATGTTAGTGGGCTTGGTTTCAGCTCTATAACTTCTCAGAGTGAAAGACAAAAGCCCCATGCTCTGTCTCTTGAGACTCTGACCTGTGTGTCCAGGAATGAGTGTCAGGCTAGGTTGTGGTCAGGCTGGCACCTGCTTCGTGCCCTTGATGACCCCAAACTGTTGTTTAAAGTTTGTTGAAAGTACCGTTGCCTGTATTCTCGAACTGCATTTTACGGATCTATAATTTATGTTAAATTGTAATTATATAATTGGTAAGTAATTTACATTCCCAGATTATGTTATAAAATTTCCAAAGAAGACCATTCCAAAGAAAACCATGCATACTGGGGAATAAGGCATATGCCTAGAATCCTAGTACATACCAAAATGTACTAGGTCTGATACACAAAAGTTATCAGACTCCTGAAAGATGATGTGAAAGATGTCCTCTCTATACCAGCAGGAAAGAAACGGAGAGAGGCAACCATGGAAAAGTAACTAAAATATATGGGGAGACTAAAGGAAGCTAACAATTATTTCAACATGATCTGTTTATATGGATTACTCTCAACTTTGACTCCACTTCTCTGGTGATAATAATGCAAACTTCATAAAGGTAAGCTGCCTGTGTTTGTTCAATTCAGTATATAAACTCTCTTAAGCCTAGCCACTTCTTTGGGTTTTCATTTTCCTATGGGGGTTCCCAGGTGTGTGTTAAAATCCATGTGCTTTTCTCCTATTAATCTGCTCTATGTCAATTTGATTGTCAGCTCCAGTCAGAGACTCTAGGACGGTAAAGTTTTGCTTCCCCTGCTCTCTCTCTCTCTATGTGTGTGTGTACACACACACACACACACACACACCACTTCCCACTTACTATAGGGGACAAGAACTGTTCTCAAGCAGGCTGAATTGTAGAGATCCATTAGTTTTTTGTTTTTATGAGGGAAATTCTTTGAATATCAATTACATCATTTTTAAAAAACAATTACTAAAGCGCATTTCAAGGTTTGATCTGATTTTTAGTATTATCTACACTTCTTTCTTAAAGTATGAACATTCGACAGTGTTCTTATCAATACTGGGAATTCGGTTGTGATTTTTCAAACTGTCTCAATTGAGTTGAGTGGGTAAGAGGTGGGAGTAGCATTATCAGACTCTTAGAGAAAAATGGAAGAGCAGCTGAAGAAGTAATATACATAGTTTAAAAACAAAGCAGTGCTTTTCTCCAATACTTAAATGTGTTTTTAGTCAGAGTAGTTTGATGGTTTCAAATTTCAAATGAATATTAAACATGTTTTTTAAAAAAACAGGTTGAGAAATACCATCTCAGGGAATTTTTACAAAATCTGAAGAAATGAGGTTTCAGTTTTTCCACAAAAAAGTGCATTAGGAGACACTTAATGAATATTTTGAATTGAATAGACTTAGTAGCCAATTAACTCAAAATACACTTAATTCAATAAGTAAACACACAGAGAAAGGTAATGTCCTTATAGAATTGTTTTTGGGAACTGAATAGCACGATGGTCTAAACCGTGAGTGGAAAAGTAAATCTCCAAGCACCGTATGACATTTTTCCAACTCCGAGCACTTGTATTTTTATTCTGACATTTTGGGTTTCCAGCAGTTTTTACCTTGGTAAACTTTCAAAGAAAGATCTACTTATGATCCCCCCTCCACCTCTGGTGCCTTCTACAAAATAACATAAAACTGGGGATACGTGGTCAGGGTGAGCACTGCTCTGGCCCCTGAATTTTTCCTTCCTCAAGCTGAGTATCCAAAGACAACTAAGATTTTCAGTTTAGAGTGTTTTGGCTTTCGGTCCCAGAACCACCTCACTCCAAGACTTCTTCACAGAACATAATATTTCCCAACTGTTATCTGGTTCAAACCAATCAGTTCTCACAGCTGGAGACAGAATGAAAGAATGTCTATAGTGCAGGCCTCCCCAGCCCAGAGGATCTAAGTGCATATGTGAGGGACAGTGCCCTGATCCCCTGAAGCCCAGGGATACCTACCTCTAGTTTCAGAACATCATGCTGAAGTTTACGCTGAAATTCAAGGAAGTTTTTGATTGTCAGCTTTCCCTTAAGATCAGCTCCAAAGAAGTAGGTCGTGAGGGCTGAACACAAGCCAGACTTGAGGGTGTTGCCGGTAGTAGGACGATCTCTGTGACGCATACCCATACTGGTTTGGGAGCGAATGATGCTCTGAACCTAAAAGAGAAGCAAACCCCCATCCAGAAAAACATTACAAAGTAGAAAAATATATAAAAGTAAGAACAAGATGGGGCACCTGGGTGGTTCAGTTGGCTGAGTATCTGACTCTTGATTTCAGCTCAGGGCATGATCCCAGAGCTGTGGGATCAAGCCCTGCTTTGGGCTCCGTGTTGAGCACAGAGCCTGCTTAAGATTTTCTCTCTAAAAAAAAAAAAGATCTCTTTCTCTCTACCCACCTCCATCTGCCCCTCTTCCTCGCTTCCATGCACTCTCTAAAATTTAAAAACTTTTTAAAAAAGTAACCAACTATTGATTTGTCTACCCTCTGCTACAATTGTATTTTAATGCTCACAACAATCCTATAAGTCTTATGACTATCCTCTTTTTATAGATGAGGAATTCAAGGCACATAATACTTAACGCTTAATAACTTGTTCAAGGTCAAGTAGTTGGCAAGGAGCAGAACCAGGATTCAAACATACGCCTCACACCTTTATCATTGAGATGCTCTTAAAAACCTCTCTTCAGAAAAGAGTATGCATTTGTTTTTGAGGCTCAAAACCCCTCACACAATACTAAAATAATCATTAACTTCACAGTAATACAGTCCATATCTCAGGAGACTTTTAAAAACTTCACGCTTCTCACTACTGACTCTCCAGTTATGACAAAAGGCAGCACAGCTACGGGCAAATACTGACATCTAAGAGAGAGAACACATTTATTAGAATGATAAATGAAATACAAAGTTGATAGAAAATAATTCCTCAAGAAAAGCTGGAGAATTTTTAATCTTTGAGAAGTTTTAAATGAGCTTTTTGAGAAAGAATAATTTCTGGAACTAGCAACCATGGTTTAACTATATAAATGAGCTTTATGAAGCAAGTCTATGATTGTTATAGTTTTTTTCTTTTCTTTCTTTCTTTCTTTTTTCTTTTTAACTTGTTCCTGTATTCTTTTCTACCTCTTCACAAGCTAAAAGAGCAACAATTCAAAATAATTAAAATTGGGATATGTAAAGATAAATAACAAAAGTATGTTATATAAATAACCAATACATACAGCTTTGTGGATGATGGTTTTTAAATGGCCAAATTAGAAAAGCAGAACACTTAAAAACTTAAGAGTTGTAACAACAGATTTGTCTTAGTTAAATGTCTCATTTATTTTATTTATTATGTGTGATCATAAAGAAGGTTTAAGACAATTTAAGTCTGTGGCTCTATAAAGAGTGAAGTAGTATAACTAGACAAGGAGTCAGGAGACATGGGGTCTGATTCTGTTGTTCTGCAGTGAGAAAGAATTTATGCAGGTTATTTAAACTCTTTGGGTCTTAACTTTTCTCATTGGAAAAGTTCATGGTTAGAGTACATTATCCCTAAGTCTCCTTGTAACTCTAGGTTAGTAACATACATGCTATTGATATGATTTCTTCAGGGTTCATGTTTTATCATGGTAATAAGATTAGCTGACAGGGGCGCCTGGGTGGCTCAGCTGGTTGAGCGACGGACTTCAGCTCAGGTCATGATCTCACAGTTTGTGAGTTCGAGCCCCGTCAGGCTCTGTGCTGACAGCTCGGAGCCTGGAGCCTGGAGCCTGCTTCGGATTCTGTGTCTCCCCCTCTTTCTGTCACTCCCCTGCGCATGCTCTGTCTCTCTCTCTCTCTCTCTCAGTAATAAATGTTAAAAAAAATTAAAAAAAAAAGATTAGCTGACATTTGTTTCTTATACACATGGAGATTTGAAAGACAGGTATACAATGGATTTTTCTTTTTTTTTTAATTAAAATTTTTTTTAATGTAATTTTTTATTTTTTAAAATTTACATCCAAATTAGTTAGCATATAGTGCAACAATGATTTCAGGAGTAGATTCCTTAGTGCCCTTTACCCATTTAGCCCATCCCCCTTCCCACAACCCCTCCAGCAACCCTCTGTTTGTTCTCCATTTTTATGAGTCTCTTCTGTTTTGTCCCCCTCCCTATTTTTATATTATTTTTGTTTCCCTTCCCTTATGTTCATCTGTTTTGTCTCTTAAAGTCCTCAGATGAGTGAAGTCATATGATATTTGTCTTTCTCTGACTAATTTCACTTAGCATAATACCCTCCAGTTCCATCCACGTAGTTTCATTCTTTTTGATTGCCGAGTAATGCTACGTTGTGTGTATATATATACCACATCTTCTTAATCCATTCATCCATCAACAGACATTTGGGTTCTTTCCATACTTTGGCTATTGTTGATAGTGCTGTTATAAACATGGGGGTGCATGTGTCCCTTGGAAACAGCACACCTGTATCCCTTGGAGAAATACCTAGTAGTGCAATTGCTGGGTCGTAGGGTAGTTCTATTTTTAATTTTTTGAGGAACCTTCATACTGTCTTCCAGAGTGGCTGCACCAGCTTGCATTCCCATACAATGGATTTTTCAATTGTTTAGGTTGAAGATTTTTAGACTTTAAATTGAATCCAAGATAATCAGAACATTTTTAGGGGGGCCTGGGTGGCTCAGTTGGTTAAACATCCGACTCTTGATTCTGGCTTAGGTCAAGATCTCGTGGTCAGCCCCACATATGGCTCTGTGCTGGGTGTGGAGCCTGCTTAGGATTCTCTATCTGCTCCTCCCCTGCACACACTCTTTCTCTCAAAAGAAAAGAATACTTTTCATCATTGTCTTGAAGGCAATACACAATTCACTTTATCTGCCTAATTGTAAGAAATGAAGAATTTTTAGTAGCAGTGAACCAGAATTGAAAATCTGCATCAGGACCTGCCATGATTTACATTTTGCCTGTGGCTATAAATATTGCAGCTTATATCCTTTCTGTGGTGGAAATTGTGTATATCAGCTTCAAAAGTGTGGTGCTGAGAATGTGTGTGTAAGTGATCGGGAAAAAGGAATGTTTTTAGGTAAACTTAACTAGCTGATGCTATATCATCTTTTCATTAGTGATTAATAATAGCATAGTCTAAATACTATGTTATTATATGTAAACTATTACTAAAAATAGGCATTCTTTAAAAATTTTTTTTTAAAAAGTATGTATTACTAGATTTTGTGTGGGGGCATGGTGACAGAATGTTTTGTCAGAATTTCTCAGTTGGGAAATCTTTTCTTAAAATATTTTTATTTAGATAATTTGTTAAGGGTATAACATGAGAATCAATCAAACATCAATTCAACTTGTCATGTGAATGCTTACTATATGCTATATGATGTGGAGAAAATAAAAAAAATTTAAAACATGATCTCTTAAATAAAATTTCATTCTTTTTCTTCTGTCTCATAAATGAGTTATTACTTCTCATACTTTCCTACTAAAAAAACCCATTTCTGTCATGGCACTGGGTGAATAGAGCCCAAACAGTTATGAGGTTTTTGTTTTTAAGTTTATTTATTTATTTTGAGAGAGAGAGTGTGTGTGTATGTATGTGTGTGTGTGTGTGTGTGTGTGTGTGTGTGTGTGCGTGTGTGTGCGTGCATGAGCGAGGGAGAAGTGTTTACCTTTTGGAAACCTGCTCTGAGATTTTAAAAAGTCCTGGCTGCTGTTAGTAAGGAAGCAAGTAGCAAAAAATATTACAGATGCACCCATAATGACACTTGATTTTGCCAAGGTCTTCCAGTAGAACACAAAGTTAGAGAGGAGTGTAAGGGTAAGATACTTAGATGTTTTCAAAATACATTACTAGTAATATGAAATTTGACATATTGAATTCTTCCATTTGCCACCAGAACAAACTGACAATGAGGACTATTTAAAAGAAATGCTCAACTCTAAAAAGAATGGTAGCAGTAACACTTTTCACTACAGAATAACCTCCTGCTTTCCCACACCATTAACATTGCTCCTCTTCCAAGACACATATTCATGTGGAAAAACTTGTCAGCTTTTGCCAGGGCCAGGAAAGGCAAAATAGAGCATGTCCTAATTCGTTAATTTGTTAATTGTAAGCTCATATGATATCCTGAAGATGGACCCATAAGTCTGGCCATTCTTTTCTTTAACATCTGCAAACTGCAGAATTCCTTAGCCTTAACCACAGTTTCTGCTCAATATCTTAAAACTGGTCTCAGTCCCATCTGTGACTCTTCTCCTCAGGGTTAAGGGTGGGTGCTAGTCATTAAAATCTGGAATGTCATCATAAGAATAACCCCAGCAGTCTTTGGATACATAGTAGGCAGTGTGAAGGTGGTAAAATCCTGGCAGGAACACCAGGATGCCAATGATCAGGACAGGAACACCTGGTCTGTCGCCTCTTTGCTGATATAGCCTGCCAGTAGGGGGGAAACTACGATAATGCGAAAGGTGCCAATCAGAAACAGCCTTACATGGGATCTTAGGAGGGTTCTTCTTAAACTGAAGGTCAATGTAGCCATCGTCTGTGCTGGAGAGCTTTGAGTATTTCACTTTACTACTGGGGATTCCCATAGCCAGGTTGGTTTGAGATGGCATCATTAACACGCTGACACAATTACAGCTGGAGTGCCATGCCAGGCCACCCAAATGCTGGCAGTTAGCTCACTGTTGGCAGCAAAGGCGCCTGAGGTCTCACGGCACACCCCACCTAACTTGTGAACATTAATTCTAAGTAGACTGTGTATATTTAACAATTTATGTTGTACTCCCTAGAGCAACCACTATAAAAATAATGCAAAAAGGTACAGCTAAAAT
Source organism: Acinonyx jubatus (assembly GCF_027475565.1). Taxonomy (NCBI): domain Eukaryota; kingdom Metazoa; phylum Chordata; class Mammalia; order Carnivora; family Felidae; genus Acinonyx; species Acinonyx jubatus. The sequence goes on from NC_069393.1 coordinate 32,029,573, forward strand.
GCCGAACAAATTAAACCAGAATTCTGGATAAAATATTTAATCTCAAAAAAGGCAGGAACATAGAAGGGAGGAACAAAAATCAGAAAGGACAAACAAAACAAATAGCAAAAATGGTAGGTCTAATTCCAATTAAATCAGCAATTATGTTAAATGTCAATGGGCTAAATACGGCAATTAAAAGGCAAAGACTGTCAGAATGGATAAAAAACAAGAGCCAAATTACATTGTCTAGAAAAGATGTACTTTAAATAGAAAACACAGGTATATTTAAAGTAAATGGACAAAACAAAAAAGACATACCATGCAGATAGTAAGTATAAGAAGTCTGAATTACTATGTTAATACCACATAGACTTTAAGATAAAGTATTACCAAAGATAAAAAGTAACATTTCATAATTATAACAGGACCGATTCATGAGGAAGACAATAATCAGAAATGTGCAGAGAATTTCAAAATACATAAAGCTCAAATTGGCAGAATTAAAGAAAAACAAACAATTGACTAATTATAGTTGGAGATTTTTTTTAAGTTCACTTATTTTAAGAGAGACAGAGAGAGAATGCAAGCAGGGGAGGGGCAGAGAGAGAGAGAGAGAGAGAGAGAGAGAGAGAGACTGAGGATCTGAATGGGATCTATGCTGACAGCAAAGAGCCTGATGCAGGGCTTGAGTTCACAAACTGTGAGATCATGACCTGAGCCAAAGTCAGACGCTTAACCAACTGAGCTACCCAGGTACCTCTATATTTGGAGATTTTAACATCTCCCTCTCAACAACTGCTAGAATGACTAAGTTAAAAAAAATCCGTAAGGACAAAGAACATCTGAACAACACTATCAATCAACTTGACTAAATTGACATTTATAAAACACTGTGCTCAGTAACTGCAGAATATACATTCTTTAGTAAAACACACTGATGTGTTTAATAAAACACATCAGATACAGTTCTATAAAACCAGGCTCAATACATTTAAAAGGATTAAATCATGCAGAGGACTTTTCTGAGCACAATGTAATTAAATTAGATAATAAAGATAACTAAAAAAACAAAACCTCCACACTTGGAAATTAAACAATATACTTCTAAACAATTTATGGGTCAAGAAGGAAATCACATGTGAAACAGAAAATATTTCAAACTGAATGATAATGAAAATACAACACATCAAATTTGTAGGATGCTTCTATAGCAGTGCTTGAAGGGAAATGTATAGTATTAAATGCTTACATTACAAAAGAAAATTCTCAAAACAATGACCAGCCATGTTATCTTAAGAGACTCATAAAAGAGCATAAAAAACCCTAAAATGAGTAGAAGAAATGAGAGTAGAAATCAATTAATTAGAAAACACAAAAACCACTTGGGCTCTCTGTTGTACACATTTGAAACTAGTTTTTATTCCTTGTGAAGACAATATACTAGGGCGGGAGGGAGGGGAAAGTGGGTGATGGGCATTGAGGAGGGCACCTGTTGGGATGAGCACTGGGTGTTGTATGGAAACCAATTTGACAATAAATTTCATATTAGAAAAAAAAAGAAGAAGAAAACACACAAACTATAGAGAAAACTAATACAGCCAAAGTTGATTCTTAGGGAAAAAAACCAAAAAACAAAAAAAACAACTAGACCCTGAACAGCCAAAGAGATCTTGAGAAAGAAGAACTAGAGGCATTACACTCCCTGATTTCAAACTATGTTATAAGACTATAGTCATCAAAACACTATGGTATTGGGGCACCTGGGTGACTCAGGTGGCTCTTAATTTCAGCTCAGGTCATGATCTCATGGTTTCATGAGTTCAAGCCCTGAATTAGGCTCTATGCTGGTAGCATGAAGCCTGCTTGGGATTCTCAGTCTGCTCTCTCTCTGACCCACCCCCACTCATGCTGTCTCTGTCTCTCTCAAAATAAATAAATAAACTTAAAAAAAAAAATCACAGTATGGTATTGGTATAAAAACAGACACATTGATCAATGGAATAGAATAAATAAACAATAGAAATAAACCCTCACATATACGGTCAATTAATTTATGACAAAAGAGCCAAGAATATACAATGGAGAAAGGACAACTTCTTCAATAAATGTGTTCAGAAAACCGGACAGCTACATACCAAAGAATGAAACTGGGCCACTATCTCATACCACACACAAACATTAATTTAGTGTGGATTAAAGTCTTGAATGTAAGACTTGACACTATAAAACTCCTGGAAGAAAACATAGGTGGTAAGCTCCTTGACCGTGGTCTTGGTGATGATTTTTTTGGATTTAACACAAAAGCAAAGGCAACAAAAGCAAATATAATCAATTGGGCTGACAAACTAAAAAGCTCTTCGTGGCAAAGGAAACCAACAAAATAAAAAGGCAACCTACTGAATCAGAGAAAATATTTGCAAATCATATATCTGATAAAGGGTTAATATCCAAAATATATAAAGAACTCCTACAGCTCAATAACAAAATCCAAACATTCTGATTAAAAAATGGGCAGAGGATCTGAGTAGACATTTTTCCAAAGGAGGCATACAGATGACCAGCAGATGCATGAAAATATGCTCAAGATCACTCATCATCAGGGACATGGAAATCAAAGCCATAATGAGATAATACTTTACACCTATTAGAATGGCTATTATCAAAAGGACAAAAAATAACAAGCATTGGCTAGGGTGTGGAGAAAAAAGAACCCTTGTGCACTGTTGGTGGGAATGTAAATTGATGCAGTCACTATGAAAAATAGTATGGAGGTTCCCCCAAAATTAAAAACAGAACTATCATATGATTCATCAATTCCATTTTTGGGTATTTATAAGAAGGAAACAAAATTACTATTTTGAAGAGATATCTGCACCCATCCATGTTCACTGCAACATTATTTACAATAGCCAAGACATGGGAACAATCTCAGTTTCCACCAATGGATGAATGGCCAAAGAAAATGTGATATATATATACACAATGGAATATTATTCAGCCATAAAAGGAAGAAAATTCTGCCATTTGTAATAACATGGAATGGACCTTTGAGGTCATGAAGTCAGTCAAACAGAGAAAGACAAATACTGTATGATTTAACTTACATAGGAATCTAAAAAAAAAGTTGAACTCATAGATATGGAGAAGAGATTATTGGTTGACAGAGGTGGGGGGGATCCCCATGGGTGAAGGTGGTCTAAAGGTATAAACTTGTAGTTATAAGTAAATCCTGGGGATGCTATGTACAGCATGATGACTATATTTCACAAAACTGTATTGTATATTTGAAAGTTGCTAAGAGAGTAGATCTTAAAAATTCTCATCACAAGAAATATAATTTGTAACTATGTGTGGTGATGGATGTTAACTAAACTTATTGTGGTAGTCACTTTGCAATATATACATAGATCAAATCATTATGTTGTACACCTAAAACTAATACAATGTTATATGTCAATAATATCTCAATAAAAAATAAAATAGTGCAATGTAAAATAAAATAAGGGGATGAGCTGAATAGGTGATGAGGATTAAAGACTGCACTTGTTGTGATGAACACAGGGTGACATATGGAAGTATTTAATTACTATATCGTACACCTGAAACTAATTTAACATTGTATGTTAACTAACTGGGATTAAAATAAAAACTTAAAAAATAAAAAAAAAGGGGGGGGAAGAAAACTCAGTTTCTCAACTAAAGTCTGAATGAAAATAAAATTAGCCCTAACTCCCATTAAAGTAAAATAAAATATAATTTTAAATAAAAAAAAATTTTTTTTAATGTTTGTTTATTTTTGAGACAGAGAGAGACAGAGCATGAACAGGGGAGGGGCAGAGAGAGAGGGAGACACAGAATCTGAAACAGGCTCCAGGCTCTGAGCTGTCAGCATAGAGACCGATGTGGGGCTCGAACTCATGGACCGCGAGATCATGACCTGAACCGAAGTTGGACGCTTAACCGACTGAGCCACCCAGGCACCCAAAATAAAATATAATTTTAAAAATAACAAAATAAATTCTATTTATAATCATTTGGGACCACCTGGCAATACTAGTCAAGTGCAGGATTATGGAAAAGTGAAGGTATTAGATGGACACAGGGTTCAGATTTGAATAAATGTCTCCAGATATTTAAACATTTTGTTTCTGTGAATTTTTTATTTACAAATACATACCTCATACTTTCCCCCATTTCTTTCTTGCCATTTTCCTTATTTTAAATACAAATACTTTCTTCATATATACATACATGTGTATGTATATGTATACATATGCTTGTTTTGTTTTGAAACCATTCTGACAATCATAATCATTGTATCTAGAGAGATACCATGGCCCACCAATGATAGAAGTTTTATGGAAATGTAATCTCTTCCTAGGATTCATCAGAAACTGTACATCTCTGGCTTGAACATGCTATACTCAAAGGTATGGTACCATTTTTCCTTCTATTATAGAAATCCTTTCAGAACATATGTCATTCATCCTTATATTCTGGAACTGCCTGGCACAAAGGAGCTGTTTAATAAATGTTGACTAAACAGATGATTGAATATCCAAAACTTTTCCTCTCAGCATTATGACCTAATCCATGTTGGGGAATCAGAACAACTTTGACCTTCATCATATGCTCAAATAATTCCTTACATTTAGGGTGAAAACAAACAAAACCCACTTACTCAAAGTGAGGATGATTTTTTTACGTGATGGATTAGGTACTTCAAAAATTGGATTGCATCTGAGTATGCTGACCAGGACCAAAATAACTCCAAGGCACATGAAAAGGTGTTAAATATTAATGTACACAAAGGAACTTTCCAGGGAAACTTGCCTGTTCAAACTCCTCCATGTCTACTTCTCCATCTCCGTTCAAATCAAACATCTTGAAGGCAATTTCAAAATTTCTCTGAGGAGCTGCAGGGAGTAAGGAAGGAAAGAATGGGAGTTAAGGAGGAGGAGAGAAGGGGGGGGAAATATTTAGAAGGCATTAACTAAAAACAAAAAATCATTCCTTTAAGAAAAACAGAGAGTTAAACATTAAAATTTATTTATTTATTTATTTATTCATTTATCTATCTATCTATCTATCTATCTATCTATCTATCTATCTATTTACTGAGAGACAGAGAGAGCATGAGCAAGGAAGAGGGGCAGAGGGAGGAGAGAAAATCTTAAGCAGGCTCCACGCTCACACAGAGCCTGATGTGGGGCTCAATCCTCCAACCCTGGGATCATGAGCTGAGCCAAAATCAAGAGTCCATAGGGCATCTGGGTGGCTCAGTCTGTTAAGCATCTGACTTCGGCTCAGGTCATGGTCTCACAGTTCACAGGTTTGAAGCACAGAGCATACTTCAGATCCTCTGTCTCCCTCTGTCTGCTCCTCCCTTGTTCTCTCTCTCTCTCAAAAAAAAAATAAACATTAAAAAAAAAAAAAAGGAGCCGGATGCTCAACTGACTGAGCCACCCAGGCACCCCAAACACTAAATGTAATATCAGGTGTAATATCAGAATGCCACCATATTTATCCAGATCAATCTTGTAGCGATACTCCTTAAAACCAAAAGAGAAATTTTACTATGGCCAGTAAAGATAGCGCTTGTCTCTTTGTGTTTCAACACCAATCTAAATGCTTCAGCTTTGCTTTCTTAGAAACCATCCTCTTAACTGTATAATATTAATGTGCTGTTACTTAAATGTAGCATTATTTATCTGGGCATGAACGTCTGCTTGGGGTGAGACATATTGTGGCAAAGTAAGAGATTGAAACTCTAAGTCTTTGTCTTGCCTTTTTAAAGCCAGCTAGATTTCTAGTTTGTTCTTTCTAGTCTCTCCATTGTAAGTGCAATCGCGAGTTCAGTGGATGTCATTCAGCTATCAGGTTATTTTCTATACTACTTTGCTCATTATCACTATAGCTCTGAGGTAAGGACGAAAAGCATACTGGTATCTACTCAGCCTCCTATTTCAACCACGTCAGCTGGGTATACAAATTACTGAGCAAAGTATATGGAAATGGTAAAATAAAGCTGAAGTTTAAAAAACAAAATGAAAAATGCAAAGCTTGAGAAGATGGCGTATGTAGTTTTTTCCCCTTGGGTGAATGGCAAAAGCTCTTGAAGACTTTTTAGTATTCCTAGATCAAGAAATATAATATAAATATAATTAATACACTTGTGCATTAGAATAAAATGTAATGTCCCTCCTTCCTTACCACACTAAATGTTCTGGTAAAGAAAACAAAGTTGTTTACTTCCTTCCTTTGGTACTTCAAATTTATATAAATGTAGAGAATAAACCAAAATAAAATATCCTATATATCCTAATACTATTGAATTAAATTTTCAGTTAATATAATTTTTATTAAAAATTTTAAAGATTATGGGTGCCTGGTTGACTCAGTCAGTTAAGCATCCGACTTTGGCTCAGGTCATGATCTCACAGTTTGTGAGTTTGAGCCCCATGTTGGGCTCTATGTGGACAACTCAGAGCCTGGAGACTGCTTTGGGTTCTGATCTTCCTCTCTCTCTGCCCCTGCCCCACTCACGTTCTGTCTCTCTCTCTCTCTCTCTCAAAAATAAATTAAAAAAATAAACCTTAAAAAAAAATTAAAGATTATAGGAAACAAAAAAGCAAAAAAGGGGGCTTAGTATATTATGCATAGTTACAGAGAATCCATATTTCCATGTTACTCATGAATTTGTCAATCATAACACCTTATAGGGTTAAATTCCACTTTCAGCTAGCTAGCCAGCTAGGCTGGTGAGCTCTTGGGTTATAGGTTGCCTGGGCGAATCATGTGCCTGTCAGCTTCCCATTGCTTGCCTCACTTGATAGTGGCTTCCAACAGGCTTATTCTTCTCTAGGCCACAAACACAACTGTTACAAAGGATACAGCCAGGGGAATTAGATTTTTGTATACTTATTGTCACTTCTTAAGTTTCTCCTACTTGTCTGGAGACACCTGGGTGGCTCAGTCAGTTGAACATCTGACTCCTGATTTCGGCTCAGGTTATGATCTCATGGTTTGTGAGACTGAGCCCTGCGTTGGAGCCTGCTTGGGATTCTCTCTCTCTGCCCCTCTCCAGCTCATGATCATTCTCTCTCAAAATAAATAAACATTAAAAAAAAATTAAAAACTTTCCTACTTGATGTTGTCTTTTACTGAAGAGTTACTACTATGTGCCAAGCCTTGAGCTTGATAATTTAAAGATGTTGATTATCTGATTTAGTACACTCAACTCTGAAAGTTTTAATTTTCTTTTTATTAAAAATGTTATTTATTTTGAGAGAGAGAGAGAGAGAGAGAGAGAGAGAGAGAGAGAATCTCAAGCAGGATCCACACTGTCAACACAGAGCCCAACACAGGGCTCTGTCTCACAAACTGTGACATCATCACCTGAGCCAAAATCAAGAGTCGGATGCTTAACTGACTGAGCCACCCAGACGCTCCTGATTTTTTTTTCAACAGGGTAGACAACTGGGGCTCACTAAATGACAAGCCCCAAATTACACAGCTAATATGTGGCAGAACTGGTAAGTGAACCTAGGTCAACACTGACTCCAAAGCCCATAAACTTTTTTATTATGCTCCATGGCCTCCAACAGGGAGAGAGAGGTTCTTAACAATAATAAACACATACTCTATTTTGATATGTTTTAACCTAGACACAAAACAACAAAACATGACTCACTGATTATGTCAGTCTCTACAATAGCTGAGTTCCAAGTTCTTCATTTCAAGGACATACCATCAGAGAAACGTTGCATATGCCTTGCTTATACTTTAGACTTGGCTGCACTAATTGGAAATCCACAGGTAACATTAGATTCTCAGACAGGTTTGTCACATGTTTGAAAAAATCATGAATATGAATTGCTTTAGGCAGTAATGCATTCTTCTATCCTCCCCCCCTCATTCAAATACATCATTTGCCTATTCCTTGTAGATACCTGAGATTGTAATAACCACAGACAGCATACAGCTGCTGAGAGTTTTGAGGCGGGGGCTGGGGGCGGGGGGTGACACCATCAAACAGATGTATATAAAGGATTTCTCTGGCTACAGTGTGAATTGAAGGATGAGTTGGAAAACAAGAACCAGCTTCAGAGAAGACCGAGGAAGCTCTTGTAAATGCTGAAAATGTGAACTGGGGTGACTGCAGTGGTAATGGAGAGGAAGAAACAGATCTGAAATAAGGAGGTGGGATTATACAACTTAATGATTAATTAGCTGTGAAGAATAGACAGTAAAAAAGGCTGACAGCTTGACTGCCTTAGGCTAGCTTGCATACCATTAACCAAAAGATAAAACAGATGTAAAAGGTTCTGAGAAATAAAAGGAATTCTTTTCAGACCTGCTGAATTCAAGGGGTCTGCAGCCTATTCAGAGGAAAACACGGGGCAACTGGAAGCCAATATTTAAGGTAAAAGGAAGGAGAAAGGAAGCAGTGACAGAGGAGGTGGCATCAGGAAGAAATTAGTCCAAATGAACAGAAATGGGGAAAAATTTGGCAAAAGCCAGTCAGTACGTTGAAGCAAAGCTCAACAATTAAAGCAGCATTCCCATTCCCTATCTCCACTCATTACAGAGAGGACACAGAGTGCTTACAATTTTAGCTTTATCATAATATTTTATTCTTATGTCCTGTGAGTTTTGTGAAGGCACAGTCATCATTTAAACGACTGAATGAGTTATTTCAGCACACCATAGTTAATATATCCTCTTACAATTATGGTCATTTTACCAAAGCACACCCTGTACTTCTTTTATTATTTTTAATTTTTTAATTTTTCATTTTGAGAGAGAGCGAGAGAGCGAGAGAGCGAGCGAGCACAAGTGGGGAAGGGGCAGAGGGAGAGGGAGGACGAGAATCTCAAGCAGGCTCCATGCTCATTGTGGCCCAACGTGGGACTCAATCCCATGACCCTGGGATCATGACCTGAACAGAAATCAAGAGTCTGACACTCAACCGACTGAGCCACTCAGGCGCCTTACCCTGTACTTCTTGAGGTTTGTGTATCTTTTGATCCTGCTTACTTTCAAATAGAGTATTTGCTTATGTGGAGCTACTCAGAGTGTTTATTAAAGTGCATGCACTGATACTACTCTAGAGGCTGCGCTTCTAGTGCACTGGTCATGATAAGGCAAGTCAGGGCAGCAGCCCTGCACACTCTCGGGCCTTACCAGTCTATCAGGAAAGGTCCTTCCAGGAGTCGTTCTCTCAGCCTATCCAATCTTCATCTGCTGATCATATCAAAGCATTTAAGACAAACAAGCAAATATCCATGTGCTTTTAAGTGAAACACGCTACCCGGGAATATGCTATTAGGCAACTCTTGTACTTCCCTGTCTCCCTTTAAATGTAGGCTTCAGAGTATTTTTTTTAAAATCTAGCTGCTCTGGAAAGTTTTAAGGTGTCCAGGGTTTCTGCTAACTCATAACCTGTTTCATAGAAAGGTACTGAGAGAGGAATTCTTTTGAATCCCAGGCTACTTACAGAGTGAACAGTGAAGCTTTCTCCCACTGTGTTATCAACATAATCTACTTTTAGTACAGTGATTTCCAAAATGATCGTAATATATGTTGGAAGTGATTAAAACAATAAGATTATATTCAAAGCTCATTACTCAGAGTTCCATGACAATCTGTGCTACTAGGAAATGGAGATCCCTTAGGTCTGTTCTAGTTAAGAATCCATGTTTATATTATTCTATCATTAACAACAGTGATAAAATAACGACCCTAGATTGCTCTTGGAAGCACAGATTTTTCTGCTTTGTTTTAGTAACACACAAAAAAAGCATCTTTTTCTATATATATTAAGTCAAATATTCAGACAGCAATAACACTAGCTGTCTCAAGACTTTCAAGACTGTTCCACTTAGTGTCTTTTTAATAGAAAAGGCACAAGACTAGCCTCTAATTTTGGTTCTTCCAACAACATGAGTCATTATGCCTTAAATTCTTTTTTGGTAGTACTGACATAATAAACAAAAACATGAATAGGTTAGATTCTTATTTTCTGTTGGTTTGATTCTCCTACTACAGAATTCCTACCAGCACTATTCTTGTTTTAAAATGACGTTATAGGATAAATGAGGTAATTAATATGCAATATTAGAGAACTCTGAGTTAGAAAAAAACCCTTTAGATTATAATGAGTCTCTGTTTAATGATGAACCTGCCTACTGAATTTGTAAGGATGATCACATAACCTCTGATTATTTCTGAAAGAGAGAGAGAGGTCACCACTTCTGAGGTTCTAACCATTACTGGCCATATTAATTGAGCTTTTCTTCTCAAGCAGAACACAAATCTAATTCTGTGTAGCTCCTATAAACTGTCCTAGTTTAATTTTCTAGAGAGATAAAAAATAGATCTGCTTCCTCATCTATATGATGGCCCTCTGAAAACATAAAAACACATGATCATCTCTCTACTAAGGTTTCTCAGAAATTGCTTTCCAGAACTTTAGCATATAACAGCCCCCCTGCCCCCTCCCCTGCTTTGGGGTACTTCAGATGGTCAATGCCTCCCACAAATGCAGTATATCCTAAATGTAGTTAATCCTGGAATGACTTATCCTTTCTAGAAACAATAGGACTGCTTCTTTGCAGACTAACCCACTAGCATTCCTCTTATGTGAAGTGAAGGCTTAGTGTCTTGCTTTCTATATAACATTAGGCTTGGGGAAAGTGGGGGAGAAAAATCTGTAAGATTTGATTTCAAAATAGTATCCCTCCCTGAATTCTTCTAGGTATGATGGTTAGGGTGCAGACTGAAAGTCGTCTTTCTGCCTTTTACAGAGTAGAGGGAAAAGGTTCTCATAGTACATGTTGTAGTTGGACTGCATTTCCTTGGATGCTTTAGCCTCAGAAGAAGGGTGCTACACAAAATGAAAATATCCTAGGAATTATTTTATTTATTTATTTATTTATTTATTTATTTATTTATTTATTTTTAATTTTTTTTAACGTTTATTTATTTTTGAGACAGAGAGAGACAGAGCATGAACGGGGGAGGGTCAGAGAAAGAGGGAGACACAGAATCTGAAACAGGCTCCAAGCTCTGAGCAGTCAGCACAGAGCCTGACGCGGGGCTTGAACTCACGGACCACGAGATCATGACCTGAGCCGAAGTCAGACGCTTAACCGACTGAACCACCCAGGCACCCCTCCTAGGAATTATTTTAAACACACTTAAGCAGCAGCAGATTGATTTTCTTTTCATCAATAATAGTTGCCTTATATAAACTCTGGTTTCATTTCTGAGTAACCATTTTACAGGTAGTAAATATGATAATGTTAGCCTTTTCAGCATTTTCTAATAGTTTCATGGCATGTGTCACGTTAACGCTATAGCTAATAAAAAGGGCTGCAAATATTTGAAAAATGTAAGACTTACAGAATGACAAAAGAGAAGCACAAAGTCAAGAAGAATGTCTTTTTATAAAGTTACATATTCTACATTTGATTTTTATATACAGTTAACTGGGTATAAAGGCATATTTATGTGAAGCGAGGCATAATGAGAATATGAGTGGCTCAAAAATTTAACTCTTATACCTTCTGCTTCAACTCAGAAGCCCCATAGTTAGGCTTCCCCTCATCTTTGTTTTGTGGAATTCTCTACTGACCAAAATATACACTATTAATCTTGGCACCTGAAGTTGATGAAGATGATGAGAATAGCTACAGCATTTGCTCTGAAATCAGGCAAATAACTATTCTTGAAATACAAGATACAGGATGGCAAATTAAAAAAAATCCACATAAGGGGCACCTGGGTGGCTCAGTCGTTTAAGTGTCTGACTTCAGCTCAGGTCATGATCTCATGGTTCACGAGTTCGAGTCCCGCATCAGGCTTTGTGCTGAGAGCTCAGAGCCTGGAGCCTGCTTCAAATTCTGTGTCTCCCTCTCTCTCTGCCCCTCCCCTCCTCATGCTGTCTCTGTCTCTCTCTCTCTCAAAAATAAATAAACGCTAAAAAAATTAAAAAACATCCACATGGACTATAAGTGGTTATAGAAGATACTGTGTTATGAAATAAAGTTAAAATCAAGGTATTTTCCTGTTCCTTGTGTTAGAATTACAATTTAAAACATTGTAATGACTTTTGACTATGCTATAAATTTTAGTTCCTTACCATTTAGTGATTTAATATGTTCAAACAAGGGTTATTTATTTATTTATGATTTGAGAGTGAGAGAGAGAGAGTGTGGGGGGGGCAAGGGGGGAGGGGAGAGAGAGAGAGACAGAGAGAGAGAGAGAGAGAGACAGAGAGAGAGAGAGAGAGAGAGAGAGAATTTTAAGCAGGCTTCATGCTCAGCACAGAGCCTGGTGCAGGGCTCAATCCCATGACCGTGAGGTCACAATCTGAGCCAAAATCAAGTGTCAGATGCTCAACCAACTAAGCCACCCAGGCACCCCAAACAAGGGTAATTTAATTAGACTATTTCCTGAATATGTTTTCTGTGATTGTACAGCTATAGGAGTCCATTAAACAGGAACCAAACTATACAATATGAAATAGTGAATATTCTTCCACTTAAAACACCATATCATATCATATGCAATTCAAAATGATAAAAACTTTTCATCGCTAACTTTTTGAACATAAAGGAAATTTCTTTAGTGGAGGAAAAAAAGACAATAAGGCAATCTGAAATAGCCAAAGTTCATGGTATGTAAGTCCATCAATCTAGTTCTTCTTCTTAGCCTTGCTGTTTTAACACAGAACAGAAAAAAAATTCCCCTGGTGAAATGACAAATGCTAAGGATAAAGAAAAGAGAAATCCTAAGCCATCCAGAAGGAAAACACATTAGTTATCATAAAGAAAGAAGTATTAGGTTGTATCATAATTCTCCACAATACTTGAACACCACAGAATCTTGAGAGAAAACAATTGTAATTGAAGAATTACATACAAGTGAAGTATCATTTGCTTACATTAGTGACAGAAGATATTCTCAGACATGCAAGAACTTTAAAATTGTATAACTCATACACCTTACTAACATTACACAAAAAACAGAAGCACAAGTCTTGAGCAAGCGTCAGTAAACTCTGCCCTCTTGGCTAGCCATTGATTTATGTAGTGTCTATGGCTGCTTTTGAGCTACAGAGGCAGAGTTGAGACCTTAGTAGTTAAGTAGAAGTAGGTGTCATGGCTAGCAAGCCTAAAATATTTATCTTGCCCCTTAAGAAAAAGTTGGCAATCGCCAGTTGAGGAAATTCTTCAGCCAACAACAAAGATCCATCAAAATAAAGAAATAAAGACAGGGAAGATGAGATCAATTAGGAAGTGAGCAATAAATTAAGTGAGCAATAAAATCCGTAGAACAGAGTTAAGCTTAAATAATGGTTATTAATACAATAATAATCATGGCATCTGGCATTTATTAAATGTTATTTATTATGTATAGGCACTTTCTATGAATTATTTAATCCTCTCAACCGCTCTGTGACATCGTATTATACCCACCCCCCGTTAAAGAAGAGTAAACTAAGGTACAATGTGTCCAGGGTCGCAGAGCCAGAATTCAAATCCAGACAGCCTACTAGAGCATGCACTCTTGGTTATTCTCCCCAAATATAAAATACATAATAATGAAATATGAGAAGCATCCTTGAAAGAGAAAGTATGTAATGTAAAGTCATTTATAAAGAAATACTGTGGAAGTGTTCCTGGGTGGCTCAGTTGGTTAAGCATTCAACTCTGAATTTTGGCTCAGGTCATGATCTCAGGGTTCATCAGAGTGAGCCCTGTGTTGGGCTGTGCTGACTGCTTGGAGCCTGCTTGGAATTCTCATTCTCTCTCTCTCTCTCAAAGTAAGTAAAATAAACTTAAAAAAAAGAGAAAGAATGTGGAATAGAAAAAACTACCAGATTATTAAAAAGTAAACTGAGTAGAGAGAAGAAAGTGAAAGGAAGCTAAACGTCTCAGCGTCTAACAGGGGCGACTGGGTGGCTCAGCTGGTCAAGCATCTGACTTCAGCTCAGGTCATGATCTCAAGGTTTGTGAGTTCAAGCCCTACGTTGGGCTCAGAGCCTGGAGCCTGCTTCAGATTCTGTGTCTCATTCTCTCTCTACCGCTCCCCCAGTTCCGCTCTGTCGATCTCTCAAAATCAAATGAATGTAAAAAAAAAAAAAAAAAGAAATGCATGACTTCATCCTGGATTAAAAAAAGTCATGTTGCACCTCTCCCCCAAGAGATGTCCCTACCACCAGTGGAATAGCTGACTGGGTAAGTGAGACCTCTAGTAAGGAGGAAGAAGGAAATGGGAAGGAAAAGTCCCCTAGAGCCACTCATATGTACACCAGGACTCTCCCTCTCCTCATTTATTTATTGTGTGGTTCCCCATGACCATCCTTCCATCCCAGTGATCACTGCTAAGGCTCACAATGAATAAGATGAAGCCCATCTTCTGCTGTGCAAAATTGACATGGTCCAACCATTTATCACTTCCATGACCAAAGTGACCCAAATGACTCCCTCCTTCATTTCTAACCCTTGAAGAGGCTCCGTCTGACCGAGTCCAGAGAATTATTTTTACAGCGTGCCTCCTCTAATTACAGGGTGTTGCTACTACATTTTAATTGGGACTGCTAAAACCATCCAAAAGGCACTAACACTCCCAAGAGTTTCTTTCTAGGTCCCTTGGAGATACCTCTGGGGGGTAACCAAAACACTAACTGAGAATAAAAGAAAGAAAAAGGGGAAGGAGGTCTTTTACAATACAAACTGCTATAAAAGCTTCAGGAGAAACACAATGCCTAGAGCAAAGGTTTAAAAGAAAAAAAAAAAAAAACCCAGCAAGAAAGCTCAGAAACAGAAGGTGAGAGAAGACCAAATAAATCACAACAGAGTTAAATGAACTAAACTCCTCTATTAAATGACAAATGCCGCCCTCCCAAGACAAAGGCTCTCAGATTGGATCAAACCATGTTATTTATAAGAAATGTATCAAAAACAAAATAGTATAGAAAGATAAAAAAACTTGTTGAAAGTGGAGTATTGAAGTCTCCTAATATTTTTTTTAAACGTTTATTTATTACTGAGAGACAGACAGAGACACAGCATGAGCATGGGAGGGGCAGAGAGACAGGGAGACACAGAATCTGAAGCAGGCTCCAGGCTCTGAGCTGTCAGCACAGAGCCCAACACAGGGCTTGAACTCACAAACTGAGAGATCATGACCTGAGCCGAAGCTGGAAGCTTAACTGACTGAGCCACCCAGGCTGAAGTCCCCTAATATTAATGTATTGTCAATTACTCCCTTCAGATCTGTTGATATTTGCTTAATATACTTAGGTGTTCTAATGTAGGATGTATGTGTATTTAAAATTGTTATAACCTCTTGGGGCGCCTGGGTGGCGCAGTCGGTTAAGCGTCCGACTTCAGCCAGGTCACGATCTCGCGGTCCATGAGTTCGAGCCCTGCGTCAGGCTCTGGGCTGATAGCTCAGAGCCTGGAGCCTGTTTCCGATTCTGTGTCTCCCTCTCTTTCTGCCCCTCCCCCGTTCATGCTCTGTCTCTCTCTGTCCCAAAAATAAATAAACGTTGAAAAAAAAAATTTAAAATTGTTATAACCTCTTGATAAATTAACCCCTTTATCATTATACGATGACTTTGTTTCTTGTTCCAGTTTTTGACTTAAAGTTTATTTTGTCTGCTACAAGTATAGCTATCCCTGTTCCCTTCTGGTTTGCATTTGTATAGAATATCTTTTTGCATCCCTGCACTTTGAATCAATGTGTTCCCTTTAGCAGAAGTGAGTTCCTTGTAGGCAGCATATGGTTGGGTCTTGTTTTCTACAAATTTAGCAACTATCTGCCCTTTGTTTGGAGAACTTAACCCACTTATTTAAAGTAATTATTATTATTATTTTAATGTTTACTTATTTTGAGAAAGTGTGTGTGCACATGACCGGGGAGGGGCAGAAAGAAAGGAAGAGAGAGAGAATCCCAAGCAGGCCATGGTGCTATCAGTGCAGAGCCCCAAGGTGGGGCTCTAACCCAGGAACCATGAGATCATGACCTGAGCTGAAATCAAAAGTCAGACACTCAACTGACTGAACCACCCAAGTGCCCCTTATTTTGTGGTCACTATGAGACATAATTGAAACATCTTACAGACATAACAGTCTTTTTTTTTTTTTTTTTTAAGTAGGCTTCATGCTTAGCGCGGAGCCCAACGCAGGGCTTGAACTCATGATCTGAGATCAAGACCTGAGCTGAGATGAACCAACTGAGCCACCCAGCCACCTCAATAGTCTATTTTTTAAATTAATTACTTAATCTATCTATCTATCTATCTATCTATCTATCTATCTATCTACCTACCTACCTACCTACCTATATATCTATCTTTCTTTCTTTGAGAGAGGGGGAGAGAGAGCACATGCAAACATGTGTGGGGGGGTGGGCAAAGGAACAGGGAGAGAGAGAATCTAAGCAGGCTCCATGCCCAATGTAGAGCATGAGGTGGGGCTTGATCTCACAACCCTGAGAGCATGATCTGAGCTGAAATCAAGAGTTGGATGCTTAACCGACTAAGCCACCCAGGTACCCCTAGACAGTCTACTTCGAAATGATAACTTAATTTCAATTACATACAAAATTTGTACCCTTCCCTCTCAACATTTTGTTTTTGATGTCACAATATGCATCTTTTTATATTGTATATGCATTATGTGTGTGTATAAATTATTGTTGTTATAGCTAATTTTAATACTTTTGTCCTTTAGCCTTTATACTAGAGTTGAGTGGTTAACACATCACCATATTACTGTATTAGAGTAGTCTGAATCTAACTATAGACTTACCTTTACCAGTGTTTTCTGTATTTTCATGTTACTAGTTAGTGTCTTTTTATTTAAACATGAAGAACTTTCAACATTTCTTATAAGGTAGGTCCAGTGGTAATGAAGTTCTTCAGCTTTTGTTTGTTATGGAACATACTTATTTATCTCACCTTCATTTTTTGGAGGGTAAATTTTCTGGGTAAAGTATTCTTGGTTGGCTTTTTTCTTTCAGTTCTCTGAATATATTACTCCATTCTCTCCTGGCCTGCAAGGTTCCTGCCGAGAATTCAGCTGATAGCCTTATAGGGGATCCCTTGTATGAAAAATTTGTTTTCTCTTGCTACTTTAAACATTCTATCTCTGTGATTTTAGTCAGTTTTATTATAATGTGTTTTGGAGAAGATCATTTTGGATTGAAATTTTGTGGTGGCCTATTAGCTTCATGAACTTGAACGTCCAAATCCCTCTCCAGGTTTGGGAAGGTCTCAGTCATTATTTAAGCTTTCTACCCCCTTTTCTCCTTCTCTTCTCCTTCTAGGACTCCAACGATAGGTAGATTATTTCTCTTCATGGTGTCCCATAGGTCCAGTAGGTTTTCTTCATTTCTTTTCATTCTTTTTTCTTTTTGTTCCTCTACTGGATACTTTCAAACAATGTCTTTGAGCTCACTGATTCTTCTGCTTGGTCCAGTCTGCTGGAGCTCTTCTTCAGTTCAGCCATCATATTCTTAAGCTCCCAAATTTGTTTGGTTCTTTATGTTTTATATCATTGTGTTCTTTTATTGTTTTTCTGATTTTGTTATTTATCTGTGTTCTCTTATAGCTCTCTGAAGATATTTATTTATTTTAATTTTTTTTAATGTTTATTTATTTTTTTTGAGAGAGAGAGAGAGAGAGAGACAGAGCATGAGCAGAGGAGGGGCAGACACAGAATCGGAAGCAGGTTCCAGGCTCTGAGCTGTCAGCACGGGACCTGATGCGGGGCTCGAACTCACAAACTGTGAGGTCATGACCTGAGCCGAAGTCGGACACTCAACTGACTGAGCCACCCAGGTGCCCCTCTGAAGATATTTAGAACATCAATTATGTTGAATTCTTTGTTAGATAATTCCTGTGTCTTCATTTCTTTGTGGTCAGTTACTGGAATTTTTCTTTGGTGAAGTCATGTTTTGGTGCTTTTTCTTGATTCCTATTGTGTAGGTGTCTGTGCATTTGGACAAACAGTTATCTTTTCCACTTTAAGAACTGACTTGTGTAAAGGAAGACCTTTGCTGAGGGTGGGGCACACATCCTGGTGGGGGAGGGTGCCAAGTGCAGGGGTGTGTAGTGGCTCTGGGTCCAGATGTGGTGGTGACTCATTGGCTCAGGATGCTGGGGTCTACAGTATTGCCGATTGCATAGTCCTTTGCAAGAACTGCAGCGGATCTGCTGAGGCTGCAATGGTTGTTGGTGTCCTTGGGCAGCACCTCTAGATCTAGCAGGTAGGAACCAGGGCAGGCAGTGGTAGCAGCTGGAGTGACAGTGGGCACACACTCAGCTATAGGAGCCAGCTGCAGGGGCCTGTAGTGGCAGGGGCCAGCTACAAACACACACATAGTGGTGGGGCTAAGGCAAGCAACAAAGGCCAGGACCAAGTGGCAGTTATTGTGGCCCTGGCTGTTACACTGCACTACTGTGGCTGCTGGGTCTTGTCACAGGTGCAACAGCAGTGGAAATGAATGTCTTGAGTCAACTCATGGGCATGCAGGCACACAGGTGGAGGGATTAGCTGCAGGTGAGCCCAGTGGTACAGGCCAGTGACAGGAGACAGGGCCAGGTCCAGGGCCAGGACCACAAATAGCTGTGGAAACCTTGGCTACTGGCATGTACTCTCATGGCTACAGGATCTTGCCACAGGTGCAGACACAACAATGGAGGCAGGTGAAGGGCATCAGACCAGCAGTATGCAACAGCACAGCTAGAGGGATTAGCCTTGAGTGCATGCAGTGGTGGGGATTAGCTGGAGGGGTCTAGGCTGGAGTATATGTGCAGCCTCAGAGGCTTGGGCTGACTGCTAGTGTGGGTCCCAGGCTCCAGTGGAGAATGGGGTGGGAAGGGTAGTTGGCATCAATGAATACGAATATTTTGGGGGCAAAATCCAGTGAAATCTGCAGGAAGTATGTGGTAGCTGTGTTGGCCATTGGTACCTTCATTGGTGAAAGCTGCTGGGGTCTTCTACAGAGCAGATCGCTGGGAATCCCAGTCACTCCATGTCTGGTAGTGATATCCCTGCTTTTCTTCCTCATTTCTAGTCAATTCTCTACATCTCCTTTTTGCTGGTCTCTGGGTGGGGTGAAACTGAAGCAAGTCCTTTGTATAGTGACCTGAAAGGCTGGGGAAGCTGACTGGTCATTTCAGTCTTCCGTTTTCAGCGAGGGGAATTCTGTATAGATCTGGAGTTCCCTCTTGGTGCTGAGCAGTGCTGGCTTGGGGGATGGGATGGCATAGGCAAATGGAGATGTTTATCCTTCCTTTTGTGTGATTATTCACAAATTATTTGTTTCACTGTGTTAGTGACGTTTCTTAAGTGGACTCCAGAGCTCTCCCAGAGCCACTTCTGTTTGTGGATAGCTATCTAATTGTCGATCTTTATTGGGAGGGACGGAGGCTGGGTTCTCCTGTTTCCTTGTCTTTGCAACATCACTAAGTGGGGCCCTCCTCTGGTGAATCCATTTCTGGATCTCTATTCTTCTTTAGAGAAGTTTCTGGGATTTCAACATCAGGTCATATTCTTATCTTTAAGAATCTTATTATACTGCTACCACATCCACTGTATGAAGCTCACCATTTAGGAAATCTTACAGACCTACAAATATCTTGAAAGTATTTCTAGAACTATTACGGGAACTTATAGGTCATTTATGATTTAGTGTGAATTCATTTAATCTGAAGACTTAATTTTTTTTTTAAGTTTATTTATCTTTCCTAGTAATCTCTACAACCAACACGGGGCTCGAACCCCATGATCTTGACCTCAAGATCAAAAGTTGCATGCTCCTCTGACTGTGACAGCCAGGCACCCAAGATTTAATTTTTAATTTTAATTTTTTTAAAGTTTACTTATTTACTTTGAGAGAGAGAGAGAGCAAGGGAGGGACACAGAGAGAGAGAGAGAGAGAGAGAGAGAGAGAGAGAACCCTAAGCATGGGGCTCTATCTCACAAAATGTGAGATCACGACCTGAGCCAAAATCAAGAGTCAGACACTCAACTGACCAAGCCACCCAGGTACCCCTAATTTTTTAAAACTTAAATTTGTTGTATTGTGAGAAAGGCAATTGTGTCTTTTGGAATGATGGTTGAGGAGAGACAAATACAGATATTCCTCTGATAGCTTAGCACAAAGCTGGCTTTGTAGATTTGAATTAGCTCAGTGAAAGAAGAGGCTGATATCACCCATGGAGTGGAAGCCCCCTCTTTCTAACAAGACCACTTTGTCAACCAGGATGCTCTTACTGTTACACAACAACCTGGATGTTCCCTGCCTCCCATCCCTGTAATTATAGAGAGTTATGGGGCAGTATCTTTTTCCTAGAGCCCTTTTCATGATATGTTTCAGCAGTGTCCGGTCCAACAAAGCACATTTTTCTGCTAAATGGTATAAAGATGGGGACTGGGTAATTTTGCTGCTTTTCTGCCTGTGGGTTGCTCCACTATTTTAGATTCCATTTAGACTACATAGTGCCAGTAGTATTTATGACGGTGTTCCTTTTGTATAACAAAGGGGAAAAGTAATTCTTTTTGGATGAAGAATTTCCTAGAAGGCAGAGAATTTAGTCTACTTTGACACTGAAGACCAAGTCTTTTCCCTTCAACTTGTCTTGGTATAGATCTAAAGGCTTCCTTCCACCTGTGGAAAGAACTCAGGAAAGAAGGAAGCCCTATGTGTCTAACTGATTATGTTCCACTAGTGGAAAACCTACAGAGCCAAGCATAAATCAGATTTAAGAGCAGGGTTACTCCTAGAAAAGGCCAGGAAAGGATCTCCTGATGAATTCTGCAGAAAACAAGAAGACAGATGACCCCATCTGTGAGAACAATGGTGTTAAGATAAAACAATGATCTGCTTTGAAGACTTTCTCCTCTGGGTGCTAAAACAAGCTGAATCAACAAGATCATTCTGGCTCCTGTACTGAGAATGGGCTGTAGAGAAGCAAGTGTGATAAAAGGATGACTAGTTAGGAAGGTACTAAAATAATCGAAGAGACATGAGAGGACAAGGAAAAATGGTGGGATTCTGGATTATTTCAAAGTAGAGCTGACAGGATTTGCCACAGATCAGAAATACAAATATTCAGACTATTTTTCAAATACACATGCAAACACACACACATATTTTTTCTTTTTTCCCAAAATGGAATCATGCAATATATATATTTTGACTCATCAATACCTTGTGAACATTTTTCTATGCTAATAAATCTCTGTATTACATACATAATATTAAGTGCTATACTGAACTTCATTGCATAGATTTATTGTAATGTGTTCAGCCATCTGATATATGAGTTCTTTTCAATGTATTTTTGACCATCAACATCATTATACACGTGATCATTTTATTATATATATATTAATATATACTATATATATTAATATATATTATATATTATTATATCATTTTATTATAAGTCTAACTTATAGAAATGAAATTGCTAAGCTAACGGGTTAGCACTTCTGAAAGTGTTTGATAAACACTGACTGTCAAGATTCTGAAAAGGCATGCCAATAATTTATGCTCTTATATATATAGTCAATTACATTTAAGTGTCAGTCCAGTAGTTAATTTTCATGTGCAAATGGATACCCAAAATGGTACACTATGATTTTGGTAGTCAAATGAGAGTAGGAACAACTAATTGTTCCCTTCAAGAGAACATAACCAACCCTAATTTTTACCCCAGTTTCTCAGAGCTCTAAAGGACCTCACCTTTGAGAGTGATTTCAGTTTAGGAAAGATTCATTCAACTCATAGAGGACTAAGCCCAAGTCTAAGCTGGTCTAACTGTAAGGCAGAGTGGGGGATAAAACTTCCCCAGATGCAAGGTACAGCCATGATGCCCATGATTTACTGGTCTATAGTCTGTCACAGGGTAGCCAGGACCCCAAGATACAGGGGGTAGAGGGCAGGGGTAAGGCTGCTATTCCCAATAGCACTTACTGGAAGGATCTAATTAGAAGACCTATGGTTTTACTCTGATAAATTCTGACCATAAAGAAAAACATTTAGAAATGTAATGTATAGTCTTAGAACAGACTTAACATTCACATTTAGTTAGTCTGGCTTTTATTTGAAAATCCTCAAACAATGAAAGAAACTACATGGGCTTACCATCATTACATACAGGCTGTACGATGGCTACAAAGAGAGCTCTTTATTTTTATTGCATCTCAGTGTGATTTATTTAATGTCAATTTAAAGGTTTTCTAAAGAATATGGAACACTACATGTCAAGAATCTGCTTTTAAAAAATTCACGGGGGCGCCTGGGTGGCTCAGTCAGTTAGGTGGCCGAATTTGGCTCAGGTCATGATCTTGCAGTCTGTGAGTTCGAACCCTGCATCGGACCCTGTGCTGACAGCTTAGAGCCTGGAGTCTGCTTTGGATTCTGTGTTTCCCTCTCTCTCTGGCTTTCCCCGCTTGCACTCTCTCTCTCTCAAAAATAAACAAACATTAAAAAAATTTTTTTTAATTTATAAGATTGTGAAAATCTTCTGAATTCCTTCAGCAAGGTTTCAGCTGTACAGACACTTATTCCTTCTAACTACTGCTTTTCTACCATTTGCATTTTTCTAGAAAATACATTTCAGCCCTGATTCTCAAAAAAAAAAAAAAAGATTTATAATTTCACACCTGAAAAAAGAAATAGCTAATGTTTCAAGTTCATAGCTCATAACCTATCTTTGAGCTATATTTCACCCTCAGTTACTGGATGACCTTCTGAGAGCTGCCAGAAACAGTCTTTCATTTAAATTGCTCTTTATTACACTATTATTTGACAGTTGTGCTAAAGGAAGAGTATTCAATGCCACAGATGTCAAAAAGCTTGGATTCCCCAAGAGTTCCTGGGAGAGATTCTGGAAGGCATGCCAGGGCTTTACCCTTGATTAAGGTCATGTTCTACTTTAGGAATATATTTTCTTCAAATGAATGTTACTATTTTTATGCCCAAATTACATATGCCTGTGTGACAGATCGCCACCCCTATCTTCAAAGATCTTAAAAAATAATAATTTATGGGGGTGCCTGGCTGGCTCAGCATGCAGCTCTTAATCTCGGGGTTGTAAGTTCAAGCTCCATGTTGGGTGTAGAAACTACTTAAAAATAAAATATTAAAAAAATTCATCTGCTTGGCTTTCATTTCATCCTATGTGGTTTTAGTCCACTCCATGTACTCAATAGTAGCCAATGTGAAAGCTTACGCCAAGATGCAACTTACTGCATAGATGCTTAGAGTTAGTTGCTTTAATAAATAAGATTGGATATTGGATACTTAATTTACGCTAATTTGAATGACCATCATTACATGTGACTTGGTTGGGCATTCACCCAAAAGCTATGTGGTTTTTCAGTTTAGTGCTCCCTCCCCCAAATTTTAGCTATTTGAATTAATTTTCTAGATTTCATCATGTATATATTCATAGAGAGTAGCTATTATTTAAAACAGTTTTAAATACCAGGCAAGATTGCTAAGGGTACTTGGAACAATATAAAATTTTAGTATGTATACTAAAGTAACTTCACAAAAATTCTTAGCTATTTATTTAGCCAACAAATATATATGGAGTACTTATTGTGTGTCAGATACTGTGTTGAGTATCTTCTCCAGAAGGTGTAATGGTTAAGCAAACCATTCTGTGACAACCTTTCTTGCCTTGATTTCCTTTGTGTACCCTCAAATTCCCCAGCACAACAAATAAGCTTTTCTAAAATTGTTACAGGGAAAGGTGAACAACACATGATGAAGCCTATGCATAACCAAACACTAGCAAGTTGTGGTTTTAGGGAAAGGTCAACTATACAGATAGACAGATACACTTGATTCCAGTCCAACTTCTAAGAGGCAAACAATGTGAAAAAGTGGGGCTCCTGGACCATAAGCAAAGACCTTTAAATATTATCAATTATTAAGGACTGAATTCTTATAGAGCCATCCCAACCATCAATAGAACGAAAGCAGGACAGGATGGAGCCTGAGGAGGATAGGACAAAAGTTAGAAGAGTTATAAAAGGCTGAAATCTGGGAAAGTTTCTATAATGTTCTAGGGAAGTAAAAGAAAGGCTATAGTAGAAAGGTAAACTGAGGCCCATTTGACACTGTAATCAAGGATACGGAGATGGATGGGTGGCTGGGTCTACTTAAAAGGGACTCAGAGAAGCCACATCCCAAATAGCCTTTTGTTCAAATATTTTTAGAGGGGTGCTCGGGTGGCTCAGTTGGTTAAGTGTCCAACTGTTGATTTCAGCTCAGGTCATGCTCTCACGGTTTGTGAGATCCAGCCCTCTATTGCTGTTTCTCTCTCAAAAATAAGTAAATAAACTAAAAACAAACAAATATATATATACATATACATATATATACGTATATGTATATGTATATATATATATAAATGAATAGTAGTGGTAGGATACAGTTTTAGGTACTTTGGGGATACAAAGCCATATGACATAGTTCCTATTTCAAGATATTATTTAGTGATACTATATCCCTTGTCTAACTTTTATTAATTAGGGATTCTTTTGAATAATAAGCATTTCCTGCAAATGTCTCTGGAGCTATTATGATTCACAATTCAATGTAAAAAAATTTTTTTTTTAATTCTGAATGTTTGTTAAAAACAAAAACAACAAGATCCTAATTGAGATATGCTAAGAGAAAGGTAGTTTTGATCTGAAGAATGAAGAGAGAAAAAGAAATAATTTTATAGATGAGGGCATTTTCTAGAAAGCAGAGAACTTAGCCTATTTTGGAATTTTATTTTTCCTGTTCCATGAACTTTTAACCCATTGATAAATGCAGCCTAAGAAAGTGGGAAGCCTTTGAGTTTACCAAATGCTTCCCCTATTAGGCTTTCCTTCCCAAGGGCCTAAGGAGCAGAGAAGTAGAACTGGGAAGGACCTCCTTCTCTTCTCTCTTGGAGAGCCCCTACCTGAACCTCAGGTATCAGAGAGAACGGACTCCCTAGAAAAGTAGCAGAAAGCTTTGAAGGCCAACAACAGCTGTTCAAGAGAGGACAAAGTGTAAGCAGACACAATTCTGGTGGCAGCATCAGACCACTGAGCATACAGAAAATACTCCTGACTACCTCATTCAACACTCTCTTCTTTAGAACACAGCCCTAGCTTGAGAGGAGAGCTACAGACATCATGTGCCCTTAACCAGATTTCTATAACATTTTAAGACAATATTAGAATTTTATTAGAATTTTTAAAAAGTGTAAGTGGATCAATTCAAATAAAACACAAGTATGAAAAGGCTAGTAAGAACTGGTTTCCTTGGAGGGTATAATTATGAAATCTTCCCCAAGATGCAGTCAAAATATATTTAGATCTTATTTTTGTTATAAGCCACAATTTGCTTCTTTGGTCTCTGTTCTTCTCTTAGCCTATGAACCCTCAGAAGGAATCTAAAGCTACTGTTCCCCAAATATATACTTCCTTTAGCATATAAAGAAAACATTTTAATCTTCTAGTACAATCATATGCAGGTCTGAGAGACTTAAACACAAACACGACTTATTTCTTGTTCATCTGAACTAAAATTCTTATGTGGCCGTTGATATAAAAGTGTAAATGCTTCAACTTTCTCCAAGAGTGGGGTTACTGAAACCTCAGAGTGCTCTCAGATACATCTGGCTCAAAATGAAGTGAACATCATAAATATTTGATACATTTAAAAGCACTGTTTTATTGTTTTGATAAAGCTGCATTATAAAATCAACAAATTAACCTTAAGAACAGGTAATGTCAGAGAAAGAAGTTGTTGGTAAGTAACACAATGAGATCCTTTTGGCTGTAGAACATGCAAATAGAATATTTTTAAAATTCTAAGCACCTTTTACAGGCAAAAATAGCACTGAATTCAGCCTTTCATCTGCTTCATCTTACTCCTCATGATGTCAACTTAGCAATGGTAGATAATCCAAGAAATAAAAAACTTAGGCAGATTAATAGCTAAACCAAATTTTCTCTGTAACTTCCCCAACTCTGATGTCCCAATAAAAAAGATTTGTAGCTGCCTTAAATGTGTTGATAGATCTCAGAATGCTGCCTTGCTCATATTTTTCAACAGATCACTTAAGCTGAAAAACATTTTCATCTGTAACTAACGAAACATTTTCATTAGACAGAATGGCACTGATCAGCACCATGATCTCCAAGTCACGTACACTTTATGATCAGCTCCTGAGTTTGCACGGCAAGAGAAATAAAATATCATAAACTTTCACTTGAATGCTGATGTAATTTCTCAAAGATCTGTGAGAATTGTGGGTCACAATAAGAATGTGGTTTAACTGTCAGTATGTCAAACCCTGCTACAGTGAAACTCACTTAATTCAATTTCTCCACTGATTCCTCAAAATCTAAAGAGGGAATCAAAATCAGAACACACTGAATGATGCCTGAATTTCATTAGGTCAGGTCCTATGCACTGAACATGCCGTAACATTTTTTGCTTCTGCTTTTTCTGCTGACTTTTCAAAGATTAATAGTAAAAAGTAAGGAAGATGCTTAATAATCAACTTTTATAATTGTTTTACTATTGCTTCCTTAAGCTATCTAGAGTTGTTTTCATGTTATTAGGCAACAGCACTAATAACTTTAGTTAGAACACATATGGAGACAAAGAGCACAAAGTAAGTACTTCATAATTGTCAACGGCCAAGATCCAGAGTCTAAGTTATACTATCATTACCGAATGAATCTTAGCATTAGCAAGAATGATCCAAATCAATAAATGCTATGTAGCATTCTAGATAAATCTGGATGACCTTTCTCTGCACCTAGTTATGAGAAAAATCTCTGACTTCCATTATAAGATTTAAGACCATCAGCTAATGCTGCAGCTGGTTAGTGCAGAGAATTAAGCCATTAATAATCATACTTCTGTATTCTCATTCAATTCCTATTAACCTACTTTAAGGATCAGAGGCTTCTTGGAAATTATTTAATAACAGTAATTATTAACAGTCTCTTCATCTTGCCTAGAAGGAATCTAGATTTATTTACTAAATACTTAATATTCTACTTAATACAGATGTTAAGACTCATGTAGAAAATTCTTCAAGTTAATCCATCAAACCTGATCACAGACATATGGTATAAAGCAACAGAATTTATGAATTAGGGGGGCACCTGGGTGGCTCAGTCGGTTGAGTATCTGATTCTTGATTTTGGCTCAGGTCATGGGCCCAGGGTTGTGGGATCGAGACCCACGTCAGGCTCTGTGCTCAGTGCAGAGCCAGCTTGAGATTCTTTTTCTTTCACCCCCTGCCCCTCTTCCTGGCTCACTCTCCCTCTCTCTTTCCCTCTAAAGTAAAATAAATAAATAAGTAAGTAAGTAAGTAAAACCTTTCCAAAAAAAAAAAAATTATGAATTAGGAATGAAGGGGGAATACAAATACATGAATTCTAAATTATAAGAAACCAAGCTTGTGTGGAAATAGATTAATTTAAAAACACGTTTTCCTAATTCCATTTGTACTGACTGCAGACTGAAGACAACAGCTACAAGAACTGTTCTCAGTTTGCTAAACTTCCTTTGGAGAAAATTGAAAAATATGTTATATTCTTGTTTTGTTATACCTTGTTTCAGTGCTTATATAGTGTAGATATGTCCATAGTGAATATCATTGCAAATCTATAGTGAATATCATTACAAACCTTTGATCATTGTCATGTAGTTTACAATCTAAATAATAATAAACAAGTAAAAGAAATCAATTATATAGAATGTTAAATATTGGTTAAGTGCCAAGGAGAAAAAATTAAGCAGGTAAGGGGTTTAGGAGGTATGTATGTTTAAGCGTGTGTGTATGACAGTGGTTAAAACTTTTAGAGGTGTTTAAAATTTTAGATTGGCTAAACAGGGCCCCCATTATCCAAAGCACATGCAGAGAAGAGGGAGAAATTCATGCCATTGCTTATTATAAGCACAAGATATTGCTGCCAAATTGGTTGTTATTCTGGGTATGTGTCCAAGATATTCTTGTTTAGCTAAAAATCAAACTTCAAAGAAGTTTAATAAACATAAGAAGAAATGACTCTCTTTAATGGGGGAAATTATAATAACATGCTTTAAGAAAAGCAGCTTTCTTTCTTCTTTCTTTCTAATATAGTATCCCAGCTTTATTTTTCATGGTTGCTTTTTTTTTGTTTGTTTAAAGTAGGCTCCACGCCCAGCATGGAGCCCAACGTGGGGCCCAGACTCACGACCCTGAGATTAAGACCTGAGCTGAAATCAAGAGTCAGACGCTTAACCAACTGAGCCACCCAGGTGCCATGCCTATTCTTTTTTTTTTTTTTTTAAAGTAGGTTCTATGCCCAACGTGGGGCTTGAACTCATCACCCTGAGATCAAGAGTCACATACTTCACCAACTGGGCCAGTGAGGCATTCCAGAAAAGCAGCTTTCTCATTTTTATTTTTAGGAGAAGTAACTATAAATCGAGAAGGGAAACAAATGATTTGCTGTATATAGTTGTCAAATTTTATTTTAGACAAAACAGAGTTTTTAAGGTACTTGGGAGGTTCCAAATGACAATCCATTTAGACAGAGTATTCATATTCTTCAAAATGATGGCAATTTCTTGAACACTACTGGGTCTATCAGTTTTGGAAAAAACCCAGATGCTCAGAAATATGACAGTCTTGCATTCTCTGAGTTATGTTCTTTTACATTACTCTGGCTGGTTTTCTGTTGGAAATCTTTAGGACAGCTCCTGTTGTCCACCAGAGTAACAGATTAATGAATATGTTAATGCACTTCCCCTCATCCCAAACCACTCCTTGGCAAAGCTTTTTGTGTTTAAAAAATTGCATTCTATCTTGTAGGATGATTTGGGAACCATTTAGTGTGCCTAGATTGTTATAAAATCTTGTTAGCCACAGGAAGTTGATCTACTGTGAGTGTCATTTCCTAGCATCTTAGCAGCAAGGAATGGGAAGGAAGTGATCTTAGTGTGATTTCTATGGCACATTTTCCCCCATGGTTTGTTAGACAAAGTGGACAATGCAACGTGCAACATTCAGATCACAAGAATGCTTGGACTCCCCATTACCTCTAGGAGACTTTATGACTGACCTTTCCACAGCCAGCCTGAGAGAAAGAAGAGGCACTATGTAAGTTACAGCTTATCACCGCTGAAAATGTGACCACAGAAGTAAAGTCAATCAACAGGAACCTAGATGCTGGATTCAAACCCTGAATCATTTACTTACTCTGGGACTTGGAGCAAATTTTTTGTATGTAACCCTCTGTATGCCTTAATTTCCTCATCTGTAAAGTGAAGACAATAATAGTACAAATATTATAAGGTTGATGTGAGAAAAATGTACGTGTAATTGAAGTACCCAAAGGAGAAGAAAGAGAAGCAAAGAGAAAGTATCTCAGGAAATAATGGCTAGTGGCACCTGGGTGCCTCAGTCGGTTAAGCGTCCGACTCAATTTCAGCTGAGGTCATGATCACACAGTTTTGACATCAAGCCCTGTGTCAGGCTCTGTGCTGGGCACGGAGCCTGCTTAACATTCAATCTTTCCCTATCTCTCTGCCCCTCCTCCACTTGTGTTCTTCCGAAAGAAAAGAAGAGAAAAGGAAAGAAAAGGAAAGAAAAGAAGGCTGAATTTTTTCCAAATTGGATGAAAACTATAAACCTATAGATCCAAAGAGCTCAAAGAATCCCAAGATAAGAAACTTGTAGAACACTACATCAAGGCACACAGTAACACAAAAGGAACAAAAAACCCTGTCCCAAACTAGGGCATCCCCAAATAGGTATGATTCCTCCCTATCTCTGTCCCCCAGAAATTGTGAAGACATTTTTGATTGTCACAACTGGGAGAAGGGAAAGGGTATACTACTGGCGTCTAGTGGGTAGAAACCAGGAATGTTGCTAAACCTCCTACAATGCACAGGACAGCTCCCACAGCAATAAATTACCCTGCCTCAAACATCAATAGTGCTAAGTTGAGAAAAACTAGAGGCATATAATAATGAAAATACTTAAAACCACTGATAAGGAGAAAATCTTAAAATCATATATATTTTTTAATGCAATACACAGAAAATGCTTTATTGATGAATTGCTAATTGTTAAGTTTAATAAATGCTTTGAGTTCAGAGACAGGAGGGAGAGACCATTTGGAATTTTAGAACTTTTGGGGAACATTTAAGATAGACTTTCTTTCTAAAAGTTGGATCTCACAACTGGTAAGAGCTGGTTAATTCCCTTATAGGGAAGTGATAATGGAGAAGGCTGAGAGTAGTTCTATGAATACTGGGGCAGACAACCACCAAGCAATACCCTTAGAGCTGTATTTTTTCTCCAATGGGGTCAAGACCTCTGAGAAATCATAAGGATCTGTAACAAATTGGAAAATGTGGTTTTTTTTTCATTTTGATGCTAAACTAAGAAATTAGTATTTGCATACACTTGGGATCCCCTGGATCACCCTCTTTTTTTAATTTTTTAAAATTTACATCCAAATTAGTTAGCATATAGTGCAACAATGATTTCAGGAGTAGATTCCTTAATGCCCCTTACCCATTTAGCCCACCCCCCTTCCCACAACCCCTCCAGTAACCCTCTGTTTGTTCTCCATATTTGAGAGTCTCTTATGTTTTGTCCCCCTCCCTGTTTTTATATTATTTTTGTTTCCCTTCCCTTACGTTCATCTGTTTTGTCTCTTAAAGTCCTCATATGAGTGAAGTCATATGATATTTGTCTTTCTCTGACTAATTTCGCTTAGCAAATCATATTCTTATTCTATTTTCTCATCCCTGGAAATATAGAAAGTACAGCTGACCCTTGAACAACACAGGCTTGAACTGTGGGCGTCTACTTATGTATGAATTTTTCTAGGCACAGTACAGTATTGTAAATGTACTTTCTCTTCCTTATGATTTTATTAATAACATTTTTTTCCTAGCTTACTTTATTGTAAGAATACAGTATATAATACATATGGCATACAAAACACATGTTAATTGAAGTTATGTAGGCTATTAATAGTTATGTTTTGGGGGAGTCAAAAGTTATACCCAGATTTTCGCCTGTGGGGTGGGTGGAGAGTACCAGTGTCGCTAACCCCAGCTTTGTTCAAGGGTCAACTCTATGTGACATTGTCATACCAAGCACTTTTTGTAAATCACTCACCATGTTTAAGCTAGGAGGTGAGCGTCAAGAAGTAAAGAGGTGCCTGGACCAGTAGAGCTACTTGGAGTGGTTTCCAGAATTTAAGGGTAATGTGACTTTTACCTGCTCTAAAATGGTTGAATTTATTAAAGGAGCTACACAATGTGCAGGGTATTCTGAAGGTTCTGCTCTGTGGTCCTTCTGACCCTCAGAAAGATATGAAGGTAATAGGACTGAGAATTAGATACAAATTCAAATCTCATTTCAGCTCAACAAATATTTGCGGGAACTACTGCCACTGTATACAGTGTATATTACTACAGTTCTCCAAGCTGGGTCTCTTCATTTAATGCAGTACTCTTTTCTGCCACATCATGCTGAATGCAAATTCTATACAAAGTCATACACACACACACACACACACACACACAAAGCTTAAAAATCTCTACCAATTCTGCTGGTTTTTTTTATGACAATCAGATATGAAATAACATTTAAATCAGATATGAAATAACATTTAAAATCAGATATGAAATAACATTTGTTACAGGATATCAAGAATAAAAACCCAGACAAATTTCATACTAACTAAATACTAGGCAGTGAAGTAGGTACTTTATATTCCTGATCTCATAATCCTCAAATCATGTGGGTTTGTTATTACTTCCACCTTCACTTTGCAAACAAAACAGATGAACAAGTTCACTGACTTTCCCCTAATCACAAAGCTTAGAAGTGTTGGGGCCAGGATATGAACTGAAGACTATTCTGGAAACCACAATAACTTTGGAAATCACAACTAACTTTAACAATACCCAACTTAAGACCGTAAATGTTATTTTATTTAGTTCACTACCTTGGATCTTCATAACAAATCAATGTGTGAGTGAGTGTGTGTGTGTGTGTGTGTGTGTGTGTGTGTGTGTGTGTGTATCTCCTCTGTTAGAGCACTGGTTTACCACATGAATTTATTGAGACACTTTGGTATCCCAAAGACAACTGTGGTAAGGCATGTTAGTCTATATTTCTTCATTTTTCTGTCAACAGAGGAAAGAAGGGTAAGAGTGGTCAGAGCCATGGCAGGAACTGTGTCTTGTGTATGTCATTTATTAAAAACTATTTTAAAGTTTTATCTTTAGAGATGACTAGCCTAGAGAAAGGAAGAAAGAGGCAGTAATTTTTGTTTGGTATGTCAAACAAATTAGACATCAAATTAGACATTATGTCAAAAGTAATTAGAAAAAATTTAGAGAATCATCTCTTTCAAACATACAAATCAGATCTCTTTGGTTCAATTTAGATAGATTTTAATAGGATATACACAGAAAGCTAGAAACATACATTTTTTGTTTTTGTTTTTCTGAACAGTTAAAAAAAAACCCACTTAGAGTAGCATACTTATCAACCAAATTGTTTAGCTTTAAAAAATCAGCAATTCATCAGTGCTCTAAATGAGTCAAATTTGAGTTTTTGTCTTAAGAGGTAATCCTTAAGATTCAAAAGTGAATATTCAACACAAGTAGAAAAACCGAGCCAATTTTCTTCTTTAGTAGAGAAATGACAGATTATGTTTTTTTTTTAACATTTATTTACTTACTTTTGAGAGAGAGAGAGAGAGAGAGAGAGAGAGAGCAAGCATGTACACGCAAGTGGAGGAAGAGGCGAGAGGGAGGGAGACAGAGAATCTCAAGCAGAGAATCCCAGGGAGACAGAGAATCCCAACCCCCCGATGTGGGGCTCAGATTCATGAACCATGAAATCATGACTGGAGCCAAAATGAAGAGTCAGACATTCAACCGACTGAGCCACCTGGGTACCCTGATCAATTCGTGTTTTAATAGGGAAGTAGAAACATTAATGAAGGCTACAAGGACCAGGCAATATACAATTTATCTTAAAAGAATACAGGGGTTCAAACACTTAAAGGTAGATTTAACTTCACTGATTTGTCTTTTTCTTTTTTTTTTTAACTTTATCTTGATATTTTATTTTTCTTCCTCTTTCTCAGGTGGTTCTAAATACAAGTTATAGAGAATTTATAACAAACGAAATTGTATGTTAACTTATAATTAACTCTACAAACATGTCTTATTTCTCCCTCCAATGAACTTTTTTTTTATAGTCCTTTATGCTCCCTATAAACGAATAAAAAGAAAAGTTTATACTTACTGGAAAGAACAGTTGTAAGGAAAATGTAGTCTGAAAAGGATATGAGTCCACATTCTCCAAGGGTATAAAATATACTGCCTTCATCAGCAAATTTTTCTCGTTCCTGGGAAATTTTCTATTATATGCATGGATCCCACCAAAAGATAAAAAGAAGATATAACAGAATGAGAACACAGATAGATAGAGATGAAACACCATTTATCTGACAGTTTTATGCTACTTATCATAAGCATTTCTCTGATGGCCATTCCAAATTAATGGATCCTTTACAGTTTTCAAGATGACTAAACTTATAAGACAAAAGATGATCTTGTTTGTCTCAACACTGGCTTAATAGTAACACTAGAAAATAATTTCAATTTTATGAACTCCTGCCATTTGACATATACAGGCTCACTTCAGGACTGGTTTTGTTTCTTGGTTTTAAAAACAATCCACCTGAATTGCTGAATCACTATATTGTACAACTGAAACTAATATAACACTGTATGTTAACTATACTGGAATTAAAAACTTCAAAAAAATAAAATTAATAAAAATAAAAACAATCTGCCTTTTTCTATAGAGGTATATAAAGTAGAAAAGATACAAAAGAAACAAATAAAATAAAATGAAATCAGTACAATTTGCCCAAAGTCAGCTAATTGACCAAGAAAAACTATACTACCAATGACCAGAAACAAAGAGGTAATAAGCAACTATTTTCAAGGCCCACACAAACTCTCAGAAAACTAATTTCTGAGAGTTTCTTGGCCCCCCAAGAATCTTAGCTTTGGAATGTAGGACAGTTTGCAGAGGAAACAACACCTCTGAAAGATACTGGCAAATCAGACATGCACACTAAGATTTAGGCATGATTTAATTTAGTTGTATTCATTGTTACCTTGCTGGAGGCTCCTAAGTTTCAGCTAAGTGATGAAATGCTCCTAAAACTTAGATTTTATTCTATGTATATATTAATTCTATTTAATCTATAAAACTCACAAAGAGTTACTTCTTAGCTTCAGTAATGGCCTGTCTGGCAAGTGGTGACTTCCTGGGTGTTTAAGGAATCCTACCCTGTTTTTTTAATTCGTAGCCAAATGATAAACTTAGTTGTGACATTGAATATATTTTCAAAAACTGAAAAGGATCCACCAAAGAGTTAGACTTGGAACTAATTTCCATAAGTTCTGGACCAACTAAAGATATTCAATGAATTATTCTGGGTACCAAAAAAAGGAAATAGGTTTTAAGAACCCAAACCAACAAAGAGCAATCAAATAATGTCATGCAAACACAAAATAAGCAGCAGCATTGCAAGCACAACCTCAGGAGGAGTATCATGAAAACGAAACCAACAAGCACCACCACACCAGCATCCAGGTACACAACTATCCAATAGGTTACCTCTGTCTAGTGAAGATCCCATCATACACCACAAAGGAAAGAAAACTGGTTAACCAATTGAAAACACAAGTACCAAATGAATCATCATGATCTTCTTCGTAATCCTATCCAAAATAGCCTTTACTGGGTATTTGCTTGTTCATATGAAACAGGAGGCATAAACAGGTAAAAATCCACAGTTGAATGCTGACAAAGCAGTATGAGGTTTTGATGGCACATTCTACTTAGGAAAGGATTTCTTTGATTCATCTCTGGTGGACAGAAAGCCACCTGTTTGGTCCCGTTTGGCAGGATTTAGACATTACTTCTTTGACTCATCTCTGGTGGACAGAAAGCCACCTGTTTGGTCCCGTTTGGCAGGATTTAGACATTACTTCTTTGAATGGACAACAAAAATGAGCACATAGTCCAATGTGTTTCAGTTAGGGTTAAATCTCATACCACACTTGATCTTCTACCAACAGACTGAACACAAATTTCAGACAGCTGGATGAGAACTAGAGCAGCAAAGCCTTTCACTGGAGGTTAATATTTTAATTTCTCAAAAAAGGGAAACAAATGGTTACATTTTTTACATTATCTAAGATACTGCAAAAATAAAGTATGTAAGAAAAAAATACACAAAATGAGAATAGGCTCCCAAAGGCATAACATTACTAACTAAACAATAAATATGTATAAAAGCTGAATACTTTGTATTAATTATGCAATCATCTTTAAAACAATTTTTTAATGTTTATTTATTTCTGAGAGAGAGAGACAGACAGACAGAGCATGACCAGGGGCCAGGCAGAGAGAGAAGGAGACACAGAATCCGAAGCAGGCTCCAGGCTCCGAGGTGTCAGCACAGAGCCGGACATGGGGCTTGAACTCAGGCTATGTGATCATGACCTGAGCTGAAGTCGGATGCTTAATCGACTGAGGCACCCAGGTGCCCCTAATTATGTAATGATCTTACAAAGAGATTGCTATAAGCCAATAAAATAAATAATATATTGGGATCCAGAAGATGAGAAACAGACAAACATGTAAGGAAAGAGTGAAAAGAAGCACTTAAGACAAAGAAGCATGGCTAACATTATTTTTCTAACAATCACCTGGACTATGCTGCTGCTTGGAAGATATCAAAAGACAAATCTAATTCTGTTGGTAACTTTTAATTTTGATATAATTGCAAACTCAGAATAGTGGAAAGAGCAATATAAGACACTTTCATACACATTTTACCCAGATTCACCCATGGTTTACATATTACTGTAGTTGCTTTATCATTTTATATATACATATATTCTTTTGTACCTCTGAAAGTTCAACACACACGCCCTTTTACATTTAAATACTTCAATATATACTTCCTATGAACAAAGACACATTCTCTTATATACCATAGCATAAATTTAATGAAACCAAGATATTTAATACTGATACATACTATTATCTAATCCAGTCTATTTTTAAATTCAGTTAACAATTCCAATAATTTCCTTTATAACTATTTTCTCTCAGCCCAGGATATAATCCACCATCATAAACAGCATTAGCTGTCATGTCTCTTTAATTTCCATTAATCCAAAACAGGTTTTTTTGTCCTTTATTTTTTCCTTTGGAGGTTTGTTACTATCTTTGTGGTAAAATTTATGTAACAGAAATTCACCATTTTAACCATATAATATGTGGGCCTTTGAATTTCACTCCTTTCACATGTTTTCTCAGTTCATCCATGTTGTGGCATCAATTTCTTTTAATCACCAATGAATATTCCATTGTATACATACCACGATTTGTTTATCCATTCATCCATTAAGGGATAGTTTGGCTGTCACCACTTTTTGGCGATTGTGAATAGTGCTACTATGAACATTCACGTACAAGTATTTGTTTGACTATCTGCTTTCAATTTTTCTGGGTATGTACCTAGGAGTGGAATTTCTGGGTCATATCATAACTCTGTGTTTAAGTTTTTGAGAAAGGGCCAAAGTGTTTTCCACAGTGGCTGTACCATTTTACGTTACTACTAGCAATGTACAAGGATTCCGATTTTTCTATACCCTCATCAACACTTATTTTCCTTTTTTTAAAAAATTGTAGCCATTCTAGTGAGTGTGAAGTGGTATCTCATTGTGGTTTGATTTACATTTCCCTAGTACCTAATGATATTGAGCATCTTTCATGTGTTCGTTGGCCATTTACACACCTTCTTTGGAGAAATGTCTTCAAATCCTTTGCCTTTTTTTAGAATTGGGTTATCTGTCTTTTTGTTATTGAGTTGTGAGAGTTCTTTTTATATTCTGTATATAAAACCCATAACAGGTACGATTTGCAAATGTTTTCTCCACTCTGTCCATTGCCTTTCTACTGTACCTTGATAATGTCCTTTGATGTACAAAAGGTTTAAATATTGATGAAGTTCAACTTGTCTACTTTTTCTTGTTGCTTGTGCTTTTGATGTCATATCTAAGACTCCACTACCAAAGCCAGGGGTGTGAAGATTTACCCCTATGTATCTTCTAATAGCTGGGTAGTTTTAGCTTTTACATTTAGGTTATTGATCCTCTCTGAGTTAATTTTTGTATGTAATGTGAGGTAGGGATCCAACTTCATTCTTTTGCATGTGGATATCCAGTTGGCCCCACACTATTTGTTGAAGAGACTTCTTTCACCACAGAATGGTCTTGGCACCTTGTTGAAAACAAATCGTCTATGAATGTGTGGGTTTATTTCTGGGCTCTCAATTTCATTCCATTGATATATATGTCTATCTTACACCAGGACCACACTGTTTATGTTTTATAATTTTTTTTAATTGTGGTAAAATTCACCTGACATAAAATTTACCACTGTTAACACTTTAAAGTGTATAATTCGGTGGCAGTAAGTTCATTCACAATGTTATGAAACCATCACCACTATCTAATTCCAGAACTTTTTCATCACCCCATTTGGAAACCCCTTCCCCATTAAACAGTCACAGCCCCCTGCCCCCTTCTTCTAGCCTCTAATCCAATTTCTGTCTCTATGGAGTCCCTGGTTATTTTCTATAAAAGGAACGAAGCATAGTTATCTTCTTAGTGGCTACCTGCAGGTTACGATGAACATCTTAAATTTACAGCAATCTAGTTTGAATTAATACCAACCTAGCTTCAATAGTATTAAAAAAAAAACCCTCTGCTCCTGGAGAGGTCATTTTCACAAATTACATCTTTATACAGTGTGCCCATTAACACAGATTTATAATTATTATTTTATGCATCTGTCTTTTAAATCACAAAGGAAAAAAAGGGAGTTAAAAACCAAAAATGGCAGTAACATTGGCTTTTATTTACCTGTGTTGTCACCTTAACTGATGTCATTTGTTCATATAGCTTCAAGTTAGTATCTAGTGCCCTTTTATTTCAGCCTTAAGCATTTTTTTAATATGGTAGATCTACTGGCAACAAACTCCCTGCTTTCACGATTCTTCATTTTAGTTTTCAAGTTTGATTATAATGTGTCTCAGTGTAGGTATCTGTGAATTTATCCTAAAGTAGAGTCACATATTTCAATAAATTTGGAAGGCTCTCAGCAATTGTTTCTTCAAATATTGCTCTCTTCTCTTTCTCCTTGCCTTCTGGGATTCCTAGTAGACATATGTTGGTATACTTAATGATGTCACAAAGGTATCTTAAACTCTGTTAATTTCTCTTCATTCTTTTTTTATCTCTCAGACTGGTTAATATCAACTGACCTATCTTCAAGTTCATGGATTCTTTTTTTCCTGCCTGTTCAAATCTGCCATTAGACCCTTTTAATGAAATTCTTCCAGTTATTGTACTTTTCAGTTTTCAGAATTAAAAAAAAATTTCTTTTGTTGATATTCTCTATTAGTTCATACATCATTCTCCTTGTTTCCTTTAAGTTCTTTGCCTATGGTTTCCTTTAGGTTTTTAAGTATATTAGGCCAATTGATTTAAAGTTTGTAGTAAGCTTTCTCAAGGATAGTTCCTATTTTTTTTCCTGTGAAATTGGCCATACTTTATTCTTTGAAAGCATAATTTGTTGCTGAAAACTGGACATTTTGTATATTATAATGTGGTAACTCTGGGAACCCGAGTCTCCCTCCTCAGGGTTTGTTGCTGCTGCTTGTGTGGGTTGTAGTTACTTCTTTAGTGACTTTTCTAAATTCTTTTCATAAATACTGAATGCTTTGTCAAGCATGGTCACTCAAGTCTCTGTTCCATTACCTTAGAGGTCAGCTGGTGATCTGACAGAGATTTCCTTAAATTCCTGGAGTCAAATATGTATGTGTGGGAATACTCTCCATGTCTTTACAGATTGGCTTTGTGTTGGGCCTTCTTTCAATGCTTAGCCACTGTTTAAAAAATCTGTCTTTGCCTTCACTTCTTGCTTGCATGGAAGATAAAAGGCAGCCAGAGGTGAAAGCTTAGGGTCTGCTAAGGTTTCTTATAAGTATTCATTCAGTTCCGGGCATGCATAGGCCTTCCAGATTCCTTAGTATATGGTGGAGCACTTCAAAGTCCTTGTTCTCTATCTCCAGCTGCCTCTTCATTTCCCAGGCTCTTTGGTTTGTCTGCTGCTTTTCTCAGCCCGCTGTCACTAGTATATTTATTACCTTTAAGTGCTTTTGAAAAATGCCACTTGGGAAGCCACCCCATCCCTAAGAGTTCCAATAAAGGCAATACAAAGGCAAGCCTGCAAGTAGAGATGCCTCATTGACCAGAGAGGTCACTGCCTACATCTATATTCTCCAAGGACAAGGTCTGCACTGCTTGCTCTGGCACAAGCAAGTTGTACTAGGACTGAGGGCCACAATCTTTATGGTTGCCATTGTGCTGTGGAGTGGGGAAGTGGTTATCAAGTAAGTACGCCACAACTTTATCTTATCAAATTTCAGCATCTTCTTCTTTCAACATTCCCCTGGTCGTTTAAAGTCTGATTCGATTCCAGAGATCTGAAAAAGTTGATTGACAGTTTTTGCCAGCTTACTGACTGTCTTAGTGGAGAGATGAAGTTTTGGAGTTACCTACTCCACCATTTTTAAAAATCTCTTTACACTTTTTAACCCTAAAAGATTTGAAAAGTGAATTATATTGAAGAATATCCCTCACTTTAAATTAGGCTGATGCTTCCTCATGATTACATATCTGTCTGTTACAAACTATGAATTCATATTGGTATTTAATATGAATATAATATCTAATACCATGGGAAACAAGGTAGTCTTACCCCTTACACACTTGTTATTCCCTTCTTCAACAGGGAGAAGCCTGGTTCGCATTATCCTCAATATATTTACTCATTTGCTCAATGAGAGTATATAGAGATTATATTAGAATATACAGAGAGCAGTTTCACAATTGCTAATCATGTCTGCAAAAAACTTATTATCTAGAGTTCAGTATTTGTTACAGTTTTAAGTAAAATCTACTTCGTAAAATGCATAAATCTAATGTACAAAACAATGAATTTTATAAAGAAATAAGTAAATATTTGGAGTAACCCACATCCCCATCAAGATACAGAACATTTCACTGGAAACATTTCCATTGTTTCCTTTATGCTCCTCCACAGTTAACTCCCACCATGTTTTTATACCATTGATTGTTTTGCCTCTTCTAGAAGTTCCTATAAACAGTATCACCAGGATATACTCTTTGGTATACAGTTTCTTTAGATCAGCCTAATGTTGAGAATCATCCATACTGTATTTTTCAATAGTTTGTTTTTATTGTAGAGAAGTATATTACTCATCAATAAAATAAAAATGAAATAAAAATTTGTATTATAACTTATTTTATATATAATCATAATGCACACATAATAACGTGATTTATTCATTCCTTTACAGATAAACATTTAGGCTCTTTTCAGTTGTTGGCTATTTAGACTTTCCTAAAAGTTATTTATTTAAAAAAAATTTTTTAATGTTTACTTTTGAGAGAGAGAGACAGACAGACAGACACCATGAGCAGGGAAGGGGCAGAGAGGGAGATACAGAATCCGAAGCAGGCTCCAGTCTCTGAGCTGTCAGCACAGAGCCTGACACAGGGCTCGAACTCACACTGTGAGATCATGACCTGAGCTGAAGTTAGATGCTTACCGACTAAGCCACTCAGGTGCCCCATTCCTCAAAGTTACTGTACCTTTTTTACTCACACCATCGATGTATGAGAGTTCCAGTCACTCCACATCACTGCCAACATTTGTGTTGCCAGTCTTTTTAATTTTAGCCATTTGAGTGGGTAGGTAGTGATATTTCTTTGTCGTTTTATTGTGCATTTCCTTGCTGACCAATGTTGTTGAGCACTCTCTATTTATTGGAAATTATATATTTTCTTTGTGAAATAACCAAGTCTTTTGGCCATTTTTTTTTTTTTAAATCACTGATCATTCTACATTCTGGATATGAGACTCCTTTCAAGGAGTCTGGGTAGCCAGACTCCAAGATGATCCCAGGGATTCTTGCCTGCTGTTACTCACATCCTTATGTTGACCTAGTCTCCTTCACAATGAATCACGGTTGGTCTGTGTGACCAACAGACGACAGCTTAAGTGATAATGTGTGACCTCTGAGGCTAGGTCATAAAAGGCATAAAAGGCATGCTGCTCTGTTGGAGGGAAGCCAGCTGTCATTTGAACAGAACACTGAGGCAGGACAGTAGAGAGCCTACAGGGAGAGGACCTGAGGCTTCTCAACAAGTCAGTACCAGATATTTCAGTGAGCCACCTTAGAAATGAATCTTCCATCCTCAGTCAAGCTAGATGGTTAAGGCTTTAGCCAACCTCTGACTTAAACCTCATGAAAAAGCCTGAGCCAGAACCATCTAGCCAAATTGCTCCCAAATTCCTTATTTATAGAAAGCATAAGTGACAAGAAATTATGATTGTTTTAAGCCTCCAAGCTTTGGATTTTTTACTCAGCAACAGATAACAAATATAGTCAAATACATATATTAAAAATATTTTCTGCTAGTTTATGACTTATAATTCTCTTTTAACAATCAAAAGTTTTAAATTTTCATGAAGTCTCATTGATTTTTTCCTTTATGGTTATTGCTTTCTATATGCTAATAAATTTTTGCCTCTCTTTAGTACATAAAAATATTCTCATTTTCTTTTAGAAGCCTTAAAGATATAGATTTTACATTTAGGTCTATGATCCATTCCAAGTAAACTGTGAGTATAGTGAGGAAAGGGGTAAGGTATATTTTTTATTTTTTTAAAATATGGATATATAGTTGTTTGTAAATCATTTGTTAAAACACCTTCCATTCCCGCATTTAATTATTTTGGCATCTTTACCATATAAATTAATTTACCATATAAGTGGGGCTACTTTTTCCATGCTTTTTTCTGATTTGAGTAGCCCATTTTCTTTTGAAGGTCTTTTGATTATTAACAAAGTGTATGACTGTTTGCCAAAGTATAAATAAACATGAAATTATCTGAATGGTTAAAAAGGTAGCTTAAGCCTCTGCATGAGACGTATTTAAGGTCAGGTTTAGGCTTAGCCACCTCCACTATTAGACGATTATAAAGTGTACAGAGATAATAAAGATGTCACCAAACAGACCTTCAGTTGTATACTGATTGAGAATTACTACTGGAACATATCTCCATAAGGGATATATAATAACACCTTGCAATGCTGATTTAGTTAGTGTGATTTTTCTCTAGGAAGGTACCTCTTCCTCTACTGCTTTAGACAGAATATGTCCATGTTTGCAACTCTCAGTCCTCTTGAAGGAGAAAATATTTCTGTTTGTGTAGCTACATGTGAGATCTCTGCTGAACTCAGTAGAGTGGTAGGAAGGAGAGGCCAAAAGGCCAATGTGCTCCATATAAGAAAAAGTTGAAAATATCTGAATGAAAAGATATAGAACGAAAAAGGATCCTAGGGGCACCTGGGTGGCTCACTTGGTTAAGTGTCCAACTCTTAATTTTGGGCTCAGGTCATGATCTCATGGTTTGTGAGATCGAGCCTGGCATCAGGCTCTGCGCTGACAGTGTGGAGCCTGCTTGGGATTCTGTCTCTCCTTCTCTCTCTGACTCACCCTGCCCCCCTTGTGTTCATGCTTTCTCTCAAATAAATAAAGTAAAAAAAAAAAAAAACAAACAAAAAACAAAAACAAAAACAAAAAAAACCTAAAAGAAACTAAAAAAAAAAAAAAAAAAGATCCTAGAAAGGTGAACAAAAAAAAAGGGGGGGGAGGGGACATGACAGAGGGATAGAAGTATCAAAGTCAGGAAGAACAGAGGAAAGAGATAGCATGTATGCACATGTATGTGCATATGTTTAAGAGAAAGAACAAAGAATGTCTGTGTTTTGCAGTAGCTCCTTAAAAATGAGAAAGATGTTTAAAGAAGACTTTTAAATTAGCCATGCTTTTCAGTATGCTCTGTGCAACATAATCTTCTAATTCTTTATTAAAGCATTGTTCTTCCGTGCCTCTGGAGTCACGGCAGGGGTAGAAGGAAAGGGTGGGGGAGGGGGGGAAGTTACATGCATGTTTTCTAAAGCACCCACTTGTCAGAGAGTGGTTCAGGTGCATTTAAGATTAAGCACCTACTTATTAACTCTAAGAATTTAAAAGTGGGATGAATATCCAAAACTCCAAAGATGCTTC
The DNA here is from genome assembly GCF_027475565.1 of Acinonyx jubatus. Lineage (NCBI taxonomy): Eukaryota > Metazoa > Chordata > Mammalia > Carnivora > Felidae > Acinonyx > Acinonyx jubatus. The sequence goes on from NC_069393.1 coordinate 32,072,932, forward strand.
TTATAAAATTCATGACATTTATTCGTCAAAAACACCCAAACTGCCATAAAACTATCAAATTTGATCCCTCAAATTATTTAAAGCTAGGAGGAGAATCAAATAAATATATCAAAATTTGGGAAGAAATGAGAGTTACTAGAGAACCAATTTTTAGGCTATTTGGCATTGTATGACTGCTCCTTAGCTGGTATTTATAAATCAAAGGTCTGATTCTATTATAAATGATATCCTCAAACCACCTAGCCATGGCACATAGGGAATCTGTGAAAATATAGATATTTGAGTTTGATACTGAATAAATTTTTAAAAGTCACAAAGTATGTTGAAAATGGAAAGAAAGAAAGAAAGGAAGGAAAGAAAGAAAGAAAGAAAGAAAGAAAGAAAGAAAGAAAGAAAGAAAGAAGAAAAATGTAAACTCTAGATTCAAGGAAGGAAAGTGGAGGGAAGGTTTTTGGGTATTTTTTCTTACTCCAAAAGTCTTATCAATTGTTTAATTCTGCAAACTGAGAATGTCAAGTACAATGTTTCTTCACTTTTGAATAATGTTTAATCTTTGACTACATTTTAAGTTATTTTTTTTCCCTAGGCAAATACCATTTATATACTTTAGGGATGATATGGAGACATGTCCAAGGAAAACATAATCTTCCTTAACAGATTGGTAATAATGTTCACTTTCTCTCACTACCTCAGAGGTGGTTATTTATATTGTTTGTTACTAATGAACATTTATACTAATACGTGTATGTAATTCAATGTAAGTCATAAATTCAATATAAATAAACATTAGACAAACTAAAAGGAAGACATTTCTGTATATAAAAGTCAAATGAAGTAGAATATATTCCAAATCTATCGTAAGGCCATATAATGTGAGATTAAGTAATACATGAAGATATAAGTTTAGCAAAAAAAGTTTATAGTAAGGGTCTAAGGAAAATTTGTTTCATCTTAAAGTTCCTGAGGGAAGATTCTAGCAATACACTTCAGTATATATGCTGAAAATTAACAGAACTGGGTATTTTAAAAAGACATCATAATTGAAGATACCTTCCAGAGCATTATGCTATTTTATTATTGTTATTTTTTAATTAAAGTATAGTTGACATACAGTGTTATATTACTGCCAGGTGGACAACACAGTGATTCAACAATTCTATATATGCTATTCAATGCATCTTTTTTAAAAAGTTTATTTGAGAGAAGGAAGAGAGAGAGAGAGAGAGAGAGAGAGAGAGAGAGAGACTGTGCGCACATGGAAGGGGCAGAGACAGAGGGAGAAAGAGAGAATCCCAAGCAGGTTCTGTATTGTCAATGTGGAGCCTGACTTGGGGCTTGAACTCCTGAACTGTGAGATCATGACCTGAGTCGAGACCAAGAGTCAGAAGCTTAACTGACTGAGCCACCAGGCACCCTGCTATTTAATGCATCTTATAAGTTACATATCAAACTTTATTCAATCACTTGAATCTTTGAAATTAAGGCTGTGAAAGCAAAAATGCAGGTCAACCAATGAGAATAGCATTTCTACCGAATTTACTGACAAATATTACTTCCTTTTAAAGAACAAAATTACGCAAAATATTTCAAAGCAATGCGCTCGCTGACTTAAAGAGGGGAAGTTTAACTGTTTTACTATTCATTTACATGACTTAGCCTAAGACCTTATGTTTCAAAATTTAAATCACAACTACAGACTCACTACTGTAAAACAGTCAACTTACGGAACTCAAGTGAAAACAAATAAATAAATAATCTCCTAAGGGTCCTGGTATTGACCTCAACTGCATCATATCCTGAATCTTTTTATTTTTTAAGTAAGCAGAGACACTTAATTAGACATTTATAGCAAATCATAGTGTGTAACTGCTGTACTTCTCAAGGAGTCTAAAACCTGAACTGTTTTACCAGGATAGTTTCACGCTAATGTGCCCACACTGTGATTTCTGACCAATCACACAAATGTATAGAACACTGCCAAAGTTGCAGGTGCCATCAGGAGCCTTGGTACTGGGGATTCCAGTCACAACTCAGACTCGCTAATACTCACTGTGCTCAGTGAATCCTAATTTTAATAGGGTTGATCAAAATAGAGGCAATAATTTTGCCTTTAAGGACTCAATTGGATGAAGCCAAAAAGAAAAATCATATCTAGCAGTTTAATCTCATTATTTATTCTAGTTAAAACCCATTTCTCAATTTCTATAGTTTGAAATAAATTTTCTATCAAATAGTAGTTGATAGACATGCCAGCAAAATAGATGCCAATATGTCATCTAGAAGCTCAAAACATCTCTGGTTTATAGAAAAATCTGATAAGGAACACAATACTGCTATTTAAATTAAGATGTCATCCTTTATGAGACTGAGATAATTGGCTTTAATATTAACATTTCTCTAGATGACTGATATATATTTCAAAGTCTAGCTATATCCCTCAAGAAACATTTGAGATTGTACTTCAAAAACCAATTGATGATAATATGATTCTTCCAGAAAAAGCAATTTTAGCCCAGCATTTCCAAATGATAAACAGTATTTCTACCTAAGGTTGGGGTTGGGTCAAGGAGGGGAAGAGTGTTAGAAATAGAAAATTCAGCAAATTTCCCATGCAATTAATGCTCATACTTAATTATTTAGTTGGTGCGTAGATGCCAAAGCCTTGGTAGATATCAATCTTAAACAATCACACTATTCCCAATCAAACAGAAAATGTTGCACAGTTAAAATATGTATTCTTCTTCCCCTGTCCGACACCTGAACTTGCAGAAAACTTGAATTTGAGGTTATGTCAGATAAAATTAAATCGAGATGTTTCTAATTTAGAGTAGTTTAGGAGTTCCTCTCCTGACTCGGAGTTTCCAACCTTTTCAAAGGTAATATTGCATTTGAGGCAAGCAAACATAAATGACTGTGCAACAGACTGCGGAAGGTGAGTGCTTAAGATACTGTAAAACTTCATTCTGCCAGAAAGCCATTCTCTTTTCAGTCCCAATTCTAACCACGTTAGCTCTGAGAACACCTCCAAATACTTATCATGCACATGTTTTCCTATTTCATTAATTAGATGGCTATAGAGAATATGCATACAAATGAAGATGCTTACCAAAAAAAATGTGGGAGAAGATTTGATTCAAATAATGATAAAAATTTGGAAGTCTATTGGAGTAACGTTCACTTCAAGGAAATGATACAACTTCACTGAGTGGTTTGTTTCAGTTCTCAGTATCTGATGAAGTATTATCAAAACCCTCAAAGGGGAAAACTGTCAACTCTATTATTTTCTACCACATATGCCTGCACACTTGCTTCAAAACAGCTCTGGATGGGAGAATCTATGTTTTACCATTATTGATTATTTGCTACCTAAATCTAAGAATTCAATTTTGGACTTTGGCCACTCAAATCAATCAGTGCTGAAAAGAAGTGCCATCGGCTCGGCAGTAGTCTTGTGTTCAGTCATATGGGTTATGAAAAGCTTTCCTATTAATTCATGGAAAAGCAACCTCACAAACAAATTTTGAAAAACAAGTCAATATAGCATTTCACCTTCTCTCATTTGGAAAAAAAATTATTAAATGAAAAAAAATCGCATCATAGAAACTAAGTTTCACTCTGAGGATCACCAACCATCCTACACTGTTCTAGTAACTGCCATCTCCCAGGAAGCCCTTTAGATGAAGAATTTTTAAATCATTTTTAAATTCAAACACTTATAGGTATCCCTTAAACACCACTAACCATTAAAGACATATCAAGAATTTAAAAATTATAGTTCATGTGTTTCATGCCAGGCACTGTGCTAACTACTTGAATTACATACACCTCTGTAAGTCCTCACTGCAATCCTTGCGGGTAGGTAATACTACTATCTGCACTTTACAGATGAGAAAACTGAAGTTCAGAGAAGTTAAATAAGTAGCCCACGGTGACAATGCTGTGAAGTAGCAGGACAGGTCCTAGTTTGACTCCAGAACCATTATTATGTTATATTGTATCAAATGCACAAAAACTGTTTGCAATTTCTAAAACTGTTAATGGGGACTGGGTATTTTCAGAGCAAAAATAACAGTTCATTATTGTAAAATATTAATCCTGGGACTTAGCATATATCAGCTCATTTATCTTGAGAAGGAAAGTCTAGTTAATGATGTAGGTGCACAACGTATTTTTATGCTATGACTTGTTCAAAGGCATATTTTAATCATTTTGAAAATGAGTATCACTTCAAGAATGTAATGGTTGTGTTCTTCTTAATTAATAGACGTTAGACTAATCTGTCATTGGAAAAACTTTTCAAGTTTGGAGCTTTAAAAAATGCATGTTCAGGCTAAGTGGAGAACCCACTTTTATCAGAATAGGAGAAATAAAATGCTTTGAGTAGTTTTCACAGAACTTTGTATAATCTCAAAGCATGTTAATGTGCTAAAATAATAAGAAAAAGGAAGTTAGTCTGGATCCAAGTCCTCTCCTGTCAAAGTGAATTTCAAATCTTCTTTCATGATGGAAAAGTTCAATATGAACGTGTTGGAAATGTAATGGTTCGTCAGTCATGTTTATGCTTTCAAATCAACAATGATAAATCAAAGGGGCTCAGTTGATCTCAAGTTCAAACAAAAGAGAATCTAAAATAAAAATGTATTTAAAGACATATTTAATAGATGTCTGAATATTTGGGGTAACTAAGTAAACTACACTCTCCTTGGGAGTACTTAATGATTACATTATCATTTCTTTTTTCAACCTGAATAATCAAACACATGAGTTAAATCAACGTACTTTAGTAGTGGTGGAACTTAGAGACTGGAAAGAGACATTATGGATACTCCTCACAGCAATATAATTCAGTATTTGACACCATTCATAAGCTGCATCTGAAGAACAGCTCTATGCTACTACAAAAACAAAATGATTCCAGCCTTTTCACAGGCAATAGGAACTTAGCATGCAAAGGACAAAATCCTGGTTAAGGAAGCAAGCAAGAAAGCCCTCGTCTATTAAGTAACTGCTCATTGACCTTTGGAAGCTTAAAGGATTTATACTAGTGTCACCAACGTGAGTGATATTTACCTATTCTAGGGAAAAAAAAAGTTTATTATTTTCAATACAAAAAGCTTATTAACAAGATACCCTTAATAATAGAGTAAAACTTCCTCTTGACTCCTTACTCAACAAGGATATCACCCTTGATAGTCAAAGTTTAAAGAAAACTGGTGCTCTTTTGTCAATTATGGTGGTTGACTACCCAATGCTGAATATTCCAGAGACTTCCAAGCACTTCACCAATTCCTACCTACCTCTTTTCACTTCTCCTCATTCTTTAGTAGGGACACCTATGTGAGGCAACTCATTTTAAATTTTCAAGTGTAAACCATACAATTATCATAGGAAAGGAAGAGTTTTTAGATTCCTCCTACAAATTGTTCTGCTATAATTACAGAAGTGGAAGCAATGTACCTCAATCACAGGTGTTAAGCATCTCATCTGATTTATGCTCCTTAGTACTATGCATACTAAGTTGTGCCATGGCTATTCTAAAATAGAATTTCCAGCATTAGAAACATCGATACTGAGACTATCAATAAATTATTCTGTCACAATTATTTAAGTATTTGTTGGTTTGTTTCAGAATGCAGTGAGAGGCAGAAGATAATTGAGTATACCAGGAACAGGGTCATTGGTCTGGGGTTTGGTAAGTAGACTTCTAAAAATATATCCCATTTTAAAAACGAAGAAGCCCAGGCAGGAAAAATGTTATATAAAAATTAAGAGCACACTGTGATCTCATTAATTATATCATTAATTATTTTAAAACAAAAAAGATATTCTAATACGATTTAGTTTATATTTCTCTAAAGAAACCCAAGAGTAATGTCTTTTAAAAAATAAATGCATTTTAATAACTCATAAACTACAATTAAAGAGTCTGAGTCTTCAAAGATCAAAAAATGTACTTCTTAGGCTAGTCCTTGAAATTCTCCTTTGCCAGATTACAATCTATATATTCTCTTTCATGATCTTCCTCGTGTATTGGCTTCCCTTTCAAGTTAAAGTTGTTGGTTAGTTCAAAAAAAATAACGAAGTCCTAAAATGTTCCTTTTGTTTCCTGTTAAGCCATTTAGTTGAGCAAAGTGCAACTAAGCAACTGCTTACCTGTATTTATCAGGTAAGAAATTTCAAGAAACAAAAAACATTAATTTTTCACTTGAAATTACCATTGCCTCACCCTTCCTGTAAAGCTCAACCAGGAACATGGCATCCCTACTATGACTGGTGAGATGACTCCATTATACTGCTGAGTATCTCTTATGCAATACAGTGGTAACAGTTTCTTAACCTTTTGTGTGACACTTGATGTTAAAACTTCCCTTTTAAATCATGCGAGGTATTATATTCTCAAGGACCTGTGCAGTGTTTGCATTGTCATATTAAAGATAAAGTATGTTAATTTAAAGTGACAGGAACTGAATCATTTTGAAAGGAGCAGGGGAAGGACATAGGCATGCACTGAACCTTTGTCCCTGAAGCATTACTATGGATTCTGGAATAATTAATTTAAAGCACATGCTGCTGAGTCAGTACCTGCCAGAAATCCTGATCAGAAGATGAGAAAAAGAAAAAAAAATGGACATTGTTTGATTATATGAACAAAAACTCCAAAACCAAATATACATACCACAATACCACAAAGTATTAAAACATATAAAGGACTAAATTTAGATCTGTAATAAAATAACTGAACACCTGGAAACAAGAAATGAGGAATACATAGAAATGTTTCATAGATTATCTGAGAGGTACAATAAAACAAAAAACCCCAACAACTCAACTCCTAGCCTCCCCAAAATGAAACACACAATTGCAGAAAAACTTCACTATGAAAAGAAAATACATGAATAATAATGTTTCTAAAAGGGAAGGAAAACATTTCATTTTTTGTCATGTGAAGTCAAAGCATTTCTTTAATTAAGGTTTCCTAGTAAGATGTATCATGGATGTAGTATTTTAATTTTTTTTTAATGCTTATTTGTTTTTCAGAGAGAGAGAGAGAAAGAGAGAGAGAGAAGGGGGGGAGGGGCGCGCACATACACACACACACACACACACACACACACAGAATCTGAAGCAGGCTCTCTAACTTCGAGCTGCCAGCACAGAGCCCGATGCAGGGCTTGAACCCACAAACTGTGAGATTATGACTTGAGCCAAAGTCAAAGCCTTACTTAACTGAGTCACCCAAGTGCTCCAATATTTTTAAACTTCACAGCAAATATGTTGCTTTACCACCCATATGGGCAACCAAACTCAGATTAGTAACTACTCTTAGGAAGAGTTCAGAATGACAACTCAGAAACAGGTTTCCTGAAAAATTATGTTGCACTAAATGAATTACTATTCACATTAGTGATAAAAAGCCAGCCATCATAGAGGATGGCATTTATGAGGCAGTGTAGGTTAGCTAATTTAGCCGGGTATACCACGCCAAAACATCTTCATATATAAAATTGTTTTAAGGATTTTTTTTGTCAACAAATAAACTTCACTGGCTGTGAAATAAAATTTGACCCAAACTTACCACACTTTTCAAAACAAACTTAGCAACTTGATAAAAGTTCTTGACTGTAAAATATACACTATTAGCAATTTACAAGCCTAAGGCTAGGATTGATGTGACAGAGGCTCAAAGGATTTTACAACACAGGGGTGAGATGAATCGCTGTGCCCAAAGGACAGCTCAGATATGAGAAATCAAATCAGACGTCTCTCTTCAGTTCATGGACTAGCTATTTAATCCCAGCCAATTGCTCTTTAAGAGGGCATAGGAGATTTTTATAGCTGATTTAACTGGCAAGAAAAGAAGCATGGAGAGAGCAATTATGGAGAGGATATGCTACTCTGTAGCATTTTCATACAAACTAAGAAAGGAGATAATATATATGACAGCAGCTAACTCCTTTTCTAAATTGAATAAAGGGCTCAAAGTCATGGAAGTAGCTATAACTTATAGAGCCAGACACTTTACCATATTGCCCTGATTTTACTGAGAAAGTAACTGATACTCAGAACGGTTAAATGGTCTTTTGCCCAAGGTTTTCTATCAAGTATGTGGCAGAGTCCATACATGAAAATGAGACTGTCATATCCAAAGTCACACTGTTTTCTTCATCTTGGGCTATTACACACTAAGAGGTACAGCAATCCATAATATGTTTTTCAGCATACCTACAACATCTACTAATTATTTACATATAGCTGTCAAATACTTAGATGCTCAAAATGGAAATCCCTTGGAAAATATTTCAGATGCCAAAGTCAGATTTTCTCAGGGCTGTGGTGTGTCACAAAAGAACTAAAGTTGCTAATTTATGAGAAGAGAGAAAAGTGAGAAAATGATTTAAAGGTAATTTAGAGAACTCTGGATGCAAAAGAAGGAAGATGAACAAACAGACTAAAAATAAAACAGAAAACTACAAGATGTCAAAGGATTTCTTGAAATGCTGAATCAGAACTTTGGTGATGTAATTACACTCTAAACTTTTGCTTGTTTAAAGACTATGAGTGGCCTTATTCAAATGATGCTACATTTAACATACAACAAATCAATATTGAGAACAAGTTTAGTTTGTAATAAAAACATTATTTTCTCTATGACCATGAGCCAAGATCCAATTTTTCAAATATATATAACAGTGCTCACTTTAAGAGATTGTTTCAAATAAAAAGAAAAAACATAGCATTTTTCACAATGCCAGTTGGTGTTCGTGGCATAAGAGAAAATAATGGAGCAAATAAAAATGAGGTTGAAATTCTGTTTTCTAAATTTAAGTATTAAAATTTGTATACTTATTTTTCTTTCTTTAAAAACACTATGTGGTTTCCCAGGTTAAAAGTAGTTTCTAGCCGTACTTTAGCAAAGCAGGAAAAATTAACTTCAAAAAGAAAGTAAAATATTAAGTTGCTTTGTTTTGTTTTTGCACAAATGTCATTAAGGTAATAAAATAAAATAACTACTTAACAAGAGAAATTTCTATTTACAAGTAGGTCATATAGACAAACTGCTTAGATATACGAAAGGTGGTATACCACAGAGCTTAAGACAGTGAACTCTGAAGCCAGGCTACAAATATGGAATCCTGCCTCTCTATCACTTATTAGCTAGCTATATGATCTTAGGTTAAAAAAAAAAAAAAAAAAAAAAAAGAAACAAAAGCGAAGGGGCACCCTGGTGGCTCAGCCGGTTAAGCGATCAACTCTTGATTTCAGCTCAGGTCATAATCTCAGTTTGTGAGATTGAGCACCGCATGGGGTTTTGCACTGACAGCAAAGAGCATGCTTGCTCTCCATCTCTGCCCCTCCCCCACTCACACTCTCTCTCCAAATAAATACATAAACTTAGAAAAAGTTAAATTTTGGGGGCACATGGGTGGCTCAGTCGGTTAAGCACCCGACTTCAGCTCAGGTCATGATCTTGTGGTTGCTGAGTTCGAGCCCCACATTGGGCTCTGGGCTGACAGCTCGGAGCCTGGAGCCTGTTTCGGATTCTGCGTCTCCCCCTCTCTCTGTTCCTCCACCTCTTGCACTCTCTCTCTCTCTCTCAAGAATGAATAATGACTTAAAAAAAATTTTTTTAACGTTTATTTATTTTTGAGACAGAGAGAGACAGAGCATGAACAGGGGAGGGTCAGAGAAAGAGGGAGACACAGAATCGGAAACAGGCCTCAGGCTCTGAGCTGTCAGCACAGAGCCCGATGCGGGGCTCGAACCCATGGACCGCGAGATCATGACCTGAGCCGAAGTCGGACACCCAACCAAGTGAGCCACCCAGGCGCCCCTTAAAAAAAATTTTTTTTAGAAGTTAAATTTTTATGTAGCTCCTTATTTGTAAAATGATAATAAAAGTAGTAAGTTATCTAAATGAGTGGCTGTGTGGATTTATATGTAAGCACTTAAAAAAAGCATGTAGCACATAATAAACACTCAAAAAGTCTCAACTATTCTTCTTTTTCATATAGCTATTATTGATAATTCCTGTGGGAGACAAATAGAGTCAAGTATTTTTCATTTAGAGAGTTCACTTTATTATTATTCTTTTAAGATTTTATTTTTAAGTTATCTCTGCACTCAGTGGGGGCTTGAACGCACGAGCCTGAGATCAAGAGTCGCACCGCTCTTCTGACTGACCCAGGCAGGTGCCCCTAGTGAGTTCACTGTAATTTGCAAAAATAAACCAGTGACAACTAATGAGCGAATATGTTAATGTGGTTTTTAAAAGGGGCTCAGTCTTCACCCCTAAAATAAGTATTGTGGCTTTGAAATATTTGTGAGGAGCTTCAGTCTCCCAGGAATTGAAATACAGGTTCTCTGCAATCTGAAAGTTTGCTTCATACTACTTCTCTTTTACGAAAAAACTGCACTAGTAAACTGCTTTCCCCGACTGAAAAAAATTCAGAGAGGATTTTTGCCTATGAAATGGTAATAGTTTCTTTATGCCAAGTCAGCTTAATGAAAGCTTTCATAGGAATGTTCTACTTCTAGAGAGTGGGGGAAACCTGTGCACTCTCAGAACCTGCTATGCTTTTTTAAAAGAATTTCCCTATTAAAAGAGAACACAGGTGACACACTCTAAAGATGGGATTGGTAGGACAAATAATAACATAGATTAAAAAATACATGAAGCAAAACCAGTAAAATTCTTTCTATATATTTGTATTTATTAATAAAAAAAACCTGAACAAATATATCAATTCACCAAGAAATCACCAAGAAACTTGACTAGTTTCAAGTCTTTGGAAGCCAAGAGAGAGAGAGAGATGTGCCTAATTCACAATGCAGAATTCATAACATCATAATCTGCTATATAAATTTGAGCAGAATTAAAGCAGTTCAAATGAATGTGAGAAGATTCATCAAACTCTTGTCCCATGGGAATTTCAGTCCCTCCCCTCTCCTAGTTTACATTTCCTTGATCTGCAAAACATTTCACTCTTAGAAGACAGGAAACTCCTTACATAACTTACTATGCATGTCAAGAAGTTACACTATCCTTGCTGTACTCCAGACGAATCTCTTATCTATGATATGAAGTAAATAAACAACTCAAATAAAGCACTAGGAGTATTATGCTACAGGAAAATACATGTCCACATTCCACTTAGGAAACCAAGATTTTCCCCTAAAGGGAATGGTATTTTAAAGTTCATTTATCAATATATTTTAAAGGACTTTTACCTAGCAAGCAATTAAAAGCACTGGTTATATTAAAGCTTTGCTTTTTTTTAAAGTTTATTTATTTATTTTTGAGAGAGAGCATATACATTGCTCACATGCATGAGCAGGGGAGGGGCAGAGAGAGAGGGAGAGAGAGTCCTAAGTAGGATTCTTTGAGGTCACAGTGCAGAACCCAACGCAGGGCTTGAACTCATGAATGACGATACCATGACCTAACCCAAAATCAAGAGCCAGATGCTTAGCAACTGAGTCACCCAGGTACCCCTAAAGCTTTGATTTTTAATTATGGCTCCCATCTTTTTTTTCTTCTGATAATTTTTTTTCTGTTATTAACACTGTAATCAGTCCTTTCCTTTCTAGGATTTGACCATACTTTTATCTCTTTCACTTGAATGGGGACAATGTCAATTTTTTTTTTTGGCAATGTCATTTTAATTTGATGTAAAATACTTTTCTTTTCCATGTGTACAAATATTCTTGTAGGTATCATAAAAGAGATAGAAATAAAACACATATTAACTCTTTATTCCAAACTGAAGAGATTCTAAGGGGACTATAATTACAAATAATGAAAAATGCAGTCCAGAGGCATGCTTCCTGAAATGTTCAGGGAGTAGTTGGGGGAAAAGGGAACTTGATAGGGAAGGAAGAATAAAAAATCTATATTCTGAAAAAGAAATACATGGTGGAATGATAACAATGAACAATTTAGTTTCAAAGGGCAATTCATTGTTACTTAAAAAACGAGTATGAACTTCATAAAGTTTTTAGAAGAGAGAAGAAAATTATGTCAAAACTCTAGAGATATTCTTTGCCTAGGAAACAATTTTACTTAAGTAACTATTCAGTTTTCTATTGTAACTTAAAAAAAAATATATATGGTGGTGTTTGCTCACGAGAAAGTTGTCTATTACATACAATAGGAACAAAACTACAAAACAATTTCTATCTTTTTGATATGCTGGAAAAAAGGGGGGGTAAGAGAAAGAGGAAAATAAAGGGTAACACCACTTCAGCCAAACCAATAAAAAACAACTAAATGATTAAATGAAAGAAATATTTGACGATTTTGTAATATAAAGTCTCAATTTAGAAATGATGCTTCATTTTATAGACCAATTATTATGTGATTAAAAAAATTAAATCCAGAAAAAATATAGTTTTCATTAAAGAAATAATCTAAAATTCATGAAGTAACTGCATTAACAAGTCACAAGGAGAATGCATGTACATTGCAGGGGGAGGGTACATTTTTTAAATCTATGATATCTCACACTAAAACAAAAGCCAGACTATATTTTGTATTACCATCTGTATAATAGTCCGAATACACTATAGTGATTTTCAAATATCCTTTATGAGAAAATCTAAACTTTCAAACTGTGAGGCTTTTGAACTCTTAAAACCTAGTTTGAATGTCTTTTAAAATATCACTTATCTACAACGCATATTCTTAAAACGAAGGGACATTGACTATAGCTTCTTTACACAAGGCCTGTATTAGTAGATAGTTTTGAAGTGCAGAAATCATGCAAGTGCCAATAATAATGTATTTCTATGACTTTTCTACAAAGGAAACTGCTACTAAGAGTAAAGGATTAGTGTGCATTAACATTAGGTAGTGCTGAGGTCTGGAAAAAGATCCTACCCCAAATTCAAAAGCCGCTTAACCAAATTCTGTTTCACTATCAGTTGAAACAGGAATGTTTCCTTTATTTCTTAAGGGCATTTACTAGTTAAACAGGAGTAGAAAAGGAGATAGGCACCAAAGCAAGAAATAACTATCCAATTATTTCTCATGATCATTTGGCCTTCTTTTTACTTTGCATCTGGAGGTTATATGAAATTCAAGCACAAATGAGAATACACCCCCCAAAATGATACTGTTTCTATATTTGTTTTTGCTTTCAGTGACAAAAAGGCTCAAGCGCAATTCAATTAAAAGACAATAAAATAAGGCAGTGTTTCTTACTTGTCAAATGATGTACTTTTATTAAATGGTATGTTAAAAGTTAATGGCGGGGGGCACAGATAAGAAGATGGGAGTAAATCCTTCTCTAAGTATTCATAACTAGTTTCTCTCCCAAGTTAAAAAACAGAGAGAGTCCCATTTAAAAATCAAAGCAAGTTTAAAAGGAAATTCCTCTAGGGTATTAGCTTTGTACTAAATCTGTGGCCATCTGCATTAAATTTACTGTAATTACTATATAAATCTGTTTTTTCAAGAGGAAATTGTCTTAGGATTTATATCCTCTGGAAACTGCTACTTAAGAGTTAAGATATTCTGACTGAGAGAATAAGAGACGTGAAGATCTAAAGGAAAAGAATAAGATCAACAGTTGAATGAGCATTGATCTTTATCATAAATATCAAGTGAAGGACTTCACACATGGCAAAAATCCCTGGGAAAACTTCTAAAGTGCTTAAACACTGTATGAATGTTGTATTCCTCATTACGCAAAGTTAAAAATTTTTTTATGTTTATTTATTTTTGAGAGACAGAACGTACACGGGGCAAAGAGAGAGGGAGACGCAAAATCTGAAAGCACGCTCCAGGCTCTGAGCTGTCAGCACAGAGCCTGACGCGGGGCTCAAACTCACACCATCGAGATCATGACCTGAGCCAAAGTCGGATGCTTAACTGACTGAGACACCCAGGCGCCTCCCCCTTTTTTTTTAATTTTGTTTTATGTTTATTTATTTTTGAGAGACAGAGAGAGGCCCTCATTATGCAAGGTTTAAAAACACAGAAACTACTTTCTTAAACTTCATATGAAATAAAAGACCATTCATAAAGACATAAACTAGAGGTGAACTCAGTTTAAAAATCCTATTTAAGAAGCATAACTTTCATTCCAAAACTAGACCTTCAGGATATATTTGATGAAAATTAATACATTATTTAAATGAAGTACCTGGCAAAGGGATTAAATATGCATATCACAACATGGATGAAAGGGAATTCTGTGTGCTCTTGGCTAGGGGAGAAGCTGGCAGGCTCAGTTCCACACCCCCTACATGAGTATGCCATTCTTCTATTCTCTTTTAGAACCGGTTCCCCTGGTACCATAAAGCCAACTTTCACATGCCTGAATTTCATAAAGTCATACTTTCAAACATTACACACTGAGATCCCTAAATCTTGCCTTTCCTACTCCCATTTCAGAATGTGATACTTCAGAGCACAAACATTTGCACTACAATGTGTCAACAAAGTCTGCCTTCCAAACCAAGAAGTACTGCCATTTTTGTCTCTAGAGCAAGGTGGGCACTCACATACTTTAATGTTGTACTGCAGTTTACTTTAGTTGCTTTATAAAAATAAGTGGAAATCAGAAAAATGCAAATGACACTAATGATAGGAAATGTAGAGCTCATCAATTTAATATGGTTGAGGGGCGCCTGGGTGGCTCAGTCGGTTAAGTGTCCGACTTCAGCTCAGGTCATGATCTTGTGGTTCACGAGTTCGAGCCCCGCGTCGGGCTCTGTGCTGACAGCTCGGAGCCTGGAGCCTGCTTCGGACTCTGTGTCTCCCTCTCTCTCTGACCCTCCCCCCATTCATGCTCTGTCTCTCTCTGTCTCAAAAATAAGTAAGTGTTAAAAAAATTTTTTTTTAATAAAAAAAAATAATAATATGGTTGAAACAAAGGGGGAGCTTATTGGTCATGCCCAAAGCTACAGATTTCTAGCATCAAGTAGACAGTTACGGGCTGAAATGAAAAAAACTAAAGAGTGTGTGTGAAATATGAATGACCACTAGGGATTTTATATTTGGGAGATCTCTAGGAATGGAAATTCCCCTATAATATGTAAACTTGCTATTCAACTTGCACATATTCAACTTCTTTATCTGTTTTTAGGTTTACACACACACACACACACACACACACACACACACACACACACACACTAGAGGACAGAATTCTCGTGCTACTCTGGATGCCTTCAGTGACCAAAAACTGTGATTTGTTAAACTGCTTTTGTTATAAAATATTACTGACTTAATGAGTCATATCTCCAAGGAATATGTGATTTGACTAGCTGACTTTTCCAAGTCATCCAATATTTATTGGTCACATCCTGTATGCCAGACATCTGCTGGACTCTGAGTGACACAAAGACAGATAAGACAGAGATCTGACTTGCCACAGACTCTGAAATCAGACCCTGACATCAGTGCCTGTAGTAATGGATACAGTACTCGATTATATATGAAGTGGAGACACCAAGGATCAGAGGGAAGATGTAGCTGTCCTAAAGCAGAGCCAGGGCTCTGAACCTGTCTCCTAACATTCTAGTTCAATGCTCTTTTTGATCATTCTTTCTTTTAGAATATGTGACTTTAAAAAGAAGATACCTACAGAGGGAGGCATGGGGCTACCTGAATGCGACAGGTAATTGTTAGGCTGCAAGTCTTGACTAATATCTCAGCCCTGAAGGTGACCACTCATTCTCTCCACTTGTGCAAAAGACCTTAGCATTTGTATCTTCACCTTACAAGTATATAGAGATTTATGTACTAATGCAGGATTGACACAACCTGCAAGATCAGTTTCTACTAACCCTGACCTCCACCCATTTAGACCCTCTTGTAATCCTGCCTTTTCCAGCCACTGCATGATTATCCTTCTGATTTCCTTCTCTTTAAGCTTTGTAAAGCCATCCCAGGCTCTCTCTTCTTTCTGATGTGCTTTCTTCCTCCTCTTTAAAATTGACTTTTTACTTTTCTTTCTGACCCTGTGTAATATTTTCTTTTTCTTTTTGTAGAAGTCAGCCTGAAAGGGAAAAACATGTTTAACTGACTGCTTTGAGATAATAAAATTGAAAGTTTTGTTTTCTATATTTAAGAATAATTTATTATGTGGTTTATTTGCGCATAAAATAAAGAATTGAAAATAAGTATAATGAAAACGTATATGTAAATTTGGGGTGGTCTTCATAATCATTATAAAAGCATGAGTAAAGACTTGTATAATTTTCTAGTTAGGATTATTGCTATAGAGTATCATAGTTTGAAGAAGGTCAAATCAAATAAGTGTTTTTACAAGAAATGCAAATGTAGTATTGGGGGGCTTGTTAAACTTCATGACGGCAATTGAATTAAAATGCAAATCTCCACCTACACTGAATTAGCCTTTATTATATACAGCAGGCTCCCTATGAGTGCTACCTTACACGGAAAAATGTAGAAAAACCTTCTGCTTGATTTTTTTTCTGTAGAAGTATATGAAGGCACTTACAGGCCTTCCAACCTAAGAAATATGCTCTTTTGGTAAGATAAACAAGCATTCAGAAATTTCTCACAAATAATTCTAGAGGAACTTAAAAATATTATTAGTAAACAACAGGATATATATGTTAAGTGTCATAGCTTGCTCACCTTCCCATCAAAGCGTTTTATTATATATTGATCCAGACCCAAGTCTGTAAAAGAGGAAAAAACAATATTTAATCAATGATTATAACTCAAGTAAAACATATGAAATGACAGCTGTCTGTCATTTCTAGTCATTCAATTATATATACTAGATGGCTTAGCCACATTATTCAAAGGCTATGGGAATAAAGAAAATTTTCCACTTTCAGACTCAAAGTTTAAGTGCTAAAAGATCCAACCTTTATTTTACACATGAGAAAGTAAGGCTCTGAGAAGATAGAGTATAAAAGTTCATGTGCAAACCTGTTCATCAGTAGAGCCAAACTAGAACCCTAGACTCTTCCAAGGGTGGGCTGTTTTCATTACATCAATGTACTATATTACCTTTAAATCAGGTGAAGGATATCAGTTTAATCTGAATGCATACATTTTTTTGTATCAAGTTAAAGAGAGAATAGAATAACAAACTAAATTTTGCAACATGCCTAACGAGATACAAATAGACCATCTTAATATTACCTTAAGAAAAAAAGTTTATTTATTTATTTTGAGAGGGAGAGAGAGCGAGGGAGGGGTAGAGAGAGAGAGAGAGGGAGAAACAGAATTCCAAGCAGGCTCTGCACTGTCAGTGCAGATTGGGGCTCAATCTCATAAACTGTGAGATCATGACTTGAGGTGGAATCAAGAGGTGGATGCTTAACCGACTGAGCCACCCAGGTGCCCCTAACATTACCTCTTATCTATCTATCTATTTATTTAGTTATTTTTAAAGTTTATTTTTTTTAAGTTTATTTATTTTGAGAGAGAGTGTGGGAGGGGTAGAGAGAGAGGAGAAGAGACAAAATCCCAAGCAGGCTCCACACTGTCAGCTCAGAACCTGATGTGGGGCTCAAACCCACGAACCACAAGATTGTGACCTGAGCCAAAGCTGGAAGCCCAACTGACTGAGTCACCCAGGCATCCCCCAGGCATCCCCCTGAGCCATCCTATTCATTTAATTTGAGAGAGAAAGACGGTGCAGTGGAGGGACAGAGAGGGAAGAGAGAATCCCTAGCAGGCTCCGTGCTGTCAGTGCAGAGCCCAAGGTGGGGCTAGATCTCACAAACCGTGAAATCATGACCTGAACCAAAATCAAGAGTTGGACACTTAATCAACTGAGCCACCCAGGCATCCCCCTAATATTACCTTTTATTCATTCATTCATTCATTCATTTTTTTTCAACACTCATTCACTTTTGAGAGACAGAGCGAGACAGAGCACAAGCAGGGAAGGGGCAGAGAGAGAGGGAGACACAGAGCTGTCAGCACAGAGCCTGACGTGGGGCTCGATCTCACGGACCGTGAGATCATGACCTGAGCCGAAGTCGGATGCCCAACTGACTGAACCACCCAGGTGCCCCTCTAATATTACCTTTTAAAGTTGGGTTAAGTGGGGCGCCTGGGTGGCTCAGTCGGTTGAGCATCCGACTTCGGCTCAGGTCATGATTTCACGGTCTGTGGCTTCGAGCCCCGCATCGGGCTCTGTGCTGACAGCTCGGAGCCTGGAGCCTGCTTCCGAACCTGTGTCTCCCTCTCTCTCTGCCCCTCCCCCACTCTCACTTTGTCTCACTCTGTCTCTCAAAAATAAATAAATGTAAAAAAATAAAATAAAAAAAAAATAAAGTTGGGTTAAGTAACAAATATTTTCTTTGGAAAAGCTGAACATCAGATTCTAAGCACTGTAAAAGATATAAGTAATTAAGTATCCTGAAGGCCAGGGATTATTTGTCTTTGCCCACTGCTTTATCCCAGTGCTTGGCATAGTGCTTGATCAATAAACACCTATAAAAAAATTAATCGGAGGGGGGGGCCTGAGTGGCTCAGTTGGTTAAGCATCCGACTTTTGATGTCAGCTCAGGTCATGATCTCACATTTCGTGAGTTCAAGCCCCACATCAGGTTCTATGCTGAGAGTGCAGAGCCTGCTTAGGATTCTTTCTCACTCCCTCTCTCTCTGCCACTCCCCCATTTGTGCTCTTCTTTTCTTTCACAATAAATAAACTTAAAAAGAAATTAATGAGTAGGATATAATCCCTGCCTTGAAGAGTCACAATTTAGTCAGGAAGGCATATGCATATAATAACTAACATTACAAGGGAGCATATAACTAGTTCAATAAGGGGGTGCTGTCGGGTGTTTACAGTGGAGAAATCAGTTAATAAGTACACTTGTTTTTCATGCATAATTACTCAGTTCTTTTCTTTCAGTTCTCACTATATTCATACTAGTTCAGGTCCTTATCTCATTACACCCACAGTATTACAATGATCAGATTGTCACTGCTCCCAGAGGAAGCTTTTTGCATTTCTGCTTCTATGCTTTTGGTTCCACATTTTCTTTATCTTAAATGCACTTTACTTCTAGAAGCTTGTCCTGAAAAAAAAAAATAAACCACTGACTGCAAAACAAAGAGGTAAGTCAGGAAACAGAAGGAAATTTTTTTAAAAAAGAAAATCTAATTTGAAACTTTACAGATACTCAAGAAGATAACACACTCATAAAAGTAGAATACACTTGGGGTGCCTGGGTGGCTCAGTTGGTTGGGCGTCCCTTAGGCTCGGGTCATGATCTCGCAGTCTGTGAGTTCAGGCCCCACGTCAGGCTCTGCGCTGACAGCTCAGAGACTGGAGGCTACTTCAGATTCTGTCTCCCTCTCTCTCTATCCCTCCCCCACTCACACTCTCTCTTTCTCAAAAATAAAATAAAAACATAAAAAATTTTTTTTTTAAAAGTAGAATGCACTTCTATGATAAAAGAACAGAGAACAAGAAAGAGTTGTAGACAGTTAACACTATGTTTGCCTATCTCCTCCTATATTTTAATAAACTGTCAAAAGATCAGGATAAGGTTTCCTCCCAGGACCACTGCCAAAAAGAAAAACAGAGACTCAATACTAGAAGTCTAATATCATACAAGACCTTTTCTCATTCAGAAATGGGGAGGAATTCTTTTCTGTTTTTTCAATATATGAAATTTATTGTCAAAATGGTTTCCATACAACACCCAATGCTCATCCCAAAAGGTGCCCTCCTCAATACCCATCACCCACCCCCCATCAACCCTCAGTTTGTTCTCAGTTTTTAAGAGTCTCTTGGGGTGCCTGGGTGGCTCAGTCGGTTAAGCGTCCAACTTCAGCTCAGGTCATGATCTCACAGCTCGTGAGTTCGAGCCCCGCATCGGGCTCTGTGCTGACAGCTCAGAGCCCGAGGCCTGCTTCACATTCTGTGTCTCCCTCTCTCTCTGCCCCTTCCCTGCTCATGCTGTGTCTCTCTCTGTCTCAAAAAAAAATAAACATTAAAAAAAAAAAAAAAAAAAGAGTCTCTTATGCTTTGGCTTTCTCCCTCTCTAACCTCTTTTTTTTTTTTCTTCCCCTCCCCCATGGGTTTCTGTTAAGTTCCTCAGGATCCACATAAGAGTGAAAACATATGGTATTGTCTTTCTCTGTATGGCTTATTTCACTTAGCATAACACTCTCCAGTTCCATCCACGTTGCTACAAAAGGCCATATTTAATTCTTTCTCATTGCCATGTAGTATTCCATTGTGTATATAAACCACAATTTCTTTATCCATTCGTTAGTTGATGGGACATTTAGGCTCTTTCCATAATTTGGCTATTGTTGAGAGTGCTGCCAGAAACAGGGAGGAATTAAAAAAGAAGAAAAAAAAAGAAATAGGAAATAATTCAAAAAGCATTAGCAGAAAATTTCTCAGAGCTGAAGAGTGATACAAACTAGGGCTTACCAAGTGTTCTAAGCAAAATGAACAAAAACTACCTACAATTCAGTGTATGCTTTTGAAATTTCAGAATACCGAGAATAGGAAAATCCTAAGACTTTCCAGAAAAAACCTTCTTGGTCCTTTATAAAAGAATAAGAATCAGATTAGAATCAGGTAACTCATGAGTAAACTTGCTACATCAACTAAGGGAAACATATGCTTACTAATAATTAGAGCAGCACTGTCCAACAGAAATATAATGTGAGCAACAAATGTGAGCCACATGCATAACTTAATCTAACAGTCACCTTTAAAATAATAAAAAGAAACAGGTCAAATTAATTTTAATAATTTACTTTGTTAAACAAAATATATTTGATAGCATCATTTCAACATGTAATCAATATAAAAATTATGAAGTATTTTTCTTTTTTATATTGTTTTTAAAATCTCATGCATATTTTATAATTTTAACATATCTCAATTCAAGCTAGCCACATTTCAAATCATTATAGTAATAGTATAGTAAATTATTATAGTAATTACTATAGTAATATAGTAATTCAAAGTATTATAGTTATTACTATAGTAATATATATATTACTATATAGTAATATAGTATTACATATTTAGTGTACTAAAAGAACTAAAAAGTTAACTTAAAATTTAAAAAGTGATTGCATATGTGACATGGACTGGGAGGGTGGAGAAAATGGAACAGATTTGTGTTTTCACTGAATGCTCTGTTATAGTTTGGAAAATGTTTTCCCATGTGCATTTGCAAAAAAAGGAGGTGTGTGTAAGGACAGCCTGGCACATACTGAGAATTCCTGTCATTTATAAGCAAATACAGACATAAAGGAGGCCAAAAGACTAATACATTTAAGATGAAAAAAACATTAAGATGATTATTTTGTCTGTTATATTTAGATTTCTTTACCTATCAAATGAAGCAGATGGACAGATTAGATCAGTTCTTAAATGGCTGGGGTAGAGTATGGGAAATGCGGATGGATGAAAATTCAAGCTATTCTTCCTAGTACTCTAGAGATTCTGTTAGGTCCATTTACCGGCGGGGGGGCAGGGGGAGGGGGAGGAAGAGTATGGAGAATGAAGGCAGAAACACAGCATGTGTAGTAGGAAAATGATACTCAAGTGACTTCCATATAAAATGGTTCCCTTACATTTCTCCACTTTCATTCTTTGAGTCCCAGCTTAAAAACACTGGACACTATGCTATTCTCCCTAAGGGGCTTCCTATGATTCTTAGACTTTTATTCAAAGAAATTTCAAAGCCATTTAATGTTCATAGTGTGATGTAAACACACTTAACCTTGTTGTTAATGAGAAAGCTGAAGCCCGGAAAGATTAAATGATGGCTTTCTGATTTTGTCCAAAAACCTTTTAACTGTGGCAGTTGCTTCTCTTCTTGAGTCTACACCAAATATAATACAAACGTGCAAGAAATACTATAAGAATATTCTCAGTTCAGGGGCACCTGGGTAGCTCAGTCGTTAAGCATCAGCTCAGGTCATGATTTCATGGTTTGTGAGTTCGAGCCTGGCATCGGGCTCTGCGCTGACAATGCAGAGCCTGCTGAGGATCCTCTGTCTCCCTCTCTCTCTGCCCCTCCCCTATTCACACTCTGTCTCTCTCTCTCTCTCTCAAAAATTAATAAACAACAACAAAAATAATACTCTCAGTTTAAGCCTCAGAGTGAACAGTTAAAAGACCTGTTTTAAAGAAGACAGCAACTCCTTCTGTCAAAAGACAAAAGTGAAACTAAATCAAATAGATCATTTCAAGCTCAATAAATTAGAGCTTGGTAAACGAAAACTCTGAATAATTATAGTTAAGAAGTCTCAGCTATCTCCCCCAAATTTAAAGATTTGTTTTTCAATATTTGCAATTACCCCAAAAATTTATTAAAATGATTATATTTTTCAGTAACACAAACTAACATAGGGCAGAAAAGTATAGTTCTAGTTCATTAGATATGTGACGTATTTATTGTACTGTAGTCACTTGATTTTATCTTCTGTCTTAATAATCATTGTAATAAGTTATAATCTACTAAGCATTTTTATAGGTCCTATACTACATGCTTTCCATGTATATATATACACACATATATGTAAATTTTAATTTTCTTACCCCTACAAATTAGTTGCTATGATCTCAATTTTACAAATAAGAATATTAAGATTTAGAGATGCTAAATAATTTGCCTAAGATGACACATCTACATTTCTACTTTCTTCCAATAATCTTCATTTATTCTTGGTAACTCCTTAAACTCTTTTGGTGGCTATTCTGCCTGTACCCTAAATATATGTACTTTTTAGAATATCCTCCTTGGATACCATCTCTTCTCATTTTATGGGTTTGTCTTCAGTAATTTCATTACAGATTCAAGATGCCTAGTAAACCCAAAACAAGGTACATTAAAAAAAAAATCAAACTTCTGAAAACCAAAGTCAAAGAAAAAATTCTCCAAGGCAGCCAGTTTAAAGTGCTAAAAGACGGGTGCCTGGGTGGCTCATTCTGACTTCAGCTCAGGTCATGATCTCACAGTTTGTGAGTTTGAGCCCCACATGGGGCTCTGTACTGACAGCTCAGAGCCTGGAGCCTGCTTCAGATTTTGTGTCTCCTTCTCTGTCTCTGCCCCTCCCCTGCTCATTCTCTCCTTCTCTCTCTCAAAAAATAAACATTAAAAAACCATAAAGTGCTAAAAGAATTTCAACCCAGAATTCTTTATCTAGTGAAAATATTCTTTAAAAATGAGGACAAAATAAAAATGTTCTCAGATGAAGGTAAACAGAATTCACCACCAGCAGACCTGCTCTACAACACATTCTATCTTTCAAGGGGGGAGGAAATGATATCAGAGGGAAATTGGAAATTTAAGAAATAAAGAGCAATAGGAATGGTTAATATTTATATACATATAACAGACCATTTTTTCCTCTTAAGTTCTTTATGTATGACAGTTGAAATGAAAACAACGTCTGGTGGAGTTTTCAATGTATGTAGCTGTAATACATACGACGCTATATCATAAATTAGGGAAGGACCTATATAGTGGTAAGATATCTATATTCCATTTGAAGCAGTAAAATATAAATTCTCAGTTAACTGTGAAAAGTTAATTATGCATATTATAATCTCTACAGCTACCACTACATTTAAGATATACAAAGAAATATAGTCAAAAACCCCAAATCAAAAATTTTTTAAAGTCTTCAAGTAATCCAAAAAGGAAGCAAGGAAGGGGTAAAGAACATTTAAAAAGATGGAAAAAAAGAGAAAACAAATAATAAAATAATACAAATCATCTGAACACACAATGAAAAGGTAGAAACTATCACACTGGATAAAAAATAAGACCCAACTGTACGTTGTCTACAAGACATTCATTTTAAAGATACTGATATATTTAGGTAGATTAAAAGTAAGAGGATAGAAAAAGATATATCATGAAAAATGAATCAAAATAAGGAGGTCTACATAAATAGGATACTATGTAGACTTTGCAGCAAAAAAAATATTAGCATAAAGGTCAGTTACATAATGATAATTGGGTCAATTCATGAAGAAGACAGAATAATACATTTTAAACATGTATGCACCTAATAAGAGTTTCAAAATATTTGAAGCAAATACTGATAAAACCGAAAGGATGATAGACAAACCCACAATTAAAGTTGATCAACACCCTTCTCTCAATAACTGACAGAGTTTAGACAGATAATCAATACAAAACAGAAGATACTGGGGCGCATGGGTGGCTCAGTTGGTTAAGCGGCCGACTTCAGCTCAGGGCATGACTTCAGCTCAGGGCATGATCTCACGGTCCGTGAGTTCGAGCCCCGCGTCGGGCTCTGTGCTGACGGCTCAGAGCCTGGAGCCTGTTTCAGATTCTGTGTCTCCCTCTCTCTGATCCTCCCCTGTTCATGCTCTGTCTCTCCCTGTCTCAAAAACAAATAAAACGTTAAAAAAAAATTAAAAAAAAACCACCAAAAGATACTAAGCATATCACTAGTGGCCTGGGACCTAGGAGGTAGGAAAAAACAGGAAGGAAGAATTACGAATGTGTATGAAGAAACTTTTGGGAGTGATGAATATGTTCGTTATACTGATTATGCTGATGATGGTTTCACTAGTACCTACATGGGACTAGTATATCAAAACTCATCAAATACTTTAAATATATGCTACTTATCCTATGTTAATTACATCTCAATAAAGTAGTTAGAAAGAAACAGTACAAACCATCAAGGAAAACACAACTACATTTGAAAATGCCAGCAACTTCTGTATACTAAAAATTATCAGAAACAAAATAAAAAGACAAGCCATAGACTAGGAGAAGATATCTGCAAGATATATATGACAGCTTTCAACAGAGAATATATAAAGGACTTCTACTAATAAAAAAATCAAATAGAAAAGTGAGTAAAGAAGATAAATAATTCATAGAATGGCAATATGAGTAGCCAATAAATATTTGGAGATGATAAGCCTCACTAGTTGCTAGTGAAATGCAAAATAAAACCACAAGGATTTAATAATTCATTCTAATCAGTTTGCTAAAAAATTCAGTCTATCAATACCAAGTGTTAACAGGAATGCAGAAGAGAAAACCCATACATTCTTGGAGAATATGTAAATTATTACATCTAGTCTGGAAACCAGCTTGGCAATGTTTAGAAAATTTGAAGAGGAATGTATCCCAGAGGCCAGCAAGTCTATTTCCAGGTATATGTTGAAAATAACTTCTTGCAAATATGCACAAGGGCACAAATGGAAGAAGGTTCATTGTGGTACAGTTTGTAATAGTAAAAACACTGGCATACTACAGTTCCCAAATATTCACTTTCTTTCTCTTGACCTCCAGGGACAATCCAATGACTTTGGGCTCAGCCACATGACCTGCTTTGGCCAATGGGATATTAGCAGTATGACATAAGACATCCTTCAAATGGACTTCTGAGGTTGGCTTGCTTTCTTGCACCTCTGCCAGTACTGTAAGAGGAACATATTCTGGATAGCCCAGTGGTCTAAAAAGGATGAGAAACATATAGAGCAGCCTCACAAATTTGCTGACAAAACCATGAAGCAGAGATGCCCTTGCTTAGATGAACCAAACCTGAGCCTACGTACAGAGCCAGGCCAGTGGGGATCAGCAGAGTCTACCTCACATGGCCTGCAGACGCAGAAGCTAGATAAATGCTCACTGCTTTATGCCACTCACATTTTGTGGTGGGTTGTTACACAGCAACAGATGACTAACAAAATTGGAAATAAGTTAAATGTTCATCTACATGAAAATGGATAAATTAAATACTGACATATTTATACAAATGATAAACTATACAGCAGTGAAAATAAGAGAACAACAGCTACGTGGATCAACAAATATACAAACGTGCATATGTAAAAATATATTCAACATATTAAAAAACAGGGGAAATGTAGCAGTCAGAGTAGACCAGGTTACACTGTAGTAGTAACCTTAAAATCTCAGTGGCTTCCAATAGGGAAAGCTTATATATCGTTCATGCTACTTATCTATCACATATTGGGTGCAGCTCTACTCCACAGAGTATTGAATCTGGGATCCAGGCTGATGGGGCAGCAGCCTCTCTGTGGAAGATGGCAGAGGTATAAGACAACATAGCAAACCACAAACTGACTCTTTTTAAAGATTCTGTTTGAACACCATGTATATCATCATTAGTCAGAGGAAATCACATGGCTAAGTCCAATGTCAGTGCGGGGAAATGAATATAATCATTGTCCTTCTCTAAGGGTTATGGAAGGAAAATGGATATATGTGAATGTTATAATCTTCAACAGGAATGATAAATACCTAATTAAGGACAGTGGTTATCCCTAAGAAGACAGGGAGTGAAATGACATTTCAGAGCGATACACAGGGTTTTCAAAATAATTTAAAATAAAGGTATGAAACAAATATGGGTAAATACTAAAATTTGAAAAAAACAAGTAATGGCTACAAGAGTATTTTCTATTATTTCCTATATTCTCTATATATTTAAAAAAAAATTCTAAGTCCAGTTTAATACCTATATTTAAATTGGTTTCATCTCAGAAACAGAATATAAAAGGAGGGAAAGAAAAGAGGAGGGGAGTGGAATGGACTTTTGAGGTTGGTTCATTTCTTTCAACTATGCCATCAGTATGAGAAGAACATATCCTGGATAGCTCCCAGAATCTTATTTACAAGGACTTTAGGAGCTCTGTGTCAGGAACTAGGGTCAGAGAACAATGAATAGATTTCTTATTATTTTGGAAAGGGTCAGTAAATTTTTTGCATAAAAGACCAGACAGTAAATATTTAGGCTTTGTGGGCCACATATAGTCTCTGTTACAACTATTCAATTCTGCTATTGCATGAAAGCTGTCATGAACAACACCTAATGAATGAGTGTGGATATACTCCAATAAAACTCTTTCATGGACACCAAAATTTCAGTTTCATGTAATTTTCAAGTATCACAAAACATTCTTTTCATTTATTTATTTATTTATTTATTTATTTATTTATTTATTATTTTTCAAAACATTCTTTTTAAATAAGAAAAAGAAAAAAGTAAAAACCATTCTCAGCTCATGGGCCATATAGAAACAGGCAGTTCATTGCTGCTGATCAATACCTTCTCTACACTCAGCAGCACTACAAGGAACTAAAAGTAAAACTAGAAGAGAAGGTTCTTCTACTAAAGTAACTTATCTTGTTGGGGAGAAAACAGCACAAAAATGTTTCAAAAATATATTCATTTCCTGTACTTTCATATATTTTTTCTGTTACTGATTAGTGCCCTTTTGTTGCAGCTTAAAGAACTCCCTTTAACATTTCTTATAAAGCCAATGTAGTGGTGATACACTCCTTTAGCTTTTGCTTGTCCAGAAAACTTTATCTCTCCATTAATTCTGAAGGATAGCTTTGCTGGGTAGAGTATTTTTGTTTAGCAGTTTTCTGCTTTAAGCAATTTCTGGATATGGTCCATTTCCTTATGGCTTGCAAAGTTTCTGCTGAAAAGTCTGCTTATAGTTTTATGGAGGTTCCCTTACACATAACAAGTTTTCTCTTGTTGCTTTTAAGATTCTCTCCTTGTCTTTAACTTTTGACACTTAAAATGTGTCTTGGTGTGAGTCTCTTTGGATTAATCTTATTTAAAACTGAGCTCCTGGATCTGGAGGTCTGTTTCCTTCCTGAGCTCAGGGAAGTTTTCAGACATTATTTCTTCCAATAAGATTTCTGCCCCTTTTTCTTTTCTCCTTCTGGGATTCCTATGATGTGACTGTTAGTCCACTGATGTTGTCCCATTTGTCCCTTAAGCTATCTTCACTCTTTCTCGTTCTTTTCTCTTTTTTGCTATTCTGATTGAATGAGTTCCACTGCCCTGTCTTCAAGGTCACAGATCCTTTCTTCTGCTCATCTAGTCTGCTATTGAAGCCCTCTAGTGTATTTTTCAGTTCATTATTATATTCTTCAGCTCTGTGACTTCTATTTGATACTTTCTTATATTTTCTCTTTGTTGAATGTCTCACTTTATTCATGCATTATTCTCCTGAACTTGGTAGGCATTTTTATCATTGTTATTTTGAACTCTTTATCAAGTAAATCACTTATCTCCATTTCATTAAGGTCTTTTTCTAAGGTTTTATCTTGTTCTTCCTTTTAGAATCTTGTTCATTCCTCTATTTCTTCATTTTCCTTGACTCTCTGTATTGGTTTTTATGCAGATAAAATAGCCACCTCTCTCAACCTTGAAGGAGTGACCTCATGTAGAAACTGAACCTTATTGGGGTGCCTGGGTGGCTCAGTTGGTTAAGCATCCAACTCTTGATTTCAGCTCAGGTCATCATTTCACAGTTCACAGGTTCAAGCCCTGTGTTGGATTTTGTGCTGACAGTGCAGAGCCCTCTTGGGATTCTCTGTTGCCCTCTCTCTATCTGCCCCTACCATGCTTATGCTCTCTGCCTCTCTCTCAAAATAAACATGTTTTTAAATGTTAAAAAAGAAAGAAAGAAACTGAACCTTATTGTTCAGCCCTGCCCTAGTTCTTGATTGTCTTTCAAACCTTTGATTGTCCAAGCAGCCTACTTTATTCTTAGAGACTCCTAGTAGTTGAGGGCATGCCAAGATCTCTCAGTATCTCAAAGAAGAAAATCTCAGTCAGCACCTAGATTCAGGCTAATTGGACTCTCAGCCCACAGCTTTTAAATTATGCAAATATACCTCTTTCAAGGGAACAAGGGGACGTGGGTGTTTCTGTTTGCTTCTTCTGCACTGAGCCCTGCAGTGATAGTCAGTTAAAAATTGGTTTTTGTTTGTTACTTACTATCCATTCAATCTGTAAACACAAGTCCCACTGTCACCTGAGCCAAATTATTAAAAGATGTGTCTTCTGGGTGGAAGCCACAAAAACTAGGAAGCCAGATAGGCACACAAGCTCCTTTCTCAGAAACACCTGCAACCTGGGGCAGAGGAAAGAGAGCATGAAGATGGCACCCGTCAGTCTCCCTAGTCTCCGGAGACAACAGTCGCTGCCCCCTAGATGTGTGTTTAATTAGAAGCCTGCTCTTCTAATAATAAAGATAAGCCAATAAGCCTCTATCACAGAAAAACTAGAGGTGTCTTTCAGTCTCTTCTTGCTGCACTGTGCCCTGGGAGAGTAGCCAATTAAGAAGTGTTTCTCCATTTGTTACAGTCCTATGGAACCTGCAAACATAAGCCCCACAGGCCACCAACCACAGCCAGGTAATCAAGGGGTGTGTCCTGGGTGGCAGTGACACAAACCAGAGCACTGGAAACGTGCACAAGTTCTTTTCTCGGAGATACTGGCAACCTGGAGCGAGGCAGAGGGAAAGTGCAAAGATGGAGCCCACTGGCTTCTGTCTTTGGAGAGTGTGTCTGTATGCCTCTAGATGTATGTTAAATGAGACGCCTGCCCCTCGGGCTGAAGCTTTAAGATAAGTAACATAGGCCTCTTTCACCAAGACTGGGCGCTTTTCAGGCAGCTGCCTCTGGGTCAGCCCTATGGGTGTTAAAGACATAAGGCCTCTTGGCCTTAAAGCTAGATGGTCAGGAAGCTCATCTCTCAGGTGCAGGTCGCAAAAACTGGGGTGCGAGCTGTAGCATTCAATGCCCTCCCATCTCCAGTAGCTCAGAGCTAAGTTCTCTCCTGACCACTGGACACTGTGCCAGGGATGAATTTATGGCAAGACTGTGTCTCAGCCTCTCCTATCTATTTCAATGTGGGTTTTTTCTCATTTGTCCAATGTGTAGGAGTTGCTCATCTAGTTTTTGGATTTCTTTCAGAGGAAATTGTTTTGTATGTAGCTGCAGATTTGGTGCGTCTGTGGGAGGAGATTCAGTATCCTCCTACATCACCATCTTGAACCAGAACCCATTGTATATGATCAAGTATAAAATTATGTGTCTCAAAGTTAAAAGTGTGCTAGGTAAGACTATTAAATGCATGAAGGGTCATTCTTGAGAGAATGTGGAATCCAGGACAATCGGGTCAATATAAATACAGTCAGTCAGTGGGGTAAGGTGAAAAGGAAATAGGGATCTTCTCTGTCTTGACCAAAGCTCAAGTTTTTCTATATAGTACTTTAAAAACTCTCCCCATGCTGCTGCTTCTCCCAATCACTAGCTGGCTATGTAAAACTGGTTACTACAGCAGCAAGAGTACTCAAAGTCCAGAGCCTGAAGCAACTGCCTCATTCACTATACCAGGGATGGTGCTGACATTAAGACTGCACATAGAGGGAGATGAAACATATTCAAGTCATATACTAGACTTTTTTTTTCCCCATTTAATGTCTCTCCTACTTAACTGTGGCTACTCTAAATTAAAAAAAAATTTTTTTTAACGTATATTTATTTTTGAGAGACAGAGATAGACAGAGCACAAGTGGGAAGGAGCAGAGAGAGAGGGAGACACAGAATCCAAAGCAGGCTCCAGGCTCTGATCTGTCAGCACAGAGCCCAACGCGGGGCTGGAACTCACGAACCATGAGATCGTGACCTGAGCCAAAGTCGACGCTTAACTGACTGAGCCACCCAGGCACCCCAGGATACTCTAAATTTTCTTGGTAGTCACACAGAAATATTCTTTTTTTTAAGTTGATTTATTTATATATAGATAGAGGCAGAGACAGAGCGCACAAGTGAGGGTAGGGGCAGAGAGGGAGGAGAGAGTGGGAATCCCAAGCGGACCCCTTGCTGTCAGCGTGAGCCCAACGCAAGGCTCAATCTCATGAACCACGAAATCATGATCTGAGCAAAAATCAAGAGTTGGACACTTAGCCAACAGAGCCACCTAGGCGCCCCAGTACAAAAACATTCTTAATCAGCTTTTTACTGAAATTCATCAGCTCTCCACTCATTTTAAAACTGCTTAATTTTAGGACTTTGTGTGCTTTGTGATTATTTTTAAACTGTTCTAAAACTAAAACTTAATAAATTTAGATCTGTTAGGTATCCTGGGATATGGTATGTGTGAAAGACATGACAAAACAAAGCTGAAATATGAACTACTGGCTAGAGTCCAGCCATCTGATGATAGATTTTAAACTATAAAAAGCCAGCCTTACTCTTTTCTTTATTCTAACCCACACAGGAATAATATATATTTTACTTCTGCTGCATCAATATTTGTGGATATTCCTGTTCATGAGCAAACAAAAATGAAGCCAAATTTTCCAATCTCATTTTAATATTATTATAATATTCCCTCATGATTTTCATCTTAAAGGGAAATCAATCATTCATTATTCTGGCTTTTTATGAAAACCAGGAATGTGCATGGCATATTAGACATTTAGTAACTATTCTGTTCGTGTAAAAGATCTTTTGATAATTAAAAAAAAAGATTACAAAGTTAAATATCAAAATGTGTGGAAGCAATTAAAAAATATGATTTCCAAAGGGAAAAAAAATAATCTTCCTCAAATGACCAAATATCTTCAGTGAGCTGCCTCAAGTCTTGCTTCATTTTCACTGTCACACTGGAAGCAAAACACATTCTTAAAGTTACTGATATAATTTAGATTTTACCTGGGTATCAGAAATAATTTCACAGGTACAAAAATATTTTACCACCATAAAAACCAGGAATATATTTTATAATCTTTTTTCCCTATCTTACACAGAGGCCTTCTTTAATCTCTCCCACATCTCCCAAAACAAGGAGCTAAAACTAATTTAAAAGGCTCTTAATCTAAAATTCAATGCAATTAGTGGAAATTTTATATACCTTCTTTCTGATTATAAAAGACGTTCTACTCTACAAAGACAGGAAGTTTTGCCTATTTTATTCATTACTGTGTCCCTTCCATATAGAACAGTGTCTAACTCATAGCAGAGGTCATTCAATACTTGTTGAATAAATGTATATGAAGTGTATTAGAAAATAAAGGAACATATAAAAAAGAGTAAAATAATTCCTTATAATCTCAGCATTTAGAGAATCAACATTTTGGTATAGTCTTTTAGTTGCTTCATTATTTATTTGCAACATGGGTGAGAGGCAAAGTACAGAACATATTAAATAATACCATAGGGATACAATCAGTAAGATCCCAAATGAGGGAAATCTACAATATAAATGACTTATATTCCTTCACAAATAAATGACGTCTAGACTGAGTTTCCTAAAAAGTAGGGAACCAGTGTAAGAGGGTCAGGAAGAGTGAACCAGGAAAGGACGGAAAGCCAATTCAAGGGTGTGTTATGGAGCTGACTGCTGCTTTAGACAACTGGGGCACACTTCTCCTTGGCCCATCTAAGAAACCATGTAGTTTGTGTCTCAGAACTGACCACCCAAGACAATGGAGAAGAGAGAATTTATCTACCAAGTCTCAACAAAGAGTAAACTCCTTTGTACCTCCATACATGTGTACATGCCCATATGGTCGAGTGGTCTCTTGCAAAGGTCCCATGCTACAGTAGCAGAGATGCTCTAAAGTAGAAAGCAAGGGATGCATTGTACAGTTGAGGTTTCTTCCTGCCAGGCTAGACCCCTATTCTAACTGCTGCAGCAACAATCTGAGCAAAAAGGGGAAAGGGGGGCTGAGAGATGTAAACAAGGCATAAAACTCTTCTTGTACAAATGGTAAGAAAAAAGAGAGAGAGAGAAAAAAAAAACGCTGTTAAGACTTAAGAGGTAACAAATACAGTGTGACCATCTTTGGAGGTTGGTTTGAACAAACAAACTATACATAATGTTTTTTAGAGAAGGAAATTTGAACAGTGCCTGGATATATGCTATTAAGAAATAAATGCTATTTTCAAAAAATGTAGCATTTAAAAATTATTGTTTTTTTTAGTACTTATCTTTTAGACACACAGGTATTTACAGATTAAATGATATGTCTGAATGGCTTTAAAACAATCTAGAGTGAGGAGAAGAAATAAGAAAGTTATAAATGAAATAAGATTGGCCATGTGCTGGGGTGACTGGGTAGCTCATTTGGTTAAGCATCCAACTCTTGATTTCAGCTCAGGTCATCATCTTGTGGCTCATGAGTTTGAGCCCGCATTGGACTCTGCACTGACAGTATGGAGCCTGCTTGGGATTCTCTCTCTCCCTCTCTCTGCCTCTTCCTTGCTCTCTCTCTCAAAATAAATAAACTTAAAAAGAAAAAAAAGATTGGCCATGTGTTGACAACTGTTGAAGCTAAGTGATAGGTATATATAGGCTGATTTATAATTGATTTTATTCTCTGCATTTTTATATTTGAAAATTGCCATAACAAAATATATAAATATACAGATTTCCTGTACTGCTGAGAGGTGATAGTTCTACCTGGAGTTTTCCTTTGTCCTAGAGTTATTTAATGTTAATAAATATGGGCAAAACATTATAAACTCCTTGGTTAGAAAACATAACTCTTGCTGGTTCCCCAAGCTCACACTGCTATTTCACGTCTGTATTCTGACCATACAATTTACTCAATCTGAATGACGCCCTTTCCCTCTCAAATACATGATGAATTACTATTCAGTTTTCTTCTTTTTTTTTAATTTTTATTGATTTTTGAGAGAGAGAGCACAAGCTGAGGAGGGGCAGAAAGAGAGAGGGAGACACAGAATCTGAAGCAGGCTCCAGGCTCTGAGCTGTCAGCACAGAGCCCAACTCGAGGCTCAAACCCACGAACCATGAGATCATGACCTAAGCCAAAGTTGGACACTCACTCACTGAGCCATCCAGGCATCCCTATTATTCATACTTCAAAGCTTAACTCAACTGCTGCCCCCTTTAGGATATCTTCTTTAAACATACCCTGTAAAAGAACAGTTTCATTTTTATATCCTACTCCTGTACCATATACAACTGATTTCTGCTAATTGTGGCATTTATGCTCTATAAAATTGCCATGAAAAATGAAGTGCTGAATACTGACCTATTTCTCCTAGGGGAAATACAGGGTTGGGTTTCTCGAACCTCTGGTCACAACATTTTTGTTAACTGATCGATATATAAACTTGATTTATGTGCGTTTCTGTTTAAGACATTTTATTCTCTCTCTCTCTTCTCTCCTGCCCTCCCTCCATGGACACTTGTTTAAAGAAAGAAAACTGAAACAAAAAGGCAGAGTCTTCGTTTGCTTGACTTCAGCTGGCCAACATATGTAATGGGTGACTCAAATTTTTGCTGTTCTGCATGTATCTGCAGATGACTCAACAGCACTGCAAGTACTGATTATGGGATTACAAGTACCTTTTAGTGAGGATGCAAACTTGCAAACACAAAATTTGCAAATGAGGACTGACTGCACATTCTTTTTTCCACTTTTAAAAATTGAGGTGAAATTCCATTAACATAAAATCACCATTTCAAAGTATCCATCCAGTTCAGTGGCATTTAGTACTTCGGTGTTGCATAACTACCACCTCTATCTAGTTCCAAAACCTTTTCATCACTCCAAAATAGAAATTCTCACACCAATTAAGCAATCTGTTCTCATTCCCCCAACAAGCTGTTGGCAACTAACAACCCACTTTCTATCTCTATGGATTTACCTATATTAGATATTTCACATAAATAAAATCAGAGGATATGTGGCCTTTTGTCTTTAGCTTGTTTCACTTAACATAATGTTGTCAAGGTTCAACCACATCTGAATAATATTCCATTGTATGTATATGCTATACTTTGTTTATCCATTCATCTGTTAAATGACATTTGGGGTGTTTCCATTTTTGGGGTATTGTGAATAGTGTTGCTGTCGTGTACAGGCACTCATTCGAGCACCTGTTTTCAATTCATTCGGGCTTATACTACTAGTGGAAGTGTTGGGTCATACGGTTAATTCCATGTTTCTGAGAAATGGACAAATTGTTCTCCATAGTGTTTGCACCATTTTACATTCTTACCAGCAATAGATGAGGGCTTTAATTTCTACACATAATCACATCACTTCTTTGTTTTTTAAATATGTGTGTGAGGTAGTATATAGTGTTTTTGATCTGTATTTCCCTCATGCTTAATGACATTTAGCATGTTCTCATGTGCTTATTGGCCATTTGCATATTTATCTGGCGAAATGTACATTCAAGTCCTTTCCCATTTGTTAATTGAGTTGTTTGTCTTTTTGTTGAATTTTAAGAGCTCTGGTAGTTTGTGTCTGGAAATTTTTCCATCTTTATCTAGGTAATTCAATTTGTTGGTATGCAATCCTTCATAGTAGTCCTTTTTATTTCTATAAGTAGGTAGTAATGCCCCCACTTGCATTTCTGATTTTAGTTATTTTGCTTCTTTTTTTCCCTGGTCTAGCTAAAGGCCCCTCATTTTTTTGGATCTTTTCGAAGAATCAAATTTTGTTTGTTGATTTGCTCTATTGTTTTTCTATTCTCCATTTATTGCTGCATTAACATTTATTATTTCTTTATTTCTCTATCTTTGGGTTTTGTCTGCTCTTCTTTTTAGTTCCAACACCCATATTTAGGAAACTGATTTGAGATCATTCTTCTTTTTAAATGTTGGTGGTTATAGGGGCGCCTGGGTAGCTCAGTCAGTTAGATGACCAACTCCGCTCAGGTCAGAATCTCGCAGTTCACGAGTTTGAGCCCCGTGTCAGGCTCTGTGCTGAGAGCTCAGAGCCTGGAGCCTGCTTTGGATTCTGTGTCTCCCTCTCTCTCTCTGCCCCTCCTCCACTCATGCGCTCTCTCTCTCTCGCTCTCTCTCTCTCTCAGAAATAAACATTTAAAAAAACTTTTTAAATGTTGGTGTTTATAGCTATGAGTTTCCTTCTATGCACTACTTTGCAGCACTGCTTAAGTTTTGTTAAATTCTATTTTCTCTTTCATTTATTCAAAGTATTTTCCAACTTCTCTTGTGATTTCTTCTCTGATCCAGGGGTTAAGTGTATGCTGTTTACTTTCCACACATTTATGAATTTTCTAGTTTTCCTTCTGTTACATATGGATTGTTTCATTCTATTGTAATCAGAAAAGATACTCTGTATCATTTTAATCTTTGAAATTCATTAAGATTTATTTCATAACCTAATATACAGTCTATCTTGTCTATTCTGGAGAATGTTTGATATGCACCTGAAAAGACTGTATTCTGCTGCTCTTGAGTGGAATGTTCTATAAATGTGTATTTGGTCTAATTGGCTTATAGCATTAAGTCCTCTTTCTTCACTAACCTTCTTTCTAAATGTTCTATCCATTATCAAAATGGCAGTACTGAAGTCTCCGACTATTACTGAAGAACTATTATTCCCTTTAATTCTGTCAGTTTCCTTCATATATTTTGGGGTCAGTCATTTGGTATGTATATATTTACCACGCTTATATCTTCTTGATGAACTAATCCTTTTATCAATACATAATGTCTTTGTCTTGAAAGAGCTATTTTCTTAATGTCTAATTGGGGGATTATAATTAACATCTTTTTTTTCTTAATGTTTATTTATGAGAGTGAGTGAGAGAGAGCGCGCCCTAGTGTGTGAATGGGGCAGAGAGAGAGAGGGAGACACAGAATCCCAAGAGGCTCCAGGCTGAGTTGTCAGCACCAAGCTCGACACAGGGCTCAAACCCACGAACCCTGAGACCATAACCTGAGCCAAAGTTGGACGCTTAACCAGCTGAGCCACCCAAGTGCCCTGAGACAGTTAACTTAAAGTCATTATCTAGTAAGTGCAATGCTTGGGCTTCCTCAGGGATGGTTTCTGTCAATTTCTTTTTCTTTCTATTGATGGGTCATTTATTCCTGATTATTAGTATGCCATGAAATTGTTTTATTAAAGATTGAACATTTTGAATATTATAATGGGGTAATTCTGAAAACCAGATTCTCCCTATTTCCCAGTGTTTGGTGTGATATACATTGTGGAAGACTACATTCATCAATGTTTAGTGATTTTTTTCCAAAATATTTTTTTTGCGAAGGCTGTATTCTCTGTTTTGTGTCATCATTGAAATTTCTGTTCTATTATCTACATAGCAAGTGACCGGACAAAGACTTATTCAAATGTTTGAGGCAAAAAGAATGAAAACAAAACAAAACAAAAAAAACACCAACTCTCTTAATGTTTGCAGACTGGCTCTGAGCTGGGGACCTCCTTTAATTTTTAGCTAGAGCTGCTACACCTCTGCGTTAACTTTCACTACTTCCCTGCATGGGGCACAAAGATCAGCAAGAAGTACAAGCTCACTCAAGTGTTTTCCAAGCATGTGTCTGGCCCTGGGCATGCATGCCGCACTATGGATTTCCAGGTATACACAATGGTTCTTCGAAGCTTCTACACCCTGAAATGTCTTCCTCCAAAGTCTCCTCCTTTCTAGGCTTTTTAGTCTGTCTGCTGCTTGTCCCATCTGCAATCACTTGGCCCAATGACAACAAGTACCATATGTCTTTAAATCTTTCCAGTAGATGATACCTGGCTACAATCTCCTCAACCCGGTACCCTAGTTGAGGATTGGCTCATTAGACTGTGGGCTCCTCTTTTATACTGCTAAAGACTGGAATAATACGTGACATTCAGTCAGTACACAATGAATATAATTATTGCATGGACCTATAACGTTTAGGCAATACAAAGAAGAACATAAAAAAATTAATATCATAATCTTATTTTTCCCTTTAGCACTTACGTTCTGGTTGTTTTTCATTAGGTGTTATGGATCGCACAAAATCTTGGGGGGTCATAAACACTTCAGATTCACCAGGTTCATTGATTACTTTCAAGGTGGCAAAATAGCGGAAGATCTTGTCTGGTGTGGAATATGCTCGAATCCTATTCTCATATTCCATCACCTGAAATTAGAAATTCAGAGTGTTACTATAGTAAGCAGTTCTCATTTTCATATATTTTCCATCTTATATCTGGAGTTATTCTATTACATATTTTTTTTCTACAACTGATTTTTTATACTAGACATAAACTTGAATTTCAAAAACTTTTCAACCTTTCCCCTCCGATATAACATTCATATTCCAGTTGAGAAAATGCTTAACTTTTGTTTAGAATTTTTTGTGAATAATTTTCTAATTTCTTAAATTACTGAAAGCCACAATTTGAAAATATCATATAATTCAAAAGGTCTCAGTAATAGGGTATAATGACATATACACAGAAGCCTACAGATTCCAAAATACCAAGTTTTTTTTTAAAGGGATTGATTTTACAGTTTTTACTTTGATGCAATTTCTTAAATCCTAAAACAAGACAGAATTAGGAATCCATAGGTTTAAACAGCTAATGATCTTTCAAACACAAAGTACATTGAATTATAGCATTAAAAAAATAAAACTACACATCATGGAAACTCAATTAACAAGTCTGAGGCAAAAAACCTTTTACTTTTGACTACAAAATTAAGGAAACTGCTGGAAATCCTTTATATATATCACATTTATTTTTTTATTTAAAAAAAGTTTATTATTTTGAGGGAGAGAGTTACATGAGTGAGGGAGGGGCATAAAAAGAGAGAGAGAGAGAGAGGGAGAGAACCCCAAGCAGGCACTGCGCTGACATTGGGGCTCAATCTCACAAACCATGAGATCAGGATCTGAGACAAAATTCAGAGTTGGATGCTTAACCGACTGAGCTACCCAGCCTCCCCTACATATGCCATATTTAGAAAAGAGCAGAGCTGGGAAGAACACAAGTAAATACTTGAATAGTAACAAAATCAAATATGGCATATATTAAACTAAAAGGGTATAATATTAATAGGCCCATTTTTTATCTGGCATCCAAGCTGTGATTCTGTGTGTGCAACATACAAAACACTGCATCTTCTGCATAATCTTATCTTACAAATATAGGTATGAGAAAAATCTTTACCAAAATACCAGCTACACAGCACTCTGGTGAAAAGATTTCTCTCATACCTGAATTTTAGATGTTGAGATAGCCAAAAATAAATAGTAGCTTATAAATAACTAGTAGGAAATGTCAAGGCAATACAATCTAAAAATCCAACAGTTCAAAGTCTAAAAAGCAATTTGCTAATATTAAAAAAAATTATTAATGTTTTTAATTTGCCGTATTAACACAACTAACACTGTAATTGCCACTCCCGGCTAAATGGTCACTTTGAGGTCACTGACTGCAGCCGTTCAAGAGTCTTAATTCCACTACCTGATATGCTTTCAGCAACTAGGAAAGGATCTCTAATTTATAACTATACATGACAGGAATCTTCCAAGACTAATTTGCATTAAAATCTGAGTACTGTTTATCAAAACATTTTGCATGTGGCAAACACACTAAGCCTTAAGACATAGCTACAAGTCTTAACTCAAAGGCCCTTTTATATTATATTGTAACTACCTGCCGGATAATACTGGCTATAGAAGAAATAACTTTAGGACATCTGTATTCTTTTCTTCAGAATAACAACAACAAAAATAATCAGTTTGTAATGTTTAGGGTATAAGCTACAGCTATTGCCAAAGATGTTTTTGTGAACTAAAAACTTAAGTCAATCTTATACAAGATAAAGATAGAAAGACAACAACTTAAAAGTCAATAATTTTTAGACTCAAACCAGATTTGTTGATTGTTGCAAGTCCCTAAATTATGTTGCTGAATATTATTAGTTTTGGTTTCAAACAATAGGCCAAGGAAAGTAATAGACTTTTTGCATTCCCATATTGTTAAGAGTTTAATATAGACATACTGTACAGTACATATTTTATTTTTTTTCACTTAGTAATGTATCTTGGAGATCACACCACAACAAATGATATAATGATACAAAGCAGTCTCCTTTTAAGTGGTTTTATTCAAAAGAATTCTAACAAACTATTTCATAAAGCGTTTGGGATATAGCATCCAAGGTAACAATGGCTTAGAAGCCAACATATGTAGAAAAGTGGTGAAGAGTTTTGAGATTGTTAGCCTGGAGAAAAGATTTACTAAGGGAATTATAATAGTTACATTCAATCATTTACTTAAAACATTCTGGAACTTCATGATGCTAATGCTAAGACAGTTCTCTTCAATAAAACTGCTGGTCCCCAAACCAGTTCTCGGGTTTAATTTTGGTATAATGCTTAAGGAAAACCAAGGCTATAATATCTTGAGACCAAGTGAATGCAAGTGACTGTGAATCCCTGTGGGCCCTGATGTCAGAACTCATACATAAGCTTTGAATGCAGACTGCAGTCAGACCTTGGAAAAGGTAGCAGGCAGAAAGATCTTGTAATAAATTAGTGTCTGGCACATTTTCTTTCAAGAGGTGATTTATAACACCCAATCTGTACCCTAACAGCTGTTTTCCATGTTAAAAACTCCCTCTCCTTTTCATCTAGTGAACTTCTGGCCATCCATAGTAACAATCATCTATTACAGGATGACCTCTTAAAGTTCTATGAAATTCCAAGCCCTATGACACCAGTCTCACTGAATATAAAGCAAATTAATTTCTGGCGGAAAAATTAAGGAAACTGCCTAATTACAGTAACAAAAGAAAAGAGAATAAAAAAGAATGAAGACAGCTTAAGGGACTATATATAGCACATCGTCAAATGGACCAAAGTGCACATTAAAGGGATCCCAGAAGGAGAAAGAATGAGAGAAAGAGGCAGAAAACTTATTCAAAGAAATGACTGAAAATATCCCAATCTGGGCAAAGAAACAGACATGGAGACCCAGGAAACTCAAAGAGTCCTAAACATGATGAATCCAAAGAAACACACAATGAGACACATTACAGAGTTTTCCAAGAAAATAAAAGCTGAAGGAGTTCATCAACACTAGATCACTCTTACAAGAAATGTTAAAGGTAATTTCTGAACCTGAGGTGCCTGGCTGACTCAATTGGTAGAGCATGTGGCCCTTGATCTCAGGATCATTGAGTTCAAGCCCCATGTTGAGTGTAGACACTACGTTAACTTAATTTTTATAAACTTAAAAAAAAAGTTTTATTTATTTTTGAGAGACAGAATGTGAATGGGGGAGGTGCAGAGATAGGGGGAACAGAGGATCAGAGCAGGCTCCTCACTGACAGCAGAAAGCCCAAGGTGGGACTCGAACTCAAAAACCCTGAGATCATGACCTGAGCTAAAGTTGGACGCTCAACTGAGTGAGTCACCCAGGCGCCCCAATAAACTTATTTCTTTTTTAAAGGTAATTCCTGAACCTAAAACAAAGAGACATCAGTATAAGCAAAACATATAAAAATGTAAAACTCACTGGTGAAGGTAAATATATAGTTAATTTCAGAACACTCTAATTTTGTAATGGTGGTGGGTAAATCACTTCTCATTAACATGGAGATTTTTTAAAAAGTATTAAACATAACTATAATAATCTGTAAATGGATAAACAATGTAAAAAGACATAAATTATGATATTAAAAACATAAAAGTATAAATGTAGAGCTTTTGTACACATTAGAAGTTAAGCTGTTATTGCTTAAAATACACTGTTACAAGATATTTTATGTAAGCCCCATGGTAATCATAAAGCAAAAACCTACACCAGATACACAAAAGGTGAAAAGAAAAAAAAATCTAGGCATACTGGTACAGAAAATGATCAAGTCACAAAGGAAGAGAACAAGAAAGGAAATAAAGGGTAAAGGAATTACAAAACACTCTGAAAACAAATAACAAAATGGCAATAGTAAACCCGTATCTATCAATAATTACTTTAAATGTAATGGATTAAATCCTGCAATCAAAAGAAACAGAATGTTGAAATAAAAAAATAATACCCAACTATACTGTATACAAAAAGCTCGTTTCAGTTTTTAGGACACACACAAGCAGAAGTGAAGTTGATGGTAAAAGATATTCCATGCAAATGGAAACCAAGAGGAAAGCAGGAGTAGCTATACTACCAAACAAAACACACTTTAAGCCAAAGACTGTAGCAAGGGACAACGAAGAGAATAATATAATAATAAAAGGTCAATTCATAAAGAGAATATAAGATTTCTGAATAGTTATGCATCCAACACAGAGAACCTAAATATATAAAGCAAATGTGACCAGAATTGGAGGGAAAAATACACAGCATTATTTATAACAGCCATATTATGGAAGCAACCTGATGTCCATTGGTAGATGAATGGATAAAGAAGAGGGGGTATGAAATATAACTCAGCCATAAAAAAGAATGACATCTTGCCATTTGCAACAACATGGATGGGTCTAGAGGGTATAATGCTAAGCGAACTAAGTCAGAGAAAAGCAAATACCATAAGATTTTCACTCATATTTGGAATTTAAGAAACAAAACAAATGAGCAAAGGAAAGAGACAAAAAAACCAGACTCTTAAATATAGAGAACTGATGGTTTACCAGAGAGGAGGGGGTTGGGGGGATGGGTTAAACAGGTGATGGGGATTAAGGAGTACACTTGTTTTGATGAGTACTAGGTGATATATGGAATTGTTAAATCACTATGTTGTACAATTGAAACTAACACTGTATGTGAACTAACTGGAATTAAAATAAAAACTTTAAAAGACAATAAAGAAATAAATAAACAAACAAATAAATAGCAAAACCAAAAACAACCCATAAAAATCAATTCAATTAAATGGGCAGAATGACCTAAACAGACATTTTTTCAAGGAGGACATCCAAATGGCCAATGGATACATGAAAAGATGCTCAACATCACTAATTATCAGGAAAATGCAAATTAAAACCACAAGAAGATATCACCTCAAACCTATTAGATGGTTATCATCAAAAAGAAAAAAGATAACAAGTGTAGATGAGGATATGGAGAAAAGGGAACCTTTTTGCACTGTTGGTGGCAAAGTAAATTGGTTCAACCTTAATGGAAAATAGCATGGAGGTTCCTCAAGAAACCTAAAAATAGAACTACCATATCATTCAGAAAACCCACTTCTGCCAAAGGAAACAAAATCAGTATAGTGAAGAGATATCTGTACTGCCATGTTCATGACAGCATTAGTCACAATAGTCAAGGTATGGAAATCCCTAAGGACTCCATGTAGCCAAATCAACTGTGAAAAAAGAAGAACAGAGCTGGAGGACTACTACATGCTGATTTTAAAACTTAATACAAAAGCACAGTCATCAAAAGAATGTGGTACCGACATAAAGACAGATATACAGATCAATGGAATAGAAGAGAGCCAGAAATAAACCCTCACATATATGGTCAAATGATTTTTAACAAAGGAGAAACAACCATTTAATGGATAAAGGATAGTCTTTTCAACAAATGGTGCTGGGAAAATTGGTAGCCACACGCAAAAAAAAAAAAAAAAAAAAAAAAAAAAAATGTTGAACCCTTCTCTAACTCTACATTAAAAAGTTAACTTGGGTTAAAGACCAAAATGAAAGACCTAAAATTATAAAACTTATAGAAGAAAACATACAAAAGCTTCATGACATCAGATTGGGCAACAATTTCTTGGATATGATACTAGATGCACAAGCAACACAGGAAAAAAAAGAGACAAAGTGGACTTCATGAAAGTTTTTAAATTTTGTGCATCAAAAGATAATATCAATACAGTAAGGAGGTAATCCATAGAATGAGAAGAAATTGTTGCAAACATATATCTGATAAGGAGTTAACAAACAGATTATATTTAAAAAACCCTAAAACTCAACAATTTAAAAAAACAAAAATGGAATTCAAAAATGGGCAAAGGATGTGAACAGACATTTATCCAAAGAAGATATACAACTGAACACTAAGCACATGCAAAGTTGTTCCACATCACTGATCATCATGGAAATGCAAATGAAAACTATACTGAGATACTGCTTCACATCTGTTAGGATGACTAATATAAGAAGAACAGAATATAACAAGCAGTGGCAAAGATATGAGAAAAATAGAACCCTTGTTGGTAGGAATGTAAAATGGCACATCACTGTGGAAAACAGTATGGGCTTCCATAAGAAAAATAAGATAGGATTACCATATGATCTAGCAATTTCACTTCAGAGTGTATACCCAAAGAACAGAAAGCAAGGTCTCAAATAGATATCTGTATATCTACATTCACAGCATCATTTTCCACAACAGTTACAATGTGGAAGCAATCCAAGTATCCGCCAATGGATGAATGGATGAGCAAAAATGTGGTAAATACATATCCTGGAATATTATTCAGCCCCCAAAAGTAAGGAAATTCTGACATATGCTAAAACACAATGAATCTTGAAGACATTATATAAAGTGCAATAAGCCAGTCAGAAAAATACAAACTGTATGATTCAGTATCTATGAGGTATTTTTAGCATTCAAAAGCATGAAGAGAAAGTAGAATGGTGGTTTCCAGGGGTTGGGAGAGGAGGGTAGTAAAGAGTTATTGTTTAATGGGTATATATTTTCAATTTTATAAGACGAAAACAGTTTCGGTAATG
Source organism: Acinonyx jubatus (assembly GCF_027475565.1). Classification (NCBI taxonomy): domain Eukaryota; kingdom Metazoa; phylum Chordata; class Mammalia; order Carnivora; family Felidae; genus Acinonyx; species Acinonyx jubatus. The sequence goes on from NC_069393.1 coordinate 32,117,159, forward strand.
GATGGTGAGAAAATGATTACACTTTATGATAAACTGTACACTTAAAAATTGGTAATGTGGTAAAGGTTATGTTTTTAAATTTTTTTTAATGTTTGTTTTTGAGAGAGAGAGAGAGAGAAAGAGAGAGAGAAAGAGTGTGAGTGGGGGAGGGGCACAGAGAGATGGAGACAGAATCTGAAGCAGGCTCCAGCTGCTGAGCTGTCAGCCCAGAGCCCAACGCGAGGCTTGAATTCATGAGATCATGCCCTGAACCGGAGTCAGACACTTAACAGACTGAACCACCCAGGCACCCTTAATTTTTTTTTTAAGTTTATTTATTTTTGAGAGAGAGAAGGGGGGGGAGGGAGGGAGGGAGGGACGGAGGGAAGGGCAGAGAAGGGAGACACAGAATCTGGAGCAGGCTCCAGGTTCTGAGCTGTCAGCACACAGCCTGATAAATGTTATGATTTAACTATTTTATTTCCATAAAAAAATTTGGAAGAAAAAAAAAAGAGACCCTAGGAGATTAGGAAAAGAACTCATGAGAAAAACTGTAACAGGTATGTATGCCTGGGTGGCTCAGTCAGTTGAGCAACCAATTCTTGATTTCGACTCAGGTCATGATACCAGGGTTGTGGGATCAAGCTTCGCACTGAGTCTGAAGCATGCTTAGGATTCTCTCTTTCTCTCTCTCCAGCTTCCCCTCTCCCCTGCTTGTGCTCTTTCTCTCTCTAATAAAATAAAAAATGTATAACAGAACAGCTACAAGATATACAGTATAGGTTGTGAACATTCAAGATACATGTAAGAAGAGTTCCAAAAGAAAATAAATTACAGTGAAGCAACAGTGAAGCAGTATGCAAATTTTTCTGAATTCAGGACTTAAAGTTCCAGAGGGAACAATAAAATTAAAAATTTAAAAATCAAAAATAAATCAAATGGAACTAGATAAAAGAACATAAATATTAAACAGAGGAGCATGTACAACAATGGTATAGCATAAACTGAGTGACAGCTCTTTGCACCTGAGAATTTTTTTTAATTAAAAATAAAACACAAAAATGAACTATTGGGACCTCATCAAAATAAAAATCTTCTGCACAGTAAAGGAAACAATCAGCAAAACTAAAAGGCAGCCGATGGAATGGGAGAAGATATTTGCAAATGACATATCAGATAGAATCTATAGAAAACTTATCAAACTCAACACCCAAAAAACCAAATAATCCAGTGAAGAAATGGGCAAAAGACATGAAGACACTTCTCCAAAGAAGACATCCAGATGGCCAATCGACACATGGAAAAATGCTCCACATCACAATATAAATCAAAACCACAACAAGATACTACCTCACACCTGTCAGAATGTCTAACATTAACAACTCAGGCAACAACAGATGTTGGCGAGGATGTGGAGAAAGACGATCTCTTTTGCACTGCTGGTGGGACTGTAAACTGGTGCACCCACTCTGGAAAACAGTATGGAGATTCCTCAAAGAATTAAACATAGAACTACCCTATGACCCAGCAATTGCACTACTAGGTATTTATCCCAGGGATACAGGTATACTGTTTCAAAGGGGCACATGCACCCCAATGTTTATAGCAGTGCTATTGACAATAGTCAAAGTATGGAAAGACCCCAAATGTCCATCGATGGATGAATGGATAAAGAAGATGTGGTATATATATATATATATATATATATATATATATATATACACAATGAAGTATTACTCAGTAATCAAAAAGAACGAAATCTTGTCATTTGCAACTATGTGAATGGAACTAGAAGGTATTATGCTAAGCGAAATTAGAGAAAGACAAAAATCATATGACTTCACTCCTATGAGGACTTTAAGATACAAAACAGATGAACATAAGGGAAGAGAAGCAAAAATAATATAAAATCAGGGAGCGGGGGGACACGTGGGTGGTTCAGTTGCTTGAGTGTCCGGCTTCAGCTCAGGTCATGATCTCACAGTTCTTGTGAGTTTGAGCTCCACATCAGGCTCTGTGCTGACAGATCAGAGCCTGGAGCCTGCTTGAGATTCTGTGTCTCCCCCTCTCTCTGCCCCTCCCCTACTCATACTCAGTCTTTCTCTCTCAAAAATAAATAAACATTAAAAAAATTTATAAAAACAGGAGGTGGACAAAACATAAGAGACTCTTAAATATGGAGACAGAGGGTTACTGGAGGGGTTGTGGGAGGGGGGGGGTGGGCTAAATGGGTAAGGAGCATTAAGGAATCTACTCCTGAAATCATTGTTGTACTATATACTAACTTGGATGTAAATTAAAAAGTGAGTATATTATTTAAAAATCAATCAATCAATCAATCACACAAAACCACCAGGCCATGCATGGCATTAATAAATCATGAACTAAGGACAATACAGCAATGTATTTTTTTTTAAGTTTATGTATTTTTGAGAGAGCGCGTGTAAGCAAGGGAGGCACAGAGAGAAAGGGAGACGGAGAATCCCAAGAAGGCTCCACACCGTCAGTGCAGAGCCCAACGTGGAGCTCAAATCAACAAACCATGAGATCATGACCTGAACCAAAATCAAGAGTCGGACACTTAGCTGAGCCACCAAGATGCTCCAGCAATGTATTTTTTATATTCATTTTGTTTCTTAATAAAAAAGGGAAAAAAAATGAAGCAAATATAATCAAATGTTAAAACTTGACAAAATGAGGGATGGGTACATGTATGTTCATTATAGTAGTCTCTATTGCTTTCTCTCTGAATATTTTAAGTATTACATAAAAATCAGGAGAATGTAAAAGATCAAAGCCAAAAAATTTAAGTGAAAAGGGAGGATGTCAAAGAGAGCCTATGGAAAATGGAGCAGTTTGGTATTGCAGGGAAAGAATGTGAATGGCAAAAACAAAAAAACAAAAACAAACAAAAAAAACAAAACACCCAACCAAAAAACCAAAACAAAACATGCTCAAAAATGCCATTTATTATTTTATTAAAAATGGAAAAATCTTTAACATGTCCATGTAGACTATGTAAAAAATGACAAGACAAAGAGCAGCTGAGAAAACAGGCAGAGGAAAAAATAAGTATTGAAATAGGTTGTTAGGGAAACAGGATAACATGTGGAATGGTTATCCCTGAATAGGGAAAACAGAGCTCTTCCACTAAAACTTTACTGAAAGAATTATTTCAGAAACAGATTAGAAAGGTTTTATAGCCTTGGGAGCTACAAGTTAAGTAAATTACAATTATCAAGCTTTCATTTTTATCTGGGAAGTATGACATATGGTCATTGCTGAGCAGAAAGCAGGAGAAGAAAATGGAAAGTTCAAAAATAAATGCTCATTTGGATAAGTTTTGCTCTATTTTGTAAAATGGAAAATTTGACTTTATAAATGAAACTGCTGGCACAAGGTGAGTCTGAACTTTCTTCTAATTCACTCAGGGCAAAAGATTAAATAAACGTATCATTGTGGAAATACCAACAGTTGACACTTAACTTATAATACATAATTTTTGTTCAAATTCACCTCAACCAGTAATGGATTTGAGGGGCGCCTGGGTGGCTCAGTTGGATAAGTGTCGACTTAATCATGATCTCATGATTCATGAGTTTGAGCCTCGCTTGGGGCTCTGTGCTGACAGCTTGGAGCCTGGAGCCTGATTCAGATTCTGTGTCTCCCTCTCTCCCTGCCCCTGCCCAGCTCATGCTCTCTCTTTCTCTCAAGAATAAATAAAACATTTTTTAAAATTTTTAAAAGAAGAAAAATGGATTTGAGAAATGAAAAGATTTATTTATTTATGTATGTATGTATGTATTTAGTAAGCGAGCACAAGCAGGACAGAGGCAGAAGGGGAGGAAGAGAGAGAATCTGAACCAGGTTCCACAGTCAGCACAGTGGGGCTGGATGTGGGGCTTGATTCCACAAATGTGAGATCATGACCTGAGCTGAAATCAAGAATCAGATACTTGGCTAACTGAGCCCACCCAGGCAACCCAGAGAAATGAAAAGGCATATTTAATAACTTCATCCAAACAAACACACAGAAGATACAAATCTCTCAAAGGAACTTTCCTTGCAAATACATACCACACACATGCAACACACAAATAACTCAAATTATCTTGCTGTATTTATTAGCTACATTTTGGCAAGTGAAGGCAATTCCCTGAATTTCAATGTTATCGTGCAAAATGAAATTCATCCTTTTGACTTTTCATCACTCATGTCTGCTGAATTCAAATGCTCAATATCAAAGGTATTACTATACCGGAACTGAAATTTTTCCGAGGTAGAGCTCTGTAACAGCAGGTTGTGTTAAAGATATAAAATGTTGAAGTCATGTAAAGTTTATGCTATCATCAAAATTAGTTGAATTTTTGGAAATATTTGTATATTTCCAAAAGGATGTTATCTCGCCTTTCCAACTGGGCATCATCAATCAGTTGTTCCAAAGACTCAACATATACTAGAACATTTAGCATCTGAAAGATCTGGAAAGTATGAACCAACCTAGGTAGTTAAATTGAAACGGAAAATATATGCAAATCCTGATTACCAATCTTGGATCTTTTCACTACCCGCCATTAACTTCACATTTCAAGATTACACTTGCCTTAGAACATGACAGAAAATAGCAAAAAAGGTGAATCTCTGCAAAGAGAATATGAACCATCTGAAATAAATGATAAGAGACTCAACTGCATTATTCTAACTTGTAATTAACTACAGTTCTGATTAATTTATAAGATTGTGTTCCATACTTTTCTGTCTCTGAATCCAGAACGTTTCTTCTTTTTCTCTTCTGGATGAGGATCGAGACAAATACCTGCAGCCTTTTTTTCATGGTTACAAACTTCCCCTTCATCTTTATTCTTCCCTTTATCACCAACTTCACTCTTCAGGTTGTTTATAGATGGTGGAGATTCTGCAAGGGCCCTAGATATGCAAAAAAAATAAATTTGCATTAATCCAGAAATAAATATTTTCAGGTACAGTTTAGTGGGAGCAATAGTAATGAAATTTGCGAAAAGTTCTACAGGAAGAGGTTCCTTAAAAAGTTAAAAATAGAACTATCGTATGATCCAGCAATTCCACTTCTGGCTCTATATCCCAAAGAACTGAAAGCAGAGTCATGAAGAGATTTTTGCACATTCATGTTAACAGCAGCATTATTCACAACAGCTAAAATGTTTGAAGCAACTGGTATGTCCATTAACAGGTGGGTGGATAAAGATAATGTGGTATATACATACAAAGAATAATATCCAGCTCTAAAATGACAGGGATGATACCAAAAGCATAGGCAACAAAAAGCCAAGAGACAAGCAGGATTATGTGAAACTACAAAGCTTCACTACAGTGAAAGAAACAATCAACAAAATGAAAAGACAACCTATCGTATGGGAGAAAATACTTGCAAACCATGTATTTAATAAAGGGCTAATATTCAAAACATAGAGAACGCTTATAATAGCCAAAAAAAAAAAAAAAAAACCCCAAATAACCTGATTAAAAAATGGACAAAGGGGGGCGCCTGGGTGGCGCAGTCAGTTAAGCGTCCGACTTCAGCCAGGTCACGATCTCGCGGTCCGGGAGTTTGAGCCCCGTGTCAGGCTCTGGGCTGATGGCTCAGAGCCTGGAGCCTGTTTCCGATTCTGTGTCTCCCTCTCTCTCTGCCCCTCCCCCGTTCATGCTCTGTCTCTCTCTGTCCCAAAAATAAATAAACGTTGAAAAAAAATTTAAAAAAAAATGGACAAAGGAAGTGAAGAGACATTTCTCAAAAGAAGATACATTAATGGCCAACTATACATGAAAAATGTGCTCAACATCAATAATCATCAGGGAAATGCAAACTAAAACTGCAATGAAATATCAACTCACACCTGGTAGGATGGCTTTGGTAACAAAAAAAAAAAAAAAAGAAGATAACATGTGGAGGTGAGGATGTGGAGAAAAGGGATCCCTGGTACATTTTTGGTCAGAATGTAAATTCATACAGCCACTATGGAAAACAGAATGGAAGATCCTCAAAAAAACAAATAATAGAACTGCCAAATGATTCAGGAATCCCACTTTGGGTATATATCCAAAGGAAATGAAATCAGGATCTCAGATATCTATATTCCCACCTTCACTGAAGCATTATTCAGAGTAGCCAAGGCATGGGAAGCAACCTAAATGCCTCTCAATCAACAAATACATAAAATGTGGGGGCACCTGGCTGGCTCAGTTGGTGGAACGTGTGACTCTTGATCTCTGGGTTATGAGTTTGAGCCCCACACTGGGTATAGAGATTACTTTTAAACATCTTAAAAAAAAAACACCCACAAATAAATAAAATGTGGTATGTGTGTACTCCCCACCCACAGGAATACTATTCAGCATCAAAAAGGGAAGGAAATCCTGCCATTTCTGGCAACACAGATGAACCTAGAGGGCATTATGCTAAGCGAACTAAGCCAAACACAGAAGAACAAGTACTGTATTATACCACTTACATTATGAATATAAAAGAGTCAAACTCATAAAGGCAGAGAGTGGAATGGTGCTTTCCAGGGGCTGGGGGAGGAGGAAATGGGGAGATATTAATCAAAGGGCGCAAATATTTAGTTACACAAAGTAAGTAAGTCTTAGAGATCCACTGAACAGCATAGTGCCTACAGTTAACAAAACTGTATTGTATACTTAGACATTTGCTAAGAAGGTAGATCTAATATTAAGTGTTTTCTCACTAAAGCAACCTATAATAATAACAAATTAGAGGGTTAGAGAAAACTTCTAAAGGTGATGGACTGGCTTATGGCATACACTAATGATGGTTCACTGGTATATATATACTGGTATATATATACTTCTCTCCAACTCCTCAAGTTGTAGGCATTAGTTATGTACAACTTCTTGTATGTCAAAAAAATTTAAGTAACTCAGAAAAAAAACTAAAAAGGAAAGGATATCATATTGCATGCCACAATATGGTTGAACCTTGAGGACATTACACTAAGTGAAATGAGCCAAAAAGACAAATACTGTATTATGACCTTACTTATATGAGGCATCTAACAGAGTCTATTTCATAGAGACAGAAAATAGAATGATGTAACCGGGGGCTGCAGGGAGGGTGGAACAGAGGTATTTAATGGGTAATGAATTTTAGTTTTGCAAGATGAAAAAGTTATAAAGATCTCTTTAACAACAGTGTAAATATACTTAACACTACTTAGCTGTATACTTAAAATGGTTGGGATGATAAATTTTGTTATTTTTTTTAACCAAAAAAAAAAAATGAATTGGAAGAATAAGTGTGAGACCAAAGGAATCAAAAATTGATACTGATGTTAAAACATGTACATAACAAAATTCTACAGGAAGACAAAAACCTAATGGGCTTACCAAGTTAATTCAATTATCAGTAGCAAGAAAAAACCTGAATGTACAGGAGAAGCCCCTCTAGCTAGAGTTTGAAACTGAATATCTATTCTATAAAGATTTTTCCTAACTTCTTCATCCAAGAGAATGATTCTATTCTTTCAAACTGCTACATGATTTGGTAACTGAACCATATCATAATTTATGTTACTTTTGTATTCCCAGAATCTATCTTGCTCTTTAACTATTAGGGGGACTCAAATGACTTCGTCGTTTTTATAAACCAAAAACTGTCAAATATCAGCACTGTCATATGGTTCAACATAATAGGTAAGAACATTAAGAGACTGGTTGTTCAGAAAAAGGAAGGAAGTAATAAAGATTAGAGTAGATATATACAAAATAGAAACTAAAAAAACAACAGATCAATAAAACCAGAAGCTGGTTCTTTGAGAAGATCAATAAAACTGATAAACCTTTAGCCAGATTTATTGAGAGAAAAGAGAGAAGGTGAGAGAGAGAGGGAGAAAGAGAGAGGGAAAGAGACGACTCAAACACATTCAGAAATGAATGAGGAGAAACAATGACTGACACCACATATATACAAAGGATTATAGGAGAAGATTATGAAAAATTATGTGCCAATGGAGGCACCTGAGTGGCTCAGTTAGCTAAACGTCTCACTCTCACTCAGGTCATGATCTCATGGTTCTTGAGTTCAAGCCCTGTGTCAGGCTCTACATTGACAGTGTGGAGCCTGGTTGGGATTCTCTCTCTTCCTCTCACTCTGTCCCTCCCCTACTTGTGTGCTCTCTCTCTTTCTCTCTCTGTGTCTCTCTCAAAATAAATAAATAAACTTAAAAAAAATTATGTGCCAACAAATTAGACAACCTAGGAGAAATGGATAGATTCCTAGAAAACATATAACCTCCCAAAACTTCATCAGGAAGAACCAGAAATTTGAACAGACCAATTACCAGCAATGAAATTAAATATTAAATAGGCAATCAAAAACTCCCAACCAACCAAAGTCCAAGAGCAGATGGCTTCACTGGTGAATTCTACTAAACATTTAAAGAAGAGTTAATGCCTGTTCTTCTCAAAATATTCCAAAAAATAGAAAAGCAAAGCTTCCAAATATATTCTATGAGGCCAGCATTACCATGATACCAAAACCAGATAAAAACACTACAAAAAAAAGAGAACTACAGGCCATTATCTATGATGAACATAGATGCAAAAATCCTCAACAAAATATTACCAAATTGAATCCAACAATACATTAAAAATATCATTCATCACAATCAAGTGGGAATTATTCCTGGTATGCAAGGATGGTTCAATATTCACAAATCAATCAATGTGATACATCACATCGACAAGAGACAGGATAAAAACCATATGATCATTTCAATAGATGCAAAAAAAGCATGTGACAAAGTATAACATCAATTCATGATAAAGCACTCAAGAAAGTATGCTTAGAGGGAACATATCTCAACATAATAAAGGCCATATACAAAAACCACAGCTACCATCATACTCAATAGTAAAAAACTGAGAGCTTTTCCCCTAAGATTAGGAGCAAGACAAGGATTCCACTCTCCCCACTTTTATTAAATGTAGTACTAGAAATCCTAGCCACAGCAATCACACAAATAAAAGAGATAAAAGGAATCCAAACTGGTAATGAAGTAAAACTTTCATTATTTGCAGATAACAATATACAATATATAGAAAACTCTGAAGATTCCACACACACATACACACACACAAAAACTAGAGCTGACAAATGAATTCAGTAAGGTTGAAAGATATAAAATCAATATACAGAAACCTGTTGCATTCTCATACAGAATATACTAATACAATATTCTCATACAGTACATTCTCATACAATATACAGAAACCTGTTGCATACACTCATAATAAAGTAGCAGAAAAAGAAATTAAGAAAACAATTTCATTTACCATTGCACCAAAAATAATAGAATACCTAGGAATAAACTTAACCAAGGAGATGAAAAACCTGTACTCTTCAAACTATAAAACACAGGTAAAAGAAACTGAAGATGAAACAAATGGAAAGATATTCCATGTTCATGAATGGGGAGAACAAATATTGTTAAAACATCCATACTATCCAAAATTAACTACAGATTTAATGCAATCCCTATCAAAATACCAACAGTATTTTTCACAGAATTTGAACAAATGGTTCTAAAATCTGTGTGGAACTACGAAACACCCAAAATAGCCAAATCAATCTTGAAAAAGAAGAACAAAATTGGAGGTATCACAATCTCAGATTTCAAGATAAACTACAAAGCTGTAGTATTCAAAACAGCATGGTCCTGGTACAAAAAGAGACACAGCGATCAACAGAACAGAGAGCCCAGAAATAAACCCATGATTATATGGTCAATTAATTTACAACTAAAGAGGCAAGAATATGCAATCGAAGAAAGACAGTCTCTTCAAAAAATGGTGTTGGGAAAACTAGACAGTTGCATGCAAAAGAATGAAAGTAACGCACTTACACTACACATAAAAAATAAACTCAAAATAGGTTAAAGACCTAAATGTGAGGCATGATACCATAAAAATCCTAGAAGAGAACACAAGCAATAATTTCTCTGACATTAGCTATAGAGACATTTTTCTAGGTATGTCTCCTAAGGCAAGGCAAATAAAAACAAACAAGCAAACAAAAAAATTAAACAAACAAAAACAACTACTGGTACTATACCAAAATAAAAAGCTTCTGCACAGCAATGGAAACAATCAACAAAAACAAAAAGACAATCTACTCAATGGGAGAAAATATTTGCAAATGATGCATCTGCTAAGGGGTTAGTGTCCAAAATATACAAAGAACTTCTACAGCTCAACACCAAAAAAAAAGAAATAATCTAATAAAAAATGGGCAGAAGACATGAACATTTCTAGAAAGAAGAAATGACATAAAGATAACCAACAGTCACATGAAAAGAAGCTCAACATCACTTATCATTAGGGAAATATAAGTCAAAAGCACAATGAGGTATCACCTCACACTTGTCAGAATGGTTCAATTCAAAAACACAAAATAAACAATGTGTGGAGAATAAGAAACCCTTGTGTACTGTTGGGGATGCAAACTGGTGCAGTCACTGTGGAAAATAGCATGGAGTTCCTCAAAAAGTTAAAAATAACATTACCCTACAATCCAGTAATTTCACTATTGAGTATTTACTCAAAGAATATGAAAAATTAATTCAAAACAATAGATGTACCCCTGTGTTTATTGAAGCATTACTTGCAACAGCCAAAATTTGGAAGCAACCCAAGTGTTCATCAATAGATGAATGGATAAGGAAGATGTGGTATATATAGACAAGGGAATATTCCTCAGCAATACAAAAGAATAAAATCTTGCCATTTGCAACAATGTGAATGAATCTAGAGGGTATAGAGGGCATAATGCTAAGTGAAATAAGTCAGTCAGAGAAAGACAAATACCATATGATCTCACTCATATGTGGAATTTAAGAAATAAAACCAGTGAACACAGGAAAAAGACAAACAACAACAACAACAACAACAACAACAACAAAATAGACTCTTAAATATAGAGAACTGGTGGTTGCCAGAACTGGGGGGACGGATAAAATAGGTAAAGAGGATTAAGAGTACATTTATCATGATGAGCAATGAATAATACATAGAATTGTTGAATCACTATACTGTACACATGAAAGTAATATAACACTGTACATTAATTATACGGGAATAATAAGTAATAGGGTGCCTGGGTGACTCAGTCAGTTGAGTGTCTGACACCTGATTTCAGCTCAGGTCATGATCTCAGGGTCATGGGATCAAGCCCCACATTGGGCTCCACACTGAGCATGCAGCCTGCTTAAGAATCTTTCTCTCTCTCTCTCTCTCTCTCTCTCTCTCTCTCTCTCTTTCTCTCTCTCTCTCCCCCCCTTCTCTGCCCCCCCATTCCTCTTCCCTGCTCATACTCTGTCTCTCTAATATAAAATAAAATAAATTTAAAATATTATACTGGAATACTAAATAACAATAAAAACTTTAAAAAACAAAAAGAAGAGACTGGACACTATTTTTTTTTTAAGAGAAAGTTTGGTTTTTTTAAAGTTTATTTATTTTGAGAGAGACAGCATGTGTGTGAGCAGGGGAGGGGCAGAAAGAGGGAGAGAGAGGATCCCAAGCAGGCTCTGTGCTGATAGCAAGGCTCAATCCCACCAAATGTGAGATCATAACCTGAGCCAAAATCGAGTTGGTCATTTAACTGACCGAGCCACCCAAGAAAATTTAAAAAAAAAAATTTTTTTTAACGTTTGTTTTTTGAGAGAGAGAGAGAGAGAGAGAGAGAGAGAGAGAGAGACAGAGGGTGAGCAGGTGAGGGGAAGAGAAAGTGGGAGACACAAAATCTGAAGCAGGCTCCAGGCTCTGAGCTGTCAGTGCAGAGCCCAGTGCGGAGCTAGACCCCATGGACCGCAAGATCATGACCTGAGCTGAAGTTGGATGCTTAACCGACTCAGCCACCCAGGTTCCCCGAAAGTTTTTTTTTTTAACTTTTATTTATTTATTGTTGGGGGGGGGGAAGAGAGAGGGAAGAAGGGACAGAGGGCAGGGGAGAGGAACAGACAGAATCCCAAGCAGGCTCTGCACTGTCAACGCAGAGCCCAATGTGGGTCTCAATCTCATGAACCATGAGATCATGACCTGAGCCAAAATCAAGAGTTGGATGCTTAACTGACTGAGCCACCCAGGCGCCCCCACTATTCTTTTATTTTAATTGTCCAGAGTTCCCAACCCAGTGCCTCACACAGAGAAAGCATGCAATGTGCTTTCTAACACAAAAGGAACAAAAATGGAAGTCCTCATCTATGTTGACCAGAAAAAGGATTGGAAAAATATACACTGGGATTAAAACACTGCAATATGAGAAATTTCTTAATGTAATCATTTCACATGACTATTTAGAGAAGACTTAAACAAATAGTTCTTATTTCATTTACTTGCAAATAATATTTTATACATGTTAACAAAGTCAAAGAAATATCTGAATTTGTAAGCAAGAAAAATAATTGAATGTTTTAAAGGCTAAATCCTAAAAATAAATGAATTAAAAAAATTTTTGTAATGTTTATTCATTTTTTGAGACACAGAGAGAGCACAAGCAGGGGAGGGGCAGAGAGAGAGGGAGACACAGAATCCAAAGCAGGATCCAGGCTCTGAGCTGACAGCCTGTCACAGGGCTCCAACTCATGAACCATGAGATAATGACCTGAGCTGATGTCGAACAATTAACCAACTAAGCCACCTAGGTGCCCCCAAATAAACACATTTTTAAAAATCAACAAGAAACTAATACACTACAGGCTTTTTTCCCAACCTGGTTCAAAAGCAATCTTTTGACCATAGCCTGAATTTCCTTTCAACTTTGGCCAAGTGTTCAAGGTTGGATCATTTCCCTGTTTTATTTCCCTCTGACAAGTTTGTGGAGCCAAATGATGATGGGCTGGTAAAGTGAAGACCCAAGGAATTTATGGGTAAAGAAAAGAGGCAGCATTCATTCATTTCATCATTCAAATGCTGTAGGAACTACAGCTGAGATAAATATAAACAAGACTATCTCTGTCCTCAAGAAAGTCAAGGTGAATTGGGAAAACAGATATATCAACTGATAAAAGAAAACATAAGGACATAGAGTAGGGACAGGAAAAGCCCTGTAAAGGGTGACTCATAACCTGACTTCTCCAAAACCTAAAGTTCTAAAAAAGAAAATCTACAGACATTCAGTATCGTCTGGTATAACAGAAACTAGCCTAACCACACTGCTTCTTTCAGTTCAATTAACTAAACAGAATTCATAATTTCTTCTGAAAAACTCACACACTGATATCCCTGATACTCTGAATGCTGCTCATATGTAGTAGGCAGGTTACACCCCATTATATCCCTGCATCTTTTACCACCTTCGGAGCAGTTCACTTCCAAGAGTCACTTTGATTTTTTTCCTATTTTATTCCTGATAGTTGAAGCCATCATGATAATAATATAATACAGTGATTAAACATTATAGAACTGGTAAAATATAATGATATACACAGATAAATGTGCCTTCCCACAGTGGGGAATAATACAGAAAATTCAACAAAATATATAAAACATATTCAGATAATGAACAACAGACAGTAACTCTCTGAAAAAAGTTAGGCCTATAATTGTTCTGAAGTTTCTTTTGGAGACATTTTATTTTCCAGATCAGGAGCAGGCTTCCAAGCAAAACAGAGTGACTATGCTAAGTTGAGAAGACAGAGGTCACAATTTGGAGAGGCTGAGGTGGCTGGAATTGGTGGGGAAGAGGACCAGAGAGGAGGAAGTCACACAAAGAAAAAGTTCCACGAACCCAATGGGGTCTCCCTTAAGTTACTATTAGGCAGTGTATTCTTAGGATTAAAGCATCCAAAATTAGGCAAAGAACAATTATCAAAGAGCTGTAGGTCAAATACATTTCCAGGACTCACAAGTGGGAAACGCTCAAGCTGTGACAAAACACTGAACACCCAAGGCACTCAGTAAACACAACAGACAGGTCATATCTTATTAGTAGGGCTAAATTAGCTCTAGAGAAAAAGATACTGTAAACTATGTTGGGATTTAAAAAAAAGCTTAAACACAAGCTTTAGATGATAAAACAGGTTCTTCAATAAATTAACTGCCTGCCAATACAAAAATCAATATACTTTTAAAGGAAAACAACAAAATCCAGGCATGCAAAAGTGTTAACATACACAATGAAAAATATCTAATAAAGTAATTATTAGCTGTCAGCAAGATAGCAGAATAGGTCCCAGCCTTTGTCTCCCAATGATTTAACAATGATGTACAGATCAAAATATCTTTATGAAATTCCCCAAATCCAGTTAAGAAGTTGCAGTACACCAGGAAAGCACAATGCCAAAACCAGACACATTGAAATGGATAAAAGGAGCTACTTCACTTTACCCATGTCAGTCCCTCCCACAAGCAGGCACAGCTTAGCACCAGGAGAGAATGCCCCAGCTAGCAATTGCTCCTATAGGGAGGAATGAGAATGGAAGGGTGTTCACCATTCTCGCTATTCAGAGGGCTCTCAAGGGATTGGTTTCTGTTCACCTCATTTGGACTCCTGACAGAAGGTGGCATGGTTTGCGTGCCAGGGAGTCGAAAGAAAAGAGAAGCGGGAGGTGGTTTGGGGAGCTGGCACAGCTTGGCACAACTAGGAAAAGGTACAGAATGAGTCTTCTCCCTCGTGAGGGAAGAAGTGGAAGGAGTGTCTAGTGTTCTAGTTTTTCAGAAGGCTGCCTGAAAAGACTAGTTGGCATGTGCCTCACCTGACTTGGGGTGATAACTGGGAGCTGGAATACTTTGGATACTTAGTGGCTGATTAGAAGAGACAGTAGGTGGCTTGCTGCTATACACAGAGAACTTGCAGTACTACAGACAAACACCAGAGGGAACAAAAGATTACAAGCTCTTGAAAAAAACTGGCAAGCCTCTGCAATTGAAAATTTGCCCACACAGATCCAGAGAATCTGTCACTTCTTCCAAAACAGACTCAGAGACAATGGGATCTATAATTAGGCTGATTGCTGAGGGCCTTCTTCTGTATGAAGTCAGTCTATAAAGACTGTGATATGTGCTTGATTCTTCAAAAATGTCTCATAAAGTTAGAAGACACATGAATAGAAATGTGGATCAAACAAAAGAGCAAAATAAATCTCCAGAAACTGATCCTAAAGAAACAGTAATATTTATTACTTGAAAAATAATTCAAAATACCTATCATAAAGATGCTCTATAAGCTCAAGAAAACACTGCATTAAAAAGACTACTATCAAAAAAAAAAAAAGGCAAACAAATTCTGGAGTTGATGAATACAATTACAGACCTGAAAAATTCACTTAGGGTGGTTCAAAAACAGACCTGATCAAGTGGAAGAAAGAATTGGTAAACTCGAAGCTAGATCATTTGATATTATCTAGTCAGAGGAACAAAACGCAAAAGAAAAAGCCTAAGGGACTCATGGGATCGGGTCAAGAAAACCAATACATGCATGAAGGAGAAGGAAGAGGAAAAAAGGGGTAAAAAGTTTATTTAAAGAAAATATGGCCAAAAACTTCCCAAACTTGGGGACGTTAATGGACATCCAGACTGAAGAAGCTCAACATACTTCCAAGATGGAACCCAAAGAAATCCACACTAAGACACATTATAATCAAATTGCCAAAGTCAAAGACAAAGGGACAGTTTTAAAGCAGAAGGAGAAAAGTGATTCATCATGTACAAGGGGACCCCATAAAACTCTAAGACCTTGCAGGCATAAAGAAATAGGGTGAGGGGCGCCTGGGTGGCTCAGTCAGTTGAGCATCCGACTTCAGCTCAGGTCATGATCTTGCAGTTTGTGAGTTCGAGCCCCGCGTCAGGCTCTGTGCTGACAGCTTGGAGCCCAGAGCCTGCTTCGGATTCTGTGTCTCCCTCTCTCTCTGCCCCTACCCGCTTGCACTATGTCTCTCTCTCTCCTTCAAAAATAAATAAACATTAAAAAAAATAAAAAATAAATAAAAGAAATAGGGTGAGATACGGAAAGTGCTGAAAGAAAAAACTGCCAACCAAAGGTATTATATCTGGCAAAACTATTCTTTAGAATTCAAGGGGAAATAAAGATGTTCTCAGATAAACAATGCTGAAGGAGTTCACACCATTAAACCTGCATTACAAAAAAATGCCAAAGAGAGTCCTTTAAGTTGAAATAAACCACACTGCAACATGAAAGCATATGAAAATATAAAACTCACTGGAGAAGGCAAATACATAGAGAAATACAGAATACTGTTGTCTTATAAAGATGATGTGTAAATCTCTTTAAATTTTAAACTCAGAAGTTCAAAAATCAAATACAAAAAAAAACATTTAACTATAAAAATGTTAATGGGCACACAACATGAGATGTAACTTGTGAATCAGTATCATAAAGAGAAGGAAAGGAATAAAAGTATAGAATATTTGTTTTTAACTGAAGTTAACTTCTGTGCTTTTTAAGGAATAATACATTTTGTTGGTTTACCCTTACTTTTATATTGGTCATCAACTAGAAGAGTCAGCAAGTTAGTAAGGTCTTTTCCACAGATCTTTGCAAGCTTTGTGGACTAATTTTACAATCATGATTATAATTAGTTTTCTTTACCTTTATCTGAAAGCATATTTTGCATAAAAGTGCATTTTCAAAGCAGTTTTTTATTGAGATATAATTGATAACATTTTGTAAGTTTAAAGTGTACAATGTGTTGGGGTGCCGGGGGGGTTCAGTTGGTTAAGTGTCTGACTTTGGCTCAGGTCATGATCTTGCAGTTCGTGAGTTTGAGCCCCGCGTGGGACTCTGTCTTCTCAGCGCAGAGCCCACTTCAGATACTCAGTTCCTCATCACTTCTCGGCCTTTTGGCTAAGATCAAGTGCAGATACTCTGTTCCTCTCTCTCCCTCCCATGCTGGTTCTCTCTCTCAAAATAAACTTAAAAAAAATTATAAAAATAAAAATAAAGGTACAACGTGTTGATTTGATATACTTCTATATATCAATCTGATTGCCACCACTGCATTAGCTAAAATCTCCATTAAATCACATGGTTATCATTTTATTCTGGTGAGAACATTTAAGATCTATATAGTCTCTTAGCAATTTTCAAGTATATAATACTGTATTGTTAACTATAATCACAATGCTGTGCATTAGGTCCCAGAACATATTTATATTCTGACTGTAGTTTCTACTCTGACCAAAAACTCCCCAATTGCCCATCCACTCAGCTTCTGGTAATCACCGTTTTAATGTCTGTTTCTGGGAATTCAGGTTTTTGAGATTCCACATATAAGTGATACCACACAGTGTATGTCTTTCTTTGCTTATCTTCGTAGCAAAATGCCCTCAAGATCCATCAATGTAGAGGCAAATGGCAAGATTTCCTTCCTTCCATTGGCTGCATGATATTCCCGTGCATGTATGTGTGTACAGCACATCTTCTTTAAGTATTTATCTGTTGAAGGACACTTAGGTTGTCTCTATATCTTGGATATTGTGACTAAAGCTGAATTAAACATGGGAGTGCAGAAATCACTTCAAGATCCTGTTCTCATTTCCTTGAAGTGTGAATGGTGGATCGTATGGTAGTTCTATATTTAATTTCCTGAAAACCCTCCAGTTTTCCACAGTAGTTGCATCAGTTTATATCCCCACCAATGGTGCACAAGGATTCCTTTTTCTACACATCCATACCAAAATTGTCATCCCTTGCCATTTTGAGAATAACAATTCTAACAGGTATGAAGTAATATATTATTGTGGTTTTGATTTGCATTTACCTGATGATTAGTGATATTGAGCATCTTTTCATGTACCTGTTGGCCATCTGGATATCTCTGGGAAAATGTCTATTCAGGTCCTCTGCTCATTTTCTAATCAGATCATCTGCTTTTTCACTATTGAGTTATATGAATCATTTATACATTTTGGATATTAACCTCTTAACTCACACATGGTATGCAAATATTTTCTGCCATTCCATAGGTTGCCTTTTCATTTTGTTAATTGTTTCCTATGCTGTGCACAAACTTTTTAAATTGATGCAGTCCCACTTGCTGATTTTGCTTTTGTTGCTTGTCCTTTGTTATCCAGAAAATAGTTTTAAGACCAATGATAAAGAGCTTTTTCCCAGCATTGTTTATCTGAAGGAGTTTTCTTCTGGGAGTTTGCAGTTTTGGGTCTTCTGTTAAAGCATTTTTCTGTGAATTATTTTTTGTGAAGGGTAAGATAGGGGTCCAATTTCATTCTTCTGCAGGTGGTTATCCAGTTTTCCCAAAACTATTTTTTGAAGAGACTCGTTTTCTCATTGAGTGTTCCTGGCTCCCAGTCAAATATTAATTAGCCACATTTGCAGGAGCTTATTTCTGGGATCTGTATTCTGTTCCATTCGTCTATGTGAATATTTATGCCATTACCACACTGTTTTCATTAATAGAGTTCTGTAGTTTGAAATCAGAAAGTGGGATTCCTCCAGCTTTGCTCTTCTTTCTCAGGATTGCCTGGACTATTCATGGTATTTTGTGTTGTGTACATATTTTATGATTTTCCCTCCATTTCTGTGAAAAATACATTGGAATTCTAGTAAGAATTGCAATGAATCTATAAATTACTTTGAGTAATATGGACATTTTAACAATATTAACTTTTCCATGAACACAGAATATCTTCCCATTTATTTTGTGTCTTCTTCAGTTTCGTTCACCAGTGTTACAGTGTTCAATGTATATGTTGTTCATTTATTGGTTAAATTTATTATTAGGTATTTTATTCTTTTTGATGCAACTGTAAATGAAATTGTTTTCTCAATTTCTCTTCCTGACCGTTCACTATTAGTGTACAGAAGTGCAATAAATTTTTGTGTATTTAGTTTGTAACTTTGCTGTATTTATTAGTTTCAAAAGTTTTTTTTTTTTTTTGATGGAGTGTTTAGGGTATTCTGTATATATCATGTCACATGCAAATAGAAACAGTTTTACTTTGGGGTGTCAGGATGGCTCAGTTGGTTAAGCATCCAACTTCAGCTGAGGTCATGACCTCACGGTTCATGAGTTTGAGCCCTGCATCGGGCTCTGTGCTCACAGCTCAGAGCCTGAAGCCTGCTTCAGAGTCTGTGTGTCCCTGTCTCTCTGCCTCTCCCCTACTCATGCTCTATCTCTGTCTCTCAAAAATGAATAAATGTTAAAAGATATACAGAAAAAAAAGAAACAGTTTTTACATTTTCCTTTCTGATTTTGATGCCTTTTATTTTTTTATTATTAATAATTTATTTTTTAATTTATATCCAAGTTAGTTAGCATATGGTGCAACAATGATTTCAGGAGTAGATTCCTTAATGCCCCTTACCCATTTAGCCCATCCCCCCTCCCACAATCCCTCCAGTAACCCTCTGTTTGTTCTCCATATTTAAGAGTCTCTTATGTTTTATCCCCCTCCCTGTTTTTATATTATTTTTGCTTCCCTTCCCCTATGTTCATCTGTTTTGTATCTTAAAGTCCTCATATGAGTGAAGTCATATGATATTTGTCTTTCTCTAATTTCGCTTAGCATAATACCCTCTAGTTCCATCCATGTAGCTGCAAATGGCATGATTTCATTCTTTTTGATTGCCGAGTAATACTCCATTGTATATGTATATACCACATCTTCTTTATCCATTCATCCATCAATGGACATTTGGGCTCTTTTCTTTTTTTTTTTTTTTTTTTAACGTTTATTTATTTTTGAGACAGAGAGAGACAGAGCATGAACAGGGGAGGGGCAGAGAGAGAGGGAGACACAGAATCGGAAACAGGCTCCAGGCTCCGAGCTGTCAGCACAGAGCCCGACGCGGGGCTCAAACTCACGGACCGCGAGATCGTGACCTGAGCCGAAGTCGGCCACTTAACCGACTGAGCCACCCAGGCGCCCCTGGGCTCTTTTCATACTTTGGCTATTGTTGATAGTGCTGCTATAAACATTGGGGTGCAAGTGTCCCTTTGAAACAGTATCCATTGGATACTCTTTCCTGCTTTGTCAAAGATTAGTTGGCCATACGTTTGTGGGTCCATTTCTGGGTTCTCTATTCTGTTCCACTGATCTGAGTGTCTGTTTTTGTGCCAGTGCCATACTGTCTTGATAATTACAGCTTTGTAGTACAGCTTGAAGTCCAGATGCCTTTTATTTCTTTTTCTTGCCTAAGTGCTCTGGTTAGAGCTTCTAAAACTATGTTGAAAAAGACTGGCAAGGGCGAGCATTCTTGTGTTGCTGTTCATCATAGATGAAAAACTTTCAGTTTTCCACCACTAAGTATGATACCACATTTGGGACTGTCATGTATGGCTTTTACTATATGGAAGCACATGCCATTTATGTATGTATGTATGTATGTATGTATATGTATGTATTTATTTATTTAAATTTATGAGAGCAAGAGTAGGGGAGAAGGGCAGAGGGACAGAAAAGGAAAGAGAGAGACAGAGAGAAAAAAAGAGAAAGAGAATACCTGAAGCAGACTCCATGCTTAGTGCAGAGCCTGATGCAGAGCTCATGACCTGAGCTGAAATCAAGAGTTAGATACTCAACCGAGCCACCCAGGCAGTCCCTTGTCTGTCTGTCTGTCTGTCTATCTATTGAAGTACATTCCCTCTATCTATCTACCTACCTACCTACCTACATATCTATCTATTGAAGTACATTCCTTCCTACCTACCTACCTACCTACCTACCTACCTACCTACCTACCTATCTACCTACATATCTATCTATTGAAGTACATTCCTTCCTACCTACCTGCCTACATATCTATTGAAGTACATTCCTTCTATACCTCTATATATTTTGTTGGGAATTTTTATCATGAATGGATGTTGAATTTTTTCTCAAATGCTTTTTCTGTATCTTTCGATAAGATAAGATGATTCGATTCTTTATTTTGTTAATGTAGTATATCACATGGACTTATTTGTGGCTACTACATCACCTGGAATAGGGATACCTGGGTGGCTCAGTCAATTGAGCATCTGACTCTTGATTTCAGCTCAGGTCATGATCCCAGTGTTGTGGAATTGAGCCTCATGTCAGGCTCCATGCTGAGCATGGAGTCTGCATGGGATTCTCCCTTCTCTCTCTCCGCCCCTCTCCCCTGTGCGCTCTCTCTCTAAGATAAATGAATAAATAAACAAACAAGCAAACAAACCAATAAATAATTTAAGAAATGTACCCCTGGAATAAATCCCACTTGACTATGGAATACGTTTTTTTTTTTAATGTTTATTCATTTTTGAGAGACAGAGACAGAGCACAAGTCGGGGAGGGGCAGAGAGACAGGGACACACAGAATCTGAAGCAGGGTCCAGGCTCTGAGCTGTCAGCACAGGGTCCAACATGGGGCTCAAACTCACGAACCGTAAGATCATGACCTGACCCAAAGTCGAACACTTTACCAACTGAGCCACTCAGGTGCCCCATACAATTCTTTTAATATATTATGAATTCAGTTTGCTAACATTTTTCAGACTATTTTTTCATCTGTACTCATTGGGGATACTGGCCTGTAATTTTATTTTCTTGTGGTGTCCTTGTCTGATTTTGGTATCAAGGTAATGTTAGACTCAGAAAAGGAGTTTGGAGTGTTCCCCCTTTTATTTTTTTAAAAGAGTCTGAGAAGGATTCAACAGTGAAAAACTGAAAGCTTTCCTCTATGATAAAGAATAAGCTATTAGGGGCGTTTGGCTGGCTCAGTCAGTTAAGCATCCAACTCTTGACCCAACTCACTGATGTGAGATCAAGCCCTGCATTGGGCTCCATCCACACTGGGCATGAACCTTGGTTAAGATTCTCTCTCTTTCTCTTTCTCTCCCTCTGTGCCACCCCATTCATGTGTGTGTGTGTGTGTGTGTGTGTGTGTGTGTGTGTGTGTGCTCGCTCTCTCTCTCAAAAAAAAAAAAAAAGAGAGAGAGAGAAGCTATAAATGCCCACTCTTGCCATTGCATTCAACACAGCACTGGAAGTTCTAGACATACAATTAGGCAAGGATTGAGACTGAAGAAGTAAGATGATCTTTCTTCACAGGTGACATGATACTATATATAGAAAACCCTTAAGATTTTATAAAAACTGATTACTAGTAAACAAATTCAGGAAAGTTGTAGTATATAAAAAAAATATATATATATATAAACCTATTGTATTTCCATACACTACCAACAAACTATACAAAGAAAAAGGAATTAAGAAAACAATCCCATCAGAAAGCATAAAATACTTAGAAATAAAGGTGACCAGGCCGGGGGCGGGGTGTGTGTGTGTGAAAGATTCATATACAGAAAAGTACAAAGGACTGCTGAAAGAAATTACAGAAGACATAAATAAATGGAAACACAACCCATGTACCCTTATCTTACACCATCCAGAAAAGTCAACTTGAAATGAATTAAAGAATTAAAAGTACACCCAGGGGCACCTGGGTGGCTCAGTCGGTTAAGCGTCCAACTTTGGCTCAGGTCATGACCTCAAGGCTTGTGGGTTCGGGCCCCACGTCGGGCTCTGTGCTGACAGCTCAGAGCCTGGAGCTTCTTCAGATTCTGTGTCTTTCTCTCTCTGCCCCTCCCCCGCTCACACTCTGTCTCTGTCAAAAATAAATAAACATTAAAAAAAATTTTTTTTTTAAAGTACACCCAAAACTATAAAATTCCCAGAAGAAAACATAGGGGAAAAACTCCATGACTTTTGGTCTTGGCAACTGAAGCTAAAATACACAAGTGGAACTAAATCACACTGAAAAGCTACTGACCAGCAATCAACAAAATGAAAAGGTAAACTACAAAACAGGAATAAATAGTTGTAAACCATGTATCTGATAGGAAGTTAATATCTAAAATATATAAGGAACTCCTACAACTCAATAGCAAAAAACAAACAAAAAAACCAAAACCAAATTATCTAATTAAAAAATCGTAAGAGCACTTAAATAAACATTTCTCCAAAAACAAAACAAAACAAAACAAAACAAAACAAAACAAAACAAAAAACCCATAAAATGGCCAAGATGCTCACCATCATTCATCATCAGGGAAATGGAAATCAAAATCAAAGTAAGATATCACCTCATACTTGTTTTCATTGTTGAAAAAACAGGAAAAAACAAGTTTAAGCAAGGATGTAGACAAACTGGAACTCCTGTGCACTGTTAGTGGAAAAGTAAATTGAAGCAGCTGGTATAGAAAAAAGTATAAAGATCCCTGAAAAATTTTTAAATAGAACTATTATGAGGTCTAGCAATTCCACTTCTGGGCACGGACCACAAAAAAGTAAAAGCAGGAACTTCAACAAATATGTATACAGCAGCATTATTCACAATATCCCAAAGGTAGCAGGAGCTCAAATGTCCATCAACAGATGAACGGATAAACAAAATGTGGTGTATACATTGCTACAGTTTGAATGTGTCCTCCCAAAATTCATGTTAAAACCTAACATCCAAGGTAATGGTACTGGGAAATGGGGCCTTTGGGATGTGATCAGGTCATGAGAACTCTTATCCTCATGGGATTAATGCTCTTACATTTTAAAAAAGCCCAAGAAAGCCCCCTTGCACCCTTCTGCCATGTGAGGTTACAGTGAAAAGAAAGCCAGTAATTAGTAAACTGACCCTCGCCACACACTGAATCTGCCAGTGTCATGACTTTGGACTTCTAAGCCTCCAGAACTATAAGAAATAAATGTTTATTGTTTATAAGTCCTCCAGTTTGTGGTATTTTCGTTACAGCAGTCCAAATGGACTAAAACATACATACATACAATGGAATATTATTCAATCTTTTTTCAAAATAGGAAATTCTGACATATGCTACAATATGGATGAAACCTGAGGACATTATATTAAATGAAATAAGCAAAACATAAAAGGACCACGAGATACATATTGGTCTATAATTATTTTTCTTGTAGGGTCTGTGCCTGGTTTTGCTATCATATCCTCATGGCATAAATTTAGAAGTGTTCCTTCCTCTTCAGTTTTTTGGAATAGTTTGAGAAGGACAGGTATTATTAACTCTTCTTTAAACGTTTTGCAGAAATTCACCTGCAAAGCCATGTGGTCCTAGACTTTTACTTATTAAGAGGTTTTTGTGTGTGTGTGTGTGTGTGTGTGTGTGTGTGTGTGTGTGTGTGTGTGTGGTTTTGTTTGTTTTAAGTGATTCGATTTCATTACTGGTAACTGGTCTTTCAGATTTTCTATTTCTTCCTGATTCAGTCTTGGAATATTGTATGTTTCTAGGAATTTGTCTAGTATTTACCTAGTATTTCCTCTAGATTGCCCAATTTGTTGGCATGTAATTTTTCATAGTAGTTTCTTACAATATTTTGTATTTCTGTGATGTCAGTAGTAACGTCTTTCATTTCTGGTTTTATTTAAGTTCTCTCTCTTTTTATGTTTTTGTTCATTTTTGAGAGAGAAAGAGTATGGACATGAGAGTCAGGGAGAGGCAGAGAGAAAGGGAGAGAATCCCAAGCAGGCTCCATGCTCAGTGTGGAGCCCCACATGGGGCTCAATCCCATGACTGTGTGATCACAACCTAAGCCAATCAAGAGTTGGATGTTTAACCAACTGAGCCACCCAGGCATCCCTAAGTCCTCTCTTTTTTTTATTGAGTCTGCCTAAGGTTTATCAATTTCCTTTATCTTTTTGAAGAACAACCTCTTAATCTTTTTTTATCTTTCCTATATTTATCTTTTAAAAATTTTTTTCTATTGTTTTTTAGTACCTATTTCATCTACTTAGTCTATTTTGTTTATTTCTGGTATGATTTTTATTATTTCCTTCCTTCTATCAACTTTGGGCTTTGTTATTTTTTTCTACTTCTTTTATGTATTAGATTAGATTGTTTACTTGAAATTGTTCTTATTCCTTGGCGTAGGCCTGTATCACTATAATCCTCCCTCTTAGAACTACTTCTGCTTCATCCCAAAGATTTTGGAATGTTGTCTTTCCATTTTCATTTATCTTGAGGTATTTTTAAATATCCTCTTTGATTTCTTCATTGATCCATTGGTTGTTTAGTAGCATGTTATTTAGCCTCCACGTGCTGGTGTTTTTTCCAGGTTTTTTTTCCTTGTAATTAATTTTCCTTGTAATTAATTAATTTCTAGTTTCATACAGTTGTAGTTGGAAAAGATGCTTGATGTGATTTCAATCTTAAATTTATTGAGACTTATTCTGTGTCCTACATGTGATCTATTCTGGAGAATGTTCTTTGTGCACTTGAAAAGATTATATATTCCATTGTTTGGGGATGGAATGTTCTGTATATATCTAGTAAGTCTATCTGGTCTAACATGTTGCTTGAAGCCACTGCTTCCTTATTGATTTTGTCTGAATAGTCTATCCATTGATGTATGTCAAAGTCTGTCAAAGTGTGTCAAAGTCTGCTACTATTATTATGTATTACTGTCAATTTCTCCCTTGTTAATAGTTGCTTTATGTATTTAGGTGCTCCCGTGTTGGGTGCACAGATATTTACAAGTTATAGCCTCTTGTTGGACTGATCCTTTTACCATTATGTTATGACCATGTCTTTTATTATAGTCTTTGTTTTAAAGGCTATTTTGTCTAAGTTTTGCTACCCTGGCTTTTTTTCCACTTCCATTTGCAAAGAATACCTTTTTCCATCCCTTTCCATCCATACAATCTGTATGTATCTTTAGGTCTGAAGTGAGACTCTTGTAGACAGCAAATAGATGAGTCTTGTTTCTTTTTCTTTTAATCTTTTCAATCTCTCTATGTCTTGATTGGAGCATTAAGTCCATTTACATCTAAAGTAATTACTGATAGATACTACTTATTGTACTACTTATTGTTCATTGTTTTCTGGTTGTTTTTGTGGTTCTTCTCTGTTCCTTTCTTCTTCTCTTGCTCTCTTCTCTTGTGATTGGATCACTTTCTTTAGTGTTATGCTTGGATTCTCTTTATTTTTTATGTATCTATTACAGGTTTTGGAGTTGTGGTTACGTTACTATGAGGCTCATATATAACACCCTGTGTATATAGCAATCTATTCAAAGTTGCTGGATGTTTATGTTCCAATACATTTTTTATTTTTTTTGTAATATTTTTATTTACTTTGAGGGAGAATGAGCACCAGTGGGGGAGGAGTAGACAGAAGGACAGACAAAATCCCAATCAGGCGCTGCACCATTAGCCATTAGCGCAGAGCCTGATGCGGGGCTCAAACCCACAAACCATGAGATCATGACCTCAGCCAAGATCAAATGTCAGACACTTAACTGTGCCACCCAGGCGCCCCAATGTTCCAATACATTCTAAAACCCTCTCAACAATTTTGTTTTTACTCACCCTCCCAAGAATTTATGTATCTGATGTCATATTTTACATCTTTTTTTATTTTGTGTATTCCCTTAATTATCATATACTTGATTTCACTATTTTTGTCTTTTAACCTTTAGAGAAGCTTTGTAAGTGACTGATCTACTATCTTAACTATGGTTGCTTTTACCAGTGACTTTTTCTTTCATAATCTTCTTACTTCTACTTATGGCCTTTTCTGCTTAAAGAAGTCCCTTTATATTTCCTCTGTGGCCAGTTCAGTGGTGATGAATCTTTTAACTTTTGTTTAGGAAACCTTCTATCTGTCTTTCAATTCTGAATGATAACCTTGCCAGGTAGACCATTCTTGGTTGTAGATTTTTTTTTCCCCTTTCAGCACTTTGAATATATCATGCCACTCCCTTCTGGGATGCAAAGTTTCTGCTGAAAAATCACCTGATAGCCTTAGAGGTATTCCCAGTATGTAACTAGTTGCTTTCCTCTTGCTGCTTTTAAGATTCTCTCTTTAATTTTTGATATTTTAATTATTATGTTTTGGTGTGGACCTCTTTATGTTTATCTTATTTGGTGGTCTCTTTGCTTCCTGGACCCAAATATTTCCTTCCCCAAGTAAGGGAAGTTTTCAGCTATCATTTCTTCAAATAAGTTTTCTGCCTCTTTCTCTCTTCTCCTTCTGGGACCCAAGAATGCAAATGTTAGTATGGTTGATGTTGTCCTAGAGGTCCCTTAACCTAGCCTCATTTTTTTAAATTCCTTTTTCTTTCTGCTATTTAGCTTGGTTGCTTTTCACTACACTGTCTTCCAGATCACTGATCCTTCTTCTGCATCCTCTAATCTGCTGTTGATTCCCTCTAGTGTATTTTCATTTGGTTATTTTGTTCTTTAGCTCTGATTGGTTCTTTTTTATATTTTCTATCTTTGTTAAAGTTCTCAATGGGTTTACACACTTCTCCCAAGTTTGACAAACACCTTTATGACCATTAACTTGAACTCTTTATCAGGTAGATTGCTTACCTCCATTTCATTTAGTTCATTTTTCAAGGTTTTGTCTTGTTTTCATTTGGAACATATTCCTATATTTTTATTTTGCTTGACTCTGTGTTTCTATGTATTATATAGGTCAGCAATGTTTCCTGGTGTTAAAGGTAGTGGTCTTATGTAGAAGACATCTGTGGGGCCCAGAGGTACAATCTACCCTGGTTACCAGAACCAAGTGTTCCAGGGGTATCCCCTGTGTTGTCTGTGTGCACCCTCCTGTTGTGACTGGGCTGCAACTGCTGTGGGTACACTGGTAGATGGGGCTGGTCCGAGCTTGGCAAGCTTAGAGGCCAGGTTGCAGCTGCTGTGGGTGTCTAGCGGATGGGGTCAGCACGCGATGTGGTTGGCCAAGAGGCCTGGCTACAACTGTTATGTATGTGTTCATGAGCAGAGCTTCCCCCCTAACTCTCCCAAGGAATCACTTTGGAGGGGTACTGGTCCTAAGGATGCCCATCAGGTGAGGCAGGGTGGAAGCTGCTTGCCCTGCCGTGACAGAAGGAGACCACAGGGAAATGCCACAGCAGGGCAAGCAGTGCTAGCCATGTAGATGGAGAACGTCAGAACTGGCGCCTACATCAGGCCAGCTAGGCTGAAGTAAGGCAAGAGAAATGGTGGCCACCAGCAGTTCCACTCCTGAAGAAAGTTCACACAGAACCCCGCCCTTCTGGCACAAGCCCTAAAATCAGTGAATAAATCATCACATACGGCCCAGGTGCTTTTCAAACTCCGTCCAATGGCTGGATCTCAGAGTGAGTGAGATTGTGGAGGGGCCCTGTAAGAGCAGAGTTGTGGTTTCCTATGGCTCTCCACCTCTCCTGGAGTTATGCCCTGCTGATTTTCAAAGCCACACAAAATGGACACTTGTCTTCTCAGCATAGGGTGGGTGCAGGGAGTGCCCAAAGTGGAGCCTGAACCTGGTGCCCCTTAGGAAGGGCCTCCACACCTGTGATATGCCTTCTGTTTGTGAGGTCACTGGCAATCCTTTTCAGACTGCTGGGTTTTTTCTGGGTCTCAGAGCAAGTGAAACTACATATGAGCCCTCTAAGACCAGAATCTCAGTTTCATATAGCATTTTGGGACCCCTGCATGTCAAACCCATTGGTTTTGCAAGTCCAATATTTTCAGGCTCCTCTCTCCAGGGAAAATCCCAGGTGATGGGGTGACTAATGTGGGGCACCAACCCCCCCGCCCCCACTCCTCCAGAAGAAGCACCACCTGGTAAAATTCCTTCTCTGTTCAATGTTGTTGCTCTGAGGATAGGGTTTTTTGCAGGACTGTGTTTCTGCCTCTTTATCCATCTTGGTGTGGTCCTTATATCTTATGTTGTAGATGGAGTTCATACAGTTTTCAGATCTTTTACAGAGGGAAATTACCCATATGTAGCTATAGATCTGGTGTGTCTACAGGATGGGGTAAGTTCAGGATCTTCCTATGCTGCCGTCTTTCCAGCTCCTCCAATTAACAATATTGTCCAAATGGTACTTCTAGAGATTCAAAATATAATGTCCAAAATCTTTTTAAAAATAAGTAGACACAGCAGATAAGATACTGCAGAAAAAGTGATCAGTGATCTTGAAGAAACAAACAAAAACTCCAAAAACTGAAGCAGAGAAAGAGAGAAGGCTGTATAAAATATAAACAAAACCTTGATGATGTGTAGGACAATACCAAATGGTCTAACACATGTGTGAATGAGTCCCAGAAAGTATATGTATATGAGGGGGGTTGTGCAGATGGGAACAAAAAAATTTAATGAAGAAATAATGGGCAAAATTGTTCAAATTTCATAAAAAGCATAAATTCACAGTCTAAGGAAATCAATAAATTTAAACAGAATAAGCACAAAGTAAACAGCACTAAAACATCATAATCAAATTGCTGAAAACAATTTAAAAAATCATAAAACTAAGCCAACGAAAAAGATATCATTCACACATAAGAACAAAGATAAGAATTACTATGGACTTTTCCATAAAAAAACCTGAAGACATAATCCAGCAATGCTACTTCAGGTTATACACCCACAAGAAGTGAAAGCAGGGGCTGCAAGAGATATTTGTGCATAAATGTTCACTATTCACAACTATTCACAATAGTTGAAAAGTGGAAACAACCCAAGTATTCATTGATAGATGAATAGATACACAAAATGGTATATAATACACACTATGAAAAACTAGTCAGCCTTTAAAAGGAAGGAAATTCTGATACATGACATGTGGATGAACCCTGAAATTACTATGTTAAGTGAAATAAGCCAGACACAAAAGGATGAATATTGCATTATCCCATTTATATAGGCACTAGAATAGTCAAATTCATAAAGCAAAAAAGCAGAATACCCAGGTACTGGGGGAAGTTGACTGGGGAATTACTGTTTAATGGGTCCAGAGTTTCAGTTTGGGAATAATAAAAAAAATTCTAGAGATGAATGGTGGTATTGGTTACACAACAATGTGAATGTAATTAATGTTAATGAAGTTAAAAATGGTTAAAATGGTAAATTTTATGCTACATATATCTTACCACAATGAAGAAAAATACTAGAATATAATGAGGATTCCATACTGAAGACAAAAAAAGAAAAATCAAGACTGGAGACAACTGAATGATATACTTAAAGTGCTAGAAAGAAAAAAGTCAACCTAGAATTCTATATCCAGTGAAAATATCCTTCAAAAGTGAAAGCAAAATAAAGACATTTCCAGACAAAAGCTGACAGGATCTATCTCCTGCAGACAAGAACTCCTAGTAAAGGAAGTACTTTAGGCTAAACGAAGAATGATACTAGATAGGCTACATAGCCAGTTTAAACCCAAATATTCAGACTTCAAACCCTGAGTCCTTAATACTATATCTCAGTATCTTTTTTAAGACTGAGTATCTAAAAACAAAGTAAAATGTGACAAATGTTCTTTCTCTAACAATACCGTAATATGGTTTCTAAGGATCATACTTAAGTTAATTCATGAATTTAGGTAGTAAACCCAGTCTTTACACATACCTAATTGTATAACCCAGAACGTATACACTTTGGTTTGAAGGCAAACATTCCAAATTGTATTCTTTGTCATCCACCTATATAATTCAAAACTATAACAACATACGCTAAATATTTATTTTTTGTTCAGGGAAAGGGATTGGGGATGGAAACTTCTACATTAGACTTTTTAGATCCTATTGTTCTTTTGTCATTTAAATTTATGAAGTTTAAAGTTTTGAAATTTAAGTTTATAAATTTAAAATTTTTTAAACTTTAAAATTATATCATGCCCTCTTTTAAAAAGAAGTTTATTTAAAAAAAATTTTTTAACATTTATTTATTTTTGAAAGAGAGAGAGACAGAGACAGAGTGCAGGTGGGGGAAGGGCCAGAGAGAGAGGAAGACACAGAATCAAGGCAGGTTCCAGGCTCTGAGCTGTCAGCACAGAGCCCGATGTGGGGCTCAAACTCATGAACCATGAGATCATGACCTGAGGCAAGGTCAGACGCTTAACCAACTGAGCCACCCAGGCGCCCCTGAACTTTATTTTTTTTAAAGAACTTTAAATCTCACTTCTTAGGAAAACATTTTATTTCTGCTCATTTCACAAGTTTTAAAAAGAGAATGGAAAAAAGATATAAAATTAAAGGGCAAGCCCTATGCCTGTATTCTCTGACTGATAACTCACAATCATTTTATTTATTTATTTTTTAAACTTTACTTATTTATTTTCAGAGAGAGAGTGAGTGAGCAGGGGAGGGACAGAGAGAGAGAGAGAGGGAGAAAGCTAGAATCCCAAGCAGGTTCCGCGCTGTCAGCGTGGAGCCAGACGGAGGGCTCAAACTCACAACCGTCAGATCATGCCCGAGCCAAAACCAAAAGTCGGACGCTTAACCAACTGAACAACTCAGGAGCCCCAACTCACAATCATTTTAGAGAGTGTTTGCTATTGATCTTGATCTCCATATAAACATGAAAATTTCAACAATTTTTTTTTATTTTTTGTTTCAAAACTTTAGAATAATTATGGTTCTCTCTTTATAATTTCCTACATGGCACAGCAAAGGCACAAGACTAACAATCTCCGAGCACTAAAATCTTGGCACTTAGGTATATTTATGATTTTGAAGCATTCATCAAATTATAATCTGTGACAAAACATACTGTCAATATGTAGATTTTCTGCTTTTGGATATTTTGGGGCTTAAAAATTATAACAAAAAGAGGAATGTTTCCTCTACATACCAGTCCAAATTATCTTCTTATTCTTTTTCTGGGAGTAATATTACACAAAAACAACACAAACTAAGATAAGTAAAATAATCTAAACTTGTTCATTAGCATTTAATCTGAATAGTATAAACAAAGTGACTCAAAGAAAAATAGTAACTTCTTAAACATTCAAACCATCAAACAACTTCTCAGCTTCTTCAGGTAGAGCCTGTTGTCATCTTTGATATTAGACTAAGCCGAAAGGCAATCTAAATGCACCTGCCTAGAGTCCTCTAATTCCATTATAGGAAAGCATTCCTGAAGAAATTGCTAAGCATTTAATATTTATTACAGTGAAAGGACAAAAAGTGTGTTTCCCATTCCCCCTTTCCTTCTTTTGCCTCCCTCTCTTCCTCCTTCCATCTAGATCTTTCTCCCCCTCTCTTCTTCCTAAACCCATGCACCCCTTTCTAAGGTACCTGCACCTGCATCATCATCTCAAACTAGTATTAGTGTCTGTCAGTAGATCATCTTCCCACTCCAGTTTATTCCATTATTGTTGCTGTATTAATGTCTCTTAATACTTGTTTGTGATCAGACTCTTGCTTCAAACCCTCTTAGCTCATCATTGCCTACAGATTAAAATCACAACTTTTGGCATAGGAGATAGAATCTAATATAGAATCTTTTATATCACAACTCCAACTTTTTTTTTTTTTTTTTGGAAACCCAGTCTTTTCTGCTAATACTCTCTCTCCTCTCTTCACCATTTCTCACCTTCGGCTTATATCCAGTAATAATAGTTAACATTTATTGATAGCTTACTATGTGCCAAGTACCTTCTACACAAAATATTTATTTTACAAAGTTATGTGCCAAGCGCTATTCTAAGCACTTAACAAATAATACCTCAGAGTGCCTAGCTGACTTAGTCAGTAAAGTGTATGATTCTTGAGCTCAGGGTCATGAGTTGGAGCCCCATGCTGAGTGTACAGCCTACTTAAAAAATAAAATAAAATGTTATTTAAAAAAATAATAACTCAATCTTCATAACAACCTTTGAGATAGGTACTATCATTATCCCTATTTTACTGCCTAATGGCAGAAAGCAGATCAGCAGTTTCCCAGGTCTGGGAGGGATGGACAAAGTGGGAAGTGACTACTAAATGGCATGGAGTTTCTTTATGGAGTGATGAAAATTTTCAGAATCAGAGAGTGGCAATGATTGTACAATTTTGTAAATATACTAAAAACCAGTGGATTGTATACAGCAAATTGGTAAATTATTAAATTTATTTACTTATTCATTTACTATTATGTATTAATTATTTATTCAAAAATTTATTAAAATTATTAAATTGGTAAATTATTTTAAATGTTTGGCAGAGGAGACAGGCAGATATTAAGGCAGGATATCTCCTATTGGTTGCTTTGACACAAGTGCTGAATTCTTTGAAACATCTTATTTCACAAATATTATCAACACCAAATTATTTGGGCAAGAAATTTTAGTGCAAAGTTAAGCCAGAAATCAATATAATCCTTCTAGATAACAGAGACAACTGGAAGAATGAGAGTACACGCAGGAGCAGAATGCTCAGATAACACACACCTCTTCCACAGGAGACCGGTACTCGCAGTTACTGCAGATGCTCCCAGGAAAGCCACCATCATTAGTCGTCGCCTGATCTGGGTGGGCTGTGATCCTCCATGGTAACATCGAACGCCCACGGCCAGTTCTGCCAATGCAGAGAGTGAGTGAAGACGAAACATCCTGTGGACAAAAAGTAGAAATGTTATTCCTAATTAGTGATGGGAACAGCGATGATGATGATGAAGATGATAGTTTCCACATCACCCACACGTACTACAGACTTACTCAATGGCAGACACTAAACACTTTGCGATCCCATGTAGTATTCCATTTAATCCTCAGAACAATTGTATGAGAAAAATAGCACTTATTACCCTGACATATGAGTCAAAGTACAATCAGAAGACAAGAAACCGCATAGTAATTTCAACAGGGAAAGGTTAATATAAAGCATTATTAATTATAACAAAGGATAATACCAAGAGTCAAAGAGATAGCAGATACAGGGAGCAGCCACTACTTCAAGGGCTGATGCAGACCAACAGGAGAGGAATAAATCTGTAAAGGGGCCACTCTCAACAGGGCTTAGATACAGGCCTATGATAAGGACATGGCATGGATGTCTGAGAAATTCACCAAAGTATCAGACCAACAGGTCACTCACTGTAAAGTCATCTAGTAGAACTCAACACGCCAGGGGAACTCAGGAAGGTACCAAGGGGGAGATGTCAGAGTACGGAACTCACTGGGAAACTGCATGTAGGAGTGTTGCTGCTAAAACTCCCTAGGCGTTGAGAGCCCCACGGTGTCCCACATTCTGGGGGCCTCAGTGTGCTACAGGAGCGAGCAGCCAAGACACTAGAATCAGGAAGAAAAACTCCTCCCTTCTCTACTCTCCCTCTAGTCCTTCTACTGACAAACCTTAACAAAAGCTGGCAAGAGAGAAATTTCCAGTGTTGCAAATAGGGCGATGAAAGATGGATTTACAACTGCAAAGTAACAGATTTGTAAGTGGCACATCCATTTTACAGATGTGAAAACTGAGATATAGTGACTTGATCTAGAGTATACAGCTAGGAAGTAGATCCATAATCTAAACCGACTGGACTAACGTCAGAGCCCAGGTTTTTAACTAGGACACTTTGCAGCCCCCCTACCTTTTAATGTTGATATTGCTTTTGTTAAAATAATTTAAGTTTTCATTAAATATTCCTCACTCCCAGGTCCTTGGAAGACCTCCTACGCACCAAATTCTTTGGTTTCATACTTATAACTTCACCTGTTCCTCTAATTGTTAAATTCAGAAACATCTGTATTAGGTCATATTATTGTTCACTAAACACTCACTCTCCCATCCCCCATCCCATGGGAAAATACTACTTTCCACACTCTTCATTTTAGGTGTGTATCTTGCCATATGCCTTGCTATGGCTAATGGGATGTGGGCCAGTTCCATAGAGCGCTTTTAAGAAGTACTGCTGTTAGCCTTCTTGTGCTTCTGCATTCTACCAAGAGAAGATCATGCCCCTAGTAGGCATGCTCTTTCAGCCTGGGTTCCATAATGGACAGATCTCAGCCTGCAGCCAGGCACTGGGAAGACCAGCTGAGCCAGTTGAGCACAGCTGACATATGGAATGCTAGTGAGAAATAAATGTTTATGATTGTAAGCCACTAAAACTGGAGGTGGTTTATTGCCACAGCAAAAGCTGACTAATTCAGCATCTAAGAGAATTACTGGGAACTTCTCATTCAACAAAAATGTATTAAGTTCATGCTATTCAGGCCTTGCTAAGACCTAAAAGGCTAAAAAGAATTCCACATTCTAATTAGGCAAGATACACATGAAATATTTTTTTAATGTTTTATTATTTATTTTTGAGAGACAGAGAGAGAGAGAGAGAGAGAGAGAGAGAGAGAGAGAGAGGAAGCATGACTAAGGGAAGGGCAGAGAGAGAGAGAGGAAGACAGAATCCGAAGCATGCTCCAGGCTCTGAGCTGTCAGCACGGAGCCCGATGTGGGGCTCGAACCCACAAACTGTGAGATCGTGATCTGAGCCAAAGTTGGATGCTCAACCGACTGAACCACCCAGGTGTCCTACACATGAAACATTTTAAAAGGATACATTTCTAAAATGGTATCTTGAAGAAGTATAAAAATATTGGAGTATAGATATTAGAGAATTTAAAAAAAAATTTAAACACCAGGGTAAGACTGGGTTAGTCAGCAAAGGCTTTTGTTTAGTTTTGAGTCTCAGAATGGTACAAAATCTTGATTAAGTGATAGAAATCTCATGGACACTCCAAAAGACAGGATCATTTCTGGCACCTCCATATACAGTATTAATAGAAAATGATTTTTCTCCTCTAGACAGTATCTTGACACCAGAGTAGAGTCTTCATTTTTATTCCACCAGGTGGACTGAAGGAGAAAGGGGCATTTCTTCCTGGTTATATGACTTTTTATAGTGGCAGTTTGTTCAAATTACACCAAATATCCATTCTCTTCTGTGATTTTCCCAACACACAGTTCACTGCTTCCTAAATTATCTTGCACTTTATACATATCTTCCTATGGCAATTAACACATTTGTTCATGTGCAAGTTTGCCTTCCCCACTCGGCTCTCAGCCTCCTTTTAAAGCCAAAATTATGTTTCTTCCTCTTGGTAAACACACAGTCTAGCACAGAGACTGTTACATTACAGGTGTTTAAAATACTTAACCATCTAATTTACGTTCACATGAAGATGAAGGTACAAATTATATAGGTACTGGGCTCCTGACATTTAAGTATACTTCTAAGCCCCAATATACTAAGAAAACTATGTCTTTTACCATTTGGATTCAAACCAAGTTAAGACTACTTAGCTGTCCCTTAAAATCACTGAGCCAGTTACTAACTCTTCTATGGGACCTATACCTGTAATCTCTTAAGTAAACCTTTCCATTAGCCTTCTTCATTCAACCTAGGCCCAATTTCAAAGCTAGAACTAAATCCTGCCCTTATGGACAAAGAGGGAAAAGAATTAATTTTCTATCCTATTTCCTAAGACCTAAGCTGTGGCAACACAATTCTTATGTCCCTCCCCAATCCCAGAAATCATCTCATTTTACCACACATACTTTAGCAAACTCCAGCACCAAGGAGACTATCCACTATATTTTCTTCCTGTCTGTCAACAACTGATTCATTTTTATCTGGAGAGAGAGAGAGAGAAAAAGAGAGAGAGAGTGTGAGTGGGGGAGGGGGGCAGTGGGAGAGAGACAGAAAATATTAAGCAGGCTTTGCGCTGAGCATGGGCTCGATCCCACAACCCTGGGATCATGACCTGAGCCAAAATCAAGAGTCAGATGCTCAACTGACTGAGCCACCCAGGTACCCCTGATTCATTCTAAATTAGTATTTTCCAAACCCACAAGTGCATTCAGATATATAACACTACTTTTGTCTGTAATAAAAATGAGCATAACTAAAACATATATATCTGGAGAAAACATTATTCATCACTGGCAACAGAAAGAAAAGAACACTCAGAAGTTTCCAATGTGAAAAACAAATAACCAGTTCAAAAGTTGGAACAGGCAAGGAATGTGTAAGACTGGAAGATAAATTTAGAACTGATCAGATACGGAGAATAAGTAGATGGATATCCAACAACGTAATAAAACCATTTTTCAGTAACAACAACAAAAAAGGCATGATCAAATAGGTAAGCCATAATTATTTGAGAAGATCGTTTGAATTGTGAACTGAGAATTTTGACCAAATATACAACAGGAAAACACTAAATATCTTAAATTGGAAAAGAAAGTGATGAAAATGTTTTTTTAAAGAATATCACTATTCAGTAGTGAATAAATTCCAAAGAACAACAACAACAAAAAAAAGCTAACAGGAGTAGTGAGTACAGCCCAAAGGCAATTAATAACCTAAGTACTGAGTGATAAGTATCTAGATGATTAGTATGGAAACCAAACATAAAATAAAAACGGCCGAAGACAGACAAAACTATCAGATAACAGTGTCCAACACACATTCATAGGTAAGTGTGTAGGAGATATGGAAGACAGAAACGAGAAAGAGATTAAGATAATAACAACACTAAGTAGAGTATGGTAGAAAGTAAAATGGACTAGGAATCCAATGACCCAAGATCTAGTCTCAACTCTACTACTAAACAGCTGTGCACAAAGGAAGCTTATCTCCCTTCCTTCAGGAAGAATTTCATACAAGGAGAGAATTGCCTAAATGAGCTTTAAGGTTTCTTTTATCTCTTAATGCTCTCTAATCTGGGTGAAAAACTATATGGCAAAGTTTAATCTATTTCATGGTGGGGGAGGGGAGTAAGATCATGCCATACAATCAAAACTTACTAGTTTTGAGAATCCAAGTCTGTATGCTCTAGTGTTAGAGGATTTTTAATTTTGAAAGTTCTGAGTTTTACTAACAGTCTACTTATATTTTGATGTTGTAATTCAAATGTTACTGTCTACATCTCATTTTACCACTGGTTTTAATCTCATTCCCCAAAGCACACATCAAAAGATATATTTAGGGGCCTGGTGGGTTCAGTTGATGGAGCATGCAACTCTTGATCTCAGGGCTCTGAGTTCAAGCCCCGGGTTGGGTGTAGGGATTACTTAAAAATAAAAAAATCCTGGGTTGCCTAGGAGGCTCAGTTGGTTGAGCGTATGATTTTGGCTCAGGTCATGATCTCACAGTTCGTGGGTTCGAGCCCCTCATCGGGCTTTGCACTGACAGGGCAAAGCCTGCTTGGGATTCTCTCTCCCTCTTTCTCTCTCTGCCCCTATCCCACTTGTGTCTGTCTCTAAGTGAATAAACTTAAAAAATTTTTTAAAAAAAGATCTATTTGTCTTCTCTAGTGCAATTTTCACAGATGCCAAGTAAACAAAGAAAAAAAAAAACACCAAGATTACTATAATTTAATTCCTAACTCCGTAGTGCAGAAATAGTGTAACTAGTTGAATGTGTTAATTTTTGATGAGGGACCATTTAAACAGATTTAAGGAGATCAGATTTCCAATTGAGTCTGGAAAATTGAACAGGCCAATTGGCAGCAGTTATGCAGTAATGAAGCACGTTTAGGAGAAGGATTAAATTAAATCAAAAACAGTGTATTTTTCTTCCCTTACAGTACCCCACCCTCCGCCCACAAAAAGCATGCCTCTAAAAAGTGGCTTTGATGTGAAGTGAAAAAAGATGAAGAGGTATTTCTAACCAAGAAATGTCAAGGGAGGCAAATGAAAGATAATTTTTTTACCAAAGAAAAGCATTATTTATCCAACAAGAAACAGAACAAGTCTTTTAAAACCTATAACAACATAATATTGCTCTTTCTATATCTATTATTTTAAGACTATTAATAATGGCTTAATATAATGCTTTTGATAACTTTCAAAGGGTCACAGGATGAAGAAATCATTTAATTCAACATCTTTATTTGCAGATGGAAGAACTGAGATGCAGATAAGTTACATGGTTTACTCATAGCTAATTAGTACAAAAGCCTACAACAGATCCTGTAATTCTCAATTCCCAAATAACCTAAAGGGGGAAACACTTTTTAATAACTGTTCTCAGCAAAATAAATGTAATAGCCACACTCAAAAAGGAGATCATATGCCCAGCTACAGAAAGATAAATAATGGTATAATTACATAATACAATGTAATATAAACATTAAAAATGTTAATCATAAAGTATTATTAAAATATTATTTCACAAATTAACAAAAATTTGAGCTAAAGAAATAAACAGTGGAAAAAAGAAGTAAAATGGCTCTGAGGGGGAGCCTAGATGGTTCAGTCAGTTAAGAAAGCATCTGACTTTGGCTCAGGTCATGATCCCATGGCTCCTGAGTTCAAGCCCTGCATTGGGCTCCCACTGACAGTGCAGAGCCTGCTTAGGATTCTCTCTCTCTCTCTCTCTCTCTCTCTCTCTCTGCTCCTCCCCCACTTGCTATCTCTCTCAAAAAAAAAAAAAAAACTTTAAAAAATGGCTCTGAGAACTGAGACACTTGATCTCACTAACAATAAGAGAATGCATATTACAACTGAGATACTGCTATTCATTCATCAAAAGCTGGCAAAAATCCAGAAGTTTGAAAACGCAATTGTTGGCAATGTTGTAGAAATGGCACTGCTAAAAAATGTGTAAACTGGTACAGCCTACTTCCTAAAAGAAAAAGGAAATGGTACAACAGAGGGCAATTCAGCAATGTCTATCAAAATCACCCACATAAAACAGACCCAGCAACTGCACTTCTGATAAAAATATCCTAATGACATACTTGCACACCTGTGAAATTATACATGCACAAACACCATGGTACATCATGGTTTGTGATAGCAACAGACTAAAATCCACCTCAATGTTCACCAGGAGAGGACAGGTTAAACCATGAGAAACACACCCAAGGCAATACCATGTGGCAATAAACAGGGAATGAAAAACTACATATACATTTGGATACTTTCATAACATACTATTATCTTTAAAAAGCAAGTTACGGAATAGCATATATAGTATGCTACCCTTTTAGGTAAAATGAGGAGAAATAAGAATGCATATTTGTATGTTCCTGTTAAGTAACTCTGGAAGGACACACAACAAAGTAATAGTCGTGGTGCTAGGAGGGGTGGGAGATGGGTGACATTAGAGACAAGGAGACTTTTATAATATACTACTTCATTTTTAAAACTATGCTTATGTATATATAGTATTTCTCATAAACTCTTTAAAAGGCAGAATATAAGATAATATGTGCATGTCAATTAAAATAATATAAAACATGTATACATGTTTTTAACTTAAAGAAAAATTAGATGATGCAAACAAAATTTAATGATCTTCTGGGGAAGAATCTATTTACACTTTACATTTAAAGAAAAATAAAATCAGGTCCAGAGACTGATGTTTCACTTCTCAGCCAGGGACTATCATTTACCAGCCCTCATAGTGGGCACAGGCCCAATAATGTCTTAGCAAGCAACCCATATTGTGGCAAGTTTCCCTAGTAAGATAAGCTTTACTTCAATCAAAGTCATATCCTAATACTCGGATTACTGGCACATCCCAATTTACCAAACCGTTAGAATTCCACACCTTATCCTGATCCTGACTTAAAACACCTGCTTGCACTTTTCTATGTTTTTAATTGTCTTCTATTTCTGACCTCTGACAACTGCACATTTAAAGGAGGACTGCTTGACTCTTCTAATCCTGACACTGGCCCAATAAACCACTGTTGTACTATTACCGACTGTTACCCAGCACGTTAAAAGCAACATCTGCTAATTCTGAGGCCAAGATAAATTTTTGATATCTACCCAAATCTGACCACCAACAAAATGTAGGCCTCAGTTAAATAAAACTTCAAGGTTCCAAAGCATTTAGTTAACGTGAACTAAGCTTGAGAAAATAAGGACCAAGTAAGTGTCTTTTCTGTCTGCACTTCGGGAATCTACTACAGCATCTGGCATAGATAGCATATGTAGGTGATGGTTCAGGGCACTCTGTGAAACCGAAATATGGTTTCTCTCTGAGAACCACATTGTAAAACCAGCATTATCTGAGGTGCCCACAAGGATTCACCCTATTCATCCCAGTGGCATCAAACCAACCTTAAAACTGTAGGCCATCAGAGTCTCAGCCATTAAGTATCTAAATTATATACTTAATTCTTCTTTATTCTGTTTCCATGTTCACTAAGTGTTATGATTCCAATTCAGCTTCCTGTTTAGATGGCCTTCAAAGAGAGAACATGATGATCAGAAGATGACAGACAGTATCCTAGTTCTCATGCCAGCTGTATTTCTCATGGTAAATTAATAAGTTGGCAATCTGTTTTAATCTCCTGTGATATTAGTCAGCCTAAGGAAGCTTCTCTGAATCCAATCAATTCCAAGACACTGATAAGATCCAGTTTGGGGATTTTCAAGGTTCAAGGGCTAGACCTTGCACCATGAGGACATCTTGACCTTGGCATTCATTCAAATTTGCAAGTCTTGGCATTTCATTCAAATTTCCACCCTGGAACAGATACCAGTGAGAATTTCCCAAAAGTTTTGTATGGCCAGAGTCACTGAACCTAAGAAACCACACTCACTTGCGTTTTGTTCTCATGTTACGAATTTAGAGGAAGGCGATAAATGAAGAGTCCAAAGAAAGGGAAATTATGGGAATATAGATTTATTGGATATCATACAGATTTTTGAGTAGAACAAGCAAGACTACCTGCATTTTTGTTTGCAAGTAAGATTTTATGATATTTTCATTATCAAAACTGTCAAAACCTATGACAGTTTCTTTTTATACTTCTGAAATCCCACCACTCTCCCTAGAAGCAAACTGAGAAAGAAGTTTGTATGTATCTTTGTTGATAGTCTTCTATTTGTTTACATATAAATAATATTCCATATACATATGTACACTCACCTATTCAGCATTTGGAATGCTTTGCATTATCCTTTCTTTTATATAATGGAATCATACGATACACACTGGAAGATTTTTAAAGCTTAATAATACAATTTAAAATCATTCCAACAAAGGATATTCTTTTAACTATAACAGAGTAGTTCAATCTATGATTGTTCCACAATTTAACTATAGGGCAATTAATAATATACTAAGTTTGTTTCCATCCTGTGGCATTACAAACACAGCTACAGAGACTTTTTCCCTGTGCATTTATTTTTTTTAATGTTTATTCACTTATTTTTGAGAGAGAGAGAGAGAGAAAGAGAGGCAGAGAGGTGGGGAGACAGTGAATCCCAAGCAGGCTCCATGCTGTCAGCACAGAGCCCAACACGGGGCTTGAATTCACAAAACATGAGATCACCTGAGCCAAGATCAAGAGTGAGATGCTTAACAGACTGAGCCACCCAGGCACCCCTGCATTTACTTAAAAAAAAAAACTTTTTATGTATTTATTTTGAGAGAGAGCAAGAGCAGGGGAGGGGCAGAGAGAAATGGAGAGAGAAAGAATCCCAAGCAGGCTCCACACTGTCAGTGCAGGGCCTGATGCGGGACTCAAACTCATGAACCGTGAGATCATGACCTGAGTCATGATGCTCAACTGACTGAGCCACCCAGGTGCTCCTCCTGTGCACTTATTTTGATTCATTTTTATTCAAGTACATCTATGGGACAGATTATCTACAAATGAAACTACTAGGTTAAAAGTAATATAATCATCTTTAACTTCGACAGATACTGCCAAATAACCCTTCAAAACTGACATTCCAATTTACATACCACCAATAGTATATGAGGGTACTCTTTCCCTATATTTGTACATATTCTTGTTAAATGAAGATGCGATGGAAAAGCAAGTCACAATCCTACAGTAGTAACCTTCTGATACTCTGGGAAACATTCTTTCACCCATCAAGTATGTACCTCCATGGTTCACTTTTTTTTTTTTTAATGTTTTTATATATTTTTGAGACAGAGAGAGAGAGCATGAGCAGGGGAGGAGCAGAGAGAGAGGGAGACACAGCATCCGAAGCAGGCTCCAGGCTCTAAGCACAGAGCCCGACGCGGGGCTCGAACTCACGGACTGTGAGATTGTGACCTGAGCCAAAGTCGGACACTTAACCAACTGAGCCACCCAAGCGCCCCCCCCCCCCATAGTTCGCTTTTTGTGTGCATGCGCTCACACACACATACACACACCTGAAACTTCTGTCTGGTGAAGGAAAAAGTTGAGTGGAAATTTCCCTTCCTGAATAACTGCACACAAAAACAAAGTGTGCAAAAGGAAAATAAAAAATAAATCAACCAAAGAAAGTCTGGGTTTTTTAAGTTTGTTTATTTTGTGACAGAGAGGGTGAGTTGGGGAGGGGCAGAGAGAGAGGATGAGAGGGAATCCTAAGCAAGCTCCTCACGGTCAGTACAGAATCTGCTACAGGGCTTGATCCCATGAACCATTAGATCATGATCTGAGCCAAAATCAAGAGTCAGATGCTTCCAACTAAGCCATCCAGGTGCCCCCAGAAAGAAGTCTATTTAAAATGAAAACCCAACCACCCAGAAACCAATATAAATTGGTTTCATAACCAATATAAATTTTCTAAACCCTCTAAGATGTGCTAATATGTTAGGTCATCATTAAGTTTTCAATATTTAAAATTTCCATAAAACAAAATCTCCAACTTGATTTTCATTTCAAGTTTTGGAAACTAGGTAGCTATAGAGTTTTAATGGTTAATAAATACTTTTATTGTACCTACAAGCCATTATAAAAATACAGGATGAAAAAATTCAGCTATCAATAAGGAAAATTTAAGCATTGTTACAAAATAAATTAGCATCGATAAAATATTAACTTGTATAAAGCAATGGTGAGGTTGTGTAAAAGTGAAGAAGATGAGGAACAGTCTAGAAGAAGCATTGTTGAAAAACAGTTTTTACTCTCCTCTATGCCATTTTACACCACCTCTGTACCAGTTTGCATTTCCACCAACATCGCCAGAGGTTTCCTTTTTATCCACATTCTCACCAACACTTGTTGTTTCTTGTTTCTTATTTTAGCCAGTCTGAGAGGTATAAGGTGGTAACTCTTTATTGTTTTTATTTGCAGTTCCCTGATGATAAGTGATGTTGAGAATCTTTTTAATGTACGTGTTGGACATCTCTAAGTCTTTTTTGCAGAAATGTCTATTCATGTCTTCTGCCCATTTTTAAATTGGATTATTTGGTTTTGGGGTGTTGAGTTGTATCAGTTCTTTATATATTTTGGACACTAACTATTGTCATTTGCAAATACTTTCTCCCATACAGTAGGCTGTCTTTAGTTTTGTGGATTGTATCCTTCACTGTGCAGAAACTTTTCATTTTGTTGTAGTCCCACTAGTTTATTTTTGCTTTCATGTCCCTTGCCTTAGGAGACATATCTAGAAAAATGTTGCTACAACCAACGTCAGAGAGATTACTGCCTGTGTTCTCTTTAAGGATTTTTATGGTTTCAGGTCTCACATTTAGGTCTTTAATCCATTTTGAGTTTATTTTTACATATGGTAAAAGAAAGTGATCCAGTTTATCCTTTTGCATGTGGCTGTCCAGTTTTCCCATCATTCGTTGAATAGACTCTTTTTCCCACTGTATATTCATCCTTCCTTCATCAAAGATTAACTGGCCATATAATTGTGGTTTTATTTCTGGGTTTTCCATTCTATTGCACTGGTCTATGTGTCTATTTTTACACAAGTACCATACTGTTTTAATTATTACTACTTCGTAATATAACTTGAAATCTGGAATTATGATACCTCTAGTTTTGCTTTTCTTTTTCAAGATTACTTTGGCTATTCGAGGTCTTTTGTAGTTCCATACATATTTTAGGATTGTTTGTCCTAGTTCTGTGAAAAATGCTGTTGGTATTTTGATAGGGACTGCATTAAATCTGTAGATTGCTTTAGGTAGGACGGACATTTTAACAACGTTTGCTCTTCCAACCCATGAGCATGGAATGTCTTCCCATTTCTTTGCATTATCTTGAATTTCTTTCATCAGTGTTTTATAATTTTCAGAGTACAAGCTTTCACCTCTTTGATTAAGCTTATTCCTAGATATTTTAC
Source organism: Acinonyx jubatus (assembly GCF_027475565.1). Classification (NCBI taxonomy): domain Eukaryota; kingdom Metazoa; phylum Chordata; class Mammalia; order Carnivora; family Felidae; genus Acinonyx; species Acinonyx jubatus. The sequence continues at coordinate 32,161,881 of NC_069393.1, forward strand.
TGTTTTGGTGCATTTATAAATGGGATTTTCTTAATTTCACTTTCTGCTCTTTCATTATTACTGTATAGGATTGCAACAGATGCCTGTATATTGATTTTGTATCCTGAGACTTCAGTGAATTCATTTATCAGTTACAGTAGTTTTTTTGTGGAGTCTTTAGGGTTGTCCATATACAGTATCATGTCATCTGCAAATAGTGAGAGTTTTACTTCTTACCAATTTGGATGCCTTTTATTTCCTTATGTTGTCTAAATGCTGTGTCTAGGATTTCCAGTACTATGTTGAATAAAATGGGTGAGAGTAGACATCCTTGTCTTGTTCCTAACCTTAGGGGTAAAGCCTCTCAGTTTTTTTTGGCTGTGGGATTTTCATATAGAGATATGTTCCTTCTAGACCTACTTTCAGAGGGTTTTTATTATGAATGGATATTGTATTCTGTCCAATGTTTTTTTGCATCTATTGAAATGATCATATAGTTTTTATCCTTTCTCTTATTGATATGATGTATCATGATGATCGTTTTCTGAATATTAAACAATCCTTGCATCCCAGGAATAAATACTAAAAATCCTTCTTAAAAAAAGGATCTGACTAGATCAGAGGAAGGACTTAAAATTAAAAGTATACGTGATTTGAAAAGGCTTTCTTCAAAACTTTCAAATTCTAAAGAAGAATCTTAGCAACATAACTCATAAGGTATATCTTACAGAGGTATCAAATAATACACTGGTCATAGGGAATACATCTTTTTCTCAAGTGCCTCAAGGAACACTAATAAAAATATAGATTAATATTAGGCCACAGGAAAACAAAAAAATAGAAATATTTAAAAAACCTTCTAAAAACAATAAAACTAGAAATTAATAAAAACAACAAATAGGACAAACCAGCTAAAAATAGAAATAAAACAACTATTAATGGCACGGGAAAAAAAAATATAAGCTGAAATTAAAAATTTATTTTAAGTGGAATGTAAACGGCTGCAGCCACTATGGAAAACAGTGTGGAAATTTCTCAAAAAAATGAAAAACAGAACTATCATTTGATCCAGTATTTTCCTATCCATTCATCCACTGATGGACACATGTTGTTTCCATACATTGGGTATTGTAAATAATGCTGCAAGAACATGGGGTACATCTATCTTTCCCAGTTAGTGTTTTGTTTTTTTAATTTGAGAGATAGAGTAAATTCAAGCAGGGGAGGGGGCAGAGGGAGAGAGAGAAAATTTAAGCAGGCTCCACACCCAGCATGGAGCCTGACAAGGGGCTCGATCTCATGACCCTGCAATCATGACCTGAGCTGAAATCAAGAGTTGGATGCTCAACTGACTGGGCCACCCAGATACCCCTTGAGAATCAGGTTATGAGGTCTCCAAGATTCTAACATTCTGTGATTCTGTGATGTAAAAGTCGAAGATTCACAGAAATCTATCACCAAAAATCTCCTATCCCCCAAATTTTCAGAAGCCCAAAATTCCCAAAGCCTTTCAGTTCTATACTTACTTCACTTTTCTCCTCTAACCCAAAGTTTCCTCTTCCTTTATCTAGGTAGGTGCTATTACTTACCAGTAGCACCACCCACCTCATTTTGGGTGTGAGAATCAAAAATGTCTCCATACATTGCCAAATGTTCCCCAGGGGTAGGCAGAAACCACTACCCAGTTTTTCAACCCAGTTGAAAACCACTGTGCTAGAGGATAGAAAAGAAAAAACAATATGAATCCTGCCTATGTTCTTGGGACCACAGTTCCTTTGTTCAGAAAGAGTCCCTCTTTCTCAGACTTTAGATGCCTGCATAGTGCTGGTGCTACCACTACCCTAGAGATGATCTGCATTTTCTAGAAATTTCTATAATCATAAAGTATATACAAAAAACCCAATTAAGGAATGAGCAGATGATTTGAACATACACTTCATCGAAGAAGATATACAAATGGCTAATAAGCACTTCAAAAGATGCTCAACATCATTAGCTATTAGAAAAATGATCATGAAAACCACAATCAGACACTACTATACACTTATTAGAATGGCTAAAATATTAAATAAACAAACACAATATTAAAACCAACAGTATCTGACATTATGAAAGATGCAGAGCAACTGTAATGCTTATACATTGTTGAAGGGAATGAAAGAGGATACACTCCTAGGTTCTCTAGAAATGAAAACTTAGGTCTCCACAAAAACCTGTGCATGAAATGTTCACAGCAGTTTTATTCGTAATTGCCAAAATTGTAAATAACCTAAGTCACTTTCAACAACCGAATGGATACACAAACTCCAGTATGTCCACACAATGGAATACTACTCAGCAATCAGTCAATCACAAATGAGTTACTGACATGCTCAACAAGAATCTGAAAGGTATTACGGTGATAACAAAAGAAGTCAACTTCAAAAGGTTACATGCTTTTGTTTTTTTTAATGTTTGTTTATTTTTTAAGAGATGGAGAGACAGAGTGTGAGTGGGGAAGGGGCAGAGAGACAGAGGGAGACACAGAATCCTAAGCAGGCTCCAGGCTCCAAGCTACCAGCACAGAGCCTGATGCGGGACTCGAACCCAACAGCTGTGAGATCATGACCCAAGCCGAAGTCGGATGCCCAACTGACTGAGCCACCCAGGTGCCCCAGAAAGTTACATGCTTTTATAGGACATTCTGAAAAAGAAAACTATTAGAGACAGAAAATAGATCCAACTGCTACAGGTTACAGGTAGGTAGAAGATTTGAGTACAGTAGAACCACACAGAAATTTTGGAGGTGATACTCTGCACCCTGACAGATATTCTGTATCCTGTGTGGGACAGTCATACAAATCTATACATGTGCTAAAACTCAAAGAAATGCACAGCAAAATAGGTTAATTTTACTGTATATGCAATTTTTTAAATTACAAGATTTTAAAAATTCAGAGGTGCCTGGGTGGCTCAGTCAGTTGAACATCCCACTTCGGCTCAGATCATGATTTCACGTCTGTGGGTTCAAGCCCCTCATCAGGCTCTATGCTGACAGCTCAGGGCCTGGAATGCTTTGGATTCTGTGTCTTCCTCTCTCTGCCCCTCCCCAGATCATGCTCTTTCTCTGTCTCTCAAAAAATAAAAATAAAACATTAAAATAAAATGTTTCTTAATAAATAAAAACAAACAAATAAATAAAATTCTATTTTGGATGCATGGGTGGCTCAGTTGGTTAAGTGTCTCACTGTTGGTTTCGGCTCAGGTCATGATCTCAGGGTCGTGACATCAAGCCCTGCATCAGGCTCTGTGTTGGGTGTACAGCCTGCCTAAGATTCTCTATCTCCCTCTACCGCTCCTGCATGCTCATGCTCTCTCTCTCAAAAAAAAGAAAAGAAAAAAAGGAAAATTGACTATTTCATTTAAGATTTCTGTATCTTCTTTACTATAGATGGTAGTCTTTTATTTTTCTTATTTCTGTCAAATTTTGCTTCAATTCAAATTTAAACAATGTAGGAAGACAAGGTGCCTGGGTTGGCTTAGTTGGTTAAGCTTCCGACTTCAACCCAGGTTGTGACTCACAGCTCATGGGTTTGAGCCCTGAGTCAGGCTCTGTGCTGACAGCTCAGAGCCTGGAGCCTGTTTCGGATTCTGTGTCTCCCTCTCTCTCTCTGCCCCTCCCCCGCTCATGCTCTGTCTGTCTGTCTGTCTCTCTCTCTTTCTCTCTCAAAAATAAGTAAACATTAAGTGAATGAATGAATGAATGAAGCAGTAAAGCAATAATCTGCTTACTAATCTCTGGGCAGTTTAAAATAGTATAAAAATAATGTTTCTTTGGCATGTCTATTAAACCATTTAATGATCATTTTGGTTTTTAATTTGAGAGGTAGTTCTCTACAAAGTGTTTTTTCCCTAATGATTGGTTTAAATTTTCTACTTCTACCCATTTCAGGTGACGAAAATGTACTCAGGAAACATTAAGTAGCTCTAAGAACACAAAATGAAAGATAAAGGCCTTTCTAAGTCAAAAGGCCTTTTTAAAATTATTATTATAAGTAATTATAAATAAAAGGCAGATGTCATTTAGAAAACAAATACACAAATCATTGTCAAAGAGTCTTATATATGGGGTAATTTTTATATATTTCTTAATCATAAATTTGTTATTTTGTTATTTTGACCTTGAATGCTGGTTCTACCTGAAGCCAAAAAGTATGAATGGTATCAGCCATAACAACTAAATACGTATATAGTCTAATCTACTAAGGAGTAAAACTAGTAAACAGTTCACCACTTTAGACTTTTCCAACAGCAGGCCCAATCTGATATGAACTAGGTAAAGCCATACTACACTGTTAGCTTCAGAGACTTGAAAATCCAATATATTCCACTAATAAACATTTCTTTACATACTGGATGTAAAGATTTTCTGGCCTTCCTTATAGTATCTGAAGCCTTTCTTTAAGAATAAAATCACTGGTCCCACAACTATATGGTCAACTAATCTTGGACAAAGCAGGAAAGAATATCCAATGGAAAAAAGTCTCTTCAACAAATGGTATTGGGAAAACTGGACAGTAACATGCAAAAGAATGAAACTGGACCACTTTCTTACATCATATACAAAAATAAATTCAAAATGGATGAAAGATGTAAATGTGAGACAGGAAACCATCAAAATCCTAGAGGAGAACACAGCAACCTCTTTGACCTCAGCCACAGCATCTTCTTACTAGACAAGTTGCCAGAGGCAAGGGAAACAAAAGCAAAAATGGACTATTGGGATTTCATCAAGATTTTGAAAAAGCTTCTGCACAGCAAAGGAAACAATCAACAAAACTAAAAGGCAGCCTAAGGAATGGGAGAAGATACTTGTAAATGACATAACTGATAAAGGGTTAGTATCCAATATTTACAAAGAACTTATCAAGGTGCCTAAGTGCCTCGGTCAGTTAAGCGTCTGACTTCAGCTCAAGTCATGAAATCAAGGTTTGTGAGTTCAAACTCCACATCAGACTCTCTACTGTCAGCAAAGAGCCCACTTCGGACCTTATGTCTCCCTCTCTCTCTGCCCTTCGTGCACTCATGCTCTGTCTTTTTCTCTCAAAAATAAACAATTTAAAAAAAAGGAATTTATCAAACTCAATATCCAAAAGCCAAATAATAATAATAATAATAATAATAATAATAAATGGGCAGAAGACACTAACAGACATTTTTCCAAAGAAGACATCCAGATGGCTATCAGACACACGAAAAGATGCTCAACATCACTCATGATCAGGGAAATAAAAATCAAAACTACAATGAGATACCACCTCACACCTGTCAGAATAGCTAAAATTAACCACACAAGAAACAAGAGATGTTGGTGAGGATGCAGAGAAGGGGGAAACCTCTTGCACTGTGGATGGGCATGCAAACTGGTGCAGCCGCTCTGGAAAACAGTATGGAGGTTCCTCAAAAAATTAAAAATAGAACTACCCTACAATCCAGCAATTGCACTACTAGCTATTTACCTAAAGGATAAAAAAAATACAGATTCAAAAAGGTATATGCACCCCAATGTTTACAGCAGCATTATCAATAATAGCCAAGCTATGGAAAGAGCCCAATTCTACTCCTGAAACCAATATTGCACTGTATGTTAACTAAGTGGTAACTGTATGTTAATTAGAATTTAAATAAAAATTTGAAAAAAAGAAAATGACTCATGAAGTTAAAAGCAACTTTAAAAATTAGTAATAATAAAATCAATCAACAACAAAAAATAAAATCACCACTTCGTATATTATGGTCTCTATTTAAATATTAAATATTCCTCTTTTAAGAGAAATTATTTTAAATTATTTTTTTTAAGTCACAGTTTTCTAAACAACATGCTAATCTGTAAACTTCTATCTTCACTGTTAACAGCCAAGTCCACAGCACCATCCTATCAAGCTGGGATTTCTGCAATAGTCTCCTAAGTGGACTCCTTGCTTTCATTCTTTATATTAGCCAGAGTATTTTTTTTCCCCAGAATGATCTTTTAAAAATGCACATTAGAAATGTTCAAACTAGATCTACAGACAGAAAGTTGCTTTAACTGGTAAGGGGGAAGTTAGGAGGAAATGAGGAGTAAGTGCCAAAGGGAAAGAGATTCTTTTTGGGATATGAAAATGTCCTAAAATTGATTCTCGTGATGAACACACACGTCTGTGAATATACTAAAAGCCATTGAGTTGTATACTTTAAATAGATCAAGTACATGGTATGTGAGTTATATCTTAATAAAGCTGTAATTAAAAATGTAAATCAGAGCCTATAGTTTTCCTGATAAGTAACTAAATTGAGATTAAAAACCAGGATATTCTACCCTCCTAGCCTATGCTCTTTGTTGCCTGATATTTTCAACTCTACTTTAATTACTTTATCAATCACAAGGTACAATGAGGCTTTCTTATTCTCTTCATCTTTTAATAAAATTGCAAATATTAAAGGTATTAAAAATCCCCGATTCTGAATTTAAAACCTGACATTTATGGTGTAATAGGCAAGACATTTAAATGTTATTTTTTTCCTGCTGCCTTCAATTCTGCTTGCCTCGTAACTTCAAAACTGACCCCAGCTGTCAACTTAAAAGATATGTGAAAAAGCACTTGTCAGATTTCATTATCTTCTCCAAATACTTTAATCTCTTAATTAAATCCCATATATTCGTCTTTCTACAAATCTGTACTTCTTTATCTTTAACAAGAAGGGCAAAGAATATAATAGAAACTCTAACATTACAGAAATAAATACCCTGCATAAAAAAAATTAAGAATCAAAACATTAAAACACTGGTGTTAACTGAGAGAAAATGAAAAAAATTGAACAGGTACTAAATGATTTCCTTGAAGCAGACAAGGAAGAGAATTAGAAGATGGGGATGTATGTAGTTTCTTCTTTAAAAAACTCACACCATTTAAAAGAAACACAAAATTGCATCCCAAAGTTTATATGGAATTGGCATCTCACCAAAGAAAATATACAGATGGCAAATAAGCATATAGAAAGATGCTCCACATCATATGTCATCAGGGAAATGCAAATTAAAATACTGAAATAGAAATACCCTCCAATTACAATGACCAAAATGTGCTACACTGACAATACTAAATGCTGGAGAGGATGTGGAGCAATAGGAACTCTCATTCATAACTGATAGGAAGGCATAAAGGTGAATGATAGAAGGCGGAGGAGGGTCAATAATGTATCCTCCAGACTGGTTTCAATACCAGAAAACAAAGCAAGCCACTACATATGGTTACAAAGAGTTTTATTCAGGGTAACTTACATGACAGGGAGGATCAGGGGACAGACAATCCAGGCAGCACACAGGTGTTCTTCACCCCTATTCTACTCCCCTATCTGGACGTTACTTTCCAGCTTTTATGGAGCAAGGGGCACAGAGGCAAGGTCATACGGTAGTTATCTAAAGTGTGCCATCTGTGCCATCTGTGTGCCAGAGAGGCTCTCTGCTAGTTATCTACGGTAGTGCCATCTGTGCGCCAGAGGGGAGAACAAAATGGAGGGCTAAAGATGGAGTCAGTTTTGTCAGCAGTTCTACAGTACAGTAACTCTGGAAGACAGTCTGGTGGTTTCTCACAAAAGCAAAAATACTCTTACCATATGATCAGGTGTTGCACTCTTTGGTATTTACTCAAAGAAGCTGAAAACTTAAGTCCATAGAAAAACCTGCACACAGATGTAGATAGCAGCTCTATTCACAACTGCCCAAACCAGGAAGCAACCAAGATGTCCTTCTGTAGGTGAATGGATTAATAAAACGTGGTATATCTTGACAATGGAGTATTATTCAGCACCAAAAAGAAATGAGCTATCAGTTCATGAAAAGACATGGAGGAACCTTAAATGCATGTTACTAACTGAAAGAAACCAATCTGAAAAGGCTACATGCAGTTGATTTCAACTATATGACATTCTGTAAGAGGCAAAAGTGTAGGGACAATGGGAAGATCAGAGGTTGCCAAAGGTTGGGGCAGGAGGAAGAATAAATAGGCAAAGCACAGAGGATTTTTAGGACAGTGAAAATGCTCTGTATAATACCATAATAATGAACATGTCATTATACATGTGTCCAAATCTATAAAACATACAATACCAAAAGTGAACCATAATGTAAAATATGGACTCTGGTCAATTATGATGTATCAGTAGGTTTATCAACTGTAATAAATGTACCACTCTTATAGGGGAAGATGATAATGGGGGAGGCTATGTACATGTGAGGGCAGTGGGTTATGGAAAATCGCTATACCTTCTCCTCAGTTTTGCTGTGAATCTAAATGGCTCTTTAAAAAAAGAAGTTTTCTAAAAAATTTCATATGAAATCTTGGGGCACCCGGGTGGCTCAGTTAGTCAAGTATCTAACTCTTGATTTCAGCTCAGGTCATAATCCCAGGGTTGGGGGATCAAGCTCCACATCCACCTCTGTGCTGTTTAAGATTCTCTCTCCTCTCCCGCTGCCCCTCCCCCCCCCCCACTTGCACTCTCTCTCTCTCTCAAAAAAAAAAAAAAATTCATATGAAATCTCAAGGGATCCCAAATAGCCAAAAAAATATTGAAAAAGAACAATGTTGAAGGACTTCCACTTACTGATTTCAAAATCTAATACAGAGCTACAACAAGAAAAACAGTGTGGAACTGGTATAAAGACAGATATATGGTCCAATGGAATAAAATAGGAGCATAGAAATAAACCACATATACGGTTAACATATTTTCAGCAAGGGTGCTAAGTCCATTCAACATGAAAAGAGCTATTCAATAAACAGTGATGAGAAAGCTGTATGTCCACATGCAAAAGAATGAAATCAGACTCTTACTTTACACCATATACAAAAATTAACTCAAAATTGAGCATAGACCTAAACATAACAGCTAAACTAAAAAACTGCTAGAAGAGCACAAAGATGAAAATCTTTAGGACTTTGGATTTGGCAATAACTTCTTGGATTGAATGGCAAAAGCACTGTCAACAAAAGGAAAAACAAACTGACTTCAGCAAAATAAAAATTTTTTGTACATTAAAGGACAGTATCGAGAGAATGAAAAGACAACCAATAGAAAGAGAAAATATTTGCAAATCACATATCTAATAAGGAATTAATATCCAGAATGTATAAAGAACTCCTGGGGAGGGAGGGAGAGTGGGAAGAATTCCTACAACTCAACAAAAAAGGAACAATCCAATTTAAAAATGAGCAAAGGACTTGAATAGACATTTCTCCAAAGGAGATATACAAATGGCCAATAAGTTCATGAAAAGATGTTCGACATTAGTCATTAGGGAAAGGAAAATTAAAACCACAATGAGATACCACTTCACACCTATTGGAATAGTATTGTCAAAAGTGAAAATGCAAGCATTTTTAAAAGCTTGAAGCTTTTAAGATTTTTAAGCTAAAACTCTACATACTGACAAGATAACAATACATCATAAATAACATAAATAAACATCATATTAGTTTAAAGCTCTTAAATGTTAATTTCCATAAGAGCTTAAAATATTACTTTAACAAAGTTCAAGACCACACAAAAAAAGAGATAACTATCTTTAGCACCCTCTAACACAAATACATTAGACTTAAGTAACACAACTATGTATTATTACTTTAAATTTTTTTACGTTCATTTATTTATTTTGAGAGAGAGAGAGTGCACATGTGCGCACAGAAGGAGAGACAGAATCCCAAGCAGGCTCCACACCATCAGCACAGAGCCCGATGCGGGGCTCAATCTCATGAACCACGAGATCATGATCTGAACAGAGATCAAGAGTCAGATGCTTAACCAACTGTGCCACCCAAGTGCCCCTATATTATGACTTTACAGAGCTTAAATTTCAAAATAAACTGCGGTATAAGAAAAAAAAGTATCAGTAAAAACATTTTTAAAATCAGGAGGGATATAAAATATTTTTATTAACATGATCACCAATTTAATGTAATGGCCATATATGGAACACTGAACAACTGCGTATTACACATTCTTTTCAAACACACATAAAAATTATAGAAATTAGAACAAAATGACATCTGGGTTTTGCAATTAAAAGTCAAGAGACAGGGGCCCCTGGATGGTGCAGTCAATTAAGTATCCAACTCTTGACTTTGGCTCAAGTCATGATCTCATGGTCCTGGGATCGAGCCCTGTATCAGGCTCCATGGAGCCAGCTTAAGATTCTCTCCCTTTTCCTCTGCCCCTCCCCCATTGATGTTCTTACTCTCTCTCAAAAAATTAAATTAAATTAGAATTAAAAAATTAAAAAATTAAAGTCAAAAAATAGTGAGAGTGGGAAGTTACAGATTAGATTGCCCAAATGTTGATAAATGGTGAAGCTGTGCAATGGGTACATGGGAGTTTTGTGAGTGTGTGACAGAATTCATAATTTTGTATATGTTTAAAATTTTTCATAATAAAAAGTATTAAAAACCTGACTATAGAGGGGCGCCTGGGTGGCTCAGTTGGCTAAGCATCTGACTTTGGTTCAGGTCATAATCTCATGGTTTGTGAGGTTGAGCCCTACATGGGGCTCTGTGCTGACAGCTTGGAGCCTGGAGCCTGCTTTGTATTCTGTGTCTCCCTCTCTCTCTGCCCCTCCCCCACTTGCGTGCACTCTCTCAAAACACACACACACACACACACACACACACACACACACACACACACACTAAGCAAGTTAAAAAAAAAAAGAAAAGAAAAGAAAAGAAAAGAAAAGGAAGTTTACCTAAAACTTGACTATAGAGATTCTGCTTCAGGTTAAGATGAAGTCAGCACACTCCTTCCTGTCTCCCACTGAATGCAACGAAAAGCCCTGGATGGAATAACTATCTGAGACTCTGAAAAGTAGTATGTTAGCAGGCAGAATGGAAAATGAAACATCGCAAGGAAGCACAGAAATGGTAATGACTTTCCCCAATTTTTTCTTCTGGTCTCTCCATACCAAAATTTAAAGTTTGCCTGACACCAGATGTGTCCCAGATGCAAGCAGGTCTCCAAGAAGAGCCATCTGTTTCTGATTTGATGAGTAGGAAAAGGGCTTCAATGAGTAAGAGAGAGTGGGAGAAATTCCCTGGATTTGTGTGTGTAAATGTGTATATGTCTTTCCTCATCTTCTCCCATCCCAGGAACAAAGCACACCTATAGCAGTGCAGAATAAGTAGCTGCTAGGAAGGCTAAAATCAGAAAAAAAGGGAAAAATTCTCTCTGACCAGAGGAACTGTGCTCTAAGAGCACTGAAGGAACCCTTTTGCTTAGTTTTCTACCCTCTGGTCACTCGATTCAGGAGGCTGACATAGTCAAATTATGTGACAGAGTAGGGAAAGGAAAATTTCAGGATTGAGTCAAAGGAAGAGGGGTTCTTGGGAGCGAAGAAATGCTGGGAATATCACAGAGAGCGAAAGTTCAATAAAGTGAAACTGTAAGGTGCACAGGCATGGGTCTCATCAGCAGCAGCAAAACAAAGGATTTGTGAACTAAACTATGCGGTAGACCACCACCAACATCCAAGACTGGCCACTGTGTGGTACACACAAGGGAAAAGTCTGGATAGTACTGCAAAATTATGAAAACAGAACTGACATTGGAACTACAACCCATAAAAGGTGGGTCGGAATTTGCAGCCTAAACCTAACTAGGCCAACTGCCTGCTAAGGCAAAAAAAAAAAAAAGCCCAACATTCTTCATAGGATTAAATTAGATCTGTAGTATCAAAACATGATAATTCTCTGCCTGCACACAGCTCTAAAAAACTACAAAAAGTTCTTCAGATGGGGGGAAACAATACTGCAGAAAAACCTGGAAATTCAGGAATAAAGGAAGAAGAAATTGGCTCTCATCATTTCTGAGAAGTCTGCTATAATCCTTTGTTCCCTGTTAGGTAACATGTCATTTTTCCTGAGTGCTTGTTACTTGGTGTGTGCTAGCCTGGTGATGGGTTCTTTGCTGTCCTGGGATGGCCACAATTTTCAGAAGAGACCCATGTCACTGTGCCTGGGTCTTGTGCATGGGACTTTCTCAATGGCCCTGTCTGTCCTCAGATATAGACTTCTGATTCTGGGCTTCTGACAGTTTTCTGCCCCTTTCTCAGGGGTTGAGGATTTATTTTTCTTTTCCCCTCCTCCAGCTTCAATGGCTGAGGTGACAGGGTTGGCTATCCCTCCCCAGTGGCTTGAGACTTTTGTTATGTAGGTCTGAAACGAGCTTTTTGCTTTTCTCACAGCTTTTTGCTTTTCTCACGGTGGTGGATGCCCCCCTACTGTGGGCTGAATCCTTGGGAAGCACTTTCCCTGATGTTATGGGTGAGCTTCTGGTGGAGATCTATTGAGAAGAGCCTGTGAACTTTCCTGTATCTATGGTTTCTAGAGACTCTATATGCTAGTGCTACCTCAAACTTGATCTTTAGCAATGTATAAAAAATTCTAGCTGAATTTAGGTAATTACCCTAGAGAAATTAAAACATGTTCACACACACAAAAGTGTAAATTAATGTTCTCAGCAGCTCTAATTCATAAATAAATGGGCACATAAAAAGGTATTCAACACATTAGCAAAATGCAAATTAAGACCATAACGACACCATTATACACCTATTTGGCTAAAAGAAAAATTACTGACAATATAAGTGCAGCAAGAATGCAAAATAAGTGAACTTTCATACATTGTTGGTGGGACTAAAAAATGGTACCTCCATTCTGGCAAACAGTTTGACATTTTCTCATAAAGCTTAACATCTATTTACCATATGACCCAATAATCCACTCCTGGGTATTTACTCTAGAGAAATGAAAACCTGGGCTCACATAAAACCTATGTGAATGTTTATATTTATTTTAGTTGCCAAAATCTAGAAACAACTCAAGTATCTCTCAGCAGTTGAAGAGATACACAAACTGTGGCATAACTATACAATAGAATATAACCACAATTAAAAAGGAATGAACTTTTTTTTTTAAATTTTTTTAATGTTTACTTATTTTTGAGTAGGGGAGGGCAGAGAGAGAGGGAGACGCAGACTGCAAAGCAGGCTCCAGGCTCTGAGCCAGTTTTAAGGAGTACCTAGGTGGCCTACTCAGTTAAGCATCTGGCTCTTGATTTTGGCTCAGGTCATTATCTCACAGTTCATGAGTTTGAGCCCCACATGGGGCTCTGTGCTGACAGTGCAGAGCTTGCTTGGGATTCTCTCTTTCCTTCTCTCTCCACCCCTTCCCCATTTGTGTGTGCATGTGCACACACTCTCTCTCTCTCAAAATAAATAAATAAAAATTTAAGAAATAAATTTGTTTTAAAAAGCCAAGTTATATACTGTATGACTTGTCTGACATTGTAAAAAAGGCAAAACCCTTGTTAACAGGAAACAGATCAATAGTTGCCAGAGTTGGGAGTGGGGGAAGAAGGTGGCAACAGAGGGGCCTAAGGCAGTTTCTAGGAGTGGAAGGAACTGCTCTATATTTTGATTATTGTGGTGAATTCATGACTATGTCTATTGAAGCTATTTCAAAAAATCTCAGTATAGTTGCCTTTATAAAATACTTGTGGGACACACTATTGAAAAGAAAATACTTAGCTTTAAATATATTTATTAGGAAAGAAAGAACAAATTAAGTGTCCATCTCAACAATTAAAAATAAAATAAAGGCAGAAGAAGAAAAAGCAAAAATATAAAGGACCTAGGAATAAGTCTAATAAAAGATGTTCAAAAAATGATAGAGAATCTTATAACACTTCATTGAAAGACCTCGTTAAAGGAGATCTTAAAATAAATAAATAAATAAATAAATAAATAAATAAATAAGACCTAAATAAATGTAACACCATGTTAATACACTGACAAACAAAACTCTGTAAAGATGAAGATTCTCCCCAAACTAAACTACGGTATCAATGCAATCCCAATGAAAATCCTAATGGGATTTTAGTGGGCCTGGACAAACCCTAAAATGAACAGAGAAGTACAAAGGACCAAGAAAAGCTAAGATATGCTTGGGGGAAGGTGGGGGGGGGGACACAAGCAGGAGATCCTGCTGTAACATTAATTAAAACTCATTACAAAATCTTAATACCTAAGACAATGTGATATTGCCACAGAGGAACAAATAGAACAACAGAAGAAAAACTTCAAGCCCTAAGACATATCCACATAAATACATACATCCTGTATGACAAAGGTGGGATACCAAATCTGTACGAAAAGGAAGACTTCCCAATAAATGAGGCTGGAACACTGAATATGCATGAGGAAAGAAATAAATGGATTCACAATACACAAATATCAGTTGTAAGTGGATTAAACACTTCAGTATAAAAGGAAACACATAAAGTCTCTAGCTGATGAAATAAGAGAACATCTTTATGACATCAGAGTAGGAAAAAATTTTTTAAACAATACCAAAAAAATTAAATATAAAAGACTATAAAAGTCTATCAAAAGCAATCATAAAAAAAAAAACCATACAAGGCATCAGAAAAGACACCATAAGAAACATTACAAAAGACATCAAAAAAACACTACAAAGTTAAGTCCAGAGAGGGACAAAACAGTTAACTATTCATATAATCAACAAAAGACTAACAGCCAAACTATACCACTAGTTCCTTAAAAAGGAAAAAAAAAAAAAAAAATTGAGGGGGCGCCTGGCTGGCTCAGTTGGAAGAGCATGACTTGACTAGGGGATGATGAGTTCAAGCCCCATGTTGGGTGTAGAGATTACTAAAATAAATAAATAAACTTCAAAAAAATTTGAAAGGAAAAATTAAAAAAAGAGAAATGTACAGATATGTAAGGGAATGTTCATAGCAACATTGTAGTAGTCAAAAACTATTAACCACCCAAATGTCTATTGACAGTTACGTGGATAAAAAATAATAGTTCATGTACATAAGAGAACTCTATATGGTAACAATACAAATGGACTACACTATATACAATAAGGATAAAACCTTACAAACATAATGCTGAAAAAAGAAGACACAACAGAAAACTCACAGTTGTATTCCATTTTTACAATATTCAAAAAGACACTATTAAACCATACTGCTTAACATAAAAATAAAGGAAAGCCAAGAAATTGATAATGATGAAAGTCACAATAGGGGTTACCTCTGAAAGAAGAAAACTGTAATAAGAACAAAAACATGGCAGTGGAAATGAAAGAGTCTGAGGGGCTGGCAATGTCCTAATTCCTAATCTGGATAATGAAGAAACAGGGAGGGATTCACTTCATAATTATTCATTAAAGCACAACTTTATTTTTTACACATTTTTACTTCAATATAAAACATATTTTTTTAATGTTTATTTATTTTTGACAGAGAGAGAGAGACAGGGCATGAGTGGGGGAGGGGCAGAGAGAGAGGGAGACACAGAATCTGAAGCAGGCTCCAGGCTCTGAGCAATCAGCACAAACTCGAACTCACAGACCACGATATCATGACCTGAGCCAAAGTCGGACACTCAACCGACTGAGCCACCTAGGCGCCCCATAAAACATATTGTTTTAAAAAGTGAGAGAAGGGTGCCTGGTTGGTTCAGTTGGAAGCGCATATGATCTTGATCTCAAGAGTCACATGTTGGGCACAGAGATTACTAAAAAATAAATAAACTTAAAAGAAAAAAAGAAGATAAAGAATCACAAA
The DNA here is from genome assembly GCF_027475565.1 of Acinonyx jubatus. Classification (NCBI taxonomy): domain Eukaryota; kingdom Metazoa; phylum Chordata; class Mammalia; order Carnivora; family Felidae; genus Acinonyx; species Acinonyx jubatus. The sequence goes on from NC_069393.1 coordinate 32,177,523, forward strand.
ATTAATTTTAGGAAAATTTACATCTCCCCAAAAATGCTTTACCAGTAACAATGGTAAGTCTCATGAATATAATGATGAGTGCAGAAGCAAATCATAAAGAATATATATAATTAGATTTCATCTATATAAGGTATTTAGTGATACACGTAACCATGATTATCCCCAAAACTGTGGGTGGTAATTTGTCTCCTAAAGAGAAGAGGGCTGTGATTAGGAAAAGGCACATGGGGGACTTCTGGGGTGATAGAAGTGTTCTCATTTGGCTTGGGTGATGGTTATCTACATAGTTCACTTCCTTAATTACTCTTTGAAGTGTACAGGGCGCCTGGGTGGTTCAGTCTGAGGTGTCCAACTTCGGCTCAGGTCATGATCTCACGATTCGCGAGTTCGAGCCCCGCATCAGGCTCTGTGCTCACAGCTCAGAGCCTGGAGCCTGTTTTGGATTCTGTGCATGTGTCTCTCTCTCTGCCCCTCTCCCCCTTGTGCTCTGTCTCTCTCTCTCTCAAAAATAAATACATATTTAAAAAAATTTAAAGGGTACATATATATTTCATGTAATTTTATACATGCTATATGTATTTGTAATATATGCAATATAAAATTGTTTTTTAATGACACTCAACCATTCAAAAAGCTATTAGGTTGAGTTAATTTAATTGTACAACAGCATAAACCTTAAATGGCCTATGTAAACCAAGTCCTCATTTGTAATTTGCTAATCAGCTAATTGTTTCATTGCTAAGTCTGTTTGCTTTGTCCATAAAGTTTTAACATGGGAATGTATGGTAAAAGTACTAGTTGGCTAAGTCTAACTCTACAAAAAGCTGACAGTGACAGGAAGAGTAAAATTTTTTTAAATAAAGAAAATACAAAACTTTGATCAACAATAGTGCATTATATGCACCACAGAATGAGAAGGTACTTTATGGGCTTCCCTATTAAATTAAAAGCTCTAAATCCTACTGTGATACAGAAATGATATGTGAAGACAGAGCAAAGGGATCAATATTTAATAAGCATGTCACTTTGCGTTTGCAGAAAACTCTTTATTTTGTAAGTGCTCCAATGAATACTCTCTCGTTTGTACTGTATTTAATTTTCAGATATGGAAAGTGGGGCACCAGGATTAAAATGGAATAATAATTTCATGTCAGAACTCCCCTGTGGGTCCACTCAGTCTCATTCAACAGCAAAGAACTGATCAGTACTATGGACCAATTAGTAAAAATAATACATACTTCTGCCAAAGAAGTCTCTTTCAACATAAATAACAATTTCAGTGGAATTTTTTTTAGTCTTCACGGAAACAGACATCTTTATCAATAATCTTTTATAACAATCTGTCTATATTTATGTTCTCTCTAGAAATGAACCTGCTAGGCTGACAGCAATATTAGATATTTCACTGCATATTGTCCTGCCTTTTTTTACCTTTACTTCAACTTCTATTTAAAGAGGTATTTCTTTTTTTTTTTTTTTAAGATTTTTCCCTTGCTTACTTGAAGATGTTTTCAACTTCAGGATTTAATGAAAGCAAAATTAGATCACAAAATAAAGCTTTACTGAACAGGTAGATAAGTTTGCACTGTGTTTTGTTTTCTTTTGTTTTTATAAGCTGAGGAACAGAGAGTTCTGTCAAGGTAATCTGCTAATTCATTAATTCTAGATATCAGAATTTATAAACTTGACCTCTTTCTGGCCATATTGAAGTCAGTCAGATTTGTGTTTGTTGTTTTTTTTTTTTTGATTATTTATCTGTTTTGAGAGAGACAGAGACAGCGGAAGTGACGGAGAGAAAGAGAGGGAGGTGGAGAATCCAAAGCAGGCTCCACACTGACAGTCTCAAACCCATGAAATTGCAAGATCATGACCTGAGCCAAAACCAAGAGTTGGACACTTAACGGACTGGGCCACCCAGGTGCCCCAATCAGATTTGTGTTTGATTCCTGACTTGGCAACTTTGTGCTCCCATAAAACAGGGTTAATAACACTGCAAATGACTATGAAGAGGATTAAATAAGAAAATGCTTGTACAAAGCTGAGCACAGTGTCCAACACACAGTAAATTACGAATAAATATGATAACAGGATGCTGCTGTGATAATTCAAATAAAAACTGTATTATGTAGGGGCACTTGGGTGGCTCAGTCAGTTAAGTGTCCGACTTCAGCTTGTGATCTCACGACCCATGGGTTCAAGTCCCGCATGGGGTTCTGTGCTGACAGCTCAAAGCCTAGAGACTGCTTCAGATTCTGTGTCTCCCCCTCTCTCTGCCCCTTCCCTTCTTGCGCTCTCTCTCTCTCTCTCTCAAAAATAAACATTAGAAAAATACTTTATAAAAAAACCGTACCATATTATGTAATATAAATTTCAATAAAACATCAATAAGTACATTACACCTAAATATCTTCCTTTTAATGCAAACAATTGGTAAGACTAGTCATAAACCTTGCTAGTCTAATCAAAGAAATGAACAGAATAAACAAGTACTGGAGAAACTGGAATCTTTGTACACTGTTGATGGGAATGTAAAATGGTACAGCTAGGTGCTATGGAAAACTATGGCAGTTCCTCAAAAGGTTAAACAGAGAATGATCACATGATCCAACAACGTCACTTTGGGGAATATGTCTAAAGGAACTGAAAGCAGAGACATATTTGTAGACCCATACTCATAGCAGCATTCTTCACAATAGCCAAAAAGTGGAAGCAACCCAAGTGTCCATCAACAGATGAAGAGATAAACAAAATATGGTTTATACACACAATGGAATATTATTCAGCCATAAAAAGGCAGGAAATTCTGAAACACAATACAACATGGACGAATGTTATTCAATATTACACTAAGTGAAATAAATCAGTCTCAACAAAATGAACACTGTATTATTCCACTTACACGAGGTACCGAGAGTAGTCAAAATCTTAGAGGCAGAAAGTAGAATCATGGTTACATGGGGCTGCAGGGGTGGTAATATAGAGTTATTATTTAATAGATGTATTAGGGCACCTGGGTGGCTTAGTCAGTTGAGCGTCTGACTTCAGCTCAGGTCATGGTCTTGCAGTTCGTGAGTTGGAGCCCTGAGTCAGGCTCTGTGCTAACAAACAGCTCAGAGCCTGGAGGATGCTTCAGACTCTGTCTCCCCCTCTCTCTCTCCCCCTCCCCTGCTCATGCTCTGTCTTTCTCTGTCCCTCAAAAATAAATAAATGTTAAAAAAATATATGTATTTAACATATGTTTGCAAATTCTGGAGATGGACGTTGGTGGTGGTTTCACAGGAATCTGAATGTACTTAGATTAATACCACTGAACTGTACACTTAAGAAATGGTTGAGATGGTCAATTTTATGTGTATTCTACCACAATAAAAACAATTTTTTAAAAAAGGAAGGAAATTCTGATGCATCCTACGACATGGATGAACATGAAAGACATTATATAAGTGAAATACGCCAGTCACAAAAAGACAAATACTATTAAGATTGCACTTATAAGTTCCTACAGTAGTGAAATTCATTGAACCGGAAAGTAGATTGGTGATGCCAGAGACTGGCAAGAGAAATAAAAGGAGAGTTACCATTTTATGGGTACAGTTTTCCATTTGAGAAGAAGAAAATATTTTGGAAATGAATGGTGGGGATGCATGCAGAACAACGGAGATATACTTAATGCCTCCCAACAGCACACCTAAAATGATTAAAATGGTACTTTTTTAAAAATATGGTAAAATATACATAAAGCTTACCATTTTCTCCACTTTTTAGTATACAATTCAGTTACATTAAGTATATCCACCATGTTGTGTAATAACAGCACAACCTTAATTTTCAAAGAGAACAGGGCAAGTAAATTGCAGCATTTCTCAAATTCTGGATTTATCTAGTTGCTTCCTTATAGCATGGTTTCAATGTTTCTCTAGTCCCTTTATCTCCCATAAATTCAAGTTACATCTAAAAACTTGACCAGAGTCAAATTAACTACTTATAGCAAGAGCTCTTCATAGATTATTTTGTATACTTCACGCGCTTCAGTATAAATTTCCTTCTCCAATGTCTAATCTGTCATTAATGCCAACAAGTGTAGTTTTCATCTCAGACATTATAGTTTCTATCTCTGGAAATTCCATTTGGGTCTTTTCCCTATCTTCCATGCTTCTATTTAACATAATCAATCTTTCTTTTAGTTTCTTAAGCATATGAAATACAATTATAAAAACTGTTTTAATACTCCTCTCTACTAATTCTATCACCTGTCACCAGTTTTGCTTTTGACTTTTTTTTTTCTTGTCATCATAGGTCATATTTTCCTGCTCCTTTACATGCCTAGTAATTTTTTTTTTTTTTAAGTAGGCTCCACACCCAGTGTGGAACCCAATGCAGGGCTTGTACTCACAACCCCGAGGTCAAGACCTGAGCTGAGATCAAGAGTCTGGTGTTTAACAGACTGAGTCACCCAGGCACCCCATGCCTAGCAATTTCTGATTGGATGCTAGACACTGTGAATTTTATCTTGTTGGGTGCTAGATATTTTTGAATTCCTTTAACTGTTCTTGAGCTTATAATTAAGTCTAAGTCTCTTAGAAACAGTTTGACCTTTTCAGGTCTTGCTTTTTTTTTTTTTTTTTAAAGCTTTTTAGGTTGGGCTGGAGCACCTAATTTTATCCCACTACTACAACAAAGCCCTTCTGAATACTCTATATGACCTAGTAAGACATTTTCCACTCTGGCTGACAGGAAAAAACACTATTTCTGCCTTTGCGAAAACTCTGAGTACTGTTCTCTATTCTTTTCAGGTGGTTCTTTTCCTAGCTTCAGTAGTTTCCTCACATGTGTGCACTGATCAGTTCTCCACTCAATACTTGAGGGGGAGCCTCTGCAGATGTCCAAAGTTTTCTCTCCTTTCAGCTTTCTCATCTCTAGTACTCTGTCGTGCAATCTCCAGCTGCCTTGGCCTCCCCAGGCTGTGTCAATTCAAGGAGACCCCTGTGCTCTGGTTGGGATTCTCCCTCCCTGCTCTACAGGGGGGAAACTCCAGGCAGCACACCAGAGCAGTCACAGAGCTCACCCTATCTGTTTCCCATCTCTCAAGGATCACCTTCCTTTGCTGCACCATGTCCAAAATCTAGGAAACCACTGCTTTGTATATTTGGTCTGCCTTTTTAGCTATTTCAGGCAGGAAGGTAAATATGGTACTTATTAATCCTTCTTCACCACAAATGGATATTAAGACTAATTTTTCCATCCCTTTTATTCGTATGTCTTTGTGAATCATTTTTATGCAACTCTCAAGACAGTCTATCATTTCACTGCTATTATTTTGATATGTCTCCAAAAATATAGACTTTCCTTCCACATAATCACGTCACACTTACACTTAACAAATTTCACCTAATTCCTTGGTATGTTCTAATACCCAGCCTCTATTCCAATGTCTCCAACTTTCTCAAAAAATTGTTTTCTTTTAAATAACTTTTAAACAACTCGTTGTTCAAAATTCTCTTTAATGCCAGCATTTAATGAACAATACTCTGTGAGGGGTACTATGCTAAAAGCCTAATATCTGTTACCTTATTTAATTTTCTATAACCCTTGCAATAAGTATTATTACTCCTATTTTACTGAGGACACCACAGCTCAATGCTTTTAGAAAATTTGCTTAAAGTCACAGCCAACAGATGGCAGAGGAAGATTTCTCTGATCTCAAAGCCATTGCTCTTAACCATTATGCTACACTGCCATCTCAGAAATTATTAGGATAGAAAGTCAGATGATACCAATGCTGAAGTTAAAAATCAAATTCTGAGGGGCACCCGGGGGCCTCAGTCATTTAAACGTCTGACTTCGGTTCAGGTCATGATCTCATGGTTCGTGAGTTCCAGCCCTGTCGGGCTCTGTGTTGACAGCTCAGAGCCTGGAGCCTGCTTCGGATTCTGTGTCTCCCTCTCTGTCTCTGCACTACCCCCACTTGTGTTCTCTCTCTCTCTCTCTCTCAAAAATGAATAAACTTTTAAAAAATATTTTAATCAAATTCTGAAACTACTTAATTTAAATGCTATCACATATCAAAGACATGAGAAAATGAACAATACCACTTTATTTGAAATGTATTATAAAATTCACTTGATAATTTTAAAAAATACAACTTTCAAATCTAAAAGCAAGTTTTATTTGAACAAGGAAGGAATATGATTGAAATGAAAATTAACTATCAGCTGAAATTAGGGAATGTAGGTTCAAGTGTATAATGTTCTACAACAGTTCTGTCAAACAGAACGTGGTGCGATGATAGAAATATTCTACATCTATTCAATACAGTAAGCACAAGCCACATGTGGCTACTGAGCACCTGAAATGTGTCTACTGAAGCGATAAACTGAATTTTTAATTTGAATCTTAATTAGCATAAATCTAAGTTGTAATTATCAATTCATCTGGCTGTCTCTACCACTAGACTATGAGCTCCTTAACGAATGGAAATGTTTTTCCTCTCTCTCTCTCCACTGCCTTGGTATATATTACAGATAAAACATGTTTATGGATGTGTGGTAAAAAGTGTGCATGGAATTTTCTAGAGGTCTCCAAGTAAGTTTTCTTAATGCATCAGACTGATATAGGTTATAGTGTGCAGACTTAATCTATTGAATTATATCTTATTTCTATTCTGATTTTTAGGCAGATGAAATATCTTACTCTTCACCAAACATGTTCTGAACTTGTATAGACTACAAGTACTCTGCTGCATATTCAGGATATTATGATGAGTAAGACTTGTTTCTGGCATCAAGAATCGCTCAGCCTAGGGATGCCCGGGTGGCTCAGTCCACTAAGCGTCTGACTCTATTTCGGCTCAGGTCATGATCTCATGGTTCACGAGTTCAAGCCCCGTGTCAGGCTCTTGTGCTGACAGTGCTGAGCCTGCTTGAGATTCTCTCTCTCCCTGTCTCTCTCCATCCCTCCCCTGCTCATGCGCTTGCTTGCGCACATGTGCACCCTCTCAAGAAAAAAAAATAGACACGAAGTAACCACCAACTCTGAACAAGCAAGGTATTAAGATAGGGACTTTAAGATTTAAATGACCAATACGAAATCACTTTGAAGAGAAATGTAAACATTATTTGTATACCTGACATGAATTATATGAATATATTTCTCCAAGATTACATTAAGTTTTCAATTTTCTCATGGTTAGTAAAAACCACCTTGAACTTATTGTTAGTTAGTTAGCCTAGGAAATGTTAAAACTGATTACTCTATCAGTTTGGGGAAAAAAAGATTAATCCATTTCTAGCTATTTATTTGCTCATAAATAGGGCTAAAACACCTCTCCTCTCAAAGTGGCAATATTTAATTTCCCATACCAGATAAAAATTATATTTAAAGCCAGTCACTTTTCACAGTTGTTCAATTCTACAGCTGCCTTTTTTTGTTTTTCAAGTAACATTCTAAACTATTACCTCTTCCACCTGCAGGTGTCCAATATAACATGTTCTCAAAGCATTACTTCATGTAACCATCACCCTGAACTCATCCTTAAAAATAAAAACTAATCCAGGGCTCTTGGGTGGCTCAGTCGGTTAAGTGTCCAACTTCAGCTCAGGTCATAATTTCATGGTTCTTGAGTTCAAGCCCCGTGTTGGGGTCTGTGCTGACAGCTCAGAGCCTGCAGCCTGCTTCAGATTCTGTCTCTGTCTCTCTGCCCCTTCCTCACTAGCGCTCTGTCTCTCTCAAATGTAAATAAAACATTAAATAAATAAATAAAAATAAAAGCTAATCCATTTTTATTATTTCTGCCTATTACCAAAAGTCACCATAAATTCTTATATCAACATCCAAGGTGTTCAACACCTAGGTCACCTTGTATAGCCAAGGAATGTAAGACCTACTTAATATTAAACTTTGCTGAGCTCAGAGTCTGCGTAAAATTCTCTCAATACATTCCCCTATCCTAACAGTTTTCATACTTGGACTAGGCCATCTTCAAATACTTGGGCAGTCCTCTAATAATTATGTAGTTTAAACAGTCTTTTAGTTTATTGCTATCTATGTAACACAGAACTTAAAAACCTGCTAAAATCAAGACAAACTGACACAAAACGATTAATTCTGTAACACCTATATATACATTTAAACCCTCTGGAGCTAAACATTTTGAAATTGGGGTAGTAAAATCTTTTTAGACGTTATTTCTTGTTCTCATTATTATTAACAATTACATTTAATAAGTACCTACTACATCCCAGACCCTTGGCATACACTAAATTACTCCTCATAAGACCCCCCCTTGAGACAAGTGTTATTATTTCTATTTTGAAAATGGAATAAACTCAAGTTCAAAGAGATTAAGTAACTTGCTCAACATCAAGAAGTGATGGAGTTGGATTTTAGAATATGAATCTGTCTAAACTAAAGCCCGTGACACCAACGTTTGCAATTAAAGCTCAAATGTCCATTGAATCGAACTGCTAACATTTCCTTTAAACAAAATCAAGACAGTGGAGTAAACAATATGTAACTTCAATTATATTTTCTGTTAAAATATAATGAACCATTAGAATAATCCATAAAGATACAAAACCAGACATTAATGTTAACTATAGTCTTAAAGTTAATGCCCAGTGACAGCATTTTGTGACAATTATAATTTCTTTTTCATACAATGCTCAAAATGAAATGGTTACTATACTAACACATTTTTTTAATATATTTTTTTAAAGTTTATTTATTTTTGACAGAGAGAGACACAGCATGAGCGGGGGAGGGGCAGAGAGCAGGAGATACAGAATCTGAAGCAGGCTCCAGGCTCTGAGCTGTCAGCAAGGATCCTGATGCGGGGCTTGAACTCACGGACCGCGAGATCATGACCTGAACTGAAGTCAGATGCTCAACCGACTGAGCCACCCAGGCACCCCTCTATACTAACAGATTTCTAAACGTGTAATAATTAAAAGAATCAAGCATTTAACCATACTAACTACATACATTTAAATATTCAAAACTTCATTTACTATTTATAAAACTACAATTTGTTAAGTACACCTACAGTAAAAAAAAAAAAAAATTACCAATAAATGATTTTAACAAACTGACAAACACACAATATACCTAAAGTTAGAAAAGCTGAATACTCCAGAGTACAAGGCTAAACATATAACAACAGCACAAGTATATGATAGTCAAGGAGTTTAAATTTCAAGTTCTATAAATGAATAAAATAATAGACATTAAAAAAAACCACTAACACTCAAACTGCAAAATACAATTAATTTATATTGGGTAAAGGAAAGCAAGTTCTCTTAATTAAAAAAAAAACAAATACATATATAATTATTTCAGTGAACATCTGTTGTTTTTGCCTGTCCAGGAATCGTTCTCCCCTCTCCAGAAAAATGACACCTCAATTTCCCTAAAGAAAAACTGTTGTCTATTTTTTTTTTTAGGTAAACTCTACACCCAATGTGAGGCTTGAACTCCCAACCCCAAGATCAAGAGGGGGATACTCTACCTCTGAGCCAGGCAGGCACCCTGACGTTGCCTGTTCCTAATTCATGTAGTTTAAAACGGTATCCCCCTACCCCACTCCATGGTGAGAACAAGATCCAATCTTGACCACACAAAGCATTCTATCACTCTGACCATAGAGACTACTGCCAGGATGGGCAATGACCCAAGTCAGGTTAATGAAATTCTCATACAGTAGTTTGCTGGAATCACAGACACAGGGAAGTTCTCTCTCTTTTGGAGTTTCTAAGGTTGTAGGATGTAAGGCTGGAGCTATTAGGACCATCTCTCCCAGGGAGTTTTACTTGAGACTCTACTTTTGCACACTGATTCACAAATATGCAAAGGGAACTAACTAGTGGTTACAGGGTGGCAGGGGAAAAGATAAATTAGGATTCCTACTTTCAATGTTATATTTTCATCATATTTCCATTTTTCCAAAACAGGCACATACACTTTTATAACAGGAAATATAAAACATTTAAAAATCCTGCCCTGTGTTTTCTTCTCAAATATGCTCACATAACAACATTTAATGTCTTAAAAGCATTAACAATTTTCTCATAATTTACAAAGTGTATAGAAAATCTATTTTAAAAGAACCAACTTTTTTAGTTGGCAAACACCCAAGCTATTTTTGTTTTGAGTGGGGAAAAAATAAAAAGTGCAAGTAAAACTTTTTTAAAAAATTTGGGGCGCCTGGGTGGCGCAGTCGGTTAAGCGTCCGACTTCAGCCAGGTCACGATCTCGCGGTCCGTGAGTTCGAGCCCCGCGTCGGGCTCTGGGCTGATGGCTCAGAGCCTGGAGCCTGTTTCCGATTCTGTGTCTCCCTCTCTCTCTGCCCCTCCCCCGTTCATGCTCTGTCTCTCTCTGTCCCAAAAATAAAAATAAACATTGAAAAAAAAATTAAAAAAAAAAAAACTGATTCTCTTTTTGAAAGGAATATATAAGGGTGCCTGAGTCAGTTGACCATCCCACTCTTTTTTTTTTTAATGTTTATTCATTTTTGAGAGAGAGAGACAGAGTACGAGCGGGGGAGGGGCAGAGAGAGAGGGAGACACAGAATTCGAAGCAGGCTCTGGGGCCTGAACCCATAAACTGGGAGATCATGACCTGAGCCAAAATCAGATGCTTAACCTACTGAGCCACCCAGGCACCCTGAGCACCACACTCTTGATTTTGGCTCAGGTCATGATCTTGTGGTTCAGCCCCCGTGTCTGGCCCTGTGCTGACAGTGTGGAGCCTGCTTGGGATTCTGTCTCTCCCTCTCTCTGCCTCTTCCCCACTTCTCTCTCTCTCTCTCTCTCTCTCAAAATAAATAAATAAACTTTAAAGCAAAAAGACGAATATAGATTAAAAGTGTCCAAATTAGGTTTAAAAACCTTATCAATTACTTTAGTCCTATAATTCTAAATAATATAAGACCTGAAGGGTCAGTTAAATCTTTCAGTTATAATTATTTCATGTAATAATGCATCATGGGAAAAGTTACATACCATTGTTCATTCTTAAATATAGGAAAGTCAGTCTCAAGATGCATCCGTGGGAATATAAAAAGTCTACTGAATATGGTCTATAAATTATAAAGGAAGGTAGCGATATGTGCTTTTGTTCTCTTGCTTTTATTAGCTTCTATCACTCTTTCCCTTTCTCCCCAAGCACAGAACCAACTCCTGAATCTTCACTTTTTGTTAGTATTACTGTGTTTCACAATTTTCAGTAAGGACACTTAGAGGGTGTCAATGACATAATTAGATGGCCAGACATAATTAGATGGCCAGAGTGATGATCTTAAGTAGAAGAGATAATCACCTATCAAGGGTGACTATAAAGAGTAGCTGGAGGCCAACACCATCTTCTCACGAACAAGTGAAAAGTTCTAAAAAGTTTTTTTTTTTTTAATTTTTTTTTTCAACGTTTATTTATTTTTGGGACAGAAAGAGACAGAGCATGAACGGGGGAGGGGCAGAGAGAGAGGGAGACACAGAATCGGAAACAGGCTCCAGGCTCTGAGCCATCAGCCCAGAGCCAGACGCGGGGCTCGAACTCACGGACCGCGAGATCGTGACCTGGCTGAAGTCGGACGCTTAACCGACTGCGCCACCCAGGCGCCCCCTAAAAAGTTTTTAAGACAAGATGATGTTCAACAAACTCATTACCTTGTCCAACACCAGAAAGACAGCGTGTTGGTCATCCAGGGTGATATCTGTGTCTCAAGATGCTGACGTTTTATTAGTCATATGGTTTAACTTTAAACTTTAATTCTACATCTATCAACCCCAAATTGGTTCACTTTGTCAGCATACTCCTTTCTTCTACTGCTAGATTACTTGCACACAGGACCTAAGGGGTACTTTAACATAAACAAAGGTATAGCCAAACCACCCCAAAATTTGGAGATAAAAACACTTATAAAATAACAAAGAAAGTGAGTCTTTCCAGGTACCACAAGGGGAATAGTTTATTCTAGTCCCTTGGCCATAAAATGGTAATTCTTCTTACATTACATTTACAAATACTTAACAACACTTTTTAGGCTAACAACACTTTTTCCCTTCTGAAAGGGAAGGAAAAGTAACCATAAGATAGCAGAGACAGCAACTTAAAGAACAGTTCGTTTTAAACTCTTCTCTCAACATTCACACAGAGTCAGTAACACTCGGCTCATTCTCAAAACATCGTACGGTGGGCCAGGACGGGATGGTAAAAAGGAAACTTAAGCGAGAATGAAAACGGAAAGCATCGTAAAAGATAAAAACTGAACAGTCCAAGAAGGCTGCACTATGTTTTGCTCCTTCGGGTCCCCACTGACTTTCTACTTCTTTTTCCGATTCAATAATTAATATTTCTACCCATAAGGCATCTAAGTGTAAACTCCATCACCCACGTCCATCCACATCAACAAATCCCAGCGAAACTAGTCAAGTCTACCTGTGTATCTCCAGGTTGCCCGAAAAGAGAGGGACATCGGCGCCCAAGTGAACCTCGCCGTTGGGAACTCTGCACTGAGAGCTCTCCGGGACAGCGAAAAGGGACGAGGTGAGATGAAGGAAAGCGGAGGACGGCAAGCAGACACGACTAAGGACTCCTCTCAAGCCCCTGAACTGAGCGCGCCAGGGAAGACAGCTATGCCGCCAGACCCGAGAAGTCGCCGGATCCCAAAGCCAACACACGGGCGGCCAGATCCTTTAAAGCTGTTTCGCCCTGCCTTCCCTTTCGCCTTCCCTAAATGGCTGTCCCTCACACCTTTAAGGGTCCAGGACTCACCTGTCCACACTGGAGCTGCCAATGCCTTTGGATCAAAGCCGCCCACCTCTGACAACCACAGAGACGAAAAACCAGCGGAGGAAAACCTCCTCCTCCACCGCCCACCCTCACGTGACCCTCCTAGCCGCTGGGCCTGTTGGGATCATGGCGAAACGCATGTGGGAGGGGCACGGAGAACTAGGGTTGGGGCGGGGCCAGGGAAGCAACCCGCCCCGGCCCGGCCTCGGGCCCCGCCCCCCTCAGTATAGAGGCGGGAAAGTGAAAGGGCTCCCAGCAATTCTCAGGCTTTTCCTCTGGTGCCGTCCTGTTCCGTCCCTCCCCAGCACACACACAAGGAGTGTACACACACAATTCAGTTAAAAAGAGTCCGTTTACGTGTTGACTAAGAAAAAAGAGTCAGTGAAAAGAAAACTGGACCACAGTGGCTTGGGAATTGTTCCTTTTGAACTGTATTTAGGTTTAGGCTTCTAGTAAAATTTCCCTATTTCCTGACCTTGAAGCTTCTTTGAATTTAGAAACCTCACCACTACTTCTACTCTGGGTTTTTCGACTGTTTTCTTTGCAAAGTAACACTGTTGGAGAGTTTAGCCCTAAGCCACTAATAACTTGTTTTTTTCATCAAAGATGTTGCTGTCAGAAGTGGGGATGGAAAAGGATCATCACTACTGCTAGGGAAATAGAATAAAAATATTTTGATTTTGATACCAGAGGACTTTCAAAATAAAAACTTTCCTCTTCAATAATTTCCTTAGCAGAGCTGTGGAAAAGGCTACAACCATGGAGGGGCCCCTGGGTGGCTCACCGTTAGGGAGTTTGAGCCCCACATTGGGCTCTCTGCTGTCAGCAAAAGCGCCAGCTTCAGATACTCTGTCCCCCTCTCTCACTACCCCTCCCCTGCTCTCTCTCTCTCTCTCTATCTCAAAAACAAATGTTTTTTGAAAATCTATTTTTAAGTTGGTGTAATTTAATCAATTTTAGATTAGATTTAATTTTTTTTTAATGTTTATTCATTTTTGAGAGAGACACAGAGTGTGAGCGGGGGAGGGGCAGAGAGACAGAGACACAGAATCTGAAAAAGGTTCCAGGCTCTGAGCTGTTAGCACAGAACCCATGAACTGCGAGAGCATGACCTGAGCTGAAGCCAGACGCTTAAAACTACGAGTCACCCAGGGGCCCCTGGATTAATCTTAATTTTAATTTTAATTTAATTCTTATATTTGTCTGTATAAAACTAAATAACATGTAAAAACATAAATCACTGTTTCTCAGACTTCTTGGTCTTTTTGGATCCCTTTACTCTCCTAAAAATTTTTGAGGACTCCAAGCAACTTTTGTTTATGTGTATTATACTTATCAATATTTAACATATTAGAAATTAAAACTGAAAAATTTTTAATTTTAGTCATTAAAAAACATTAAACCTTGGGGCACCTGGGTGGCTCAGTCAGTTGGGTGTCTGACTCCGGCTCAGGTCATAATCTCACAGTCCATGAGTTTGAACCCCGCATCGGGCTCTGTGCTGACAGCTCAGAGCCTGGAGCCTGCTTCAGACTCTGCGTCTCCCTCTCTCTCTGCCCGTCCCCTGCTCACCCTCTGCCTCTCTCAAAAATAAACATTAAAAAAATTTTCTTTAAATATTAAACCCTTTGTATGCTGACATAAATAACATTTTTATGAATCATAACTACATTTTCAAAAAAAAATAGAAGAGCCTGTAAATTGCTGTACATTTCTTTCTTTTTTTTTTTTTTTTAATGTTTATTTATTTTTGAGACAATGCGAGAGACAGAGTGCAAGAAGCGGAGGGGCAGACAGAGGGAGACAGAATCTGAAGCGGGCTCCAGGGTCGGAGCTGTCAGCCCGGAACCGACGCGGGGCTCACGACCTGAGCTGACGTCAGACGCCCAACCCACTGAGCCACTCAGGGTCCCCTCCTGTACATTTTTTTAACATCCAGGTTGTAGAAGAAGCTACTTCTTGTATCTTTTCTTCATTAATTTCTTTTGATACACATATGATGTAGCCTCTGGAAAACCCCAACTGTATCCTCCAAGAATGAGAGTGGTAAAGGCAAATTACGCCTTATATTACTGGCAAAAAGTCTTGACCTTATGGATCGCCAGAAAGGGTTTCAGGAACCCCGGGAGTCCTGGGACTACAGTTGGAGAACTGCAGTTTGATATCGTACAAATGTTAGCTACTATTTTATTTTTTGTCTAGTCATTTTGTCAACAAGTAGAACATTTAGTGGAAAGAGGAATGAGACAGAGAAAATTTACACATTACATCAGTCATAAATGGGAGTAGTCTTTATCTGTTTTCAGAAGCATAGAGTAAGTTAGAATTCAGGGTTATAACTGAGCACAACTACTTCTGCATTAGAAGTCAGTCCACCGAGGTGCCTTGGTGGCTCAGTCGGTTAAGCGTCCGACTTCTGCTCAGGTCATGATCTCACAGTTTGTGAGTTCAAGCCCTGTGTTGGGCTCTGTGCTGACAGCTCAGAGCCTGGAGCTTGCTTTGGATTCTTTGTCCCCCTCTTTCTCTGCTCCTCCATGCTCATGCTCTGTCTCTCTCAGTCTCTCAAAAATAAACAAACATTAAAAAAAAAGTTTTTAATAAAAGAAATCAATCCACCAATCCAGGACTGTCTTTCAGGTTGCTGTGCAAAGTAGTTCTTCTCACATGAATATAGAATATCCCTAAGGTACGTTTACATTCCTTACACAAACTAGGTATTAAGACTCCAATAAAATTTGAGGTCAGAATTATTTTCATAAGCATATGTTAAATGCCTACTGTATGCAAGTCTCATAATAGGTGTCGAGCTTATAAAGTTTAGAAGCACATTTCCTGCCCTTGGGAAGCTTATTTATATAATGAGACTTACATCCTGGTATAAATGTATTTTTTGCCACATTCAATAGTTCATAAATCAGTTTAATGATCAAATATCTCAGAATTACCTGGGGAAAATTAAAAAATACAGATTCCCGGATCGTGAGATATGCTGTTTAAATGGACCAAGGTGGTGCTCAGGAATGTAGGAATTTGGATTTTTAGAAAGTGACCCAGGTGATTCCCATGCAATGAGAAATACATGCAACAAACAAATGGATTTGGTCTTTGCCCCTAGTACTATCACACATAAATATGATTTATTTATTTCATCGTCAATATTTGAAAAGTACATCATTGTTGAAAGATCTGTATTATCAAGAGACAAAGTACATATTTAGTTTCATTCAGTTAAAATAGAAATTGATGTACTTATTTCAAACATTTTATACTTCATTTGCCTTTATCAAATAAAAATAATAACAGGAGATGTTACCACAGCAGTTTCCAACATACCACAACACCATAAAAAGCAAAACATCTTTTGCAACAAGCATCTGACTGTAGAAAATGTTATTTCATGGAGCGTTGATTCAATGTCTTTAAAATGAATTCAATGAAATGTCCCATGTTGCATTACACTTATCTTCAGGGTTCTACAGATTATGTGATAGTACGTATTTCAAAACCTATCCAGTCTTCCATCACAAATTTCTCTTGATGATACACTATATTTGAATAGCTATCTAGACATTTAGAATCCATAGTTACTGTGGCAGGGAGTGTTCTTTGCTAATAATTGTAGCCAGAGCTAATTAAACTCAAGTAAATAAGAAAAATCCAAAAAACAAGCTAAAGTTTCTTTTTTTCTTACCACAAAGAGGAAAAAAGGACATAGCTAAATCAGCCATATGTGTGATGATTTGTAAAAATCGATATATATTCCTCTTGATTTTATGATCAAAACTAACTTCAACCTTAAAGGTTCCCTGCCCAGATCTTGATTTCTAAATACCTGTCCCCATGGAAAGTAACCAGGGATTCTTAGAGGAACAGCTGATTTGAGGACTAGGGAAGGAAGGTACAAGATGACATGAGACATCTTAATGCCAGAATTAGGGAATGCTCAGAAAATAAAATGGGGGCATGTCCACAAGAGTCAGCTAAAAGGGCCTCTCATTGGCCAAATCTGGTATAACTCAAGTACCAGAATAAGAACAGTAATGAATTATGCTCCACTGAATAAAATAAAATCCATGAGTCTGTAGTAATGTAAGAGAGAGAAATGGGGAAAAGGGGAAAGATGTTCCTAAATAGAGAGAATGCCCATGATTAAACACAGAGAGAGTGATGGAGTTGCAACTATTGTAGAAGAGATCGGTTTGGGGAAACATCATCAATGGAGTCTAAATCCAGGGGGAAAGCTTGATGAAAAGGAGCATATTCTCCTCTTTTCAGAGTACCTTCCCACATATTGTATATATGCTGGAAGGGGAAAATAGTAACTATACAGTGGAGAACCAAGGCAACACTTTCATCAGTGATCATGTGCTTCCTGATGCGATACCCTGAGAAGGACATATCACTTGAATCTAATCATGGGGAAACATCAACCAAACCCCTACTGGGGAACATTTTATGAAATAACCATCATGAAAGATGAAAAAAAATGCTGAAGAACTAACTGCTCCATATTAAAAAGGAATAAAGACTTGACTACTGAAGTAGTCAATATATGATTGTAGTAGTTAATATACGATCCTCAACTGGAACTTGTACCAGTTGGGGGAAAATGCTAGAGAGTATCTATTGGAATGATTGACAAAGTTGGAACAGGGACCATAGATTACAGTAGCTCCCACATTTGGTAACTATACGATGATTATATAAAAGAGTATCCTTTTTCTTAGTAAATATATACTAATGTATGAAGAGCTAAAGGGGCATGATGTATGCAATCTATTGTCAAATGGTTTGGAAAAAATAAAGCAAAATATTTGGAAAGAGAATGATAAAGTAAATGTAGCAAAATGTTAAAAGTTGGTGAATTTGAATAAATGGTATTCAGGAGTCCTCTGTCCTATTCTTGCAATTTTTCTGTATGTTTAAATTGTTTTTAAAAGAAAAAAGTTAAGGGCTCTCCAATTTCTCTCTCTTAGGATTCATTCCAAAATGGACTAGAACATTCATCATGAATCTTTTCACTGTTTTTAGTTCTTTTATTTCCACTATCATTATTAGAGTCACATGGCAGTTATATTTTATAATTTTAGTTGATTATATACAGCCGATAAGAGGAAAAGTAATGGAGTTTAAAAGGCCAAACAATTTCCTAATCCCAGTTGCAGGGACTTTTTATATTTGCAACTGAGATTTTATTCTAGAGGTTTTAAGAAATGGACTAATTCAGCCAATTATTCAGTCGAATCAAGGTTCAACAAGCAAGACAAAGCAAAGGTAGTATACGTGTTTCAGTTCCTCAAATTATTAGTTTTCAACCTCCTGTAAGCATCATCTAAAGATTTCTCTACAATAATTGGTAAGTCAGAGTTTTTCCCTATTCTTAGGTTTTAGTTTGTCTCATAATTTTTAAAAATTATTGTTTAAATACAAAGGTATACATTCCCTTAAATTCAAACAATTGAGAATTAATAACTGCTATTAAGCTTTGATTCCTTCTAGAGTCTTTTCCATGCTTCTATCAATGTGTGTATCTGTATGTGTAGACAAATTTTTCTAAAATGGAAATCATTCTGTACAATTTGTTCCTTTTTTTCTTATGTAATAGGTAGTTTTTAATTTAATTTTTATTTTCTCAAAGCTGTGCATAGTTTTTTATATGTAGTTTAAAAACATTTTTTTAATGTTTATTTATTTTTGAGAGACAGAGAGAAGCACAAGAAGGTGAGGACAGAGAGAGAGAGGGAGACACAGAATCCGAATCAGGCTCCAGGCTCTGAGCTGTCAGCACAGAGCCCAATGCGGGGCTTGAACTCACAAACCGCGAGATCATGATCTGAGCCAAAATCAGATGTTTAACCGCCTGAGCCACCCAGGCCCCCCATATGTAGTTTAAGACAAATAATTCAACAAGTGAAAGTTTTTTCTAATCATATAACCCAACCACATGGTTTAAAATTCAAAAAGTACACTGTGAAAAATCTTCCTTCCACCTCTGTCCTTGAGACACCCAAATCTACTCAGGAGCAACAAATGACATTCGTTTTTATGCATCCTTTATGCATATACACATTTACACTTGCAAACTCATACATTTTGAAAATCTTTTCATATCATTATACAAAGGGTTTCCTCAGTTTATTACACAGCTGTGTGGTATTCCACTTATAGATATGTCCTTATTTAATCAGTCACCTGATTTATTTAATCAGACATTCAGAGTGTTTCCAATGTTTGCTCTTTCAAATCTGCTATGAATAACTGTGAATATACATCATTTTTGCCTATGGGTGAGTAATCTGTGGAATAAATTCCTAGAAATGGTGTTGTGGGTCAAAAGTTTCTAAGTTAGGTTCTCTGGGAAGCAAACTCTGGGACAGAAATTTAGAATTCAGGGGGCGCCCACGTGGCTCAGTCAAACTTTGGACTCTCGATTTCCGCTCAGGTCATGATCTCTGGATCGTGAGATTGAGCCTTGCATCTTGTTCTGAACCTACAGGGCAAAGCCTGCTTGGGATTCTCTCTTTTCCCCTCTCTCTCAAAGTAAATAAATAAACTTAAAAAAGAAAAAAGAGAGGCGCTTGGGTGGCTCAGTTGGTTTAAGCGTCCAACTTTGGCTCAGGTTTTTGGGTTCCAGCTCTGTGTTAGGCTCTCTGCTGTCAGCAGAGAGACGGTTTAGGATCCTTAGTCCTTCTCTCTCTGCCCCTCCCCCACTTGCACTCACTCTTTGTCTCTCTCACAATAAATAAATAAACTTTAAAAAAAAGAAAAAAGAAATTTAGAATCCAGGATGCTTATTAGGCTTCAACAGCTATGGAAGGGAGGAGAAAGTGAGACTAGGCAGAAGAAGTTAGGTGTTGCGGCACCCGATGCAGTCTCAGCCACCGCCCCCCCCCCCCTTTCTTAACTTTGTTTAGTTTCTTATGTGACTATTACTAATTCTTCTTTCAGCCCTTCAGCAGATGTACCACTGTAGTTTACATACACCAGATGTAGCCCTGGCAGTATGTGCTACCAACATCTCTTGCCTGAATTACTGGAATAATTGCCTCCTTAGGCAATCCAATTGTCTCCTTATTATCTCCCTGTTTCCACCCTTATCGGCAGAGTCTTTTCTAATATGGCAGCCAGAGCAATCATTTTAAAATAGAAACCATTTCATTCCTACATTGGATCCAGTTCCCTCTGAGAAGCACCACTTACTACAGCTATCTACGAGGCCCTACGTGACATATCCTTCACCCTGTCCCTCTCTGACCTCATTTCCTCCTGCTGCTCTGGCATCTACCCCTCTCACATTTCTCCACCCCGTCGGGCCATTCCCTCTGCCTGACAAGTTCTTCTGCCAGATAGCCACATGACCAATTTCCTAATTCCCCTCACGTCTTGGCTGAAATGTCACTTTATGGTGCGGTCTAGCCTCACCATCCTATCTTAAATTGTAATACACACTCTATTCTCTCTAACCTAGAGTAATTATAGTCTTTCTTACCCAGCTTTCCTTTTTCTTTTTTCATAGATTTTATTGCCTTCTAATATAAACTTTATTATATTTATCATCTTACTCCCTATGCCAGAATGAAAGCTTAATGAGAGTAGTAACTTGTTCAAGGTGGTCACTAAATAAATATTTATTATGAACAAATGTATTTTCTCTTAATATGTTCGGACCGATCAGAAAAGCTATCATTTCCAATTTTTGTGCCTCTTAGAACCCACCGCCCCACCCAATCTCTATCTTTTGTTTTCTCGTCTTCCTGTAAAGCTGTCATCTGTGAACCTGCTTCATTATCAATTTGGGTATCATCTTCACCTCACTCCTTTGGTAAATCTCCTAGAACCTAGACCCATTGTCCTTGTGGCTTTTCTCCCTCTTTTCAATGAGTGATTCCTTTTTCTCAGCTTACTGTTTCTTTTTGGTGGCAGCCTCCTAAGAAAGAAAGCAAAGTTTTTGAGCTTTTATAAATATGAAATTGTCTTTAGTCCAGCTATATGCTTAATTGATAATATGACTAGGTGTAAAACTCGAGATTAGAAATAATTTTCCAAGGTACCTGGCTGGCTCAGTCAGTGGAGTATAGGACTCTTGATCTCAGGGTTGTGAGTTCTAGGCCCACCTTGGGTGTAGAGATTATTTAAAAATGAAATCTTTAAATGGGGCACCTGGGTGGCTCAGTCAGCTAAGCATCTGACTCTTGCTTTCAGCTCAGGTCATGATCTCACAGTTTATGAGATCAAGCCCCACATCAGCATGGAGTCTACTTGGGATTCTCTCCCTCCTCTCTCTCTGTCCCTCAACTCCCCCTCTCAAAATAAACATTAAAAAAAGAAAGAAAATAAATAAAATATTTTTTTAAATAAAAGAATTTTCCTTGAGGCTTTTTAAGACATTTTCTTAAAAGACACTGTCTTCTAGCTTCCAGTGTTGGTCTCAAGAAGTGAGATGCAATTTTAATCCTTGACCTTTTAGGGTTTTTTCTTTTTTCCCCAGACTATGATGTACCCTGTGGGCCTTTTTAAAATTTAATTTGCCAGGGCGCCTGGGTGGCTCAGTCGGTTGAGCGTCCCACTTCAGCTCAGGTCATGATCTCATGGTTCGTGAGTTCGAGCCCTGTGTTGGGCTCTGTGCTGACAGCTCAGAGCAGAGCCTGGAGCCTGCTTTGGATTCTGTGTCTCCCTCTCTCTGCTCCTCCCCTGCTCATGCTCTCTCTCTCTCAAAAATAAATAAAGCTTAAAAAATTAAAAAATGAATAAAATATAATTTGCTGGCCATTCAATAGGTCCTTTATCAGATGACTTCTGTCCTTTGTTCCTAAGAAAAATTCTTGATTTATTCCCTTGATAATTTCCTCCTATTTGTTTTCTCTCTTCTCTCTAAAATTTCTTCAGATGTGGTAACTTTTTTCAGAAGTACTCAGCAGATCGGTGTTCTAATTGTTATTTATTAGACATAACTTGCACAATAGTACAGAAAAAGAATTTATAGAAACAACGTATTCCAGAATTTAATAACACATAAAATTCTCAACCAAAAGGCAAAGTTAGTAAGCTGCTACTTTCTAAGAGTAACTGAGCTAAAGGTGTCTTTAAGGTCAAACAGGAGTCATCTCCCCTTTTAAGGATCTTCAAATGTTCTAAAATTTAGAATAGTACCTGGCACATTGTGAGCAATTGGTAAATATTAATGGAATAAATAGATGTCCTTTGCAAGTATGTGCACTCAAATACATTCATTGGATAATAGAAAATAAACACTGAACACACATCCCAAGCAGCATTATCTCTGGAAAGTCCTAATTTTTATCCCTTAGAACATTTAAAATTATTAGGATCTAATATTTACATTTCTTGTTACATTTACTTTTATGTCAACCCAGAGTCACAGTTCACAATCACTCTAGAGAAAATGGAGCTATTTTACTACAATGCAAGAGTATCATTTTTGATATTTCAACATTTCAGTATCATTTTGATACTTGATACTGATTTTCAACAAAGTAATATGAAGTTTTTTTATTAAGTGCTGGATATCTTCCAAGGTATAGGACTTAAAAATAAGCCAAGAAAGTATAATGGCACTTCTTTTTTCCCAAATCAAACTTCCTTTCATTGTTCTTGATGGACATCATATGATTTTGTCCAAAGCCAAATGACTGACTACAACTAATTTTTCTTTTGGGAAATCAAAACAAAATACTCAAGGAATCCATGGCTTTCTCAGCATGGTATAGAATGGTATGTGAGACACAAGGTAGGTGAATTTGGTCCAGTATCGAATTGGGTTTGGGGAATGCCTAGGGCTTGCTCTTTCCATTTATTTTTGCTTTGCACCAGAAATAAAGTACACCAAAGTTTTATAGTATTGCTGCAAGTACGAGGAAAAATATTAATAAACCATGAACAATGTTTCTTTTACTTCTTTAGTCCTTTTACTTTCTGTTTCTACTTCTGCCAATATGCTTTACTTAACAGCACATAGAAACACGGGCCTTTAATATTTCACAATCACCATGAAGAGCTAAGAACAAGCGGGAAGTAGAATTTGAATTATGAATTGCTTTTATCATAAAATTCATAAATAGTTCTAGAAAGAAAGTTCTGCTGTACATAATTACATTATCCCCAAACTAGAGAATGGCACTTACATAGTGGATAGATGTACCTTCTAAGACCAAAAACCCAAGAGAAATTGTGATTGCTCATTAGGACCTTAAAACCATTCAATAGTTTACATGTAAATTTGCATTAATATTAATTTTTAAAGTATGTATTCTAATTGTAAGCCATCTATTGATCTATATAGTTTTTCAAGAAATTGTCTGTACTTGCTATAAACAGCTGTGAGTTTAATCTAATGGGCTAAACTCTTGTGTAAGTGTATCAGTTTGAATCTATGGAGAAGCAGACACAGAGATTAGATGTGCAAGGGATTTACTGGAGGGAGTGCTTATGGAAGAGAAAGGGAAGGCAGTAGGAGTAGACTGGGAGAGTGATGCAGGCCTAACATCTGTGACAGGGAAGAGGGAAGGAAGGATTGAGTGGGAGGAGCCTCAGATTGTAGAGCAGTTCTGGGGCACCCGGGTGGCTCAGTTGGTTAAGCCTCTGACTTCTGCTCAGGTCATGATCTTGTGGTTCATGAGTTCGAGCCCCACACTGGGCTCTGTGTTGACAGCTCAGCGCCTGGATCCTGCTTTGGATTCTGTGTCTCCTTCTCTGCCTGCCCCTCCCCTGCTCATGCTCTGTCTGTCTGTCTCTCTCTCTGTCTCTTTCTCTCTGTCAAAAATAAATAAACATTAAAAAAATTTTTTTTAATTAAAAAAAGAAAAAAAGACTACAGCACTTCTGACAAAATACTACCCAGGCCAATGGGAAGTCCCTGAGCTAAAGTAGCCAATAAAAGGAATCCCGCTTTGTGCAGAAATAGACTGGTCTCTATCCTGCTGTGCTCAGTCATCATGCTGTGGAAGAAGCTTAGGGAAGGTAAGGCCAGACATGAATGCATTAGAGCCCAAAATGTGTCCTCTGTCAATCAGCCATGCTCCCTGATGTAGAATCTATAGAAAGGAGATCTGAGAGGAGCACCCCCATGACTACCAGAGTTCACCTCTTGTTCTACACTGATCTATCTCTCCACATATATTCAGGAAGCAGATTTGCCATGGTTCTTGTAGGCTTTTTTTCCTAAGGGGAAGCTTAGAAGAGGAAGATTAATGGGCTGAGCTATGGTCTCCCCTGCCTGCAGTTAGTCTCGGGCTACAATTGGACTTATCATTTCCCTCCATTCCATGTTTATCTCACTCTCAGCTGTTACCTCCGCAAGTTATTAACATGAATCAAGTAAGTCTAGCACATTCAATTGAGTATATGTCCAATTTTAGGAACATACATTCTAATACGTTCATCAGAGGACAATGTGAAAAGTTCCTTCAAGAACTAGCCAACAACCCCCTAAATGTCTGTTTAAAATTTGGGATCATGCCCTCTTAATTTCTAAACAACTGTGGTATTGATATTTGTGAGCAACATGAAGTAGATAGTGAATCATGGAGAATATTTTGTTGACTAGACCCCAACAGACCATTGTGTTTTATTGGAAACAAGTTTTGACTGAATATTAGGTATTTATTCTTTATCTATAATACTAATATTATATAATGTTTTGTAGAAAATTAAGTTTTGCTTTACACAAGTAGGTTGTATTTGGGAGAAGGGAAATAACTAACATGCCTTTATAGAAGGAGTCACATTCTTTCATATTTTCATTGCTAACTCTCTTTAATAGGCCTGTGTATATAAATTATTGAATTCCCTCAGGCCACTTCCTTTAACTCTTTGTGTCTCAGTTCCCAAGCTAGAAACTATTCTGTTATTACTACACCATACAAATTAACTAGGAATAGTATTAGTTATTATAACTACATTTCAAAAAATCTCTGAGGACTAATTGTTAATGCCACTTAAGTGCCTGAAATTTTTTGGCTCAAAGCAATATAATAGTTTTTATTTTTAAACAACTTCATTAGCATTTCAACATGTTTTTGTGCAGTCTGCATAAATGGCAGAAATTACTTACAAGAATATGAAAGCTACTGCCTTTGTCTAGCAATATAAAATATTTTCTTTGTGCTTTTGTGCAAATAATTTAAAAATTAAAAGTAACTGGACTTTCTTACACATATCCTATGGTTATATTAGAACCATTAATATTTTGAACCATTGAACTCTACACAAGATAAATTGTACAGTATTTCAAAAGTAACCAAATGGCTGAAAAGGCAAAGTTCTTGATAGGAGAATTCTAGCTAATAATTGCAGAAGAAGTCATTGAATTTTAAAAATCACAGTTTTGCTATTCCTTGTGAAACACTGTACTTAGGTAATGATTATGAATAGATGCTAAAATCATTGAGAGAAAGGTTGAATGGATAACTTCATAATGGATCTATCTACTTGAAAACACTTGAACCCACTGGTCAAAATTAACATCATTAAAAGCGAGTAGTCTTGATATCTTGGTTGGGGTCCTGGAATAGAAAAAGGACATTAGGTAAGAAACAAAGGAAATCTGAATAAACTATGAACTTCAGTTAATAATGAGGTACCGGGGTGCCTGGGTGGCTCTGTTAGTTAAACATCTGACTTTAGCTCAGGTCATGATCTTGTGGTCTGTGAGTAAAAGCCCCACATCAGGCTCTGTGCTGACAGCTCAAAGCCTGGAGCCTGTTTCTGATTCCGTGTCTCCATCTCTCTGTCCCTCCCCCACTCATGCTCTGTCTCTCTCTCTCTCAAAAATAAATAAACGTTAAAAAAATAGTAATCAGGTGCCGATATTAGTTCATTAACTGCAACAAATATACCAGATTAATGCAAAATGTTGGTAATTGGAGAAATGGGGAGAATGGAGGTGGGGAAAATAAAGGAACACTAAATACTATCTGCTCAGTTTTTCTGTAAATCTAAAACTGTTTCAAAAAGTAAAATCTAATAAAATAATTAGACAACCAGATATTGCATTCCTCATGATGTAATAAAAGAGGAGGTACACAGAACCACCTACAAACTATTACGGCCAAAAGGATTGAACCTGGAATCTAATCAAGCATCTAGATCAAGTTACTAGCTTATAGGAAATGTGGTGAATAGATGACTATGTTAAATGATACCACAAGGATGCAATCGACCAAATACAGAATGTGGGATTTGTACAAATGACCCTGTTTCTTAAATAAATGACATTACAAATTAGGAGAGAAAGAACTGTAATAGACCAAAGTTGTAAAAGATGTGTCAGTGAAATAAAACGTGTTGATCTTGTTTGAATCCTGATTTGAAGAAACTAACTATGAAAACATATTTGGAAAATTTTGAACATGGATAAGAGATAAAATAATATTATTAATTTGTTAGGTGTGATAATGGCATTGTGATTATGGGTGTTTCATTTTGTTTTTAGTCTTTATCTGTTAGAGAGATACAGATATGAAATAGTTCAATGTGAAAAAATGGGAAATTTTCATATCTTTTCCATATGGAAAAAGATAAAATTAGATTCTTACCTTACAACACACACAAAAATAAACTAAAAACCAAAAGTTAAAACTTTCATCCTGCAAAAATTATTATAAGCTGCATGGAAAGACATGCCATTTCTATGTAGATATCCTAGAGGAAATAGCACATGTGCACTGAAGCATTTTGCGTAATAGCAAAAACTGGAAACAACTAATATCCACCAGCAGAAGAATACAACCTGTGTAATTTATTCATACTATAGAAATCTATACAGCACAAAATGCAACAACCTTGATTAATCTCTAAAATTAAATTTCAGGGGTGCCTGGGTGGCTCAGTCGGTTAAGTGTCTGACTTTGGCTCAGGTCATGATCTCCCAGTTCGAGAGTTCTAGCCTGGCATCAGGCTCTGTGAAGACAGCTCAGAGTCTGAAGTCTATTTCGGGTTCAGTGTCTCCCTGTCTCTCTGCCCCACCCCTGCTCTTGCTCTGTCTCTGTCTCTCTCACAAAAATAAACATTAAGAAAGAAAATTTTTAATAAAATAAAAAAATTAAAAATTAAAACAATTTAAATTTCAAAAGGTGATATAAATTATTATGCCAGTTATATAAGTTTAAAAATGCAAAAAATTCTATGTTGTTAATGGATGCATACAAGGTAGAAGTATAAAAACATACATACTCTAATGGAACCAACAGAAGTTCAGTTCTTGGTTAGTCAGGAACTGCACCAAGTTGAACTGTCGCACAAAGAAAACTTCTATTTGCAGCAGATAAGGCGATCACAGGGAATGGCTTCCAAAGCCATGACTCCTTGAGAGAGGGTGAATGGATACGTTTTGTTTAGGGTTGGAATGAATATTTACATAGGGAAGCCTTGTCATCCTTGTGTAGAGGCAGGCATAAGGTCACATGCACCTTAAGGAAATATGCCCATACATACATTGTATGTTATGTAAATGAGGCTGAGGCTCCTCCTCCGGCAGAGCTTTTAGGCTCATAATGAGGCAAAGGCAATTGCCAGTCATTCCAGGGGTCACTCCATGGTCTAGCTGCACAGACATGAGTCGGGGGTTTAGCTCAAATGGTCTGGCTGTTCTGGGCCAACTGAAGGTCCTGTCAAGGCATTCGCCATCACCTGAGGGGTGGTTTCAGGTTTCATTTGCCTGAGTTAAGAGGTAAGCTGGAAAGAAAAGCCTAAGGGGGGGCACCTGGGTGGCTCATTTGGTTAAGCGTCCAACTTCAGTTCAGGTCATGATCTCACAGTTCATGAGTTCAAGCCCCACGTCAGGCTCTGTGCTGATAGCCTGGAGCCTGCTTCAGATTCTGTGTCTCCCTTTCTCCCTGCCCCTCTCTCTCTCTCTCTCTCTCTCTCAAAAATAAATGAACATTAAAAAAAAAAAAGCTTAAGGAAAAATCTAAGACCAAGGTTGGTGAGTACAAGCAGGTGAGTGATGCAAAGGCAGGGCTTTACCTTATCCAGAGCTTCTTGTTTATTTAAAAAAAAAAAACAAACTAAAGCAAATAAAGTAAAATCTGCATGGTGAATATATAGGTCTCTTACACTATTTTTTATGTTTGATATATTTCATAATATAAAAAAATCAGAAGAAATGCCCGAAATAAAAATGAAAGAAAGAACACATATTCAAATATTTTGCCATAACATTTATTTTATTTTATTTTTAGCATTTATTTATTTTTGAGATAGGGAGAGACAGAGCATGAATGGGGGAGGGTCAGAGAGAGAGGGAGACACAGAATCTGAAACAGGCTCCAGGCTCCGAGCTGTCAGCACAGAGCCCGACGCGGGGCTCGAACCCACGGACCGCGAGATCATGACCTGAGCCGAGGTCGGACGCTTAACCGACTGAGCCACCCAGGCGCCCCGCCATAACATTTATTGACATACTTAGTAAGAGGACCATCCAGAATCATAAAGGGTCTAGAAGAATTCTTATGGAGTGGGGCTTTCTCCACCCCCATCTGTTCCAGGATAGCTTCTGAATTTAAATAACTTTGGACTCATGGGGATGGGTCCAGTATTAGTATCATCATATATCATTATGCATTTGTCTCAATTCAGTAGAAAATTACTAAATGCTCACCATATGCAAAATACTGTGCCAGTGTTCCAACCTCTTGAAGACTTCATTTATTTCTGAGCTAAATAATACTAACAAGTATTAACTAGAAGGTGGAATAAATGAGGGTGAATCACACTCAATAAACTTGGATGCACAAGAAATGATACAGTAGTTTTTTAAAGTAAAGTCATAGCCCAATTCTGAAAGCTGGTAAAAAATTTAGTCTTGTTGGCTGTTGGTGCCCCTCCCATATTACCTCAGTAGCCATCTTGATATTGCACCCTTTATTGACTGCCTTCTTTTCCTATCTTACTTTCCCATTCCCCTAGCCCCCAAATAAACGACTTCCATTTGAATCTTCTTAGATGTGCTTATAGGTGAACCTGAATGAAGGCAATTAAGCATTAGGGCATCCTAACCTCAATACAACCTCTTTGTTCCTAAATATAAAAATTGTTAAGTCATGAGGGACTCACTTACCATACTTTGTAGCATAGTAAACTTAACTTCATTTTGTACAGTTGTCTACTCTAAAATGAAACCAATTTAACATCCTTTACCAGTAATTAAATCGTACTGAAATTTTGATGACATATTTTCAAGAATGTACATTGTATAAATATATATAAGTACACATACCAGCAAGATGTTACGGTAATGAGTCACAGGTCAGAGGTAGTCATAGAACTATGATACACCTTATAAATACGTTATGCTTCACTGGGCTTGAACTTCCATCCAGATGGCTTGGGAAATCTATTTACTGGACAGACAGGATGCTAGTCAGATTATATCAGAAAGAAGTTTCATAAAAATAAAAGCAATAACAAACATTAGGTACTCTGGGTACCTAATTAAATCCTTCATTTCTAAGATTAAAGCATTTAGTCAGCAGGGCGCCCGGGTGGCTCAGTCGGTTAAGTGTCCGACTTCGGCTCAGGTCATGATCTCACAGCTCGTGAGTTCGAGCCCCGCGTCGGGCTCTGTGCTGACAACTCAGAGCCTGGAGCCTGTTTCAGATTCTGTGTCTCCCTCTCTCTCCGCCCCTCCCCTGTTCATGCTCTGTCTCTCTCTGTCTCAAAAATAAATAAACTTAAAAAAAAATAAAGCATTTAGTCAGCAATGTTAACTATATACAGGTAGGGACGCCCATTCTTGCATGTTCTAAGTCTCCATAAATGCATTAAATGTTTCTCTTCCAAGAGATTATTACAACCTGACCAAAGGCTGGAAAATCACCTCCTTTTGACTCCCTGTTTTCCACCTTCATGCAGTGAGAAGAGAATCCACTTTAGTTTCTCAGGGAGGAGTAGTGAACATGACTCTACAGCCTAGATAAGGCTTTCTTCTGAGTAGCAATTAAAGAACAGCCACATCCCTGGGAAGCCACTTTCCTGTCTCCTGAATCAATTTAGACATGGGGAATTGGAGCTCAAAATACTTGTTCTAGCTAAGTCATATTTTAAAAATAGTACTATGCCATGTTTTAATTTTTTTATTGTGCAAGTGATGTATGCACATGACTAAAAATTTTTAAGCAGTACTGCAAGATATAAAATAAAAATAAAAGATATTTCCATTTCTTGACTTACCAACTTTCAATAATATCTATTGATTGCTAATTATGAAAAATACAAAATATTTCACTCTTAAATTACTCCTCACTTTTCCTTCTCTACTCTTCCCATCAGTTTCTGTTGTTTTCTTCTAGTAATTACCTTCATAACTTTAAATGATATGCTCAGGTCTGTCTTTCTTAATCTATCAAATTTGGTTTGATAAAGTTTAAATTTCACCAGGCTAAAGTATGGTAGGATTGTGACAAGCTATAGAACAAGACACATGCATTATCTAATGTGTTTAAATACAGTCAATAAACATTTTGCAAATCAATCAACAGAATACACAACATTAATAAAAGAAAGGAAAAGAACTATATGATCCTCTCAATAGGTGCAGAAAAAGCATGTGACAAAGTATAACATCCATTCATGATAAAAACCCTCAACAAAGTTGAGATATAGAGAACATACCTCAACATAAAAAAAGTCATATGTGAAAAATCCACAGCTACCATCATACTTAATGGTGAAAAACTGAGAGCTTTTCTTCTATGGTCAGGAACAACATAGTACTGGAAGTCCTAGCCTCAGCAATCAGACAACAAAAAGAAATAAAAAGCATCCAAATCAGCAAGGACACCTGTCAGAATGGCTAAAATTAACAACACAGGAAACAACAGCTGTTGGCAAGGATGTGGAGAAAGGGGAACTGTCTTGCACTGTTGGTGGGAATGCAAACTGGTGCAGTCACTCTGGAAAACAGTATGGAGGTTTCTCAAAAAGTGAAAAATAGAACTGCCCTGTGATCCAGCAACTGCACTACTAGATACTTACCCAAAGGATACAAAAATACTGATTCAAAGGGATACATTCACCCCAATGTTTATGGCAGCATTATCAACAATAGCCAAATTATGAAAAGCGTGCAAATGTCCACTGACTGATGAACGGATAAAGAAGATGTGGTATATATACAATGGAATATTACTCAGCCATAAAAAAGAATGAAATCTTGCCATTTGCAACGATTTGGACGGAGCTAGAGAGTATTATGCTAAGCAAAATAAATCAAAGAAAGACAAACACCATATGATTTCACTCTTGTGTGGAGTTTAAGAAACAAAACAGATGAACACAGGGGGAGAAAAGAGACAAACCAGAAAACAGGCTCTTAACTATGGAGAACAAACTGGTGGTTACTGGAGGGGAGGTGGAAGGGGTGTGGGTGAAATAAATGATGGGTATTAAGAAGAGCACTTATTGTGATGAGTACTAGGTATTATATGTAAGTGATGAATCACTCAATTCTACACCTGAGAGTAATAATACACTGTATGTTAACTAACTGGAATTTTAAAAAAAACGTGAAGAAGAAAAAAAAGATAAAATAAAATACAGCCAATAATTCTTATTGAATTAAAAACCGTTAGCATTCTTTAATTAATGGAACATTTAGTATCAAACTAATCAAAAATTTAAAAATTAGGTTTATAACTTTCTACATTTTGAAAAAAAACAATTACCAGCCATGTTATGAACTCAGACTCTATGAAATATGAAACCTTACGTATATGAAAATGAATAGAAAAATATTTACCTAAATTTCTATTATCTTTTTTATATCTCTTTAACAATTCACTTGTATTAGGAGGAGCTAGAATTATTATAATCTAGCTAGATTGAGCCCCTCTCTATAAAAAGATAGTTTATATTATTGTATTTTCAAAATAAGAACATACAGTCATAACATCAACAACTTTAATTGCAAAGACTACACAGTCTAGTTTATCCCATATCAGGGTACATACGCTGAGCCCTTTGTCATATACTAACCATAAAAGTACCAATTGAGAGGGGTGCCTGGGTGGCTCAGTCGGTTAAACATCCGACTTCAGCTCAAGTCATAATCTCACGGTTTGTGAGTTTGAGCCCCACATAGGGTTCTGTGCTGACAGCACAGAGCCTGGAGGCTGCTTCAGATTCTGTGTTTTCTCCTCTCTCTGCCCCTCCCATGCTCATGCTCTGTCTCTCTCTGTTTCTCAATAATAAATAAATGTTAAAACAAATTTAAAAATAAAGTACCAATTTAGATCCTATGAGACAATGTCTAATTTAAGACCAAGCAATAGAAATAAAAGGTGAATGTACAACAAGGGTCCCCAATCATTTCATGTTCTTTTACCTAAAGAACAACAACAAAAAAATCTCTTTTAGGAGAGAGTTAGGGTAAGCAAGATTAACCCAAAAGAAAATGAAAACCCTGAACTTGCTAAATAAATAAAAATGTAAAATAATGTATTACCTGTTGCCAATTATTACACCTCTGCAGTAGGTCAAAAAATGTCTTCAGTAAGATTAGATGAAAATAGAAAAGAAAAAGTGGTTATGATTAATCCTCAGGCAATGTTTAGCATACTGGTTACATTAGAAACAATACTCTAGAAATAAAATACTTTTAACTGGTATGGAATACTTATAGTAACTTCAAATTCTTTTTTGCTCAGAATTGTATTTAGGAGGAGGGAGAATAATAGATACATCTATCTCAAATTTTACAAATACAGTTCTAGTACTATATCCTGAAATTTCAGCTCTCTTGTGGTTCCCTGTAAAGCATCAACATACCACCAACTGTTAATTTTCTAAAAATGAAGTTCGGTCTTTTATCTTGCAAAGATTTTATATATTAGTATTAACTGGAGCCTGAAGAACACACCCCAAAACTGTCAAGCATGTTGGTAGGTAGTATGCCAAGGTAAAGGCACTCTGAGCTGGCATTTAAAGAGCTAGTTTATTGTCTCAGCTAGTTTTAATCTCTCTGAGCTTTAGTTTCCTCAGCTGATAATGGGGATAATATTATTTGCTCTCCCTACTTCCTTGGGAAATTTTGAGGGTCAGGATGAGACAATGTATCTGAAAATGCATTGCAATCTTTAAGTTACTACACAAGTATTTATTACAACTTCAATAAATATTCATGGAGAACGTGATATAAGAATAATAAGTAATATGAAAACAGAAGAAAGGAAATGGATCTTGCCCTCAAGAAGAAAGAGACACCCTGCAAAAACAATAACAAAAAGCTAAGAGGAAGGAGAAGGGGAGGGGTGGGGGGGAGAAGGACAGGAGGAGATGAAGGAGGAAGAAACATTGACCAACATATTTTATCATTTTGCTCAGAGCCATGATACTTGATCATGTCCTTTGGTCCTCAATATGGGAGTCCATAAAGAGGACCTAACTTCTCAATGTTCTTCCCCCTACTTTCATAGTAATCAAAGTTAATATTTAAACAAAAGTTAAATATATGAATTACATGCAATCTTCACAAAACCCTTTGAGACAAATATTATTAATCTTTTACAGATGAGGGAATCAAAGCACAGCAAGTTTAAAGTTACTGGTCCCAAGTCCCACAGCCAATGAATGACCAACTGAGATCACTGACTCAAGGGCTAATGCTTTGAATTTCCATTTCCTGAAGCAATTGCTTTTAACATCTCTTGGCCTTCCAGAAAAATATTATCCATATTTCCTACCTTAAAATTAACAGTTGTGGGGCACCTGGGTGGCGCAGTCGGTTAAGCGTCCGACTTCAGCCAGGTCACGATCTCGCGGTCCGGGAGTTCGAGCCCCGCGTCAGGCTCTGGGCTGATGGCTCAGAGCCTGGAGCCTGTTTCCGATTCTGTGTCTCCCTCTCTCTCTGCCCCTCCCCTGTTCATGCTCTCTCTCTCTGTCCCAAAAATAAATAAACGTTGAAAAAAAAATTAAAAAAAAAATTAACAGTTGTATAATAGACAAAACTATCTTGAGAAGAAAATCAAAACTGGAGGCATTATATCCCCTGATTTCAAACTACACTACAAAGCCATAGTAATCAAAACAGTATGGTATTGACATATAGACATATACAGACACATAGATCAATGAAATAGAATAGAGAGCCCAGAAATAAACCAAGACATGCATGGTCAATAAATTTATGACAAAGGAACCAAGAATACACGTTGGGGAAAGGACAGTCTTTTTAATAAATGGTGTTGGAAAAACTGGACAGTCACATGCAAAAGAATGAAACTGAACCATACCCAGAAATTAATGCAAAATGATTAAATACTTAAATGTAAGACCTGAAACCATAAAACTCCTAGAAGAAAACATAGGAGGTAATCTCTTTGACATCAGTCTTGGCAATGATTTTTTGGATTTGATACAAAAGCAAAGGCAACAGAAGCAAAATAAACAAGTAGGATGAAGCACTAAAAGCCTTCTGTACAGCAAAGGAAACCATCAATAAAATGAAAAGACAACCTACTAAATGGGAGAAAATACTTGCAATTTGTATATCTAATAAGGAACTACAATCCAAAATATGTGAAGAACTCATAAAACTCAATAGCAAAAAAAAAAAAAATCCTCTTAAAGAATATGCAGAGGATCTGAACAGACATTTTTCCAAAGAAGACGTACAGATGGCCAGCAGATACATGAAAAGGTGCTCAACATCACTCATCATCAGAAAATGCAAATCAAAATGAGGTCTCACTTCACACCTATTAGAATGGCTATTATCAAAAGAAGAAATAACAAGTGCTGGTGATGTGGAGAAAAGGGAACCCTCATGCACTGTTGGTGAGACTGTAAATTGATGCAGCCAATTATGGAAAACGGTATGGAGGTTCTTCAAAAAATTAAAACTAGAACAACCATATGATCCAGCAATTTTACTTCTAGGCATTTATCTGAAGAAAACAAATATACTAACTCCAAAAGGTAGATGTACCTACACTTTCATCACAGCATTATTTTGAGTAGCCAAGATATGGAAACAACCTAAACGTCCACTGATGGATGAATGGATAAAGAAAATGTGACATATATACACACAGTGAAATATTAGTCATAAAAAAGGATGAAATCTTGCCTTTTGTGACTACATGGATAGACCTTGAGGGCATTATGCTAAGTGAAATAAATCAGACAGAGAAAGACAAATACCCATCTTAAAAAACCCCAAAACTCTAATAGATCGGAGATTGCCAGAGGAAGGGGGTAGTAGTAGGTTAAATGGGTAAAGGAAGTCAAAAGCTACAAACTTCTAGTTATAAAATAAATAAGCAGGGGCACGTAGGTGGCTCAGTTGACTCTGGATTTTGGCTCAGTTTATAATCTCACTGTCCCCATGAGATCAAGCCCCATGTTGGGCTCCATGCTGAGTTGGAGCCTGCTTAGGATTCTCTCTCTCTCTCTCTCTCTCTCTCTCTCTCTCTCTCTCTCTCTCTCTCCCCCTCTGACCCTCCCCTGCTCACGCTCTCTCTCTCTCAAAAAGTAAATAAAATAAAATAAAATAAAATAAAATAAATAAGATAATTAGGTAATGAGGATGTAATATACAGCATGACAACTATAGTTAATAATATTGTATTGCATATTTGAAAGTTGTTAAGAGAGTATATCTTCAAAGTTCTTACCACAAGAAAAAAAATTCTGTAACTACATGTGGTGATGGATGTTAGATTTATTGTGATGGTTTTGCAATGTATACAAAGATCAAGTCATTATCCATATACCTGAAACTAATATAATATGTCAGTCATACCTTAATTTTTAAAAAGACATTAATAGACAAATTGACGTATATCCATATAAGGAAAACTATTCAGCAATAAAAAAGAAACAACTATTACTGATACATACAACAAAATAGTTGAATCTCAGAATAATTATGCGGAGTGAAAAAAGTAGGCAAAAGAATATAGAGTTTGATCTATTTATACAAAGTTCTAGAAAATGCAAAATGGCAGAAAGTAAATTAGTGGTTTCCTGGGGATGTAAGTAGAGGGAGGGATTACAAAGAGGTACAAGAAAGTTTTGAAATGGATGGAAATGTTAATTGGACTGTGGTGATGAATACATATATCAAAACTGACATATTATATATATCAAATTCTATACATTAAATATGAGTAGTTTGGTATATTGATAAATCAGTAAAGCTGGGGGGGAGGTGATTAAAGAAAAATATTATTATTGTTTTAATTTCATGTAGAATGGTCTGTGATTCTTTTATTTTATTTAAAAAATTGTTTTAAATGTTTATTTATTTTTGAAAGAGAGAGAGAGAGAGAGAGAGAGGCAGAGCGTGAGTGTGGGAGGGACAGAGAGAGAGGGAGACACAGAATCTGAAGCAGACTCTGGGCTCTGAGCTGTCAGCACAGAGCCCAGTGCAGGGCTCAAACTCACGAGCTGTGAGATCATGACCTGAACCGAAGTCAGCCGCCCAACTGACTGAGCCACCCAGGTGCCCCTGTGATTCTTTTAAAGAGCAGCTTATATTTTCCATAATTCAAGGGAGTTCACTTAATTAGATCAGTTTTATAATTTCTCAATTTTGACTTTAAATGGTTTTTACAACACTGCCACCTTGATTTTTAAATCTGGACACTTAAAAAAAGCTGA
This sequence comes from Acinonyx jubatus, assembly GCF_027475565.1. Lineage (NCBI taxonomy): Eukaryota > Metazoa > Chordata > Mammalia > Carnivora > Felidae > Acinonyx > Acinonyx jubatus. Next base: position 32,213,922 of record NC_069393.1, read on the forward strand.
GGAGAGTGTCATGATTCTTTTCAGTAAGTGGCCTACTGGTCTCAAATGTCTTTGTTTTCAAGACTTCTGAGAGGAATAAACTACTCTCATTGTGCCCAGCATTTTATTAGGGTACAAGAAACCACAAATTACTCATAGACTATTTTAAAGGAAGAGAGTCTATTGTAAAGCTATGCTTAGACTAAAATTGGAACTGGATTTCAAACTGGAAAGTCATCAAGATCTGAGGCAACTCTAGGAATTAGCTACCCTTTCAGTCTTTCTAGCGGGTAGTGTCACTCGTTTCCAGCAACTCTTTCTCTGTCCCTGTTTATTCTATTGTCCTCCCTCTACTCATTGTTTTACTTTTCTAAAATGTTCAATTTGCTCCTCCAGATCCACTCTTCATCCTTCACCATAGGGCTCTCTTTCCTGGAAGCCAGACCTGTACAGACTATATTAACAAAATGAAGTCAGTGTATTTATTCTCCCAGCTCCCTCCCTGCAAGGTCACTTTAGGCACACTGTGCCTATCAACCAAAGATCCCTGCTCCTCTCAAGGTGACTCACTCCATACAACTTTCCCCTTCCAGCCTCTTCTTTCCCTTGTCCCTTCACGTCTAGGGGTGGTAATGGCTCCCTCACCACCCAGATTAGGTTCTTCTGCCACACACATTTCTAATTAGTTGCTGTGTGGGTAAACTCTCCCCAACTTATCACCATTTGCACATGTCATTTGTTTCTTGTTAGAACCTTGAATTACATATTTGTTTATCTGTTTTTTTTGTGTGTTTTATTTCACAGTTTCTGCTTTGGTTTGCCATGATCCACCCAGGCTCCAATTTCTACCCTTACCTACCATTCTCTGTATTTGTGAATTTCCATATCTAAGTGTGAAAATCTCAGGCAAGTGGCTTACTTTGTTTTTTTTTTTTTTTTCAAGCCTGGCTGTGTGGGAGGTCACAGGCTGGCTGAAGGACTGGCAGCTCGTAAGACAGTTGCCTGTCCCTGGGCCACACATCTGGGGAGGGGAAATATCAAAGGGAAAAAGAGCATAGTCCAGATTGCCCTGCCATCAGAAACCATGAGTGAGATGATTTCTCTTAGAAAGTACTTTCAGTCTGGGCAGGTACAGTATTTAACATGAACACATTTAAAGATGAATAAAATATTCTGGTTATTCTTAACCATGCTAATATTTGGTAATGTGCTAATATGTGTCCTCCTATGGAATTACCACATTAAGTTTGCCTGTCCTTATCATTTATGATGACCCAGAGGAATACAAGACTTGAGGTTGATTGAAATCGTGGGTCTTGGGGCACCTGGGTGGCTCAGTCAGTGGAGCATCAGACTTTGGCTCAGGGCATGATCTCACAGTTCATGAGTTTGAGCCCCATATCCAGCTCTTTGCTCTCAGCTCAGAGCTTGCTTAGGATCCTCTGTCTCCCTCTCTCTCTTTACCCCTCTACCCCCCCTAAATAAATAAATAAACATTAAAAAAAAGGAAATCATGGGTCTCAACAGGATAGCATGGGCAACTGAAGTATCAAAAATAATACAGGCTTTAAAGCCAAATAAGCTTGGATCAAAACCCAAAAGCTGTAACTTATTTCTTTTATTACTCTCAACTTCCATTTCCTCATCTGTAAAGTAAGGATAATTATATCTACCTAATAGAGTTGTTATGCAGATTAATGAGAACATATCCAAAGCATAAAACAGTAGATATTCAGTAAATAGTAGTTATGATCTCATATGCCTGTTTTAATTAAACATTTACAGCAAATGCTTTTGGCTTAATTTAGAATCATTTTTAAAAGGAATGGAGAAGAAAAAAAAAGCGGGTTATTACCCCTTTCTGTATCTTTCCCTGCTTAGCTGCAGGTAACTAAGATCTTCCGGCTGTTGTGAGTTCAGTCATACCAAATTCCAGAGTCAGTCCACACCACGGTAAAGTAGAAATATCATTTCCACCAGCATATGAGTCTGAAATCAACCTCACTCTGAAAAACATTTCCTATATACCCAATATATGCCTTTTCCTCAACTCCATTGTTTTCACCAGTTTGTAGAATTTTTATTTTGATTGCTGATTTTCATTTTTCCTCCCCTAGGAACAGAATCCTAACTTGAACCCTAGACTGGCTGTCTGTTCCCCGCCACCACCCCAAAAAATATCCCTAGTATAGCACTTGGCAGTTTCTTCTCCTTGGAGCTGACCCAACCTTTGTATCCTCAGCTGATTGCTAGGGACCTATTTCAAACTACAATCCTACTTGTATTCTTATTTGACCAGAGCCAGGTTTCATATCAGGTAACAGCGATTTGTAGGTAGTTGCTTGCTTCCTGGAGCACTGTGTTGAAAAGTATTCTAGGGCCTTTTCTGGGTGAAGTAAGAAAGAGAACCATAAATGACAAAGAAAGTCTGCCTTCAGGGCCAGATTGGGAAATGTGGAAGGAAAAGATCGTGGCAGGTATGTTACACATTTGCCAGGGTTGGCTCAGCGATTCCTGCTGCTTGATCCCCGTGCTAGATTAAAGTCCTTTTACATTAATGCCAGCCATTAAGCCTGAGTTTTTCCACATACTTTTGAGCCTTGTGATTTGGACTCAATGGGGGTGGCCATTCCAGAAATCGGGTGGCTGTGACTACTGGTCATTGTTCTTAAGGCAGGGTAGCCTACTGTACCTACTTCTCCCTTTTAGACCTAGGGTGGTGTAACGGCTTCTCACTGTTAGAAGCCCTGTGTTCCTTTGCTATCATTTGTGGTTCCCCTACACCCCACCTACCCCTTTATAAATTGTCTCTCCTCAACGTATCCTATTTTGAGTGTGCCATCTGTTTCCTGTTGGTACCCTGACTAATACAAGCACTTACTATGTACCAGGCACTGAGGATACAATGGTAAACAAAGAGATAAAAATTCCTATGTTCTGGAGATTACATTCTAGCCAGTTTCAAAATGTCTTACAGGCAAGCCTGCCCAAGTTATGGCCTTGTCTGTCTTTAGTCTTGTCTTGTCATTAGTCACAATTAAGGAAATGCACATCTATGCCTGCAAGTGTATTTTTGTGTAAACCCCTAAAATAAGGACCTCAGGAAATCCTGAGGGTAGGGACTCTCAGACTGCCTGAAATCTCTCATGTGTTGCCTTCGTTTATGCAACAAATATTTTATTAAGAGCCTAAGAGCTTCATATATGTTAGCTGTCTTACTGTGTTCTAGGTGTCATGCTATAAGCTGAGAGGTAGAGGGTGGATAGGAAAAAGGAGGGTACACAGATGAAAAGGACAGGTTGTGTGAGAAATAGACTCATAAAAAATCACTGCACAATATAAAAAGGCTGTAATAGAGGTTTGTGGGAAGTGCTACGAGAATATGGAGAAGAGAATGACTTAATTCATTTTGGGGATTGGGAAAGGCTTGTCTCAGGTGATGTTTGATCTGAGCTTGGATGTATGAGTAATACTTTCCCAGAAAGAGAAAAGGGAAGGATGTTTAGGAAGAGGAAAGGACTTATGAAAAGTTCTGAAGGTGTGTCAGAAAATAACAAATAATTTGCTTTGTAACGTAGAGTACCATGTTCGGGATGGCGGCAAGGAATGGGACCGGAAAAGGTAGGCAGGGTCCAGATTTTGAGGGGGGATTGTTTATGAAGATTTTGGAATTTATTCTGGTAAGTAACAGGAAACCCTTCAAAGAATTTTAAAGAGAGAAGTGAAAAACAATCAGATTTATGGTTTAGAAAAAAAATGGGGGGGGGGAGCAGTGGATATGGAAAAAGATAAAAAACAGGGAGAACAATAGACTTTTATTGTAACATTATAGGAGAGAAATGGGCCTACACTAAAACAATGACAATGAGAATGGACACATAGGGAGTAAGTTTCACTGATAATTTGGAGGTAGAATCAAAAGGCTCAAATGACTTATTACCTGCAGATGAAAACGGAAAGGGAAGAGATCAAGAGGATGCAAAATAAATGAAAGACTAGTCACTAATTTGGTAAAACAGAGAAAGGAGAATTGAAATCTGTCTTGTCCACAGAGAAACCATCAAGAAGCAAGCTGATCGTTGTAGAACTTAAAAATTTCAGTAACCGAAGGTACCAGGTATATTAGAAGTGGAGAGTGAGCTGAAAACAGGAAAGTTGATAGTGTAATATACAAAGAATGTTAGGCCCACAGATCCCTTCTTTCCCCTGGCAGAGTCAGTGAGTATCCCTTCTCTACTCTAGCAATCTCCTCTTTAACTGAACTAGAAAGCCTTGAGTGCAGCGATATTAGGCAAAGCAGAGAGCAGGGATGAGACATAAAACTTATAAAGAGGATTGAGTTTCCCAAATCCTGAGACTGCCCCTCACTCTTCTGGGTCCCAGTCAGATAGTCCTCAAGCAGAAGCCTGACTAACCTCTCCCTTTATAGGGGCAGCAAGTGTCACTCATACATGATGAGCTTGCAATTAGGTTCTTAAGTCGCTTGCTCTTTTTTTTTTTAAGTTTTATTTTTTTAAGTAATCTCTACACCCCACATGGGGCTCAAACCCCAGCCCTGAGGTCAAGAGTTGCATGCTCTTCCAACTGAGCCAGCCAGGCACCCCTTCAGTCCCTCACTCTGAAACATGAATGGGTAGACAAAAATCACCAGAAAACTGAAGAAACTCTGTCAAAAAGACAGATACAGAGCAAAGGAACTTGGGGGGAACAGAGGCCACAGGGAGCTGAAGAAAATATTTTTAAAAATTAGTATCCTCGGATAAAAGCAAAAAAAAAAAAAAATTAAAGAACAACAAATAAGTCTGGCAAATGAAACACGTGATAAAGTTAGTGATTTAAAGGGATTTCCTAGAAGGTAACACAAGTTGTAAGAGATGAACCAGAGAGGAAAGATAAGAAAATGAAAAGATCAAGCCAGGAGGCCCAGCATATAACTATGAGAGAATAAAGGAGAAGAGATGGAAGAAATTGTCAGAAAAAAAAAAGAAAAAGACAGGAAAAGAAAATCATCAAAACTACTTGTCAAGTGTAGTAGAATAATGACATTTCAGACTGCAAGGACTCAAAAATTTACCTCCTCTGGATTCTCTCTCAGGAGTCTACTAGCACATACCCAAATACAAAACTAAACCTAAAGAAGAAGGAGAAGGTGGAGAAGGGGGAGCAGGGGGAGAAGAGGGAGGAGGGGGAGGAGGAGGGGAAAAGAGATCCAGGGAACAGAGATCTAATTCAGAAGGATGGTGTAAAGAATTTCAAGGAAAAATGTTAAGGTAAATCTCAGGATGACAATTAGCAGGCCTAGAGACAACACCACATCCAAACAGGAGCAGTGCAGAGGGTTCTAGAAGAAATGCCTCCAGGAGAGAAAACCAAAACAGCACAGATACAGTGACTATACTGAAAAGATGAACATGGCACTTCACCTCTATGATTTTTCTCTCCAAAACGTACAACCCAGTCTAACCATGAGAAGAATACCAGACAAATCCTGATTGAGAGACATTCTACAAAAATACTCAACTAGCACTCCTCAAAACTGTCAAGGTCATCAGAAACATGGACATTCAAGAAATTGTCAGACTTAGGTTAAAGAGACATAACTGCAAAATAGAATGTGGGATCCTGGAACAGGAACAGGAGAGTAGGTAATAACGAAGGAAATCTGGAAAGTTATGAACTCTAGCTCATTGGTTCATTAATTGTAACAAGGTGCCCCACTAACATAAAATGTTACTGGTAGGAGAAACAGGTGTGGGCTATATAATAACTCTGTAATATCCTTACAATTTTTCTGTAAATCTAAAATTGCTGTAAGTTTGTTTGTTTTTAAGGAGCTAACTTCAGGGATGGGAGGCAATCATTAACTTCAGGAAAGCCAGAAAATCATACAAGAAAGGAAACACTCTCATAGTAAATCTCATGGCTCAGCAGTGATAAGATTTATATTATCCTGATAATGGAAACACTAATCACTGACTTAATAAAACATCATGATATAATTAAATTTAGAGTTTAGAGAGAAGTAAATATGTGGGTATAAAAGATTTCCAAGGGCCCTTGGGTGGCTCAGTTGGTTAAGCGTCCAACTCTTTTTTTTTTTTTAATATTTATTTATTTTTGAGAGAGAGAGAGAGAGAGAGAGACAGAGCACGAGAAGGGGAGGGGCAGAGAGAGAGGTAGACACAGAATCTGAAGCAGGCTCTAGGTTCTGAGCTGTCAGCACAGAGCCCGACGCGGGGCTCGAACTCACGGACCACGAGATCATGACGTGAGCCAAAGTTGGATGCTTAACCGACTGAGCTACCCAGGTGTCCCAAGCGTCCAACTCTTGATTTCAGCCCAGATCATGATCCCAGGGTCATGGAATCGAGACCTGTGTCCAGCTCCACACTGGGCGCTGAGGGTGGAGCCTGCTTGGAATTCTCTCTCTCTGTCTCTCTCTCTGTCTCTCCCTCCCTTCACCACTGTGTATCACTTTCTCCTTTAAACTTCCTCACCTATGTATGAAGGGATATTTTAATAATGTGATACAGGACGCACATATCATGTTCTAAAACTAAATGATCCTAGTTAATCTTTTATTTGTCTAATTCTGATATTAAATCAGGTAGATGACAAGAATATCCTGGTGTGTTCTCATGAATGGACTAATGGATATGATCTGTTGTGAATCGGCACCTACTTATTCCCACACAGTTTGAGGGTTTGAACCCCATAACTACTGATAATGATATTAAGGACAACTGACAAGTCAATTAAGGACAGTGCATCTGGGCAAGATAAATACCACAGTCTACTTGCAATTTCTTCTAAAGCTCACTATCATAAAAAGAACTATCATAGGTTCCTGACTGGGAGAGGCATCAAGTTTGCTGTTACCTTCTTGCACGTTTTATGGCCCAGGCCTTGCCACCAGGAGAATCATATATGGATCGGCGGCATTTGCAAAATTTCGAAGCGTGTTAGAAATGCAAAATCTCAAGCCCCATCCAGCCTTCCTGAATTTGAATTTACATTGTAACAAGGCCTCCAGGTGATTCAAATGAATCGTAACATTCGAGAAGCACTGATCCAGACTCTATCTTCCAAGTGTCCTTGCAGCCCATTTGTAGGTCAAGAAATCAATTCAGTGGATTCTGCCACTGTAACAAGGGCCCAAGGATACAAAAGCACCGGGCTCCAGGGGTCCCAAGCAGACCAGGTTAGGCCACTCATCACTGACAAAATCCAAAGGCAGAGGAACGAGTGGTAGTGAAACAAGAAAGGAATTTATTTCTTGAGCCTTCATGTAAACAGTGGTCCTAGTCAAAAAAGTTTGAAAGCTTCTGGATTAGGGCACTGTTTCTGTAAGTTTGTCTACACTGGAATCCCCCAAATTTTGTAAAAAATAGGTCTCCAAGGAAGAAGGAAGAGGAATTTATGTCTTAAACAAATACTCTGGAGGAATTCTGATCCTAATGCACAGTGAATTTGAGAACCACTAGTCAGGCAGTGATTCTCTGCGGTTAGTATGCATTAGAATCACTTGGAGGGATTGATAAACCACAGGGCGCTGGGCCCCACCCCAGAGTTTCTAATTCAGTAAATCTGGGGTGTGGCTCACAGATTCCACTTCTAACAAATTCCAAGGTGAGGTTGATGCTGCTGGTTTAGTGACCACTGGTCCGGGATCATGAAATTATAACTGTGAAGGGCTGAGAGTCAGGATATTTGCTTCAAGCTGAATTATTTTTCTAACTTATGGCTAAACCCATCAACTCAACAAACACTCCCATTAATTTCTGTAAACACCATCCCAGCGCCAATATATAGCAAAAGGGCCTTTCTTAATTGTTTCAAGGAGGACCTCTATGGAATACATACAGCTTTTTACTATTCTAAGAATCATGGTTCTATCCAGCCAAAGGATAGTAGAAACGCCTTTTGCCAGTTTCTACTTTCTCTGGATTTTACGTTGTCCAGCATTCAGATTTGCACTCAGGTAGAAATGTGATTAAAATTCAGAATTTGTGGATACAGGAGTGCTAATTTATAGGGGCACATGTACCCCAATGTTTATAGCAGCACTTTCAGCAATAGCCAAACTATGGAAAGAGCCTAAATGCCCATCAACTGATGAATGGATAAAGAAGATGTGGCTTATATACATAATGGAATACTACTTGGCAATGAGAAAGAATGAAATCGTGCCATTTGCAGCAACGTGGATGGAACTGGAAGGCATTATGCTGAGTGCAGTAAGTCAGTCAGAGAGAGACAGCGTATGTTTTCTCTCATATGTGGATCTTGAGAAACTTAACAGAGGACCATGGGGAAAGGGAAGGGGGAAAAATAGTTACAAACAGAGAGGGAGGGAGGCAAACCATAAGAGACTCTTAAATACAGAGAACAAACTGAGGATTGATGGGGGTTGGGAGAGAGGGGAAAATGGGTGATGGGCAGTGAAGAGGGCACTTGTCAAGATGAGCACTGGGTGTTGTATGTGAGTGATGAACCTCGGGAATCTATCCCAAAGACCAAGAGCACACTTTACACACTTGTATGTTAGCCAATTTGACAATAAATTATATTTAAAAAAATAAATAAAGTTCAGAATTTGTGAACTTTTCTATTCACAGTTTTAGTACTATTCAATGTCTGGTTCTTGGATAGGCAGCTTCCCTCTCACCTAAGTGTCATCAGAAATGCACATTTTCCCACGTGACCCAGACCTACAGAATCAGAATATCTGGGGTTAAGGCCAGTAATCTTTAGACTACCTTGAACAAGCTCTCCAGGTGGTTCTTATGCATCCTAAAGAGTGCGATGCACTGCACGCAATTGCTTGCAGCTGCTAGAAGCTGCTGTTAAACTGTAGTATCCGTGTATCACCACACTCAGCTTCACTTCTGCTCTTGGGGGGCCCAGCAGCAATATCAACCTTGGGGATGTGACCCTGGATTTTCTGACACAGACCAACACAGGGTAGGTAGCCTATAAATATTAGTCAAAACTTCCCTGTATTTATTAGAAATGTTCGTGTAAATGCACTTCAAGGGGTTCCCAGAGGAAGTTACACATCTGCATATTTATATTTCCTGAAGCTTATCACCAGAATTTTCTTCCCTCCTTTCCTGAGTCAATGATTTTTTTTTCCTTAACCTTCAAATACACGCACGGAAGTTAAGTATCATTGTTAAACTGAAGGTTATGTGTGTTGAATTTTAAAAACAGAAGAAGTTTTACCATTCAGAAACTAGGGACGCCTGGATGGCTCAGCTGGTTAAGTGTCCAACTTTGGCTCAGGTCACGATCTCACAGTTCGAGAGTTTGAACCCCATGTCCAGCTCTGTGCTGACAGCTCAGAGCCTGGAGCTTGCTGCGGATTCTGTGTCTCTCCTCCCCTGTTCACACTCTATATGTCTCTCTCAAAAATGAATAAACATTTAAAAAATAATAATCAAATAAAATTCGGACATTAAATAGACACCTAGATTGGATGTAAGTAGGCTGCTTGAAACATACGAAAATGTATATCGTGGGCCAAAACCTGTCCTGAGCAACTCACAATCAACTCCCAATGAAGTCAGCTCATTGTATTTGGTGCAATATAATAAAATAATTAGTATTTCCAGAAAAATCTTTATTAAAAAAATTTCTCTGAAAATTAATTACCTCCTTATCATATTACTAGCATAATTTCCCCCAAGAGAGGTTGAAGTTGCTACATCAGCTCATCATATCAACCACCTAATATCCCCATAAAGCTATCAATATGCAAGAAAATATGGACAGTGTGTGTGTGTGTGTGTGTGTGTGTGTGTGTGTGAGTATTCACTATATTTCAGTACAAAGCGAGAACAAATAGTTTTTTTTAAAAAACCTATAACCCTTTTAACTCTTATTTTTTTAGTTTATTTATTTATTTTTTTAATGTTTATTTATTTTTGAGAGAGAGAAAGAGAGAGACAGAGAATGAGCGGGGGAGGGGAAGAGAGAGAGAGGGAGACACAGAATCCGAAGCAGGCTCCAGGCTCTGAGCTGTCAACACAGAGCCGGACAGGGGGCTCAAACTCACGAATTGTGAGATTGTGACCTGAGCTGAAGTAGGACACTTAACCAACTGAGCCACCCAGGCGCCCCTTATTTATTTTACTTTATTAAAAATTTTTTTTTCAAAGAGGAGCCATTAGTTTTAGCAATATTCTTTCTTGTAGTTAGTTACCATGATATATATTGATGGGTTTTGCTTTCTGTTTCACATTTGCACCCACCTAGAGGGTGCGGCAAACGTGGTGCAGTGCTCACTCAGCAGCTACAAATTGCTTCCTATTTACAACTACCTGCCAGTGTACTATATCACCATTAGAGATTTATCTATTACTAGTGACAGATTATGTTGCAAAAGGCCCAGCATAGTTGCAAAGATACAGAAATCTTAAAAAGTCCCAGATGGCTGTTCGTATATAATCTCTAGTGGTAAATTAGGATGGTGGGTTGGTGATAGTTAAAAGCATAGGTTTTGGATTCAGACAGGTTTAGGTTTCAAATCATAGTGTAAGTATTTATAATCAACTTAATCAACTTACATAACTTCTCAGGGCCTCATTGTTCTCATCTGGAAAATGGGAATAATAGTAAATAAAGTTGGTGTAAGGAGTAAATGAAATAATGCACGTAAAGCACTAATACTGCCTGGCATAAGATAAATGCTCAGTAATTGTTAGCTATTATTACTATTAGTAAAATGTTATTTCTTAGGACACGATCATTTATTCATGGACAGTACTGAATGGTTATATATCTCAAAAATGTAAATCTGTCTGCCCCTAGATGTAGAATTACTTTATTCCCTTCATGTCAATTCTCCTTTTTCTCTTTTTATTTCTCTTCTTGTGAGCAAACTCATGCTTCATAATAATTATAAATTATTTGATACTGTAACCAGTATCAAATTCCTGGTTACAGGGAACTTTATGCTATGGATAAATCTTGCTATTTTGGAAATCATTAGCTTCGAATTTATTCTTGGTGGGAAGATTGTTCCCTTTATACCTTGCTGTTGTTTTCCTCCTGATGGTGCTTTTAATTTCAAATTTTTTCTTTTGTCTTTTGGAGTTAGGTGGGCACACTACTGCATCAGAAATGATTATGGTGCTTCTGTGGGTGAGGTGAGCCTGCATTTGTTCTCAGCTTTAAATATGTGTCAGTAACTATTTCAGTAATATGATAATGTCCAACTTCCCAAGAGGGATCTAGCAGTCCTAGTCTCAGAGTTGGCCACTGAAGTGGGTTTTTGACCAGCTGTTATACTGCAACTTAGAGCTTAAAAATTGGGAAAATGGCATGAACAGTCCAGAGCAAAGTGTCTGCTTATCTTTAAATATGTAGGGTTCTGCTCACCTCGGTGGCTTAGTCGGTTAAGCATCCGACTTCGGCTCAGGTCATGATCCCATGGTTAGTCAGAGCCCCTCATTGGGCTCACTGCTGTCAGAGCGGAGCTTGCACATTGGATCCTCTGTCCCCCTCTCTCTCTGCCCCTCCCCCCCAATAAACATTTAAAACAAACAAACAAGTAAGCAGGGTTCTACCTTCATCTACAAAGTAACCTGACTTGGGAATTGGATAGGAGTCAAAGATCGTGATGTGTGGCTGGACTCTGGGTAGGATTTGGTATATCAGAAGTAATAGAACCTCACTAAATATTCTAAAGACATCTGAACAGTCTTAAATTAGAATAATTTCTAATTAAAGCTGATTGTATCTGAATCTTTTCTTATGTAGAGCCTAATGAATTATAGGCAATTACATCTTTTCATTCGATATATGAAAGGTTAAAAATTACATCGTGGCAAATGGATTGTTATTATATGACTCACTGAAAGCACAGAAGGTCAGGACTGTTGATGTTTGTCTAACACAATAATTCGAGCTTCAATACATTTTTTTACAAGGTAAATCAAGCAGGGGAAGGATTGGTGTGTATTTTTTGCAATTATTTTTTTTAACCAAACTTTGAGAATTTCAAGACGATTAATTTACATATGCCACCTTATTAATATTATAATACTAGAATGAAATTATATTTCATTCTATATAAAATTATATACAGAATTACATTTCTGTATCCTTAGTGCCTCACACAATACTTATTCCTAATAAATATTTGTTTAATGAATTAGTGATTGAATGAATGCATAAATGAGAAAGAGAAAAGGAGAGAGAGAAATAGAAATGGGTAAATGAATGGATGTGGCTCATTTATTCTTATTTTAGTTAGTTTGTTTGTTTTTGTTTATTTTTTGAGGGAGAGAGAGTGAGTGAGGGAGGGGCAGAGGGAGAAAGAGAGAGAATTCCAAGTAGTCTCCATGTTCAGCATGGAAGCAACGTGGAGCTCATTTCCATGATCTTGGGATCATGACCTGAGCTGAAATTAAGAGTCGGACGCCCAAAAAAATGAGCCACCCAGTCACCCTATCCTTCTTTTAAAGGTGGGTAAATGGTAAGAGTTAAAGTGATTCATTGATGACAGTCAGACTAGTGATAAAATGAACATACTCAAGTGTTACAGACTAAAAATATCCATAGGTAATTCTCAACCCTATCTGCATATTAAAATCACCTACAGTACTTTTTATAGGATTATCAATGCCCTATCCCCACCCTCTACCACCCCCCTCACCCCCATACCAGTATTTTTTAAAAGGTGATTCTAATGTGTGGTCAAAGTTGAGAATCACTGTGTTAGGGAGTTATAATTGTTATGTTCTTCAAGGTTAAAAAAAAAAAAAAGAAGCATGAAGATACATTTGCCAAAACTTGCTTTTGTTCTCCTTCCAAAGCTTTCTAAATTCAGGTTAGGTGTTTGCTATACCAAGAATAATGTCTGAGTCTGTTAGGTCTGCTATAACAAAATATCATAGAATGGGTAACTTAAACAACAAAAATTTTTTTCTCACAGTTCTGGAGATCAACACATTGGCAGATTTAGCATCTGGTAAAGGCCACTGGTTCATCGATTGCTCTCTATCTTTTCGCTGTGTCCTCACATGGCAGAAGGAGCAAGGGAGATCTCTGGGGTCTCTTTTATAAGGACACCGATCCCATTCATGGAGTCTCCACCTTTATGACTTAACCACCCTCCAAAGGCCCCATCTTGAAGTACCATCACATTGGGGATTAGGTTTCAACATATGAATTTGGGGGAGATGGGGACACAGACATGCAGCCTATAGGAGATAAACACTAACAAGACACAAAACAGAACAAGAATACCTTGCTCTGATTCATATACTTGAACCCATTGACCTGTAAAAAGAAGTTTGCTCATTGCTACCAATCAACTGCAATAAGACTTTTTGCTTGAAATTGAATACGTACCATGAGATTGGTTTGCCCAGTATCACTGTAAGGGCAGGTTAGGTAACACAGAAGTTAAAGCTCAAGGATGCTACAGAACACCTTGGGGTGCATCTAGATAATGTAATTTTCCATCAATATCGAAAGCCAATACTCTTCTCATTTGCTTTTAAATCTCATGACTCAGCTTAATTTCTTTCAAGAGTAAGGATCTTAGCACAGACAAGTTAAAAACAAATTATATGAAAGCCAAATTGCGTTTTCTTTTATCTCAACTACTGCAATAAAATTTCTAGCCAGAGGCCAATTTCAGACTCATTTTTCAGAGTTGTTACTGATGTCCAAAATGTAAGATCCTTGAGGGCAGGAGTATTTTATTTGTTTTGTTTGTTTGTTTGTTTGTTTGTTTATTGCTCATTCCAGTAAGATATAGACCACAAAGTTTATGGTAGATACTTGATGAATATTTATTGAATGAATAAGTATTGTGGTTTAGGTATTGAATGGTGGTTTCCAATTCCCAAACATTGAAAAACTGTGGTAACTCTTTTTTTTAAAGTAATCTCTACACCCAACATGGGGCTCAAACTCACAACCCTGAGATCGAGTCACATGCTCTCCCAACTAAGCCAGCTCGGTGTCCCTGTGGTAACTCTTTAAGAACTTCATTATCATTATTTTAAGTATCTAGAATGAGTATTAGAATGAATGGTATTTTAGTCTCTTCAACATCATTTCCTCCTCCTTTTTTCAGGTAATAAAACTCCTCTTTCCTATTGGGAACCAACTCAATGAAGACTCCCTCTTCTTCCTGGGGTATAGCAGGGGGTATAGGGGAGATAATGTGGCCAGAACCCGTCCTATCAGAAACTTGTATCTCCTATTCACTGCCACTCACTCCCCTCCACATTTTGATTCCCAATCCAAGTCAAGCCAATCAGTCTGCCCTATGATTTTTTAGCTGGAGCTCATAGGGGAAGATTGTCTCTATCTGCTGGAGTTAACTGTGGATACCAGAGATGCTCATCTTTCCCACTTTGGGACTAGAATCTGTACGTGCAGATAAACCTGTACATAGTAGTATGCCAGTTAGAGGCAAACAGAATTGAAAGATGGAGAAAGTAAGAGAGAAAACCTGTTTTCATATATATTCATATATATTATTTCATACATATATTCATATATATTTCATATATATTATTCATATATATTATATATTTTCATATATATTATTTTTTCATATATGTTCATATATTATTTTTTAATAGAAATATCCTTTTCTGATAATTAAAGTAGTAAAATACACATTGTAAAAAATTCAGAAAATACAAATAGTCTGAAGAAAACTAAAATTATATTTAATTCAACACAAGCTATATTTTTGATACATGTATTTCCATGCATATATACAAGTACTATATTTTTATTATTTTAAACAAAAGTGACATCATGTTTTATAAGCTCTTTTTACCAACTTATGTGTTACAAATATCTCTGCATGTCAATAAAGACAGATGTATTCATTGTTTTAATGACTGTATAATATTCCATTGTATAAATAAGTTATAGTTAACTTAGCCATTATTGCAGATTGGACTTAAAAATTTGATTGTCTTCTGAAAAAGCACTAAATCTTACATTTACTAATTTCTTATCACTTTTCCTTCAGAATCCCTATTATTTTTTTTAGTGTTTATTTATTTTTGAGAGAGAGAGAGAGAATGAATGATCAGGGGCGGGGCAGAGAGAGAGTGGACAGAAAATCCAAAGCAGGCTCTGTGCTGACAGCAGCGAGCCTGATGTGGGGCCAAACTCACGAACTGTGAGACTATGACCTGAGCCAAAGCTGGATGGTCAACCTACTGAGCCACACAGGTGCCCCAAGAATTCCCTTACTCTAACTGTTCCCAGCATAATTCAGACAATTGCAAATTATTGGTTGACATGGGGGAGGAGGAAGCAGACTTTCTTTGAGCTCTGGAAACCATAAAAAGTAGTACTTTTGTAACCATGAAATCTTATCAAATTTTAAGCTTCTTGGTTTCATAGGGATGTAGAATCTCTTGGTTGATTTCCAGATTCATTCATAAATATTGTTTATATAAATGCCTGTGGCATAATATTTTGGTACTGACTGTACCAGCCTCTGGTGACTACCAAATCTCTAATTATAAGGGTGTGGTTATTCAATGGCCTGAGTAAAACCAGTTCCACAGCAGACACCCTTCATGTTTTGTTAAGATAACAAAGCAAGGCTCAGCGACCGGAAATCAAATAATTACAGAGATCTAGAAAATGTATAAATATTCAGTGTAAAGAAATATGACTAATCAAAGGTAGAAGACATGTGTTTTAATAGCAAGAGTTTATAAAAGCAAGATGAGAAAGTTAAATCCTATCTGAAGGACTTTATAAATGACAAGAGGTAAAATATAAATTAATAACTCTTGGACACTCTTAAAATGTTTTTAAGTTTATTTATTTATTTTTGAGAGAGAGAGCAGAGGAGGGGCAGAGAGAGAGGGAGAGAGAGAGGATCTGAAGCAGGATCCACACTATCAGCATGGAGTCTGATGCAGGGCTCGAACTCACAAACCATGAGGTCATGACCTGTGCTGAAATCATAGGGCCTGATGCTTAATCAGCTGAGCTACCCAGGCACCTCAATTCTTGGATACTCTTGGTATTCTTTCCAACATGGCCAACTTCTTTTGAAATGGGAACCAATTATAACAGAAACCAAGATTATAATAAAATATCTTTGATAGAATCATTTTGAAAAAGAAATGTAGGGCACATGAATCTGTTTTTTGTGAGTTCCCACTCATGCCTTCTGCTTCTCATTTACAAAGAATGGCTCTGTTGCTATTGGGCAAGGCCAGTTTCCTGGTTATTTTTGGAGAACTAACGCCTTTGTCACATAATAAAGAAACTTAAACATTGTTAGGCACAACTGTGGATAAAACTCTAGAGAATTATCATCAACTCTTAGGAAAATACTTCAAATGAATATTTCTGCTACCTTTCATCTGAGTTATACTTGTATATTAAAGAGAAGATGGTGTAGTGGACCCCTGTAGAGAACCATCTCAAAGCATGAAAGCTTTGGGGTGCCTGGGTGGCTCAGTTGGTTAAGCTTCTGACTTTGGCTCAGATCGTGATCTCACAGTTCGTGAGTTCGAGCCTTACATGGGGCTCTGTGCTGACAGTGTGGAACCTGCTTTGGATCCTCTGTCTCCCTCACTTCCAGCTCCTCCCCCTCTCCTGCTCTTACACATGTACCTTCTGTCTCTCTCTCTCCAAAACAAGTGTTTTTTAAAAATAAAAAATAAATAAAAGCATGAAAGCTTAGGGGTACCTGGGTGGATCAGTAGGTTGAGCATCTGACTCTTAATTTTGGCTCAGGCCATGATCCTAGGTTTGTGGGATGGAGCCCCACAATGGGCTCCACGCTGTGCTGAGTGTGGAGCATGCTTGGGATTCTCTTTCTCTCTCCCTTTGCCCTTCTCCCCCATGTGTGTGCTCTCTCTCTCTCTCTGAAAAAAAAATATATATATATGTATACACACACACACACACACACATATATATATATATATTAAAATAAATAAAAGCATGAAAGCTTAGTTCATGTTAGGACAATGGAATTTAGTTTTCAGTCCCCCCCAAGCTTTATTGAAGTATAATTGACAATTTGAAAACTGTATATATTTAAGGTATGCAACTTGATTTGATATATGTACACATTGTGAAATAATCACTACAACCAAGATAATTTACATATCTATCATTTTATTACCTTTTTGTATGTATGTGTGGTGACAACACTTAAGATCTACATTCTTAGCAAATTTCAAATATTTGATAACATTAACTATAGTTACATTGTCGTACATTAGAGCTTTAGAACTTCTTTATCTTGTATAAATGACACTTTGTATCCCTTGACCAGTGTTTCTCCCTCCATCCATCTTACTGCAGCCCCAAACAACCACCATTCTACTTTGTTTCCATGAGTTTAACTATATTAGATTCCACATATAAGTGAGGTCACGCAGTATTTGTCTTTCTGCTTTTGGCGTATCTCACTTAGCATAAGGTCCTCCAGGGTCATCCATGTTGTCACAAATGGCAAGATTTTCTTCTTTCTTTAAGGCTGAATAATATTTCAGTGTCTATATAGTCACCATTTTATCCATTCATCCCTCAATGAACATTAAGTTGTTTCCATACCTTGGCTATTGTGAATAATGGTTAAATGAACACAGGAATACAAATTCCACTTTTTCAAGTACCAAGAAATATTTACCGTAATTAGATTACAGACGTTCTCAACTTCTCTCAATTTTTATGTATATTTTTTAGAATTATATTATTTTTGAAAAATAAATAAATTTGAGAAAGAAAATCTAAACTTTTAGAAGGCTCTAAGTGATACTTAGGCAAATTAAAATATATAGAAAACTTGAATTAGAAAAATGAGTACAAGCAACTATTGTTAAATTTGTTCATAATGCTAAGCTTCAGTTTCAGGAGCATTGTGCAAGGTTATTACAAGATATAAAATATACTCAAAGGCATGTAAATTTATATTTTCAATCACTTTGAGTTTTATATTCTTTGTCTTTATTTGCTTCAAAGAGAAATATTTCTCCTTCCAAATCATAAAATAGCCTCCCAGGGAGAACTTTGCATAGATGTTTTTGTCACTCTAAGTCTTAAAAAATCTTTTTCCATCTCACTTCTGAGACCTAGAAGTGCTTTGGAGAATCCTATATAATTTAATAGCATGAGTTAACTTTATATACTTCTTTCTTTTTGGTTAACCTAATTAATAAGTGGTAATGTAATCAGTAATGGTGGGGAAATAACTATTATTCTATCAAAGGAAAAATGACTCTTATTGCTATCAAAGTCTTTGGAACAAGTACAATGATATTTATTTATTTATTTATTTATTTATTTATTTATTTATTTATTTATTTTTAGTACAGTGAGTTTAAAACTTGATCTGGGAGAATAAGAATGCAAATAATAGAAGAGAAATTTTTTAATTATGATAAAGGGCAAAACCAATTGAATATAATATAGCAAAGCTACTGTATTAAAATAGGGATGTACAAGTAAAAACAAATAACCTAGTGCAGAAATAGTCCCATTATATATTGGAATTTAATGTGTAATATGGGGGATTTCACAAATTAGTAAAGAAAGGAAGAAGCATTCCAAAATTGTTATCAGTTTAGAAAAAATTTGTTTAGAAAATCTTCTCAAACCACACATCAAAATAAATTCCAGATGAATTAAGGAATAGGTAAAATATTAAACAACAGGAAAAAAAAAGCCAGAAGGAACTTAGCAGCAATTTTTTAAAAATCAAAGGAAAATATTAACAGTTTTTTTTTAAGTAACCAAAGTGAACAGGCAACAATAGAATGGGAAAATATCAAAAACTACGAAATGTAAGGGGTTGTTATCCTTCTAATATAAAGAAATTGATGTAAGCTGAGAAAAGCACACTAGGCCTCAAAGAAATGGACAGTTAGTGACATAATATTGGTGAGCAAACATGAAAAAAATTCAGTTTCACTAGCAATAAAAAAAAAAACGCAAACCAAAGCAATAATAAAATATCCATTTTCACTTAGGAACTCCGTAAATATTTTAAACAATGATACCAAATAAGCCAGGGTACAATGAACAAGTACGTTCATATGCCACTACGGTCTTGATAAACCCATAAGCCATCAAAATGTTCCCATTCTTTTACCCAGTAATTCCACATCCTTCTATCCATAAATATGTCTGCGGAAATAAGACTAATGCTCAAACTAAGCGATTCTGCTAAATAGGAAGTCTCACCGTGTTATGCAAAACAACTTTGTGAAGACATTATAAATAAAAGAGATTGAGCTTTGAACAAAAAGCCACTGGGGGAGAATGGGAGATAAAGAATAAATATATTTAAGAAATAAGAAAAAAGAAGAGTTTTGGAACCATTTAGAATCAGTGCAGTAGAAAGATTTGAGGAAAATTAGGGTTTGAAATGCATTTTTTTTCATAGTCTTCTTGTATAGATGCATTTTTTCATGTTTTTTTCTTAATTGCCACATTTGTAATTAATGTACATATTTTTATTCCTGCTTCTCTTGAAAAATGAGTCACTATAAGCTGTGGGCTTTTTCATTGTTGTCTATTGTACACACACACACAAACACACACAGGCACATACTTTTCCCTCCTAAATTGTCACACTGTTATCCCCAATAACTCATTTATATTATATTCCTTGGATTCTAGCTTCATTCTTTGTAAAATAAGAACTAAAGTAAACTGTGCTACTTTTCTAGCTGTCTCATAGGAATAATTAGACAGTGTCTTTAGTATCCTTGATGTTTCTTTTTTACAAGGCTTCACAATAAAATATAAGATTCTTAATACAGGAAAGTTTTGCAAATATGCAGTCCCTACTCCATGGCATTGACTAGTCCCCATTTTCTCCTCATCCTTTATAATATCAGATATACAAATAAGCTGTCCAAAGCTTTTAACCTCTTCTGTTAATAGTTTGTAATTTGTTCTAGGTTTATTCTATTAAGGCATTGATTGACTGGAGATGCTAATCTCTTTCAGCAATTCCTGGTTTGGTCAATCATTAAGGCCATTCTTTCCCCATGTGGAATTTCCTTGTGTGTCTATCTCCTACTATAATTTCCTCAGTCCCCAACCCTCCCTCACCAGAACAGGAAAAACCTCTCATATAACCATTACTATAATACTATATAGTATTATATACTATATACTATATACTATATACTATACTATGCTATACTATATACTATATTATACTATATGTATATACTATATGTATACTATATATATATAGTATACTATATATAGTATATACAATATATATATTATATATATAGTATACTATATATGGTATATACAATATATATATATTATATATAGTATACTATATATAGTATTACAATATATATATTATATATATAGTATATATATATACTATATATATACTATATACTATACTATATAGTATACTGTACTATATACTATATAGTAAACTATAATATATAATATACTATACTATATACTATATAGTATACTGTACTATATACTATATAGTATACTATACTATATAGTATACTGTACTATATACTATATAGTATACTATACTATACTATAATACTATATTATTATATACTATATAGTATATAACATATACTATATAGTATATAATATATAGTATTATATAGTATTATAGTACTATATAGTATTATAGTATTATAATATATAATATATAGTATTATAGTACTATATAGTATTATAATAGTATTATACTATATACTTCTCTAATACTCTGTGTGCAGTGCCTGTACCTCAGTATATTTCCAAAATACATACCAGTTTGCTCATCCCCTATCATTGCCTTCAAAGCTGGTATGGCTAAATTTCCACTTATAGGTTTAACCAGCTCTGGGGGCAGGAAAGGGATGGGGGAGATGCCTCATTTGTAGCATTTGCCAATTTCTGTGTCATAAATACTCACATCATGGCCAATTTAAAGCTACTGGCATAACATCACTGAACACAGAGTTGGGAAGAGGTGCACAGTAGCGCACTGTTCTTTAATATTTCTATTGTACAGACACAACAAACATAAACCTCAAGGGCACAGATAATAGTAAAATGTAGTAAAATAATTCGGAAGTGATGAAGTTTAAGTACTTTTACCTTTGTTTTTAATGTGTTACCAGCTGTAAGTTTACAAATCAACTGTGTTTAACACCTGGCTTGCAATATCCGCCCCCCACCTCCCCCCCCGCCAAATTTAGCAGTTGGTTCTTGCTAGCTAGCACAAGTTGGCTCTAGGACACCAATGGTTTTAACCTTGCCCCAGAGTCTAGAACCAAGTCCCAGTGTAGTAACTCCAACGAGTCAGTCCTGTATCTAGAACAACTCTGATCTCAAATACATAGAAACGAGATTCAGATTAGATTATTGGTAGTCACTGAACATTCCCATGTGTTTGGCATTTATGCTAGGACGTGTGGATACAAAGAAGGTTAAGGCTCCTCCCATGTTCTTCCCTGTATCATTCAAGAGCATCTCCATTTTCCAGGTTTTCAGGCCAAAAATCTTGGGGTCATCTTTGACTCTATTCTTTCTCTCACATCTGATGTCAAGACCATTAGCATATCCTGAGGGCTCTACCTTCAGAATATATCCATATCCCAGTCACTTCTCACTTCATCACCCCAGCCTGTCTTTCTTAAATGGGTTATTGGAATAGTTTCCTAAACGGTTTTGCTTCCATATTTGCCCGCTTAGGGTCTAATTCCAAAACAATAGTCAGTTATATGCTTTTACATTGTAATTCATGTTGTGCTTTTTCTCTGCTCACTACTCTCTGATAGTTTCTTATCTTACTCAAAGGCCAGAGGCCTCACAATGATCTTCAGAGCCCAACACAATTGGTGTCTCTCTCCTTATTTCTCTGACATCATCTACTACTCTTTCCCCTTCCTCGCTCTGCTCCAACTATGATGGCCTCCTTACCTTTCCTCAAATGTGCTGGGCAGGATCCTGCCTCAAGTTCTTTCCATTTGCTGTATTCTCTGCCTAAGATGCTGTTCCATAGATATTTGCATGACTATTCTCTTCCCTCTTGTCTAGTCCAAGTCTTTGCTTCTATGCTGTCTTCTCAGTGAGGCCTTCTCTATCAGTCTGCTTTAAATTGCAACCCAGAAATTCCCTGCTTAAATTTTCTCCATAAACTTACTTCTTTTGGCAAACTATGTATTTTACTTATTTATCTGTTTATCGTCTGCCCTTCCCCCTCCCCAGCTAGTTACACAAGTTAAGTGAACCTTGTTCTGTTCACTGCTTATTTTCCAGTGTCTAAAATAGTGTCTAGCATATATAGGTGTTTAATATATATTTATTGAATGAATGAACGAAGATCTGTCCTCAAAGGGTTTTATAGGTTTTCTATGTGTATCTTTTGTAACCAAAGCAACTGGATTTCCCGACTTTGGATTCCAGTTTCCTAGTGACTAATCTCTGATAGTTGTTGCTAGGCATATGAGTTCTGACCTGCCTGTAGGAATCTCTGTCAGTTACCAGGCCACCTCTACATCTTGGGTCCTCCTTAGCTGCAAATTTTGGTTCCGTATGTTCTTCTTTTCCTTTCACCCTATAAACTGATCTTTCAGTTTCAGACGTGTCTTTGAATCAATACGATTTCATATATCAGTCTGAGAATTTTTGTCCTTCACTGTCTGAGCTTTGAATCTGTTAGTACTCTAATGTGACAAAGAGATTGTATAACAGCCTTTCTAGCAGCGACAAGGATATGCCTCCCCCCACAAGGATATGCCTCTCCCCACAAAGATATGCCCCTTGAGAAAGATCTCCTCCATCCCTCTCCAGAAGAGAAGAGGAAACACAAGAAGAAGTAATTGGTGCAGAGCTTTGATTCCTACTTCATGGCCAGGAAATGCCCAGGATACTATAAAATCACCACCATTTTTAGCCAGGCACAAATGGTAGTCTGTATGTTGACTCTTTCAACTGTCCTCTGCCAACCTACAGGAGGAAAAGTTACAGAAGGATGCTCCTTCAGACAGAAACAGCACTAAAAACACCCTGAGTCGAGATGAGTGGGAAAGCATCCTAATAAACACATTTTGTATATAAGAGATTATATAACGAAATACATTACCATTACAATCTTTAAAAATTAAAATGGGCATTGTAAGGATCATAATTCTTTTAGCAGATAGGATATACTTATTATCTGTCAGTGCTCCTATTTACATGAGATAGGTGAATATCCCTGTAACATTCTTAGGTTTGACACATGCAAAACCAAGATTAGAAGCTATCTGTCAACTATTGTTAGATTTTAAGATCCCTCACTACCCACACACTTTTCTCAGGTACTTTACAAAAATCCTGGAATAACCAGGATCAACTGAGTGGTATCCCCATTTTTTTTTTCAGCTGGTATCGCTACCTAGACAACATGGCAATAGAAAGCTGCGAATTAACAAGCTGTCTCTTTTGCGTTAAGATGATTAGGGTGATAATGTGAATCAGAAGAATTTTTAACTTCCAACAATCACAAATTTTGCGAAACAATTTTATTTTCTTAAAGCGTATTCTCTGTGGCCCGTTTTATTTCTGCAATGGTTCTGCAAAGAATAACAGTCTATGTAGTAATCTTTTCCAAATGGATTTGATATGGTGCAAACTCAGGGAGCACGAAGTACCTAAAAATGCCAGTTGAAATATAAAGAGGACTTTCTCTTTATGTAGGAACAGCCTAGAGATCCAAAATCTTTTATAGTGTTAATATCATTTCCATTACCGCATTTCTGTGAGGGAACTGGTGGGAAAAGAGGAACAAGTAATTTATCATGTCTTTACAGATAAAGAAACAGAGATGCCAAGATAGACAGTTTTCTTGCCTGAGACAATGATGGCACACCAATTGCAAACTTAAGACCACTGCATCTTCGTTGTTAGCTTACAGGGTAGTTTTTCCAAATCTTTCTGCATTGCTAATATAATTGAGATTCCAAGTAATAATAGAAGATGGTCAGGGCAAAGTAATGGTAATGAGCCAGAGCTAGAACTGAAAATAGAGTCCAAGTCTTCTAAATCCTTGTCCATTGATCCTGCCATTATGCTGCAGGACTAAATTACCAAACTTCATCAAAAAGTGGCAGCTTAATGCTGTTAGAGACAAACCAGCATGAGTTCAGTTAACTTTTCATTATAGATGGACAGAATAATTCATATTTTGGCTTACCTAAGGGAAAAATACCTCAATTTGGAATTCATTTTGGACATTGTCATTTCTTCGGTTATTTGAATATTTGTGTGATATAAAAAGGATCTTTTGACTAAAGCTCATTAGGAGTCAGAAAAAAAGACAGTATAAGTTAGGAGCAATCATCTCTGCTTAAAGAAGGTATGAATCAACAAGCTGGAAAGCTGTTTTTCAATGGGTTGGCTAGTCCACTGTGTCAGTCTATAGGGTAATGTGGTCCATTCCAAGCTCTAAGAATAGGCCAGGGGAAGAGAGGAAAAAATAGAAGTGTGTGTGTATGTGTGTGTGTGTGGGGGGGGGGGGGTATCTTTTGTTCCACACTTAAGACATCTGCTGTTTAACCTTGTGAAATGATGAACGAGACCGGTCATAATTCAGAAGTTAAAAAACTTTTCACCAAATAAAAAGGATTCTAAGAGATGCAGTACAGAGACATGAACTCTCATTATCTAAACTGACACATGACACTCTTCTCAGGCATTTACATGAAGACAGGCATTTTGCTCTGATGGCAGGGATATAAAGCTCACATAGACTTCCTCAATGGTGGAAGTCTTTATATAAACCAGAACACCAGGAAGGTAGGGGCAAATGAACAAAGACCTCACTTCTTCATAATTCTTGGTTGTTATTTTTTTTAAAACAAATTAGCAGAGAAAGAGGCATCTTTGGAGTTAATTTCTTTGGGTATCTTTTTGGGTATACAGAAGATGTACATGTTATTAAATTTGTTCGTTTTCCTGTTAAAAAGAGAGAAAGAAAAATATTTAACATAATATTTCTGGTTTTAATTAAACTGACTTTTTTTAGGTTGCTACGTAGCTTCATGTGCCAAACTCCCCCCACCCTTTTTTTTTAACCTTTACAACCTTTGCAACCCAGAGAGGAGAATATTATTTTACAGATGAGGAAGCAGAGGTTAAGTATCTTACCCACACAGATTGCATAGTAGTTAGACCTGGGTTTAAAATCTAGTTCTCCAAAACCACTTCCAATATCCTTTCAACTACGTCACAGAAGACTATGGCAATATTTTTATTTTTACCTTTGAGGAAATTTCTAGATAAACTTCAGGCTACTTAATGGCTTTCTGAGAAATGGATGCGGGAATATTTTTCTTATATATTCCTTCAGCAAAGTATAGGCTTTGGACATCAGATTGCAGGGCTTTTTGCTGCAATAAGGTAGAAATGCACTTCCTCAAAAGTCTGGGCACCATATGCTTCTTTGTTCTGGGTTCACTGAGGGCACCATAAGTTGAACACAGTGGTGGTAGGCAGAGTCCTGGAATGAGAACTGTGAACTGACTTGCTGTAAATACAGGATGTCCTATACTTCCTAAAACAAGGTAGAGGACACTAATGAATAAACTGAGCTATGGGGTGCCTGGCTGGCTCAGTTGGAAAAGCATACAACTCTTGATCTTGGGGTCATGAATTTGATCCTCACGTTGGGTGTTGGGATTACTTAAATAAATGAAACTTAAAAAAAAAGTAAACTGAGCTACAGACTTTTGATATTAGCATACCCTAATGTTAGATATTAGAGAGCATTTAAAATTTTACAGAAAAAGCAAACAAATATTTTCAATTTACTTACTCTCTAGAAAGGTTATAATTACTGACGCACCAGGGTGGCTCAGTCAGTTGAGCGTCCGACTCACTTTTGGCTCAGGTCATGATCCCAGGGTTGTGGGACTGAGCCCCGCGTCCAGCTCTGTGCTGAGCGTGGAGCCTGCTTGAGATTCTCTCTCTCTCTCTCTCTCTCTCTCTCTCTCTCTCTCTCTCTCTCTCTCTCTCCCCCCTCCCTTCTTTCCCTTCTGCCCCTTTCCTGCTTGTGCTCTCTTTCTTAAAGAAAAAAAAAAGGTTATAATTACTGAACATTTGCTGACTACCACCAATTCAAAAGTTGTTACACTAAACATAGATTCAAACTCAACCCATACCTGTGGAATATTGTCTTAGTAATTTAGTGATGCAATTATCAAAATCATTCACGATTAATTCCTATGGAACTACATCTAGAAAACTTCTGGTAAAACCTCTTCCTTCTGGAACTAATCATTCAATAAAAATTTAAGTTTATTATACGCCAAGCTCAGTGTTAGGCATGATGGTGCCTTCTCCATAAAGATCAGTATTGTTCAGCAATGATTCAATAATGAGTGAGTGAGCAAAGGAAACATGTCAAACACAAGACATTTATCCAAAAGGTACTAGTAATCTAGTATGCCAAACATACCAAAGAAATTAATATTATCAAAGAAATTATTTTAAAAACACAAAAATCTCCTTTTCTTTGCTATTTTCATCATGACACCATCCCCTAAGGCCTCAGGGTGAATACTTTTAAGTTAATAGTGTAAGATACTACAGGGTTTTCTCTGAGATCTTCAACATGAACTGTTCGCTTTATCAGCAGAGGTAATATAGAGGAACAAGTGTGTGGACTCTGGTAACAGATATCCTGGATTCATATCTTGGCTTCAATACTTTAGCCAGGAGATCTTTAGCAAGTAGCTTCTCAATGTCTCATTTTTCTTATCTGAACAATGGGGGCTTGGATAGTATTCTCCTCATAAGGATATTCTGAGGATTGAGCAAGATGCTATAATGTAATGTTTTACAGCGCCCAGCTTATCACTGTGCTGTTAGCTAGTACTCAAACTTGTCATTGAAGTATCTTTTTTCTTTCTTTCAGATTTTAGAAAAATATTTTAAAATCTAGACCTCATTAACCTTCTTATGACCTTGTCAAAGGGTCTTTTCTCCCTATTACTATTTCCTATTCCCCTATTGCTGCCTGCCAGATGGTCCACCTACAAATGAGAAACCTGTGTGCTTACCTGTGTTAAGTTAGACCGTTGAAGGTCAATGCCGTGTAATAGAGAATAGGGTTGGCCATAACTGAGTATGTACAACTATGTAAACTGCAGGAAACAGTTTTCTGTGAACAGGTGTGGTATAGGGAGACAAAGATAAGGATGAGTCAGACCCAGCTTAACTTGCTGGGTACACTGTACTTAGCCTCTTTGAATGTTTTCTTAATTGTGTGTCTCACAGAAAACACTTAAATTCGTTGGGCCATTTTATTTTTCATCTGTAAAGTTGGGAAAATAGTATCTTACTCATTGAGTTTTTTGTGGTGACTGACTGCACAGAGTAAGAGCTCAGTAAATTCGCTGAGGGCTGTGGCCAGGCATTGTGAAGGTTAGTTCTCTTTTTTTTCTGCGGCTGTCTTGGGAAATGAGGAGCAACGGCAGGGGTGGCAGGCAGGGCAACCACTCAGCAACATTATGATGCATGTGATTTACACAAGTCTATCACAAGTGGCTGTTCAGTGTGCAAGTTGGGCCGGTAGAAATGGAAATCTAGTCGGTGCTGTATTCTCTAAGATGCCCAGAAAGGGTCTCTCTCTCTCTCTCTCTCTCTCTCTTTTAAGTTTATTTATTTATTTTGAGAGAGAGAGAGAGAGAGAGAGAGAGAGAGAAATGCAGAGAGAGAGGGAGAGAAAGAGAATCCCAAGCAGGCTCTGCAATGTCAGCGTGGAACCCGATGCAGGACTTAAAATCACCCACAGTGAGATCATGACCTGAGCCGAAATCAAGAGTCGGACGCTTAACCAACTGAGGCACCCAGGGGCTCCGTGGGTCTCTTTCTAATTTGTACAAAAGAGCTCCATTTCCCACCCCATTTCTGTACCATTTTCTGACTTTTAGTTTCTTCTCACCTCTCCAGGTGTCCCGTGACTTCATATGGCCATGACCTGTCCCTGCAGGTTTCTGCTATAACCTGCCTCACTTCTCTCGGGTCATCCTATGCCATTTGATACCGTCCGGAAAATCCAAATGTCTCCAGAGTCCTGATCCTGTAGGACTCTTCCATGAGATGAGTGCTACTTGCTTAAACTAATTCAAGCTAAGGAATTGACAACAACTTCCTTTGGTTGTACTGTCCATTGGCATTTTAACCAAGGTTTCCAGTGTTTCAACCCAAAAGAGCAAACATTGAGAGTCTGAAGTATCGAGGCAAAGGTAATGTAGGGCAGGTTGAAAACTGACTTTTCAGCACAGCACACAGTGGCTGCCCAGTCTGCTAATGCATAAAACTGGA
Source organism: Acinonyx jubatus (assembly GCF_027475565.1). NCBI lineage: Eukaryota > Metazoa > Chordata > Mammalia > Carnivora > Felidae > Acinonyx > Acinonyx jubatus. The sequence continues at coordinate 32,242,209 of NC_069393.1, forward strand.
GGTGCCATTGAATATATACCAGGAAGTAGATCTGTGTACCTTTAATAAACAAGCCTGCCTGTCCACATCAGCCAGTCCCTTTAAAGAGTCAATAAGAACTTTGGACCCTATACCAATACCCATCTCTGAGAGAAGAGAATGTGGGAGGGGCAGATTTTGTGGTATAGTGAAAACTGCCTTGAGAGTGAGGAAACCTGGATTATAGTTCTGCCTCCACCGCTAAATAGCCTTGTGAGGGGCGCCTGGCTGGCTCAGTTGGTTAAGCATCTTGATCTTGGGGTCATGAGTTTGAGCCCCACATTGGATGTAGAGATTACTTTTAAAAAACAAAAGTTTAAATATAAATAAATAAAATGTCCCCTCCCTTGGAAAAACAAACTGCTCTGTGGCCTTGGGGCAAGTCAGGTATGTGCTTAGACTTCAGTGAAGTTACTGCAGACTGAGACTATGATGGAGAGAACCTGTGAAGTCCTTTTCAGGTGTAACCTTCTACGTGGCTCTTTTCCCCCATTGTAAACCGAATAGCCTGGGGCGGGGGAGGTGGGGAGGGAAGCAATGATGACCTGTAGTTTACAGAGTATTATATTGAACTGCATGTGGAAAGTGCTGGCTTCCAGAAAGTGAGATTACATTAATGGTTAAGAGTGTGGGTGCTGAAGTCCTTCATTCCTGAGTTTGGGTACTAAGTTAGCATAAATTACTTAACCTCAATATCCTCATCTGTAAGACAGGAATACTAATACCTAGTCATAATGTTAGTGAGATGATTAAATGAGCTAATAGATATTAAAACACTCAGCACTAGTAGGTCGTTTAATTTTTTTTTTTTTTTGTCCCATCAGAGATGAGGACTAAATTGTTTCCTAGGTGATTTCTATTCCAAAGTGATTTCTATTTCCGTCTTTCAATCCCTATCTTTTGATCCTATATTTGAAGGTCTGTTTCCTAGATCACTCCTGCTATCAATTCTATATGAGTTAGCAGATAAAAACCATACCAGTAACTTGAGAAGAGGTAATTTAATGTAAATGTTAACTAGGTGTAAAGATGTTAACTAAGTAACTGCAAGGGTAAAAAGAAAACTTGAAAGAATCATGGGGTAGCAACTGCAGAAAGCAGCTACGATCCCTTCAGCTAAGAGGACAAAAGAAAATGATTAGAATTATTAAAACTAGAGACACATCCTTTATTATTAACAATTCTTTATATTAAATTGTCTCTTCAAGTAATTGGTGTGGTTTGTGTCTCCTGACTGCACTATGACTGATAGAGTGTTTGGGTCAATTTATACTCCCACCAGCAACATAAGAGTGTCAAGATTGCTACATATCCTTGCCAAAACTTGGTATTTTTCATCTTTTTCATTTTGACTCTTCTACTGGGCTTGAAGTGCTATTTCATTGTGGGTTTAAAAAAAATTTTTTTTTAACGTTTATTTATTTTTGAGACAGAGAGAGACAGAGCATGAATGGGGGAGGGTCAGTGAGGGAGACACAGAATCTGAAACAGGCTCCAGGCTCTGAGCTGTCAGCACAGAGCCCAACACGGGGCTCGAACTTACAGCCCACGAGATCATGACCTGAGCCGAAGTCAGACGCTTAACTGAGCCACCCAGGCGCTCTGCATTGTGGTTTTTAATTTGCATTTCCTTAATGGGGAATGAAGTGAAGAACCCTTCCATTTGTTTATGGGTTATTTTGATCTCTTTTTGTGAATTATTTGTTCAACTCTTTTGCCCATTTTTTTCTATCGGGTTGCTGCCTTTTTCTTATTGATTTGCGAGAGCTCTTTGTATATTTTGGACATGAGTTCTTTGTTAATATCACCCCAGCTCTCTGGAGTGCAGCCTGGGCAGCATTGTTAGTGTAGATGTTCTTCCTTTGAGTAAATGGCCCTTAGGACTGAATTGCTTATGTTGTTCTTACTGTACCACCTCAGCAGACATCAAGAACAGTGGAATGGAGATACTATAGCTTTATTGTGAGAAGATAAGTATATGTATTTCACATATGTATTTATTCATTCATTCCACAAATGTCTTTGAACTTATGAGTTTATTTTTAATTTATTATTATTATTATTATTATTATTATTATTATTATTTTGGAGAGACAGAGTGTGAGGAGGGGAGAGGGTCAGAGGGAGAGAGAGGGAGACCCCAAGCAGGCTCCATGCCCAGTGTGGAGCCAAAACAGGGCTCAATTCCATGACCTCAGGATCATGACCTGAGCTAAAATCAAGAGTTGGACGCTCAACCGACTGAGCCAGCCAGGTGCCCCTGAACATATGATTTTAGAGCATTAATTATGTATAAGAAACTATGCCAAGTATGTGAGTTTGCTCCTGTCTGAAGTATTAGAACTCAGCTTGGGAGCTTTACACATATTGTCATTATAATAAAATAAAAATCTTGCAGTAAATTAAAAAAGTTCTCCAGGGACCCAGAACATTTTTGAAAACTGAACAATTCATAGCCACTAACTACCTGAGGTCAGTGAATATTAATACTGAACACTGAAAAAGGGAATACCAATACTAAATACTGAAAAAGTCCTGTGCAAATGTTAAAAATGCCTTCTAGATCTTATTAAGACTCATGTTTTTATTCATTCATTCATTTACTTAAATCAAATATTTGTTAAGCATGTATTAGGGAAGAACATTAAATGGCATCTAATTTCTTAGGTCTTCTTAGATCTTCAACTAATTTCTTAGATCTCATCCCGGATGGTTCCAACCACTTCTGTGGTTTCATTTACAAACTATATGCGGATGATCTCCACATCTATTTCTACAGTCTACTCTAATGAGTAGACTGGCTCAAATAACCAGCTGTCTGATGAATATTGTTGCTTGGATGTCTCAAGGCACCTGTCACACAACATTTTCAAAACTGAACTCATCATCCCCCACGAAATCTTTTCTGTGTTTCCTCTGGCATCAGCATCGACACAAGTTGCCCAAGTGAGACACTTAAAAATTTCCCTTGCTACCTTACTCTCCTTTTTTCCCTGCTGCCCCCAAATATCCTATCAATTACCAGTACCTTTTGATTCAACTTCTTATATACAGTCTATTTCAAATTAGTCTGTTTTTTTCCATGGCCAATACTATAGATCATATTGCTGGCATTTCTTGCCTAGATCTCCTAATTTGTTTTCCTTCAGTCTCTCTGGTCTCCAATCTATTCTCTAATCTCTCCCATTTCTGAAACCCTTGAAGACAAACTTTGTTCTTTGTGTAAAGTCCAAATTCCTTAATATGATTTATAAGACACTATGTAATGGGTTCTTGTTGCCTCTCTGGTATCATATCTCACTACTTTCCCTCCAGCACTTACTTCCACTAACTTGTCAGGTGTCACCAAAGGGATCTCCTGAGATCCCTACCCAGATCCCCAAAATTAGGTAAAATGCCCTCCTATAATACTCTCCTGTTTCCCTGATCTTTTATTATATGGTAACTTGGTGGGGCCGTATCCTTTTGTTTGTTTGTTAGCTGTGGTAACTCAACCAACAAATCACCTTATTTATTGAGATAATGGATGAATTTCTTGGAACTCACAGATAGCCATTACTGCAGTTGCAGAATAAACTCTTTTATTAAATTTAAGAAATACTTCAGGGGTGCCTGGGTGGCTCAGTCAGTTAAGCATCTGCCTCTTAGTTTGGGCTCAGGTCATAATCTCGGGGCTCATGGGTTCGAACGCCACCTTGGGTTCTGCGCTGGCAGCATGGAGCCTGCTTGGAATTCTCTCTCTCCCTCTCTCTCTCTCTGTCCTTCCCCCACTCACGTTGTGTCTGTCTCTCCCCAAATAAATACATAAACTTAAAAAAATACTTCATATTTTTTTTTAATACAAGGAGATATTTGGGCACAATGTAGTTACAATTAACACACTTGGAATTTTGTGTAAGCCAAAGTCTGTCTTATTTATTGAGATGCTTTAGGGAGCTATTATTTGTGATGACCATGTGTTAAAGTTTTATTTGCTAAGATGGATCAAAAATTGGGAATTATCATTCTAAAGAATGCATTCCGGGGGTGCCTGGATGGCTCAGTCGGTTAAACATCCGACTCTCGATTTTGGCCCAGGTCATGTTCTCACAGTTTGTGAGTTTGAGCCCCAAGTTGGACTCTGTGCTGACAGTGTGAAAGCCTGCTTGGAATTCCTTCTTTCTTTCTCTCTACCCCACTTGTGATCTCTCTCTCTCTCTCTCTCTCTCTCAAAATAAGTAAATAAATTTAAAAAGCATAAAAAAAAGAATGCATTCCGGAAACTAGGGTTTTGCTTTTCAAAGTTGGCCTGCTTACTATTAACCTATATGTAAAATTTGATTTAACAAGATTCATTCATTTCCCAGGTCTGTTTCTGGGAGAAGGATTCATGATTGCAAACAGGAAATTATTGTCTATGTTTATATATTTCACCTTCCAAAACATAAAATTGATAAGAAAGCAGCAAAGGTCCATTTTAAAAGAAAAATCAAATCTTTACAATCTTTTTTCAAATCCTCTTGAGTTCTGTATCATGGTAATTGTAATAATAACTATAAAATACCATGGGAAATAATCCAAATTAACTCAGGATTCTGAGTTAGGACCCTTCCACACACCATCCCAGGTTTATAATCTAGTAGTATTATGTGAAATTTTCCTCTTCTTAATAATGATCATGTTTTGATTGAATAGTTAATAGATCTGATTGCTTCAGGATCTTAAAGTAGTAGCATCTATAGGTGCTATAAATCTTGCTTAAATTTTAACAAGTCTATTAATTTTTTTTAACGTTTATTTACTATTGAAAGACAGAGAGAGACAGAGCGTGAGCAGGGGAGGGACAGAGAGAGAGGGAGACACAGAATCTGAAGCAGGCCCCAGGCTCTGAGCCATCAGCACAGGGCCTGACACAGGGCTCAAACTCACAAACCGCAAGATCATGACCTGAGCCGAAACCGGATGCTCAACCGACTGAGCCACCCAGGCGCCCCTTAACAAGTCTATTAAATGAGTTATTCTGATGCTGGAAAAGCCAAAGGGCCCTGTTTCAATCTAATAGGTATGTCTTAGAATAGCAAGGCATGAAGGAAGGAATGCAATGTCTTCTCACAATTCTCTGAGATTGAAGTTCTCTTTATACTCTAGGCAATGAAATAGTTAGAAACTATTTACATAGAATTGTACCCTACTGTACAATGACAGCAAAAAACTAAAATTTCTTCATATGTCTTCTTGCTAATTTTGTTGGGTGGGGTGAGTTATTACATTGGTAGTATGTTTTAAAGTTATGTTATATTGAGACTCCGAGGTAACTCAAAGGATCTTTCAGTAATTCTTTTGAATGCTCTATAAATGTTGGACTGCAAAGTTATGGGAAGAATTGATTCCATTTCAAGGTTAGGGTGAGCATTTTAGAAAAAGTAATACACGATGCAAAAAAAATGTGAATTTTGGAAAGTTTTCTCATAGTATATATTGTCCGACACATAAGAGGCAGTCAGTATATTTTTCTTGACTGATCAAATGAATGAACAAAAGATTATCCTCATTCAGGTCTTGTCCCCTCCTCTTATCCTAACTCCCAATTAATAGTAATTATTTTCTGAGTCTCTACCCAAATTTTAGATAATTTTGCTCCCACGCTTTGGCAGCTGGAATGGCTTTTAAAGTGCCTAATTAAGAATGATTTGTTAATAATTATTATCTCTTTGAATAATTTTCTTCCCCTTTTCACTCTTTTAAGTTGTTTTTTCACTTTCCAAGTCTCATGCTGGTTTTTTATTTCTTAGGCTAGCTCTTATTAAATAAAAGAGAACAAAGCTCTTTTTCTCTCTGCCTTTTAATAAATGTGACCCTTTCTGTCATTCTTTCCTTGATCCTTTCCAAATCAGCAGTGGTTGCCATACGTGACGGCTGAGAGATGAGATGCCAAGTGCAATGGCTAAATTTAAAGAGCAGCATTCGCACCTGTTGTTAACTGGCAATGACCAGTCTCACGCCCACAGCTTCCTCCACCCTCTGCCTCCTACCAAGTGCAACCCAGAGCCCAGTCTTTATGTGTTCACATATAAATAAGTACTGATGAAGATTATATACATGATATCAAAGTGGAGAATGAATATACCATTGGACACTAAATTTGTTTAGTTTCAGAGGAGCTGAAATTTGGGCAACACTCAGCGTAATATAAAGATGAATCTGACCTTGAAATAGGTAAACTAATGCTAGGTATTTGATGAATTTTTGAAGATTTTTAATGGACTGTCTCACCCCAGAATAAATTTTTTATTTTTAATTTGAGAGAGAGAGAGAGAATGGGAAAGAGGGACAGGAGGGGGAGAGAGAGAATCTTAAGCAGGCTCTATGCTCAGTGTAGAGCCCAACATGCAGCCCAATGTGGGGCCTGATCCCATGACTCAGGGATCATAACCCGAGCTGAAATCAAGAGTCGGACACTAAACTAAGCCACCCAGGTGCCCCACCCCAGAATAATTTATTTAGACCCGCCATACTTTGTGAAATTATTTTGGCTATCAGCATTGGGAGACTCCTATAAATTTAAATGTTGTGTAAAAGAGGCAATCCAAAAAGTACTTATTATCATCTAAATAGATAGCTTAAATTAGTTTGCCAGGTTGGCAACACTAACCTGGAAAAGTTCTGTAAGAGAAACATAGTAACATTAATAACTTTGATACAAATTACACTTAGAAGATGACAGAAGGAGCTGTGGCCCAGCCAAGGAGATGAGTCTAATCAAATAGGTCTGATAACCAAGGGGGTGTGGCAGACCTCAACTGTCAAATCAGCTTGCAGCAGGTACCAAAGTACCATGATACAAGGTCAAACAATAAATTATGAGAGTTTAATTTTACTTGGACATTTAATCTCAGAGGAGGCAAAGTTGGCCTTCAAAAGAGTAGAACAGGTGGCTTACAGGGACAGTGGGAGCAGAGTTGGAGGTTGAAAGGTCAGGGCATATTCAGGATTTAGGTAGTAAATACCTGGAGATTGCTGAAAGAGGGGAGCACTTTACCAATCTGGAATTTTGTTAGAATTTGGTCTTGTCAAAGAATGTTCTTGTGATTTTGGGGGCACTTTTAGATATTCTGGAATGGTGTTCAACTCCATAAGAATGTGTGCCAAATTCCTATGCTGAATTCCTCTAGAGGCGTTGTTTATTTGAGTGCAAAGTTTGTGTCCTGCCTCTTTGAATCACTTCAGATAGAGGAAAAAGACTTCCCGGCTCCAAAGGTCTAGTAAATAGCAAAGGCTGGAGGAAGCCACAGCCAATACAACACAAAAAGGACACCATTAATATTTGCTGCCAACCTCTCAGATCTTGAGAAACATGAACAAAGACGGTCCTATTTGAACAAACCCTGCCCTTCTCAACTTGGTGTTTTCCTGGTGTTCTGCTCTCAAAAAAAATTTTTTTTTATTTTAGTTTTTAAATTTACATCCAAGTTAGCATATAGTGCAAAAATGATTTCAGGAGTAGATTCCTTAATGCCCCTTGCCCATTGATTTTTTATGATTTTTGCTTCCCTTCCCTTATGTTCATCTGTTTTATATCTTAAAGTCCTTATAGCAGTGAAGTCATATGATGTTTGTCTTTCTCGCACTAATTTTGCTTAGCATAATACCCTTTAGTTCTATCCACGTAGTTGCAAATGACAAGATTTCATTCTTTTTGATTGCCAAGTAATACTCCATTGTGTGTGTGTGTGTGTGTGTGTGTGTGTGTGTGTGTGTGTGTGTATACATACCACATCTTCTTTATCCATTCATCCATCGATGGACATTTGGGCTCTTTCCATACTTAGGCTATTGTCAATAGTGCTGCTATAAACATTGGGGTGCACGTGTCCCTTCAAAACAGCATACCTATATCCCTTGCATAAATACCTAGTAGTGCGATTGCTGAGTTGTAGGGTAGTTCTATATTTAATTTTTTGAGGAACCTCCATACTGTTTCCCAGAGTAGCTGCACCAGTCTGTATTCCCACCAGCAGTGCAAAAGAGATCCTCTTTCTCCGTATCCTCGCCAACATCTGTTGTTGCCTGAGTTGTTAATGTTAGCCATTCTGACAGGTGTGAGGTGGTATCTCATTGTGGTTTTGATTTGTATTTGCCTGATGATGAGTGATGTTGAGCATTTTTTCATGTGTCGGTTGGCCATCTGGATGTCTTCTTTGGAGAAGTGTCTATTCATGTCTCTTGCCCATTACTTCACTGGATTGTTTGTTTTTTGGGTGTGGAGTTTGAGAAGTTCTTTACAGATTTTAGATAATAACCCTTTATCTGATATGTCGTTTGCAAATATCTTCTCCCATTCTGTTGTTGCCTTTTAGTTTTGCTGATTATTTCTTTTGCTGTGCAGAAGCTTTTTATTTTGATGAGGTCCCAGTAGTTCATTTTTGCTTTTGTTTCCCTTGCCTCCAGAGACATGTTGAGTAAGAAGTTGCCATGGCCAAGATCAAAGAGGTTTTTGCTTGCTTTCTCCTTGAGAATTTTGATGGCTTCCTGTCTTATATTTAGGTCTTTCATCCATTCTGAGTTTATTTTTGTGTATGGTGTAAGAAAGTGGTCCAGGTTCATTCTTCTGCATGTCGCTGTCCAGTTTTCCCAGCACCACTTGCTGAAGAGACTGTCTTTATTCCACTGGATATTCTTTCCTGCTTTGTCAAAGATTAGTTGGCCATACATGTGTGGGTCCATTTCTGGGTTCTCTATTCTGTTCCATTGATCTGAGTGCCTGTTTTTGTGCCAGTACCATACTGTCTTGATGATTACAGCTTTGTAATACAGCTTGAAGTCTGGGATTGTGATGCCTCCTGCTTTGGTTTTCTTTTTCAAGATTGCTTTGGCTATTCGGGGTCTTTTCTGGTTCCATACAAATTTTAGGATGGTTTGTTCTAGCTCTGTGAAGAATGCTGGTGTTATTTTGATAGGTATTGCACTGAATATGTTTGAAATTTTTTTAATGTTTATTTTTGAGAGAGAGAGAGACCCAGAGTGCGAGTGAGGGAGGGAAGAGAGAGAGAGAGAGAGAGAGAGAGAATCAGAATCTGAAGCAGGCTCCAGGCTCTGAGCTGTCAGCACAGAGTCCAACGTGGGGCTTCAACTCACGAACCGTGAGATCATGACTTGAGCCGAAGTCAGATGCGTAACCCATTGAGCCATCCAGGTGCCCCATGCTCTTGACAGAAGAAAACTTGTAGATTGGATGTTCCTGATCTGAAAGAATATTCGATTATAGGGTCACTGAATTACAAAATGAATATGGAGTCAGTCATTCTTTGAAGGTCAGGGCCTGAGGTCTGGCTACACAAAAATTTTAAGAGATCATATGTAAGTATACCTATGTAAATTATGTATGTAAAATATGTTCATAATCCAGTGTAAGGTTGCAGTCTATATTAGAGTAAGAGAGATGGGAATATTGGGGGGGAGAAAAGTAAAGGGATTAAAAAGTAGGAAGGAAAAAAATGTGTGTTCAGTTTGGCGAAGTGAGACTAGCTGTAGATATAGACGGGAAAAGAGACATAGTGGGGTTTACGAGTAGTTCAGCCCTTCTCAGCTATGCTCACTAGAAATATTTCTGAACCAGCAAAGCTTAAAAAAGACAGAAAAGTTTACAGAAACTAAGAAGTCATGGGAAAGTGAGTGGTAATGATGGAGAGATGACTGCAGATGGGTAGGTGTGGAGAAACGGGAATAATGACATCTGGGAAAATAGTGAACCCCAAATAGCCAGAAAACAGACTTAGGCTTTGATAAATATTTGAAGGTAAAACCCTTTTCTTTTGCTCTCCTTCTTCACAGACTTTTTTTCTGTCCATTAAGAATTGCTCATCTTACTTGCATATATAATTCACACCATCTGTGAACCATGAAACACAGCCCCCAGACCTCTAAGCAGATCCCTGTCATGGTTTCTTGCTCATGCAATGAACTGTGTGCAATCACCTATCCTGGCTATTTTGGAATGCTTTTAAGCAAATACTCCATTGAATTGAGTCATAATTGGGAGCTGACTTCAGCGTACGTTTTGTAGGGAGCCTAGTTAGGGTTTCATGCTCCAGGAAATCTGTTCTGATTAGTTTTAGCTAAAAAAAGATCAACCTGTTTTAAGGACTGGCACAGAAAAGAACTCTGTAGGTTTCAGTGACCATGTTTTTATAATGGTAAAAATGACATGCAGATGAGAAAATGTTGAACCATTTGAAAGGGTAGCTATCCCCTCAAAAGTCCCCAGAGTTAACATGTTTCTTATTTATTTTTCTAGAAGTCAATATGTACCTGAATTATATAAAATAATAACTTTTAAAAGGCTCATTTGTACTGCATTATTACTTCTTTATAGATGGGACAATTCATTTTGTTAAGGGCTACATAACATTCTGTTATAGGGTTCGTCTCTAATTTATTAACCAATTCCCTATTGGAAAACATTTAGGTTTTCTTAAATTTTTTAATTCTCAAAAGTTACAATGTTTTTAAGTTTTCTTTGTGTGTGTGTGTGTGTGTGTGTGTGTGGTTACTTTCCCATCTTTAAAAATAATTTTTTTAATCTTTATTTATTTTTGAGAGAGAGACAGAGTGTAAGCAGGGGAGGAGCAGAGAGAGAGAGAGAGACAAAGAATCCAAAGCAGGCTCCAGACCCTGAGCTGTCAGCACAGAGCCTGATGCGGGGCTCAAACTCACGAACCATGAGATCATGACCTGAGTCGAAGTCAGACGCTCAACCGACTGAGCCACCCAGGTGCCCCTACTTTACCATCTTTTATAAAAGTATTATAAAGGTGATCAGCATAGCAGGTACTGCATGAATTAACTTTCCTGTCATATGTCATTTCTCTTCGTATATAATTTATTATTTATTTATTTTCTAGGTATGTGGATGCTTTCTGTTGCACTATCTACACTTTCTTGTTATGGGGCCTGGCCAACCAGCTAATGTGAGGTATATCCTTTGCAGCTATGGAAAAGAGATAGCTGAAGAGTGAAGAGATAGTGAAGAGATAATTGATATTTGTTTCATTTCTAGCTCCAGATTATTAGAACTCGGTTCAGTCAGTGGATCCGCAAATTACACAGCCTACTGGGGGTGCATCAGTGGTTTCATCTTGGTAGATAAAAGATAACCTCTTTTGGTAAATAAGAAGAAAGCTTTTGGTAGCCCCTCTAGTGTCAGGTTTGTGCAGTTAAATAATCTATTTATTGTGGTTCTTTTGCAAATGCACAGGACTAAGTCTCAGAACATTCTACCTAGGATGCATATCTAATTTCTATACTTGGAAAAATAGGAGAAAGACAATTCCCATAGAACTTCTCAGAGTATAAGATAGACATGAATGGGGCAATCCTGATTCGTAGCCAGATATGGCAAAGTCACAGAAAATAGAAACAAAACTAAAATCCATGGTTCTCCTTCCTAGTAAGAAGGAGGAAATGGCACAGCTGGGTAAATACATAATATGCAGATGGGATAAATATAGATGGGCCGAAAATGACTGTGAGTGAAGTTGTTCCAGGAATGTCACAGATTTCCAACGAGAGGAATTAGTGTGTGCAGCTGTTGAATGGGGGGCTAATCTCATTCTCGAGCTCTCAGGTTCCACTGTTGGGCAATAAATGCCTTTTGGGTGAGTGGTGTGATAGTCTCACCTGGAGAAGCCAATCATTTTACTGTTCCAGAGTGGGGTGGAAGGATTAAACAGACCAAAAACTCCACTTCATTATTTAGCAATTCTTGGCCAAACAAGTACTACTTCAGTTAAACTTTAAAAAAATATTATTAGAACAAGTGATACAATAAAATTGTGTGTGGTGTATTTTTGTTTGTTTGTTTCAGCTTGATCACCTAAGGCTACACTATAAAGATGTTTCCCAAAATTGAGAGCAATACTTTTCATCTGCTTACCAAACTGCTTTCGTGCTTCAGATTTAAAAAAAAATGTGAGGACTAACCAGCTTATAATAACAGATAGTAAGGAAATCTTCTAAAGAAATATTTATTTCACAGTCTTTAATGAGTTTTCATTATGATCTTGCTTCTTGGGGAAATAAATATTTTTTAAGAGAAAGTGATCAACAATTATTCCAAAGTTTATCCTAATGGCTAGTTTAGCTAAATTCATTGAAGTAACCTTTACATGACTTTTATTACATTACCAACATGTTCTGTTTTCATAGTTTAGTAAGTGCACACAGGGTCAAAGATAGTAAGAAAATGGAGACTATTCCTTCTGGAGAGTGTAAGAGTATCAGTCTGAAAGATGCTGTAAAAATGAATTGAGTATTTGAAATATACATAGATCTGTTAATTCACTCTGATGGCATGTACTCATTCTGGGACTTGGATATCCTAATCATTCTACCTCTCCTATACTATGCCACACAGCACGGTCATTAGATCACCCTATGATGTAGGGTTAATTCCAGCATATCCAAATACCATCAGTATGAATGGTAACTCTGGGCGTGTCATTGAGCGTTCCAGCATCCTTAGTTTAATGATTATTTATCTGGTACATATTTTGCCAACTTAGAACACTCACGAAGTACAAAGCTTAGCACAAAGATCCGTTTCCCCAGTTACCTTTATCATAGCTTTATCCTTGGTGAAGATTAGCCAAATCGAATATGCCATCTCTACTGCTTCTATTCTGAGGGGCTCGGATGCCAATTACCGGTTCCTTAGAATTTGCCCGTAATTGACTAGGTCCCACAATAGGTAACTCTGGAAGTGACAGGCAGCCTCAAGTGTGGTTCTCCCGCCTGTCGATTGGGCCTTGCAGGAAGCCCCGCCTCACCAACTCAGCCAAGGGCGGCAGTTGGTCCGGCGCGGGTGAGTGGCGGGCCTTAGCTCCGCCCCGGCCGTCCGCTGCGCTGCCTGGGTCGGCGCCGTTTCCAGTTGAGAGATGGCGGCCGCCGCAGGTAGATCGCTCCTGCTGCTCCTCTCCTCCCGGGGCGGCGGCGGGGGCGTCGGCGGCTGCGGAGCGCTGACTGCCGGCTGCTTCCCCGGGCTGGGCGTCAGCCGCCACCGGCAGCAGCAGCACCACCGGACGGTGAGCGAGCGCGCCCCGAGGCTCCGGGGAGGGCGGGGCGGCGCTGGCGTGTGGGAGCCGCTGGCGGGCAGGCCGCCGGGGCAGCGGGCGAGTTCCCTCAACTCGCTGCCGCTCCCGAGCTTGCCGGGCACCGAGGAGCCGCCGTGCCCTTCAGGCGCCTGCGGCGGCGACCAGGAAGGGAGGGAGGGCGGAGGAAGCCGAGTGGAGGAGGAGGAGGGGCGATGGCGGGGATGTTCCCGCAGGACCCGGGGCACCAGGGCGGGGAAGGGACTTGAACCCTTCTCTGACTCGCACCCGATCTCGGTCCCTCCCTCTTTTTTTTTTTTTTTTTAAACAACTCTGCCCCACCGCTCGCGAACTGAGCCCCGTGCAAGTTGTCCCCTTTCCCTCCTCCTCCGGGCGGGTCGGGGTGTCCTGAGTTGCCGCGGCTGCCTGGTGTATGTGTCAGGAGAGTGGCAGTGCCAGCCATGCTTCTGGGAACTGTCTCGGGAGAGCAGCCCAGGACCCCAGCGGGACCGCTCCCTCGTCCTCTCTCGGCCCTTCGGGAACGGGCAAGAAAGGATAATCAAACTTTATCCCCCTCTGTGACTTCCTGCATGTGTGGGCACGGGAAACAGCCCCCTCGCGAAGGATGCTGCATTGCTTCAGGAGGCAAGCTCCATCCTGAGATTCTTAAAGGTCTTCGGTGGTCCTTTTGGAGGGCTGGTTTAGCAGCTTGCTCACGCGTGCCTGAAGAAGGAAGGATGGGCAGCAGGCGGAGGGGACGTGGGTATGGCAAGTTGTTCACAGAGGCAGGGATTTGGTGGTTGAATTAACCAGTTACTGCTGGATTTCATTGGCTGGCAACGAAGGAGAGTTTCTATTTGAACAGCCTTGGGGTGTGTTTGTGAGTGATTGTCATTTCTTTTTTCAGTTACAAGAGATCAACTTGGCGTGGAGTTCTTGACCTAACAAGTCAGTGGGTTCTCTTTGCTTGGACTTTCCCAGCCCATTTGTGTTGGTCTTTGGCCAAGTGAGAAAGTGTAGGTTTTGTTTCCTAGAGCTAAGTTGTATAGTGTGCTAATGAGAGAATCACTGCAGACAGCCTGCTAGAAGAAACTAGTACCTTGAGATCTCAGCACGTACGTCCACCTGTGTTAACAAATACATCCACCTGTCTTCTTGTGATCACATAGCTCTTGAGAGGAAACTGAACTGGAGGTTTTCAGAGAGGATACCCCAAGACTGATGACAACATAAAATCAAGGGTCTGAAAGAGCTATGAAAAGAACTAATGCTCTGGAAATGCAAGATGATATTGTTATTATTAGTCATACGTATGGATCCTGTCTTCATTCTTGTGAAGAAAATTGTACTTCATATTTGGCATGCTGACATATTGCTTTGCTGAAGCTTTTGGGTGAGAGCCGAGCTTTTCCACAGTTCAGTTTAGAATTGCATGTTTCATAGCCTCCGTTTATGTGTTTTGTTTTCCTAAAAACATGAAGCCACCCAAAAATCTGATTGCATTCCCCTCTCCCTCAAACTATTTAAAGACTTCTCAAGTTGTCTTTATCCCTGTATTTTGCTAATACGTCTTTTGACTTTGCACAGTTTGTTTTTAAGGCTATTTGGGTGTGGTATTCATTTAGCATTTTTAAATTTGTGCCTTGTATATTTTTCACTATGCGAATCTGTCAGGCTGTGAGTGCCTTCCTTGTGTGGGTACTTCATGAAAGTGTTCTTCTGTGCTATTCTGGGGTGGGTAAAAGTGATGTGCTGAATTTGTAACTGAAAGCACAGTTAAAGTGAAGTGTTATTTCTGAAGGGCTGAAGTGTTATCATGGGAATGTTGACTTGTAAATGAACTTAGAATTGTATGCTTTTGAAAAAAATTGTGTCCGATGATTTAAAATATGTAAACAGGATTTTTTCTTTTTCTACGATTGCTCTGAAGCCACCCTGTATATAGCTGTCTCCATCTGTTATTCTATGATCTCTCACAAGACTCACTTTGAAAGGTATCTCTTGGAGATTTGTTTAACTCTTGACATTTTATGCCTGAAATTGAGGCCCAGAAAAGGGGAGAAACTTGGCCAGGATTGCACAGCTAACAGGCAACAGTTTCAGGACCCACCCCAGATATTGTGACCCTGTTCTTGTGTTCTTCTCATTATCAGGTGCCATTGCTCCTTCATAATCTTTCTCCTCCTTTATAAAACTGACTATCATTAGGAAAGTATTGATGTTTTAAAATCCCATGAATGGGAATGCTCCTGTAAGTGGATGTTGTTTGAGGCCAAATGTATTAGGCAAATATGGGAGCAAACAGCTTGCTCTTGTAAAGGTCCCTGAGAGACACTAAGGTTGAATCTTGCCTAGGAGACATCCTGTGCATGTGCAGCAGATGGCACTCTGCGTTGGACGACATCACAAGCCCAGCTTGTGCCACTTTTGTTCTGCTGTAGTAGGTACAGTAAATTAGAGCCAGGGGGACATAACCGGTTATGGTGCTAGTTAATTTTTTTGCTTGAGAGGCATGTGTTCAAAATCTTTTCCAAGTTTACAGGAGGAGTCCAAAACAATACAGTTCAGCTCATTGGCAGATGTGGTTGTGAAGTTATGAAACATAACTTGTCCCCTCCCCACTTTCTTTATTAAAAGATCACTCAACTAAGTAAATAGAAATAAGAATGCAGGGGCTTATTCAATATTTTTAGCACCATCTAGTGTAGTTTTTCATTTTCCATGTGAAGAGCCCGTTACTGCTCCCAGCTTGTGGTTGCAACTTAAGACTGATGTAAAATGTTTGTCGCATGCCTTTCTGTGTGGTTAGTGAAGGTGGTTGCTATTTTCAAGGATGGCTCTTTGAGGGGGAACTGCCTTTCATTGTGAGCTGGGTAATTCCTTTGCTAAATCAAATGGTCTCACCTCTGATTATGAAAGCCTGACTGTTGACATTTCCTAGTGGTCAGTGGCTATGCTGAATTACTAAATCTCTTGCTTAAGTCTGTCATTGGACTGTTATTGTTTGTGACTGTCCCTCTCACTTTTACACATTATAGTTCTTTAGTGGTCACAACATTTCTGTTTAACCTGATAGTTTTAGCAGAGGTTATATTACCAGACACAGAAGCAAGTTGCAATTCTTTAATTGCATTTCCCAGAGACATCCCAGCACAAATATTCCACTGCGCTTAAGCCAGTGTTCCGAGTATCTATACTAAATGTTTATGCAGTTCTTGCAGCTGAATTTCGGTCTTAATCACTTCTCTAACCTGTAAGGTCCATTTCAGGTTAGAGACTGTGACCTATGACTCCTCTTTGAATCTAACCTCCTCACTTTACAGATGAGGAGACACGCCTAATGGGAACTGAGGGAAGTGACTTATTAGGTTATGTTTGTGGTTAATGACATCTGAGATGTCTTTAAATGGAGGTGGATTCAAGAAGTCCTAGTCAGAATCTTAATTTGTGTGATTCCTGGCTCTTAATCCCTTTCTGTTGTTCTCTTCTGCCTTGTCTAAGTTCTGATGGGATTTATTGTTAGCTAGTTTAATTATTAGCAGGACACAGATTGACACTGACTTATCTTGTTACCTAAATATTTCATTTGTGGGTGCCTTATCTTATGGGGTGGGTGGGCAGTATTGCCTTTTTGTCTCTCATAGACTCCAGCGCAGTGCTAGGTATATAGGTGACACTCAGATGAGCATTAATTGAATATGCACCCTTTTGTCTGCTTGCAGGTACAATGAAAAGATGTGCTCATTACCATGCCCCCCATCCCCCAGTTTGACTTTTCTAATGGCCTGTTGCCTAGGTAGCCACATTTGGGTAATTGCTTTAACTTTGGTATTTCCAGTACTGTCTTTGATTGTATATTACACTTCTTTATGGTAGACTGATGCACAGAGTTGGTACCTTTCGATGAGTTCTACAGTGATACTTGCTTTCTGCCCAAAGCCCAGCAAAAGTGTGATTAATACCCAGATTATTATGCTTTATGGAACTCTACTCCAAGAGGAAATCTAAATAGAGAATGCAGCATCAGGAATGGTGTATGTCAAAGAGAACAACAAACTGAATGTACATCGTTTTTGGTTTTGGGGCTGCCTTGTGTTTGAAATCCAGGGTGGTTATGGTCTTCTGCAATAGCACCTCATTGATACCATTGTCTGGTTTTTTGTGTTTTTTTTTAAATGTTTATTACTTATTTTGAGAGAGAGAGGAAGAGAGAGAATCCCAAGCAGACTCCACACTCAGTGCTGAGCCTGACATAGCTCAGTCCCATGACTGGGAGATCATTTGACCTGGGCCAATATCAAGAGTCAGAGACTTAACTGACTGAGCCACCTAGGTGCCCCGCCCCCATTAATACCATTATCTGAATAACTGCAGAGATGTTGCTTTCATTTCTTTTTTATATCCTAGCTTTGTGTCTCTATGGGTTTTCTTAAAAAATTCTGGTTTATGTGTGTGCTTAAGGACAAGACTATGGGTGTTGGTTTTTTTTTTTTTTTTTTTTGAGAGAGAGAGAGAGAGAGAGAATGAATGCATGCAAATGGGGGAGAGACAGAGGGAGAGAGAAACAGAAGATCTGAAGCGGGTTCTGTGCTGAGAGCAGCAAACCCGATGCGGGGCTCGAATTCATGAACTGCAAGATCATGACCTGAGCCAAAGTCTGACACTCAACCAACTGAGCCATCCAGGTGTCCCAGGACAAGACTACCTTTTAAGATCTTGAGATAGCCACCCAACATAACGGAATCCTCTATTCTTTATCTCACTAATTAATACTGTACCATGACTCATGGATATTTTAGAATTACTGGAATAACATGTTATTAGGAAAACTAAGATGTTACCATGGAGGACATGTACTAAAAAGAATCATAGACTTCAGAGCTCAAAAAGACCATAGATTAAGGCAATAATGCAAGAGTGGTGAAATGGTTTTTTCTTTAGTAGCCCAGCAAGTTACTACAGAGCTGAAAATGGTTCCCCCATCTGCTGGCTTTCTCAATCAGTTCTTTTCCTATGAAATTGCAGGAATGTATGTTTCATTTAAAGGACAATTAAGCCGAGGTTCCTTTTAAAAAGTGAATTAGGAGGGGTGCCTGGCTGATTATGTCAGTAGAGCATCTGACTCTTGATCCCAGGTAGAACATTTGACTCTTGCTTGATTCCAGTTCAAGCCCTCTATTGGGCATGGAGCCTACTTTAAAAAAAAAAAAAAAAAAAAAAAGAATTGGGGAGAGAAAAAAATCAAAAAATGAAAAGTGAATTGAGACCCTTTCTTTCAGTAAGTGCTTAAACTCAAGCCCAGTCCTGAATAATTATTTCCTGATTTAGGTCAAGCTTGATGATATGTGTTAAAAAACCTGTCCTCTGCAGGTTGAACACAAAAAGAGAAACAATCCATTTAATTATTTCACTGCAGTTTGTTAAATGCTTGCAGTGAGACAGACTGTGTAACATGAAAGTTGACTTCAAGCAAAGTAATTTTAATGAGTTTAGTGAATTATTGACCCATAAACTGTGTATGGGCTTGAATCTTTTATTTTGATCAAAATATAACTTGGTAGATTACACCACCAACTGGGTCTAGTAGCATGCTGAAACTGAACTTTTTCTAATGCAGTTCTGGAAAAAATGGGAAATATGACATTGCATTTTGACATCTCTTGAAAATAAGAGTGCTTTTCAAAGGTTCTTTAAGGACATTGGCAATATTTATTAATCAAAAGGGTATTTACCTTTTATACTTTGTTACTAAAGTTTTCAGTCTTTACTGTTGTCTATTTTATTGTTTGGGGAACACTTGTAAAAATCACCAGAGAATTGCTGAGAATCCATATGTGTATGAGGCCGTCCAGGGGACAGTCTCCCACGTATAGTCTTGCACTGTACTGCCTTATGGATTACAAGATCCTTTAAACTTCTTTTTTGCCTTCACCTTTTTTGTAATACCTATAATAAGTGGTGTTACAGGATGTTTAAGAGTATTAATATCTGCTTTAAACTTTAGAGAAAGTCAACGTGACTGATAATTTGTCAAATAACTGGAGAGGAAGTAGGTTAATGTGAACTACCTGACCTGTATGTAGAGGGGTAGATAGAGAAGAAAGCATCTGAGGGCATTGTGTTACCTCATTTAATTCTCACTATAGTCCTGTGAGAGGCATGATTATCCCAGGTTTATAGATGAGGAAATTGAGGATGAGATAGGTTCATTTCTTCCTAAGTGTCATAAACTGTTTTAATGCTAGGGATGCAAAGATAGACTAGACAGATGTTTTGGAGCTGGGATTTATGCCTGGGTCTGGCTGGGTGTCTGTGTAGGGCCCCCTTCCCTTTCATCTTGTCCTTCAGCTGTGTTTCTTTCTCAAGCATCTACTGCAGCTTTCTTCCAAGAGATCTTACCATTTAAGTCTCTTTCTCTACCCTCACCTCCAGGTCTCAGCTAATAAGGGTCTAAGATATTGCTTCCTTAGGATATTTGTAATTTAGCTGAGGATTCTGGAAAGTCCCACCCATTGTTGAGCATTGCTTCTATATCAGACACTTTTATAACTCTTTGGGCAAAATACTACTCCCATTGTACAGATGAGAAAATGAAGACCTAGTAAGGGTAAGTAACCAGGAGTCATTCAGAAAATATCTGATGAACTGCTGTTTGTAAGATGCTGTGCTGGGAAAGAGTGATGTCTCTGAGGTGGTCCTGAGAGGTCACAGTTTGGCTAGGAGACACCGACAAACAAGACTGTAAGTGGCTATGCTCCCTGCCGGCCCGGAGGTTCAGTGGGAGCGTTTAGCTGGAGAAGGCTTCACAGGGCAGGCCTCACTTAAGCTGAAATAGGATGAAATATGATGTGTGGGGGACTGGAAGGGTATAGTCCAGTCTAGGCAGCAGCAACATCTGACGTGACTGTATGAGGAAGGAAGATGTATTTGAGAAACGGCCAGCAGTTTGTAAGAACTGGAGTGTGAGCAAGAACAGCCAGAGATTAGGCTGGGCAGTAATAGCGATACCACTAATAATTAACATTTATCAAGTGTACCACGTGTCACACGTGTCACATAGGTAATCTCACTTAATTCTTGTGGCACCCTATGGGTAGATGTTGTTCCTACCCTCGTTTTATAGTGAAGCCGAGTTACCTCAGCTCGGTTGATATGCCCAGGATCACAGCTGGTAAGTGACACTCAGCTGGTAAATGACTTACTCAGGATCATGCAGCGGCGACTGGTATTTCTGGCAAGGAAATGCAAGTGGTCTGGCTCCAGAGCCTGTCTCTTAACTACTGTGCTATGGTGAGGGAATCAGACTGTGAAGGGACTTGTGAAGGAATTGGATTTTATTATGTAGGTCAGTGGTTTTTTTTAAATTCAACCCACAGTAGAAATACATTTTATATCATGACCCAGAATGTGCACGTGTGCATAAAAGTAGGAAAAGTTTCATGAAACAATATTTTTACTATGTATGAGGCATACATAGTTTCTATGCTATTTTGTTAAAGAAATACTGGTTGGGACCCACTTAAATTGATTCTACAGTTTAAGCCACAGTTTGGAAAAATACTGCTAGTCAATAGGTGAGCATCTGAAGAATTTCAATTAGGTGAATCACATGATCAGGTTTGTGCTTTTTTTGGAAGGTTAGTTATAATGGCAGCAGTGTGAAGGCCGGATTCGAAAGGATGGGACGAGAAAGCCAAGAGGCCAATAAGGGGTATCTTAATGAACCAGGCAAAAGATGCCTGAGTAAGGACAGTATCATTGGGGATAGAGAAAGGGAATAGAGAGAAGACAGATTTAGGAAGTAGAATTGTTAGAACTTGGTGATTGGACATAGACTATCACTCAGCTAGTACCAGGTAGAAAGGCAGTTCAATTCAAGGGCTGTCTGATGCTATTAATACTCAGGCCCTGAAACTTTATTTCTGGACCTTTTCTGTGTGTTTCTTTTTACAGTCATGTTAAATATACTTCTTTGTTGTCTTTTCTGTGCCTCTTCTTTTGTATATAAAAATGTGCTGACCTGGTTTAATGATTTTAAAATGTATGTATCAAATCCAATGCCTACCTTATCCCATGTTCCTGCCTCCCCTCCCCCACACCATCAGAATCCGAAAGATTTGCACACAGTGTGGAAGGAGTTCACCAAGTGTGATGAGCACTCAGCAAGTCTTCTTTGAGAGTGTGTGTTCTGTGTATGACACTCTTCCAAAGCAGAAACTCTTCACGTCACCTTAATTAATTAGAGGAATGTTTTTGAGTAATTTCCTTTGACTTTGTTCTCTTTAACTTTCCAGTTTTGTAATATTTGTTTACCTTTAGGGAATACTGAGCATTGTATGTATGATGGTCTTTTGTCTTTAAAACAAACAAATAAAAACCTAGTCATTCCTAGGCATGAAACCTTTTCTTCGTAAAATGTTAGCAACCTCCATTCTTACATTAGAAGCGAAGACAGAAGTTGTGCTTCTGCCATCCGTTTCTCAAGAGGAGAATAAAAATAAAAACATGTAATAATCGAGAACAAGTTATATGGAGTGATTCTCTGTATTTTAATTGACTAGGTACCTTACCGGATTGCTTTATTCGGAAAGCACATATTCTTTGGTCTTCTAGGTATTATAATACAGAGGTAAGTATTTATTTGATAACTATGACAAGTCTTTAGACCCGTTACAATATCTGCTTCACCAGAAGAGATTGTATTTGTCACGTTGTTGGTGAGCCTTTGGAAAACTATGGGACTAAAGGATTGCTATACCATCATAGAATTTTTAATTAGTTTTCTGAGATAGTTAAATAAGAGATGGAAATGGTGTGTGTGTGTGTGTGTGTGTGTGTGTGTGTTTCAGTCACCAAAATAAAAGTAAGTCACTGTACTTGAAGAGCATTAGGTGCCATGTGATACAATAGAGGTAGGAGTGTGGGTTTTGTTCATTTCTCTTCTGTTAACTTGCTGTTTGACCCTGGGCAGGTGACCTCTTTGGTCTTAATGTTTTGGCCAATTAAATAAGGATGCTTGATCAAATGAGCCTAAGGGGCTTTCTAAGACATATGTCACTTTCATATAATACTTTATAAGTAATTTTTATATTTTTCCTTTGGGGAGCTTGTATAAAATCATAAACTCAAGTATAATGTATTTGCTTAATCTCACCAGGGTCAAAGGCTTGAAGTGAAGAAAAATCCCTTCCATTTCCTTTTCAGGACAGTTTGTATAATTACTTCTGACATCTTGATGGACAGTTTACCCTGCATTCCTCTTAAACAAGTCATTCTGCCTTTAGTCCCATCCTTCTCTTTTGTCTTCTTTTTCCAATCCAAACTGCTGAGGGTGTGGGGGAAGAGGTGAACATGTGGTGGGGAATCCAGAGAGGTGGAGAGACAGGGGAAGGAAAAAAGCAGTTAATGTTGGAATGCTGAGGTAAGACAGACTGTTCTAATAATCTGTTAATTCTGAGTCGTGATCTGCCAGGCTGAAACAGAAAATGTTTCTGTTTTCCTTTGTAATTACACTGCAGGAATCCTGAGTGTGGAAACCTCAGGTGATTAGTTGCCCACAGTAGTCTATTCTCCCAAACTCTGTGAGCTGAGCCTAGTGTAGTCAAGAACAGAGACACTCAGCCAGTGTTGAATAAATGAGTCAGTGAGTTGAAAAGTCCTAGAGACCATTGTCTAAATCCTTCAACCCTGTGGATAATGCAGCTGTAGATTCTCTTGTTCTCCATGCCGAGATAATATAGTGATGAGAATCATAGAAATACGAAGAAGAAATTACTTTTCTTTGATTCAGGCAGCAGCAGATCATTTTAAAAGGGTTCACAGATTATGCTGAAACAAGCAGGACTATGGAAAATACTAAGTAAAATAGTGATAGAAAAATATTGTAGTGCTATTGTCTTCTAAGTAATTTAAGAAATTGACACATGCATCTGCCTGGCAAGTATTTGGAGGAAGTAGAGGAGTGGAGGGAAGGGTGAAGGGCTGGGCACTGCAGAAGAGAGCTTGAAAGGAACTATTTGAAAGAGGTGCTGCCAACTCTAGATTCCCTGCATGTATATATTTCCAAAGATGACAGATTTTTGGAGGTGTTTATTTTGGAACTAATCTTCTGTATTTCCATTCTGCCCCCACTGTATCCTGTATCTTGCACTGCCAGAAGTCTGCTAGCTGCCATGAAGCAGGGCTGTGGCAAGTGGCCAAGTGTGATAAAACCTATTTTTTTCATTTTAAAACAGAGTATGGATATGAGCATACTTTATGAAGTATTTAAGGATAGATTGAATGGAGTAGGAGAAATAGTAAAAACCTAATGAGAAGATTGAAAGTTTTTTATTTGCGTTTGCTGGAATTTGTTTGGTAAACAGAAGAATACCAGCTTATGTCTGTCTCTGTCACTTTCTTCTTTCTTGCCCCTCTTTCTCTGACCTTTGAATGCTGGTGTTAGAATAGTTAGGAAAAATGGGTTTTCTGATCATGAAGAGATGGTAGTGATTTTTTAATTTTTAGTTTTTGAGGGAATCCCAAGGGTATGCTCTGTGTGAATGTCTCATTACATGTATGCATGCGAGAAATTGTTTTATTTTTTCATTTTTGTTTTAAACCCTCCCCCACCATGAAATTTTTTCTTTTTTTATCTCCGGCTCTGACTTAAGCTTCAAAACAAAATGTTATCTAAACATTGTTGAGGTGGTCTAACATATTACAGAATTTTAGAATGTTCATTTATTAGAAAATTAAACTGCAGTCAGTATTTTCTTTAATTTTATTTTTTTTAATGTTTATTTTTGAGAGAGAGAGAGACAGAGAGAGAGAGAGAGAAAGAGACAGAGCATCAGCAGGGGAGGAGCAGAGAGAGAGGGAGACCTGAAGCAGGCTCCAGGCTCTGAGCTGTCATCACAGAGCACGGTGTTGGGCTCAAACTCCTGAACTTTGAGATCAAGACCTGAGCTGAGGTCGGATGTTTAACCAACTGAGCCACCCAGGTGCCCCAGTGTTTTCTTTAATTTTAGTATCTCATTCCGCATTGACATTTGATTCAGAATAAAATCAAGTTCCTAGCTTGGCTAAGTGCCACAAAGTCGGGTGAGCTTTAAATATGTAATGACTTTCTTTTTAATGATTGCTAGAGGTTTTAGCAGTAAAAAGGGGAAAATGTAAGGAAACTCTAATAGATTTCTTGCCTAAAAAGAGCATTCTTGGTAAGATTAAAAGGAGAGACAAGCTGAGGCCCTGAGTTAGGGATCTGAAAATCCCATCACAGCCAGTATCAGAAAGTAGCAGCACTAGTGGAAGAAAACACAGAAGGTCTCTACTGATGAGGGGGCTCACTTGGAAAGGGCATTCCATCACCAGAGGGTTTTTTTTGGGGGGGGGGGGCTTCATAAGAAAACTACATTCTATTCAGTTAAACATAATGGGAAAAGTCATTTGTTTTTAAATTATGAAGTATGTCATGTCTATAAAAACATGTAGAATATTTATTTCTTTTAGCTTGAAAAATTAAACATGATAACTATGAAAGCTGCCCCAGGTATCTTTCCTCAGTCCTATTTCTTGTCCTCTCTCCCCTAATTACCATTCTTTCCAATTTAGTATTTACCATTCCCATGCCTGTGTTTATGCTTTTGCTGTATCTGTCAACCTTACATAGTACTGCAAATATGTTTTAAGCCTTATTTAGAAGATTGTACACTGTATGTAGTTACATAATTTGTTCTTTTTGTTTAAATACTTTGAAGAATCTGTAGTTGATACGTGTAGTTCTGGTTCATTCATTTTTAACTGTTTTGTCATGTTTCATTCTCCATTTCTCATGTTTAACCATTCTCTTGTTGACTGAAAGTGTCTTTAGCTGAATATTTTGGGGGGCTGGGAAAGAGGAATATATTATGTCATTTTAAAAGTTAGACGAGGAATATTTTGACTTTCAAAAAAGCCAGTTTCCTTTTTTGGGTGTGGAATGCCCTCATTTATCATATTCCTGGGAAAACCCTTTGTACTTCCGGAGAGAAGGCAGAGAAGAATAATGTTTCATTACACAGACGAACATGTCTTGTGCAAAGTGCCGAACGGCATCCGCTGTAATACAGCATGCTCATGCGGGATTGAGCTGTTGCAGCTAAAACTTGGTTTGTTCTATGAAAATGCTCAGTTTTTTTTGAAGTGCAGACAAGCTGTAGATGGGAACTTGTTGACATTTATTCATTGTTTCTCTTCTGTGAGTTCCCAAATTTGCAGTTTGGGACTCCTTTATTTGGTAAAAAGGGTATATGCCTTAAATGGTAAAAAGATTGTTCTTGAATTGTGTCATGGTTTTACGGAGTAAAGGAAAAACAAGGTCTAGGAATGGAGGGGTGCTTTTTGGGGTAGACACTTGATGTGAAATAAAATATTTGTTTTAATAATGAATCTTATATGTGTATTTGCCATTGAGTATTCCTTGTAGTCATTGTTTTAGAAAGGCAATCTCTGATAAATATTTTTTCTTCCCAATTTCATGCAGTTGTCTTTCATTTGTAACATCTTTGAGAGGCACCTGGGTGGCTCAGTAGGTTAAGTCTGACTTCGGTTCAGGTTCGTGAGTTCGAGCCCTGCGTTGAGCTCTGTGCTGATAGCTCAGAGCCTGGAGCCTGCTTCAGATTCTGTGTCTCCCTCTCTCTTTGCTCCCCACCCCCCTCCCCCCAATCTCACACTCTGTCTCTCTGTCTCTCAAAAACAAATAAACATTAAAAAACAAAACAAAAAGAAGAACTGTTAACATCTTTGATAATGGTTTGGATAATGTTGCAGAATACACAATACAGAACTCCATTCAGGTTGTCCCTGCAAATGATTTGCTATTGTGCTTTAACCAGAAATGCTGATGCAGCAAGGGAAACACTAATAAATGGGATGCTTTCCAGGGACTGTAGCTAAGGCAAAGCAAACACAAGCCAAAATTGGGAAGAAAATGTGAGGTAGGCACCCACGATGCAGTCTGGCCAGATATGCTATTAACAGTGAATATCCCTTTCTAAATAAATTAATCGAGGCCTGGGCAATTTGAAAAAAAATTTTTTTAACGTTTATTTATTTTTGAGACAGAGAGAGACAAAGCATGAACGGGGGAGGGTCAGAGAGAGGGAGACATGGAATCTGAAACAGGCTCCAAGCTCTGAGCTGTCAGCACAGAGCCCGACGCGGGGCTCGAACTCACGGACCACGAGATCATGACCTGAGCCAAAGTCAGCCGCCCAACCGACTGAGCCACCCAGGTGCCCCGAGGCCTGGGCAATTTGAATCATCAGACTGTTTGCTAAAAAGGTGACCCAACTTTAAGCATACTGGAATTAGGGACTAGTGTAAGAATAGTCTTTTGGCTAAAACTTATTTAGAATGAAAACTTAAATTATCTTTGTTTTTTCTTATTGGAGAGATTCTGGTGCCCCAAGAATGATTAAATTCGGTTGCCTGTTGGTTTCTGCCATTGTGATTCTGTGGGGGCAAGGATGCTAAAAGGGCCAGCAAGTAAAAGAAGAGATTATTTAAAAAAAAAAATTGAGGGGGGGGGGGCGTTGGAATGATTAGATGGAAGGAAGAAAGAGATTATTGAGAATTAAGAATTGAGAATTAACTGATTATGAAGAATGATTTTTGTTTTTTCACTATTGCTGCATTTCTTATAAGTCACAGTTTTTTATTCACAAATTCCTTTACCCACAAATAGTGTAGGCATTGGAAGAGGAGGTAATGGTATGTGAACAGGCTCTTTTCAAAAATGTTGTCCTGAAAAAAAATGGTTGTTCTTGTTTTGAATGATCTCTGATAAAATTTGCCAAGAGTCAAGCATTTTGAAACAGAACTCCTAAACCAGAGGGTTGTGTGGCTAGGTAAATGAATTGGATTTTTTTGTTTTAGTGCACCAAGAGTTTTAAGTTTTGTGAACTTCTTTCTGAAACTATTGAAAGTTCTGAATGAATCTGGATAACCTGAGACTTCTATTGCCAGGGTCCCTTTCAGCTAAAAAATTTTTTATTCTTATTTAAGAAAAAAAAAAGAGGGGGGTGCCTGTCTGGCTCATTCCTTGGAACATGCAACTCTTGATTTCGTGGTCTTAAGTTCAAGCCTCACCTTGGGTTTAGAGATTACTTTAAAAAAGAAATCTTGGGGCGCCTGGGTGGCTTGTGCAAAGCTATCATGACTGACTTTGGCTCAGGTCATGATCTCGTGGTTCAAGCCCCGCGTTGGCCTCTGTGCTAAGGGCTCAGCGCCTGGAGCCTGTTTTCGATTCTGTGTCTCCCTCTTTCTCTGCCCCTCCCCTGCTCTTTCTTTCAAAAATAAATAAATGTTAAAAAAAATTTATTAAAAAATCTTTAAAAAATTTCTGCTTTTTCTCATTGTTTATTAGGGTTCCATTTTTTAAATGTTAGACGCATAGAGATGAGTGAAAGAATTTTGCTTCTTTAAAGCAATTTCTAAAAGTATTATTAGTCTATGAATTGTTGCTTCGGATTCTCAAGTTTTACATCTATATGAGCTTACCATGCAGATATCAAAAGATTCAATACTTCCTCAGGAAAAAATGTATATTTGAGAGTTTCTCATAATCTTCTGGATTTATTCTAGGTTCTAGGTTATAGCTAATATTCTTTCAAACTTTCTTTCCTTTGTTGTCATATGCTGAGGTATCCATGTCAGCAGGCTCAGGAGAGCCTTCACCTTTGACATTGACTTTACTTTTTTCTATTCTTTTAGGTCTTTCACTACCATTCCTACGGTGGTTGACAAGATATCGTTTCCACCTCACTCTCCATGTACCATGCCAGTGACATCTTAGCTGCTAGAGTGTGGAGCTGGCCTGTGGGAGTCAAGTAAGTGCCTTTTTTACTATTTGGCATGGTTTTTGCTTACTTTGCAAAGCCATGTAGAGGAACTTCTTAAGATTAGTTTTTAAAAAGGCACTTGCTTGATCCTTGTGGGCTGGCTCTTTGCTCTAGCCTGCTATTGAATACCTGGTAGCTAACATGGGGCTGAACTTAGCAAGGTGACTGTCACAGGATGGAACATTTTTGTTAGGATAGACCCTAAGGGATGATAGATCTGGTCTTGGCCTAATTATTAATTAGCCCATTCATGTTGATGTACAACCCCTGTCCCATCCCAGAATGAATCAGAACTTCTGTATTAGATCAAACAGTTAGTCTGGCCTTCTGGAAATTTAACAGGTTATGGATAACCAAGGGTCTGCTGGTCTAAACCAACTGGGTTGCATGGAAACAGAGCAGCTCTCCCAAGAAAGTCAATGACCTTGAAATTTAGCTCTCTATATAGCTTAATTAATTTAGCTTAATATATAGAAAAAGTGATGGTTGGCATTAATGAGGTATGGGTCTCTTTTCTTGCTAAAGTTGCTAAAACCTGGTATTTTACTTTTGCAGGTCACCTTGTAAATTTTGCCTATATATATTAACACATCCCCTGTTATGTCATAACAACCATGTAAGGGAGAGTGTTTTCCTGCTCTGTCTTAGGTATTGGTGGTGTGACCTGTTCATGCAGGGGAAACTTGAACATTCTCAGGTATGTGAAGATCATGATTCATAAACATTTTCTCCCTGCAAACAAAACAGTTTATTTCAGTGTGAACTCATGAAATGGTTTTACAAAATCTATCTTGCCAGTTGATTTTCTGCCCCTGATTCTAGGACAGGGAGTAGCCAACTACAGCCATGACCATCACTTGTTTTTGTGAATAAAGTTTTATTGGAACACACACCCATTCATTTACAAATTGTCTATGGCTGTTTTGCACTATAGCAACAAAGTAGAGTTGTGACAGAGACCGTATGATTCACAAAGCCTAAGACTATCTGGGTTTTTAAGAAAAAGTGTGCCGGTTCCTTCTATAAAAGAAACAGACTTCAGGATATGTTTAGATATAAACTTGTTGGAACCACAGGTGAATTCCAATAGTCTTCTAAAAAGAAAGCCAAGCCCTGTGTCATAATGCTATCTAGCAAATAAATATTTGCAATATATATGGTGGTGGGATTAACTAATACAAGGTTAGTGGAATGGAAAGCCATGATGGCTGTTCAACTTGTTTTCTTTTATTCATTATATCCCCCTACTCCTCACCCCTCATGGGACTAAACACTCATTCCATAACGGGATATCATTTTTCTTTCTAGAGACTTGATTTCATAGGACAGATAAGGATAAAAGCTTTAACTAGGCTATCTTCCCAGAAGTGATAACTAAAGGACCTCTTTATTCATGGAACAAATATTAAAGTTGAAATGAACTTGAGATCATGGAAATTGAGAATCAGAGAAGTTTGGGGAAATGTTCAAGGGTCACAGAGAAGACAGTGGTGGAACTGAAACCAGAAGCTAGGTCTCCTGCCTCTTTGCCCAGGGTTCCTTCTACTAGGTCTTACACCATAGTAGGGCTACTTGTTTTCACTACTAACTGTAAGGCACAGCCTTTTCACTTTATTCCCTCTGAAGTAGAAGCAAAAAGACTCAACGATTTAAACCACAAAGATGTGATTTATTGGAGAATTGATGTTACTTGGAGTTTGGATGCTTTTATTTTCTTGTTTGAAGATTAACTGGGGGGTTGCTTCTTAATGAATCATTAAAAACTTATATATTCAAAAAGTTTAGATTAGTTGGAATAAGAAAGGAAGTCTGAGCCTTGTTCATTATTTTATAGCTGGGAGCAAAACCAAAATCAGCACAGATAGAATGCTTCCCTCATATATCTATGTGTCTAAGCCCATAGATGGAAAGAGTGTATGTGTGTGTATGTGTGCATGCGTGGGTGTCTGACAGCTCTTAAAACGCATTTGGATTGCATTCTGAGAGGAGTTTAGCAGGTGTATTACAATCTGCAGATTATGTTGCAGAGTTTTAAGTGGATTTTTAAAAATAAATTCTATTTTTAAACAGTTTTGGATTTATAGGAAAATGGCTAAGGATATTACACAGAATTCCCATATACACCCCATCTCCAGTTCCCCTATGGTTAACATGTTACATTAGAAGTAACATGTTACTTTTTTGTGTATTATTCAGTGTGTATTATTCAGATTCCCTTAGTTTTTGCCTAATGATCTTCTTCTGTTCCAGGATTAAATGAAGTTTTGTTCACATGTTCACTGATTTAGAAGGCATTGATATGACCACCTGAAAGTTAGACTAGTTTTGAAGTCCCTTTTATATTCCAGGAGTGCGATTCAATGGGTACAGGCTTAACTGCTGCAGAGTTGTGACATTTATATTCTGTACATGATGGGAAAGTGGCTACTTTACCTTATTGATAGTAATGGCTCTTGAGTTGTTTCTGAATTTTCTGCATCAGCAGTTCCAGAAACAACAAGGCAAACTTGATTACTTCTTTTTTTTTAAATTTTTTAAATGAGAAACATTTTTTTAACGTTTTTATTTATTTCTGAGAGACAGAGACAGAGCGTGAGCAGGGGAGGGGCAGAGAGAGAGGGAGACACAGAATCCGAAGCAGGCTCCAGGCTCTGAGCTGTCAGCACAGAGCCCGATGTGAGGCTCGAACCCACAATCCGTGAGATCATGACCTGAGCTGAAGCCAGACGCTTAACCGACTGAGCCACCCAGACACCCCAAACTTGGTTACTTCTAAGTGTTATAGTCACATTCTAAATTGCTGGTGACAATATCCTAAACTAAGTTGCCTTCTTGGGAAGCCATGTGGTTCAACAATCCTACTTAAATATGTTTATCCTCCTGGAAGTCATTTTTGATGTAGTTTTCATCAGCACCTTCTGATAAATCATTAATCATTCAAATTTCCCTATAAAGATCTTAAAGTATTCCTTCCTTTAAAGTTCATTAGTTGTTTTACTAAAGTTGAACACTTGTACGCCCTATGACTCAGCATGTTCACTCCTAGAGTTATACACAACAGAATTGTGTGTGTGCGTTCACCAGAAGACATGGACAAAGATGTTAATAAGCAGGACGAGTTGTAATAGTGCAAGCTGGGATTTTCCAAATGCCCATCAACAGTAGAATGGGTAAATAAGTTTCTGGCATAATCAAACAGTGAACATTAAATACTGATCAGAATGAACAAACATACACATTCAAAATGTGTGAATACAATATACAATAATATGATAATGTGTGAATCTCACAAATATAATGTTGAGTGGAGGAAGCCAGACGCTAAAGAGTGCATAACTCTGATTGCATTTACATAAATTTCAAAACCAGGTTAAACTATCTGTGGTGTCAGAAGTCAGGAGATTGATTACCCTTGTTGGGGATTGGGGAAAGTGTTTGCAATGGGGTATGAAGGGGCCTTCTGGGGTACTAGTAATGTTCTGGTTTTTGTTTTGGGTACTGGTTATATGGATGTGTTTACTTCATGAAAGTTCACCAAGCTTATATATTTTTCTATATTCATGTTATTCAGAAAAAAGTATACAAAAATGTTAGCAATTCTGGAAAAAGCACATGCATGCACAAATTCACTGCTAATATTTAAGGGATATATGGAGAACACACTGAACAAATTAGCCTTACATCTTAGAATATATGGTGTCTGAATTAAAGGATTATCAAAGTGGCATTTTGTTATTGGATCTGTTACAGTCCTATTTGTATTATAAGATGAATAATGTAGGTTGAGGTTTTGGGGATGGCTCAGAAAAGACATCTTTTCAGTCTGTATTAAGTACAGTTCCCAAGTCATATATCCATCCTTTCTAACCTTACAGTAAAGACTGGTAAGCCAAGTAGTTGTGACTTGGGTGTATTAGTATGTTTATGCATGGTGAAGTTTCTCCTTCCCACTGATCAGTGAGTGAGCTTCAGTCTTGTATCTCTGTATACTCTACATGTTCTTTTGGCTTTCACGGCATCACCTCAAACCTAACCAGAATGTAGAGTCCTTTTCCCAAATAGAGCCCCCTTTCATGACTTTACTGTTGTTGTTGTTGTTTTTCCTTATTGGTACCTTTGGTTCTTCTAGTTACTTGAGTTAACTTTCCCTTTCTGACCCTTTAAAAAAAATGTGGTGAAAACACATAACATAAAATTTACCATCTTAACCATGTCTTCAGCATACACAGTTCAGTATCCCACCCTTTGCACTTTGTGATCCATTATCACTATCCTTACCCATGTTGAAACTCTTACTGTATATCTAGACTTTTGTCTAAATAGCATCTCAACTTCCAGTGTTTCCTCTGTAAGCGATCCATTCTATATCTGCGTGCCAGAGTTATAGTTGTAAAATCTCACCAAATTATTCCCCCACGTAAAACTTTGCTTGCCACTACCTACAGGGTTTAATGCAGATTCCTTAGTCGGATATTCAAGGTCTTCCATAATGGAATTTCAATCTGTCTTTCCATCTTTAATGAGAATGTTGTTTTTAATCACCAGTGACTACTTACTAATTTCCAAGTTGTGTGAAGCACTCTACAGGCATAATTTTACTTAATTCTGTCCTATAAAGTAATTGCCACAGAGGAAATAGAGGCCGGAGGGCTCTAAGTAACATGCTCAAGTAAGCGATGCAGTTAAGAGTTCAACTATAGGTCTCCATATGCCACATTTGTAATCTCTGTCTCCCAGTGCTCCTGAATGCCTCGAGTAGGCTACTCCTGAACCACCAAGTGCGTTCCCATCTTTACCTAGCTCTTTCGCTTCTCGGATCCATTGCTTAGAAGGCCCTTACTTGTTCCTGTTTCTCTCCCAGTCCCATCGTATCCATTAAGTCCAGTGATTTTTTTTCCTCCCCCTCCTTATCCCAGTTTATAGAAAACTCCTTAGGGCTACTACACACTTGGTATTTTCACTGCCTTGAATCTGTTTCTTTTTATATATAGATGCATTCGCTTAAACTTTGTTTTTTAAAGTTTATTTTTATTTTTAATTTTTTTAAATGTTTATTTTGAGAGAGAAAGAGAGACAGGGCATGAGTGGGGTAGGGGCAGAGAGAGAGGGAGGCACAGAATCTGAAACAGGCTCCAGGCTCCGAGCTGTCAGCACAGGGCCTGATGCGTGGCTCGAACCCACAAACCATGAGATCATGACCTGAGCCAAAGTCAGACGCTTATCTGACTGAGCCACCCAGGCACCCCTTTAAAGCATATTTTTTGAGACAGAGCAAGAGCGAGTGTGTGTGAGCAAGGAGAGGGGTAGAGAGAGAGAGAGAGAGAGAGAGGGAGAGAGAGGAAAGAGAGAATGCGGTCCCATCCCATGAACTGTGAGATCATGATCTGAACCAAAATCAAGAGTTGACTGCTTAACTGACTGAGCCATCCAGGAGCCCCTTTGCTTGAATTTTTAGATTGTAACCTCCTTGAGGTTGAGGGTTTGGGGTATAGATTTTTTTGTATCCCTTGCAGTACCTTATGTATAACAGGTGCTCAGTAAACGTCCGTGTCGATCATTTGGAATGATAATAGAATCGTTGATAGCTGAAGATACATCATGTGCATCAAAGACTCCTTATTGGTTCTTTGCACTTCTTGAAGCTCTTTATAAATCCAGCTAACAGTCTTAATTCAGAGCCAGGAATGACATATTTAGACTAGAGGTAGATATCATTGATTTGTAGGTTGGAAGCTTGGTAACTGTCACCACATGCTGATTCAAATCAGCGCAGCTCTTCATGTTCAGAATTTGACTTCTCATATTCTCACCATAGGTGCTTTGAGTTAGACCACTAGCATATCTCATCTCTAGTATGCCAGCAGCCTCCAAATTAGTCTTCTTGCTTTTGCCCTTTTCCTCTGTGATCAGAACTCAGGCAGTGGGAATGATGATACCAGAAAGATGACGACCCTTCCAGTAGCTTCTCATCTCACACAGAGCAAAATGTAGAGTATTTAAAGTGGCCTATAGGCAGCAATGTGCTGATAAACTGGATCTCCAGAGGGGGGACAGCCACTGATTTGTAACATTTGACTACTTCTGTGGTATAATTACTCACTCTCACTACGGCTGATTCAAAGTTCTGGAATGCATAACAATCTTCTTATCGGCTGGTACCAGCCAGCTCCAGCTCCCCACTGCTGAACATTCCCTGTCTGACCTCCCCCTGCTACTGCTTTCCCCTTGCCCACTCCATTTTTGTGACACTGACCTTAGTGTTCCTCAAACATGGCAGATATCCACCCACCTCACAGGATCTTTGCATTTGCAGTTTTACGACTAGAATGCTCTTTTCCTGAAATACTTGCATGCTTGCTTATTTGTTATCTTTCTCAGGTCTGCTCAGATATCTTCCATGATCTCCCTATACAGGCATACCTTGAAGATACTGTGCGTTCGGTTCCAGACCACTGCAGTAAAGTGAATATTACAGTAAAGTGAATTGAATGTATTTTTGTTACCCAGTGCGTATAAAGGTTATGTTTACACTTTACTGTGGTCTATTAAGTACGCAATAGCATTGTATCAAAAAAAAGTACATACTTTAATTAAAAAAACTTTATTGCTAAAAAAATGCTAACCATCATCTGAGCTTCCAGTGAGTTGTAATCTTTCTGCTGGTGGAGGGTCTTGCCTCCGTGTTGATGACTGCTGACTGCTCAGGGTGGGGGTTGCTGAAGGTTGGGGTTGTTGTGGCAACTTCTTAAAATGAGACAATAGGGTGAATTTGGCTGCATCAACTGACTCTTCCCTTCATGAATGATTTCTCTGTAGCATCAATGCTGCTTGATATCATCTTACCCACAGTAGAACTTCTTTCAAAACAGGAGTCAATGCTCTCAAACCCTGCTGCTGCTTTATCAACTAAGTGTATGTAGTATTCTAAATTCTTTGTTGTTGTTTCAATGATCTTCACAGCATCTTCACTAGAAGTAGATTCCATCTCAAGAAACCACTTTCTTTGCTCATCCATAAGAAGCAATTCCTCATCCTTTCAAATTTTACCATGGGATTGCAGCAGTTCAATCCCATCTTCAGGCTTCACTTCTGATTCTAGTTCTCTTGCTGTTTCCACCACACCTATACTTAGTTCCTCCTTGGAGATCTTGAACCTCTCAAAGTCATCCATGAGAACTGGAATCAACTTCTTCCAAACTCCCATTAATGTTGATATTTTGACCTTTTCCCCCATGAATCATGAATATTCTTTTATTTTTTATTATTTTTTAACATTTATTTATTTTTGAGACACAGAGAGACAGAGCATGAACGGGGGAGGGTCAGAGAGAGAGGGAGACAGAATCTGAAACAGGCTCCAGGCTCTGAGCAGTCAGCCCAGAGCCCGACGCGGGGCTCGAACTCACGGACTGCGAGATCGTGACCTGAGCCGAAGTCGGACGCTTAACTGACTGAGCCACCCAGGAGCCCCGAATCATGAATATTCTTAATGGCATCTAGAATAGTGAATCCTTTTCAAAAGGTTTTCAATTTACTTTACCCAGATCAATCAGAGGTATCCCTATTTGTGGCAGCTATAGCTTTTGAAAAGTATTTCTTTTTTATTAAAATTTTTTTTTAATGTTTATTTATTTTTGAGACAGAGAGAGACAGAGCATGAATGGGGGAGGGTCAGAGAGAGAGGGAGACACAGAATCTGAAGCTGTGCTGAGCTGTCAGCACAGAGCCTGACGCGGGGCTCGAACTCACAGACCGCGAGATCGTGACCTGGCTGAAGTCGGATGCTTAACCGACTGCGCCACCCAGGCGCCCCTAAATTTAATTTCTTAAAAAAAATTTTTTTAATGTTTTTGTTTTTGAGAGACAGAGAGAGAGAGTGTGCGCGAGCAGGCAAGGGAGATGCATAGACAGAG
Organism: Acinonyx jubatus; assembly: GCF_027475565.1. Taxonomy (NCBI): domain Eukaryota; kingdom Metazoa; phylum Chordata; class Mammalia; order Carnivora; family Felidae; genus Acinonyx; species Acinonyx jubatus. The sequence goes on from NC_069393.1 coordinate 32,278,065, forward strand.
AGGGAGACACAGAATCTGAAGCAGCCTCCAGGTTCTGAGCTGTCAGCACGGAGCCTAACGGGGGGGCTCAAAGTCACGGACTGTGAGATCATGACCTGAGCTGGAGTCGGACACTTAACCGACTGAGGCACCCAGGCGCCCCAAATTTAATTTATTGGTTGTCCTGAGATGATTTCCAATATATACTACAGAGTTTTTATACCTGACTGATGCCTTGCTATAGTGATGCATTGCTGCTATTTCCAGACAGTGTAGTCTGTCTGTGGGTAATGGTCGTATTTCCTTTGGAGCCTGAAAAAGAAGCATTTTGTTTTGGTTGAAATAAAATTATCTGTGAAACTTATAGACAAATCAGTTTAATCCTTGTCACTGGTAATTGCAACTTGAAATTATTGCTCACTTATGCTTCTAATGAGGAACTCAACAATATTTATGGTGAAGTGTGTGTTTGGTAGTGTGTTATTCTCACAGTATCATCTTTGTGAATTTGAGGATCTATGATAAGTAATGAGAAAACAACCAGTACATTTTATTTGAAGATCAAAATGAGCTTATGAGGACATTTTCCTGTATGAAAACTAAAATTTATAGATCAACTTAGCATACTGGTTTATTGTCATTAAAAAGTGTATGACTTCTTATAAATTAGATGCTGCCTTTCCCACTTGATCTCGGTTACTGCCTCACCACCTGATCCAACCCCTCTGCCTTTTTGTATTTTATTCAGCCCTCCACTTGCCTTAGTCTAGGCATCGACAACAATTACAATGAAGTAGCAAGATTGAGTTGTAGTTACTGCCAGACTTTTCTTTCTTTCTCTCTTTTTTACATGTAAGTATTTTTACAAATAAAATTGTAATGTAATAGTTAAAAACACAGTAGGCAACATTACATTTTCCAAGTTAATCTTTGGGTAGCCACAATAACCCATTTTTGTTTTGGGGTTTGATTCACAGAGGTCAGAGAAGAGAGTGGCTTGAACTGAAAGCTGTCACTTCTTCCCTGCAGACAGTTAAGAAATGGAGAAAAAGTCTGTTTCTCTTTGTGAGTGTATTACTTTCTTGGACATGTTTTTAACTAAAATTTGCAGTATTTCCTGCCTTAACACTTTTGGACATGAGTGAAAAATCTCCTTTCTCTTATGAAAGCTTAATTTGCTTTGTTACATCACTTTTGACTTTAGGAAATGTTTATCTTCTAGAAATTTTTAAATCAAAACAGTTTTTTAGAGCAGTTTAATATTCACAGCAAAAGTGAGGGGGAAGATAAGAGTTAGATTTTTTTTATAGCTACATTTTAAATAAGTACCAACAAGTTTGTCAGAACAAAAATAAACTTAATTTTGTGTTCTTGTGTGTGATGTTATTATTATTCACTTTAAAAAAGCTTTTATCTACTATATAAGTACCAAATCACAGAAAAATAAAATATACAGAAAAATGGAAGGAAGGAGAAAGTGCTACTCAGAAACAACCATTGTTAATATTTTTATGCATTTCTTTCCAGACATTTTTTATGGAGTTCATCTCACTTTTGATAAGAGTAGTTCGTCTTTAAATACAGCATAAAACCATATTTTGCTTCCTTTGCTTAGCATTATACCAAATGTTTAACAAACTTGTCATGAACATTAGATGGCAGCTTAATATTCCAAAGAGTAGCCATATCACTGTTTGTGTTTACAATATAAATTTCAAAATAGATTTTTTTTTTTTTTTGGCAGCAGATTCCAGAATTTTAAAGAATAAACATTCTTGGGGCACTGGGTGGCTCAGTCAGTTAAATGTCCGATTTCAGCTCAGGTCATGATCTCACAGTTCATGGGTTTGAGCCCCATGTTGGACTCTGCTATGACAGTGCAGAGCCTGCTTGAGATTCTCTCTCTGTCTATCTCTCTCTCTCTCTCTGTCTCTGTCTCTCTCCCCCTCTTTGCTCCTCCTCCGCTTGTGCGCGCGCGCACACACACACACAGTCTCTTTCTCAAAAATGAATAAATAAACTTTAAAAAGAAGAATAAACATTGTTTCCTCTTGAGACAAGTTTCAGGAAAATTGGAAAAGAAATTAAAAAACCTATATTCACCTGATGATCCTTCTGTACTATGTTACTGTGTGAACAGAATTGGATACCACCCTCACCATGTTCTTATACACTCACAAGTAACAGCCTCAAATTACAATAAAGTTATTTAAAGCATCTCTTAAAGTCCATCTGTTTGAGATGCTGTTCTCAAGATCCCTTTTACCATTTCAGTGAAAGCTGATAAGATTCTTCTAAGGCTGTTGGAAAGCCCATCCTTCAGTCTCTAGATTTGGTAACCAGAAATATTAAGAAATAATTTTCTTCTTCTTCTTTTAAAATTTAGATTCAAATTAGTTAACATATAGTGTAGTATTGGTTTCAGGAATAGAATTTAGTGATTCATCACTTACATGTAACACCCAGGGCTCATCCCAACAGGTGCCCTCTTTAATGCCCATCCCCCATTTAGCCCATCCTCCCTCCTACCTCCCCTCCATCAACCCTTGGTTTGTTCTCTGTATTTAAGAGTCTCTTATGGTTTGGCTCCCTCTGTTTTTATTTTATTTTTCTTTCCCTTCTCCTATGTTCGTTTGTTTTGTTTCTTAAATTCCACATGTGAGTGAAATCATATGATATTTGTTTTTCTCTGACTTATTTCGTTTGGCATAATATACCATAGTTATATCCACGTTGTTGCAAATGGCAAGATTTCATTCTTTTTGATGGCCGAGTAATATTCCATTGTATATAAACACCACATCTTCTTTATCCATTTATCAGTCGATGGACATTTGGGCTCTTTCCCATATTTTAGCTATTTGATAGTGCTGCTGTAAACATTGTGGTGCACGTGCCTCTGCACGTCAACAGTTTTGTATCCTGTGGATAAATACCTAGTAGTGCAATTACTGGGTCATAGGGTAGCCACTCTAGAAACCAGTATGGAGGTTCCTCAAAAAGTTAAATATGGAAATAATTATTTTCTAGACTTTTCTTTCAGAATTGCTAAATGATGTTTTCATACCTTGTGAATCTTTCACATAGGTGTGCTGATATGCTATACTTTTAGGAAAATAAATTCCTTTCTGTTAAACACTTAAGTTGTGCCTCATCTTTTGCTATTATGTGCATTGCTGCAGTGAATAACCTTGTGCATTCATTATTGCTCCTGTATGAGATTATAAAATGTGTTCCTAAAAGCAGAAAGTATGAGAACTACTATCTGTTTACATCTTTGCCAACACAGTGTGTTACCAAACTTTTGGATCTATGTGTGATTGGTGAAAAAATTGTATCTCAGTGTAGATTTAATTTGCATTAAGTGAGTGAAGTTGAACATCTTTTTAAAGAACTGCATTTCCTTTTGCTGTGCACTAACATTTAAATTATTTAAGTCTGAGTCTATAGTTTCAACAGGTACATTTTAAGGGCTGTATTATGTATAAAAGCAAGAAACTGCCTGTAGATGTTGCTTAGTGAATACAATATTAGTTCTGTGAAGACAATTATATAAATAGAGGTTAGATTAGATTTATTCCTTCTTACAGAGAAGCAAATTTCAGTTAATCACATGGAAGAAGTTCTCTCATTAGATCAGCTTTAAAATGGAATGGGCATCCTTGGGACTAGATGGATTCTTTGTTACTAGATCTGTTATTGGAAAGGAGATACGAACCCTTGTCCCTGTTGGGCAAATTAGGCACATAGTGTTGAAGAAGTGACGGGTGAATCATCTGGAGGGTTAGATTAGGTTGTTTCTGATAACCTTTTTATTTTCATATTGTTTTTATTTATTTATTTATTTATTTATTTATTTATTTATTTATTTATTTATTTACGTTTATTTATTTTTGAGACAGAGAGAGACAGAGCATGAACGGGGGAAGGTCAGAGAGAGAGAGGGAGACACAGAATCTGAAACAGGCTCCAGGCGCTGAGCTGTCAGCACAGAGCCCGACTTGGGGCTTGAACTCACGAACCGCAAGATCATGACCTGAGCCGAAGTCTGACGCTTAACCAACTGAGCCACCCAGGCACCCCTTTCATATTGTTTTTATTTTGGACATACCAATTTCTCTATGTATATTGATTTTTATATAATTGTGAATAGATCAATTTTTTCCTGTCTTGCCTAATTCCCTTTCTCCTTTTACTTCTCATTTTGCTCCAAAGTGACTGTATAGTATATATCTTTTCATATTTTCCCTCTTACTTGAATCACCATCCTATCTATTTTTTGTCTGCCTATCAGTACACATACACTCCTCCAGGCATACATGCATATGTATAGTTATTTTAATTTTTTTATAAAATTGGATCATACGATGCATTCTTTCCTGCATCTTATTTTCTCACTTAATAATAACTAGTACAATATTTTCCACATCAAGTATTCATTTATTCATTTATTTATTGGCTGTATAAATTCATTCATTTATTGGCTGTATAAATGAGATTATTTTAAAAAAAATTTTAATGTTTATTTTTGAGAGAGACAGAGAGACAGAGTGTGAGTGGGGGAAGGGCAGAGAGAGAGAGGGAGACACAGAATCTGAAGTGGGGTTCGAACTCACTAATGGTGAGGTCATGACCTGAGCCAAAGTTGGATGCTTAACTGACTGAGCCACCCAGGCGCCCCTAAATGAGATTAATTTTTGGTGCAGCTGTACATTTGTTGATGTAGCTAATCTTTTGTTGATGGATTGTTCCCCCCCTTTTTTTTGTCACTGTGCACATTGTAGTAAGTACCCTCACGTATTAGTACATTTATTCTATGAGATAAAGAGTCAGTAGGGGGAGGGCGCCTGGGTGGCGCAATCAGTTAAGCATTTGACTTTGGCTCAGGACATGATCTCACAGTTCGTGGGTTTGAGCCCTGTGTCGTGCTCTGTGCTGACATCTCAGAGCCTGGAGCCTGCTTCAGATTCTTTATGTCTCTCTTTCTCTCTCTGCCCTTCCCTGACTCACATTCTATCTCTCTCTCTGTCCCTCTCAAAAATAAACGTTAAAAAAAAATCAGTAGTGGGATTGGTGGTTCAAAGTGTGCGCGCGCGCGTGTGTGTATACTATATGTAGAGTTAGTAATATTTAACTTGTTTTCCAAAACCAACAACATAAGAGTCTTTGTCAAGTCCCTTCTGATTTATTTGAGACCATAAAATAGAATTATGTAGCCTTTTTATAGTTGTTAGCTATATATAGTATTAGCTGGATTCTTTTTTTTTTTAATGTTTATTTATTTTAGAGAGAGCACACGAGCATGAACAGGGGAGGAGTAGAGAGAGAGAGAGAGGAGAGAGAGAATTCCAAGCAGGCTCTGTGCTGTCAGCATGGAGCCCAGCATGGGGCTCAATCTCATGAACTGTGAGATCATGACCTACACCAAAATCAAGAGTAGGACGCTTAACTGACTGAACCACCCAGATGCCCTGGATTTTCTGGATTCTTAAAAGATTTTATCTGAATAGGTCTGTTTATAAAATTGTCTTTCTGTGTTCTGAGTGACTATGTTACTTTAATACAAAATAAAACAAAATTCTCAAAACTCTAGTTCATGTACTTAGTACCAGTGTAATATCTCACAGACTAGAGGGTAAATGGACTTGAGACAAATGTTAAAACCTGACTTTGGGGATGGGGCTGGGAAATAAAGTCCATTTGGTAATAGATTTTTATCTTTAAATTGGGTATTTACTTGGTTACAAGAGGATTAATTATAAGAATCTCTTTCTCAAGTAGTCTCAGCTTGAACAGATAAATATAGAGCACCAGTGTTGGGAGAGGGAATGCTGTAGAAAATGTGTGGGTAGCTGTTGTAGTTTTACATAGCAGATAACATCTAGGATAAAGAATAGATGAAAATGCTCATTGAGGATTAGTGTTCTTGAAACATCATCAAATACAACATTCCCAGGCCTACCATTCACAGCCATTCATAATCTTGCCCATCCTGCATAGCTAAGATATTTCCCACTGAGCTCAACACACTTTCTTCAATCTTGTATTTCTGTGTTTGCCACACTATTCCCAGTGCCATTCATTTGGTCTCATCCTTTAGAAGGCATGTGTTTCCCCTTCTGCACCCCTGCAGAAGGATGGATTCTAGTTTATCTTTTCAGTACTCAAGTGCCGTCTTCTTCATGAAGTGTCTCTGACCTCTCTAGTCCACATTGATCCTTTTTTTCGTTAACTCCTACAGCAGTGATACTTTGACTTTCTTCCAGCTGGTTCTTGACTTTACATTTATGTAGCAGTAAATAACTTTTTGAGTTTTTATTGAGTGCCTCTTGCATATGCAGCACTACTACTCTAAATACTGGGTCTAAAGGATGAAGATAGAAAATGTCCCTGTCCTCATGGAGTTTATATTCTTGTGGGGAGAGACAGCCAATAAATAAAATAACTAGCAAGAAAACATCAGACAGTAAGAATCTTATGAGAACATCTATGAAGAATGAATCAGATATCTTGGTTGCAAGTGGTGGATCCCATTCTAGTTAGTTAAAGCAGAGGAAAAAAAAAATTAAGAGTATTACATAGCTCATAGATTCTTTAGGGGAAAGTGGAGAATCAGTTTGGGGACTGCTTAGCTAGGAACAATGCCTAAATTATAACACTGGGCTCCATCATTGGAGATATTACTTCTTTTGTCGCAGAACAGGTATTGGAATTTGCACTGTCTGTGCTGAGTATGAGATGTAACTGCTAGGACATCTGTCATTTCGCCTTCTGAAAGGAAGGTATATCTCTCTGAAATATACTTCAGAATAGACTAAACATGGTGTCTCCATTATATCACTTGCTTTCTAACTGAAATATCATGTGAGTGTGTTTGGTTGGGAGAACGTAGGTCACATACCCACTTCCTGTTTACAGAAGAGGCTGAGGAAGTGAATTTCTGACTTATGTTTTGGGAAGGCACGACTTAGGAGATGAGAAATTTTCCAAACAAGGAAAGCAGTTTAAAGGTACTAAGTAGTTATAAACCATGGAAAAGTTGGTATGGTAGAGAGTGATTGCAGGGTTAATTTGGATTTGAGTAGTCAGAGAAAGCCACTCTGAGGTCAAGAAACTTAAGCTCAGCCCTAAATGACAAGGAGAAATCCATGTTACATTAAGGGTGAGGAATATTTTAGTAGGGTGGACCAGTCAAAAGGCTGTGGTTTGAAAGTGGGATGGGGGTCTGAGGCACAGGATGGTGAATGAGTCTGGCCTGTTGGAGGAACAGCAGGATGGCTGATGTTGCTGTAGTGTGGTGAGTGAGAAGGAGTGTAGATGAGATTGTAAAGGAGAGGATATTTTTGTTTTGTTTTGTTTTGTTTTACCAGAAGTGTGAAGACACTCATCTTACTTTTTCTTCCCCTGAGATGTCCTGTTGAGAGTAGGGATGTAATTATAGGTGTGGAGAAAAGGAGGATATTTCTGTGTTATTAAACCCACGAGCTCTTGGATATTATGGAGTGACTAAAATTATTTATATACTGTTTAGGAGGAGAACAGTGTGAGGTTTCTAGCAAAGATAAGAAATATCTCTGCATGTCCAGTGAGTAGTGGGATAAAGCCTTCTGTTTTCATTCCAGTGCCTCAATCTAGCGAGCCTTGAAAGAAATCCTTCTTTATTCCTCTTACCTTGATGTACAGGAACCATGTTTTGTGTGGTTATGATGATTTGTATTGCACTAGCTCTTGTGACTGCTTCAGAATAACAAAAGACTCCAGCCTCAAGTCTGCATTGATAGATCTTTCCTATTAAAGAATTGCATCATATAATGAAGTGATAGAAAACTGTTTTCTAGTCTTTTTTTAGAAATCAGCTCCACAAACAAATGAGATAAATTTGCCTTGGAATGCAGAACAATTGCTACTCTGAATAAAGTAAACTCTGCTTTTTGCTCACTCTCTTTTACATTTTCCACTTCTTATTCAAACTGGAACAGATAGTCCTTATGTATCTAATATGCTCCTACTGCACAGGGGTGTTTGGACTTTAGATGGACTAATGTGACTATAGGTGGTAATATTCTATGCAGAGTTTCTCAACCTTGGCACGACTGATACTTTGTAAGATGATTCTTTGTGAAAAGGGGACTGTCCTGTGCATTGTAACGTGTTTAGTAGCACCCCCTCCCCATTTGTGATAACCAAAAAAAAATATCTTTACATTGCCAAACATCCCTGGTTGAGAACCGCTTCTCCAACTATAGCTTTTTGGCTTTCTTTTAAAACTCATCCTATTTGTCCTTTCTAATGGTAACTGATGACCATACTTGTAGGTGCTCTGCAGAGATTACATCCATTTGAACAGTTTCTAAATATGATTATCCTACATGTGCAGGGACTTTTAACATAGTTTGAAAATGAGAAGACAAAACCTCTTTCCCTTATGTGTATATCCAATGGACATTTCCGATACTACTTTAGTAAGATCATATAAGAAAATGTGAAAGTGCACCGTGGGTGATATGAATGGATGTTAACGGCTGAGGCCGCAGTAACTATTTCACCTTTTCCCTATTGTGCAGCTGTAGTATGCCTTCTGAATTTGACACTTGCCTCATGTGTGAGCTATGATTAGCCTCAGCCAGTGGTTTTGAAATGGCCAAACATGACCTATTAAAGGGTCAGAAAATCAATTTAGTAGAGTGGCAACCAACTTAAAAAATACTAAATGTAATATAAGAAAATATCAGAGTGCATTGTGTATAGTAAGACTATTGTTTCACAGAATATTTGTTAGCTTGTCTGAATATGTGTCTACGTATGTGTATGAGTCTTGATGTAAAATATATTTCTTAATATGGTTTGCAGTTGAAAGAGTTAAAAAGCCATTGGTCTAAGCCAATCATAATTCCATTTCCCTTGCTGGTAGTTGGTTCAGGAGCCCCAGTTTAAGCCAGTCTATACGTGGAATTCCTCTGGTAGCAGTAAATTGATTCTGGGATGGGCACATTGGCCCACTCAACCTGAAGGAAAAGGCCCTGGATAAGAGAACCTTCATTCTTCTACTTCATGAGTTCAGAGAAGCCTGCAAATCGAATTGCTACTGGCTGCCATCTCAAAACCACAGGAATGTGGGGCGCCTGGGTGGCTCAGTGGGTTAAACGTCTGGCTGCTAAACTATTTTTTAAAGTGCACCACTTGGGGTGCCTGGGTGGCTCAGGTCGTGATCTGGCAGTCGTGAGATTGAGCCCCACATGGGGTTCTGCACTGACAACGTTGAGCCTGCTTGGGATTCTCTCTCTCTCTCTCTCTCTCTCTCTCTCTGCCCCTCCCTTACTTCCTCTCTCTCTCTCTCTCTCTCTCTCTCTGTCCCTCCTTTACTTCCTCCCTCTCCCTCCCGTCCTTTCTTTCTCTCTCTGCCCCTCCATTACTTCCTCCCTCTCCTTCCCGTCCTCTCTCTCTCTCTGCCCCTCCCTTGCTTCCTCTCTCTCTCTCTCTCTCTCAAATATATAAACAAACATTTTTTAAAAAGACAATCCTATCAGTAATGAATGAAGGTTATAGTTTCCTTGCTCCTCGCCAATACTTGTTATTGTCTTTTTTATTGTAGCCATCCTAGTGGGTGTGAAGTGGTAACTCATTGTGGTTTTAATCTGCATTTCCTAATGACTAATGATGTCAAACATACTTTGATGTGCTTATTAGTCATTTGTATATCTTCTTTGGAGAAATGCCTATTCAAATCCTTAGCCCATTTTAAATCAGGTTGTTTGTCTTTCTGTTGAGTTGTAAGAGTTGAGGCATCTTTTTTAAGCTTTTCTTTATTTCATTATGAATCTATCATTCATTCATTTTTCAGATTGATAACTCAGAGTCTTTTTTTTTAACGTTTATTTATTCTTGAGAGAGAGAGAGAGAGAGAGTGAGAGAGAGAGAACAAACAAGCAGGGAAGGGGCAGAGAGAGGGAGACACAGAATCCGAAGCAGGCTCTAGGCTCTGAGCTGTCAGCACAGAGTCCAACATGGGCTCGAACTCACAAACTGTGAGATCATGACCTGAGCCGAAGTCGGACGCTTAACTGACTGAGCCACCCAGGCACCCCTCAGAGAGTTTTTTTTCCAAAGAAGGCAGTCACGTGCCCTTTTCAGTATCCTTTAGTTTTTTTAAGTATTGGTCATAAAGGGAGTAAAAGTCATGTTGTTAAAAAATTGAAATGGAAGTTGTTGATGTATGAAGACAGATAAGTGGAAGAAATTGCAAAGGGCTACTTTAATTCCTATGGAAATCTGATTGAGCAGGAAAACCACAGCTACTAAATGTGTCGAACAAAGGCTGTTGGCTTCTGGAACACTCCTTAAGCACTCTCTCTCACCAGGTTTTAAGAAATATTTGTACCTAGTATTGCAAGGTTTTGCACATAACATTTAGATTATATATTTTTTTTACCCTCCCTCAAAAGGAATTTGGGCATTCAAAGAATTCATAACTGGTTTAACTGGATCGTGAGAATGGTTTACGTAGCTGTCGTATGTGCCATGTTTTGTAGTCAAATGAAGACTACTGTTAAATATATTCTTAGCTCGATTAAATTATAGGAGGGAGCTTCCATGAGACCAAAATTGTTCTTTTGATTTTTTTCCTTACATTTAGTGGGTTTAATATGGATGTAATCTTTTGGTAAGAGCATTTATACTCTTTATTAATTTTAAATTTATTGATATTAAATGGAAAACTAAAATAGAATCTATAAGGAGTGCTGAGAGAAAGGTAGAAAGAGTTGAAAAGAGCACAGGCTTTGGTGCTAGACTAGGTTTCAAAATGTACCATTTCCTCCTTGGGTGACCTTGAACAAACCACCTTAATCTCTCTCTCTCTCTCTCTCTCTCTTTTTATTTATTTTTGAGACAGAGAGAGAGCATGAGCGGGGGAGGGGCAGAGAGACAAAGACACACACACACACACACACACACACACACACACACACACACACAGAATCAGAAGCAGGCTCCAGGCTCTGAGCTGTCAGCTCAGAGCCCAACGTGAGGCTTGAACTCACAGACTGTGAGATCATGCCTGAGCTGAAGTCAGATGCTTAACCGACTGAGCCACCCAGGCACCCCCACCTTAATCTCTTGAAACATCAGTCTTCTCATCTTTAAAATGAGATGGATAAAGTCTACCTTGAAAGATTGTGGTAAAGATAAAATGAAATTGATGTGTCTGGGTGGCTCAGTTGGTTAAGCGTCCAACTCTTGGTTTTGGCTCAGGTCATGATCTCACAGTTTGTGAGTTCGAGCTTTGCACTGGGCTCTGTGCTGACAGTGTGGAGCTTGCTTGGGATTCTCTCTCCCTCTCTTTCTGTCCCTCCGGCATCTCTCTCTCTCAAAATAAATCAACTTAAAAGAAAAGATAAAATGAGATAATGTATGAAAAGTATATATAGGCTAGTGCTTCATAGGCACTCAGTCAATTTTACCTGGTGAAACAATATATGTTTCAAATACACACACACATATATATATACACACACACACACATATATACACATATATGTATATATATATTTGTGTGTATATATATATTATATACATATATGTATACATATATATACATATATATTATATACATATATGTATACATATATATATACATATATATAATATATATATTGGGTGAAAGGTGAATTTAAATAGTCTCATTTAGCTTAAATTGGAGCATCTACTCAATATTGACAAGCCTTTCTGAAAATGTAATTTCACAGAAGGTAAATAAAGCAACCTGGGACCTATTTTTTAAACTTAAGAACATTTTTAAGTTTATTTTTAAAAATTTATTTTGAAAGAGAAAGTGGGGGTGCAGAGAGAGAATTCCAAGCAGGTTCTGCACTGTCAGCTCGGGCTTGAACTCACAAACCATGAGATCATGACTACAGCTGAAATCGCGAGGCAGATGCTTCACCCACTGAGCCACCCAGGCACCCCTTAATTTTTTATTATAATGGTAAAATATGCTTGTTGAAGAAAATTTAGAAATAACTTTGGAAGTTACATTTAAAAAATTAAAAAAGAAATGGTTATCTGTGAATAGAGACTTACTGTGGGAATGTGGTTCAAGAAGGAAAGAAAACCCTTAAAAGCACATGATGACAATGTTAATTGGAAATTATGAGTAAGAGCCAGAGGAGGGTCCTTTAAAGACCGATGCATGCTGCAAAAGAGATTCTTTGCTTTACTCAGATCTAAAACAGACATTTACAGAAGGCCAGTGAGGAGGATATATACTCAAGAGTGACCTTGGAGTATTAGCAGAATGAGCTTAAAATGAGATGAGGCTTTGGGGAGCCTGGGTGGCTCAGTCGGTTAAGTGTCTGACTTCGGCTCAGGTCATGATCTCACAGTTGGTGAGTTTGAGCCCGGCATCAGCTGTGTGCTGACAGCTCAGAGCCCGGAGCCTGCTTCGGATTCTGTGTCTCCCTCTCACGCTGCCCCTCCCCCACTCACAGTCTGTCTCTCTTTCTCTTTCAAAAATAAATATTCAAAAAAGTTTTTAAAAAGTGTGATAAGGCTTCTAAAGTTACTGAGACAACAAAAACATATTTTAAAACTGTGGACTGATGGGAATAGGTAAACATAGGCTTGCTACTCTTATTTAATGGTGATAAAACAGATGGCCATGAGAGCACAGCTTGCCTCCCGTTCACATTTCCAGTGAAGAACCTCTTTTGACTTGAAGGATGAAAAATGACACCAATAAAGGATAGTCTAAGTCTGGGAAGGAGAAGAACCTACAAGGGAGCATAGAATTATCCCAGGAAAAAAAAAAGTACATGGTACTCAGAACTTTTTGTATATATGAGATTATTTGTGGTCTTTGAGAAACCTTAGAAAACAAGAGAAGTACAGGACTGGCAAATTGAAGATGGGTCTTGTGAAAAAGAGGAGAAAGTACATTTGTTGTTGAAAGAAAGACCAATGATATAGGCAGGATTCAAGAATAGATGATTCATTTTTTTTTAATGTTTATTTATTTTTGAGACAGAGAGAGACAGAGCGTGAGTGGGGGAGGGGCAGAGAGAGAGGGAGACACAGAATCTGAAACAGGCTCCAGGCTCTGTGCTGTCACCACAGAGCCCAACGCAAGGCTCAAACCCACGAACTGTGAGATCATGACCTGAGCCGAAGTCGGACGCTTAACCGACTGAGCCACCCAGGCGCCCCTCAAAGAGGGTTTTAAACATTGTAAACCTTTTTCTAAATAAGATGCGATAGTAGGAGTTGAGTGAAATGCTGTATCCGTGCTCATATAGTAGCCACTAGCCGCAGGTGACCTGAAATGTGCCTAGTTCAAATCGACATGCGCTGGAACTGTAAACGATGGGAGGCCACTGAGTGCAGTGATCAAGGAAAAGTTCTTGAGACATTCTATGGGTAAAAAGGTACTTTTATTATAGCACAGGGACAGGACCCAGGGGCAGAAAGAGCTGTACTGAGATTGTGAGGAGTGACTGGTTGCATACTTCAGGTTTGTGGAGGGAAGGGGGCAGACATAACATAAGTTTCTAAGCAATTTCTGTTTGTTAAAGTAGAGTCTGCTGGACCTTGCAGATCTGGCTATTTGTGCAGATGAGGTTGTTTTTAGTCTTTAATGAAACACCAACATTAAGGCAGCCATGGTTCGTTCCTTAAGTAAAGTCACACTCTGCACGCCTTAGGGATTTATCAGTGAGCTGCGGGTCGTAAGGAGGTTTAATTTTAGCTACCATTCTCTTGCCTTGTTCTCCTCATCATAAATTACATGTCAGATTATTTACCTGTTGAAATAATATTTTGGACATGTGTTAAATAAAAATATGTTATTAAAATTAATTTTACCTTTAAAAATTGTTTATTAATGTGGCTACTTGACTATTTAAAATTACATATATGGAGGCACCTTAGTGACTCAGTTAAGTGTCCAACTCTTGATCTTGGCTCAGGTCATGATCTCACAGTTTGTGAGTTCGAGCCTAGAGTTGACGGTATGGAGCCTGCTTGAGATTCTCTCTCTTCCTCTCTTCCTGCCCCTCCCCCATTTGTTCACATGTGCATTTGCTCTCTCTCTCTCTCTCTCTCTCTCTGTCAAAATAAATAAATAAACTTTATATATGTAGCTTACATAATTCTGTTGGAAGTTTTGGACAGCGCTGTGCTTTGAGTGTATAAATAGTTACTAAGATATTTTTAAAAAAATTTAAAGTACTGGATATTTAACTAGGCTTAAAATAATTTCCTTGCAAACAGGTGGAGGGGAAATGAGGATTTTACATCTCCCAATTAAATGGACTTAGAGCTAGGTAAATAACTATAGGATTCAAATAAAAAGAATGCATGTTTAATAGTGGGATAGAGTGACACATTAACAGGAGACAGTGGGAAAATGATAGTAATAGGCAGACACTATGCATTGCCATCTTTTGTTTAGCATTAAAAAAATTTTTTTTAATTAAACTTTTAATTTTGAGGTAATTGTATAGACTCACATGCAATTGAAAGAAATAATGCAGTAAGATCCAGTGTGCCCTTTAGCCATTGGTAACATTTTGTGAAACTATAGGACACTATCACAGGATATTGACATTGATAAAATTCACATAAAAAAAAAAAGTTCTGGTATATTTAAATATATCTCTACACCCAACATGAGGCTTGAACTCACCACCCCAGAGGTCAAGAGCCGCATGCTCTACTGACTGAAGCAGCCAGGTGCTCCTACAGATTGTATTAGATTTTCTCAGTTTTACTTCTGCTCATTGATTGATTGATTGTGTGTGTGTGTGTGTGTGTGTGTGTGTGTGTATTTCATTCTGTGCAATTTTGTTACATGTGTTGGCTTCTGTCTCCAACACCACAGTCAAGATACAGAACAAGTCTGTTACCACAGGGATCCTTCTTCTTGTCCTCTTACAACTACATTCATCTTTTCTCTCCCCAGTCTCTAACCACTGGCAACAACTAATCTGTTCTCCATTTCTATAGGTTTGTCATTTCAGTAATGTTAAATGAATGGAATCCTATAGTAGGTATGTAACCTTTTGAAATTGGCTTCTTTTCTGTCAGCATGTATCAATAATTCATTCCTTTTTTTCTTTATTGTGGTAAGATAAACATAACATAGTATATATTTGAACCATTTGTAAGTATATAATTCAGTAGCATTAAATATATTCACAGTGTTGTGTAACCATCACCAGTAACCCATTACTACTATACCTAAAACTTTTTCATCATCTCCCAAAGTACTCTGTGCCAGTTAAACAATAACTTTCTCTCCTCGCAGCCCTTAGTAACCTCTAGTCTTCCTTCTGTCTCTATGAATATTTCTATTCTAGGTGCCTCATATAAGAGTAATCATACAATATTTGTTCTTCTGTGTTTGGCTTATTTCACTGAGCAAGGTGTTCTCAAGGTCCATCCATGTTGTAGCATATCTCAGAATTTCAGTTCTTTTTATAAGTTGAGTCATATTTCAGCACGCAACATTTTTATTAATAACATGGATGAAATATCGATGATTTGCTTTGCAAATCCATACATGACTTGAAGCTGGCAATGATAAGTTGTATACTTAATGTGTTATTTTTTCAGAACAGAGATTGAAAATAGTTATTTTAGACTGAAATGGACTAAACCAATCAAGCTTTATTGAATACTGATAAGCACAAAGTTCTACATATGATTCTAAAAATAAGTGTTACTGGCGCACCTGGGTGGCTCAATCAGTTGAGTGACTGACTTCGGCTCAGGTCATGATCTCATGGTTTTTGAGTTTGAGCCCTGCGTCGGGCTCTGTGCTGACAGCTCAGAGCCTGGAGCCTGCTTCGGATTCTGTGTTTCCCTCTCTCTGCCCCTCCCCCACTCATGCTCTCTGTCTCAGAAATAAATAAACATTAAAAACATTTTAAAAAGTGTTACTGTAGATGATTGTGATGTAGTTTAACAGTAGATAACATGAAAAATACTGGGGGTGGGAGTGGAGTGGTGGTGCATGTTCAGTGTGAGTCCACAGTGTAATTTGGGCTCTGTTAATAGAAGCATAGTGTCCAGAATAAGTACTATGATTGTTTCAGACTACTGTGTTCATTCCTGGGTACCTGATTTTATGGGTGCACACTTAAAAACAGATATATTCAAGACAGAAACTGGGATGATCTGACAGCAAGACAATAGCCACTCAGGTAGTCAGGTCCTAGTCTAAGGATTTGTTCAAGTCGAGTCTGGCGAAACATTTGTCAGGGACATTGTAAAAAGTGTTTTAGTACTTTTAGGAGAGTGGGGATGGAGAAGATGCTGTTATACCTATTATCTTTGTAGCTCTTCAGCCCTGAGGTTTGGTAATTATAGAGCATTGTAGACCACTGGGGTCTAAACTGTTGACAGTGGTTGTCCCTGAAGGATGAGATTGCAGGGGACTGTCACATTCCATGTCATGTATATCTGTGTTTAATTTTAGTTTTTACATTGAGTACATACTACTCTATTTAAAAAAAGGGGGGGGGGAAACTGGTAAAGAAATATTCTTGTTTTGCATATCAACATAGTTTAATACTTTAATTCTAGAAAATTAAAAAATAACAGTGAATTAATATAAACATTTTTTTGTGTTTATAGCCCTTTGCATGTATTGAGAGATGTGTATACAAATGGAGGTTGGATATATGAATATCTTGTGCTTTTGGAAGAGTGCTTTGCTTAATATTTGCCTATATTCCTTTTAGTAGTTCTCTGGATGGTGACAATGAAATTTAGTTGGGCTTTGTCAGATTATTCTACATCCTCAGATTTACCTCCAGTCCCAGGTTTGGATTATTAGATAACTAAAAAGTAAGATTCTGACTAATTTCTCTGATTCATTTTCTCCCCCCCACCCCCCCCTCCACGTTAAGTACTGCTGCCTAGTTAGTACCCCTGTACTCACAAAGACTCTCAGTTCTACAAGGAAGTGAGAGCGGAAAAAATTGTTGCATTCTCTTAGGAAAATATTTCCTTCTAACCCAGACATTTTTTGTTTTCCCTCAGATGGTTTTATTTTATCCCCCAGAGACAACGGTTGGCCCTTTATGCTTGTTGGAAAAGAAGGATGATAGCCAACATTTGCTTCCTGGAGATGTTCAGGAGAAATGTTGCTAAGCTGCATGAGTAAACAGGTTGTAAACAAAAACTCTGAGCCAGACCTACTCGCCCCATTGTTATCAATCAGTGAATTTTAGCTTCAGGTTCTAATGATTTAAATGCTGTAGTTCTCTCATCTACTTTTAAAATCTGTAACACTTGCCATTGAAGAGTTTTATTACTATCCTTCCTTTGCCTTAGCTTGATAGTGCCCACCAGTGTAAATGGTGGACAATCTTGGATACTATTGCTTGATGTCGACATGAAGCTATTCAGTATTTCAGACAGTAGGGTGGGGAGAAATGGTTCTGTTGGCACGTGGTCAAAGAGCCGTCCCAGACTGGTTGCTCTCGGTGTTTATAATAGGTTTCTACAAGAACTTGTTTATATTTGCTGCAGTGTCACTCAAAGCTTCTTAGTCTTGTTAGTCAAGTGTGTAGGTCATATGATGACTTGTGGATTATACTCTAAGTGGGCACACATGTTTTTCTTGAAAATAACTCCTAACTCGCTTTCTCCAAACTTCAGAAATTCTTCTGTTGGTACCATAGAAGTGGTGTAGTTCATACTCTTCAGTCATGAGTTTGCACTCTCGGAGGTGTTAAGGTGGAACTGTGTCTTGGAGGTAAGAGAACAAATTAAGACTGATCACTAATGTAATAGCAGGAACTTTCTGTTAGAGCAGTATAGAAACGTAAGTGATAAAACAGATGTGCAGAAACCTCAACTCAAGCAATACTTACTTAAAAAAAAAAAAAAAAAAAAAAAAAAAGAACCGACCTTCCACGTAAAAGTCTCACATTGCTAGGCCTTGGCCTTAGACCTCAAAGGGCACATAACCTAATTGTGAGAGATTGCTATTTTAGAACTTGAGAGGATACGGAAAGCTGCCCCATGTGAATTCCTTAGGAGGAAAGTTGTCAGTGTTTCCCCTTTTTTTGGACCTGAATTTCAGGAGTGAGCTGTCCCTATGTACAGGTGCAGCAAGCTGTTGATTGCATCCCTGGCAACTCCTCATTCTCTGACTTTCAGTGGGCATAGGAGTAGTGATGAGCGGTGGCAGGGACAGCGGTTATCTTTAGGTACAGTTGTTACTTTAGTAGTTGGACTTGCAGGCTTCTAGGAGTTAGTGCTGCTGGAGAAATCCTGTAATGACTTAAAACAATAAGAAAGCCTCCACTGGAACTGGGGACAGAGTTAAAATCACTACAAATAAAAACCACTGGAAAAGCTTTCTAGTTCTGGTGATGGAATAAAGCTTGTAATTATAGTAATCAGAAAGTTTATTTGAGGAAGATAGAAGTGGAATTGGCATGAAGTTATATGAATAAGTACCCTGGGGGCACTGAGAAATTCCTCCCACTCATCCCTCCTTAGTTGCACGACCAACAAATCAAAAATAGCCTCGTGGAGTGAGGGGTAGATTCAGTCTTCCATAGTAATGTGTACCCTACATGCCGGGTTTAGCTTTTGGATTGAGCAACCATAGAAAAGACTACTTTTTCCTCTGGTTTGTGCTGTTTGTTTTAGATAAAATGGGGCAAAAAAGACAAAGCCTTTTTAGAAAGCCTATGCTAAGCAAGGAAATGTGGATTCTTAATTATCTTGAAAAAGGAAATGCTGAGTACTGATAACCATGATGTTGACATCCTAGCCTCATCTTTCAATAGTTAAGGGTTATAAATAACATAAGGAAATGTTATGTGAAACTTAGAATTTCTTATCTGTGGAAATTCTGTATTTGGCACGTGGTTTTTAGTGGTTATTCTTTTGCTTAAAATCCTTTGCTGCCTGTTGCCTGGAGAATAAAGCTTAAAATCCCTATATTTTGGGATTAAAAGTCCTTTATGGTTTGCACCCAGTCTATTCTTCCAGGTTCTTCCTTTTTCCTCGTATTTTTTGCAACCTAGGCTTTTTGCTGGGCTAGTTTCCTGAGACATGCCTTATGGTTCTTTGTTCACTGCTTTTGCGAGGTATCCTCCTGACCCTTTCTACTGGCCAAAGTGCTATTCATTTTTTAAGGCTCCAGCTCTTGTGTTTCATCTTTGTTGTTTGTTTTTGTTTTTGTTTTTTAATGTTTATTACTTTTGAGAGAGAAAGTGAGAGAGTACATGGGCACACAAGTGGGGGAGGGGCAGAGAGAGAGGGAGACACAGAATCCAAAGCAGGCTCCCGGTTCCCAACTGTCCCTTGAGTTTCAGTTTTGTATTCAGCTAGAGCCAAAAGTGTGTTTAGTATTAGAAAATAAGTGCTATGTAGGGGCGCCCGGGTGGCTCATTCCGTTAAGCGTCCAACTTCAGCTCAGGTCATGATCTCACAGTTTGTGGGTTTGAGCCCCACGTCGGGCTCTGTGTTGACAGCTCAGAGCCTGGAGCCTGCTTCAGATTTTGTGTCTCCCTTTCTCTCTGCCCTTCCCCCACTTGTGCTCTGTTTCTCTCTATACCTCAAAAATAAACATTAAAAAATGTTTTAAAAAAAGAAGGTAAGCACTGTGTATACTTACCCTTAGGTTTGCATGTCATGTCACAGTGATGTGCTGCATGTGGTTAGATGCACAAGACATTATAATGAAATTACTGAAGTAGAAACTATAAGTTGGAGTATCGAGGTGTACTTTACCTTAAAACCTTTTTGACTACCAGTGAGTAGTCAACTAATTGCCATAAAAGAGAAGGGTGGAATGTCCAGTGTGCACTGCGGTGAAGTTTATATTCAGAATTGAGGTAGACCATTCCCTTTTATACACTTTCAAAATAACATTTGGAATTATGCTTCGAGTAATTTGATTCTTATTAAATTGTATGTTTCAAATAGGATTTTTTAAAAAAGTCTAAGTGTTGGGAACTGGAAGAGTGATTAAAGTTAGACTGTGTGTGTGTGTGTATGTGTGTGTGTTGAATTTTAACTAAGGAGAATTGCAGTTCCAGGTGAATGTAGCATTTCAATAGCCTTCCTTGCAGCAGTCCTCCAAGCTTCTCTGTTTATGAAATAGAGAAGAGTTTTCCATTTTAAGGAAAGCCAACTTCTTCTTTATATATATACATATATATATATACATATATATATGTATATATATGTGTGTGTATATATATATACATATATATACACATATATATATACATATATATATATATATATATATATATATATGTTTCTTTTGAAAGAGAGAGAGAGAGAGAAAACAGCAGAGGGGCAGAGAGAGAGAGAGAGAGGGAGAGAGAGAATCCAAGCAGGCTCTGCACTGCCAGCACAGAGCTAAATGCGGGGCTTGAACACACGAACTGTGAGATCGTGACCTGAGCCAGAACCAAGAGTTGGACACTTAACCAGCTGAGCCACCCAGGTGCCCTTATAGAAAGCCAACCTCTTATGTTCCTGTTGTCTTTTTGTGGGTGTAGGGCTTGGGGTTATGTGGTTGTTCAGCTCCTTTCTCCTTAAAGTGGGTTTATTATATGAAGTTAGCCAGTGAAGATTTTTACTGTTACTCTGCTTTGATACTGTCAGTGTTTTTTCACTTTGCTGTATATCAATTAATAATAGCTCTCTTGCTTACTGTTCTGTGGCCACCTGGAAGAGTCTTTTCATCATGATCTTTCCCTTCTAGTATGAGGCTTCCTCTTTCATTACCGCAAAATAGGAAACTCCATAGTTTGTGGCTGATCGTTAACAGTAAAATGACAGAATATCCGATTAGGAATGGTTCCCACCACTCTTCCCCACCAAAGGAATGGTATTCCCAAAACAAAACTTCTTATTTATCAGGAGTTTTTTGTTTTTGCTTTTTGTTTGTTTTTTGTTTTGGAATTTCTTGAATGACCAAGCTTCAGAATTGTGACTTTTAGTTCTGCATTTCTCTCTGACTTCTGACTTCTATATCTTTATTTTACGTGTTACTTGTTTTCTTTACGTGTTACTTGTTTATTTTACGTGTTACTCAACTTAACTCCAGTGAGGTCATTAAAGCTAGTGTAATACCAGGGTGAGTTCAAACCAACAGGTACCATGAGTCATTTGCTCCTTTGCTGGGCAGCCAGCATGCGCTGTTAGGTGTGGTTGTATCTCTTAAATGAACTGTCAGGACAGATCCTTTAATCCCGTTGTGTCAGTGGGGAGATGACAGCATGGTTCCTAGAGAAGGGCTTCTAGACCTAATAGGCAAGGACTTAGTGGATGTAGAAAAAGATTCTAGCTATATTTGGCATCATGTAGGCTATTGCAACATACTTCAATAGTTGTTAATAAAATATTAATGCACTTATTCATATATTTAATTGTAAATACAGTTAAGAATCTTTTCCCCTTTCAGATACAACAGAGTTAATGAGTTTAGTAATTAATTGAACTTTTGGGAAAGTAGCATTTAATTGACCATGACTAAATATAGGTTTCAATAGGCATAAGTAAGTTGTGTCAAAAATATGCCCCTGTGATTTTAAAGACATTCACTGTGAAGGATAAACATATAGAAACAGTCTTCTTTTGAAAGTGGAAGGTGTTTTGAAAGTGGAAGATGTATGAAGAGGCATCTGTACTGTGAGAGGGGGAATTCGTGTCCCCTGTGGCCAGTGTCACTGCTGTTGGCATTGCCTGTGCCATGCTTCCAAGTTGACTGTGGCTTGCAGATTATTTGTATCTTAAGCTTTCATTGGGTAAGTCTTTTAGATTCCCCTTGTTCCTATTTTTTCTGCCTACTCTACCCATCTTTGTCGTCATAGGGGTTCTTCAGACTTGCAGTTTTATTTTATTTATACTTGGTTGTATTACCTGACAGTGTTTTTTCCTCAGAGATTCTCAGCTCTTTTATATACATTTCAGTCATATTGTAGATTTCTAGATCTTTGGTTAAGTAAATAATGCTCACGGTAAATAATACGGTTCTTTCAGTGGCAACCTATTGGTCACCACTGGTTAATGTTTTTGTTTATAAACTAATAATCCTGGTTTTCATGGGTTCATTAAGTGCTTGCCTGTTCATTGACCAGGGTGACTGGGTGAGAACTGGACCTAGTAAAATTCACATAGGACATAGTGAAAGTAAATCAGATGTGCATTTTGTCCAACAACTTCCACACATATAGCTATGTCAAATAATGAAGAGGCATTATTTTTTTCAAGAGCCATTAATTTCGAAAGAATATGTTGCCCATGGGCAGGACTTGGACTATGGATAAATTGTAGGGTTTTATTTTTACCCACTGGTGAAGAAAGAGAGCACCACAGAACACAAGTTAGGAAAGGTCTTTCTCTTTGAAGATGTAGTTATATGTAGTTAGATATACTTCCCTGTGCTCTTGGGGCAACTTCTGAGCTGATTTTTAGTGAGTGCAAAGCTATAAATTCTACTGAGTATTTTATTCAAGGCAGGAAGTCAGGGAAAGGGAGGGAAATAAGTACCTTAAATTTGGTTTGGGGATCAAATGGGTATGTATGTTGGAGGTGGTAAGGGAGGCAGAGAGGGAGTGTGCCATTTGGACAACACGTTGTGTTTGTGGCTTTGTCTAGTGATTAGCAGGCTACAGAAAGGATTCTAGAGCCACTGTAATACAAGCATTTTATGAGGGGGAGATGATAAACTTAACTATAATTAATTATAATTCCTTAACTATAATTCCTGTATTCATTCAGCAGATACTTAATACTGAGTACCAACTGTGTTATCAGGCATTGTTCTAATCATTGAAAGCACTTTTTGTTTATGGTGTAAGCTTTATGATGTAAATTACCATACTATGAACTTAGAAGCAAATGAAAGAAACTTTAAAAAAAATAAAAATTCATTTTGCAGGGGCATCTGGGTGGCTCATTTGGTAGAGCATCTGACTCTTGATTTTGGCTCAAGTCA
The DNA here is from genome assembly GCF_027475565.1 of Acinonyx jubatus. Classification (NCBI taxonomy): domain Eukaryota; kingdom Metazoa; phylum Chordata; class Mammalia; order Carnivora; family Felidae; genus Acinonyx; species Acinonyx jubatus. Next base: position 32,301,016 of record NC_069393.1, read on the forward strand.
TAAAAAAAATTCATTTTGCATTATCACCTAGAGGGGTGGTATTATTGGATGTTCTTCATGGAAGAGTAGCTACGAAGAAATCATGGAAGATTTGGTATATGCATGATAGAATTTGAGACTAATTAGGCTTGAAAATGACCTTTGTTCTATGTTTTACTTCTTTACTTCTTTACTTCTTTTTATGTTATTTGTTTTACGTCTGTTTGAAGTTCTTTTGATGCGTGGTGACAGCTGATTCTGAAAAGCTGAACATGGTACTGTTCTACAGTATAATTAAACTCTGCAGCTCTTTCCAGTAATCCAGCCATTTGGTTTTGTTGTTGTTTGTTTTGTTTTGTTTTAATTTGAGAGGGGGGTGGGGTAGAGAGAGAGAAAGAGTGAGCAAGGGAGAGGAGCAAAGGGAGAGAAAATGAGAATCTTAAGCAGGCTCCACACTCAGGGCAGAGTCTGACACAGGGCTCGATCCACAACCTGGGGATCATGACCTAAGCTGAAATCAAGAGTTCGACGCTCAACCAACTGAGCCACCCAGGCGTCCCAGGCATTTGTGTTTTGTAGGTTATGCTGTAACTCATCGTTTTCATTTCTCCCCCTTGACAGTGTTATATATTTATATATTTTGTTTCTTTTGTTACTTGAAAATTATTTTGGGGTGCCTAGGTGGCTCAGTCAGTTGAGCATCTGACTCTGTATTTTGGCTCAGGTCTTGATCCCAGGGTTGTGGGACCAAGTCCCGAGTAGGGCTTTGCACTGAGTGTGGAGTCTGCGTAAGATTCTCTCTCTTTTTCCCTCTCTCCTCTGCCCCACTCCCCTGCTTGCTCTCTCACGCTCTCTCTCTCTCTCTCTTTCCAATAAAATAAAAAAAAGAAAAGAAAAGAAAATTATTTTAACCCAATCCCTATTTAACCCATCTTTAATATGGGAAGTTTATTTTATTTTATTTTATTTTATTTTATTTTATTTTATTTTATTTTTAAACATTTTTTTAAAATGTTTATTTATTACTGAGAGACAGAGAGACACAGAGCATGAGCAGGGGTGGGGTAGAGAGAGGGGAGACACAGAACCTGAAGTAGGCTCCAGGCTCTGAGCTGTCAGCACAGAGCCCGGCGCAGGGCTCGGACTCACGAACTGTGAGATCATGACCTGAGCTGAAGTCGGTTGCCCAACCGAGTGAGCCACCCAGGCGCCCCTGGGATGTATTTTTTATATATGCTATAATTTTTTGTATATATTATGTAATAAATGTATCTTTTGGCTTCATTTTTTCTATTCTAGATCCAAAGCAGTTTTTTGGGTTGGTTTGTTTTAAGATTTTTGGATGGTTAACGTTAGTGGTGTTATGATATCCCTACTTAGTGACAGACTGAGTGTAGACTTTGTTCAGTGGGCTGACTTCATTCTGCCAAGTAGCCCCTTAAATCCCGAGAGTTTGGTGGGGGAAGAAAATGTTAGAATTTTTGACTGACTGGTCACAACTTTGGGACAGAACATGAAATAGCAAGACTGGTGGTTTCTCAGTCATAAACCCATTTTCCTTTCCTTTTCTTTTTTTTTTTTTAACGTTTATTTATTTTTGAGACAGAGAGAGACAGAGCATGAATGGGGGAGGGTCAGAGAGAGAAGGAGACTCAAAATCTGAAACAGGCTCCAGGCTCTGAGCTGTCAGCACAGAGCCTGACGCGGGGCTCGAACTCACGGACCGCGAGATCATGACCTGAGCTGAAGTCAGACGCTCAACTGACTGAGCCACCCAGGCACCCCCATTTTCCTTTCTTAACACACCAAATTTCTTTGAGCTGCATTGCAGACTTCTTTCTGCCATACCTATTCCTGAAGTTTTATTGGAGATTATTATAGAAATGTTCAGGCAGCCCTCTGGATCAGCAAATTGTCCCCATATCACCAGTTGAGGTTTCATATCTTCTCTTAATTTTTGGGTGTTTAGTGTAGGATAGAATTTTCTCTCCTTAAAAAGTGACCTGACCCTCTTCTTTTGGCTTTATGTAACAATATTTGCAAAGAAGTATTTCATATTATAAAATTGTTTATGTGGTTGGTCTATATGAGTTTTTAAAAACTATGAAATTGAAAGTCTTATGATCAATTTAGATCAAAACAGTTTAATTCATTTCTTTTTTAAGTAAGCATGTTTATTTTTAAAGACTCAAAGTCTGTGTTTACCTAAAGTATACTTAGTTTTCCTTCCATTGGAGTAAATAGTACTTAATGTTTTGTATATAAACAGCTACCATAGTATGTTAATTTTGTCACAAGGACTTGGCAAACAGATATTTTGTAAAACAGCATATCCTTACAGCACAACTTTTTCAGTGAGGACGTTTTTGCTTCTCTTTAAGTTTTTTACTGTACCACACACATGGCCAGTGTTTCTTTACATGGCCAGAATTTCTCACCATCATAGTCTCAGTGGCTTCCTGTGAAAGTCTGTAGTCACACTTGGCTGAGTAGCTGTTAAAACATTTTTTTAGGGGCGCCTGGCTGGCTCAGTTGGTGGAGCATGTGACTCTTGATTTCAGGGTTGTGAGTTCAAGCTCCACATTGGGTGTGAAGCCTACTTAAAAAAATTATTGTTCTAAAATATACATGTTAACCATTTTAAATTCACAATTCGATGACATTAGGTACATTTACATTGATGTCAACCATTACCACTATCCATCTCCAGAACTTTTGCATCATTCCATACTAAGAAGCTTTTTTTTTTTAAGTTTATTTTTTTTTAGTAATCTCTACACCTGACATGAAGCTCAAACTCACAACCCTGAGATCAAGAGTTGTATGATCTTCTGATTGAGCCAGCTAGGCACCTCCAGAGTAGTATTTTTAATGTTTTTGGTGGAAGGGCATCCCATCTGGTTCTTTCTGTGTTTTGTTTTCTTGCATCAAGTTTTTCTTTGCAGTCTTACACCACTGTGCATATTTCCCCTCTTCTCATTTTATTCACTCAAGAAATATTTATTGAGCACCTTATGTGTATGTGGTAGGGCTTGGAACCTAGTGATGTAACTGTTACCTATAATGTTCAAATACAAAACTATCTGATACTAGCCACACTAGCTTTGCTGTAGTTTTTCAAAATTCAAAAAGATAAAGCCTCTATGGGAATATTTGAATTATGGCCAGACTTGAAAGGAAAAAAAGATACTTGAGTAGGAGCTCCAAGTCACATCACATATCTGGAGAATCCAAAAGATTTTCTGTGGTTGTGAAAAAAAGTTATTGTACACTGTTCTTGTATTTAACTTTAAATGTCAAAGAGCCATAAATGTCACCTGTATCTAGATAAATATTACCTTCCTTTTAAAGTGGATAAATAAGACTCTAGAGAGATATATCATTTGAGTTATTTTTGAAGCTGTGTCTGTCCTAAGCAGTAAGTCTGAAGTCCCTTATTTTCAGGTATCCTGTTTGTTCTAGGGTATTAGTAAGACTTGAGTGTTTCAGGGGCACCTGGGTGACTCATTCAGCTAAGCATCAGACTCTTGGTTTTGGCTCAGGTCATGATCTCACGGTTTGTGAGATCAAGCCCTATGTCAGGCTCTGTGCTGACAGTATGGAGCCCACTTGGGATTGTCTCTCCCGCTTTCTGCCCCTCCCGTGGTCGTGCTTGCTCTCGCTGTCTCTCTCAAAGTAAGTACATAAATAAAAACTTAAAAAAAAAAAAAAGACTTTAGTGTTTCAAATGCCTGAAACTGCCTCCAAACAGAGAGTATATTAGTTGCTGTGTGTTTGGAGATCTCATTTTATTTTGTAATTATAATTGTGATTTCAGCAGCCATGTGAAATTTAAACAATGCAAAATTTGTTATAATTGCTACCATGTAAGGTGGGCAGGGTATGGAAAAAATAATGTCCAGGGTATGGAAAAAATAATTTATTTGAATCTTTTAATACCAATTCTGAGATAACAAAAGCTGTAGTGATTATGTAGGGGATTGGGAATGGCCTGATTTATTATCTTTTACTTAGAAGTTTGGTAGAATCTAAAAAAAATTTTTTTATTTTAACATTTATTTATATTTGAGAGGCAGAGACAGAGCACGAGCAGGGGAAGGGAGAGTGAGAGAGAGGGAGACACAGAATCTGAAGCAGGCTCCAGGCTCTGAGTTCACAGACTGACAGCAGCGAGCCTGATGTGGGGCTCGAACCCACAAACCGTGAGATCATGACCTGAGCCAAAGTTGGCTGCTTAACCAACTGGGCCACCCAGGCACCCAAGAAGTTTGGTAAATTCTTAATGGTAGGTTGCTAAGCATGAAGTCAGCCTATTTGAAATTTTGAAAATATAAAGGGAATTCTGAACCTAATAGTGAAACTGTTTAGGCCTTTTCAGCCTAACTCTGGAGATATGACCCAAAGCAGCTAAAAATAGAAACTAAAGGTATAAGGGAAAGTTCAGGAGCAGATGCAGGGCAAAAGCATTCTGGGGTAATAGTTTGAGTTTATTTTTGTTTGAACTCAGATTGCCTATTTGCTGCATCTAGTTTATGTTCAGCGCCTGTGTTTTGCTTTCTTCTTCCACATTATATTCCTCTGTAGATACAGGTTTCCCAGACTGGGACTATGGTGTTTTGTTTTGTGTTTTAGATTCTGCATGTAAGTGATATCATATGGTGTCTGTCTTTCTCTATCTAACTTATTTCACATGGCATAATTTCTTGTGGTCACAAATGGCCAGATTTCATCTTTATTATGGCTGAGTAATATTCCCCATTGTGTGATGTGTGTGTGTGTGTTTGTATACACACATTTTTTTTTTTTTTACACCACCTCTTCTTTACCCATTTATCTACCAATGGACACTTAGGTTGTTTCCATAAGGAAACAAACAAACAAAAAAGAAATGGACTCAAATAGATGTGGTTGCCAGAGGGGAGAGAGGTGGGCCAAAAAGGTGAAGGGGATTAAGAGGTGCAGATTTCCAGCTGAAAAATAAGTAAGTCACAGGGATGGAAAGTACAGTCGTACTGATATTGCAATAACTTTGTATTGTGACAGATGGTAAACACACTTACCATGGTGAGCATTGTGTAGCGTAATGAATTATTGGATCACTATGTTGTACACCTGAAACTAATATAACTTTTTGACTGTATTTCAGTAAAAAAGTGTGTGGTTGGTTGCTTTGGGATATTTCAGAAATTGTACAGTGTCTAGACAAATAGGAGATACTCAGTAAGTTCTTAGAGAATTAAGAATTCTTGAAACAAAAAAGTGAGGAACATTGCATGTTAAAAATATGGTGAGTTTTGCTTTGGTTTTTATTTCTTTTTAAAAATCTGTTAAGGATAATATAGTGCTAATTACTGTATAGTAACAAGGACTGTTCTCATTACAGATAACTTTGTCACTTTGACACCTGTGGTGCAATTGCAAAGCCTTTGGAACTAGGTCAGTTTTATGCCTGCTATTGTTATTATGAAAATTATTATGGAAACGCATCAAAACATGGTTTATTGTAGGACTATTCAATGGAAAAATAATGCAGCCATCTATGTAATTTAAAACTTTATAGTAGTAGCCACATTAAAAAAGTAAAAAGAAACCAGTGAATTTGTATATTTTTTATTATTATTTCTAATGTTTATTTATTTTGAGAGAGAGAGAGAGAGAGAGAGAGGGAATGCATATTAGCAGGTGAGGGACAGAGAGAGAGAGAGAGAGAGGGAGAGAGAGAATCCCAAGCAGGCTCAGTGCTGTCAGTGCAGAACCTGATGTGGGGCTCAATCTCATAAATGAGATGATCTGAGCCGAGATCAAGAGTCAGATGCTTAACCAACTGAGCTACCCAGGAGCCCCTCTGTAATATATATTAATACAGAATATCAAAGCAATTATTTCCACATGTACTCAATATAAAAATTACTAATTATTTTACTTTTTTTGGTGTTGTACTAAGTTTTAAAAATCTTGCCGCACATCTCAGTTAGGATGAGACACATTTCAAGTGGTCAGCAGAGCATGATGCTAGTGGCTTTTATAATGTACAGTGTAAGTCTATCATTTTATTCTCTTTCTCTCATCAGATTCATTACCAAGCAGTCATAGCAAGAGTATTAACTTTTTCCTGTTCAATGAACTTCCCAAAGGGTAGATGACAAGGAGATATAAGGAATTTGGGCAGTTAATTCCCTGAGGAAGTAAGTTCATTGTTTTAGATAGACTATAAAAGAAAGATATCTGGTCCACATTGTTACAGCCTCAAGAAAGAATTATAATTTGAAACCTGTTCTTTTTTTGACAATGATATCACATCAAGGAAGCAGAGATAGACTTTCCGTGTGGAGATATAGCATATTAGAATTCCTTAGAATTTGGCAAACAGCATCCTAAATTGGAATAAAAAGCACTGGCCTTCCCACACTATTCAGTCACTTTAGAATGAGAATGGAGGCACAGGTAGAGATTTTACGTGTAATCCTTGTGCAGGGGCCGTGCTAATCTCTGCATTGTTCCAATTTTAATACATGTGCTGCTGAAGTGAGCACGGGGGTAGAGATTTTAAATGAGTGATTTGTTGTTATTCAATGTGACTGATGGAGTTTCTTCTAAGATACTAGGCTATGGAATAATTAGAGTTTTGCGTTATTTTTATGCAGTCCTACAGTCCAAAGAATAGAATTTTATTAGCTGTAATTGACAGAACAAGTAAATGCAACACAAACACATTAATCAAATTCATTTTTCCTGAGTCTTTTTTTTTTTTTTTTTTTAACCTAGTATTAGTGCTTCTCTTTGTGAAGTCTGCATTCTAGGTCTTAGTGATAGGTAGGGATTATGGTTAGGTTCCTTAAGGGAAATAGGTTAAGGGTGGGGTTGCCATATAATTTATCGTCTTAACCACAGCACCTCTAGAGTTGAGAGAGAGTGCTGTTAATAATTATATCGGGACAACATGTGTTAAACCAGAGGTGTCCCAAGCAGATTAGGACACATGGCCACCCAAGTTAAAAGGCTTTGTTAAAGCTTTGCTATCTTCTGTTTTGGCAATCCTGGTAGGCTATGGAAAGTGCATTTGTGGAAGTTATCACTTTTAAGGGCCTGTTCTGTCGGTGACATCTCCTTTATCTCAGGGCTTAGACAACTTTTTATTTAGGGCACATTGAACTTGAGAGGTTGAATGAGAAGGAAAAGGTAAAAGGTTTTAATTTAACAGACTGGCTATATCTCCCATCCCCTACAAAAAGGTTTTGCAGGTATGAAATGTGACAGAAGAATGTTTTCTTTTAATTGTGCAAAGTTATTGTCTTTAAATCTTCTAGATTAACTCCTTAAAAGCAAGTACAAAAAAACTGAGCATTGGGGGTGCCGGACTGGTTCATTCTGTGGAGTGTGCAATTCTTGATCTTGGGGTTGTGAGTTTGAGCCCCACACTGGGTGTAGAGATTACTTAAAAATAAAATCTTTGAAACAAAACAAAACAAAACACCAAAAAATAATGGAGCACTTTCTTCCTGATAAAATTAGGTTGCAAGACATTGATTACACATTTGATTTTTATTGTTCAGTGCTTTTATTTAGATTTTTTTTGTTAACCATCTTTGAAAGAGATATCGTAGTATATCTGCTTGATCTGGTGGCTTTTTACATGTAAAAGGCATGGGATATGTGATGCCATATATCTTGGATATACATGATTTTAGAGGAGATACTGATTTTTTTCCTAGACTTTTCTTTTTTTAGCATATATAATAAAATTGACTTTTTTTGCTTGTACATTTATGTGAATTTTAATGCATGTGTAGATTTGTGTAACCACATTAGCAATCAGGATACAGAACAATTCCTTCACCCTTAAAATTCTCTTGTGCTGTCCAGTGGACTCAAACCCTCCTCTCATCCACCACCCCTGGCAACCTTTGATCTGTTCTCTGTTCTTATGCTCTTGCCTTTTGCAGATTATCACATAAATGGAATCAAATAGTTTGTAACACTTGGAGATTGGCTTTCACTCTGCATTATGCCTTTGAGATCCACCCATGTTGTTCCATGTATCAATAGTTTGTTCCTTTTTATTGCTGAGTTGTTTTCCATTGTATGGATGTACCACAGTTTTGTCTTTTACCAAAATTGGTAAGTTTTCACCGATTATTTCTTCAAATATTTTTTTCTGCACTGTATTCTTTGTTTTCTTTCTGATGACATGGTTGTTATACACCCACAGATTCCTGAGGCTCTGACCTCCTTTGAGAACACTGTTGTTCATTCCTTGGTGTCATTCATTCAACAGTTTTTGAACACTTGTTTTCTATTCTCCTGTTAATAGGCAGCTATTTACAGGGTGTTTTTTTGTTTGTTTTGTTTTGGTTTGTTTTAGAGAGAGCACAAGAGTGTGACTGGCGGGGGAGACACGTGGGGGAGGGAGGGAGGGAGGGGGGGGGAGAGAGAGAGAGAGAGAGAGAGAGAGAGAGAGAATCTCAAGCAGGCTCTGCATTCAGTGCAAAGCCAGACATGAGTGTCGATCCCACGACCTTGGGATCCTGACCTCAGTCAAAATCAAGAGTCAGACACTCAACCGACTGAGCCACCCAGGCGCCCCTCCAGGATTTTTTTTTCTCTAATAAAATTGCAGCTGTGAACATTCTTGTGCAGGTCTCTCTGGGTACCCGGCCCAGGCTTTCTCTATGGTATTTGCCAACAAGCAGGATTGCTAGGGTGTAGGATTTGCATATTTTTCTTAACATATGCTGCCCAAAGTGGTCATGAGCAATTTACTTTTTCACCAGCAGTGTGTAAGAGTTTACATTGCTCTATATCCTTTTCAACACGTGGTGTTGTCAAGCTTTTTATTTTTTATATATGTAATGGGTATGAAATGGAATCTCCTAGTCTTTTAAATTATTTTTCTGATTATGAGTGAGGCTGAGCATTTAAAAAATATATTAGCTGTTCATGTTTCTCCTACTATAAGTTGACCGTTTATATCTTTAATCCATTTTTCTATTTAAATTTAAAATCAGCTCTTGGGGCCCCTGGTTGGTCATGATCTCATGGTTCATCCACATTGTCAGTGCAGAGCCTGCTTGGGATTCTGTTTCCCTCTCTTCTGCCCCTCCCCTGCCCCCAAAATAAACAAATAAACATTAAAAAAAATAAAATTAAAACCTGCTCTTAGGATCAGTTTTAAGTGTTTTCTGTATAATTGTACTGTTTTAAATATTTGTCCTTGATCAAAAAACTTTCAGTGGCCTCTGATATGAAATCAAGGGTCCCTAATTTATCTTTTTAGATATTCTACTTCAAAAATCATCATTGCACAGAGCTTCTGGGTTGGTGAACATGTGGAGATGTGGGGACAGTGGTATGCCTGGAGAGAGCATGGAAGCTCCGTGCCCCTTCCCACATACCTTGCCCTACGCATCTCTTCTGTCTGGTTGTCTCCAGGGAGACACTGTCAGAATTGAGTTGAATTCTTGGATACTCTGCTGGTGTCCAAGAATTGCTTCTTGGTGGGCTGGAAAACACCTTCACACACACATAGGTATTGAGTCCAGGAACCCAAAATAGTTGTTATGTGTCAGGAAAGGGAAGTTGGCACAGAAGAATAATCTGGATGAGATTTGGAACAGTGATCATCTATGAGCCGTGACAGTCGTTCAGCCAGCTCCTCGGAAACCCGAACACAATTTTCATGAAAGAGAAACTGTGTAAGAAAATTCACGTGAATCAACTACACCTTGATGAGTTTCAAATGTCAGTTTGACTTTAAAAGGTTGTAAAATACATTTCATATCAAATTATGGCCACAGGAGCAAAGGTCTGTCAGATGGAAAAGGCTTCAACAACAACCTCTGTGTCAAAACTTCTGTGTCTCAACTTAACACACATCTAGTTAAAAAACAAACAAACAAAATGATTCCTCATTTTCTGCCTTCTGAAACTTTGTACACTGTTTTGTTATATTTTATGGACTCAATATGTTCTCTGTATAAATTCAGATTGGTGATGCATGTCAGCAGCTGAAACATATTTAGTATTTTAAAACCAAATCAGCATTTGCTACATCTGTAGACCTCATGTCTAGATAAGTAGCCATTTTTAGCCTGTGTTATATCATATCAGTGTTGCCATACATTGTTAGCAAAATACTGTCCCAGTGACACATGTTTGTATACTACATAGCATGAAAATGTTTAACTTGGGAAATACAGTTGACTTTTGAACAACACGGGTTTGAACTACATAGGTCCACCTATATGTGGATTTTTTTTACAGCACATTATATGAATGTTATCTCTCATGATTTTTCTAATTCCTTTCTCTAGCTTTATTATAAGAATACGGTGTATTATATGTGTATATATATATACATACACACACATATAATACACATAAACAGTGTCAACCAGCTGTTTATGTTATTGGTAAGACTTCTGGTCAAAGTAGGCTATTAGTCGTTAAGTTTTTGGGGAGTCAAATGTTATATATGGATATTCAATTGTGAAGGGGTCAGCACCCATAACACCTGCAATTTTTAATTCTCTTTTTCTTTTAGGGTAGAGTTTTAACTTTTTTTAATAATTTATTTTTTAATTTACATCCATGTTAGTTAGCATATAGTGCAACAATGATTTCAGGAGTAGATTCCTTAATGCCCCTTACCCATTTAGCCCATCCCCCCTCCCACAACCCTTCCAGTAACCCTCTGTTTGTTCTCCATGTTTATGAGTCTCTTCTGTTTTGTCCCCCTCCCTGTTTTTGTATTATTTTTGCTTCCCTTCCCTTATGTTCATCTGTTTTATACCTTAAAGTCCTCATATGAGTGAAGTCATATGATTTTTGTCTTTCTCTGACTGACTAATTTCACTTAGCTTAATACCGTCTAGTTCCATCCACGTAGTTGCAAATGGCAAAATTTCATTCTTTTTGATGGCCGAGTAATACTCCATTGTATATATATATACCACATCTTCTTTGTCCATTCATCTGTCGATGAACATTTGGGCAATTTCCATATTTAGGCTATTGTCAATAGTGCTGCTATAAACATTGGGGTGCATGTGTCCCTTTGAAATAGCATACCTATATCCCTTGCATAAATACCTAGTAGTGTGATTGCTGAGTTGTAGGGTAGTTCTATTTTTAATTTTGGGGGGAACCTCCATACTGTTTCCCAGAGTGGCTGCACCAGTTTGCATTCCCACCAACAGTGCAAAAGAGATCCTCTTCCTCCGCATCCTCGCCAACATCTGTTGTTGCCTGAGTCGTTAACATTAGCCATTTTGACAGGTGTGCAGTGGTATCACGTTGTGGTTTTGATTTGTATTTGCCTGATGATGAGTGATGCTGAGCATCTTTTCATGTGTTGGTTGTAATTCTTAAACTACCCTTGTGTTTCTGGCTTCTTCCTAGCTGGAAGTTCCTGGCTTCCATAAAGCCAGTTGAAGTGGTGGTTTTGTTTCTTAGTGGCCGTGCTTTGTGTGTGAGATGTACTGTGGAGTAGAGATGTTGTAGTTTAGTAATAATGCACATTAAGTAAATAAAATAATTCCTCTGTAAATGAGGTAATTGCACATTAGCAATAGTCATTCAGTATCACTCTTGACATTTGGCCATCATGTTCATCTGCCTGTTCATGATGAAGGGAGCCATGTCTTTGGCAGATTATTTTGCCAGATGTCCAGGGTTTCCTTCCCAAATGGAGCAGCTTGAGTCACATGAGGCTGGCCTTGATCTTAATGGAGGTCAGTTTATATATAGTTTGTAGAGCTGACAAGTAGAAAACAAAGATTCGTGAAGTTCATCCCTTGCTATGCCTTATGGGATGAAGTTTGTGCTTCTTGTGCTCTGTGGTGCAAGGGTCTCACATGGGTAGCAAAGAAGCCTGGGAGAGAAAGGACAGGGACTTTTTTTTCTTGTTTTCTTTTTTTCAGTTTGGAGCTTTGTCCTGCCCCAAGGAAGGCAGTGCATTCTAGGAAAAAGAACAGTGAACTTAGCCTATTTTCTGCTCTAGTTCTGGTTTCATTTTTTATTTCGTATGTTTAGATGATCACCCACATTTTTCTCCTTTATTAAATGGAGGTAATATTGCTTCTCCTTTGTTCCCATGAAAGATGGCAGGATAGGCAAACTTGAGGCTCTTTTACTGCCCTTGTAGAAGTAGCACGTGGCTGTGTAAAATACTACTAAAAAAGCCAAAAAAGAGAGCACGTATTGCCCAACAGATAATATTAGTGACGAAGCTGATTATCCCCACTGTCAATACTTACGCTTCTAGAAGTTTCCAAATTATGGTTACCTTTTGAGTGAGCGATCTGTGTATAATGCCTCTAGTGGGTACTATAATACGATTATAAAGAATTAAAGGTGGGGCGCCTGGGTGGCTCAGTCGGTTAAGCGGCCGACTTTGGCTCGGGTCATGATCTCGCGGTCCGTGCGTTCGAGCCCCGCGTCGGGCTCTGTGCTGACAGCTCAGAGCCTGGAGCCTGTTTCGGATTCTGTGTCTCCCTCTCTCTGACCCTCCCCCATTCATGCTCTGTCTCTCTCTGTCTCAAAAATAAATGTTAAAAAAAATTAAAAAAAAAAAAAGAATTAAAGGTGATGTAATCTGTAAGTCTCACATTTATAGAGACTATTCTCAAAGAGCACTTTCATAACTTTTCCTTTTATTCCATTGGAATAACTAAAGCAGGGTTCTTATATCTGTTTTTATGATATACTGTTGGCAGAAATAATCATTTCCATATGTACATCACATTATAATTTAAAAAATCTCTTTCATACATTATCTCAGAGGAGACCTGCAGAGGTTAAATGATGTCCTGAGGACATAACACTACTTAGTGACCGATTCACATTTGAATCCAGAGCTTCTTGGTGTCCATCCCATCAAGATATCTTGATGGGGAGAATAATACAGCAAATCTAGAATGTGCTTTATGCTTGAGCGCTAAGAAGATGCAAGCATTAATCAAGTTGAGAGAGCATTCTTTTCTTCCCTTAGTACTGTATCAACAGATGTGTTGCTAGCACTCTGGTGGTGGGAATAACTATGAACGGTAACAAAACAACAAAATGTAAGCACATTGGGAAGACAGACATGAAGCAAGTCTGATAGCAGTCTTAGGTCTTCCTTTTATTTTGGGTTTTGCCTGCAGCATGGGTCACAGGAAGAATCAGTCTGTTGTAGAGACAGAGGCCTGTTAAGTCCTCTGGTTTGCAGACCTATGTTTGTTCTTTGCAGCTGAATTATAGCTGCTGTGAGACTGTAAGCTTGGAATTTATGGTAATAGAAACTTTAAATGTCCCAAACATTGTAATATGGGTGGAAGGAGCCCTTTTCTTAGGGGAGCAGGGTCACATATTTATTTTGAATTTGAGCTGAATCAACAGGCAGTTTCTGAGAATACGGTTTCCAAGTTCAAAGAAACTACAGTTATGCTACTATGTGTAAATCTGGTGGTTTTCATGTGTTGTGTGGATATAAATATAGTTTCTTCTTTTGAGAGGCTCTAATTTTAAGCAAGGTTTAGTGTCTCTGACATGATTTTTCTTTTCCTTTTTTTTTTTAATGTTTATTTACTTCTGAGAGACAGAGTGTGAGTGAAGAAGGGGTACAGAGAGAGGGAGACACAGAATCTGAAGCAGACTCCAGGCTCTGAGCTGTCAGCACACAGCCTGACGCGGGGCTCAAACTCACAGACTGTGAGATCATGACCTGAGCCAGTCGGATGTTTAACTGACCAAGCCACCCAGGTGCCCCTATTGTCCCCTTAAATTTTTTTTAAATGTTTATTTATTTTTGAGAGACACAGAGAGAGTGCAAGCGGGCGAGGGGCATAAAGAGAGAGGGAGACACAGAATCTGAAGCAGGCTCCAGGCTCTGAGCTGTCGGCACAGAGCTCGACGTGAGCTCAAACTCATGAACCGTGAGATCATGACCTGAACCGAAGTGAGACGTTTGACCGACTGAGCCACCCAGGCACCCCTTCCTTTTTTTTTTTTAAATTTAGCTCAAACCTGATGGATTGTAGGATTTTTTGGGTGGGGGTGGGGCTGGATACCACTTAGTCTTAGACTCCTTAGATTTATATTGCTTACAGATCTCTCTAATGAGATAATTTTCCTCTCACAATTTAAAATGATGCATGAGCTTGATTATCCTCCCTAAAATAAATACCTAAACACGAATGTATGATGTAAAAAATTTAAATGAGTTGTCAATACTAATAGCAACAATACCATTTAACATTTGTCATGCATTTACTAAGTGCTGGGTACCAAGAACTTTTTGTATTTGCTAATTCTTTATATAAAAATTATAAATTAACATGTAACAGTTTATAAAATGCTTTCTTGTCACAATATAACATTCATGAAATGTCTTGTGAGATAGATGGTATTCATTTTAACTGATGACGGATGGGAGGCCCAGGTTGTGTTGTGTGTGGTTATGATTTACTGAGCACTTATTAAGTACCTGGCACTATACTATACTAAACACTTGACTTGCATCATTTTATGTAATCCTTAGAACCGCACTATGAAGCAAGTACTATTTTCAAACACTTTTTCCAAATGAAGAAACCGAGGTTTAGAGTGATTAAGTGACTTGCCCAAGATTACATAGCTAGTATTAGAGTAGGCAGTCACCTGTAGTTTTTGAGAAAACTTTGTTTGAAATAGAAAAAGGTGCCCCCTGTGGTGAACCAATTAAATAACTGAAAGTTCTGGGCTGCCACACTACCCTAGGTAGTAGCTTGGGGGCTTGTGCTAGGTGCCACCTCTTCCAGCACACATAGCCCCCATTCCAGGGCGGATGGCTTGCTGAGCAGCTGAACATAGGCAGAATTTCGGCCCCATTTTGCTTTCTTGGCTAGGTGCTCTTGTACTGTATATAAACTTTGCCACCCTACACGGTGTTCTCAAAGCTCGGATTTTGATCAAGGTCTGTCTGATGTCATAACCTATACTCTATTTAGTAGCATACTCCCAATTAATGGCAAAGTTATGACTTCAACCCATGATTTTCTGACCATAAAAACTTTGCTCTTTTTGTTATGTACCATTTGATATACAATGGCACCGGGGTCCCATATTGTGCTATGCCCATTGCCTAGTTCCACAGGCATTGTTTGCTGGTGACGGTAAAGACTTCTAAGGGCTTCAAAGGGGGAGAGCCAAAGAGTTATAACGTCCCATGTCTTATAACTAAATGTGTTTTTGGTTAAGTGTAGCTCAAGACTTGTCTTGAATTCCTGGTTTCCCCACTTAGTTCCACATGTGACTTTTACCAAGTTAGGGAGAGAATACGGTATAATAATTAAGAGCATGGACTATGGAATCAGACTGCCTAAGATCAAATTCTAGCTGTTACTTACTAGCTGTGTGGACTTGGGCAACTTACTTATTGTCTTTAAGCCTAGTCTGTAATATTGGAGGTGGGGTGGGAAATAAGAGTTCCTATCCCAATGAGTTGTGAGAATTACTAGATGAGGTAAGTGTATAAAGCATTTAGAAAAGTGCCTGGCACATAAATATAGTAACTGCAATTTGATTGCTAGCTGTTGTTGTTATTTTTATTAGTATTCTATCATTGTTGAGTTTATGCCTATAAGTCAAATCAGTTTGATTTGCTGAAACATAAATGATTATCTAAATATGGTCTCTTAGGGCTTTTTCTTGCCAGACCGGAGTTTTCAAAGATTGTGTCCAAGTATTACTTTAGGGATACTAGCCCAATTGAAACCAATTCCTGAAAGAGGTGTGCACAAGCCATCTAGTACTCTCCCTTTTTCCTCTAAAATAGCATTTATACTGTGTTGTGATACCAGTCTATCTTTGGACTGTTAGCATTAAAGAATTGCATTTTCAGTAGATTGCCTTAAGTTACAGCCACTAACAATAACTCATACATAAAACATTTCTTTTGGATTATCAGCCAGTTTGGGAAGCCTCTAAAGAAATTGCATAATTCACTGGTTGACTGGGAATCTTGATTCTTGAAAGGCTGTAATAGCATTATCATTGCTTGTTGTATTCATTGTACATGTATTGACATGTTTTTAATAATACTTTTTGCTGTATTCAAAGAACATCTCAGTCTGAGAGACTCCTTGGCTGACATTACTTTGTCATAGCTGGCATATTACCTGAGTAGCTTTTGCGACCCCATTTTGTTCATTGACCTTCCATGTCCACGTTTTTCTCCCTTCTGCACTCTTCATCCTCGTTTCAGTGTGTGCCCTAAGAACTCAGAGTTAGGATCTCAGAATGCATGGTTTCAAGATTAAGATTTTTACTTGAGGAGACATATTAAAGCACACAAGTATATGAAAAAGCTAATTAAACAGTAAATGACAAAATTGCCATTGTATATTGGTTTTATCAGTCAGAGTCTCACTAGGAAAATGGAAATTCTCTCAGGTATTTACAACAGTAGAAATTTGATGTAGGAAAGTTGTGACACAGGCGGTGAAGGGGCTGTGAGCCAAATAAGAGATGACGAGTAATCTAGAGATCAGCAACAGGAAGTCACTACCACCACCACCTTCACCACCCCTTC
This sequence comes from Acinonyx jubatus, assembly GCF_027475565.1. Taxonomy (NCBI): domain Eukaryota; kingdom Metazoa; phylum Chordata; class Mammalia; order Carnivora; family Felidae; genus Acinonyx; species Acinonyx jubatus. Next base: position 32,317,544 of record NC_069393.1, read on the forward strand.
CAACTGAAGAAACATAGGGAGGTACAACATTTTTGCACAGTGAATACAAACATTGTTTCAGGGGGAAAAAAAAGGAAAGAAAAAATAGAATATTTAATATATTTAAATAGAATATTTAGTTTGGTTAGGTAAGGACAAGTACAGCGTGATCTCTCTCTCCCTCCCTCCCTCCCTACCCAAAAAGTACAGAAAGTCCCGTAAAAATTGCTATTTTTGAACAGGCAGTTTCTCACTTTTTCTAGAAGGTGCTAGCCTGCATGTCAGTGCTAAAGGATAAAAATTGGAATAACATCACCTAGTTTTACATTTTTTTAATCTCTAAAAAGAGGGAAAGAATTCAACACCTAGCCAAAGTGGTCTGAGGAGTAATGCCTACTAAATATAAGCCAGTGTTTCTCCCCACTGAAGAATTCTGCCCCCCACCCCATGAGAATGTTCTTGGAAACAACCCTCTGTGCTGTGTCATGTCCACAGATATACTAGTATTTGCTACCCAAAGAGATGGTGTCTAAAATCTCTGCCACCCAGAAAACGTGAAATATAATTATTAAAGTAATCTATTTCCCTTTTCTGAAAGTAAGAATAGGCAGCTTTCAGTTACTGGAAATAATTATCTAACTCCAGCTTGTCTGTGGGTGGATGAGCATCACTGATGAGTGTTGGTCAAGAAATAAGCCAATGACTTTGCTGAATGTGTCAGTTTCTTGGCATTCCCTAAAAGTACACATCACAAAATCATGGGGCTGATTAAACCTTGGTTTTCATGGCTCTATTTAGTCTATTTCCTTGGCTTTGAGAACGTTAGTCATTTAAAAAAATCTCCCCATTCTTTGATATTATTTAAATTATCTTTTGAAAACAGATTTTTTTTTTTTGGAAGAATGTCTCCTTTTCTTTCTTTCTTTTTTTTTTTTTTTAAAGTTTATTTATTTTGAGAGAGAGAATGAGCACAAGCAGGTGAGGAGCAGAGAGAAGGAGAGACAGTATCTCAAACAGGCTCTAAGCTGTCAGTGCAGAGCCCGATGTGGGGCCTGAACTCACAAATTGTGAGATCATGACCTGAGCCAAGATCAAAAGTCAGATGCTTAACTGACTGAGCCACCCAGGTGCCCCTTCAAAACAGAATTTTAAGGCAGATTTAAGAAGTAATGTGAGAGAGAACAATGATAATATATTTAGAAATAGAAGTTTCAAAAATGCAGTATTATTTAATGGAATGAGCTTCAATGTTAAAATGCCCAAATTCTGTTTGTAACTCTGCCTCTATTCAGCTGTGTCATTAAGGTTATGTATCATTAAGGTTAAGAGGTTGTTTAACCTCTCCATGTCTGTTCCCCAAGTATCCATGTAGGATCATAGGACTTCTATTCATCTTAGAGACTTAGAATGAGGTTTGAATGAAGTCTGTAACCTTTGCTTTAAAATAAAAAACTTTAGTACAAAAATAAAGAATACTCTTTGTTATGGACTGATTGTTTCAGTCCTCCCAAAATTCGTATGTTGTGGGGTGACTGGGTGGCTCAGTTGGTTAAGCATCTGACTCTTGATTTCGTCTCAGGTCACGGTCTCATGGTTCATGAGTTCAAGCCCTGCATGGGGCTTCTCTCTGACAGTGGGGAGCCTGTTAGGGATTCTCTCTCTCCCCTTCTCTCTCTGCCACCCCCCCCAACAATAAATAAATAAACTTAGAAAAAAATTCATAAGTTGAAGTGCTCATCTCCAATGTTAATATATTTGGAGATAGGGCCTGTGGGAAGGTGATAAAGATGATGTGAGGTCGTAAAGGTGGAGCCCTAATCCAGCAGGACTGGAAGTAGAAGGAATACTAGAAGTCACAGTGAGAAGGCAGCTATCTATAAGCCAGGAAGAGAGCTTTCACAAGAAACCAACCCTGTCAGACCATCATCTGAGACTTGTAGCCTCCAGAACTGTGAGAAAGTAAATATCTTTTGTTTAAGCCGCATAGTCTATGGGTTTTTGTTTTTGTTTTTTGAGAGAGAGAGAGTGCACGCATGCACTTGTTTACATGAGCAGGGGAGGGGCAGAGGGAGAGAGAATCTTAAGCAGGCTCCATACCCAGTGCAGGGTGGGGGATGGAGAGGGGTGTTGGGGAGGGGCGGGGCTCTCGATCTCAGGACCATGAGATTATGAACTGAGCTGAAATCAAGAGTTGGATGCTTAACCAACTGAGCCACCCTGCTGCCCACACCCCATATGGTATTTTGTACCCCAAGTAGATTAAGACAGTCTTGGTACTACATTATCTTTAAATCCTACAAAACTTTTAAATTTTGTTTCAAGAAATGGCTCCTTTGAAAAACCTGCTTATAATACTTACAAATCACACTTTAAGAGAAAGGAATATTGAGTGAGCAGTTACTCAGCACCAGGCATTGTTTTAGATGCATTTAAAAGAAGTATTTAAAGGGGCGCCTGGGTGACTCTTGATAATGGCTCAGGTTATAATCTTGAGGTCATGAGACTGAGCCCTGCATATGGCTCCACGTTGATAGTACAGAGTCTGCTTGGGGTTCTCTCTTCTTTCTCTTTGCCCCTTCCTGGTTGGGGGCTCTCTCTCCCTCCCTCTCTCTAAATAAATAAGTAAACACTTAAAAAAAAGTATTTAAAAATTTAATTCTCAAAATAACCATAGGTAGTATTTTTTTCCCTTATTTTACAGACAAGGCAACTAAGACTTTCCCAATGCCATATAGTTAGTAAGTGACAGCACTGAGATTGAAACATAGTCCCTCTGAAGCTTTTTAATTATATCCTAATTCCTTCTAAGTTTCTGCTAGCTCTACTCAGCTCAGTAGAATGCCAGGCAGAATGCAAAGGTTAATGCAATCCTAGGATATTAGAATTAAGAAAAGATTTAGACTTCATCTAACCTAACTTTCTTGTGTTATGGATGAGAGAACCAAAGACCAGAGAGTTAGGAGAGTTGAGATTGAGGAGCGGATTAGTGAAGTGAAGATCAATGCTGCCAATGTTCTGCAGTCCATTTTTAGCCTGTGTTAATGACTAACAAGAATTAGTAATGAGAGGCATCAGAAGATGCTGAATGAGAGGTTTGAATTGCATATGGAACCAATCTTAAACCACAAAATGAGCCTGAAATTTAGAATCTTTCTACTTTTTGTCTCCAGAGGAGTGGAAGTATCAGTTGCTAGGAAAAATGCACAGGGATGATATGATTTAGTCTTATCTTCCTCTTAGAAAAGGTATTTTAAGCCACAAAGAAAATGAATTTATCTCATGGCCAGAGTGCTTCATCTCACCTTGTCACATGATGTGTACTTCTTCATATTTTATGATAGCCACTGCCATACCTTCATGGGTACCTGCCAGTCTGAAAACTCTTTGTCAGATGTGAAGGTTGACTTTTCCCAAATTCCATTTTTGAATAGAATAAGCTACATTAAGGCTTGATCTAAGAAATTTACTTCTGTTTACTTTTGACTTTGGAGTTGAATTCCCATCTCTACTACTTTTGAGCTGTGTAATTAATCTCAGGCAAGGCACTTAAACCCTCTGAGCACCCACCCCCCCCCCCCCCCCACACACACACACACTGCCATCCCAATAAGGGTAATAGGTAGAATCACCTTTGTTGGGTCATTGTAAAGATTAAGAATACTGCAGAGATGTGCACATATTATGCCCTCAGAATATTGGCTGATATTGTAAACTATAGTATTGAGCATGCCGCTGAAGAGGGGGAAATAATGTCAATTTTAGAGGGTTGTGAAATGGGACTTTGTAGGTTCTGAATATTTCTAAATCCTTGATTTCAGAGATAAACTTCCAGTACTAATTTATTTTGTCAGATACTCAAGAGACTTAGGTTAAAAGCACTGTGAATAAATAAAATACTTCTTAATGGATCTTGGGATTGATAGAACTAAAAACAACAATATATTGATGGCAATATATATGATTTTTTATAAATATGATATCTGATATGAAGCAGGAAAATTGATAACAAAGCTGTATACATGCAAGCTCCATAGGAGGACTGTGTCATAGTGAGCACTTGTCCTGTTAATGAAAGGAGAAACTCATAAGTAAACTTGTATTAATAGATCTCTGTGCCTGGAACGACTAATGAAGAATGAAAGTAGTTCATATTGCCAATTAAGATTCTGAATTGAAGAAAAATGTTTTAATTATAGTAGTAAACATCTTCAGAATTAAATTATGAACATGTTTCAGTTGTAAAATACTGTTGAGCATCCCTGTAGACAACAACTGTGCTAGGTATTGGGAAAATAATTTTGAATAAAATAGAGCTCCCATCCTCTAGTAGACACAGACAGTAATAGTATAGCATCATAAAAATGGTGCCCTAATATATTAGTTTTTATTGCTGCTGTAACAAATTACCATAAACTAAATGACTTGAAGTTACACAAATTTATTATCTTACAGTTCTGTCGGTCAGAGATCTGACATGGATCTCACTGAGCTAAAATCAGGGTGTCAGCAGGGCTGTGTTCCTTGCAGGACACTTTACAAGAGGATTTGTTTCTCTGCTTTTTCTAATTTCTAGAGGCCACCCATATGAGGTAGGCTCATACTCCTTTCTTCCATCTTCAAAGCCAGTATCAATGGGTCCAATTCTTCTCTCATTGTTATCTCTCTCGGTCTTTGCAGCGGGGAAAGGTTTTCTGATTTTAAGGACTCCTGTGATTAGATTGGCCTACCTGGATTATCCTGGATGATGATTTTAAATCCAAATCTCTTACCCACATCTATAAGGTTGCCGTATAAGGTAACATATTCATGGCTTTTTGAGTATTGAAGTGTTGACTTATTTGGGGGCCATTATTTTGCCTACCACACCAAAGAACTATGGAAGAACACAAGCTGGGCACCTAAGGCAGTTTAGGGGTCTAGGAATAGCTTCCAGGAGGAGATCAGCTGGGTCTTGAATTGGGTGAAGGAAGAATATTGAGAGGTTGCTGCTGGATGGGTATCAAGATGAGTAAGAGAAAAGCATTTGAGTTAGGGGAGCCATATGAGTGTCTCTGGAAGTGTTAAATAGCATGGCTTATTTATTTTTTAAGGAACTACAAATTAGTTTAAGGTGTAGTATGAGATGGTGGGATGGGGGAGAGGTTTGATTATGGTGGGATTTTGCATACTATCTTCAGAGTTTGGGCTTATCCTACAGGCAGTGACATGACACTGAAGGATTTAAAACTGAGGAGTGACACGGTCAGATTTTACTTTAGATAGATCATTCTCGGCTGTCGTGAGAGAGAGTAAGACTGGAGGTAAAGAGACAGTGAAAAGGTTGTTACTTTTGTTCAGGTGTCTTTTATATAAAATTCAATTGATTATAAGTTTTGGCTTAGATGACTAGGTCATAGAATCAGAAGAATATGGAAAGAAAAGTTTGAGGGATGTAAGGTAATAATAATACCCCCCCCCCCAAGAGAAGAACCATCTTAGAGTGAGTGAGTTAACCTAAATTCTTAATTTCCTTCTCTAAAAGTAGCCATTTACCATTAGTAAGAAAGCAAAGACTTTAGGCTGAACTGTTAGATTTTTCTATTCTTATGAGCAAGCTTTTTCCCCTTTGGCCTCCACTCCACGTTTACATAATGTTGACTAGCCACATATTCTGCCTTTCCCTGCCCAGTGGCTTTCAGTTCCACTAAATGATTTAAGGAATCGGGGCGTTGTAGAAGTCTATTCCAGTTTACGTTCTCTTCCTTCGTTGTGCTGTGGTGATTGAGCCAGTTTCTGGTTTGCCAAATAGTCCATTAACTCAATTTAATGGGCAGTATAATCTTGGCCACAGAAAGAATAGTTACTTCAAGATATAAAAAAAAAAAAATTGGGGGGAAGATGCTTGCTGATTGGGAGTAAAATATGCATGTAGACATGGTATTTTTTTCCTTGTGGTTATGCAGCAGTTTAATGTATTGCATAGCTAGGAATTCCAGTTATTTTGAAAGGTGAGCCTGTGCTTGGTCTGGTAGCTGAAAGGTAGCATAACATACTGTAGTACCTGTGCTCAAATATTCTCTGTTCACCAGCTGGGCTGAGAGTTCCTACATACACTGCCCAAACTATGAAATATTTAAGCAGTAGTTATACCTTTTAATTAGGAAGAGTGTACAGTAGGGAATAATCATAATTTGAATTTAAATAGTTGTATTCCCCTAAACATATTTTGGGTTACATTTTTAATATTTCTAAATGAAAAATGGGGCATAATCTACTTACAGTATATGAGGAATGTAATTGCCTTGAAGCTCTAAGTTGATTTAGTTACTTCTTGGCTATATGAAGAGAATGGGATTTTTCAGGGGATATTCTGAATTTCTATATAGCACAAGTTCACTGTAGATATTTTGATTAGTAGCCACTATATAGAGTCATTAATGACCACAAATTTGTAGAATGGGATAAAAATGAGACCTATGGATGTGATTTTTGCCTTTAGGTAAAATTAGATATTAGGCCATAGAAAACAAAAAGGTCTTACTGAAAATTCTCTGCTTTGCCCAAACAAACTCAGTCTATAAGAATGCAGTTGTTGATAGCGTAGTGTAGTTAGACTATCTGACCACTTACAAATGAAACAATGAAAACAATTTTGTCCATAATGTTGCAAAATCTGCAAATGGTACTACATTAGAGGTACTGTAAAAGATGAGAGATGATGGGAGAGGGTAATGAGTAGGAGGCAAGGAAGAGTGTATTAGCCTTTTGTTCTGCTTTATGCCAGCTCCTCGTTGAAAGTTATTATTTCTTGGGATGTGTCTTATGTTTAAAAGATTATTTTAGTAACCCGTAGGGCTTTCTGTTGCAAATATTGAAGGCAGATGGCTTCATCAAGAATAAGGAACCCCTGTATTCACCCATGAGTTACAGAAGCTCTGACTTTTTAGAATAAAAATATTCCAGACTATTCTTTTTCATTTCTTCAAGTTTATATCCATTGGAATAAAATTAAAAGAAGCTTGGAAATTCAAAGTACCTTTTATGTCATTCTTTTCCCTTTTCTTTATTTTTATGTTCAGTAGGAAATGTGCAAGATTTTCTCAGATGTCAGGTAGATTAAACCCAGCCTTAGCCATTAGTTATCATCGCAAATATATGGTAAAATCAAGACTTGCCATTCAAATATGCAGTTCAAATATGAGCTTTTTTGGATGGTCTCTCTATGTTGCTAGGTATCAAATACACGAGAAGCAGAAGACCTGTGTTTATTAATTGCATTTAGATAGTCATAAATTAGCAATGTGTAGGTTAGGGCTGTTTGGACTCCTCAAACCCTTGGGTACTGCTTCATCTTACCCAATTATTACTTTAATAGTTTTTAAAAATAATTTTCTTTTTTCAAATATAGTTTTAGGAGATTTCAGAATCTTATAGCTAGGACATTAAAACTGAACTTTTAGGATTATAGTCCCGTTTCCCAGCACTTCTATTTCTCTCTCTGTAAAACCGGTAAGACACTACTTCGTGGCCTTCTGATCCTGTATTTCTGATACTTATTGATCAGTTATGATTGAAAAATAAGTTATTGAACATACTGTGGGTCTTCAGATGAACTTCTGTGTCTTAACAACTCTTTACTTCTTCTGGTTTAAATATGTTCATTAAACACTTTTCCAAAGTGCAGTAGATACGAAAGTGGTATGCAGAAAAGCTTGTTCTTGTTGGGGGAACTCTTCTCTGTACGGCCTGGTTTTGATTCTGTGTCTTCTATCCCTTTTTAAATCCGCTTTATTGAGGTGTAATTTATCATACAGTGAACTAAACCTAAACATTACGATTACTGAGTTTTGAGGTGTGTATATCCATGTAACCACCACCAAAATCAAGCAGATAGATAGACTATTTTCATCGCTCAAAAAAGTTCCCTTGTTCCTCTTTGCCGCCAATCTTTTCTACCTGTGGCCACCGACTACCAGTGACTTGCTTCTGTCATTGCAGATTAGTTTTAGATTCTATATGCAAAAAGTATCACTTATTTCAATCTCAGATTGGTTTATGTATTTTTATTATTTTAATAGTTTACTTTGTCTTAGGACTTTAGGGATTTCCAAATTCAAACTGTTTTCTTCTGCTGTCTGTAATGGTCCTGTCAGCTCTGAGGTTTCCTTGCAAGGGTATTACTTGCAATTTACAGAGAAGAAAACTGAAACAAAGATAGGATAGAGACCCAGAGATTATATAGCACCATGTGAATTCTTGCTTGTTCAAAAAGGAGTTTAGTTGGAAGTCTTCTGAGAGGAATGAACATTCCTATTTTGATTTGACTATCAGTGGGTTTTAGTATGAAATCAGTTTTTTTGCTCTTTTGTCCCTGGCATATTAGGTTCTGATGAGTTTATAAAGGATGAAAATAAAAGATTTAGGATTTGTGTTTGAGTGCTGAATCTGCCCTCCCCCCTTTTCTGAGTGACCTTGATCAAATCACAAGGTTTCTTACCTGTAAAATTTATTACCTTAGTTTTCTTACCTCTAAAGCAAAAATTTACAGTTATTTTAGGCATTCAAAGAGAATATGTGAATGAACAGAAATTTATATAATTTGGGGAGAGATTATACTGGTTGTTTTCATTTTCATCTTGTTAGGCTCTTAATTTTTTTTTTTAATCTTCCAAAATTGATTTAATTGTTTATGCAATTCTTACCAAAATCCCAAGAAAATTTTTATAGACTTGGACAGGCATATTTTAATATTTGTTTAAAAAGGATAGGTTCTAGGAGCGCCTGGGTGGCTCAGTCGGTTAAATGTCCAACTGCAGCCAGGTCATGAACTCATGGCTCATGAGTTCGAGCCTTGGGTCGGGCTCTGTGCTGACAGCTCAGAGCCTGGAGCCTGTTTCAGTTTCTGTCTCCTTCTCTCTCTGCCTCTCTGCCGCTTGCGTGCGCTCTCTCTCGCTCGCTCTCTCTCTCTCTCTCTCTTTCATATATAAATAAACATTAAAAAAAAATCTTCAACATCACTCATCAACAGGGAAATACAAATCAAAACCACAGTGAGATACCACCATACACCTGTCAGAATTGCTAACATTAACAACTCAGGCAACAACAGATATTGACGAGGATGTGGAGAAAGGATTTCTTTTGCATTGTTGGTGGGAATGCAAGCTGGTGCAGTCACTCTGGAAAACAGTATGGAGGTTCCTCAAAAAACTAATTGCACTACTAGGCATTTATCCACGGGATACAGGTGTGCTGTTTCAAAGGGACACATGCGCCCCATGTTTATAACACTACTATCAACAACAGCCAAAGTATGGAAAGAGCCCAAATGTCCATCAATGGATGAATGGATAAAGATGATGTGGTATATATATATATATATATATATATATACAATGGAGTATTACTCAGCAATCAAAAAGAATGAAATCTCTCCATTTGCAACTACGTGGATGGAACTGGAGGGTATTATGTTAAGTAAAATTAGTGAGAGACAAAAATCATATGACTTCACTCATATGAGGACTTTAAGAGACAAAACAGGTGAACGTAAGGGAAGGGAAACAAAAATAATATAAAAACAGGGAGGGGGACAAAACAGAAGAGACTCATAAATATGGAGAATAAACTGAGGGTTACTGGAGGGGTTGTGGGAGGGGGGATGTGCTAAATGGGTAAGGGGCACTAAGGAATCTACTCCTGGAATCATTGTTGCACTATATGCTAACTAATTTGGATGTAAATTTTAAAAAATAAAAAAATCTTAAAGTTTAGGCTCTCACCTTTAAATTTCAGCACGTTAGATTACTAAACCAACTTTTAAAATAACCTCTAAGAGAACAAAGAAAATGTCATAGTAGGGGAGCCTCGGTGGCTCAGTCAGTTGGGTGTCCGACTTCAGCTCAGGTCATGATCTCACGGCTTGTGGGTTTGAGCCTCATGTTGGGCTCTGTGCTGTCAGCCTGGAGCCTGCTTCAGATTCTGTGTCCCTCTCTCACTCTGCCTCTTACCCGCTCCTCTCTGTCTCTCTCTCTCTAAGAATAAGTAAAACATTAAAAAAAAATTTTTTTTAATAAAAAAAAGAAAATGTCATAGTAAAATGACTCGTACTACCAGAGTGAAAAGTTTCCAAGGGGGCAAAATGATTGGGAAATAAAGAGTAGTCCATTTTTGAACTAGAGAAGAAAATTTAAAAATTCAAAATGACTTGTGTTTTTCAAAAATCGCATTTATTTCCACACAAAATAAAATTGTCATAGCATCTTTCTTAAATTATATCTCCAGAATCCTAGATCCTTTTAAATTGAAACTACTTGACTATGAAGTCAGTTTTGCACTTTAATAGTTCACCTCTCCTGTCAGGTTGCAAGATGGACATGTCCTCTTTAAAAATCTGCCCTTATAGTCAATAAAATAAGGTTCTGTAGAATTTCTCTACAAAAATTCTGGTAATTTATTTGTTGATTTAATTTTAATTTTTTATTTTTATGTTTTAGAGCACAAGCAGGGGTGAAGGGCAAAGGGAGAGAGGGAGAATCTTTTTTTGTTTGTTTGTTTTGAGAGAGGGAGAATGTTAAGCAGGCTCCACACTCAGTGCGGAGCCCAACGTGGAGCTTGATCCCATGACCCTGAGATCATGACCTGAGCAAAGTCAAAAGTCAGACGCTGAACCGACTGAGCCACCCAGACACTCTTGTATTTGTTGATCTAAAAACCTATGTATAATCTCAATGAATTTAGGAATTCTCAATTTATGTTAGAATTCCAGAAATTAGAATTAGGCAAATCTGTCTTGACTTCTATGCATTATAGGAACTGAGTTAGCAAGATGATGATTTCAGCTTCTTAAATGATGAGTTTAGTTTACTCACATTGATTGTTGTTAGTAATATACTGTATATCATTGCCATCAGTTTTAAGATGCACTATTTTACATAGCAGTTAGAGAAAATATGATTAAACTATGACATAATACTTTATCATGCAAAAATTTAATGTTATGCTTATTGAAAAATTTATTTAGGTATTAAAAAAATTATATATCACTCTTAGCCATATATAAAAAGGAATATATAAGTGAAATAAATTGCTTAAGGTAACCTTAAAAGTGTCAGAGCCCAAGTCTTATGAGTCATTCTTTTATGAGAGTTATAGATATTTATGTTTTTCCATATGACATTATCCTGTGTTTTTAGGAAATGCTCCAATATTGTCTCTGGAATTTTCTTCCAAGCTCCTAACACATATTCTGCACCTTTTGATGCTGGCACTTTCTTAAGCTTGGTGCCAGTGGAATGTCCAAACAAGAAAAGGACCATATTTCTCCTAAAATGAACATTAAGCAGTTTGTTGAAGGAAACGAAGAGGTTGCAGTTGATCAGAAAGTCTGTAAAGAGAAAACCAAATTCCTGCTTGCACAGGCAATGACAACTATGTCACAATCACTGCTTTGCTCTCAGAGATTTCATTGAAGGTAGACTCATTTTGATTTCAAAGATGTTAAAATGTGAAAAAAAAGTCTTAGCATTGATGAAATGTCCTATATGTTTGTGTGTTTTCATTATATATTTGAGAGTGTTCATTTTAACAGCTTTATTGAGCTATAATTACCAAGCATACAATTCACCCATTTGAAGTGTGCAATTAAGTGGTTTTTAGTATATTCTTAGAATTGAACAGCCATCACCACAATCAATTTTAGAACATTTCTTCACCCCAAGAAGAAACCTCATACCCATTATCAGTCACTCCCTATTTCCCTCTTCCCTCCCAGTTCTAGGTAACCAATAGTCTACTTCCTGTCTGTGGATTCTCCTACTCTGGACACATCTATAATAGAATCATACACTTAAGATGGAAGGTTAGATTATTGAATTGAGATCTTTTTTTAATTTTTATCTATCTAGATATCTAGATATCTAATCTATTTTTAAGAGAGAGAGAGAGCACACAAGCATGGGAGAGGCAGAGGGAGAAGGAGAGAGAATCCCAAGCAGGCTCCATGCCCAGTGAGAGAGAGAGAGAGAGAGAGAGAGAGAGAGAGAGAGAGAGAGAGAGAGAAAATATGAATCCCAAATAGGCTCCATGCTCAATGTGCAGCCCAGCGTGGGGCTTGATCTCACGAACTACAAGATCATGACCTGAGCTAAAAGCCAAAACAAGAGTCTGATGCTCAACTGACTGAGCCACCTGAGAGCTCCATTACTAATTTCTAATTAATTTCATCCTCTTATGGTCAGAAAGAATACTTCCTATGGTTTCAATCTGTTTAAGTTTACTGATCCTAATTTTATGGCCTAGAATATGATGTTTTATGTTTCTGTTCCTCTCTGTATCTTGTACTGCTTTATTTTGCATTACCTGAATATTTTCTAGTGCATCATTTTAATTTTTCTGTGATTTTTTCCACTAATTTTTTTGAATTACTTTCTTACTAAGGGCTCTAGAGATTATTTTACCATGGTCTACATCAGATTTATACTAACTTGATTCCATAAAATAAATAAATGTTAAAAAATTTTTTTAAAAAAGAGTATTTAGAGGTCCACTAAATCTTACCATCTACTCAGTGAAAAAAACATCAAAAAGTATTTTTGTTTACCTCTCTTTCCTTTTCCCCTTTTATGCTTTTTTAATTATACAGTTGACCCATGAACAACATGAGTTTGAACTGAATGGGTCTACTAATAGATTGTTTCCAACCTGTAAATGTATTCTCCCCTCCTTGTGATCTTCTTAATAATGTTTTCTTTTCTCTACCTTACCTTGTGAAAATAGTGTATATAATACATATAACATACAAAATATGTGTTAATCGACTATTTATGTTATCAGTAAGGCTTCCAGTTAACAAGAGGCTATTAGTAGTTAGGTGTTGGGGGAGCCAAAAATTATACACAGATTTTCAACTTGCGATGGGGGGAATGGTTGACACCCCTAACCCTCTTATTATTCAGGGGTCACCTGCACATTTTATAACTATATACGTTTCAAATCTAACAATGTTATAATTATTACTTTATATAATTTTATACCTTTTAAAGAAGCTGAGAGAACAATGGAGAACACAGAGTTCATAAAATTTCTTAGATTAAACCTTCTTATTTAGCATTTGTTGTCTTCATTTGTTTCTGTGAATTCAAGTAACCTTTTGGTGTCATTTCCTTACTCCAGTGCATATTTGTTCCCATTCACTTACTTTCTGCTGTCATTGTCAAACGTATTACGTCCATAAATGTGTTATTCTCAATAATACAATTACATACATATTGTTTTATTCAATAGAGATAAAGAAATGTGCATTTATACTATATTTTGTAACTACATTGTTACCTTTACTGAAGCCCTTTGATTTTTTTCATGTAAATTTGAATTACTTTTAGGGACCTGTGCTTTCAGGCTAAATAGTATCCTTTACTATTTCTCGTAAGGCAGGCCTGCTAGCAATGAGTTCTTTTAGTTTTTGTTTATTTGGAATGTCTTTATCTGCCTTCAAGTTTGAAAGATTGTTTTACTGAATATAAAATTCTTGGGTGATAATACCATCCCACTACTTTCTAGCCTTCATTATTTCTAATGAGAAATCTACTAGTAATCTTTTTGAGATTTCCTTGTGAGTAAGGAGCTTTTTTTTCTTTTGGGGCTTTCAAGATTTTTACTGTGATATATCTTGTGTATGTATACTATTACTTTGTGTTTTCCTACATGGAGTTTTGTTGAACCTCTTAGATATGGATTTGTAGATTGTTTAATCATACTTGGAAAGTTTTTAGCCATTATTTTTTTGAATATTTTTACTGTTCCTTTCTTTATTTCTGTGAAAAGTTTTCTCCTTTACTTTCATTTTGTATATGTTGCTGTGCTTAATGGTTTTCTACTTTTCTCTGAGACTGTATGTGTTTCCTCTATGTTCTTTGGATGCATAATTTCTATCCATCTTGTTCAAGTTTGCAGATTCTTCTGCTAATTTTAATTCATATTTATAGTGCAGTCTTTATAATGAATTTTTCTTCTTGGTTATTATACTTCTCAGCTCCAGAATTTCTATTATTTAAATCATTTCTGCATCTTAATGATAGTTTCTTTTTTTAAACTTTAATTTATTTATTTTGTTTTTTTTTTTAATTTTTTTTTTTAACATTTATTTATTTTTGAGACAGAGAGAGACAGAGCATGAACGGGGGAGGGGCAGAGAGAGAGGGAGACACAGAATCGGAAGCAGGCTCCAGGCTCTGAGTCATCAGCCCAGAGCCCGACGCGGGGCTTGAACTCACGGACCGCGAGATCGTGACCTGAGCCGAAGTCGGACGCTCAACCGACTGAGCCACCCAGGCGCCCCTAATTTATTTATTTTAAAAGAGAGCATGCACGTGCATGGGAGGGAGGGAGGGAGGGAGGGAGGGAGGGAGGGAGGGAGGGAGGGAGGGAGGGAGAGAGAGAGAGAGAGAGAGAGAGAGAGAGAGAGAGAGAGAGAGAGAGAGAGAGAGAGAGAGAGAGAATTCCAAGCAGGCTCTACTCCCTAAGCGCAGAGCCTGATGCAGGGCCCAAACCCATAAACTGTGAGATCATGACCTGAGCCAAAATCAAGAGCTGGACGCTCAACTGACTGAGTCACCAAGTTGCCCCATGTATCTTAATGATATTTTCTGTTTGTTGAGAAATGTTCATAACTTCCTATACTTTTTGAAGCATTGTTTCCTTTAATTCTTTGAACAGTTTCTAACAGTTGTTTTGAAGTCAGCCTGCTAAGTCCAACATCTGAACCCTTTTAAGGACAATTTCTATTGCTTGCTTTCTTTCCTTGTATATGGGTCATACTTTCCTGTTTTGTTTTTGTTTTTTGCATGTCTCATAATTTTTTGTCAAAAACTGGATGTTTTATTTTAGTATTTATTTTTTTAAATTTGTTTGCAGTGTAATAAACATACATTGTGGTATTAGTTTCAGTTGTACAATGTAGTGATTCAACAATTCTATATATTAGTCAGTGCTCATCATGGTAAGGGTACTTATAATTCCCTTCATCTATTTTACCCATCCCCCTTCCAACCTCCCTGCTAGTAACCACCACTTTTTTCTCTGTATTTAAGAGTCTGCTTTTTTACTTGTCTCTTTTTTCTTTTTTTGTTTGTTTTGTTTCTTAATTGCCACATATGAGAGAAATCAGATGGCATTTATTTTTTTCTGACTTATTTCACTTAGCATTAACCCTCCATGTTGTTGCAAATGGTTAGTTTTCATTATTTTCTACTGCTGAGTAATATTCCATTGTGTGTGTGTATCACATCTTCCTTATGCATTCATCTATTGATGGACACTTGGGTTGCTTCCATAATTTGGCTATTGTAAATAATGCTGCAATAAACATAGGGGTTCATATTTCTTTTCAAATTAGTGTTTTTGTATGCATTGTGTAAATGCCCAGTAACAGAATTACTGGATCATAGGGTAATTTTACTTTTAATTTTTTGACCCCCATAGTGTTTTCCAAACTGGTTGCACCAGTTTGCATTCCCACCAACAGTGCAAGAGGGTTTCTCTTTTTCTACATCCTTGCCAACATTTGTAGTTTCTTGTGTTTCTGGTTTTAGCCATTCCAACAGGTATGAGGTGGTAGCTCATAGTTTTGATTTGCATTTCCCTGATGATGAGTGATGTTGAGCATCTTTTCATGTGTCTGTTGGCCATCTGAACACTGGACATTTTTTATTTATTTATTTATTTTTAATGCTTATTTTTGAGAGAGAGAGAGCATGAGCACGAGTTGGGAAGGGGCAGAGAGATAGGGGGACAGAAGATCCAAATTGGGCTCTCCGCTGACAGCAGAGAGGCCAATGCAGGGCTTGAACTCACAGACTGTAAGGTCCTGACCTGAGCCGAAGCTGGACGCTTTACCTACTGAGCCACCCACATGCCCCCAAAACACTGGACATTAAAAAAAAATTTTTTTTAATGTTTATTTTTGAGGGAGAGAGAGAGTGAGCGAGCACATGAGCAGGGGAGGGGCAGAGAGAGAGGGAGACAGGGAATTAGAACCCGGTCTTTAATCCATTTTGAGTTTATTTTTGTGTATGGTGTAAGAAAATGGTCCAGTTCATTTTTGTGCATGTTGCTGTCCAGTTTTCCCAGCACCATTTGCTGAAGAACACCATTTGCTGTTTTTATTCCACTGAATATTCTTTCCTGCTTTGCCAGAGATTAGTTGGCCATACATTTGTGGGTCCATTTCTGGGTTCTCTGTTCTTGTGCCAGTACCATACTGTCTTGGTAATTACAGCTTTGTAATACAGCTTGAAGTCCGAGTAACTCTGTATCTATTACACAATAATTTCTCATTACATTTACCCCAGTGCTGGTAACCATTCTTCTACTTTCTATCTCTATGAATGTCTATCCATTTTAGGTACCTCATGTAAGTGGAATCAAGTATTTGTCCTTTTGTGTCTGACTAATTTCACTTAGCATAATGTTTCCAAGGTTCATCTGTGTTGTAACATGTTTCAGGATTTACTTCCTTTTTAAGGCTGATAATATTCCATTGTATCTATATGCCACATTTTTGTTTATCCATCAGTGGATGTTTGGGTGTTTTCACCTTTTAGCATATTGTGAATAATGCTGCTGTGAACACTGTTGTGCAAATTACTCTTGGAGTCCCTGTTTTCATTTTTTTTTAAGATATATACCTAGAAGTGCAATTGCTGGATCATATTGTAATTCTACTTTTTAATTTATTGAGTTAATGCTATACTGTTTTCCACAGTGGCTGCACCATTTTATATTCCCACCAGCAATAGAGAAGGTTTCCAATTTCTCCACATCCTTGCCAGTGCTTGTTATTTTCTGTTTTTGTTTTCTTGTTTGGTTTTTTCTAATAGTTATGCTAATGGTGGTGTCTCATTGTGGTTTTAATTTGCATTTCCCTGGGGATTAGTGACATCCATGTGCTCTAGTTTCTTTTACTATCTTCTCTTTTTTGTGTTCCTTCTACTTCACAGTAATGTGTCTAGATATAGTTTTGTTTTTATTTAATATTTTCGGACTTACATGGACTGAATCTGAGGATCCTTATTTCTGGAAAATTCTTAATCAAATACCCCTTTGAATATTATTTTATTCCCCATTATCACTCTTGTATTTCTGTAGATCATCTATTAGCATATGGTGATCCTTTTCATTCTTTTTTTTTTTAAAGCTTTCTTCCTTTTTCTGCTGTATCATGGATTATTCTTTATATCCGGCCTCTGATTTACTGATTCTTCAGTGTGCCATTTGAACCATGAATTTGAAATTTTAGTTACTAGTTTTCATTTCTAGAAATTCTATAAGGTTCTTGCCTATGATTTTCATAGTCTTCAAAACCTTTTCAAATTTCTTTTGTCTGTATTCATCCTTTTTTTTTTAAGATTTTATTTTTTAGGGGTGCCTGGGTGGCTTAGTCGGTTAAGCCTCCGACTTTGGCTCAGTCATGATCTCACAGCTCGTGAGTTCGAGACCATTGTTGGGCTCTTTGCTGACAGCTCAGAGCCTGGAGCCTACTTCAGATTCTCTGTCTCCCTCTCTCTCTGCCCTTCTGCTCACTCTCTCTCTTTCTCCCCTCTCTTAAAAATAAATAAACATTAAAAAAATTTTTTTTTATTTTTTAAAATTTATTTTATTTTATTTTTTTATTTTGAGAGAGGGAGGGAGAGGGAGAGAGAGAATTCCAAGCAAGCTCTGCACTGTCAGCTCAGAGCCTGGTGTGGGGCTGAATCCCACAAATCCATGAGACTCATGACCTGAGCAGAAATCAAGAGTTGGACACCTAACTGACAAGCCACCCAGGTGCACCCCAAGATTTTATTTCATTTATTTTTTTAATTGTTTATATTTCAGAGAGAATGCACATGAGTGAGGGAGGGGCAAAGAGAGAGGGAACAGAGAATCTGAAGCAGGCTCTGTGCTGACATCAGTGAGCTTGATGTGGGGCTTGAACTCACAAACTGTGAGATCATGACCTGAACTGAAGTCAGATGCTCAACCAACAGAGCCCCAAGATTTTATTTTTCAATAATCTCTATACCCAATGTGGACTCGAACTTACAACCCCAAGCATCAAGAAATCACAAGCTCTTCCAATGGAGCCAGCCAGGCACCCCTGTCTGTATTCATCTTAAATAAATATGCTTTATAGTCTGTATCAGATGGTTTTAGTATCCAAAATTCTTGGGGTTAAATGTTTAATATTATCCATGATGGATTGTTTTCCTCATGTGTTTTGTTTTTTGAATAATTAACTTACCTGGATTTTTGTGTGTAGTAATTCTGTGTGGACTAGGTTGAGGGTTTTGTCTCCAGAGATATACTGAGTTTGATTTTTTCTGAGTGTTCGAGGCTACTGTGTCTCAGCACCACTTTCTATATTTCTCAGCTTGAGACTGTTTATGTTCTATTTGAATAGAGGCCAAACTAACGATGTTAATTCCTTGTCATATTCCTGTGGTACGAATAAATTCCTTACAATTCATTCCTTCACTGAGGATGTAGTAATTCAAGGTTCCTTGTTTTATGGGAGGATCTTAGTTGTAACCTTATTTTTATGTAACCTTTTAATAGCTCAAAATTTTGTCTCTAGCCCTCTGGTGTTTTATTTGTTTGTTTGTTTTTAAATATGGTAAACTATAACTTTTCATCTCGTAAAACTGAAACTTTATACCCATTAAGCAACAAACAACTTCCCATTCCTCCTTCTTGCTGGCTTCCATCAACCCCCATTCTACTTTGTATATGTATGAATTTGACTGTTTTACATACCACATGTAAATGGAATAATACAATATTTGTCCTTTGGTGACTGGCTTATTTCACTTAGAGTAGTGGCCTCAAGTTCCATGTCATAGCATATGTCAGAATTTCTTTTTTTTTTTTTTAAGGGTGAATAGTATTTCATTGTATGTACATACACTTTTTGCTCATGTATTCATCTGTTGATGGAAACCTAGGTCGTTTTCACCTCAGGGCTAGTGTGAATAATGCTACTATGAAAATGGATGTGCAGGTATCTCTTTGAGTTTTTATTTCTTTTGGGTATATAGCCAGAAGTGGGATTGCTGGATCATATGGTAATTCTATTTTTAATTTTTTGAGGAACCATCATACTGCTTTCCATAGCAGCTGCACACTTTTTAGATTCTCACCAATAGTGCATAGTCCAATTTCTCCACACCCTTGTCAACAATTACTATCATTATTAATGGTAGTCATCCTAATGGGTGTTGAGCTGGTATCTCATGTGGTTTTGGTTTGTATTTCCTTAGTGATCAGTGATGTTCAGCATCTTTTCAAATGTTGGCTATTTGTACATCTTCTTTGGAAAAATGTCTTAAGTCCTTTGTCATTTTTAATTGAGTTGTTTGGATTTTCTGTTGTAGTTATAGGAGTTCTTTATTTGACTTTCTCAGGAAAAGATTTGCAAATATTCTTCAGTTCCATAGCTTGGCTTTTTACTCTTATGGCTGTGTCCTTTGATGCACAGAAGTTTTTAATTTTGATGTAGCCCACCCTGGGGAGTTATAAAACCCAAGCCTGCAGATTACTCAGACCAGAGAACTTCCTCCAGGGGCTCTGGTTTTCATTTCTCAATTAATTTTTAGGCCCATGGGATTTTTTTCTTTTTTTTTTCTTAGTGCTCAGTTACACATTTTAAAGGGTATTTGTTACGTATTTTAACCAGCATTTCTCCATGTTTTGTGTAAGAGAGTTTGTAGTTTATCTGGTCTAAAGATGTGAGGGCGATCTGGCTGCAACATCTGTCACCCCATTGATCTCCAGGCTTGATTCTGCTGATCTGGCTGGTTAGGTGGGTGTCCCCTTCCTCCTTCCCTGCTCCATGTGGGTCTCTCCTGAAACTGCATGCCTCTTCAAAGAGGAAGACCTTCCCTGATAGAGAAAGACCATTCTTCGGTCAAGGGTATATGAGTAGCTGTGCTCCCCTGCTAGAACCTCCAAACAGGCTCGTAAGGTCCATCAATAGGAGAAGGTCCAAGACTCCAGACACATCCAAATGAGGCACTGCATGTGGCAGTCTGACTTTTTTTTTTTAAGTATTGGTAGGAACGAAGTACTTCCTACCCTAATATACGCTATTTTGCATATGTGAATTAGGCTAGGTGCCTTTTAAAACCTTAGGATTAAAGAAGTCTTACTTAATCACAGTATCTTCTTTGGATAGCTGGTAGTTGCCCCAAAGCAAACAAAAGGATTCAAATTCAATTTAAGCCGTGTCTTAGTGCCACTACAGCTGTGGCTAGCCTGAGGGAAGATGGATTGATAGTATCTGAAGTTTCTTACAACTTCTTTACAAACTTAGATAGCACAACCCATTTATAAGCTATATATATTATATATATATATATATTTTCTTTATGGAAGGCCCACACAAAAGGATGGCATAAGATGGGGAAAATCTCAGTAATTTTTTAAATGGAGTTTTTATATGTTACATTATGTCACAAGCTGGTGCAGAATGTATAGCAAATACTGAGAGGATATATTGTTCACTGTTTCCCATTATACCTATACAGCTGAAAATACTGAAAACACAGAGCTATTTGTCCTTGGGCCTTACTGGATGTGGAATGCAGCAAAGTATTTTTTGGATCCAGGGTATCTGGTATTAGCTTGTAACAAGGTTGGCCCATGAGGTTGTCTTTTATTGCCATTAGTTTTTATCAAATAGAGAGAGCCTGTAGGCATGAGTTAGCAGAAGGTGAAATCCGTGGTTTCATTACTTCCAAAAACTTGGTAGCACTGTAGTTGCGTACCTCACTGCTGAGTCATAAATCTTTGCTACTCTTGAACTCTTTGGCCAGTTGTTTTTCCAGAGATATGTGCCAACCAAGTGAAGGAAATATGTAGTGCTTTCCAAATGGATTTTTTCCCCTTTGGATGATGTGATTAAGGATCTTGAGATGGAAGATTGTTTTGGATGGTCTAGTTGAGTTTAATCACAAGGGTCCTTATGATTATAGGGAGACAGGAGATGAGAATTAAGAGTAGGAGACACGATGTCAGAAGCACGAGGTGGAGTGATGTGAGGCAAGGAATGCAGGAGACCTCTCGAAGCTGAAAAAGGTAAGGAAACGGATTCTCCTCTCAGAGACTCTAGAAACCTTGACTTTATTTAGCCCAGGGAGACTCATTTTGAATTTTTGACCTCCAGAACTGTAAGAGAATAAATAGGTGTTGCTTTAAGTCACTGCATTTGTAATAAGTTATTACAAAGACAATAGGAAACTAATAGAACAAGGAAATCTCTGACTTACTGTAGCTGCGTGGTAAAAGTGCCACTTTTGTGATAATAAAATGTTTGTCATTTCTGAGTACTTTGATTTTTGCTTAAGGAAAAACTTGGCTAACTTTTGTTTTTTAGTTTTAGGTGTCTTCATAGTTTTATATCCTAGCTGTCAATACTAGGATTGTCTAATGTCCCTTTTCTTCCGTTTCTGGTAGTGAAATGAGAAGTAGATCAGAACAGCAATGTTTAATTATAAAATTCACACAAATAATTCCATAGCTATTATACATTAGCAAATCAATGCCTTCCTTTTCGTTTGTTACCAATATGATCACTTACATTGTTTGCTTCAGAACCAAGAACTAATATAAAATTATTAAGAGCTAATACTTTATGTCTTTATAGGCTTATCTAAGACTCTTGTGTTTTGAGCAAATACACGCTTCTTTCAGAAGTAAATGGATTTTAAAAGCATAGTGAAAGGAATGTTCCCTTTAAATGATTAACCAGTAAGTTTCACAAATACAGTATATTTCTGAAACTGATTAACATTTAATGCAGTTGTTAGATTTTCTGCTTAATTTTCAAATTGTGTCACGAGGAAGCTTTATGAAAACTGCCATGTGTTAAGTAATTATCACATGAAAAGATGTTCAACATTTATATGTGAAAACAACAGTTTATAAAATGACGTTCTTTTCTTCTTTTACTTTATTTGTAGGTAAATCCTCTCTGGGTGAGACTACCTAGTGTAAGAAACAGAGAAAGGAAGGTTTTTTATTTTTAAGCTTTTTGGAGCCAAAGTCATATTTGTAACTAGAACATCGGGGTCTTGTTGGTCATTGCCCCGAATGACTGCATCACACAGCATAAGTCTGTTGGCCTGTTCGGTTTTTATCACTGAAAGATTCTGTTGTTTAACAAACTATATTTATACACTGCATATAGGTTAGAAAATACAGATATGTCAAAATAAGACCCAGTGGTATAGTCACAGTTAACACTTTGGTATAGAGCTTTTCTGGCTTTTCCTGTAAGTGCTATTTTCTAAACTGTTTTTTAATCACATAGCATTACATTGAGTGTCTTTTCATGTGATACTTATACCAGAATTTTAATATGTAGCAGGTTTTCATATAGCTTAAGTTTAGAATCTGGGATCAGACTTTGATTCTGGACTTTTCAGCTTAACAGTTATGTGATCTGGCAAATATATCTCATTTGTAAAATGGAGATAAGTTATAGGATTGTTGTGAAGTTGAGGTCATATAATGCCTTTAACACAAAATCTCATACACAGTATCATTTAATAGTCACTCTCTTTACTCAAGTGTTCAAGTATATGAATGTACTATACATAATGTAACATTCCTTATTGTTGGAAAACTTTTTCTAACGTTTCACAATTACACAAAAAATGCAGTATTTAAGTAACTTCTTAAATGCCAAGAAGACTTAAGAAGTATGGGCTTGGGGTATTTAATCTTGGTACCTCTCATGACCAAGGGTAACATATATACACTCTTTAAATTTTTTTTTTTTAACGTTTATTTTATTTTTGAGACAGAGAGAGACAGAGCATGAACGGGGGAGGGGCAGAGAGAGAGGGAGACACAGAATCAGAAACAGGCTCCAGGCTCTGAGCCGTCAGCCCAGAGCCCGACGCGGGGCTCGAACTCACTGACGGCGAGATCGTGACCTGAGCTGAAGTCGGACGCTTAACCGACTGAGCCACCCAGGCGCCCCTGAATTTTTTAATAGAGTGACTAACCTAGTCTTATTTTGTAGGGAAATGCCTATATGATACTGTACTGCTGTAGTCTTTTTATACTGTATCACTAATGCTGATTTACTTTGCTTCTCTATTTCAAAAAAAATTTTTTTATGGGTGCCTGCGTGGCTCAGCCATTTGAGCGTCCTGCTTCGTCCTAGGTCATGATCTCACAGTTGGTGAGTTTGAGCCCCGCGATGGGCTCTGTGCTGACAGCTCAGAGCCTGGAGCCTGCTTCGGATTGTGTCTCCCTCTCTCTCTGCTCCTTTCCCGCTCATGCTCTGTCTCTCCCTCTCTCCTTCAAAAAAAAATAAAAACATTAAAAAAAAAATTAAAAAAATTTTTTTTAATGTTTGTCTATTTTTGAGAGAGAGAGAATGAGCGAGCGAGCGAGTGCACGCAAGCATGTGGGGGAGGGGCAGAGAGAGGAAACAAAGAATCCGAAGCAGGCTCTATCTAGGCTCTGAGCTGTGGGGCTCAAACTCACAAACCATGAGATCATGACCTGAGCTGAATGAGTGGAAGTCAGACCTTTAACTGAGCCACCCAGGCACTGCTTTTGGTTTCCTACTTATAAGTTTAATTTAGACTATGATATGTGAAAAGAAGACATTTTGAATTATGTTTACTTAAGTATGTTATTTATACAAGACACTAAGGCATATGATAACAATTGGTGCATGAGTAGACCTATAGTTGTAATGTTCTCTTTGCCAGCAATTGGGTGCTTGATTTTGCACAAATTACTATAATACCACTGGACTGTGGTTTCTTCTGAGCAGAATGAAAGCATTGGAGTAGATCATTAAATTTCAAATTTGAGTAATCTGCAGATCCTTTTTTTTTTTTTTAAGTTTATTCATTTTGAGAGAAAGAGAGCGAGAGGAGGAGGGGCAGAGAGGGAGGAAGAGAGAGAATCCCAAGCAGGCTCTGCACTGTCTGTGCAGAGTCCAGTGTGGGGCTTGAACTCCTGAAATGCGAAATCATAACAGCCAAAACCAAGAGTTGGACACTTGCCCCTGCAGATCCTTTAAAAGGCACTAATATTCCAAGTAACTATATTGTTGTTTTTAATTATATACGTAACTATAGTGTTGGACAAATATGAAGTTAAATAGAAGTTCCCTCTATTGTATCCATTTTAAGCTATAAACCAAAACAAATGACGTATAAACAAAACTATGAAACCAACATATTAATAACATTAACATGATGAATGATAATGGTTTGCTGAAACTAAAATGCTGCTTCCAATGTGAATATGTTATCCTTTGCTATCCTGTAGGTTCTTTTGCATTGGGACACCTGGACCACTGTGCACAATATGATAATTTAATTCTCCTAATACATTGTTTCTGTTAAAACTATTGAGAGGCACCTGGGTGGCTCAGTCCCTTAAGTGTCCAACTCTTGGTTTCGGTTCAGGTCGTGATCTTGTAGTTCATGGGTTTGAACCCAGCATCAGGCTCCATGCTGACAGTGCGGAGCCTGCTTGGGATTCCCTCTCTCTTCCTCTCTCTGCCCCTCCTGTGCACTCTCTCTCTGTCTCTCTCTCTCAAAATAAATAAGGTTTAAAAAAAACTATTGAAAATCTTTTATTTAGTGCATCATGATATCATTTGGCCTCTACTGGCTCAACTATTTTGCTACCTCTGCTTTTCTCATTAGCTTAAGATAGGGAAACTGATGACTTTGTGTTGGTAACACACATGTGGGTACACAAATATTCCAGCAACACTCAATTTCATTCAGATCTAAATTTTCAAAGATTATCAGTGATATAGGCACAAAATTTAAAATTTCTTATAGAGAACTTCTAAACTCTTGAATATATAGCCACAGATCTGGACTATGGTCCCCATTGAGAACACAAGTATATCATTAAGATGCTTCTATGATTCTATGATCAGGGGGCTGTTCCCATAAGTAATGATAGCAATATATACACACATTCCAGGGTCTCACTGTCTTAGGTTAGGGAAATGTGTTTATGAAACTAAACAAGATTAGAGTATTTTTAAAACAAACAACTAATACTTCATAAATCATACTGCCTAATTGCTATAGGGCAGTTATCTGTAGGAGGTAATTTTGCCCCCTAAGAGATATTTGGCAGAGATATTTGGAGACATTTTGGTTGTTAGCAACTAGTGTGGGGGCGGCAGTGCTACCGACATCAGTGGCCACAAGCCAGGTGTACTTCTTAACACACTGGACAGTACCCCACAACGAGGAATTACCCAGCCCAAGATGTCCTTAATAATAAAGTTAAGAAACCCTGCTGTAGGGCAGTGTAGTCAACCCATGGTTAGTTTTTGAGATTAAAGGGAACAGCATGATCATACTCATAAAAACTTTATTATTGGAAGTACAAAATGCCCTACAGGCTATATTTTAATATAGACCAAGACTGTTTAAAATCACTTATTTGTGAAGTAGATACTAACTGTAAGATTTTTTTTTTTTTTGGTAATGAATCTAGGAACAAAGAATGGAAGTATGGTACTATTCAAGTTTTCTTGGAGTAAATATGGTTTCTGGGGCACCTGAGTGGCTCAGTCAGTTAAGCATCCGACTCTTGATTTTGGCTCAGGTGATGATCTCATGGTTTTTGGGATAGAGCACTGCAGCGTGCTCTGTGCTTGCAATGTGGAACCTGCTTGGGATTCTCTCTCTCCCTCAACTTCTGACCCTACTCCACTTAGGTGCATTCTCTCTCTCTCGAAATAAATAATAAACATTTAAAAAAAAGTAAATAAGGTTTCTATATTTTAGTCGCAGAAGCTGTTACCAAAAAAATAAACTTTGATTTGTCTTACAGTTTCTTTAACTTTGGTATAAATCTTTCTGTTCCACAATTGAATTTGAAAGAGTAACCTTTCCAGCTGTGGTTCCAAATCATATATCAAAGTGAACTCTGAAATATGAAAGTCTACCTGTATATAACCTTATTGAATGAGAAAAGCATTGAATATTTTCAGCAGTGGATCATTTTTCATATAGCTTTTTGGGTGGCTTTTGTTTTGGATTTGTTTTACTTATTATAGAAATTTTTCAAAAATACACAAAATAAAGACAATAGTATAATTAACCTGTGAACTCTGACATACCCACCAGCCATCTTCTGCATGTGAACATTTTGTCACTCTTGTCCCCCAACTAGCTCCCTTCCCAGAATTACTGTTAAGCAAATCTTACTAGACATCTTATTCGACATCTTATCAGACATCATATTATTCTATTCATAAGTACTTTGTAACTCTGTTTTTAAAGGATGGTGGAAAAGGTGTTGAGTGTAGGTTATTGGGGAAGTTGAATTGTAGGAAGTCTTATTAGAAATATGTGGATAATCCAGAGCCTTCCATATAGTAGGAGTTCTAGTAAACTTTTATTGAATTGAAAAATCTAATATAAATGATTGTGTGAAGTAATATTGTAATTTTAATGTGCTGCAAAGGCAGTTTACTCACGTTTAAAAATAGTTTTTATGCCGCCTTTAATTTGAGCATTAGCTTTAATCACAGCCTGGCCCCATTGCTGCTCCTTTCCTTCCTCCTGACATTTGAGTAATCCATATCTTTTCTTTGGCACTTTCCCAAGTATATATTCATGACACCTGACTCTTGAAAGTCTGTAACCACTTTTGTTAATTTTAAAAGTCTTAAAGCCAAAGATACAGGTTTTAAGCAAGGGAATGACATGAAGAGATGAGCATTTTAGAAAGATAATTTTGGTTATGTTGTGGAGAATAGATAGTAGGCAGGGAGAATAGAATTGGTGCAGTCCAGACTTGGAGATACAAAAACAGATGGATTGAACAGCTATTTAAGAGATAGAACCCACAGTCTTTGGTGACTGAATGAAAGAAGGAAGGAAGGTGGGAGGAAGAAGTTAACAATGAAGGCCAAGTTTATAATTTCAACAACTAAATGATAGTGCCATTTTCTGAGACAAGGAATACAAGGGATAGAGCAAGTTTGTTAGAAAAATAGTCTTTGATTTCCCAATTTGGTGAGTGGCGTGGGGGAAGAAATCCTCTCTTGACTCTCCACATAGTGTTCTAGTGAAACAAGAATTGTTTTACTTGAGTAGTACTGTGATTTCCTTCATACTATTAAACTAGTTGATGAGAAGAGATTCTTTTGGGCTACTGGTACTCCTAGTTCTTGCTGGCATGAAAGTTTTGTGTAGTCATTTATCTAGACCAGGATTTAATTCCTGACACTCACTTGCCAGAGGTAGTGGACAAAATGCCTTGAGAGAAATAACAGTGTTGGGCACATGTTATAAGGGAATCCTCCAATCCCCCATCTACTCTCTACTTAGTTGTCCCTTATAACTTAGAGATGACTAGATGTTTGATTTACTTTGGTGATAGAAGACCAAGTCCTGATGGAAAATGACCTTAGATTTTCCTTGTTCCATGCACACTTAAGTTTACTTTTTAGAAAGAATACTGTTCCACCATGGAATTGTCCATGCTTAGTGAGGGGTCAGTATGGTATAGGTGTTCATAAACTTCAAAAGTGATATTATTAAGGTTTCATATATTCACTAGTTGAAATAGATTTTTTTCTTCTTTTTGAGTTTATTTTTTAACAATTTGATACTTGAATTCACGTGGTTAATATCACTAGACCTTTGAAACCTAAGAAATGTTAGAATGAAAATCTTCACTAGGGTCTGTATTTTCATAAAAGGACATTTCAACCCTCTTTTCTGCTTCAGATTTATTTATTTATTTATTTATTTATTTATTTATTTATTTATATATTTATCAGAATATTTGGTACCAAGTCACCAGCAGGTCTGCCATTCTTATCCTTTGAATAAGGTGAGTCCCAAGACAGGGCTAGTACACCAGTTGAATCTGAGCACATTTGCTTCCTGTGAGCTTCTGTGATAGAAGGAGCCTGAGAGCATCTCAGGGTAAAAGCTGGAGCCAGTGTCATCTGGGGAGGGTGTATCTTACTTGTGGATAATCCTTGGCTATTCCAAAGCTCCAAGACTAGACCATTCTGATATGTATATTTACCAACAAATTTTGGATTTCTGTACCAACGATAATAAAATACATGTAAGTAATAATTCAGAGGTGGTCATTCTTCCAGGTGAGGTTCAGAGGCTTTGCAAGTTTTCATTAGTGATTTCAACACTTTTTACATTATTGGTATTTGTTTCACTGTTGATTTTGTCATTCTTTTGGGAATCAAAATATTTTTCCAAGTGAATAGTTCATCAGCGAAGTTCTAGAGGAATATCAAGTCTAAAAGGATCTCCAAAAGTAGCTTTATCTGATCTTTGCGTTTTTAAACCTATCATCAAAGAGAAAAAAAATAGAAGGGAAAGTAACAAAATGAAGCAAATCCTTTTTCAAAGGATTTCAAAGCATGATGACATAATTTAAATACCAAAATGGTAAATGTTTACCTGATTATTTCTGTGAAGGGCCAACTCATACAGTCCTTCAAGCTCTGTACTGCAGGATTGGAGGAGTGAAATTCTTGTGTATGGAATATGGAAGCCTAGGATCTGGGAATATGGCCACCGGCCAGGACTCCTGCCAGCAGAGCCTTTGAGGAGGATGGGAGTAGAGGGAAAGCCAGTGGGCATCCATGGAGACACAACCAGCCCTACCTCCCAAAAGGAGTCCGAGGGGTGGGGCAAAATCAATATTCTTTATGAAATTAAAAGACAATAAGGAGGGGCGCCTGGGTGGCGCAGTCGGTTAAGCGTCCAACTTCAGCCAGGTCACGATCTCTCGGTCGGTGAGTTTGAGCCCCGCGTCGGGCTCTGGGCTGACGGCTCAGAGCCTGGAGCCTGTTTCCGAATCTGTGTCTCCCTCTCTCTCTGCCCCTCACCCGTTCATGCTCTGTCTCTCTCTGTCCCAAAAATAAATAAACGTTGAAAAAAAAAAAAAAGACAGTAAGGAAATGGCACCTGGTGAAAAAACATTTAGAAAAATAACTGCTGAATAGATGTGATTTGCTTCTCCTTACTTTCTCTTCATCCATTTCTTTTATTATTCTTTAAACAACAAAAACAATAAATATCACCAAACTTTGAAAGCCCAACTTCCAGCTACCGCTGGCCATCAACACCTAATGACTATTAAAATATTACAATTTGGGGGATGCCTGGGTGACTCATGTGGCTGAGTGCCTGACTTGATTTTGGCTCAAGTCATGATCCCAGGGTTGTGGGATCAAGCCCCACCTTGGGTTCTGCACTGAGTGTGGAGCTTGCTTAGGATTCTATCTCTCAAATAAAATAAAGAATATTGTAATTTTATTCTTGGCTATCTGACAAATTTTAAATCCTGGGAGGAAAAATATAGTAGAAGAGTATATCTTAACTTTATTTTTTCTTTATTGTTCCAGGTAGCTTTTTGGAATTCTGTAGTTCAATCTGCCCCCGGATCTTGGTATTGGATTTTGAAGATGATTTTTAAAAATTTTTTTAAGTTTATTTATTTATTTTTAGAGAGATAGCACAAGTAGGGGAGAAAGAGAGGGAGAGAGAATCCTAAGCAGACTCTGCACTGTCAGCACAGAGCCTGATGTGGGGCTCGAATTCAGAAACTGCGAGATCATGACCAGAGCTGAAATCAAGAGTCAGATGCTAACTGACTCAGCCACCCAGGTGCCCCTGGATTTTAAGTATGACTTAATAAATGTGGGTGCTTCCAGTTAAATATGGTAGATTTTTTCCAGTTTTACTGAGAAATAATCAACATACATCATTATATAAATTTAAGGTGTATAGCATGATGGTTTGATTTACATATATTGTGAAGTGATTATCACAGTGTGTTTAGTTAACATCCATCATCTCATAATAGATAAAATAAAAAGAAAAGAAAAAAATTATCCTAGTGATGAGAAATCTTAGGCTGTACTGTCTTAACAACTTTATTATATATCATATAGCAGGATTAACTACGGTCATCTGGTACATTGAACACACAGATTTACCTTCACTCCTCAAAATTCCATTAAAATGACAAGTGTTTTTTTCTAAAAGACATAAATCCACAAGGGGAACAAAAAGACAAAGAAAAGAGGAGGGAAATTGAAGGGACTAGAAATTTTAGATTTAGGAATCTGAAGAGAAGAGGAATGAGTACTTCTTTAAGAAAGTGAATCCTAAGTTAGTAATGGTATAAATTGAGAAGGAACTTGGCTTATTCTGAAACACCCTCCAATACCCTTGAAAGGTAAATAAGTGAGTTAACAACAGGAGAAATTAGTTGAAGGATTTGTTGAAAGTCTTTTTACATGGTATTTAGTCCACCAGATTCCCTTCACCTATCCAAGGAAAACTGAAAATTTAGTCCGTAAAAAGAATGAAACAGAAGTCTTCTGGAATGAGGAACCCTACATACTGTGAAGGCAGGGTATTCTACTGGAAGAGAATTAAATCGAAATTGACATATTCGACATTGATATTTCTTTCCTCATTTGGCTTTGACGATATTGGCAGACAAGTTTTTACCTTCTAAGTAGGAAATTGGTATTATTCTCCAGAGAACCTGGCATAATCTGAAAACAAGATCTAGAGATATTGATCACTAGGGTTTTCCCAGAGAAATAAAACAACCAGATCAGTTTGCAGTGAAGACCACCATTTGCATAAAGCTACCAGTCAGCTTTTTAGCCTTTACCCTCACTCCTAAATAAGAGCAGTCAGTCAAATACCACTAGACATTTGAGTAATGATTTTAATATGAACAGTAGAACCAAAACAGTTTGGAAACAGCAACTTAAAGGGAAAAGAGCTTATGTAGGAATATGTCACTAATTTTTAAATATATCACTAAATAATAATATATCACTAATTTTTAAATATATCACTAAATATAATTTAAAAATATATTGCCAATAATCCTCAGAGAGAAAGAGAGAAAATAATGCATTTTTAAAACTGATATTAGGGGCTCTAAGAAAAGAGCTTTCAAAAAACCAAAAAGAGAAATTAAAATCATGATAACAAATTATTCCACAGCCACTTTGAAGTGACCAACAAAGTAGAACTAAAATAAAAAGGTAAAACTTAGGAGAGAAGAATAAGAAAATCAGAGGATTAGTCCAAGAGGTCCAGTAACCAAAAGAGATTTAAATAAGAGTTCCTGAAAGAAAGAATAGAAAAAGCAAAGGAGGAAAAAAATAATCCAAGAAACCATTCAATTCAATAACTGAAAAACAAGTTTCTTTTTTTTTTTAAAAGATTCTATTTTTAAGTCATCTCTACATCCATGATGGGGCTCGAACTCATGACCCCAAGATCAAGAGTCCCATGCTGCACCAACTAAGGCAGCCAGGTAGCCCCTGAAAGATAAATTTCTAAATTGAAATAATCCAACAATTGCCAAGCACAGTGAGACCCAGGTCAGGGACCTGTGAAATTTCATAATAATATGAAAAAAAGAAAATCCTACAGAATTAAGAGAAAAGTACATACAAAGGATCGGTAATCAGAGCTCAAGCTTTTTAACAGTGGAATTAAGAGAAAAGTACATACAAAGGATCGGTAATCAGAGCTCAAGCTTTTTAACAGTGGAAGCTACTAAATAATGTAGAAAATGACCTGTGATTTTTGAAGAAAAGCAATTTGTAATCTGGGATTTTTTTGCCTGGTTAAACTTTGAAATAGGGGCTGAGGAAGACTGAAGAAATTCTCTGACATGTAAGGTCTCCAATTTTACTTCCAAGCATACTTTCTCAGGAAGCTCTTGGAATATGTGCTGTAATGAAGAAGTCCTCCTAGAAAGAGATGATACCTGAGAAGTGGGATCTTAGAGTTGAAGGAAGTCTTCAGAATGATGGCAGATATACATCTTGAGAAGACAGCTATTTAACAGACCTAGAGTGCAACTGGTCTAGATTGGAGTGGTTCAGAAAGCTCCAAGAGCGATATCTTCAAGAAGAATGGATAGAGTACTTACTATATATTTTACTATATTGAGAAGAGATTTATATAGGTGGAAGGAAATTTGGGGTGGAATTGATGATTCAAATATATAGATAACTAAGAGAAAAGAAAGGTCATAAACTAGGGAAACTAAAATTGTACAGGACAGAAAAAATAATCTTAGTGTACTCTGTTACTAAACTGTAATAGCATTTACATAGTCAACATAATGAAAACGAAATTATAATATACAGAGGACAAGTTGAATGGGGTCAGTGGGGATGTGTATATGTGAAAGAGAGCTGAAATTTTTTTTCCACAGTAAATGATTCATGAAGCTGAAAATTCAAGGAGTGGTACTATAAGTGTGTTATTCAGAAATATGAGAGCAAATAGCAAAAAGGATCAGTTCAGAGCAGTTACCTAAGTGAATTAGGAAGAAGTGAAGTGAATGTGTTAGGTGTGGAGGAGTAGAAGTAAGGGGAAGGAGTAGTGGTCATGGATTACTGTTTTTTGTAACCAGTTTACAGATTAAAGTTCCAAATTAATATGGATGTATAATGGATTAAAAATAAAGGAAAAATATGTATGCGAATAACGATGCCAAATGCAGTGAGGACCATTAACATATAGTCATCAGTGAACATCAGTTCAGCTGTTATCTCTGTGATCAAAATAACTTTGGAATTAATAAAAGGTGTTAAGATTTGTACACTGAGAACTTATTGGAAGAAAGTAAACAAAAATAAATGGAAAGTATCCCGTGTTCATGGATCAGAAGATTTAACATGGTTAAGATGGCAGTACTTGCAAATTGATCTACAATTTCATCATAATCTCTATCAAGATCTTTGCTGCTTTTTTCCCCCTACATCAGTTGACAAGCTGACCCTAAAATTCATATGGGAATGCAAGTAACCCAGAATAATTGAAATAATCTTGAAAAAGGAAGCAATGTTGGAGGACTCACACTTACTGATTTCAAAATGTATTACAAAGCAACCGTAAGAGAAATAGCATGGAGCTGGCGTAAGGGTAGACAATGGGATAGAATTGAGAATCTAGAAATAAGTCCTTACGTATACAGTTAACAGTTTTTGACAAGAATGCCAAGACAGTTTGGTGGGGAAAAGAATAGTCTGCTCAACAAATGATGCTAGAATGACTGGACATACATGGCAAAAGAATGAAGGTGGACCCGGACCTCACAACATAGAAAAAAATAAGCTTAAAATAAATTGAGGGCCTACGTTTAAGATCTAAAACAATAAAACTTAGAAGAAAACATAGATGTAAATCTTCATGGTCTTGGATTAGGCAAAATATCTTTTAGTTATGGCACCAGAAGCACAAGTGGCAAAGAAAACATGTATTTGGACTTTATCAAAATTTAAGATTTCTTTTCTGCAAAATGATACCTTTAGGACAGTGAAAACACAACCCACAGAATGGAAGAAAATATTTGCAGATCATACCTTTGATAAAGGACTTGGCCTCTAGAATATATTAAAAATAAACCCTTGCAACTCAATAATAAAAAAACTCAAATCTCATTTTAGAATGGGCAAAAGAATTGACATTCCTGCAAAGGAGGTGTATGAATGGCCAATAAACTCATGAAAAGTTGTTCAACTTCACCAATTCTTAGGGAAATTCAAATTAAAACCACAATGAGATCCCACCTCACATCTCCTACTATGGCAATAACAACAACAATAATCATAATAGGCAGAAAAAAACAAGTAATGGTGAGGATGTGAAGAATTTGGAGCCTTCATATATTTCTGGTGCAGCCGCTTTGGAAAGTAGTTTGGCAGTTCCTAAAAGTGTTTGACATGGATTTCTCATGTGACCCAGCAAATTGACTTCTAGGTATATATTCAAGAGAAATGAAAGTATATGCCCACCCCAAAACTTATACAATCTA
Organism: Acinonyx jubatus; assembly: GCF_027475565.1. Classification (NCBI taxonomy): domain Eukaryota; kingdom Metazoa; phylum Chordata; class Mammalia; order Carnivora; family Felidae; genus Acinonyx; species Acinonyx jubatus. The sequence goes on from NC_069393.1 coordinate 32,351,384, forward strand.
TAGCAGCATTATTCCTAAATAGCCCAAAAGTGGAAATAGCCCAAATGTTTATCAGCTGATGAATGAATGAATGGATAAACAGAATATGGTACATTCATAGAATATTACCTGGCAATAAAAAGGATTGAAGTGCTGATATGTGCTGTAACATGGATGAACCTTGAAAATATGCTGGGTGGAAAAAAACAGTCAAAAAAGACTATATTGTCTGATTCCATTTCTGTGAAATGTCCAGAATAGGCGATTCATAGGGACAGAAAGTAGATTAGTGATTATAAGGGGCTGGGTGAAGGGAATGAGGAGAGAATATTAATGGGCATGAGGTTTCTTTTTGGAGTGACAAAAATGTTCTAGAATTAGATAGTGATGATGGTGGTAGAGCTTTGTGAATTTACTAAATTGTACACATAAAATGGGTGAATTTTGTATGTGACTTATATCTCAAAAGTATTTTTAAAAAATAACTGTGGAAGACAAAAGTGGAAAAGAAAGTCTGCTGAAGTTTTTTAAAAGCAGTTTTCTAAGATATTGTTTGACTAGTGCATGTGTATGTGTGTGTTATTTTAGATAAACTGGAAAGAGAGCAGGAAAGATGCATTTGTCATCACTTATTATAACGAACTTACCACAATCTTATGAAAACAGGAGCATGATGCCTCTTTGATTTAAATGGAAAGCCACAAGGAGCTTCACTCCTTCCCCTTCCAACTCTCCCTTAGTCTGGAAGGGTCTAGCATAATGAATGAATGAATACATACATACATAAATACATACACACACACACACATACATACATACATACATACATGCAAAAATACTGAAATAAAAAAAACAAGACCTCAAATAGTGATATCTGCATTTTACCATGTCAACTCCTTCTCTGGTTTTCTCTTGTTAATATCTTTTTCTTATTCATAGCTTATAGTGAGAATCAGATGCAGTTTTAGACAGGAAAAAGCTCTTAAAAAATTAAAAATGTTCTGGGGTGCCTGGTTGGCTCAGTCAATAGAGCATGTGATTCTTGATCTCAGGGGCATGAGTTCAAGCCCCAAGTTGGGTATAGAGATTACTTTTATAAAAAATTAAAAATGTCTTACAAATGTAATATAACATATTTGTGATAATTTTATGACATTGTGATGCTCATTTATTTGGTCTGACTGACATATAGAGACAATAATTCAATGAATAATTTATTCATTTATTTGTGGGTATTTTAGTCATTTTATTATAAGGATTGGAACACTTGAGTGGGGTTAAGGGGGATGGTACCCATGGAGGGACTATTAGAGAGGTTTTTGATGTAGAATTTGGCACCTTGTTATTGGTAATTAGGAAAATGAATTGGATTTGTTGGGCAAGGAGTTTGGGGATAAGAAATTGTTGAGGCTGAGATTGCTTGGAGCCAGTAGGGACTTCTTTGTTTAGATGTATAAACTGATCGTATCCTTAGCCTGGGCTGCAAGGTTTTAGAGTTTTTTCCCATGGCTTACTTTGTCTTTCACACTTCGCTTCCTCATATAGCCTCCTCAGTTTCTTACATTTATTAATTTTAAATGAATTGTAGGGTTAAATTCAACTGAAGGCTAGTCAGGTTATAGGTGGTGAGGATTCCCAAAGGCAAAATATACATTGCCGGGGTCCGGCTCCAGCAGGTCCAGGGGTTCCCGAAGGATGAACGGCGTCGGTGAAAAAGTGAAGATAAAACAAAACCAAATAAAAAACAAAAATAAAAATGGACAGACAACAGCTGTGAGTTGATCTGGCCGATTTATTGTAGCAAATGTGGCATTATATATGCTAGTGATTTCCTTGTAGCATATGTCATCTATGTTTTTCTGACATTACCTAATTTTGAAAAAGTTCCTAGGTGTAATCAACCTTTAAGAAATTACATGGTGATTTTCCCCTAATTTTCCCGCATACCCTTTGATTATTGATTAATTTCTTACATTATTCCATTATGCATCTGTGTTTATCTATAATCTACAAAGCATTTGCTTTGCTGTTCTCATAAAAGTCCCTCCATTTCTCAACACCTTAAGTGGAACAGTTACGGGGACATGACCTCCTAACCACATGAGGCCAGAAGAACAATGTGTTTGCCTCTGTCCGAGGTGCCGGGAAGGGGCTGATAGGGCCTTCGAAACCCATGCCTCACACATTCTCAGAGAGACAATGCACCTAGGAATTAATGAACCATTCTGTACCTTAACTGACTAGGTTCAGTCATCATCTGGAATGCCTCTGGGGGGCCAGGTGGGCCTAGGAGTTGAAGTCACCTGTGCCCAGAGATACACTCCCTAGTTGCCAGAGTGGGGCTTTCAAATCCATTTGTCTCTCCTTAGTTGGCTGCTTTTGCTGACAATTACATGAGGCTATCCTTCCTTTAAGTAGAGGAGTCTCCATAGGGGATGGCAATGGCTAAATGTAAGGCTGCTCAATTTCTTGCGGAACCTTATTTTCTTCCCTAATGGTTCTTTTCCCAGGGGGCCTGCCGAGGGCAATTCCCCAACAGACAATACCCCAGGTACTTTATTAAGGCCAAATTACTAAAAGCAGGAGTACAAGAAGCTTCACTGTCAGTGGTCTGCCTTGCAGTTACCAATCCGTCCACAGCCCGGGCCCTGCCACTCAGGCTGGGATAGCTCGGCTTCCAGCAATACATCAAGTATACTGTGGGTGAGACATCATTCATTCCATTTGTGGTTAAAACAGGGCTTTGGGGATTTGGGTATTTATGCCTGTTTTCAGAAACAGATGGTTATGTGGTTATACATAAGCAGATGTGATGTTTTCCTGGGAATCAGTTGAGACTTAAGTGTGGGAGCTTAACCTGCGCTAATTCCTGGGTGAAGAATGAGAATGCAAGTTGTTTAGTTCTCAAACATACTTCAGAAAAACAGATATCTACTTTCATGTCTGTTCTTCTCTCTCTCTATCCCCCCCACCCCTCCTTCCCTTGGTTGCGGATACATATTTAGGGTCTTTGTGGCTTGGCCAAGGGTTAATGATCCTGGAAACTATTTTAGTGACAGGACCTGAGGGTGATCCAAATGGTCAGTTCTAGCAATGAGGACACTGATTTGTGGTCACGCATAGGCTGCAAAAAGGGAAAACTCCTTTTCACTCTCATCCAGTATTTTGGGTCACTTCCATGAGGTAAAACAGTGAGTGCTGCCAGGATTGCAGACTCCTCTACGGGCCATGGATCATGATTCTCCACACTTCATTCTGGAACACTCCCTCCTTCACCATTGGTGATTCCACAGAATATACTCTAACCACATATTTGTGTGGGAAGAACCCCCAAATTGGCAGTCTAAAAGAATGCTACATCCCTTCTCTGTACACCTGAAATTTCCTTTGGGAAGTGGTTGTACAGGTGGAGCAGCACTTGAACTGGCGCATTTCCACTTGTAGTGTGCCAGGTGCATTCCCAACCCTCACACCGTATGTATTCCTTCACTTGTGCTCTTCCAGATGCTTTCTTGTACTTTTTCATTTACCTAAATTCTACCTGTTTTTTTATTAAAAAATTTTTTTTAAGTTTATTTAAGCTGGAGAGGAACAAAGAGGGAGATAGAATCCCAAGCAGGCTCCATACTGCCAGTATGGAACTGCATGCAGGGCTCAAACTCATGAACCATGAGATCATGACCTGAGCTGAAATCTAGAGTTAGACGCTTAACTGACTGAGCCACCCAGGCATCCCTCTACCTGGTTTTTTAAAAGTCCAACTGAATTTGTACCTCTTTTGAGGAACTCATTTTAACTTTTGTTTTCTTATTTAAATTTGCAAGAGGTATGTCTAGTTTTCCTTACTAGTTTGTAAGTTCCTTGTTTATAGGACTTATGCATTATTTGTATCTTGGCTGGTAGTTAGCAAGGCCAGGAACAACAGAAGTCATTATATTTCTAGTGTAGCTATCTAACCATGAGCCAACATCCTGCAGTAGTATGCAAGGGACTAGCCCTTGAACTTCAAAGGAAACAAAATAAATGATCAAGAATCCAGGAAATTTAGAAATATTTGTGACTGGTGGTGTTTCTCAATGGACCTTCCTTCCACTGAGGAAACCAGAGCAATGTGCAGTCTACAGTTCTATAGGAAAGTGTGAAAGGAGTTCCCAGTCATAAAAAAGGAAACAATAACTCAACTGGTTTGAAATTTCTGCTGAATGCTCTTTAAGCATAATCAATATCCACCATAAGTACTTAATTGAATAGTTTAAATGAAACCACTGCATTGCATATGCTCCACCTTAGCTAGAGAATGTCAGTGTTTAGATTTTTTTCAGGTTGGATTTTGTTACCTGGTGTGGGTACACCATCTGGGTGCACTATATATATAGCTTCCAAATATTTTGAAGAATATTTTAAATTCCTTTCTATTCCTTCAACCCCATTCTCATGGCCAAAAACAAGTGTGATACTGTTTATTTTAGAATATCATTTAGGACAAAGGTATGGTAAAAACAAAGTAGTGGCTCTGTGAAGGGATGTGATTTGGACTTAGACAAGGAATTATCGTATGTCACTACTTGGGGTCTATCTTTGGCATCTGAGAGGCTTTGCATATACTGTGTAATCCCTTCCTAAGAGAGCTGGTTTAGTAACAGTGTTGGGAGGTCTAGCCCATTTTTAGTTTGAGGGAAAATATGTCAATTAAACATTGCAGGATGAAAGATAGGCTTTGGTGGGGCGGGGGTGGGGAGGGAGGAACCTATTGTATCCAAAGTGTTATATATAGTAAATACTGTTTATTTTCTCAGAGGAAGGGAGAGAGCAGAGATCATGCCAAGAAAAACACAAAGTGGAGTGAGGTGGAGAGGTCCCTAATATCAGATGTATATGGGAAGGATCTTCCCCAGGATTAGCTCCAAAGATTTTTTTTAAGGTAGTATTGCTTTTCTTCCTTCCTTCCTTCCTTCTTTCCTTCCTTCCTTCCTTCCTTCCTTCCTTCCTTCCTTCCTTCCTTCCTTCCTTCCTTCCTTCCTTTCTCTCTTTTCTTTTTTTTAAAAAATTTGTTTCCTTTGTCTTTGACTCTTTAGTTTCAAAAACAAGTTAAAGAGAAGCTTATTATGAAGCCTAGAGCCACAGGCATTGTTGAAATTCATCAGCACCCAAAAGTCAATATCCAATTACTGTACCCTTTTGGCTGTTTCACATAATTAACCTTGCTGCTTGATCTAAGGGAAGCCAGAGGAAGATGGGGCACCATTGGATGCCTTTCATGTTGTGCTTAACCTTTCATGTTGTGCTATGAGGTTGAAGAGCCCATTTACCTGGATATGTGAGGGATTGGCATCTTCCAAGAGATTTCCTTGTATTCCTTCTTGAAAACCAATGCAAAGAGTATACATTTAGTTGTATGAGAGGTTAAAGAATCAATTTAAGTAAGCTTGCTGCCTAGTGACATATCTAAGGACAGAAAGTCCTGCAAAGCAACTGGCAGCAGGGATTAAATCTCTGAATGTCCTTGTCTGTCAGGAACAGTGCTCTGTGCACTCAGTAGCTCCTGTAACTGTTAATGTGTCACTGTGCACGGAGACAAGGGAACCATCTCCTCATTTCAGTGTACATGCTGGGGAAAGCCTGTCCCTAAGTGTTTGTGTGTGTGTGTGGGGGGGGGGGGTGCTGCTGAGCACTTTGCCTCTGGCTGAAGTATATCGCATAGCAGCTTTACTTTTTCATGTGGGCGTGATGTGGGGAGTTCCTCCTACACAGCAAATTTGGGGAAATTCCTAATGCGAATGTATTTTCAGCTCTAAATGATAGTGCCCTTGTTAGAGTGAAGAGCAAAAGCACAGAAGCCATGATTTTAAAACCTGAATCAGCCAATTCCTAGTATATGTGTCTTTTACTACACTTGATAGAGCTGTTCAAGCAGAATCTCGCCGTTGTCAAGGGAGTTGGGATTCCACATATCCCAGTAGTCCAGGGATTACTCTTTTCATTTACCTAGGGCTTCTCCTGCCTCGAGATACTTAGCATGCAGATGCAGTTTCAGGAGCCAGCAGGAGAATCTCCCCAACTTCAACATATATCACACAGCTCGCCACCCACATGGCAGTGATGCTGCTCCAGACGAAACTGGCAGTGCTATGCCGGCAGTTTCCTAATAACCTTGGTGTCTCTGCAGCAAGGTTAGTGGTTATGTATTTACCGAAGCCACAGCTTTCTTTTCCTCCTCTCTCTGCCCCTGTCTCCCCACCTCCCCTCCTGCCACTTACATCCCCCATTCTCTGATTGTCACAGTTTGTGGCAGATTAAGGAAACAGAATATAAAATAGCCAAATATATATTCTAGGAAGTCATACTTGTTGAGTAGGGCATTTATCTGACAGCTCGAAATGAGCTTCTTTTGTGTGTTGGCATATAGTCCAGAATTACAATTTTATTCACTGTTTAGTGTTTATGTAAAGTTCTCTTTTACTCACTTCATGGAATTAAGGGCTCACTTTATCTCTGACAGACTTAGTCTGTAAAAGGATCTTAGAGGGCAGCAGTTTTCACCTTGGTTTAATTTGTTGTTCTTGTTTTTGTTGTTGCTTTGATTTTATTAATGTTTATTTATTTTTGAGAGACAGAGAGAAACAGTGTGAGCAGGGGAGGGTCAGAGAAAGAGGGGGACACAGAATCTGAAGCAGGCTCCAGGCTCCGTGCTGTCAACACAGAGCCCGATGTGGGGCTCGAACTCCTGAACCATGAGATCATGACCTGAGCCGAAGCCGGACACTTAACCGACTGAGCCACCCAGGTGCCCCGACCTTGGTTTAATTTGTAAGAAAAACATTGTGATATGTGCATAGCCACTTATTTTAATTTAGAGGTAGTTATCTAATAATAGACGTGGTTGAAAAGAATCCTTTTGGGAAGGAGACTTTGTATAGAAATTAAAGGAATGTTGCTTAGCACTTCTTAATTAATGGGTATTTATTGTACATATATTATGGAAGGTATTACACAATTTACAGATTCTAAAAAAAAAATAATAGATCCTTGTCTGTGTTACTGATTAGAGTAGATGAAAGGTGTCCATTGAATAGTAAGTGACTAAGTAAAGACTGTATTAAATAAGGTATTAATGCTATGCAGTAAAAGTTCAAGGATAAATGATACATACTGTATTGATTTGCCACACAGATATTTTCGTAAGGCATGAGATTGGTGTTCTGAGATGTCACCCAGTTTAATTAATATAGTTCTGGATAGCTATTTGTGGAATTCTGGCTAGGTTTTTTTTTGTGTGTGTGTGTTTTAAAATACATATATGCTCAGTGTTTTATTTGAACAAATCAACATGGAGTGAGCATCCACTGTTTTTACTCTATAAAAATGAGTCACAAATAGTAGAAAGAGATGAATGTTTTGAATCAGATACGTCTTATTTCAGATCCTAGTTGTGCTGATTCTTGGCTCTGTCACCACCTTGAATCTCAGTTTTCTCATTGGAAGGATTAGGATAACAGCAACTAATTCACAGATTTGTTGGTATTAAGTTATTTTGGGACACATAAACATTGTTTCCCCAGTTTTCACACTCAATCCAGTCCTCCTGGAAACATGCTATCACTGATAGAATATGTGTGTTTGAAGCTTTAGGTGTTTCCTACAACACTTGTTTGTGCAAACCACCAAATCTGAGCATTCCTACCTCTTGTAAATCATCCTGAACCTCAAATAGCAAAATAGCAAATAAAATGTTTGTATGGAGAGGAGGAGATTTTTCAAGGACCATACATTAATCTCAAGCTTAAAGGGTAAGCTTTTTATCAGCTTAATAATGTAATATAAAATGATTTTAATATTCAGCTAAACAAAGCATGCTCTAAAGGACAAACCTGCCGCCCCCTGTGCCTTATAAAATAACATATCCTGCTGGACCCAGGTGAGGTCCCATCTCCAAGACACCTTCTCTAGCCACTCCCGGTCACAATAATCTTGACTTATTGAAAATTCAGTTTCTGTTGTTTTTAAATTTCATTGGGTTTACCTCTCATTTGGCACTTCAGCATTGTTATAAACCAATGTATATCCATTTTATGGTTGTATCATGCCTCACTGATTAGACTGTACCTTTTTAGCCACCACAGACCTACTCTCATTCTTTATTTTCTTCACAGCACTTACTTCAGTATTGCTTTATACATAATATGCTCTGAGTTGATACCTTTCCTTTAGGAAAATGGTTGTTGTCAGGAAACAAGGACAGATTCTATTCCATATTGGAATCTGTGGAGGGTATTCTGGCCTCTTCATTTAATAGGTATCTAGCCATTACCCAAACAAGTAGTTGTTGACTTTGAGTATGTGACTCCAGATAGTTAAAAAACTTAGTGACTATTTTCCGACATAGCACTGAAGTGTTAGGATTGTAGTGTGCACACATAGGTAGTAGACTATAAATGGTTGCACATACAAACTAGTAATGAAGAAAGTTCATCTAGTACATTCTGTGTGGAAATTTTACACCACACCCACATTGCTAAGGGATGGGTAAAGATGTGTTTAAAAATCATTTTATATTTTGTCTTGTCACCTGGTAACACATCATGAGTTGTTGGCTCATGATAGAGTGCTTGTTTGCTAGTCTACAACATCCCCTATTTTAACAGCTACTGAGGGAATCCAGTGGTTTGTTGAAATAAACCTCACATTTGCTAAGTAGAGACTAAAGATAGTAGGGATTAGGTATGTCTGAATCCTTTCCTCTGACGACAGTCTAGAATGGGGTGTCCTGTCTTAGAGCCAGTTTCGCTATTTTCCTGAATCTCCTATGTCTTGTTATCTCTTTTCCTCACTGAAAAAATAAGACTGTGCTTAGAGTCCTTGAGTCCTATAACTGGTTCATTTGTACATCTCTAGAAGGATTACTGTGTCTGCTCTTTGAGTCTCGTAAGGGATGAGTTTGGGGTGTTAGATGAGTAAAAATGAGAGAGCAGGCTTGGTAACTTCATTGGGTTCTCCCATTGACTATCTCTGAATTCACCTGTGCTCAGGGACACTCTAGCAACCTTAGAACCTACCACCATCAAGGGAACAAAATTGATATGTTGGGTGAGGTGACCATTTCCAAAAACGGGATTGAATGGCTAGAAATTTTGGAAATAGTTAAGGTACTTTACGAATGTAATCTTAGCACAATAGATAGTAAGATGTTTTAGATTTAAATAATGTTATGTAATACAAGTTTTCTTGTTGTGAGTATAAGTACCAGTTAATATCTAATAGAAACAAATGGCTGGAATTTGAGTGATCGATATTGCATATTAACTATAATAAAGTGTTCTTTAAATGGCTGTAGCTTCCGTGATATGTCTAGAACTGTATTAGCTTTAGCTTTGTGTCAAGTAAGTATAGGAGTTTATAAAATTTTATAATGCTAGCTTTGTCATTTATAGTCTAATCATCTTATTTTGAGCTTTCTCTCTGATTTTGTTTTATGAGAGAATTGCTCATTTTCAATCTGCACCCAGATGAAGTAAGATTAAACCATATTTGTCACACAGGATTAGCTTTTCTTCTTATGCCTTCCCTCAAAAGTAAGATTGGGTAAAGTTTTATCTCCAGGATTTCTAGCTTTCCCTTTCTATTTCCATTAATTCCTGTTGGGTCCTATTCCCTCATAAGTCTCCATCAAATATGCACCCAAGAAAAAGACATTAATCTTTGTAACTCTCTGAGGCTTCTGAAATTAGATTCATATTTCTAATCATGGCACAAAAGTAGTTATCCTCTTTATAAGGCATTTCAGATTACATCAAGCCACCTAAATTACACAATAAAATATGAAGCACTAAAAAAGAAATTGGAGGGGCGCCTGGGTGGCTCAGTTGGTTAAGTGTCCAACTCTTGGTTTCAGCTCAAGTTATGATCTCACAGTTCATGAGTTTGAGCCCTTCATTGGGGTTTGTGTTGACAGTGCAGAGCCTGCTTGGGATTCTCTCTCTCTACCTTTCTCTGCTCACCACCCCCCCCCCCCACTCTCTTTCTCTCTCTCAAAATAAATAAACTTTAAAAAAAGAGTTCACTCATGAAAGAAAGAAAGAAAGAAAGAAGTTGGAAAAAACACCCAGCATAATCAGAGATACTCAAAAAGGTATCCATTCCTCTTATTACATGGCCCACCAGTTGTTTCTGGTGACACATTTCTGATGTGCACACATCATGTATACACATGTGTTACACATTTCTGGCTTTGGTTCTGGTTTGCTTAGTGGTTTGATTCAGGAGACCTTGTGAGAACCTTTTCTGTGCCATGCATTGTCATAGATGACCTAAACTGTAGACGTATACTTCAGAATTCTGAACTCTGAATCTTTCTTAACCCTGGCAACATTCCAGCCCTGTTACTAATATTTTAGTCTAGTTCTAGTATATCTCTTTCATTTTGCAAAATTCAACAAAGAAGACGTGGGGAAAGACATTCCCTTAATCTGTATTAAGTGAATGTTGGCTTTTTCTATAGCAAGGGAAGAGAAATAACTTTTAGCCTAATTCTAGACTTTTCTGTTTTCAGTGCTTTCTATCCTCATTCTTCCACCCCTCATTAAGGGAGTGGGGAAAGCTACAGGGGAAGTTGTATGTATTATATACCTCCCAGAAGCCTCAACAAACATATAAAGATTGTTAACTTTATGAAATTTGAGATGAATCATTTACTCCTCTTAGAAATGGTATTAAAAAGAAAACTCTGCAAGATAATTTCAATGTGTTTTATTTTTTGAATTCTATTAATTTGAAGATGAATGGAGATGAAGGAATAATAAGAATAGAGTTGAGGGGCACCTGGGTGGCTCAGTCAGTTGAGTGTCTGACTTTGGCTCAGGTCATGATCTCGCAGTTTGTGGGTTCAAGCCCCGCATCGGGCTCCGTGCTGACAGCTCAGAGCCTGGAGCCTGCTTTGGATTCTGTGCCTCTGTCTCTCTCTGGCCCTACCCCACTGTGCTCTGTCTCTCTCTGTCTGTCAAAAATAAATAAATGTAAAAAAAAAAAAAGAATAGAGTTGAAATACACATCTTCTATTAAATTGAATCTCTTTTTGGTTGGTGAAATAACCCTGGACATTCCTGGGATTCCTTGGTGTTTTTTTATTTATAGTTTTGTATCTAGGAAAGGCTGTGGCTATATAATAAAAAGCTAGTAGGCATGCTTTATACTACTATGTTCAGAAAGCTTTTTGTTTTTAAGTTTATTTATTTATTTTGAGAGCGGTGAGGGTCAGAGAGAGACTCCCAAGCAGGCTCTGTGCTGTGAGCGTGGAGCCCTGGAGCCCTGAGTGGGGCTCGAACTCGCTTGAACTCACTAACGGTGAGATCAAGACCTGAGCTGAAACCTACAGTCGAAAGCTTAACTGACTGAGCACCCAAGCGCCCCTATGCTCAGAAAGCTTTAATTGCAGAAGCACTTTTATGAATAACAACACTTCAACTGAAATGCAGTCTCCTAGGATCTCAAATCCAGTATATATTTTAAATAATAATAGTGCTTTTCATTTTGATTATAGAGAAATAGGAAATAAAGAAATATATTGTGGTGTGACAAAGATAGATCAGATACTTTGGAGGCATTTCAAAATCTTGAAAGCCTTGCTCTATCAGTATATACTTAGTGGCTATTCTTCAGAGTGATTGATTTGCCCTGGAAGGGTTAGTGTCTATATGATATATATTCCTGATAGTCTTTGCAGATGTAGGGGAGGAGTTGTAAGCATATATTAAGATTTTAAGTGAAATGATCTCCTTGTTGAGAGGTAAGAAGTAGTAGCACATTTTGCCTTTGTTGCCCTACCTTATTCCCAATGGTTTCAAATTAGTGATGGGTGTTATGTCATTTGAGTTTCTTTAGAATTTAAATGACTCAAATCAAATTTAAGTCTGTAAGCTCAGCTGCTAGCTGGCCATCTCTTAACGTGACTCAGAGTTGTGTAAAGTGAACAAAAGAGTATTTTAATTTAATGTCATGTACGGACTGCAACTGTAATCATTAGTATTTATTATTTTCACTTCTTTTTGTTTTATTACTCTCTTCACCATCTGCATCTTAGACCCCTGGTCCCGGGAAAAGGATGTCAGAGTTATGCTAGTCCTTAGATAGATTCTTTTTAGAGATTGTTTTTCTTCTTATTAAAAAAAAATTTTTTTTAATGTTTATTTATTTTTGACAGAGAGAGAGAGAGAAACAGAGGCGAGCGGGGAGGGGCACAGAGAGAGGGAGACACAGAATCCAAGGCAGGCTCCAGGCTTCGAGCTGTCAGCACAGAGCCTGATGAGGGGCTCAAACCCACGAACCGGGAGATCATGACCTGAGCCGAAGTCAGAGGCTCAACCGTCTGAGCCACCCAGGTGCCCCATAGATTGTTTTTCTTTTTAAAAGCAATGCTGAAAAAGCTATAGCTTTTCTCTTTCTCCTTCTTTGAGGTTCCTGCCTAATTATATTGCATACTTAGATATAGGATAAATTATTTTTGTTTTTATCAGGAAGCCTTTCAGCCAATGTGTTTTCCCATAGTTATTAAAATGCCATGAATCACTAAATTCAGTTAATCTAAATAATTACCATTTGAGTGAAGGTATATTAGTTGTAGTTGCACATTTTATATAAGAATATGAAATTATATAAACTTCATTTTTTTCTTTTTCTGAACATACTTTCTTTAATGTAGGAAATTCTTCCTAAATGCCAAAAAGCAATAAACATTTTTAAATTAAGTCTATTCAGAAGAGATTGCTACCTCATTTCCTTTATCAAAAAGAGTCGTATGTGTAGTAAAGACTGAGGCTTTTGAAGTCACGTTTGAATCCTGGCTGTGCCAGGTCCTAGCTGTGTGACCTTGGATAAAGTCACTCTCAGTATCTCTGTGTGAATGTTAGAATAATGATATTTCCTCAGGAGCTTCTTTTGAAGATTAAATGACATCAGTGCATGTGAGGTATAGTGTGTTACATGGCCAGCAGATGTTGGTGACGATGATTATGCCCCTTTCTAAGGCTTACTGCAGTAATGGTACAGTTGACCCTTGAACAGCACGGGTTTGAACTATGCAGGTGCACTTGTACATGGATTTTTTTTTTCACAGTACAGTACTATAAATGTATTTTCTCCTCCTTACAATTTTCTTAAAACCTTTTTCTTTAGCTTACTTTACTGTAAGAATACGGTATATAATACATATATAAAACACGTGTTAGTTGTTTATGTTATTAGTAAGGGTTCATCAGTAGGCTACTGGTCATCAGTAGGCTATTAGTAAAGTTTGGGGGGGATCAAAAGTTATACAGAGATTTTCTACTGTAAGGGAGCTTTGGCACCCCTAATCCCGGCATTGTTCAAGGGGCAACTGTATAGCTAGGAAATTAGAAATAAGCATAATCATATAGGTGAGGCAGAGCTTGCCTCAGAACTTCACTTGGCCAAAATAAAGCAACAGATAGGAAGCCAGATGTTGAAACCACTCAAAAAGAGAGGAACCAGCAAAAGGAAAAACTGTGGTAACCCGAAACTGGGTTTGCCTCTTGTTGGTGGGCATAGAGCTAAAGGACGCAACTAAGCCAGAGCGGGAACAGGAAGGGTTTTACCTGAAACAAGTAGAGAGGACACCAGGGATATTTTCAGAAGCGGTGCCCGCCCCTTCGTCTAACAGTATAATCAGGGAAGTTTTAAGCTAAGGGTGCATGCATACTCATGGAGGAGCTTGGCAAACGAGAGTTGGGGATAGAATTGTGGCAGAAGTCATCCTAAGCCGACAGAGGCCAGGTCCTAGTTGATTGCAGTCACAGGCATCATCAGTTCTCTGGCTCCAGTCAGTTCTGTGTTTGAGTGCTCAAACGGGTTTAAGTTCTGTAAAAACTCAAGAAGGCACCTTAGGTCAGTCTTTACTTTTGAAACAGCTCTGGGAGTTTTACCACTGATTTATTGGCTCTGATCTGGTTAGGCTATCTCTTGGCCTGGTAGTTGCTGTTTATTTTTATGTTCTTTTGTTCCCATAAAATCATTAACTACTGAGGTTTATTTTCTGCAATTTTAATATATCCCAGGAAGTTCTTCAAGAAATGTGCTTGGGTAAGTAGTGTTGGTCAGGCATAGATCACACAATGGCTGGGGCGCCTCAGGTGACTTCTGTTATGTCAAGAAAGCTATGCCTTGCCTTTCTTTTCCTGGAAACTCCTAACCCTATCTGCTTACACTATCAGAAAATTTTGTAGAAGCTCAGGAGTCTGGAACCACTTAATATATATATGTGGTCAAACAGGTCTCTATATATTGTTGTGGCCGTGAGAGTTTAACTTATTAAAGAGAAATGTACTGGGGTCTTGTTATCTATTGCTTTGTAACATATCACCTTAAAATTTATGACTTAACAACAATTATTGTATTATCTTATAATTTTGTGGGTTGTTTGGGCTCATCAAGATAGTTCTTGCTTGGAGTATCACATATGGTTACAGTTAGATGATGGCTGCGTCCTCCTCACACATGTCTGGCTGAGGTTGGCTCTTCATATGGAATATCTGTATGTTGTCTCTCTTGGTGACCTAGATTTCAGGTGGGGCTGTAGTGTGGAATATCTATATGTTGCCTCTCTATGTGACCTAGATTTCCTAACCACATGGTGGCTGGGTTCTAAGAAAGCAGATCCAAAAGAACCAGGGGAAAGCTATGTTGTCTTTTTTGACTTAGTTTCAGAAGTTACATATCATTACTTCCATATTCATAGTCCTCCCCAGATTTGAAGGATCACAGATCCTCCTCTTGATTGGAAGAATTTATTGATGTATTTATATTATGAGAAAAAACATGTGAGATGAGATATATTGTGGTAGCGACCCTCAGTAGATAGAATTTGCCAGTCTGCCCTCTGGCTATAAGAATTCACATCCCTCCAACACTGCAAAATACATTCAACTCTTCCACCAAGACCCTCAATTTACATTCCAGTACAGCATTAGCTCCAAGCTTATCTATACCAAGTCCAGGTATGAATGAGGCTCTGAATGGTGCAATTTCTTGCATTTAGTTCCTAGAGAACCATTCCTCTTGATTTGAAGACCTGTGACTAAAGAGATAAGTTATCTGCCTTACATAAATGGAACACATAATGATGGGGCAGGCATAGGATAACCACAATACACCCTCCCATCAAAAAGGGGGGAAACGAGATAAATCGCAGTTACTGATTAATAGCACATGTTGCCAGTTCCTTGATTAGGGAGGGCTCCATATTTCTATCCATAGGGCTGTTTGCTAGATTCTTGGCTCTACTCTCTTGCTCTTGATTCTGCTGAATCATCCTTGTTTTTGCATAAAACTAGCCAATTTTTGCAGCTGAGTAACGTTTACAGGTTTGGGAAGTCCAAAGCCTCCTTTCCTTTCATTTTGTTGTGTTTCTGTCCTTTTCAGTCCAAGTTGGTACAATTTCTCTGAAACCTTTGTGGTCGTCTTATTGAATCAGTTTATAAATTCACTCCATTAGACAAACTCACAACCAAAAATCTCTTCAGGACAAGCCCTCCTCAAACTTGAGCTACCTGTGAGACTGCAGTAAGACAATACCCTTACAATTCTTAGAATCCCTAGTGTTGAACAAGAGTATTGTGAAATATGACCTAATATCTTGAGACTGCCTTTTTGTTTGCTTGTTTGAAAAGGTCTATAAGGCACCACCTTAAATTTTTCCTGAGGAGGTCTTAATAAAGGACCCTAAAGGTTCATTCTGGCTTTGATGTTTGCCCAGAACCTATTTCTTAATTTGAGAATAGTTTGCCTTCCGTAGAGATAAGGAATGAGAAAAACTGAGCAAATCCAAAGTTTTGTATATTTCCTTTAAATTTGCTTTTAAAAAGTGAATTTTTCTTGGGGCTTATCTCTGATGCTTGTATTTTACTCTAGACAGCTAGGAGAGGACAGATAGCACCATTAAAACTCTGCCCCAAAATCTTGTTAGCTAGAACATTGAGTTTGTTAGGTAGATTTCCTATTTTCCACATTACCATAAGTGACAATATTGCCAAAATGTCCACCACTACGTATATTTCCTCTAGCTTCTGATACAAATTTTCCTCACTTACCTTTAAGCTCTTAGCAACAGCCTCCTCAAGTCCCACCCTACCTCCACCTGCCACCACATCTCAGAATCAGGGCCGCATATTTTAGGTTTCTGATATGGCAGCACCCCACACCCAGGGATAAGGACTCTGGACTGTCAAATAGAAGTTGTTTCACAAGCAGTGTGCTTTAAGTAAAATGAGTAAATTTTAAAATATTTCCCATTAAAGCCACTAAAAATTGAAAATGTGTGAGTGTATGATCCTTGTGATTATGTTTTTAAAATAATTTTATCTTTTAGACATTAAAATATTAGTGTATAACATGATATAATTTCTGGAACTTCAAAATAATATGTTAGCAGGGGAAATGGGGTGTAGAATGATGAAATAAGATCAACCTTAAGTCAGTAATTGTTGAATCTGGGTGATGGATACATGGGATTCATTGTAGAATATATTTGTATATACTTAAAATTTTCCACAGTAAAAAGTTAAAGTAAAAATACTTTAGGAGTTCTTCCAAAGAAAGAAATTTAAAACTTGAAAAGATTTTATACTTAAAAGGATGGGCTTTAGTTTCATGGAAAACTCACTTATGTGGAACACTCAGTTTTCTGACCATGACAAACAAATGAGGCATAATATGGTAGTTTTGGTCACCTACACTTGTGCACTGAAGTTTTATTTCCACTTTTTTCCTTTTTTTTAAACTTTACGAATACTTTATCCACAAAAGCTATCTTACAGATTACCTTGCTGGATCTCACCTGGCATCATAACAAAGTTACTATACTAGGTAATTTTCAAGCTATTCTCAAGTACCCCTAACTATACACAGTGAGACGTGTATCCTCTCAGGATCCTAGGATGGCCTTGGCAAGTATAAAGTTTCTCTGAAATACCGTGTTGTACATTTAAAGCTTGCATACTGTTTTTTATTCAGCTATGTACTAACTATATCTATTTCAGTATTAAATTTGTTATAATATTAAAGTTCTGTCTATCATAACTCCAAGAAATATACTCCAGGAAGTTGGGACAAATTTGTTCTCTAACACCAAGTAATACCTGAGCACACTTACTCACTCATCCTCCAGTTTGATCACAGCTTCTCATGACTAGAAATGTTAGCTTCTGGGGCACCTGAGTGTCTCAGTCGGTTGAGTGTCCGTTCTTGGTTTCAGCTCTGGCCATGATCTCATAATCCGTGGGTGTGAGCCCCACATCGGGCTCTGCACTGGTAGTGCGGAGCCTGCTTAGGATTCTTTCTTTCTCTCCCTCTCTCTCTCAAAATAAATAAATAAACATTAAAAAAATTTAGAAATGTCAGCTTCTGATGAGGCATCTATGATGTAGTATCTGTTTCTTGGCACAAGGGAACAGTTTGGTTAAAAATAATGCCACTTAAGGGGTGCCTGGGTGGCTCAGTCAGTTAAGCAGCCAACTCTTTATTTCAGCTAAGTTCATGATCTCACGGTTGTGGGATTGAGCCCTGTGTTGGTCTCCACGCTGAGCTGAGCGTGGAACCTGCTTGGGATTCATTTTCTCTCTGTCTCTCTCTCTTTCTCTCCCTCTCTCTCTCCCTCTCTCTCTGCCCCCATCCCACTGTCTGTCTGTCTGTCTGTCTCTCTCAGGATGAATGAATGAATGAATGAATAAATAAATAAATAAGAATGCCACTCTGTAACTGTTAGAGCTCACTAATTCATCAGGGGTTTCTCATGAATCACTGGGAAACCCAGGTTTGTACTCTGAGAACCACTGCCCTAAACTATATTCAGTACTTTAATATTTCTCAAATAATAGAAATATTTAACTGTTACAGAGATATCCCATCCAACTTTAACAGGGAAACTGAAACAATCCTTACTTCCTTTTTGACCAAGAATTGCTTAACAGAGTTAAAATTTTCTAGATGGCACCTTATTTTCTGATTTCGTTGTAAATTTCTAGTCTTATTACACTATGATTAAAGAATTTTCTCTTTATGCTGCTTCTTAGAATTTATTAAGGTTTTCTTTGTGACTTAATGTCAATTTTCATAAGGTTTCACAGGCATTTGGTGAGGTTGTTTTGTTTTTAATTTTCAGGGTACAGAACATACATAACTACATGCATACATGTTCCAGTTTATTAACTAGATTAAGCTGACTTTTCCTCATTAGTTTTGTCTACCTGATCTGTGGCGGTCTAAGAAGCAAAAGTCTGCTACTAGTATGTTTCCGTGTGGGTTTAACTTTGTTTCTCCTACTCTTTCTTCTTGATGATAAATAGCTGCTATGTTATTTGTTGCATAGATATTCATAATTGTTATGTAGCAAGATTCTCACACAGAGTCCTGACACCAAGCCTTTTCTTTCCAGGAAGCAACTTTATTCCTACCGGCACCGCTCAGTTGAGTTCCTACCCAAAGAACTGAGCCCTGAATGCACGTGGTGTAGTTTTTTATATGTTTTTTACTTCTTTGTCTCCCATATATGGTAACACACATACATGCAGTCTGATTAAGTGGTCTCATGTTACAAGGTCATGAGGGATGTTGTCATGTATGCATATAGCCAGGTTGCCTTGAGGTTTTTGTTTTTTTTTCCTTCTTAGGAAGGGAACCCTACCACAGTTATACCTTTGTTGTGAATCATTACTCTTGGGGGACTGCCTTAGCTATCCCTTTCTAGCTGTGTGACCTTGTATGTGTTATCTAACCTCTATGAACTTCATATTGATGATAAAATCGTATCATACTAATAAATATTAGTGTTTATTATTAGTAATAAATATTAATAAATTAATAAAAACTATTAGTAAAATTAGTATTACCATAATTCAATATATTGAGGTTTAAATTTTTTTTGTTATTTTCCCCTAACTACAAAAATAATTCATATTCAATGACACACACAATACAAACAATGAAATTCATAAAGGGGAAAGAAAACTACTCAGTGTGGCATTATTTTTTACTACACTAAACATATAAAGGGGAAAAATATCCATCATCCCAGCACCCAAAGGTAACTACTGTAATTTAATTGCATCCTCCCAGAACTATTTTTTGTGCATTTAATTTTTTTTTAATTTTTAGAAATCTTTCTTATTAAAGTAATATGTAATATTTTTAAGTAGACAGTACAGAAGTGTTACAGAGTAAAAAGCAAAAGTCATCCCCGCTTAGAGATAAACTATTAACAGTTTGATGTAGATCCTTCCAGACTTTCCTCTATCATATACAAATGTGTGAATATATTTTAAGTGCAAATATATAATCATACTATGTATTTTAACATAAATTTAAAATCATACTGTATTCAATTTTATATCTTAATTTTTATACCTAAGATCTCCATGATATATTTTTCTCACAGATGCATATGTGGATCAACCTCATTCTTTTTAGCAGCTGTGTAATATTTCATTGTATTGATATATCATAATTTATTTAGATTGTTTCCAAATATTCACTATAATAAAGTGTCATAGTAAACATTCATTCATTCAACTTATATTGAATAACTACCCTTTGTGTGCCAAGCACTATTTTGGGGTTTGAAAACATATTGATAAACAAAACCAATTTCAGGCCTTTATGATGCTGTTCTCCAGTGAACACTTATATCTCTGTATACTTGTGACAAGTTCAGTACAGAAAGCTTTTGAAAGCAGAATTGTTGGGGCAAAGAGCACACATTAGATACTGCTACATCTCTTTATTCTAATCATATAGGGGGAAAAAACCTAACTCATTTCATGTGATATGTGTAATAAATTGCTTTTAAAATACATTGGTTAGATCATCATAATTTCTATTATTAATTGATATATTTTATAATCATTCTGGCAATGCAAAAAGATGAAAAAGCCTCTTATTCATGAATCAGCAAGTCAAGATTTATTTACTGAATGTTTTAATGAGTTCATACATCTGCCCTGTCTAAAAATTACATCCTCTTATTCTCTTCATTTGAAAGCCTGAAAATCACTGATAATAAAGGCAAACACTCTCTAACAGAATGGTGACTGAAAGAGAAAGTTGTATTTTCCTAACAAAATATTTGAATTGAATTATGTTTGGATGATTTTTTAAAACCTTTTTCACATGCATTAAAAAAATGTTTTTAATTGAAATATAATTCACATGCAAGTAAGGACACAAATTTTAGGTGTTGGATTATTTTTCAAACTGTTGCAGTGAAAGGAGAAACCAAAAAGCTTAGCATATTGTCATTAACTTGGGGAGACAGAGGTGGATAGAGACCATATTGATAGTGCTTTGAACACTTTCTTCTGGAAAATTTATAGTACTTTTAGTGTTATGATGCAATATCACCTATTAAGCTAGGTAATTATTACTGTGTGATAGAAATTTAAACTGCTTTTCCAAATGGATGTGACAAGGGATCCTAACTGATTAAATACTTTTCTAGATAATGAGTATCAACTCATAACACTTTCGGTCCTTTTTGCTGAAAGTATTTCCAAAAGATGTGTTCTGTTCTGTTGATTTTATAGGTACAGTGTAGTTAATATAAGTGACTCTTGCTTGAATGTTTATATTGTCAGGTACTTCAGGGACATTATTTTGAATGTAAATTTATTTTTCATTATCTAGGATTAGCTTTTTAAGGCTGTAGGATCAAAAATGTGTGATAGAATTTTATAGTCAGGATCTTAAAGATCATCTAATCCAGTCCTTATACCACAGATGGAGAAACAAGTTCAAAGAGAAATGAGGAACTTGAGAGAGGTCATAGCCTTGGCCAGTTCTGGAGCTAACATTAGAACTTTGACTTTTTGGGGCGCCTGAGTGGCTCAGTCAGTTGAGCGTCTGGCTTCGGCTCGGGGCATGATCTCACGGTCTGTGAGTTCGAGCTCCGTGTCGGGCTCTGTGCTGACAGCTCAGAGCCTGGACCCTGCTTCAGATTCTGTGTCTCCCTTTCTCTTGGCCCCTCCCCTGCTCATGCTCTGTCTCTCTCTGTCTCAAAAAAAAAAAAAAAAAAAGAACTTTGACTTTCTGACCCTGGTCACATGTTCCTCCCACATACCCAACTCCCTTTTGAGAGGCTTTAGACTGACTCTGATCCAATGACTTCTTAGATTATCTTTGGTAATTCTTTGCCAGTTTGTTTTCTTGAGAATTGCTACTTTATTCAAAAGTAGAAGATAAGAAATATATCTTGGTTCCTGAGGGTTCTAGGTAATTAATTCAAGGTAACTCTTAATTAAGCATGCTTGCCACATTCATGTAAGATTTCCTTTAAGAATGCATGAGTGGCCTTAAGGAATTGTTGATACCAAGTGTTCAACTCAAGAATGGAAACTTCCACAGTTGAGAGGTTGGCCCATTTTATCCTGAAGGCCATAAGGCATTTCCTGATGCAAATGATTCTACAGGTAGACCCTTAAAGTATCCTCAGGATTGTTCCTGCCTCCTTTGAGGCAATCATCTGTCCTTGCTTCTGTAACTTCAGCATTTTCAGTGACTCTCGAGTAGGAGTAAAAAAAAGACAAATTTTGTTAACCCCATTTCCATTTCAACTTAATTTTGTATTTAATTGAGATATAAATCAAGCCTGTTTGAGTTTTCTTTAAAAAACATTTTTTTTACATTTATTTATTTTTGAAGGAGAGAGACAGAGCACAAGTGGGGGAGGGGCAGAGAGAGAAGGAGACACAGAATCCGAAGCAGGCTCCAGGCTCCAAGCTGTCAGTGCAGAGCCTGACGCGGGGCTCGAACTCACGAACCACAAGATCATGACCTGAGCCGAAGTCTGATGCTTAACCGACTGAGCCACTCAGGCGCCCCGAGTTTTCTTTTAAAAAGAAGATAAAGGTTTATGAGTGATGCAAAGTTAACAGCTCTGGCCAGGGCTTCTGAACAATATCTTAGAAAAGTCTTTTAGTGAAACTCAGAAGAACCTAAATGGGGCCTACAACTTTGTCATTTCATTAGAAATTTAGTGAGAAAGAAAATTACGATGAAGGTAAATACTTCTTTCTGCTCTAGGCTGTTGGGTAGCCGTAGCTCTCAGAGCCTGCCCTACTCAAATATATTCATTATGTGTATCTTCAATGTTCAGTCTTTGCTTTTAAAAGCAAAAAGAACATTGATTCCTTTGCATAACCCTTAAAGCTTCACTTTCTGTTTTGTGTTTTATGCCCTTATTTGAACATCAAAATATTATTTTCTATGATTTCTCTTTATTCTATAAATGTCTGTGAAAAGTGATATGGTAAATCTGTTCAGTCCTTTACAAAAACGTCACCACTCAATTTTATTTTGAAATATTTATAACTGCCAAGTAATTGCATTGAGTAGCTTTTCACTACACCTTAATCAACAGTGGTTTCATTCCCTGTACAACCTTCAGGTCATGTATCTAAAGAATTGTATCTTATTTCATTTGTATTATTCATGACTCATTGTTTCTGTATTTCTCTTATAATAGAATAATATCCTATTTCCCCCTCTTTCGTCTTTGCAGGTTTTATTGTCAGAGAAGATAGGCTTAAAACAGAATACTTTTCAGGAGCAAAATTGGGTGGGTCTTTCCATCTAAATAATCTGTTTTGGTTTATGTTATTATGGAAGACAGTATAGCTTATAGAGTAGATGGTTTGTTGTTGTCATGTTTTTTCCTGCTTGTGTCTTTGTTTTAGAAACCACTTCTTCACAGAATCAGTAGCAGTTCTAATTTTTCCTGTATTTCTTCTTCTAGTTGGCTCTCATTTCCCCCTACTTTCTGTTTGCCTACTGTAATAAAGACTCAGTGCGCCAACGAAAGCTGCAGGATTTTTATTTAATGCAGTAGTGGAAAGAATGAACAAATATTTGCCACACATACACAAAAATCCAAACTCACAAATCCAAATTGCGCAGTTTGTTCCTTAGTAGCATCCTATGCTATTAATTTATCTATGCGTGTCAAAAACTCTGAAAACAGAGCTTGTTTTTCTTTTCATAGAGAATCCCTAAATCTATTCAATTCCCATTCTCCAATAAATGACCTTAAGCTGTAATAAATAACCTTAAGCTTCCATTATATATTCTTAATATTTTACTGTGAAAATTTAAAACTTTTTGATAGTTGGAAGAATAATGAATCCCATGTATCTGTTACCTATCTTAATCAGTTATCAACCACATGACCAATGTGATTTCATCTTTACCCTTAGCCATTTACTTGCACATGTGCGCGCACACACACACACACACACAAATACTAGATTATTTTATACAAATTATTGTATCTTTTTTTTAATGTTTATTTACTTTTGAAGGAGAGAGTGTGAATGGGGGAGGGGCAGACAGAGAGGGAGATAGAATGTGAAGCAGGCTCCAGACTCTGAGCTGTCAGCACAAAGCCTGATGTGGAGCTTGAACTCACACAATGCGAGATCATGACCTGAGCCAAAGTCGGATGCTTAACCGACTGAGCCACCCAGTTGGTTATCATATCATTTTTCAAAAACTAGTTTAATATATTTCTCTGACATATAAGGATAGCCACAACATCATCATCATATCTAAAAATGTCAACAATATTTGCTTAATATCATCAACTAGTAATTATTCAAATTTTCCTAAGTATTCCATAAATATTCTAGTGCATTGGGTTCATTTGAGGCAGAATCTATTAAATTTTTTTTTTCAACGTTTATTTATTTTTGGGACAGAGAGAGACAGAGCATGAACGGGGGAGGGGCAGAGAGAGAGGGAGACACAGAATCGGAAACAGGCTCCAGGCTCTGAGCCATTAGCCCAGAGCCTGATGCGGGGCTCAAACTCCGGGACCGCGAGATCGTGACCTGGCTGAAGTCGGACGCTTAACCGACTGCGCCACCCAGGCGCCCCGAAGCAGAATCTAAACAAAGACCATACACTAAATTCTCTTTCCTCACTTTTATTTAGCAATATAAGTGAATATTTATTTAGAATGAGAAGAGAGGTCCAACAATTTACACCTTTTAAAAGCCAACAAATATATATTCCCAAATAATAACAAAACATTTTTATTCGTTAACTGCCTAACACTTCTGTAGTATTTTTTTATTCCTACTTTTTTTTGGTCTTCATACTCTTAGATGACTTCTTCATGTGACATTTTTCTACAATAATTTTCTGTAGAGGTTAAAAGCTAATTTAGCCTTTATTTTAGCATGGTTGATTGCAATTTGCTTCCTATCGTTGATAGTTTGGATGGGAAAAAAAAAAGCAAATTTACACATAGATGCCCTTATTGTTTGTAGTATTACTCCAATAGGAGTATTGGAGTAATTCCATTTTTGCTATTTCCAACAAAAATAAAGGTCTGACGCATTATAATTGTATGCATGTGTTATTGAATATATTTCTGACAGAAGAGAACTTCCATTTTGACTAGGTGTCAATGAGATCTGAATCTCCCACTTACGTATTTTCTTTCCCTTTCCCTTTTTTTTTTTTTTTTTTTTTTGTTGAACATTTCAGGCCATTTAGGCAATAGAAATTCCACATAGAATTTGCTAATCCTTGTGGCATCTTTTAACTTATTTCCCTATCTCCTGTATTCCTACAAATTGTTAATTAAATCTAGAGGTGAGATCAGATTCCAGTTCAGTTTTTGGCAAGAATACATCACAGGTGATTCTGTATGTTTTCTCCTGCATTATTTAGGGGGCACATTGTTAACATATCTCTACTTTTGTTAAGATATATTAGCACTACCCCTCCAATTTTAGTTTAGTTTTGTTTTAAGCAGCCTAATAACTTGATGTTGAGATTTTGTTTAAAAAATATCAGTTTGGAGGGTGGGGGTTCCTGCCTGGCTCAGCCCATAGAGTGGGCAGCTCTTGATCTCAGGGTTGTAAATTTGAGCCCCATGCTGGGTGCAGAGATTACTTAAAAATAAAATAAAATCTAAAAAATATATCAACTTGGGGTGCATCTGACTGGTTCAGTCAGAAGCGTATGTGGCTCTTCATCTTAGGGTATGAGTTCCAGTGCCACATTGGGTGTAGAGGTTACTTAAATAAGTAAATATACTTAAAATAATTATTTTAAATATCAGTTTGGAACTTGTAATATACCAAAACAAATTTATGTTTTTCTTTTGTAATGTTACATATTTAATGTTTTCTTCTTTTTTTGAAAGTTACTTATTTTGAGAGAGAGAGAGAGACCAAGAGAACGTCTGTGTGCAGAGGAGGGGCAGGGAGGGAGAGAGAGAATCCCAAGCATCCTCTGCACCGTCAGTGTAGGGCTTGATCCCACTGGCTGTGAGATCATGACCTGAGCCGAAACCAAGAAATGCTCAACTGACTGAGCCACCCAGGCACCCCAATAATGTTTCTTTAAAAAAAAAAAGACTTAGAGAACAACTCTAAGTCCCAGAATAGGCCTTCATTTAAATGAGAAGTATACAATGAGAAAACTTTTTACTTAGATTAAGCAAGGTTCTCTTAAGTTTTCTTTTCCTTCTTCATTCCACTGATATCGATACATGTAAGAAATACATATTGAGTGCCTGTTATGTGCCAGGCGCTGTAAAGGTGGCATGATTCCTGCTTCCATGGAACTTACACTCCAGTAACGGAAAGGGTATTAATCAAATAATCTCACAATTAAATGTAAAACTATAGGGCCATCTGGCTGTCTCAGTAAGAAGGCTGATTCTTGATCTCGGGGTCGTGGGTTTGAGCCCCACATTGGATGTAGAGATTACCAAAATAAAACTTAAAAAAATGAATGTAAAATTATAAGTTCCTAAGTGCTTAAAAGAAAGAGATGAAGAACTTGAAGAGTATTAGGTAATGGAGTGCCTGGCTGGCTCAGTCACAAGAGCATGTGGCTTTTGATCTTGGGGCGGTGAGTTGGAGCCCCATGTTGGGTATAGAGATTACTTAAAAATAAATAAATGAACTTAAAAATATTAAGGGGATTTGAGCTAGTCTGGTTATATGAGGGGGTGATTGAATGAGATCCACAAAAATGAATATGCATTAATCAGATCAAGGAATAAACTGAGGTCTTTCTCTAAACAGACTGAATGGGGAAAGACCCTATGCCTAGGGAGGAGCATGTAGAATTTAAGTAATTACAAAAACACCAGTGGACACTGAAGTGAGGAGAAGGCTGGTATGAGATGAAACCAAAGACATATGGGTAGGGAGTAGGCCACAAAGGGCTAAGGCAGCTATGTGGAGACCTTTAATTCATTAATTCATTCTAATATGCAGTAATTTTTTGAATGAATGTGTCTAATATGTGCCAGTTACACTGCTCTTGGTGCCAGGAATGTAGAGTTGAACCAGTCATGGGTCTTGTTTTCTAGTGGTGATGTAGGCAGAAGGGAAGGGGATGAAAACAAATCAGTAAGAAACAACTACACAGTGAGAAGTGCCAAGAATAAAATAAAGCAGAGTTGTGTTCATAGTGACTGTTGAGCTACTTCAGATTGAATGGAAAGAGAGGACTCTTCTGAGAGGAGCTTTTTAATGAAACCTGGTTGACAAGAAAGAGCCAATCATGTGACTCTCTGTGGAAGGAATATTCCAGGCATAGAAGATTAATTAATGTGAGGCTGTAAGGCCAGCACAAACCTGGCCAGTTCAGGGAAGTATAAGAAGGCACTGAGCTGGGACCCAAAGAGTGAAGATGACAGAGGTGTGATATACGGTCAGAGAGGCGTGTAGCTCCTGTGTTGCTATGAAACCATATTACAAACCTAGTAAATTTCAAGTGGCCTTAATTTTATGTGGTAGTGTTTTACTACTACACTAAATGGCCAACTTGAAATATGATTATGGCACCAATTACCACTGCTTGGATTCTTTTGAGTTCAGCGTTCATATGTTACTCTGTGTGCTGTGATGACTCAACCTCCTACCATTATTTTTTTCTTCTTTTTGAAATGATACTAGAGCTTTGTACTATCTGTCATGATGTCATTTGGCTGCACAGAACTTCTTTGCACTAACACAGTATGAAAACAAAAGTGGAGGTGAGTTTCATAGCATTACTCCAGTCATTCTAGGTTATGCTTTTTTTACAGTTTAGATAGCACAGCTTTAAAGAGTGACCTTTGCTCTGGTAATTAATGTGGTTTCTTAAGTCATTGAGAAACAATACTTATTGTACGGCTTTTCGCACATAGAAGCAGCATGTTCTTCTATTATTTGGATATCTAAGTGAGTTTAAAAACCTGACTTTGACCTTAAATAAATACCATTATAAGGTGATTCATCTTTAGGGAGTGGAAGGGGGAAGACTTTTTAGTAATTCCTCATTAACAACACAATCACCTGAAATAAAACCTAAATGAGAGTCTTGAAAAATACATTACCTATTGTTAATATTTTAATGACTTCTCATTGGGCCAGTTGAGCTTCTTCTGAAATATTTTTTAAAACAACAGCAACAAACCACTAAAACGTGCTTCTCCTTGGAGTCAGGAACTTTTTATGTGGTCTAAGCCAGGAAAACTAAATAAAATTTGCTCAACTTTATTGAGTTCCTTTTTCATCATTTTTATTAAAAAAGGAGGCTAATCGTTATAATATAATCGAAGCCCAAATTTTAGCTCCCAGGTAACTCAGTTCTAAATAGTTTATTGGAATAGTGAATCTGATTACTTTGGTTTTTCTGCCTTTTACTCCTCTCTCCATATAGACATGTACCCTCTGTCTCCTTTCCCTCTTTTCCCCATACACATAAGCTTTGCTCAGAAAATAGACCTTAAATTGGACTTTTTACTTAAGTATTGAGTGGCTGGCTTAAGGGATGGCCAAAAGAAGATAGGGCGCTGGGAATCTTTTCCATTTTCTCAGCCAGGAACGTGTATAATTCATAAAATAACATTTAATTATTCTGTTAACCGGTATTTATAAACTATTAGCAGGATAAACTAATGAAATAAAAAAAAAACTTAAAAGCTGGGGTGCCTGGGTGGCTTGGTTGGTTAAGCGTCAGACTCTTGATTTCAGCTCAGTTCATGATTGCAGCGTTCATGGGTTCCAGCCCCATATCGGGCTCCGCACTAGCAGTGTGGAGCCTGCTTTGGATTCTCTTTCTCTCTCTGCCCCTCCTCAGCTCACACGTGTGCTCTCTCTCAAAATAAATAAATAAGCTTTAAAAAAAAAGAAGAAACTTAAAATCACTGATTCCCAACCAGATTCTGTTTTACTTAAACATCTAATTACTTTGCCAAATAGAAGCAAGTCAGTTACGGGGTTCCTGGGTGGCTCAGTTGGTTAAGCAGCCGACTTTGGCTCAGGTCATGATCTCATGGTTCATGAGTTTGAGCCCCATATCGGGCTCTGTACTGTCTTCTCAGAGCCTGGGGCCTGCTTCGGATTCTGTGTCTCCCTCTCTCTCTGACCCTCCCCTGCTCACACTCTGTCTCTCTCTTTCTCTCTCAAAAATAAACAAACATTTAAAAAATTAAGAAAAAGAAAGAAGCAAGTCAGATGCAATCTAGTCAATAAGCAACATGAATAGGAAACTTTGCAATTATCTTCAGGCACTGTTATTTTATTTTACTTGATGATAAATAGATGATTTATGTAAGAACTACTGAGGAAGAGAAAAATATGAATTTAAAGAATAGTCCTGTTTTTACAATGAGATATCGCCGCTACTAATGGATATTAGGTTTCTTTTGTCATATTTAGCAGTTGGCTTACCTTTTCTTCCACCTGCTATTTCTGAAACTCAGCCAGATTCTCTTGTCTTTGGCTCATGATACAGAGCTTATTATCAGCCAAATGAGAAAGGATTCAAGTAAATGTTTGCCCTGAAATTAAATAAGTCTACTATAGAAATTTGTTTGGGAAGCAGGAACAGTCATGGGTTTCAGAAGCTTTGCAGATTCCCAAAATATTTTACAATTTTGACTCAAGAATGAAGTTTGCAAACTTTTTTGTTAAATTTTTAGGCGAATTCCTCATATTCATGGGATAGACAGCTATTAGATAAAGGAAATACAACTTTAATGACCCACATTTTTAAGGTGTGCTTTAGAAGGAAGTATCTTTCCAGGACCTTGAGGAAGAGCTGGAATTGGTTAATTTTGTGGAAAGCCTTGAAACTCATAAGAAGTTTTGGCTTTATCATTTAAACAAAGAAGATCCAGTGAAAGCATTTTCAAGAGAGGATTGTATCATCCAGTTTTTATTTAGGCAGGTGACTGGTGTGCTCTGATGGATATGTTAGAAGGACAAAGGATTAGAAGCTATTGCAGGAGTAATTAACAATAGGTTTGTTTGTTTTTTTTAAGTGTTTTTGGATGTCATTGCTTTATACATTAGCCCTTTGACATCTCACAATATTTGGATTTATAGATGCAGAACCTAAGGCTTGAGGTAAAGAACTTGCTCAAACGCACAAAGGTAGTAAATGAGGGAGCTGCAATTCAAATCCATTTGTGATTCCAGGGCCATCTAGCTATGGTTGGATAACATGAATTTGTAGTAGTGTCATTTAACACAATTCTGTTGCCTTTTTTAACTAGTCCTGGCTTCCTCCTATGACAGGAGTTGATGGAATGGACTTATCAGAAGTACGGGTTGGTGGAGTGGGTTTAGGACACCAAGGAAGCTGAGGGAGACCCTAGAGACCATAACTAAGATAAGGCTTATACTGAGCATGGAGAGTGGTAAAGCAAGGAGGTTGGGCCTAGAGATGCTGAGGGAGAATATTGAAATGATGTGGTAATTTCTTTTGGTTACACCCAGTAAGAAATCTCAAGGCTGTTCAGCACGTGCTTTTAGTAATAACTATTCAGTGTACATTTTATTAGTTGACTCCTTGGGGTCACACTTTGAACCAAGGTAATTTATAGTCAGATTTTTACTGACAGTTTCTTGAAACAAAAATGTGTGATTTATAGTATAGGAAAGATAGGCTATACAATAGTGGACGATAAGATGAAAGTCCAAACTGCCATTTCAGTTTTGTGGTGGTGGTAGTGGTTTTGAGCAAAAGGTTACTGATCTTAGAGAAAACTTGCATTGTAGCATTGGTGAGCCACATTACTATTTGTTGAGATCTTGATGTGTTCCTGTATGCATGTATACATTTTGCAGAACTAAATTGACATTTTTATGAGATAAGTATATTTTTGTGCCTGCTGTAGTTATTTGGGTATAGAGATCCAGTGTCACCAGGAGACTTGATCTTTTATTAATCCATTTTAGTAGAATTTGTTCTGTAGAATCAGTGTGAGTCATTCAGATTATTCTTACATTTGGATTTTCTTTTCTTGACTAGGTTGCCACTCAATCCTTGTTTGCTGTTTTCTCAATGCATTAGAATGTCAGAGTGGGGAAAAGAAATCTCAAACCCAGTTTAGTTTGATACAGGAGGCATGCTATTAATTAAAATGCATAAGTTGTCTTTGAGCATACTGTTTAATGATTGTTTTCTATCTCTGTTCAGGGACTGAGTAATGAGGATGTTTAAATTTTTGGAAAATAAGTTTCATATTAACCAACTTATCCTTGAAAACAAATGATAATTTCTCAAGATAATGTAAATGGTTTTTTTTTTTTTCAGAGTTTTACCAAAAGACCCTATTGGCTTCTCGGCCTTATTTTGGTACCTCTAGAATTCCACATAATGTCTTGTCCTTCATCACAGATGTAACCTAAAGCACTCCCTTATATCTTCCTTACTTTTTAGGGGAAAAATAAATTTCATTCAGCCAAGGCTGTGTCCCTTGTCATTTTAGGTACTGAATATACTTGAAGGCAATTTCCCATATAGAACATATTTTAGGAAACAATATTATTCACCTACTCATTAAATTTCTTTTTAATGGTTATTTATTTTTGAGAGAGAGAGAGCGCACGCGCATGGGGGAGGGGTAGAGAGCAAGTGAGACAGAATCTGAAGCAGGCTACAGTCTCTGAGCCGTCAACACAGAGCCCGATGTGGGGTTCGAACCCACAAACTGAGAGATCATGTCCTGAGCCGAAGTCATACGCTTAACCAGCTGAGCCACCCAGGCGCCCCTACCTATTCATTTTAGATGTGTATAGTGTTTTTTCCTTTAGTGTGGAAAGTATAATGGTTTTAATTTGAAATTTCAAGGTCTCTTCTTTATCATTGTGAGATACAGACAGGGGACAGAGCAAAAGACAGGACAAAAGGAAGAAAAGGGACCTCTGATCTAATGACTAGAACAGAATTTTATAAGGAGAGTAAGAAGTTGAATACAGGATGTGAAGGGGCAAAGGAACTTAGTCTCTAGTGTGTAATCTTTAGTATTCATTATTGAAAATATGCTCTAAAATGGTATTTGGAATGAGGGGCTATTTTCTGACAATGCACAACATAAACTTACCATTGCATTTTGAAGCAAATTGTTGCAAAGCAATACAAGGAGGAAGTAAGCTTTATTCCCATCACGGTTTAAATAATATTTTATCAAATACTTGAGTTTTATGTTGTCTGTTTATTAGTGTCCTATGGGAGATTGGCAGAGTGGGACATCCAAGCCTTTGAGCAAACATAAGATCTACAGCTTGATAATTTAGTCATCGCCAAGACTCAGAGTTTCAAAATGTGCTTTAACTGTCACATCTGATTCTGGGATCACTTTCATCAGTGTCATTTCTAAGCTGTACTAAACATTAAATAGCATGAGGGCTCACTGCTGCCAGCACTTGGAACACAGTTTAGTTGTTAGCTCACTATCCCAGCCCCACATTCTGGATTTTTTTATAGATTGAGGATGACTCATGTCAGGAATCCAAACAGATTCCCAATAGGAAGCTGAAATAAGACCGCTTTTAGCAAGATGAGTAGAACCCATTGTCACATAAATTCAAATGACCTAGCCAGCCTTGGACTGCTAGTGAGAGCTGCTGACCAGCCAGCTTGGAAATTAACAGAGACAGAGGATTTTTTTATGCACCAAGACATCAACCCGCAATAAGACATAAGATACACAGCTGTAAACAACTCTGAAGACTGCAGAAAACCAAACCTTTAATTACAGAAGGTGATTAAAATCAGGCAAAATTTGGGAAGGAAGTGTAAAAGGGTTCGTTAATTTGATATCTTTTGACATCTGTACTATAGGTAGCATATTTTTGTGATTTTTTTTCTGATTGTGAAATAATACATGATTACTGTAAATAATTTGGAAACTGCACAGACATAGTCACCCGCAAGTCTATTTGTCATGTCCTTCAGTCCCTACATAGATGTATTAAAAATATAATTCAGCTTTATACTGAACAACATGTATTATAACTAACAGCACGGTATTTTAACACATAGACCCAAAGAATTTTAAGAATTTAACCCTTAAAAATCACCTAATCAACAGGGTGCCTGGGTGGTTCAGTCGGTTGAGCATCTGACTTTGGCTCAGTCATGATTTCATGGCTCATGAGTTTGAGCCCCGCTTCGGGCTCTGTGCTGACAGCTCAGAGCCTGGAACCTGCTTCAGATTCTGTGTCTCCCTCTCTCTCTGCCCCTCCCCCACTCATCTCTCAAAAATGAATAAACATTAAAAAAAAATTTTTTTTTAATCACCTAATTGAACCTCCTAAAATTGGAGAAGATATTTGAGCCAGTGTCAGGTGATGAAAGAAAAAATGCGTTGTACACATACACGTCAACAAATGAGGGCTAAATCAGGTGGAAGAGTGCAACAAGGGACTTTATAAAGTGATGTTCAGGTGAAATTGCTCATCCTAATCCTAAACTTAATTGTAAACATGCTGTGGAAGTCTTATAGTACAGCATTCTGCAGCTTCTTTTAATCTAAGTCTCACAACTGATTTGGCACGGCTGCTTGAACAGATCTGCAAACAAATGTTGTTCCTGGCACAGACTTCTTGTAAGCAATTCTTTCACACTGCTGATGTTGGATTTTTTTTTTCTTTCATTACCTGATGCATTCAAACCTGTCAAGCCTGTAATTTATTACTTTGAAGATGAACTCATCTTAAAATATAATGTGTGAGGAGGAGCCTTCAGTTAAAGGTATCAGAGTGAAGATATTTTTACTCTCCTCCTTTGAAACTAAAAACAAGAAAGGAAAATAGAAGTCCATTGTTAGTGAAATTAGGCACAAGGCTAAGCCCAAAATACAAACAATGAGATACAAACCTGTTAGATACTGTGAAATCTAGTCCACATGTGGGAAGATGCTGAAGTTCTCCTGGGAATTCCAAGCACTATACTGGTTTCTCTATAAGTAAGTATCATATTACTTTAAAAGGTCTAACCCGTGAGAGGCACCTGGGTGGCTCAGTAGGTTAAGCATCTGACTCTTGATTTCAGATCAGATCACGATCTCCTGGTTCATGAGTTCTAGCCCCATATGGGGCTCTGCACTGACAATGTGGAGCCTACTTGGGATTCTCTCTCTCTCTTCCTCTTTCACCCTCTCTATCCCCCTATCTGCCCTTCTCGCACTTGCACTCTCTGTCTCTCAAAATAAATAAATAAACTTAAAAAACCATTTAAACATTTTATTTTAATGCTTATTATTTTCGAGAGACAGAGATAGAGACAGACAGAATGTGAGCAGGGGAGGGGCAGAGAGAGGGAGACACAGAATCTGAAGCAGGCCCCAGGCTCTGAGCTGTTAGCACAGAACCTGATATGGGGCTCAAACTCACCAACTGTGAGGTCATGACCTGAGCTGAAATCAGATGCTTACCTGACTGAGCCACCCAGGCGCACCCCCCCCCCCAAATATTTGAAAGATCTAAATGGTGAGGCTTTATTGGAGTTCCAACATGTCTCATAGACACAAAGAAATTATAAACATCTGTTACAGAAAATACAGTGTAATTTTTTAAAGCCTTTCCAACATAAATGTTAAAAAGAGATAATAGGACAATAGAAGGAGATGAAAAATCAATGGGCAAACATCAGGAAAGAAATATAAGAGGAAAAGAAAAGCAGCTAAGGTAATGAAAACCACATTAGGAATTTTAAAGAGAAAGAGTACATGTAATCAGAGACATGGCTGAGGAACACCTGGGTGGCTCAGTCGGTTAAGTGTCCAACTCTTGATTTCGGCTCAGGTCATGATCTCATGGTTTGTGAGTTCGAGGCCTGCACCGGCCTCCACACTGACAGTGTGGAGCCTGCTTGGATATTCTCTCTCTCCCCCTCTCTCTGCCTCTGTCCCACTTGTGCGTGTGCGTGCTCTCTCTCAAAACATATAAACTTAAAAAAAAAACAAGTCAGATATGGCTGAGAGGCTTGAGGAAATTACATACCTTTAAATAAGAAAATGTAGGGGCGCCTGGGTGGCTCAGTCGGTTAAGCGGCCGACTTCGGCTCGGGTCATGATCTCACGGTCCGTAAGTTTGAGCCCTGCGTCGGGCTCTGTGCTGACAGCTCAGAGCCTGGAGCCTGTTTCAGATTCTGTGTCTCCCTCTCTCTGACCCTCCCCCATTCATGCTCTCTCTCTCTCTGTCTCAAAAATAAATAAACATTAAAAAATAAATAAATAAGAAAATGTAAGATATAAAAATTATAGAGAAGAATATAAAGGAAAACAAAGGAGATGTATGCACGGGGCCAGCAAACTTTTTCTGTAAAGGGACAGATAGTAAGTATTTTAGGCTTTGCGGTCAGTGCAGTTTCTGTTGCAGCCAGTCAACTCTCCCCCATAACACAGAAGCAGCTGCAGACACTATGTATGGTTGTGTTCCAGTAAAACTTTGTATACAGAAGCAGATTTGGGGCTGGATTTTACCTGCTCGTGGTTTGCCCATCTGAAACAACAAATGGCACTGAAAAAAAATTTAGAGCCTATAATAGAGGATAATTTTTCCTGACATAATTAAAACCTTGAATCAAAATGACTCCCCTATGGCCCGAGAACAGTTGCTATACAAGAACTGATATCCAGGCATATCCTGGTCAAGTTACTAACTTAGAAAAATAATTTTGTGGACATCTAAGTAGTGGGATAGGGACAGAACTTGGGTCTACTTTAGCTTCTTCCTCAATTAGAGACAATGTTAGAAAACAATGCATGACTTCTACCTTGTCCTGAGGTTTTACCTGAGATTTTTTTAACCTGCCAAATACTTGAAGCGTAAATACCACACATGAATGTACACTAGCATGGAAAAGCTGAGAAGGTATGTTTATGACACCCAGAAAGCCTTTTAAAGCAAATTACATCATGATAAAATGGACCTAATCAAAAGAATTAAAGAATTCAGAAATAAACCATGGCAAAAAAAGTGTGATAAGAAATTTAAATGCATTTCATTACGGAATTTGTATACTTAAGTGGAAATTATACTTTCAGAATAGATTGTAAATTTATAAACGTTGCTATTATGAAAATAATGTAACTAACAAATCAGGTAGGGAAGAGGATGATTGAAACTATAAGTGTGCCCCTTTCTTCATCATTCATAGCAAGGAATCAATAAAAACTCCTTAAAGTTTGGGGTGCCTGGGTGGCTCAGTCAGTTAAGCGTCTGACTTCAGCTCAGGTCATGATCTCCTGGCTCATGATTTCAAGCCCCGTGTCAGGCTGTGTACTGACAGCTCAGAGCCTGGAGCCTGCTTCAGATTCCATGTGTCCCTCTCTCTCTGCCCCTCCTCCATTTGCACTCTATCTCTCAAAAATAAATAAACATTAAAAAAAAAATCCTTAAAGTTTAACATGGCTAAAAACTTGCTCCACCTTCATAGTATTTTTCATAATTTTTTTTCTTAACTCTAGATGGGTGTTTAGGGACCAGTGTGTCATATATGCAGCAGTCATTAGGAAAAGTCTTCCATTTTAGATTTTTTTCTTCAGATAATTCAATGAAAATCTTTTAAATGAAATCTTTAATATACTCTAGAAATAACATGTAGGAATTTGTTAGGAATGAGCAAAACATAAGAGGAAATTTATTTGGTTGTACAGTAGAATTCTTAAGAAGTCATTTACCCTTCCAGTCAGTTGGTATGTGCTTTTAAGTAGCTGATTGGGAATGATTAAAACTAAGAACCTGGTGAAGTTACTGAGCTTCCTTATAAAAAAATCTGGGGGCACCTAGGTGGCTCATTTGTTTAAGTGTTTGACTTCGGCTTGGGTCACAATCTCACAGTTTGTCGGTTCAAGCCCCATATTGGGCTCTGTGCTGAGAGCCTGGAGTCTGCTTCAGATTCTGTGTCTCCCTCTCTTTCCCTGCCCCTTCCCTGCTTGCTTGTGTGTGTTCTCTCTCTCTCTCTCTCTCTCTCTCCAAAATAAATAAGCATTAAAAAAAAATCTTCTCGGCAACCAGGCAAACAAGCAATCCCATATAAATGGGATGAGGACTGGTAGCATAATGTTATAATTTAAACAGTTGCATTTAGCAATTTGATTAGTAAAAACTATTATGCAGCAGAGTTATTGTTAATTTTTTTCTATGTCTTTTCACCACTGTGAATTTATTATTACTTGACCCAGTTTCCTTCATCTTCCTCCTCCAGCATACACTGTAAAATCAGTTTAATTCATAAGCATCCAGAAAATAGTCTTTTGTTGGTTCTCTCCCTTCACCTTCTGTTACTCTGTTGTCTCTCTGTTGCAAAGCAAATAACCTCTGTATATGCATTACATGTGAAATAATTATGGTGACTAAGTTTTTATTTTGGAGGTATATTCTCCTCAGGTGTGTTTGATTCTTACCCTTCTAGCTGGCACCAATTATAGAATACAGTAATAGGGCCCCTTGGTCCTAGCTCTTTCCATCTCGTCATATCCTTCCCCTGCAGTGTCAGTATTGTTTGGTTTTATTGACTTTACCACCTACTTAACAATAGCCTGAGGTATGCTGGCTTGCTAATACTTTATAAGGAAACTTAATAGTATTTTGGATAAGCATTTGAATCTCCCCTTTAGGTGTCACGTGCAGTAGCCACTGGCCTTGGATATTAGAATTATTATTGTCTATAACATTTCAGTTATAAAGTAGTTACTATAAATGAGCATTAAAAGAAGTACATGACACTGTTTCTACATTCAAAGGACTTGCAGTCTAATCAGAAAAGTATTGAAAATGTCAGTAAAAGTTGGAAGGAAGTATATTATTTTGTATTAATAAAGTGATAAAGGGAGAGTAGTAGAGACTTATGGACATGAGTGATGCAGAGGGTTCTGACGTTTTTATCCCAAAGGGAATTAGCATTTATTGAG
This sequence comes from Acinonyx jubatus, assembly GCF_027475565.1. Taxonomy (NCBI): domain Eukaryota; kingdom Metazoa; phylum Chordata; class Mammalia; order Carnivora; family Felidae; genus Acinonyx; species Acinonyx jubatus. Next base: position 32,388,570 of record NC_069393.1, read on the forward strand.
TGCCTTGCATGTACTAAGTACTTAAATAAAATTCAGTCAAGTAGTAACTCTAATCTCTAAATGTGGATAATATTTTAACTTGCTTTATTCTTTAAGAATTTTGTAAAATGGAAAATAGCTGTTTGAAAACAGGCAAAGTATTGTCCAATTTTGCTCTTGAAAATAATTAGATGATAGGACAGTAATAGAGCAGAAAACTGAGAAGACTTAAACAGCTTATAATTGTGCGGCTGTGATGAAGTTTTGGGGTGATGGTGGAGGGGTCCATAGCCAATGGCCACAAAAGAATTCTTGAAGACGTCTTTGGTACAAAAAGGTGATTTTATTAAGGCATGAGGACAGGACCTGAGGGCAGAAGAGCTACACTGGGATCATGACAGGTAACTCATTATATACCCTCAAGTTGGGAGGGGGGCAGGGATAAATTAAGTCTCTGTGAGTTTTGGAAACAAGGTTCTAGGACCTTGAGGGGCTAGCTGTTGTTAGGGAAATGCCATTTATTACAGTTCAGTAAAACCTCAGTCATGAGACCCTTCAGATGTGTATCAGGGGGCCATAAGCTTAGAGTATGATTGCCAGCATGTATCTTGGGGCAGTTGAGATAAAGGAAGTTTCCAAAGGAATTTTTATGTGTTAAAGTTCCTGGGGGAGGGGGGGGGAACTAGGGGGAGGGGATGGTGGTGGTGAGAATCAGATAAGGTTAAGCCAAGATTCTCTTTTGCCTCTAGCAAAGTGTCATCTTTGAGGCAGCTGAGCTCCTAGAGGGAGGCCACTCCAACTGCTTTCAACACTTGTCAGTGGGTTGTAGGCAGTAAGGGAATTTAATTTTTCATTTGCCTTAGTTTCCCACATCACCATGGCAAGCACTTAAACCCCTTTCCTTTATTCTTGGGTAGCCAGGAGTATCCAAGGAATATCACACATATTCCACCTGGGGTGGGGGTGCCACAAGTCTGTACTTTGCCCTCAGCTAGTCCCATGGTCCCTCATCAGCTGTTCTGGCTTTATTACAGATTTGTGATTTAGAATGAAAAGTGCCTCCTGGTAATCCAGGTCATTGTCCTCTTCTGTGACTTCTCAGAATTTCATGTACTTCAAATGTAGCATGATTATGGGAGAGGATAGGCTGAGAGTGAGCAAAAATAAACCATGATCACTCTGTTGTGGTAATAGTGATATTCACTAGTGTTTTGCTAACTTACTCTATGAAAATAAAACCACAAGTACTGTTCCTAGAAGCCACTGAAGTTTTCCTTTGGCCTTCTTGATGTCTATGACTATTTCCATTTTAGAAACTTGAACTCCTTTAACACACCCTGATTATAGAATTGACCAGCTTTTATGTATTGCAATTGTTGCTGAAGATCACTTTGTGAATTATTTAGTAGTGTTGAATCCAGAGACGGAGAATATGATATTCTGGCTATCCTCAAAGAACTTGTGTTGTCAAACCATAGAGAGACAGCATTGACTCCAAGCATTGTCTTAGTGATGCTGTTCAATGACACTTAAACATATTGGCACTGAGAATTATATACTAGAAATAAAAGTAACTTCGACTCTTTATTGGATGCCATTTGAAAATTTGGTAAGAGAATAGTGTCTGGATCCTAACCAGCATCTCTCAGAATCAACAGCAGAGAGGGATTTAAGTCAGTTTTCATTAATTTGACAAATTGAGGTAGGCCTTTTAATTTGCAAGTCATACATGGTTCAACTGAAAAGCTCCTTTGAGGAGATAGCTTTCACAGTAAGCGACATTTTGGTGAGAAGGAAGAGTGGCAATAGAGAAAGAAAGGAGGCAAGAAGACCATTTTTATTAACCATACACACAAATGTCTGTCTCTTTTCTGTAACTGAAACCAATGATACCCATTTACATAGTTAGTTAACAAAAGGTAGGCCTTAGGGATTAACATTTCATATAGAAGCACCAAAGGAAATCCTGTGAGACCCTCCATTGGAAGGCTATAGGGGTAGGAGTAAACCTGAACCACTGCCTCTGTCTTATTCTCCCTCTTGCACATGCATATTCTCTCTCTCTCTAAAATAAGGGGAAAAAAATGAGAGGCGTAATAAGGAATCACTTAATATTTTACTGGCAAATGATCGAGTAGATATCTCCTTTTGAATGTCTTAGTCATCCATTTGGCTAGGATTTTTTAATGAGATAATAACATGAAGTATCACAGTGTTTTGGTCAGTAGTAATTTCCTACCACATCCAGTACATGTTCCTTTTCCGTTTTGTTTTTCCAAATAGTGACATGATGCTAGATTTCACACAATCATCTGCCGTGTAACAACTTAGTATTGAGACCAGGACTTGAACTTTGTACATCAAATTCTATTCCTAGATTCATTGTCCATTCTGCCAATTGAAATTTGATTTTTGTTTATTGCTAAAGCATTCTCCCATTTTTAATTTTCTGACTTCCTATGATCATTACTTCTATCTAGAAGAACTGGTGGGTTCCTGTACTGCAAGAAACAGAGTAGAAAGAAAAAAAAGATCTGTGATGGAAATTAAAGAGCAAAAGGTTTATAAGAGTTTTAAAAACTGGTTTTTTTAATTAATTTTTTTTTTTTTAAAGTAGGCTCCATGCCCAGCGTGGGGCTTAAACTCACAACCCTGACAGCAAGACCTAAACTAAGAGCAAGAGTTGGATGATTAACCAACTGAGCCACCCAGGTGCCCCCCCAAAATTGTTTAAAACCAGAACATTTGGTCCCCAAAGCCTGCATAAAATACAAGATTGATATTTTTCTAATAAAGCGTTCCCTTCATATAAAATGAGGTGGTCAACTAATTTTAAATTTCATCTGGTGTTTACATATTATGAGTTATATGTAGTAAGCTTTTTGAAGACTATATACTCGTTCTAGGAAACTGGTTTAAAAGCCAATTAGTTATATAACTCTAGAGAGTCAGAATGACCCAGTCCAACCTTTGCTTCCAGTCTTAATAAGATTAATATGCATGGCTGGGTTCTTAATAAGAAGTTGATCCTCCTCAGCAGAAGGAAACTCAGCAAACATGCTTTTGCTTGACTTTAACTTCACAATGTTTAGGGTAGCAATATATTTTATTTGGAAAATCCTCACAACACTTTCTTGAAGGTTTTGATTTTGCAGGGATAGATAGCCCTCCAATCAAGCAAGAAATAAAGTTAAGCCCTTAATTGTCACCCAAAATGTCAGCTTTATTCAGCTGATATTTTTTTGTTTTTGTTTTTTAATTTTTAATGTTTATTTTTGAGACGGAGAGACAGAGCATGAGCAGGGGAAGGCAGAGAGAGAAGGAGACACAGAATCCAAAGCAGGCTCCAGGCTCTAGACTCTGAGCTGTCAGCACAAAGCCCAACTGCGAGTTCGGGGCTCAGACTCACAAGAACCATGAGATCATGACCTAGGCCAAAGTCGGATGCTTAACTGACTAACCCACCCAAGTGCCCCAGAACTCAAATGGCATTAAAAGCCTCTGGAAATACCACAACTATAGATACTTGGCTATTTTCAATGCACATAGAACATTTGCCAAAATGGACCATGAGCTAGGCTGTAAAGCAACACATTTCAAAAGATTGAAATTATACAGAATATGTTCTTTAACCACGGTGGAATTAAGCTAGAAATTATAACATTTTTATAAGAAAATCTTCCAATATTTGAGAAGTACATCAAAGAAGAAATAATAATCCAAACTAACATGCTGTCAGTGCAGAGCCCCACATGGGGCTCCATCCCATGAGCCGTGAGATCATGACGTGAGCAGAGATCAAGAGTCGGAAGCTCAACAGACTAAGCCACGCAGGCACCCCTGTTTCTTTCTTTTTAATTTGGAAATTTTGTAAACAAAATTACAAAGAATTTTCTTAAATATTCACATTTGGTCATATTTTTATTTTTTTAATGTTTTTATTTATTTTTGAGAGACAGAAAAAAAGTGGGGGAGGGGTGTAGAGTGGGGGAGACCAAGAATCCGAAGCTGGCTCTGCACTGACAGCAGAGGGCCTGATGTGGGACTCAAACTCACGAACTGTGAGATCATGATGGAAGCCAAAGTCGGATGCTCAACTGACTTAACCATGCAGGTGCACCACATTTTGTCATATACCAAATCTGTTTTACTAAGAAAATAAATAATATGTTGTGGTCGCTCCAGCAGCACAGGTACTAAAAAAAAAAAAAAAAAAAAAAAAAAAAATGTGAAGAAAGTAAGCAATATACAATACAATAAAGTTAAAGCTGCTTTTGTTCCCATCCCCAATCTCAAAGCCCTTTCTCTCCAGAGATAATTGCCATAAAAATGATACCTTCCTATATGTTTAATATTTAAAATTTAAGTATGTTGAATATATTATTATACATGTATATATACATATGAAAAGTAAAATAACATGTTTCTTTTAACTTCTACAGTATTTGTAATTTGCTTTTCCTGCTATAATTTTTAAATCTTGAGATTTATCCAGTATAGATCTATTAACAGTTTTTAATTCTAAGTGAATTTTATTACATGAAATTACACTTAATTACCCATAATATTTATATTGTTCCAAGTTATAATCTTTTCAAATCAAGCTGATTCTGCCCCAAACATCCGCTCTCGGTTTGGATTATTTTCCTCCCTCAAAGATTGACTTTACTCTGTTGTATTTTAAGATGATAAAGATATTCTCATTTTTTATCAAAGAATAATGTAAGAGAAGCACCTGGGGGGCTCAGTTGGTTAAGTGTCTCACTTCGGCTCAGGTCATGATCTCATGGCTGGTGAGTTCCAGCCCTGCTCCCCGGCTCTGTGTTGACAGCTCAGAGCCTGGAGCCTGCTTCTGATTTTGTGTCTCCCTTTCTGTCTGTCTGCCCCTCCCCCACTCACCCTCTGCCTCTCTCTGCCTTTCAAAAATGCATAAACATTAAAAAAATTTTTTTTTAAAGAATAATGTAAGAAAAAATCGTGAAATTTCTTGTTTAATATCCATAACATTATTGGGAACCCAATATCCACTTTGTTACTCAAAGCCTCCCATATAAAGTGCTGTGTCAAACATTTCTTTCAGAACTTTATTAGAAAGTATTTTGCCCTTCCTGACAAATTTGTATGCTTCTTCCCTTCTATTAATGAGAATTATCACTGATTCTGTTCTCTTTTTGTCTTGGAAGCCAGGAGGTTGTAATAGTTTTCTATTGTTGCTCTAACGAATTACCACAAACTTTGTGGCTTAAACCAACATCAGTTTTTTATCTTACAGTTCAATAGGTTAGAAGTCAAATACAGGTCTCACTGGGCTGAAACCAAGGTGTCAGCAAGGCTGTGGTCTTTTCTGGAGGCTCCAAGAGAGAATCTGCTTTCTTGCCTTTTCCAGCCTCCAGGAGTTAGCCACTTGCCTTGGCCTCCTTCCTTAGCTACATTGGGCAGAATCTTTCTCAGTCTTTCTCACACTGCCATCTGTCTTGTTCTGCATACCCACATCTTCCTCCAATTCTGCGAAGGCCCCTGTGATAACTTGTTTCATCCAAATAATCCAGATAATCTCCCTATTTTAGACTCAGTTTATTAGCAATCTTAATTCCATCTGCAACCTTAATTTCTCTTTGCCATGTACGTGCCCACAAATTCCAGAGATGAGGGCATGAACAGCTTGGGGGTGGGCATTATTCTGGCTACCATAGAGGTTTAGAGCCAAATATGGAGCTTAATTTAGCAGTTGTGAAGGTTTTAGTGGCCCACATACTCTTTTCCCCCAATCTTTGTTTTCTAGCATTTTCTAGCATTTTTGTTTTCTTGGTCCTGGTTTTTTAATTTTAATTTCAGAATTTTTAAAATTAACCACCATTTTATCATATGTGTTTGTGTTGTAGTTGGTTCAGATTCTTTGTAGAACCAACAAAGCATGGGGGTTCCCGGGTGGCTTAGTCGATTGAGTGTCTGACTCTTGATTTCAGCTCACATCAGGATCCCAGGGTAATGGGGTTGAAGCCTTACATCAGACTCTGTGCTGAGTGTGGAGCCTACTTAAGATTCTCTCTCTCTCTCTCTCTCTCTCTCTCTCTCTCTCTCTCTCCCCCACTCCCACTCTCCCCCTTTTCCCTGTTCCCAGTCTTTTTCTCTCTCTCTAAAAAAAATAACCAAGGATAAATAAAATAATTTGAAAAATTGGACCCTGTGCATGCGTAGAAAATGAAGAGGATGGGAGTGATAGTGGTAATGGGGATCTCTCTATATAGATAAGGCTCTGTCAGTCTCTCAGACCATGTAAAGTTTGACAGGACAGAGTGTATAACGAAGTGTAAGTGTAACTTGCACTCCCATGTTGCTTCCTTATTTTGTCTTTTGGTTACAGACTTGCTTAGTTTTCTTCCTCGCTAAGGATAAAATAAAAGGGGCAAAATAAGTGGTTAGAAGTCACCTCACATCTTCCTTATATTAATGAAATAAACAATTTCAAACCAAAAGGAGACCTTCTATGATTTTAATTTTTGCTTCAGTCAGTAATGAAAAAGAATGTAGTTACCACTCAAATATAAATATCAGCTTTTTTTTTATTCCCCTGCAAGGAGAGGGATACAACAGCTGCTATAAAAATCACTCTCTACCCTCCCACGTGCTATGTAATTGTAATAGACTTATACCACAAGAAGACCAAAACATAACATAAAAAGTGAAAGAGCGAAGTAGTCGGTTTGTTTCAGAATTCCTTTTCTATTTACTGTAAATTACTTTACCAAATTAAAAATAAAATAAGCACACTGCCTGCATTTCTAACATAAGTGTCCTGCTTAATTGTAAATCTCAATCCAGAATATGAGTAATAGACGCATGTACTAACTGACTGATAATGTTCCTTCAGTCTCTCCAGACTTTATCCAACAGGAATACCCTAAGAACAACAAATCTACCTTCAATTACTTAGAGATTTAAAAACATTCGTAAGTGTTATTTGTCTTTAACACTGCCCTCATACAAATTAACATAGATTTTGAAAAACTTTCCTCCCTTTATCTTTTTGGAAACAGATTTATTTTAATTTGCTTAATTTTTAAAAATATCCTTAACAAAGCCTTTCTAGGGTATAATTTCAGATCATGAACACATAACTAAAAATTAATTCAACGAATAATAGTCATTAAAGATGCAATGCAAAGAGTAAGATCAAATAAGATAGTTGAGATGACTTTCATATATAATTCAAAACTGAAAATACTCAACCCGGGAATGGTCCACATCCCACATTCTCTGACTCCAGCTGATCTCTCCATCTGTTTAGGGATCACATGGGAACCAATCTCTCAGCAACCAATCCTGGTCAAAACTGCTTAACCAACTGAGCCACCCAGGCACCTCTTCTCTCTATTTTAAAGTAAAATATAGATTTATTTATTTTTCTGTAACCTTTAAAATGCAAGAGGAAAGCTAGGTTAGAAATAAAATACAGTTATCCTAAAAAGATTAGCCTCCATATACTTTACCCACATACCAACTTTTATTTATTCCTGTTAGGAAAAGACACAGAATAACAGTTTGGACTTCAATACCATGTTTTAGAGGGCATGAAGTTAAGAGAATGATTGAAAGTGTAAAAGATTGAATTCTTTGATTCAATATCCTCTTCTATGAATAGCATGTGTTTCCAGAAATCTAAAAATTATGTTTTGAGACTATAATAAAATATCAGCTATCTCAGCCATCAAAGAATAAAAAAAAACCACACAAGGAATAAAACTTTTGTTTTAAAATCTTATTAACCTCGGAGAGCCTGGGTGGCTCAGTCAGTTAAACATCTGACTCTTGAGTTCAGCTCAGGTCATGATCTCATGGTTTGTGAGATCAAGTCCCGCCTCGGGCTCTGCATGGAGCCTGCTTGAGATTCTCTGTCTTCCTCTCTATCTCTGCCGTTTCCCTGCTCATGTTTTTTTCCTCTCTCTAAAAAAAAAATAAAAATAAAAATAAAAAAAAATAAAAAAAACAGGGCATTTTGAGGTTAGTATATAATATATTTATGTTATTTTTTCTCTCAACTTTTACTATGAAAAATTTCAAACCTACAAAAAAATTACAGGAAGAGTGTGATGTATAGTGTTATACCCTTTGTCTAGATTCATCAGTTATTAATATTGTGCCACATTTACTCTGTTTCACCTTTCTCTCTTCATGTGCAGCTTGTGTATGCACACACACACAGACACACAAATTTTATTATTTCCTCATCCGTTTGACAGTATCAGTCATCATAATCCTTTACTGCTAAATGTTTCAGCCGTGTTTTTCCCAAGAACAATAATATCCTCTTGCTCTTATACAAAACACAGAATCTGATTTTACTTTTTCCTAAATCCTGTCTATTACCTGTGTTTTATCAGCATTTAAGAACAAAGGAAACAGTGAGGGAAATTATTAATAGCAGCCACCCACTTCACTTCCTAAGTTATTCACCATTATGTATCTTCCAGAAACCAAGTGTGAAAATGAAAGATAAAAGTTGATTTTCAAACCTAAATAAATACAAAGGAACCGATGGATAAGGTGCCTATAGCATTAAAAGTAGGCCCAATTTCTTGAGATACCACATATAGTTGAGCCATTCCCCTAAATATCTACTGGTATTTATTTTCATAAATTCATAGAGTTGGAAAGGCTTTATAATGTATGTTCTATAACCCATTCATTTTACAGATGAGAAGAACTGAGGTTCAGGGTCACATAACTAGAGATGAGACTAGAATCTTGCTTTTCAAACTCTCAGTGTCATATTTTTTCTATTATGTTGTCTCCCAACAAGCTTTAGATGCTTATGTTAGGGTCCTGATGAACGAGAAAGGTAAAATGTCTGAGGGTACTACATCTTTCTCTCTAGTATAACTCGAGTTCCCTTAGAGTTCATCTGAGTGAACTATAGTGGTGCTGCTCAAACTTGCATGTGCATATGAATTTCCTGGTAGTCTTGTTAAAATGCAAATTATGATTAGATAAGGCTGAGGTGGGCCTGAGATTTGCATTTGACATGTTTATCTGATTCTGATGCTGCAGACCCATGGACTATATTTTTGAGTAGTAGTTATCTAGAACCAGCACAGAAATCTCACCGCCCCTACGCTCTAGAAAAGTAGGAAAAAACTACAAAATATCTCGGTTATATAAAGTAATACAGAATACTATAACTAACCCCTGTTTACTCATCATCAACCTAAAACAAAATATTTCTTAAATTTCTTATTTTACTAACTTTTTATGTTGAAAAATTTCAAATCTACAGAAAATTTGAAAGAGTAATACAATGGGCATCCCTTTATCTAGATTCGCTAATTGTAAATATTTTCCAGTGTATACTTTTGTTTTCCCACTGAGCCTTTTGAGACCAATACAGTAATTTAGAGATGCAACGACCCCTTTTCCCAATATTGTTATATCAACAGATACTGAGTTCAAGATTTCCGTGGTACTTTGGAGGGAAATATGAATTTAGGTAATAAAAAATTGAACTTTAAGTCAAAACGAGCAACCAATGAAGTTACAGCTTTACTCTCAATAAAAACATCTTTCAAACCAGCTGTATTTATTCCTTTAACATTTATTGAGAGTTCATGCTCCAATGTGGTTTGTGTTTGGATTTCATTCCCTTATGTCTAAATTTCTATGCTTCTTTGAATTGTACAAATGATTGTTGAAAGGTACAAATGCTAGCCAGGTTTTTTTGGGTTGTAGTTCTTTGAGGAAGGGATGCATTTACACAACTATAGTAGCTGAAAGTAAAATAGATATTTAATATATATGTGAAAAAATTTGCACTGTGACTATCTCCCAAAATGCTTACAGTAATCATAATTACCTCCTTATTTCCCAGAGTAGTTTAGCAGTAAAATAAAAGTCAGTAATAATTCCCAAGGGAGAGAAACTGGGACATAAAGCAAAGTTGTAAAACTTGTCAAAGATATTAAGGTATAAGGAAGAAAATAAAGACAATGCAAATAAATATTTATTAAGCTTCTGTCTCCTAGGGTATGGGGAGCCGGGTGGGTACCAATATATAAAGAAATGAAAGCAGTCTTCTGGGTGATCATTACTTTGAAGGGGGAGGCAGACATCTAAACAGATATTAGAATACAATATGACAAATGAAAAAAAGACAAAATCTGAGGGCAACACAGGAAAGTTACAAAGGAAATGGAGAATGTAATGAATTTAGAAATGATAAAGGAGGGGCGCCTGGGTGGCTCAGTTGGTTGAGTATCTGACTTTGATTTTGGTTCGGGTCATGATGTCAAGGTCCTGGGATCCTGCTTCATGCTGAGTGTGGAGCCTGCTTGAGATTCTCTCTCTCCCTCTGCCCCTCTCCCTGGGTCACATGCTCACTTGCTCTCTCACTCTCTCTCTCTCTCTCTCTCTCTCTCTCTCTCTCTAAAAGTAAGTGAGATAAAAGAAACTGTAAGAATTAAGAATTTTTGTAAAATTAAAGGAATGGGTACATAACATGATAATATAGAATCTAGGTGAAAAGTGTAAGGGTGTTCACTACAAAATTCTTTCAATTTTGCTGCATGTTTGAAAAGTTTTATAATAAAAGGTTGGATAAAATAATAATTTTTTTAAAAACCCAAGTAAGGGGCACCTGGGTGGCTCAGTCAGTTAAATGTCCTATAATTTCACAGTGAGAGCCTGGAGCCTGCTTTGAATTCTGTGTCTCCCTCTGGCTTTACCCCTCCCCCACTCGCCCTCTCTCTCCCTCTCTCTCTCTCTCTCTCTCCCTCTCCCTCTCTCTCTCTCTCTCACAAATACATAAACATTAAAAAAAAAAAAACGAGGTAAGATGATATAAAGAGGCCAAAGTTTTCTTTTTTGTGTGTGAATGTAGTTTTTTAATAAATAGAAGGGAAGGAACAAGGTAGAAAAGAACTTTCCAGTTCACGGTGAGAAAGGCAGGTTGTCACTTAAGAAAAGGAGAAATTCCTTACTCTGGTATCATTAACATATCCTGTCATGAGACCCAAGAGGATAAACATGCATCCATTAAGGAAAACATAGCATTCATTAGGGTATAAACACATTCCAAATATAGGTGTAAAATTGCCTCGAATACTAGGGATTTAAACTGTACACTAAAGTTTTAGTTGTTATTGGACTCTTATTCTTGCACAGTATAAATCATATGTTGTAATTTTGGAGTGATACCAAAATCTAAAATAGAAACATTATTTATCAATGAAGTTTATACCAAATTCTCATAACTTTGTTAAGTTGTGATATACTAGAAATATCACTAATCTTTTACATGTCTTACAAACCTAGTTATTAATTTCAAGACCTCATGTAAGAATTGGCCCTAATGAGCATTTCTTGATACAGTTAAATGGATAAATATTTATATTTATTAGGATAAAATGATCTTTCATCAGTTCATATTACATAGAGTGATATGACATACAACTAGTTACAGTTAAGATTTGAGTGTTCTGGTTATTTTAGTCCATTGCTAGATCAGCAGTGTTGCAGAAGTTTATGACTGAGGTCTTGCCTTATATGCTTTTAGGTATGCTATCTTATTTGATCCTCAAAGCACTATTAGTGTGGGACAAGTATTAATTTTAAATAACTTTATTGGTAATTTAGGAGCTAGATTTAATTTCCTAACTCAAAATCTGATGTTGACCAGATGCAACAAAAAGCCCTTCCAAAAAAGTATAATAAAGTCCTCCATATTGCCTTGTTTTACAGATATGAAATTCTCTTGGAAACCAAAGGTATATAAATTGCTTCATGACTTACTTTATAAAGTAACAATATATTCTAGTAGGGAAATGTTGCCTATATTATAATAAAATGTAGTCACTGTTTAATAATGTTTTCAAAGAGAAAATAATTCTCTAATATTCAACTGTAATATAATTTAACTCACAAAACATTAATACCACCTTCATTTAAACTGCATCGGAAGCTTTGCTTCCTTGGTGAGTTATTGAAAGAAGAATAAAATATGCCTTATATTTAGTATAACCTTTTAAAATTTTTTATGGTACTACCTAAAGAGATTCTCTTTTTAAAACTTCAGATTTCTACTTTAAATATCATAAAGTGTTTATATTGTATAATATCTCTTTGTTTAGAGGTAGTTGTGGCTTTCAAAATACATTATACTTATTAAATGCTTTTCAGTAAGAGTAAGTCTTCAGTAAGAGTAAGATTGAAGATTGAGTTTCTGAATATCTTACATGTTGGTAGAACATCAGTCATTCAAATGTTATCACATTTATATTGTCATTACCCATAAATGAAATCAGCCTTGTGAAGTAGTCACGTGTGTTGTCATTGCTGTTGTTCATTCAACAAATGAGGATACTGAGACTTAGGGGTGGAAACTCAGGATAGTAAGTTGGAACTGGGCCCAGGGTTTTTGGTGTTTTCCCATACATTAGATCTCGCGGATTTGGAGTCACAGTGCTTATTTCAGTGAATGGTTAGAGTCGAAGTAGTGAAAAATTATCACAGATGTGATGCTTCAGCAATTATATTATATCAAGGACTTGGAAAAAAAACTGATGCCAAATTGTAGAAGCTATTATAGGTTTTTTTGTGTGTTAAAAAACAAATTCAACTGAGTAGATTTGAAGATCTAATTGGCTTTATTAAACAATTCATGAATTGGGCAGCATCCCATCTAGCAAGTACAGGGGAGCCCTGAGGAGTTGTACCAAATAGAAGGTAGGTGTATAGGTAGGAGGCTGGTGGGGGCGGCAAGAAAGTTAATTAGCAAAAGGAAAGGATTGTTCCCTAGAGGGAAGAGTAGAGTGTTTGATCATAACAGATTATCTCTTCTTCCTTTGGGGAATGCAGAGGGTTCTGGTGGTGGCAGACTCAGTGGCACCCATTAGAAAATTCCTCATGACCAGTTAAGACTACATTTCTGGGGGAGGTTGAAACTGCAGTTAGACTATATATAAAGCTCTGGTTTGGGGAGTTGGCCTAAGTGACACCATTCAGGGCCTCTGGTTTTCTTTTTAAGAAAAGACCCAGATTTAGACCTTGGCTTTAGACCAACTGAAATAATTTTACAGTGTTTGTCTCTGATTTTTTATATAAAGGGGATTGCCTTCACTTAAATAAAGGAACTACCTTTCTCTTTCTTATTTTCCTTTCTTTTCTTTCTTTCTTTTTCTTTTTTTTCCCCCTTCTGTTGTTTTCCCCTTATGGTCTAGTGTCTAACTGGCTATGAATATTTTGGGGATATTGACAGGTTATTTAGACTTGACATTCTTCCCAAGTTGCTGACAGAAATGTGTTGCTGAGTTTGCTCTTCTGAACAATGAAAAGTGAGTGTAGGGGAAGTTGCATAATTTATGATAGTAGTAAAAAACTTTAAGTTTTGACTTGAATTTAATAGTTTGCTCTGAAGGCATGAGATGTCTTTTTAGAATACTAAAGTTTGATATTTTATTAGCTTGAATCTTATGACTTGGGAAAATTAAGTTACGGTGTTTTGTAGTCTGACTCTAACTTGATAATGCTAGCATTTTTCTTTTCTAAGGGTTAAGATTTAAGAAGTGGTTGTATTACCAGAGCAGATGTTGTACTTTTAACTACAAGCTCCTGTTTTTCCTAGAAGTTCTCAAATTACTCATCAAAGATGTGGACTATCAGGACGCGCGTGGCTGAGTCAGTAGAACATGCAACTCTTGATTTCAGGGTTGTGAGTTTGAGCCCCACTTTGGGTGTAGAGATTACTCGAAAAAAAAAGAAAGATGTGGACTGTTTTGCACCAAAAGTATAAATCTGTCTTTTCTTTTCAAGGAGCTGTATTGACACCAAATCACTTTGTTCCCTTGGCATTGATATTGCCTAGAGATTTACTCTTTCTCTCATGATTTCTGCACATTTGGGTATTTGCTTTCTTAACCTTAATCTCCGTCTCTGCCTTTGAAATTTAAATGCATGAATAAATACATACCACTTGCCTGAATGTGTTTCTTTTTTAAACTTCTTGAGGGTTTTTTTTTTTAACTTTAAGCATCATTCAAGAATTTATTAAAAGCTTTCTATCTTCTTGTGATTTATTAAGAATATGTAATTAAAACAGCAAAATATATTCAGTCTAGGGGAGTCATGGAATACAGTTTAGAATAGCAATACCTCTTTGGTCTCTAGCACTTACATTCCTCTCCTTGGTTTTTGTCTTTGCTTTGGTTTGGTTGGAATGTTGTTATGGTTGACACATTAGAAAGAAAAAGGGCAAGAGCAAAACCATTTTTGTTTCTATTGGCCTTATTAGACTATAAGGTATTAGAAGGTTTAAGAAAGGAAAGGACCTATATGTGTGTTTGTGAACACTTCATAAGTAATATTTCATAATTACCAATATCATTATAGAAGTGACTGGGAAGGACTTTGGGAAAGTGATTTATCTCAGAACTACAGAGGCAGGGTTCTACAGCAAGAGTCAGCAAACATTTTCTTGAAGGGCCACATGATAAATATTTCAGACTTTCTGGGCCATAAAGTCGCTGTTCCAACTACTTAACTCTGCTACAACTCCTCAATTCTGCCACTGCAGTGTGGGAGTAGATGACTGAGCTATAGACTGGAAGTAAATGGGCTTGGTTTTGTTCCAGTACAACTTTATTTACAAAAACAGGTGGTTGGCCTGCCAACCTATATTCTTTAGCAGCCTACAAATAATATTCATAAGCAACCATGTGTTTATGCAGTTCTTTGCCCCACAAAAACATTTTTTTATTGTCGAGGAGAACTTGCAAAATCATAGAGGAACAGAGGACTTCCCGTTTTAAAATGGCCCGTCAGATTATACATAAATATTTTCAGGTAATGCAATATGCCAGTTGGAATTTCCTTTAAGATACTCTGGGAGAAAAAACTAGACGGATATAGATGAACCAAATTTGACAAAATGTTGGTAAATATAGAAGTGGGTGATGATACATGGAAGAAATTCATCACACTGTGCTCTTTACTTCTTTGTATGTTCTGAAATGCCCATGTTAGAAAGTTGCTATTTAAGTAAATAATAGCCTGGTAAAGGCAGCAGTTTTTCCCTTCTCTTGAAATAACCTTAAAATAAGAAAGTGAATAAGAAAGCAAGCTCCATCTTTGCAACCAGAGAGATCTCTGCAATCCTAAAGCACAATATATGAAAAAAGGTTTACCCGACCTAATGAAGAAAAAATGTGTATGTGAGAAGACCCTGAGAGATGAGATCTATGGTTCCAGATCCCCAACAAAGCCAAGAGAGCTTAGCTCTCCCAGAGAAGTGGTTGGCCTCAGTTTTTTCCAAAGCGGGGTTCAACACTAACCCTTTAACCAATACTTTCCTCAAAGAAACATTTATTTAGGGATTTTATGCCAATCCAAATAATTCTTTGATATGAAGGCAAAGACATTTTTTAACATGCCAAGTTTCAGAGAACTTTATTCTCATGAACCCTACTTCTACAGGATGAAATTCAGCCAACCAAGACATGAAAGGGGAAACTATAGTTAAAGTATTGGTAGTGAGCATAGAATCCATTGATCTATAAAATTAAGACATAGCCCCTGTGAATAAGAGGAGACTACTGTATTTATATTTTTAGTAAATGTCAGTCTCATATTTCTGCATGTTTTCCTAAGTGGGAAGGAGGTGGGAACTGAAGTTCACATGAAGGATATAAAGTCTGTTATGCATCATGGTTGTGTTAAGGTATGTCTTGTCATAGAGTCCTAAATGATTTTTCTTTTAGGGCTCATGGAATGGAATATGATATCTGGCTCAGAGGCAGATATTGTGTTTTAGTCGCTTAATGCCTTCCTTTAATACTTTCTGTGGCTGGGAGGGGTACCTGGGTAGCTCAGTTGGGTAAGCATTCGACTCTTGATTTTGGCTCAGGTCATGATCTCATGGTTTAGTTCGTGAGATGGAGCCCCACATGGGGCTCTGTGCTGACAGTGTGGAGCTTGCTTAGGATCCTCTCTCTCTCTCTCTCTCTCTGTCTCTCTCTCTGCCCCTCCCCCACTTGCACGGCATGTGCACTCACACTCTACCTCTCTGAAAATAAATAAATAAGCATGAAAAAAATTTTTAAATACTTTCTGTGAATAGGAAAGTATACAAAGGGATAAATATAATCATTTGACAAGTCAGAAACATATTTAATATTCTTTTTGAAACTTAGTTTAATTGCGTGAAACTAAATTCCAGATCTAAATCTTAAATGACACTACTCTTTGAGAAGGTAGTAAGATTATGAGTGATTTCCTTCTTAAATTAAAAAAAGGAAATTATTAGGGACTCAAGGAGTAAGGCTCCCTGACCAAATTAAAAATGAAAGAAAAAAAAAAAGGACAGTGAACAGAAAGATGAGATTTCTACCCAATAACAGCAAATTCATGATCAGCTACTTAAATAACTGGCTTACACCTAGTTATGAAGGCAATGCATGTGTAAACGCTAGCAAGAAAAGGAAGCACAAAAGCTTCACTTTTGACTGGATAGCCCTTAAGCAAATATTCATCTGTTTAAAAAGCAGATGAAAGAACAGTTTGTGTGATGTGTGTGTGTGTAAATATGTTTGTATAAAATCTTGAAAACAAGCCACAATGTTCATCACTGTTGTCTTAGGGTGGTATGAGTTAGAGAGACTTCTTTAAAGTATATTTTTAAACTTTTCTACAAAGAATACGCATTGCTTAAATAACCAGAAAGTTATTTCTGTATGAACATAATTTCACATTTGTTACTGTGTCCTGACAGTGGATGTGTCCTTTTGTGTTTTCTAGGTGCACCAGAGGCTCTCTTCCTGGCAGAATTTGGGAGTTGTTTATTGCAGTACTGTTGTGCCCTCTGATGGTGAGTTTTGGCAAATCCATTTTTTATGTCTATTTTCTTTTTCTTAACTCAGTGTTTCTCATTCTCTAACTAACATACAAATTTATATATCATACTCTTTCACTTCAGATGCACTTGGAGTCAGAGAGACAAGCAGGGGGAGGCAATGCTAAAGAGAAAGAAAATTTGAATGAAGATATAGTGACTTTAGAGGAGAAATCAGAAAGAAAAGCTAATAGGCCCATCCAGTTTTCATAGATCAAGGAATGTTATTATCTCATCTCTTCATTTATGTTTTAAAACTGGGGACAAAGGTAATGTGAAGATCACAGAAGCACCATCTTTGGTATTTCCTAACCACTGGGTCTTTGTTCTATGTATCGTGATCAAACTCTCCAGCCCCTTCACGTCATCAGGGCCTAGAAAGAAGCAATTCAAAATCTGCAACCTCCTGCCTGATTGTTTTTTTCTTCCCTGATGGTACTATCCTTTTTGATGTGGGGAAGAATGAACCGATGCTTGGGGACCACATGCAGTCCTTTGTAAAAGTCCATAATGCTGCAAACTGACAATAGGACGGAGGCTGTTGTTGCAGTAGTGGAGGGATATGTTTACAGCTCTTCTTGTCATTTCTCTCACTCAGTATTGGACACTCACAGTTTATATTATTTGCTTAATAGGGTTGAGTGTTAATATATTTCCTCTGTATAAAGTTTAGTTTGATAGAATTCTAATTTCAACCTTATAAACATTAAATTTATAGGCAAAGCAACCATCAAAAGAGCATCTAGCAAACTTAAAGACACCTAAAGCAACGAAATCTCAGCAGAATTTTTAGAGTCCTAGGATCCCCGTTATTGATCAGAATCGATATTTAGAGTGTTACCAGAACCCTCCCCCTCAAAGCTGTTTAAATTTAATGCAGCTGCTATTATCCTGTATGGAAGTATTTCAGTAATGTAACAGTGCTACAGTTGTACTGGGATATCTAGATGAATATTATTCCAGGACATAAATGCTAGTAGGTTGACTGTATTTTGCATAAGGGGTGGAAGGCAATATTTTTGCAAAAGCTGAAGGGATACATACTTTAAAAGAAGTTTGGGTCCCCAAATTCCTACCAATACTATTGTCCTTCTTAAGAAAACCAATTCATATTAGTAATCAAAAAATAGAAGCACATAATTGGTTTAATGCAACTCATTGCCCATACTATCCGCAAATTATACATCTTTCTTATTTTTACTTCTAAGCTAATTTTACCTTAGGTCTGTATAGTGTATGAGAAAACTCTGCTTAATACATAGCTACTTGTAGCCAGCCGTCTCTGTGATCATTTACTGCTCTCAGTTGAGACTGCCGGATCATATTCTTTATCAAATCATTTTTAAAAAGTACAAAATCTAAAATACCACATTATGTTTATATGCCTATTATATATGCCTAATATTACTACCTCTCAATAATTGCATGTTAATTATGTTGTTTGACCGATCTTCTGTTTATGACTATAATAGCTCAGATAACAGATATAAATGATTTTAAATGTTTAACCTTCTTACCAAAGCAATCTAAAGGTTCTTAGTTTTTCTTATGCCACAAATACTTTTAAAGATCTGGTGAAAGCTCTCTATATATATCTGCTTACATACATACATACATACATACATACATACACATATACATAGGAAATTTTACACATAATTTCTTAATGATAAAGACTCCCTTAAACCAACTCATGGACTCCTCATCTCATGGCCCTCAACCTCAGATACATTGTATACAGGCGCACAGGTACGTACCCATATCTGTGCACATGTTCCCTTTCATGAGAGGCATTATGTTTAGAGGTTAAGTATGAGACAAGCTTTGGAGTCAAGCAGATCTAGGCTTACATCCCAGTTTCACTATTTAACCACCTTATAACTTTAGACAAGGGCATTAGCTTCTCAAAGCCTCTTTTCTCATTTGTGAAATGGAGATAGTAATAGTTATCACCTCTGAGAGAGAAACAACTTACCCTGCAGAAATAGTACTTATCCACCAGAATGACTTACTCTATAAAGAGTGCTTGTGGTAGTGTTAAAGACCTCTAATCTAAGAACAGTGGTTTGGGGCTTCTCGTTTTAATTTCATTGTGCCCCCATCCTCAACTATAAAACTACGCAAAATTTTTATGACTGTATTGTTTGTACCTACTTAAGATCTCCAAAGCCTTGTTTATACCTGCTTAAGATTTCCAAAGCCTTTAGGGAGTTCCTCTTCACATTAATGAAAGTTAAGGATGAGAGTAATTCTGCTATAGACAGGTTGAATGTATAATTTATCATCCAACCCAGGATACTTTTGAGAATGAAAAGGGGGCAACCAGAGTTTTCCTGACAGATTTTCACAGTGTAACCCAGGACGTATTGTCCCCTAAGCTTTTGGGAAAGTGTCAAGGGTGAGCTAGCATAAGAACAAGGAAAATAGCCCCTTCTAGCTGCCTTCCTTTCTCTATCCAGAATGTGATGCTACTCAGTTAACCCTGTTTTGAGAATTGTGGTAGAGAGTTGTGTTTATTTTGTAGTTAACAAAAGATGTAAGATTTTCATACAACAGTTAGAGAGCAAATAATTTTTGTAATAAAGGGCTATTGAAAATTCCTGTTTAATAATAAATAACCATCTGTTTAATTAACCCAAGTATAGATAACATATAAATTCTTTTTTTATTTTTTTAAAATATTTTTGAATGTTTATTTATTTTTGAGAGAGAGAGAGAGAGAGAGAATGAGCAGGGGAGGGGTAGAGAGAGAGGGAGACACAGAATCTGAAGCAGGCTCCAGGCTCTGAGCTGTCAGCAGAGCCTGACACGGGGCTCGGACTCACGAGCCATGAGATCATGACCTGAGCCGAAGTCGGACACTCAACCAACTGAGCCAGGCAGGTGCTGCTGATAACATATAAATTCTTAATCTAAGGTCTGTGGATGGTTTGGAGAACTAAATATTGCCCCAACTTTCTTCTTTGGTTTTTGTCCTGTTATGTTTTTAAATTAAAAAAAAATTTTTTTAATTTTTAAAAAATGTTTATCTTGAGAGAGAGAGAGCAAGCAGGGGAGGGACAGTGAGAGAGAGAGAGAGAGAGAGAGAGAGAGAGAGAGAGAGAGAGATCCCAAGCAGGCTCCACACTGTCAGTGCAGAGCCCAGTGCGGGGCTGAATCCCACAAAGGGTGAGATCATGACCTGAGCCAAAACCAAGAGTTGGATGCTTAACTGACAGCCACTTAGGAACCCCTGTCCTGTTCCTTTTTTTTTTTTTTTTAAGCTTCATTGAGATATGTTTTACATATCCTAAAATTCACCTGTCATTTCATAGCATCATAACAATCCAGTGTTAGACTACTTCCTTCACCCCTAAAAGTTCCCTGGTTCCTGTTTTGCAGTCATTCCCTTCTCCCACCTTGTGCCCCATGCAATCACTAATCCACTTTCTGCCTCTAATAATTAAATCTTGTCCAAAAATATCATATGAATGGACTCCTACAGTATGTAGTCTTTTGCATGTAGCTTGTTTTATGTTATGATAATGCTTTTGAGGTTTATCCCTGTTATATGGTGTTGCAGCTCTTTCCTTTATTTTTATTGCTGAGAAGTATTTTGGTATATGGAAATATCACATTTTGTTTATTCACCAAATGAAAGATATTTGGGTTGTTTTCCATTTTGGCCTGTTCATACTGCTGGTATCAACATTTGCCTGTAAGTCTGGGTGAACATATGTTTCCATTTCCTTTGGGTACTTAGTGGAAAGTAGGGTTATATGGTATATGCTTAGCTTTTTAAGAAATTGCAAACTGTTTTCCAAAGTGGCTGTACCACTTTGCATTCCCACCAGCAACATGTAAGTGTTCCAGTTTCCCCACATCTTCCCCAACGCTTGTTTGAATCAATCTTCTTGATTATAGATATTTTAGTGGATATGTAGTATTATTTCATTGCATTTCACTGATGACTAATGATGTTGAGCATCTTTTTATTTTATTTTTTCATTTTAGAGTTTGCGTGAGCGGATGAGAGGGGGCAGAGCGAGAGACAGAATCTTAAGCAGGCACTGCGCTCAGTCCGTGATCCCCTGGGATCATGACCTGAGCTGAAATCAAAAGTCAGATGCTCAACTGACTGAGCCACCCAGACGCCCTGTTGAGCATCTTTTAATGTGCTTATTAACCATTCAAGTATTTTCTTTGGTAAAGCATCCAAATTTTTGTCCATTTAAAAAAGTTGACCATCTTAGTCGTGATTTATAAGGATTCTTTATATATTCTAGAGCTTTTCCTGTTGCTTTTCAAATAGTTTTGGGGGAAAAAAGGATTTGTTTGAGTCATCTTACTAATGGCCACTTTTTATACACATTTGGAAATTCTGTCTTTACTGTCATCATCATATTGAGGGCACAAACTACACCACCACTGTGTTTCATTCCAACTGTTTAAAAACTTGACAACAAAAAAGAAATGAAACTAATGAAACCACTTAATCGCCAAAGATGCTAGAACACAAAGCTCTGGGGTCTTAATATGGCAGAGTTGTCACCAACCTAAAGATGAAGTTGGGAATGCTGAAACAGACTATAGGTTTCCATTTAAAAAATATATCTTATAGTTTGGACTTTTTGTTTAAGTAGAAGTTTCAGTTAGGAGCTACCAAAATGTGATTGCACTTGTTCTATCACAAAACCCTTTTTTGTAAGGTTCTATAAAAATTGACTTTCACATTGCTGAGAAAAGCTGCCACATGAAATTGGAAAGACCTTTAAACTTTATGTGCTGACAGTTTTGAACTGGCTTAGCTTAGAGTAGA
Organism: Acinonyx jubatus; assembly: GCF_027475565.1. Taxonomy (NCBI): domain Eukaryota; kingdom Metazoa; phylum Chordata; class Mammalia; order Carnivora; family Felidae; genus Acinonyx; species Acinonyx jubatus. The sequence goes on from NC_069393.1 coordinate 32,410,220, forward strand.
AGCAAATTTGTCAAATTTCAGATGATGTCATCTAATCTAGGATTGCTGTCAGTTATTCCAATACTTTGAAGTAAGTTTTGAATGAATTGGAAACTATCCCATTTCCCTTCAGAATACAACTTGATGAAACTACTGATTTGCTCTAAAGCCTTAGTTCCTACTTTTTGTCTGTTAATAAGCATGCTGACACAATCAAAAAAAATCTCAAATATGTGTGATTCTCTTACGGAAATTAGAAAATCTGTTAACGTTAATGGCTGTAACCTTCTTTGGAAGATTGTTAAATTTCTTTGCCAAAATAACTACCAGAAAAAAAATTTTTTTGATGCTAAGAAAGATCTTGGTACTCTCTGCACAGATGGTACATCTTCCAAGCTTAGTAACATGCATATTTATATTGCCTTAGAGAAGAAAGGAGCCCCACCCATTGTAATAATGCACTGGGTGTTGTTGGTTTTGTTTTTTTTTTTTTTCACTTGCACATACTGGCATTGAAGGCTTTTCCCAGAGTCCTAAAAGAAGCCTTGCCTGCTACCACAGAAGTAGTCACTATCATAAGATGATTTTATCAAAATAGAAAATTTTTCTTTGCTTGGTTAAACTTTTGACAGGAGTTTTGCTTTTTACTTATTTTTATTTATTTGTTTTTTGAATTTTTTACAATCTAAATCCAAGTTAGTTAACATATAGTGTAATAATGATTTCAGGAATAGAATTTAGTGATTCATCATTTACATATAACAAGTGCCATTTACATGCCAACACGTGTCCTGCTTAATGCCCCTTGCCCATTTAGCCCATTCCCCCACCCAATACCCCTCCAGCAACCCTCAGTTTGTTCTCTGTATTTAAGAGTCTGTTATGGTTTGTCTCCCTCTCTGTTTTAATACTATTTTTGCTTCCCTTCCCTTATGTTCATCTGTTTTGTATCTTAAATTCCACATATGAGTGAAATCATATACTTGTCTTTCTTTGACTGACTTATTTCAGTTAGCTTAATGCACTCTAATTCCATCCACATTGTTGCAAATGGCAAAATTTCATTCTTTTGATTGGCAAATAGTACTCCATTGTGTATATATACCACATCTTCTTTGTCCATTCATCAGATAATGGACATTTGGGTTCTTTCCATACTTTGGCTATTGTCGATAGTGCTGCTTGTAAACATTGGGGTGCATGTGCCCCTTCAAAACAGCATACCTGTATCTCTTGTATAAATACCTAGTAGTGCAATTGCTGGCTCGTAGGGTAGTTCTGTTTTTAATTTTTTGAGAACCTCCATACTGTTTTCCAGCGTTGCTGTACCAGTTAGTATTCCCACCAGCCGTGCAAAAGAGATCCTCTTCCTCCACATTGTCGCCGACATCTGTGATTGCCTGAGTTGTTAATTTTAGCCATTCTGACAGGTGTGAGGTGATAGCTCACCTATGTGAGCTTGTGGTTTTGATTTGTATTTGCCTGATGATGAGTGATGTTGAGCATTTTTTCCTGTGTCTGTTAGCCATCTAGATGTCTTCTTTGGAAGTGTCTATTCAGTCTTTTGCCCATTTCTTCACTGGATTATTTGTTTTTTGGTATTGAGTTTGATAAGTTTTGGATATTAACCCTTTATCTAACATGTCGTTTGCAAATATCTTATCCCATTCCATTGGTTACCTTTTAGTTTTGCTCATTGTTTCCTTCTCTGTGCAGAAGCTTTCTATTTTGATGAGGTCCCAGTAGTTCATTTTTGCTTTTGTTTCCCTTGCCTCCAGAGTAAGGGTAGCTGAGTAAGAAGTGGCTGCGGGCAAGATCAAAGAGGTTTTTGCCTGCTTTCTCCTCTAGGATTGTGATGGCTTCCTGTCTTATGTTTAGGTCTTTCATCCATTTTGAATTTATTTTCGTGTTGGTGTAAGAAAGTGTTCTAGGTTCATTCTGCTGCATGTCACTCTCCAGTTTTCCCAACACCATTTGCTGAAGAGACTGTCTTTTTTCCATCGGATATTCTTTCCTGCTTTGTCAAAGATTAGTTGGCCATACGTTTGTGGGACCATTTCTGAGTTCTCTATTCTGTTCCATTGATCTGTGTGCCTGTTTTTGTGCCAGTACCATACTGTCTTGATGATTACTGCTTTGTAGTATAGCTTGAAGTCTGGAATTGTGATGCCTCCAGCTTTGGATTTCTCTTTTAGGATTGCTCTGGCTGTTCGGGGTCTTTACTGGCTCCATACAAATTTTAGGATTATTTGTTCTAGCTCTGTGAAGAATGCCGGTGTTATTTTGATAGAGATTTTAGGAGTTTTGCTTTTTAAGAGAAGAGAAAATTTAGTTAAAGGAAGAGTTTACTTATGCCTTGATTTATTTGGAAATATTTGGGACTTTATGAATGAGCATAATCTTCCAATTCAAGACCTTTCGGTTATTATTATGAATTTGGTAGAAAAATCATGAATTCTTTTAACCGAGCTGTAGCTCTGAAGTTGGTAATTAGAAATAGACAACCCTGTGAATTTTCCAACTGCGGGGGTAGGGAGTTTCTCTGAAGTCTACTCATGAATGGAAAGCTTTGTCAGTTTCTCTACAAGAACTGAAAAACCTCAGAGCTCTTGAAGATTACTTCCATTCAGAAACCTTAAAATTGAATTTTGGATTTATAATCTTCTCACTTTTGATACTGCATCAAAATAGTGATATGAATTCAATTCTAAGAGTCTTAGAACATTCTTAAGTTCCTTGCACACACCTATCCTACCATCATCATCTGCCAAAGGGAGCTGTGATTACATTTACCATATCTTTCTCAGAGTCTCTGAGTGTTCACAACTTCTTTTCACAAAAACAGAAAGGCACAACCTTTTAGATATCAAAGATGATATTCTGGTTAACCATGACTTCTTTACGTGACTTTATGTGACTTCTTTATTCAAGCCAAGCAATAGCAGCCTTGTAATTGAAATGGTTTTTTATACAGTATTAAAGTTTATATTTTATTTAACTTGTACAATTTTGTTTTATCTCTTTAAAAAATAAGAAATGGCCATTAATTTGGGGTTAAAATGAGGAAAGTCAGTTTTTTGTCAACATTTATTTTAAAAATATGTCAGTGTAGTAGTCTGCTTGGGCTGCCATAAAATAGCATAGGCTGAATGGCTTAAACAACAAAAATTTATTTTTTTCCCAGTTCTGGATGCTGGAAGTCTGAGGCCAGAGTACCAGCATGGTCTGGTTCTGGCAAGAACTCTGTTAGCTTGCACATAGCCACCTTCTCTCTGTGTCCTCACATGGTGGGGACTGGAGAGAGCTCTTACCTTCTTATAAATCCACAGTCCTATCAGATTAGGACCCCACCTTTATGACCCCATTTAACTTTAATTACCTCCTAAAGACCCATCTCCAGATAGTCACACTGAGATTTAGAGCTTTAACCTATGAATTTTGGCAGGGAGACACAATTTAGTCTGTAGCAGACAATATGAAGGAAATCAGTTTCTGATGCAATAAAATAAATTATATCTAAAATTTTTATGTATAAATTGTTTGAATTTTTTCAGGGAATAAGGCTATAGGAGGAATCTATACCCTTATCAGTGTCTCAAAGAGGGCAATTATCCAAAAATACTAAGGAACATGGAATTGGTTTATATAGCAATAACTGGTTTCCTTCTTGTTGTCCTCAGTGGAACAAGTCACTTTTGTTTTCTTGAGATTTAAAGGAATGATTGGAAATTTTCCATGGATGTATTACATGCTTTTAGACTTTGGGTTTTAAGACCTTAGTTTTTAGGAAAATCAAGAGAAACTGTTAAAGCAGGCATTTTTTTCATATATTCTCATTGAATCTTCTCCGCAGCCCTATGAGGTATTAGAATCCCTACACTGTGAGGAAACTGAGGTACAGTTATATTCAGTAACATGCCCATGGATTTGAGGTATCTCCTGTGGTAGAACTTGAGGACTATCAAATCTGAGATTCCAAAACCATGCTTTTTCTACTGCACTCCACTGTCTATACTTTAGGATTGTATTCTGTTTATCATCCAGAAATTAAAGTGGATCAAGGATCAAGGTTTAATAAAGTTACTTTCATAGCAGCACCACCAAAAACATCAGTTTTAAAAGGAAAAAATGTTACAGTACTATATTAGGACAGGATTTTATTTTTACAAAAGCAAAAGAAAATTTTAATTCTCAGTAGAGTGAGTGCACGAATGGAAAGAAAGGGAGGGGATGATCTTTTACTTAGCACAAATGGTTTTGACATTTCTGAGAAATATTTTCATGAACTCATTTTAAAAGAACCTGAATTAACAAGAAGTACCTAGGTTGTACAACTATTTAGCATCAGACTGATAACACCATGTATAAAAAGATGATTTATAACTTTGTATTTTTCCAACTTTTACTATTTAAGCCCCATAATAACTCCACAAAAATTGTACATAGTTTACAGAAATTACCTTGTACAAATACTGATTCACCCAAGGTACAAAATGAAATACATAGTTGATGTGATTAAAATGAATTTATACTACTGGTTAGAAAGAAACAACTGGATTTATCAAGCTACTGAAGTTATGATTATATAATTGGGCTTTCTTATATTGCCGTGGAAAATTATTTCCTACGTAAAATTTACAAGTTTTCAACATAAGTATTCTTCAAATGCTGTTAATATGTGACAGACTTAGTATATTTAATATATTATGAATAATGTAAAGAAAATTTCAATAATCTATTTTTCATAGTTAAATAGATTCTTCTGAGGTTATTGTGAAGCAAGCACATTTTGTTTATACATGTTAATTATTGATATCAAAGATATTTTTGCCACAATGTATAAGGAAGGGCCTTATTATCACCAAAATAATATTTAGTTTACTCTGTTAAATGGTAATCTTATGTTTTGTTTAACATATAATTTAATGAAAAAGCCTATGGGCTTTTGGAATTGTATTTATGAACATAGAAGTGAGTATTAAAGATAAATTGTGTGAAGCTATCTAGGCATGATACTAGTAAAAAAAATCTGTAAAGCATATATTAAGAAGAGTAAACTTTATTGAATGACACAAAAGAAGATAAAAATAAATGCAGAGTTATGACATGTTAACGAATGTGAGGACAACACTGTAAAAATTGTCCGCTTCCCCCACATGAATTTATAAACTCCAGTGCAATGCTAATCTAAACTAAACCCCAACAGGAACTGCTGAATTTATTCAAAACTTCATATGAAAAAAGAAAACTACACAAATACCTAAAATAAATTTGGAGCGGAAAGGGGGGGAAGGTTTGCCTCAACTACGTATTAAGATGTATTTTTAAAACCATAATAATCAAAACAGGTTCAGGAAAGATCGTAGAGTCAGATTAGAGAAACCTTGCATGTACGGGAATTTGACATGTGTGATAGAATTAACATTGTACATCAGGAGAAAAGGGAGACTATTCAATAAATGCGGCTGTTATAGTTGACTTCTTACCTCACAAAAGTAAATTCCAAATGGCATAAGGAGTAAAATGTGAAATGCAGAGCTCTAAAAGGAAAAGAAAAGTTGGCCAAATTTATATTGGAAACTAAAAACAAGGAGGGCTGCTAACTTTCTTAGCCTTCTTTTTATTTACAATAAAGAAGAAGAAAATCTGTTTTTTTTCCAGGGATAAATAAATTGTGGTATATTCATAAATAAAATTCTACATAGGACTTTAAGTTAATGATCCAGAAATCTGATTCAATTTGGATAAATGTCAAAGCATTATTGAGCATAAAAGGCAAGTTGTAGAAAGTTGAATATAGTGTAACCATTTATGTAATGTCTAAATACACGTAAGAACCATGCCATATTTAGTTATTTAACACCACGTAGCAAATTACAGCAATATTTAGTGGCTTAACAATAATAATCCTGTATTATCTCATGTTTTATGGATTTGGAACTCGGGAGCAGTTTAGCTGGGCAATTCAGAATCTCATGGAGTTGCAATCCCATGCTCGCTGGCACTGCAGTCGTCTGAAGGTTTGACTGGGGCTGGAGGGTTCGATTCTAAGATAACTCACAATATGAGCTGAGAAGTTGGTACTGGCTCTTGGTAGGAGATTCCACTTCTTCTCAATGTTGGCTTCTCCACAGGGCTGCAGGTTTGTCCTTGTGGCTAATGGGTTCCCTCAGAGCATGTGATCCAAAAGAGCAAGACAGAAGCCACACAGTCTTTTATGGCATAGTCTGGGAAGTTACACACCATCACATCTGCTGTATTCTACTGATTTTACAGACCAGCCCTGATTTGATGTGGGATGCGACCATACAAGGATATGAATACCTAGAGGCAAGGATCATAGAAAACCACCTCAAAGGCTGGCTTCCACTATACTATATACTGTATACTAAGCTGTGTCTCTGTGTGTGTTTGTCTGCCTGCCTGCCTGCTTGCAGCATGTATGTATATCATGGATGAGACTGCTAAACACCAAATACCAACTTCAAGATAGTGATTTTCTGTGGAAAAAGAAAGATTACCCTGCTTGAGTATGGATAGTTTTTTGAACAGGAGCAAGGCTGGAATGATGTAGGGAATTCATTTACAATATAGCTGATAGAAGAAAGGTGATGGTGACCTGGACTAAGAAGATGGTGGTAATGCAGAGAATTGGAAGGATTAGAGTTGTTTAGAAAATAGAATGAAAGGACATGGTGACTGATTAGATATGAGGGATGTCATGTTCTCGTTCTAAGTAGTCAGGGATATCATACAATTTCTGGATTGGGCAAAAGTTAAATAATGGTGCTATTACTGACTGAGATGAAAATGTCAGAGGTGGGTGGTTCAGGGAAGATTAATTCAATTTTAGGATATTTTTACTTTGAGATGTGCATATGGGAAATCCACATGTCCAGCAGAGAGTTGAATATAGGTTTGGGACATCATCAACATTTAGAAGTTAGCTGGCAGTCAGGAAAGACATAAGATTGCCTAGAGAATGTGTGGTTTAAGAAGCACAGAGACCTAGGAGAAAGCACGTAGAAATTTTCAAGGGATGAATACAAGAATAAGAGCTTATGAAGGAAAATGAGAAAGTGCAGACAGAAAGTTGCAAACAACCAGGAGAGTATGGAATCACAGAAACCAAAAGGAAAGCTTTTTATAAAGTGAAGGAGCAGGTTTGATGAAGTTTTGGGGTGATGGTGGGATTCATGAGGTCCGGAGCCAACAGCCAAGAAAGAATTCTTGAAGACGTCTTTGGTACAAAAAGGTGATTTTATTAAAGCATGGGGACAAGACCTGTGGGCAGGAAGAGATGCACTAGGGTCATGACGGTAACTCATTGTATACCCTCAGGTTGGGAGGAGTCTCTAATGTATTTTTGGAAGCAAGGTTTCCAGGACCTTGAGGGGCTAGCTGTTGTTACAGAAATGCCATTTATTACAGTTCAGTAAAACCTCAGTCATGAGACCCTTCAGATGTGTATCAGGGGGCCATAAGCTTGGAGTATGATTGGCAGCATATCTCTTGGGGCAGTTGAGATAGAGGAAGTATACTTACAGGATCCAGGAAGTTGTGATAATATTAAGCTAAGGTTCTCTTTTGCCCCTAGCAAGGTGTCGTCATGGAGGCAGCTGAGTTCCTAGAGGGAGGTCACTTTGCCGGTTTCAAGGACTTGTCAATGGGCTGTAGGCAGTAAGGGAATTTAATTTTTCATTTGCCTTAGTTTCCCACATTACCATGGCAAGCACTTAAACCCCTTTCCTTCGTTCTTGGGTAGCCAGGAGTGTCCAAGAAGGAGTATCACACATATTCCACCATGGTGGGGTGGGAGTGGGGTGCCAGCCTGTATTTTGCCCTCAGCTTGCCCCACACTCCGTCATCAGGTTGACATCATTAGATATTGCTAAAACAAGCAAGTTAAAGGCCAAAATTCCCACTGAATTTAGCAACCTAATATCATACATGACCTGGGAGAAAATGACTTTTTAGTCGAATGATGAGATCCAAAATCACTTAGCATTGGGTTGAACTGTATCAGTTTAGGAATATCACTTAACCTTGCCAGACTTTATTGTTAGCTGCAAAAGAAGGACATTAGTAATGAAGTTTTGGGGTGATGGGGGGAGTGGTCTGGAGCCGACAGCCAAGAAAGAATTCTTGAGGATGTCTTTAGTGCAAAAAGGTGATTTTATTAAAGCACTAGGACAGGACCCCTGTGCAGAAAGAGGAGCCCTGAGGTTGTGATGGGTAACTAGTTATATACTATGAAGTTGGGGGGGTAAAGTCAAAAGGGAGGCCTCCAGAGGGACTTTGATATGCTAAACAATACCTGAGGCCTTGCTATTGTCAAGCTAAAGGTGTTTTTCTTCTAGTAAGGCATTAACATTAGGACGGTATGGGGTTCCTGTAGAAATGTTGTACTCTGTATTTACCTCAGGTATTTCTCAATGGGCTGCAAGTCATAAAGAAATTTAATTTTACTACCATTTCCTTCCTGCCTTTGTTCCCCATATCACTATGGAGGGGTGATGTTGGGTCTCTAGGAAACTGAGTCTACAGGTTTCTGGAGATTAGGCTATTGATTAGATTGCCTTTTTTTTCTTTTTTTTCTTTTTTTTTTAATTTACTAAGATATTTGTAAACTTATGGGAGACCCATGTCCTGTATGACTGTGATCTCTATCAGTTAACCAAGTTTCCTTTCCTTTGTTCTTGGGCAGTACCTGAGGAATATCACACATATGGGGCAGGGGGAGGTGGGGGTGCAGGGGTGGATGCTAGCTTGTTTCACCCTCAGCCTGTCTTATGCTCCCTCATTATTAGTCTGTATGATTTCTCTGTCTCTTCTAACACTAAAAGTCTGTGCTTATAGTTCACATTCTTGAACAGAAAGGGGGTAGAAATAAACAGACAAGATCATAAGCCACTGGAATCATCTATCATACATAAAGTACAGCTCTAAGTATCTTTGCAGAAAACACCCTATATGTGTTTTCTTATTGTACCAGTTCCCTTTCATAAGTCCTCAAGATATATACATTCATGTTCATGCATGAGATGATCTATTATGGATGAGATTTTACCTATTATTTTTGACAACAAATAAATTTCCTACTGTGAACTTAACTTTCCTACTTACCAATTGGCTAAAAAACAAGCACAAGCACTTACACTTTGCAACGTTTTCTGTACCTGATGCCCCAAAGACCTTTTTTTTTTTTTAACATATTCCTTCTTCAACCCCAAATGTCTGTTGTCCTTGCGCTTCTCTTTTTCATCTGGAAAATCCTTTGCCCTTTTGTTTTTATGCCTAAATCTGTTGTCGTGTTCTGTTTCTCAGTAATCATATTGGTTGACCCATAATTCGTGAGTTTCTTTGAAGTACACTGTGCTAGAAATACTGAGATTATTTCTTTTCTTATTGAAATGGAATCAAAACAAAAGATTAAAAATGAACCCGACCAAACCACCTGATGCAATTTACACTTAAAAAGAATATTTGTCTCTAGAGAATAATAGCTGACAACTGTCATTAGCTTGTAAATACCCATTGTGACTTTACTACCGCCAGCAACTATTTTACATATTGTTAAACTTGAGGAACTTTGGCAATTGTTCTTTGGTTGCAAACCGAGAGATCTGACATTTACATTACAATCTAGTGTGTGGGAAAGCAGAAGACCTGGGGATACATTTCAAAAGCAGTATTAAAATGAAGGTTTGTCAGTTCTGAAATGTGCTATTTCGTGCAGAGTTTCTCAAAGCTTTCATATTTCACTCCTTTGAAAGGCCTCATGATCTTTAGTGTAAAAAGTTAAAGTGACTGAGAAAGACCTTAATTTTCTCTGTTGACTTTATCTCAGTTATTTTAAAACAGTAACCCCTAAGCACTTACCTGTGAAACTGATGTTTAGTGAAATCTTCCATGCTTTTGTGTTTAAGATTCACATCTTTTATTTAAATTTAACTCTGTCTGCTTCTTGAAATCTGTGGCTGAATAGTTTTTCACTATAGGAAAAAGATGATGGAGGGGAGGGAAACAGGTAAACAAGTTAGTCACTGAATTTTATGATGCCATCATCTTTATGGCCTATAGAAGAAGAGAGATACTCATGTAAATGGCTCTGACTTTAAAGAAAGACTGGATTGCTAAGGATTCTTTTAGAAATGAGAAAGAAAATTTTCAAATATCTTTAGACATTAAAAACTTGAGATAGTACTTAATATGTACTAAGTTCATATTACTATTTTTGGCCTCTTCTTCCTTAGGAAATATAGATTACACTTTTGAAGAATTAAAGAAGTAGAGATTTTTGTCTTTTAAATTTTTATGTAAAAATTCAAATTATGTATCCACAAAGGATTAACTGCTATGGGAATTGCTGTCCTGCTGTCAACAACTAGAACAATGGACAAAATATGTCAAAGAATTGTTTTTAGATATTGAACAATAAGGACAAGACTGATCTCTGAGAGAAGAAAAACAAGTTGGATTGACCCTATATCACCTCAGCTCACAACATGAGGCTTTCTAAATTCTGAATGACAAGAGCAGGCTAGAATAACTTCCAATAACAATTACCAGAAACTGTAAAATGACTACTTCTTAGTGCTCATACAGGGCCAGAAATCATTTGACTTCCCTCCAGCCAGAGAAGAGACATCATTGAATATATGAACATTCATTGTAGACTCTCAGAAGAACATACCTTACAAGTAGAGCCAAATTGGCCATATAACAAAAGAATCTCTAGGTCTGTGCTAAGAACCTTTCTAAAAGACTTGAAAAGATCAATATAATATGCAAATAACTATACAACAGAATCCAGCACTCAGTAATGTAAAAGTCAACAATGTCTAACCTCATCAAAAATGACTAGGTAATGAAAAAGCAGGGGGAAAAAACAAGAAAAATTCATCAACAGAAACAGATCTAGAAATGACAGAGATGGTGCAATTAACAGACAAGGATTTTAAAAGTTATTATAAATGTGATCATTATATTCAGGGAGGGAAAGGAAAGCAAGCATAATATGAGGAAGAATAGAAGATATAAAAGTAAACAGATGTAACTCCTAGAGATGAAAAAAAATGTGAGATGCAAAGCAATATAGATGAAATTAACAGATTAGCCATTATAGAAGAAAATATCAGTGACACTGAAGTGTGTAGCAGTTAAAACTATCCAAAATGAAGGAGGAAAAAAAACCCCTGAAATATATGAAGGGATCCTCAGTGCCCTGTGAGACTATATTGCATAGTCTAATATAGGTATAATTATAGGAATCCCAGAAGGAGAAGGGTAAGAGCCAGAAAAAATATTTGAGTAATGGCAAAAAAGTTTCCAAATTTGATTAAAACTATGAGCTCACAGATGTGAGAAATTTAGCAGCTCCCAAGCAGAATACTTACAAAACCATAGAATGGAAAATTATAATCAAACTGTTGAAAACCAACGATAAAGAGAAAATATTAAGAGCAGCCACTGGGCAAAAGACATTTTATGTACAGAGGAACAAAGATAATAGTATACATTAACTTATAGTATATGCAAAGCAGAAGACATAAGTTCTTTAGAGTGCTAAAAGGAAAAAGAAATCTGTCTACCTAGAATTTTTTACAAAGCAAAGTGTTCTTCAAAAATGAAGGCTGGGAGGCCTGCGTGGCTCAGTTGGTTGAGCGTCCGACTTCGGCTCAGGTCATGCTCTCATGGTTCGTGGGTTTAAGTCCCACATCAGGCTCTGTGCAGACAGCTCAGAGCCTGGAGCCTGCTTCAGATTCTGTGTCTCCCTCTCTCTCTCTCTCTGTGCCCTTCCCCTGCTTGTGCTGTGTCTCAAAAATAAATAAACATTTCTTTTTAATGAAGGTAAAATAAATTTTTTCAGAGCCCAAATGTCCATCAATGGATGAATGGATAAAGAAGATGTGGTGTATATGTATGTATGTATATGTGTATGTATATGTGTATGTATGTATATGTATGTATATATACACATACATATACATACACATACATACATACACACCACATCTTCTGTATGTGTATATATATATATTTCTGTATATGTGTGTTTATCTATACACACACATACATACACACACACAATGGAATATTACTCAGCAATCAAATAGATTGTATATATACATATGTATGTATATGTGTATGTATATGTATGTACATATACATATACATACACATATATATACATGTACCACATCTTCTGTATGTATATATGTATATATTTATGTGTGTATATATATGTGTGTGTGTATACACACACACACACATACCCACATACACAATGGAGTATTACTCGGCAATCAAAAAGAATGAAATCTTGCCGTTTGCAACTATGTGGATGGAACTGGAGGGTATTATGCTAAGTGGAATTAGTCAGAGGAAGAGAAAAATCATATGACTTCACTCATATGAGGACTTTAAGAGACAAAACGGATGAACATAAGGGAAGGGAAACAAAAATAATATAAAAACAGGGAGGGGGACAAAACATAAGAGACGCATAAGTATGGAGAACAAACAGAGAGTTACTGGAGGGGGTGTGGGAGGGGGGGATGGGCTAAATGGGTAAGGGGCACTAAGGAATCTACTCCTGAAATCATTGTTGCACTATATGCTAACTAATTTGGATGTACATTTTAAAAAAATAAAAATAAAAAAGAATAATAATAAATCTACTGTGGATAATTGTCATAGTATAAATAAGACAATTTTATCAAAAATAATTGTATTTTCTAAAACAAAGTAGTGAGAAGGGCAGATTGTTTTCTATTTTTGCAAATCTTTTTTATGTTTGTTTTAATAGAAGTCAGGTAGATTCTTGTATCTGATTCTGCATTCAATAGGTTATTTTGTTAGACGTATGTGTAGAAAATCTTATCAATTATTGACATGTAGTTGGAAAAGTTAGTAATGACCTTTTCAAGTAATTGTAGATATATTTCTTTGATTTTAACCAAAATTTTACTAGTGATAGCTCCCTAAGGTTGATTGCTGTATGGAATCTGAAATCATACCAATAAACTTTGGTACTCTTTTACATTCTAAAAAAAATTTTTTTAAATAAGCTTTTTCAGACTTATCAAAGTTGGGAGAATATATTGTCAACACATCTGCCCAATAAGAAATGTTTAAGGAAGCTTTTCAGGCAAAAGGAAAATGATGCTAAATAGAAATTTAGATCTATACAAAATGAGGAACACCAGAGGGTAACTATAAGTGTAAATATGAAAAGTATTTCCTCATTTTAAGATTTCTTTGGGGGGGAGGGGAATAGATACGAACAAAGAGGGAGGGAGGCAAAGCACAAGAGACTCTTAAATACAGAGAACAAACTAAGGGTGGATGGGCATGTGGGGGAGAGGGAAAATGGGTGATGGGCATTGAGGAGGGCACTTGTTGGGGTGAGCACTGGGTGTTATATGGAAGCCAATCTGACAATACGTTATATTCATAAAAAATAAAAAGATTTCTTTAACATGTAGTTAGTTGTTGAAGTAAAAATGATGTATGGTTTATAGCATGTAGTAATAAAATATATGAGGACAATAGCACAAAGCAAAGGGAGTGGAAGTGTATTGGTCTTGAGATACTCTACACTATACCTAAAGTGATGTATTGGGTAAAAGTCAACTGTAATAGGTTAAAGATGTATATTGTAAACCCATTAGCAAGGTTCAGGAAGCCTAATAGTCCAAATCCAGGCTACTGCATATTTTTATAAATAAAGTTTATTGGAACACAGCCATGCTCATTTGTTTATCTACTGCCAGTGGCTGCTTCTGCCCCACAGTGCAGTCTGTAGTTGCAACAGAGATCTTTATGGTCCATAAAATCCAAAATATTTAATATCTAGCCTTTTACAGAAAAAGTTTGTCAACACCTACCGTAGGGAAACCCCTAGAAACATAAAAAGACATAGTCAATTAGTCAATAGTAGAGATTAAATGTAATCATAAAAATAGTTAACCTAGGGCACCTCGGTGGCTCAGTCGATTAAGCATCCGACTTTGGCTCAGGTCATGATCTCATGGTTCGTGAGTTTGAGCCCTGTGTCAGACTCTCTGCTGTCAGCACAAAGCCTGCTTCAGATCCTCTGTCCCCCTCTCCCTTCACCTACCCCATTCACACACTCTCTCTCTCCCTCTCTCTTTCTCTCTCTCACAAAAATAAATAAACATTAAAAAATTAGTTTATCTAGGGGCACCTGTGTAGCTCTATCAATTGAGCATCCAGCTCAATTTTGGCTCAAGTCATGATCCTAGGATCGAGCCCTGAGTCCGTCTCCATGCTGAGCCAGGAGCCTGCTTGGGATTCTCTCTTTCTCTTCCCCTCTGCGCCTCTCCCCTGCTAGTGCTCTCTCTCTTTAAAATAAAGAATATATGTAAATATTTTTTACAAAAGGGTGCCTTATTAAAAAAAATAGTTAATCTAAAAGAGAGCAAGAATAAAGAAAAAGTAGAAGAAAGAACAGTTTGGGTCAATAAAGTAAGTAGCAAGACTTATACACAAGTATATTTATATACATTTATAACTTATTAAATGTAAATGATATACATGCTTTAATTAAAAGGCTGAGATTGTCAGATTAGACAAAACAGCAAGACCCAACTATATGCTGTCTGTAGAAAACCCACTTTAAATGTGAAGACACAGATAGGTTATAAGGATGAGAAAAGGTATAGAACAAAGACATATGTCTCCGCAAAGACTTGAAAGTGGCTACTTTACTCATAGTGGCCAAAGACTGGAAAGCAGTCCAAATGTCAATCAGCAGGAAAATGCATAAATTATGGTGTATCCATACAGTGAAATATTAGCAATAAAAATAAACTACCAATGCATGCAACAATGTCGGTTAATCTCAAAATCACTATACTGAGAGAAGTCAGATACAAAAGAGTCTGTACTATATGATTCCAGTAATATAAAACTCCAGAAAAACTAAATATAATCTGTAGTGACAAAAATTGAATTAGTGGTTGCCTAAGGATTTACTGGGATGGGGAGTAGGGGAATTTGGGGAAGTAATGAAAATGCTCTTTATCTTGATTATTGTGCCAAAACTCATCAAATGCCCATTTAAAATAAAAGTATATTTTGGTATTTACAAACTCTGTTTCAGTCAGGGTTACTTTTAAAATTTAAGTACTGAAAGAATGTAGTGTGATGCTATTGTATATACTGCAAGCCTTATAAGTGGCTAGAATAGGCAAGGAAATAAGATGTAAATAATTACCACATTGCCAAGTGTGATGCATTTGGCATCTCCAGAATATTAACCTAAAAACATTTCCTCTCAACTCTTCAATATTGAGGGGTATGAATCCTTAGCAACATTATAGAATTAGCTTTAAAAAAAGCTAATAAACATTATCAAGCAGTGTGCTAAGTGTTTTAAATGGTTTATTTTATTTATTCCTCACAACAATTCCATCAGTTAGGAATTAAATCCATGTTATACGTCAAGAAAGCAAGGCTCAGAGAAATTACATAACATGCCCAAAGTTATAAAGCCAGGATTCCATCCCAGATTTGCCTCCAAAGCCTGTTTTTCTTCACAGGCTAGTAGTGCTAACTTATCTTTAAATGCTTGGTTGCTTATGTAAAAAATTCTGTTTCAAAATTTATTTATAAATTTCATTTGAAAATTATTTCAAAAGAGTTAGTCTGACCTTTGTTTTAGTGACTAAGACTCAGTAAATCAAGACTATTGATGAAAAAGATAAGGAAATGGGAATTCTTTCAGTTTTATAGCTTATGATAATGTTTCCCTTAATAACTTTTTGTTAGAAAATCCCAAATAGTTATGTTGTGGCTTCTAACTAGTCTCAGGACAATGTTTAAGAGAACATAAAAAGAATTGTTTTGTTTCTATCATAATATGTTCATAATATGTAAGAGAATACTTATCAAACACCTTGGATATAATAATTATACTATAAATATGAAGTGACTTTCCTTGAGTAAGAGTCTCACTTATTAGTGTATTTTCACATATTATTCTTCAGGGGTTCTTGAAAGCTGTGGCTCCTCAGAGCCACCTCCTAAAGGTTATGGAGTCTGGCCCAGCAATCTCTGGCTACTTAGTAAAATCTTCCTCAGTAGAACTAGAGTTTATATTTACCAGTACCAAAATCTTTACCTCAAATTCCTGGGAAAGCCTCTCCCTGACCTACTTAGAAGATAATCCTTTGCATGCTTTCTTTTCTCTGAACAGTGAATTGTGTGATCTATGTGATTGATCTTCCATAAGCCAGTTCCCAGAATAACCTCCAACTAAAGCTAAAGGGCATATTCTTAAACCTTTGAAAACATTTTAAACCATGTTAATAATAATAGACCCTATGTAAGAATAGTAATATTGTAGCTTTAACTTATAATGAAATCTAATTATCATATGATTATGGATCTTTTTCATTTCAGATGTGACAGTGGTGTATCAAAATGGGTTACCTGTGATATCTGTGAGGCTACCATCCCGGCGTGAACGTTGCCAGTTCACACTCAAACCTATTTCAGACTCAGTCGGTGTGTTTTTACGACAACTTCAAGAAGAGGATCGGGGAATTGACAGAGTTGCAATCTACTCACCAGGTATAGTCACATTCATTATTAATTCTCACCCACCTGTCATTTCACCCCAGAACGCTTCTATACTCTACACACACACACACACACACACACACGCGTGTATGCACACACACACGCACACACATATACCACTGCAAAAGAATCCCATACTCTTAACTTTAGGACACGTTTTTTTGCTTAGCAAATGTCAGGAGAGACTGTGATTTCTGTCTCAGTTCTCAGAATATAACTGTTCAGTTTTAGGAACTGAATATACACAAAAAGTCTCATTCAGAAGCACCTCACATACAATGCCATGGGCAAAGAGGAGCAGTCAATCACATTTTATGTTATTGAAACCTTTTATTATTACCTTAGGCATAAAATAAATTTTTCTAGTGGTTGAGCCCTCATCTCTGGAGATATGAAATAATAGGACTTCTTTTTAGATCTTGTTCCATCTTTCACATAGTTTGTAAAATAAAGACATACGTGATTGGAAAAGAATGTAAAATAAGGCACTAAAAAATTCCCATTTGACATGCATCTGTCCTATTTATTTAAGTGCCTTACATTTTTTCCCATTCTTTGAAAAATTTTAAACCTACAGAAAGCTTAAAAGACTATATTGGAAGTACCCATTTACCCTTGGATTTACCAGTTTTCAACAACTTGCCACATTTCTATGCTGTAAGTAGTTTAAATATACTTAATTTTCATCTTATCTAATAATATAACTAGTAGACCAGTATGGTGTACTTTGCTAACATCTGTCCCTACGAAATTATTGGTGACGAATCAGTAATTATACTGAGAAGTACCATACATTAGAAAGCATTGTTTTGTTTTTTTTTTTTTACTCCACCAACTTCCATCATGGATAGATATATGACATCCATGCCGCTCTCCCATGACCCAAGATTTCCAACTGACACTGATAGATCTATGTAATTATTTTACTTGTTGATAAAGTTTTGGCAGAAAAGTGTATTATTAAATCTTCATAGACTTGAGATCATGAAAGCAAAAAGCCTCAGATAATATAAGCTTTGTTTAGCATAGAATTTGGGGATGAGGCAAAAATGAACTAGAATTTAAAAGAGAAGATATAATTTTTAAAATTGATTTTGAGGATTGCTTTTTCCTGATCATTGTCAAACAATTAGGGATATATGACGAGTTTAAATTTTCACATTTAAATTTTTTTTATAGATGGTGTTCGAGTTGCTGCCTCAACAGGAATAGACCTCCTACTCCTTGATGACTTTAAGCTGGTCATTAATGACTTAACATATCATGTACGACCACCAAAGAGAGGTAAAAAGTAACCTTGATAAGATCAGAGAAATGTGGGAGGGCTTTTGGAAAGAACTGTATTCTTCCCTGGATGACCTTGAGAAGCAGACAATATTCAAAGAACACTGAAAAGTCTTACATCCAGGTAGACTCTGTTTCAGTTGAAGAGCTCATTGAGTGTCTCATGCTTGAATACCTGGCTAGTACAGTGATGAAAACTTAGATTCTACCTAGACACCAGAATGCTTTATTATTGGATATAAATGCTTCACATAAATGAATGTTCTGTGTAACTTAAGCTCCTTCCCTCCAAACAGGCTAAAAGTCATATTATTTTAATAACATCACAGGGGAATCTTTTTAAAAATAAATTATGGACTTCCCTGTCCTCTTAACATTTATAACAGGAATGAATGAATTAATCTTTTTTTTTTTTTTTTGGCTCAAGGTAAGCAGTGCGAAAGTCAATTATATTGTATTGTAATAGTCCTTAGGAACTTCTGACACGTATATGCTTCCATATAAAAAGTGTGATATACAGGGATGCCTGGGTGGCTTAGTCGGTTAAGTGTCTGACTTCAGCTCAGGTCATGATCTTATGGTTCGTTAGTTTGAGCCCCACGTCGGGCTGTTTTGACAGCTCAGAGTCTGGAGCCTGCTTCGGATTCTGTATCTCCCTCTCTCTCTGTTCCTTCCCGCCTCATGCTCTGCCTCTCTCTGTTTCTCAAAAATGAATAAATGTTAAAAAAATTTTTTAAATAATCAAAAGTATGATATTTGCCTCAGGTGCAGATTTTAAGAGGGTGCCCCCCCCCAAAAAAAACCCTCAGTAATCAAGATAAATAATACTTTAATGAACTATTTTAAAAAACCAAAGTTAATGCCAAAACCCCATGATGAACAAAATATCAAAAATTTAAATAAAGCAGTCAGTATTACTGATTTTTCTTTTTATCCCAGGCTCCCAATATGGCTTCTGCACAGTACTGATGCTAAATAGGCCTCTAAAATAGCATTTGATATGTGTCTTTTTCTGTCTCTGCCCTTGATCTTTATTATTACTTACTGATGTTGTTAATGTCCCTTCCATTACTACCACCCTCTCCACCAGCCTTCTAGGGCATCCCTTCTTTGTAATTCTGCTTTTGAGAATTGTGTCTAATGTAGAAAATATTCTCAGTGAAAGCCTAAACATTGAATGCCTCCAAAATCTGGTCCACATCTACTTTAAAAGTTTTCCTCTAGGGGCGCCTGGGTGGCTCAGTTGGTTAAGCGTCTGACTTTGGCTTAGGTTATGATCTCACGTCTTGTGACTTTGAGCCCCGCGTCGGGCTCTGTGCTGACAACTCAGAGCCTGGAGCTTCTTCAGATTCTGTGTCTTTCTCTCTCTTTCTCTCTTTCTCTCTCTCTCTCTCTCTCTCTCTCTGCCCCTGCCCCGCTCACACTCTGTCTCTCTCTCTCAAAAATAAATAAACATTAAAAAAATTGTTTTAAAGTTTTCCTCTATCTCTCTTAACATGTTACCTACTTTTCCTCCACCCTCTAATCCTTTGCTGTTTCCTGAACTGTGCCTTGTTTTTTGCCATCTCAGTGTTTACTTTCTCTACGGTGCCTTTTTTCTTTCTTCCTAACCTCCTATTTCCCCATGTCAAAATCATCAAGGTCAGCTCTTCCATGAAGGCTTTAATGATCCTATTCTTAATGTTCTTTATTTCTCTAAATCCCAGCCAACCAGAAGTGACTAATCTGTTGTCTGAACTCTTCTTTATTAATGCTCAGACAGAAGGACTGTGATTTTGTATCCTCCATTGACTCAGATAGTCATACTATGTTGAGTGAAATAAGTGAATCAAGTTGGTAGCATTTTGTTTGTTCAGAAGCCAGATTATTTTCTGTGTGCAAGCTAGTTGAAATGGAACTAGTTTAGAAAAAGTACAGTAAATACAGCAAGAGTGGGAAAAGTTTCCTTTAAATAGTAAGACATTACTAAGCCAGTTATTACATTGGAATAATTGAACACGTAGACCAGGGATTGTTAGCTATATATTAGCCAAGCTAATATGTTTTTCTTCTTTATTCCTTGATTTTTGGACTAGAAGTTCCCCTTAAGATAACAGAGGTACAGGCTTATTTTACTCAGTTTTTGTTGTTCTTTAAATTTGCTCTTTCTTTTCCAGCCTTATTAGCATAAAATTGACATACAGCATTGTAAGTTTAAGGAGTACAGTGTAATGAATTGATACACTTTAATGTTACAAAATGATTACCACAATAGGATTAGTTAGCACCTCCATCACCTCACATAATTGTGTGTGTGTGTGTGTGTGTGTGTGTGTGTGTGTGTGCACGTGTGGTAACAACACTTAAGGTCTGCTTTCTCAGCAAATTTCAAGTATACAATATAATATTGTTAACTATAGTCACCATGCTATACAACAGATCCCCCAAATTTACTCATCTTACAATTGGAATTTTGGTACCCTTTGACTGATGTAGAATACTGTATGATCCAGCAATCCCACTTTGGGTATATAACCAGAGGAAATGAAATCAGGATCTTAAAGAGGTATCTGCACTCCCGTGTTCACTGCAGCATTATTCACGTTAGTGAAGATGTGGAAACAACCTGATTGTCCACAGATGAATGATTAAAAAGATGTGGTTTATACATATAATGGAATATTATTTAGCTCTGAAAAAGAAGGAAACAACTTGGATAGGTCTTGAGAGCATTATACTGAGGAGAATTTGGTGTATGTGAGAGCTCATTCTATTTAGATTTTCTATTTTGTATTAGTAAAAATTTTAAAGTTGACTAATATATCCTTATGTAAAGTATAATGAGCAGGAAAATAAGCTTCCATATATTATGTTGTCAAAAACTAGAGACTTTTAATCAATGACTAATTGTAACCATCTTGTCTAATGCTGTTTTTAAAGCAGAAATGAGGGGAGCCTGAGTGGCTTAGTTGGTTAAGCATCTGACTCTTGATCCCAGCTCAGGTCATGATCTCACATTCATGAGATCAAGCCCCATATCAGGCTCTGCACTGGCAGCACAGAGCCTGCTTGGGATTCTCTCTCTTCTCTTTTCTCTCTGCCCCTCCCCTGCTCACATTCTCTCTCTCAATCTCTCTCTCTCTCTCTCTCTCAAAATAAATAAACTTAAAAAAAATAAAGCGGAAATGAATGTTACAGTGTTTTAGATCAGGCTATTCCCAAGTTGAATAAGGGAAAGTAAAGGTAGAAACTGAAAGGGGAAGAAATTATAGTTGATTCTCTGGGAATCAATTCAGCAGTCTGCCCAGCTTCCTTAGATGTCAGTTAGAAAATGAAGTTTGCAAGGGTCAAAAGTCTATGATTCATGGAATAATTGTAAATTGAAGTGAAATTCCGTAAGCTCAATAGCGGCACTGGTGTAGAATTTTAAAAGATCTTTTCAACATTTAAAATATTTTCATACATCAAAGCTCTCTCACCACTGTTCTTAGCCAATGAGAGATTTTGCCATTAGATACCATTTCACACAGAAGCTTGAATAATACTGTTTTAAGTCCATAAACTCTTTTCCTCAAACTTTTGAAACATAGTAAAAATCAAAAACACAATAAGCAAGTGTTGGCAGGTTGTAGAGAAAAAGGAGCCCTCTTGCACTGTTGGTGGAAATGCAAACTGGAGCAGCCACTATGGAAAACAGTATAGAAGTTCCTCAGAATGTTTAAAATAGAAGTACTCTATGATCCAGTAATTGAGCTACTGGGTGAGCACTAATTCAAAGGGATATATGCACCCATATGTTTATAGCAGCATTTTATACAATGGCCAAACTATGGAAGCAGCCCAAGTGTCCATCGATAGATGAATGGATAAAAAAGATGTATATATGTATGTATGTATATGTGTGTGTGTGTATATATACATGCACACATGCACTAGAATATTATTCAGCCATAAAAAAAGAATGAAATCTTGCCGTTTGCAATGACGCAGATGGAGCTAGAGAGTATTGCTAAGTGAAATAAGTCAGAGAAAGACACATACCATATGATATCACTTATATGTGGAATTTAAGAAATAAGACAAAAAAAGAGAGACAAACCAGGAAAAAGACTCTTAACTATGGAGAACAAATTGATGGTTACCAGAGGGAGAGGTAGAGGGATGGGTTAAATAGATGATGGAGATTAAGGAGGACACTTGTGATGAGGACCGAGTGATATATGGAATTGTCGAATCACTATATTGTACACCTGAAACAAATACAATACTATATGTTAACTATATTAGAGTTAAAATTTTTAAAAAGATCTTAAGAAAACATCATAAAGAAAGTCATTTTTTTCTTTTGATGATATATAAAATAGGTTTTAATTTTGTTTCTGCCGTATAATCTTCTCTCCCTGTCTGAGGAAGATATTGCTGGCATCTAAGTCACCACTAGTTTTCAGCTACATCAAGTAGGAGAGCAGTTTGAATTTCTGTATTCGAGAAGGTTGGCAGTCATCCACATGAGACAATCCTCTTCCCCATGTTGGAACCCTTTTTATTAAAAAGGCTAAACAGAAAAGAAATTGCAAGTACTAGGGCTTAGGTGTCAGACGATGAGGAGCACTAGGATTTTATAAACACAGGGAGCAGATGGAACAGATCTAATAAAAGTTAAAAGAAGGAATGAAGGAAAACTTTTCCAGGACAGTTTTTTAAGTGTTAAAACAATTTTTTCTACTCACCCCTCACCCCTGTAACTTTCACATTCCTCTCCTATTTTTCTTTTCCCTGTTGACGGATAGCACTTTAGAACTAAAAATGCTGTATGAATGCTGTGTATCAGTAAACCTGAACTTCACACACTTCCATCAGGCAGTGAGGATAGGGGGCTTATTGATAGAGGATCTAATAAAGGCCCACTTAATGTGTATGTGGGGTCGACAGTCTGTAAGTATTATGGATACTTAAGTGTTGAACCTAACCCCAAATGAGAAAGGGAAGAGGCAGAAAAAAGCTGAGACGGAACCAAGGGGGCAGGTCATGGCAGTAAGGCTCACTGCAGGCTCCATTGAATTCTCTTGGTTAGCATAGCTGTGTATGGCTGGATCGCCCTCTGTCCGCTGCAGGATGAGAAAAGGAACTGTTTTAGCAATTAAATGATTTTAAAACCTAATCTAAATCTGGATGGAGGGAGGAATATGGAAAGGGAGCACAAAAGGCCTTTTATCTCAGTCCATGTTGAAGTAGTAATTAACTACCTTCCACTTAATACTGGGAAGGTATATATACTGGGAAGAGAATATAATCTAAATCACTGGTTGTTGAACGTTGTGCTAAGGAGAATCATTTTGATTGGCACCACTAAGCCCTTTTCCCCATTGATTCTTCCAAAGGATATTGGAAACCTTGCTTCTCTCTTAATGATGTAAATAATTTGAGGGAAATGGTTGAGCAGGCAAACCAAATACAAACAATAACAAATACCTGACCAGAGACTAAAATAGCCAAAGTCCTTCTTAAACCATTCTAGTAGCTAAAAAGACTTTTAATCCTCAGTAATTTGCACATCTCCTTGCCTTTCTGTACCTTAATTTCCTGGCACTGATGACATGTGCAGAAACATTAATAAACACCTCATTGCATTTTTAGTGAAGGATACACACATCATCCAAAAGTGGTATTGTTTAGCCATTAGCAGATTTATCTGCTCTCTTCTTATAATTTCATCTCCAAATATGTGGGCAAAGTTTTCAGGGTCAAAGGTTTGGGATTGATGTTTTCCTCTGCCATGATAATACCTTGGAACCATATTCTTCCCGACAAGAAAATCTAACAAAGCCAAATCTCTTGAGTTTATTGGGGCTTTAGTGATGCCTGATCAGAGTTGGTACACACACACACACACACACACACACACACACACACACACACACAAATATTAGCCATAAAAAATGAAATCTTGCCATTTTTAACCACATGTATGGAGCTAGAGAATATTGTGTTAAGTGGAATAAGTCAGAGAAAGACAAATACTATATGATATCACTCGTATATGGAATTTAAGAAACAAAACAAATGAGCAAAGGAGGAAAAAAAGTGAGAAAAGAGAGGGAGGCAAACCATGAAGCAGATGGTTAGAAAACAAGCTGATGGTTACCTGAAGGGAAAGGGTGTGGGGGGATGGGTTAAACAGGTGTTGGAGATTAAGGAGTGCACTTGTTGTGATGAGCAGGGAGTAATGTGTGGAATTGTTGAGTCACTATATTGTACTCTTGAAACTAATATTATACTGTATGTTAACTAACTGGAATTTAAATAAAAACTTCAATGGAAAAAAAGCAAGAGTGAAAATGGGAGCTTGGAAGATCAGAGAAAAGTCACTAATTTTAAAGTGATGGCACAGGGAGATTAATCAAAGCTTGCCAAGGAACCTGAAAATTCAAATGTGTCTAACTATTAGGATGGGCTGCAAAGGAGGACCGATAGAGAAATCATAAGACAGTGCTGGCAGATACATACATTATCTGTGATAATGTAAATGTTCCATTTCTGCACTGTCCAGGATGGTAGCCATTAGTCACAGGTGGTTATTGCACCCTTGAAATGTGGCTAGTGTGACTGAAGAACTGAATTTTAAATTTTATTTTATTTTAATTAAATTTAAATAGCTATATGTGACTCATGGTTACTCTTTTGGACAGCAGAGCTCTAGAAGGCTGCATCTGGTTGTGGGCCTAGATGTGCCATTCATCAACAGAGGTGGCAGTTGAGAAAAAAGAGCTAGATGCAGAGAATGGGAAAACAAGCACAAGCTAGCATCTCTAGGCACCTGCATCTGTCTCTCACTACTACCCACTACAGCCTTCAGAGCATAATGGCTTCTGCCTCACTTCCGCCTTCCAAAATCTTACTTGAATTTCTCATTTGGTTAATGCTAACTCTGAACCATACATACAGGGATGGGTATTTTCGAAAACATAATTCCTGTTTAGCTAGATTGGCAAGGTATAAAACCACCAAACTGCTTTTCTCATCCAATGGTGTTTTCTGAAAATCTTACTATACCAGTACATAAAAAATTCCTCATTCTTTTTCACATTGTATTGCACTTGTATTGCATTGTATGAATGTATATCATCATTTACTTAACTGCTTATTTTATAACTTATGGATGGACTTTTATGTAGTTTTCATCTTTTGCTGTAGTATATATTATAGCATCGAATAATCCTGAATATGTCACTTAGGAAGTCTCTGAGTGTATATATAAGAAAAATACTTGGAAGTGGAAGACAATGTCAAAGAATATGTGGATCAGAAAGTTAGATTTTGAAGAAGAAAAAGAAATATTTAAAGTAATGAAAGACAATCAAAAGAGAAATATTTTTGTAACCTTGAAATGAGAAAAAGCTTTCTAACTATAACATAAAACCCAGAAGCCATAAAAGAAAAGACTGATACAAAAAATAAATTTTCTGCACAGCAGAGGCCATAATAGAAATATTAATTTTTAAACTAACAGGTTTTCAATGAATGATATTCTAATAGAGACTTGGTTTTTTGTAAAACAATTTCCAAGCCTGATTTCCAATTTTATGGATTTTCAGGTTATGATTGTCGCTATATGTTTGATCGTTAACATGTCCATGCTCCATTAGGAAAAGGAAGAGAAGAGATTCTGTTTAGTTTTGCTTACTTGCGTCCTTTCCTTTTTTCTTCCTCCCCTCCCTTCTTCCCTCCCTCCCTCCCTCCCTTCCTTCCTTGGACTTCTAAGCAAACACATTACTGTTGTAGATTCGGGGTCTGGAGTTCTCTCTTGTCCAGGAAGAGAGCAGACGCAGAATTAAAATGTGAAAGAGGCTAATGTCCAGGAAGAGACAAGAGCCCCGAATAAAGGTCCTTGCTCCATTTTTATTAGGATCAGAAAGCTTACAAGCATGATGGATATGCACAAAGAGACAATGAAACTGTGAACATTAACTCCTGTGTGTGAGAGAAAGAGGGTTTTGAAGATATGCAGCGTTAGGGGTTTGGGTCAATACAAAACAAAATCCCAGCACCAGGCAGACGGTTGTTTAGGCAGGCATAAGGTGCAGCCTGTCTATCTTAGCTTGCCTAGGGGATAAGACAGGTAGAGCTTACTACCTCGGGGTCAACAAGGCACCTTTCTTTTGTTAATTAGCTCCATTATCTCCGCTCTGGGCAAAAACTTCACCCTGCTGCTGTCTGTAGCCTATTTACCTCTTTACCCATTCTGGTCCTTCCCTCCTGTGAAAGCAGCTTTCTGCTATCCTACTAACTTGCCCGAGGGGGGTGGGGGAGGGGGGCTTCCACCCTGATTACCTAGCTTTGATTACCTGATTACCTGATTTTGGATGCTTTCATCCTAAGCCTTGTTAACCCAGCATTGCAAGCTCAGGGAATTCCTAAACTTATTCCCCACATAATACTTAAAGTATTGAAAGTTAAAATGGGAAAAGAAAGAGCGTTAAATAGGAAAGCCAATGGACTACCCTTCAGATCTTTGTCCACTACCGACTAGTTCTGCAATTTCATATATATTATTATTAGACCTCATTAAGGAGAACAGCCACCTCACATTTTTTTTTTTTTTCCCTCTGTAGTGACTAGATCAGTAACTTACACAAAAACATTTGTTAATCTTATCTTTGGGGTTCAGGTTCCTCATTTATAAATTTTGGGCACCAAGTTTACTCCTGTTATTGTGAGAATAATAGGAGATATAATATATGTGAAAAGATTTCAATAACCATAGATAATTGATCACTACTTAAAGAATTGTCTTTTGAAAGGGGACCACACTTTCAGGGGAAACATTATTATATGGTGGAAACATTATAACTCAGTTCCAGTTATGGAGTCAGGAGACATCCTACCACTTCACTGTGATATTCCAAACAAGTTACTGCCTTCTAGAGTACAGCTTCCTCTTCTGGTAACTTTGGAAAGTATAAAGCCACATGCAAACATGAGCTACAGTTTCAATGCAAAGAAAACCTTGTTGACATAGATGACTTCTAGAACTCAAAGTGCTCTTGCTTTTGTCTGTTCCCATTAATTCAGCACGCATTTACCGAAGTTGCAAGAAACTGTGCTAGGTACTATATCCCATTTTACTGTATCAGCTTTTCTGTAATCCAACTTGCTGTCCTTATTTGAATTTTTCATTGATTGAATTTTTTGATAACTGTACTCACAGACATCCTTGAAAAAAGTTTAAATACCCAGCTAATTTTGACTGTGGTTTATTTTGAATTAGAAGAGGGCTGACCTTATGGCTATACCCAACAAAATGTCACATTTAAGACTAATAAGATTTATTTAATATTTTAATTTTTGTTTTACGTTGGTTTATTTATTTATTTTGAGAGAGAGTGCACAGACAAACAGGGGAGAGACAGAGAGAGAGGGAGAGAGAGAATCCCAAGCAGGCTCTGCCCTGTCAGCACAGAGCCCAACATGGGGCTCGATTTCACAAACCAGGAGATCATGACCTGAGCTGAAATCAAGAGTTGGGTACTTAACTGACTGAGCCACCCAGGCTCCCCAAGGCTAATAAGATTTTAAAACAAAAGTTTTATTCCTTGTGTCTTTTTTTTTTATTCTTTGACAGCTGAGATAGCTTATTTTTTTATTATATTCTCAAAACATAATTTTTAGATTTCTAGAAACACATGCTATTCATAGAAGAGGATATTGAATCAAAGAATTCAATCTTTTACACTTTCAATCATTCTCTTAACCTTCATGCCCTCTAAAACATGATATTGAAGTCCAAACTGCTATTCTGTGTCTTTTCCCAACAGGAATAAATAAAGTTGGTATGCGGGGAAGGTGTATGGAGGCTAATCTTTTTAGGATAATTGTATTTTTATTTATACATTTGTATTTGCAAATTTGAAATACTGTGTATTTTTTCCTCAGGTGTTAAACAGGAAGAAAATCACCAATTGAAATGGCAAGACCACAGATAAATTCTAGATAAGCATTTTAATGAGCATAATAGTGAGATTGATTCTGAACCTCTCTACTAGTTTTTAATATACTGCCTTAAATTTTTTATGTAATGAAGATTATGATTATTTATAGCCTTATTTGTCGCATTTTGACTTTCAAGAATATAATGGTAGATGTTGGCTTCAAAATTTTCAAGTTGCCCAAATATGAACTTACTTTCCAGGATTGGTAGTTACCTCTGTTTTAAAAAGGGGGCTCAGTTGGACGTCCGACTTCAGTTCAGGTCATGACCTCTCAGTACATGGGCTCAAGCCCCGCATCGGGCTCTCTGCGGACAGCTTGGGGCCTGGAGCCTGCTCTGTATTCTGTGTCTCCCTCTCTATCTGTTCCTCGCCTGCTCACACTCTGTTTCTTTCAAAAATAAATAAACATTGAAAAAAAATTTTTTTTAAAAAGGAACTATCACTTCCTTTCAATTGAACACTGAAAGAAACCGATGGTGGGATCCCTGTAGTGGATGACTCTGTCTTGTTCTTATCATTGTCAAATAGCCCTAGGAATAGCAACTCTCCAGCTAAGGCATACGTTTAAAACAATGTAACCCCTCTTTTTCAGACCTCTTAAGCCACGAAAATGCAGCAACACTGAACGATGTAAAGACACTCGTCCAGCAGCTGTACACCACACTGTGCATCGAGCAGCACCAGTTAAACAAGGAAAGGGAGCTTATTGAAAGATTAGAGGATCTCAAACAGCAACTGGCTCCCCTGGAAAAGGTGCCAATTCAAATCTCAGACCTTCCTCTTCACCAGTAATTTTTCAAGAGTATATATGTCTGCTTTTTTTCCATCTGTCTCTTTTGGTAATTGAGCTATGTCATTCAAACTAGTCCTTTAGTTTTGGGGACTGAACCATAAAAAAATTCCAGTCAAAGCTAAGAAAAGACTTAACAAGGAATTAGAGGACTTAGAACTTTGAAGTCTAAATTTCTGCCCTTAACCAGATTTACCGCCTTTGCAACAAAAGGTGAAATAATTGCTGATTGGAAAAAGTCCCGAGTGTAATGGATAATGGTTTTAGCCAAGTTAAGAATTAATATTATATGGATTATTATGCAGCTGTTAAAAATGATTATATAGATCTAATATGCAATAGAAGAATATTCATAATTTTATGAAAAGTACATTATAAAATACTGTGCATATTAGTACATACTGTGATCAATTTTTAAATGTGTTGTGCATATAGCTGTGCACATTTATGTGTATGTATAAGTATACACACAGAAAAAAGTCAGAAGGAACATAATCCAAAATGCTAATGGAATAGTAGGATTATGATTGATTTACTTCTTTACATTTTTCCAGATGTTTATAGTAAACATATGTCGTTCTTATTTTTAATGATGACGCAAATACTTTCAGAGATTACGAAAGGAAACAAAATACTCAATATTGTGCATTTTCTGATTTCTTTAAAAATAACCAGTATCTCAAGGTTATCCTCAGTAAATTTAAGACCATTAGGAATGTGATCAATTAAACTTGAACTGTTGTGAAGGAGGATGAGTTTTAAATTTGGTCTTTTCAAAATGTAAAGTATTTTTTAATGTATCGGCGTAACAAAATAAATTATCATCCTTGTTGAATATTTACTATGTGCTGGAAATCGTGCCAAGTATTTTACCTGTATTCTGTTATTTAGTCCTCAGAAGAACTCTATAATGACACTGACAATGATTTGCGTATTAGGGCCTGAGTGCAGTTGCTCTGAATCCAGAGTTCATGCTCTGACTCACTGTGCTATTCTGTGCCCTGACAGGCCCCTTGCATAAGGAACGAGAATAGATTAAATCTTGTATACCACAGTAAGAGAACACTGGCATGTTTTCATATCCCTCCTGCAAAGAAGATAATTGTGTAGTTGGATGAAGAGTTGTAGACACTTACTTATTCACTCCCATAGTTTCACCATATTTTCATCTACTTCTAGGGTGCAACACAAAACACAAATGTCCTAAGAAAAGTGTTACTCCTACAAAATATTTTCTCCAGTAGAAACTACAGATACTATTTAGGAAGACAAACTACATTTGTTAGAATTGAGGCCAACATGTCTTGATTATGATACCTATTTCTTTAATGAACGTAGAACAGTTTAAATTTAAAATGCCTTATCGTTGACTGATCATGTGTGCCCCATAGGTACGAATTGAGATTAGCAGAAAAGCTGAGAAGAGGACCACTTTGGTGCTATGGGGTGGACTTGCCTACATGGCCACACAGTTTGGCATTTTGGCCCGGCTTACCTGGTGGGAATATTCCTGGGACATCATGGAGCCAGTCACCTACTTTATCACTTATGGAAGTGCCATGGCAATGTATGCATATTTTGTAATGACACGTCAGGTAAGAATTCCTCTTCGAGTAACTTCTTATGAGATGAATGAAGTTTTATGATGAATGAAGTTTTGGTTGTCAAATTAGTTTTCTTTTCTCTTGTGTTCTCGTGTTCTTTCTAAGGCCAATTCCCTTTAAGTACCCATTTATCCTACACACAACACACACACACACACACACACACACACACACACACACACACGAGTATGTGAACCTGCATGCCAATTGTGTGTTAGGCATGATGCTGAACATAAATCATCATAAATAGCCATAAATCATCTCTGGAAGGAGAAGGCAAGAAAAAGCTATAAGAGATGTAAAGAAAGAAACAAAGAAAGATGGAAAGAAAGAAAATTGACATTATTCAAAGATTTTGTACATTAAAAAAATAGAAAAACATGTACATATAATTGGTTAGAATCCATGTCAATTTAATGAGGTTACTGAATACAAGGTTAGTATACATAAATCAACTGCATATTTATATGCCAGTAACAATTATAAAATTAAACTTTAAAAGATGTAACTTAAAATGGCTTTTAAAAATATCTAGAAGTACAACATCATAAAGGCCATATACAAAAGACCCACAGCTAATACCTTGCTCAGTGGAGAAAAACTGAGAGCTTTCCCCCTAAGGTCAGGAACAAGACAAGGATGTCTATTCTCACCACTGTTATTTAACATAGTACTGGAAGTCCTAGCCTTAGCAATCAGACAACACAAAGAAATAAAAAGCATCCAAATTAGCATGAAAGAGTCAGACTTTCACTATTTGCAGATGACATTATATTCTATGTAGAAAACCTGAAAGACTCCACCAAAAACTTGGCAGAATTGATACATGAATTCAGTGAAGTCACAGGATACAAAATCAATGTACAGAAATCTGTTGCATTTCTGTATACCAATAATGAAGCAGCAGAAAGACAAATCAAGGAATCGATCCCATTTACAATTGCACCAAAAACCATAAGATACATCCTAGAAATAAGCCTAACCAAGAGGTGAAAGATCCGTACTCTGAAAACTATAGCACGCTTATAAACGAAATTGAAGAGGACACAAAGAAATGGAAAAACATTCCACACTCATGGATTGGAAAAACATATATTATTAAAATGTCTATACTACCCAGAGCAATCTACACATTTAATGCAATTGCTATCAAAATAACACCAGCAATTTTTCACAGAGCTAGAACAAACAATCCTAAAATTTATATGGAACCACAAAAGACTCTGAATAGCCAAAGCAGCCTTGAAAAAGAAAAGAAAAGCTGGAGGCATTACCATTCAGGTCTTCAAGTTATATTACAAAGCTGTAGTGATCAAGACAATATGGTACTGGCACAAAACCAGGCACATAGATAAATGGAACAAAATATAAAACCCAGCAATGGACCCATAACTATATGGTCAACTAATCTTCAACAAAGCAGGAAAGAATATCCAGTGGAAAAAAGATAGTCTCTGCAATAAATGGTGTTGGGAAACCTGGACAGCAACATGCAGAATAATGAAACTGGGCCACTTTCTTACACTATACACAAAAATAAATTCAAAATGTATGAAAGACCTAGTGTGAGACAGGAAACCACCAAAATCTTAGAGGAGAACACAGGCAGTAACCATGGCAATTCTTACTAGATATGTCTCCTGAGTCAAGGGAAACAAAAGCAAAAATAAACTATTGGGACTTCATCAAGATAAAAAGCTTCTGCACTGCAAAGGAAACAATCAACAAAACTAAAATACAGTCTTTGGAATGGGAGAAGATATTGCCAAATGAAAGGGTTAATCTATAAAGAACTTATCAAATTCAGCACCCAAAGAACAAATAATCCAGTGAGGAAACAGCCAGAAGACATGAATAGACACTTCCAAAGAAGACATCCGGATGGCTAACAGACCCGTGAAAACAATGCTCAAGATCACTCATCATCAGAGAAATACAAATCAAAACTATAATGAAATATCACCTCACACCTGTGAAAATGACTAAAATTAACAACACAGGAAACAACAGGTGTTGGTGAGGATGCAGAGAAAGGGGAACGAACCCCTCTTACACTGTTGGTGGGAATGCAAAGTGGTGCAGCCACTCTGGAAAACAGTATGGAGGTTCCTCAAAAAAGTTAAAAATAGAACTAACCTATGGTCCAGCAATTGCACCACTATGTATTTACCCAAAGGATACAAAAATACTGATCTGAAGGGATGCATGCACCCCAATGTTTATAGCAGCACTATCAACAATAGCCAAATTATGGAAAGAGTGCAAATACCCATCAATTAATGAATGGATAAAGAAGATAAAGTGTGTGTATGTGTGTGTGTATGTGTGTGTGTGTGTGTGTATATACACACATATGTATGTGTGTATGTACACGTGTATATGTATACATGTACACATGTGTACACATATGTATGTATACACATACATACACACATATATCTACACACAACAGAATATTTCTCAGCTATCAAAAAGAATGAAATCTTGCCATTTGCTATGATGTGGATGGAGCTAGGTGTATTATGCTAAGCAAAATAAGTCAATCAGAGAAAGACAAATACCACATGATTTCATTCATATGTGGAATTTAAGAAATGAAACAGATGAACATAGGGGGGAAAAAGAGACAAACCAAGATACAGACTCTTAACTATAGAGAGCAAACTGAGGTTGCTAGAGGGGAGGTAAGTGGGGAGATGGGTTAAATGTATGATAGGTATTAAGGAGGGCACTTCTGATGAGCACTGGGTGTTATATGTAAGTAATGAATTCTCCTGAAACCATTATTACACTGCATGTTAACTAACTGGAATTTAAATTAAAACTTGAAAGTACAAAAAAAAGGGGGCCAAAATTATAATCTGTGCAGATTCAGCATATACCCAAAACCATGTTGTCAAGCATTTGTTTCTTTAATCAGGAGAGTAACAAAAATGCATTTGGAAATGTGTACCATTCTGTCTTTTATAATAACATTACTGGAAAGTAGCAGTTTTGCATTTGGGAAAATGTCTTTTCCTTCATTTTTATGTCTCTCATTCCTTAAGACTAAGGGTAAGCATTATATTAATTCCCTTTAAGTATGCCCACTGGAAAATATACACATACACATATATACATATATATATGTATATGTGTGTGTGTGTGTATACATATATACCTGTAAATCATGCAAAACATGTGTAAGACCTCTATGCAGAAAAACTTAAATGTAAAGGAAACTTAGTAAGTGAAATAAACATGTTCATGGACTAGAAAAGCAAATATTAAAAAATGTCAATTGTATCCAAATTGATTGATGTGATTCAGTGCAATCCCAGTCAAAATCCCAACAGTTTTGGGGATGGGAGAAGAGATTTAAATAAGCTGCTTCTAGAATTTCTATAAAAATGTAAAAGGGTAAGAAAAGCCAGTAAATTCTTAAAGAAAAACTAGGTAAGAGGACTTGCCATACTGGATATGGAAGACTATAGCTTTATTTATCATACTATAGTAATTCAGACAGTGGCACAAGGATAGGCAAATAGTCCAATGGAATGGATGAGAGAATGTAAAAATAGACCTGGTATAAATGAAATTGATTTTAAAAAGAGCATTGCAAAGAAAGGAGAGTCTTCTTTCTATAAATATCTTCATTAAAAAATGAAATGACTTTATACATCTTTAATTAACAAAAATTAATTCCAGATGGATCACCAATCCAAATATGAAAGGTAACACAATAAAGCTTCTGGAAGATAATATAGGAGAATATGTTAATTACTGTGGAATAGGGAGCAACTTCTTACCCAGAATGAAAAGTGCTAACTATAAAGAATAAGATTGATAAATCCCACTATATTGAAATTAAGAACTTCTGTTTACTAAAGAACACCATTAAAAGGGCAAACAGGCTAGGAGGAGATATTTGTAGTACATATATCCAACAAAGGATCCATAACCAGAATATATAAACATATCTTACTAGTCAGTAAGAAAAAAACAGACAACTCAATAGACAACGATGGCAAGAGATTTGAATAAGCACATCTTAAAAAGAAAATGCAAATGGCTAATAAAAAGGTCTCAGCCTCATGAGTGATCAGGAAAATGCTATAGATATCCAAGAGAAATGAAAGCGTGTTCACACAAAAACTTGTATGGGAATATTCATAGCAGCATTATTCATAATAGCCAAAAAGTGGAAACAACCCAAATGTCTATCAGTTGATTAATGGATAAATAAAATATGGTATATCCATTCAGTGGAATGGATTTATTACTTGACAATAAAAGGAAATGAAGTACCAATACATGCTACAAATGGATGAACCTTAAAAGAAGGCAGACACGAAAGGCTCAGGTTGTATGATTCCATTTGTATGAAATGTCCAGAAGGCAACTCTGTAGAGGCATAGATTAGTAGTTGTCTGGAACTGGAGATGTCAAGGGAGATAGGAAGTGACTACTGAAGAGTACAGGATTTCTTTTGGGGATGATAAAAATGTTGTAAAACTGATTGCAGTGATGGTGGTGCAACTTCATGAATACACTAAAAACCATTGAACATTACACTTTAAATGGATGAATTGTATATGAATTATATCTCAGTAAAGCTGTTTCTAAAAATGAAGTAGTACTTCTACACACACACACCAGAATGGCTAATATTTTTCTTTTAACTGGCAACACCAAGTATTGTCAAGGATATAGAATGATGCCAACTCTCATATCCTACTGATGGGAGTATAATTGGTACAATTGTTTTAGAAACCTGTTTGATATCACTTCTTAACTTGAACACAGGCATACCTTATTATCTAGGATCTCCATTCATAGGTATATATCCAACAGAAGAGTTAAGCCCAAAAATGTTCTTGCCAGCATTATTCATAATAGCCAAAGCCTGGAAGCAACCAAAAGTCTATCAGTAGTACAATGGATAAATAAATTGTGATGTAGTCATACAATAGAATATAACATAGCAATGGAAATGAGTGGACTATAAAAGGATGAATATTGCAAACATAGTATTAAGTGAAAGTAGCTATACGGAATACCTACTGTCTGACTCTATTTTTATTAAATTCAAAAAACAGGTAAAACTAAACCATAGAGTTGAAAGGGATGCATACTTAAGTAGGAAAGCTATAAAGAAAGAAAGAAAACAATCACCATTAAGGGCAAGATAGTGATTCATTTTGGGAGAAAGGAAAGGTTAATAATTGGGAAGGCACAAGGAAGCCTTCTTGGTTGTTGGCAGTGTTAGATTTTCTTTATCTGGTGATGATTAACATATTCATTTAGTGATGATTCATTGTGATGTACATTTTTGTTTTGTATACACTTATGTGTCTGTTTCACAATAAAAAATGTTTAAGAAATAAATATTTAACACAACACATCAGTATGTATCTTTATAACTGTGCACGTGTATTGAATCTGATCAACAGTTAGTAGATGCT
Source organism: Acinonyx jubatus (assembly GCF_027475565.1). Lineage (NCBI taxonomy): Eukaryota > Metazoa > Chordata > Mammalia > Carnivora > Felidae > Acinonyx > Acinonyx jubatus. The sequence continues at coordinate 32,445,900 of NC_069393.1, forward strand.
TATTTTGTAAAGATAGTATTCTAAGGGGCATTCTAAGGGCTAATAATTTCATTTCTCCTTTATTTTTGTAGGAATATGTTTATCCAGAAGCCAGAGACAGACAATACTTATTATTTTTCCATAAAGGAGCCAAAAAGTCACGTTTTGACCTAGAGAAATATAATCAACTCAAGGATGCAATTGCTCAGGTAAGTTTTCCAAAAATAAAAATAAATTCCAGTCCCATTTTGTATGGTGCTATAGTATTTCAATGGGTAAACTCTGAAAGAATGAGCCAGCCCTCTTCTTCCTATGTAAATTATTCCTCAGTTGATAAAAATGACTATTTTAGCATGGATGCCCCTCTGGAAAGTTTTAGAACACAAGCAGGTGAAAAGATGATGGGTCATGTCTGTCCTATTAACTCTAGCATATTGAAATTTGTAGAGCTATGTTTACTTTTTGTTTGTTCTTTAAGTTTGTCTATTCTTTTTAACATTTTAATTTTTTTTTTTTTAGAGACAGAGAGAGAACAAGCAGGGGAGGGGCAGAGAGAAAAGAAGAGAGAGAATCTCAAGCAGGGCTTGATCTCACAAACCATGAGATCATGACCTGAGCCAAAATCAAGAGTCAGATGCTTAACTGACTGAGCCACCCAGGCATCCCAAAAGTTGGCTTTTTTTACTTTTCTCCCTTTTAAAAATCTTTTACAGTAATTCAAATGTTTTCCACCTATAATGTGTGGTAGCAATGGGGCAAAAATAAAATCCAGGTAAGAGAGACCACTAGAAGTGTTTGCCAGGCACAAGTCAGAGTTTATTGAACTAGAAGATACTTTTTTTATTTTTTTAATTAAAAAAAATTTTTTTCAATGTTTATTTTTGAAAGAGACAGAGCATGAGCAGGGGAGGGACAGAGAGAGAGAGAGAGAGAGGCAGAGAATCTGAAGCAGGCTCCAGACTGTGAGCTGTCAGCACAGAGCCCAATATTTTCTTTTTAATTTTTTTAATGTTTATTTATTTTTGAGACAGAGAGACAGAGAAAGACAGAGGGCAAACAGTGGAGGGGCAGAGAGAGAGGGAGACACACAATCCGAAGCAAGCTCCAGGCTCTGAGGTGTCAGCACAGAGCCCGAAGCAGGGCTGGAACTCACGAACCATGAGATCATGACCTGAGCCAAAGTCAGATGCTTAACCCACTGAGCCACCCAGGCACCCCAAAGATGCTTTAAAAAAAAAGATTGATGTAACTATTTTCATAATAGTTACCTTTCAAAATTCTGAGTGTGCCTCCCTCTGATATCTTTGATTTCAGTAAATAAATCTTCATTTCTCTTCTCTGTAGTCTTATATGACTTTAGAGATTTTTCAAAAATTTCTAGAAGCTCTTCCACCCTCTTTAATGTTTGGTTGCCCTTCTCTGTCCCTTTTTGGTGATGGGTTGTGCTTTGAATAGGCTTAGTCTGCCTTCCTGCCTTGGCCTAAGTGGACTGGTGTCTTCTGTTGCTCCGTGTGGTGGTTCTCAGCTGGAGGGAATGCACCAGATCATCTCTGGAGCTGTTAAAAATACAGATGCGTCAGCCGCACCCTGAGCCTATTAATCCAACTCCTCAGGGTTGAGGTCCAGCGTGTGTGAATTTTGAAAGTGCTGTTGTTGACAGCAAATCCTGGTTTTTTTTTTTTAAACTAAGTGAAAAACTTAAAACAACTATTGGACGAACAACTAAGGTCTGGGGCATAATTAAAATTATAAATTTGAATCTTCATAAATTAAAGTTCTGGATCCAGACAAAGGCTTGTGAAACGGCTTTTCTCTCGAGAAATGCCATCAAGGTACATCAGATGCTCCCCCATGTTCTTGGATCCCCAAGTCCTGGCCTATTGACAGCATAGGCCTTCAGCCTTTTCTGAAGTCTCTGTTGACAGCTGAAACTGCGGGGACAGACTTCCATTTTGGTCCCCCTTTGTAGTCCTGTGCCTTTAAACCCCTTTGCCTCTGAGGCACTCTTATTTTAAAAGTAATTGAGATGATTTCTGTGATTCATAGTGATGCAGAAAAGAAAATTTCATTTTCTCTGGAGACAGTAATATCACTGAACGCTTCACTAGCCAGTTTTTCTCACCTTTTGTTTCTATTTTAGGCAGAAATGGACCTTAAGAGACTGAGAGACCCATTACAAGTACATCTGCCCCTTCGACAAATTGGTGAAAAAGATTGATCTGCAAAGAGCCTCTGAATCCTGGCAGAAAGAACACCTGTTTATAACTATTGCCTTTTTAATTAAAGCATTGCAGGTGGAAGCTGGGAGCCATGTCGGGGTAGAGGGTTTTTACCTTTAATTAAAAACAAAAACAAAAAGGATCTTAGGGAAGAAGGGAATGTTAAAATCTGAGGATCAGGCTTTGTGGAATGTAAGCTCAAAGGGCTTAGTGAATATTGTCTTAATCAAGCATCTTAGTTTCTGGATGAAAATGATGCATTATACAGTTGAGAGATTCATAAAGAGAAAAGGATGCTGGGGGTGTTCCTTTCTTGCATCTTCTTTGCAGGGTCAGCAAAACAGTAACACACCAGCACCCCACTCAGCTCTAATTTTTTTTAATTTAACTTTTCTTATTTTTGACATAGGAGTAAATAAATATACCAGAAAAGCAAATCCTCAAGATATGTGGGTGGCAAACAGAGTCTGAGCCCGTGCCATTAGCATTTATTTTAAATTGAACCCAGTCTCTGCAAAGTTACCAGGAATCTCTCCTATTTGTGCCCTTTTCTGACCACCCACTCCTGTTGGTTACACTAATTTTATCCATATGATAGCTGGAACCAACTTACGACTGTTTGATAATTGACACTTTGGATTATCCCGTAATACCTTCTTAAATGTCTGTATATTCCAGTGCTCTGGATCAGTATCTAGGAATCATTGGCAACACTGCATGAGGTTGTTTTGTTTCGTTTCGTTTTGTTTTTTTACTAATTAATCTTTAAAAGGAGGCAGAGTTTCCCTCCTTTATTTAACTATCCTATTGATATTCCTCTCTCCCTCCACAACTCAAATCAGAGGTGGGGGGGGAGGGGTTCAGCTGTATTACCAAATCAGGAAGATGTAAGGTTTACAGATTGGCTAAAAAATCATGGCTCTCTAGCCATTTCAGAACCAGAATAATTTCAATGCTGTTAGTCTGCTTGTGTGACAGCATTCCAGCCCACCCAGGTGGTGCTGCCTTGTCTGGAGATTTTGTTTATCTTGAAGGACACACGCTTCCACGCTGTTTGTGAGCCCTCCCACCTCCACCACTTTAATAGTTGTAAATCAAGTGTGTGGATCTCAAAGGGTGCAATTTATCTTTATACAAGAATACATTTCTATGGCTTCCTTCAACCTGCCCTCTTCACCCTATTTTTTCTTATCTTAAATTGAGAGAAGGAAGAATTAATCTTATACTCTATCAAAATATTTTCTACCATACTTCCAGATGACATCTGCAGTTGAAGAGTCAAAGGAATCTGTGTCTAATATCCTGTTTTGCACTACGGTGGGGGACAGGATGGAAAGGATGATGAGGCTTGCCACACAGCTGATTGGCTTTTTCTTTCACATGATTCATCCCTCCTCATTGTGGCAAGGAGTTTTCTTTCTCATTTTCTTCCTCCTTTGGGATCATTGTGTATGAAAAGAAACACTTTAGGCGACAAACCCAGACTCCAGGTGCCTTGTAGAGGTCGAAGGCTAGCCAGGACCACCGCCACTGCTGCCGCCACCCCTTCCACTGGCATGTTGGAATGAAAGGGCGCATGTCCCCCCTTCCCTCCCCCCCGTCGTTCAGCCCCTCCCCTCATTTATTTTTGTTAAGTTAATGTGAATTATTTTTAAATCATTTATCCTGTTTGTGTGCAGGGTTTTTAAGAAGAAACAGCACAGTGCAATGAGCAAATCCTTTCAGGGTGTGTGGGAGGCAAGGGAGGGAAGATGTGGAGAAAAGTCCTTTACACAAATAGCAAAATACTGAACATGTGTAAAATCCTGTATCATTTATGAAATATGTATAAAAAGCAATGTACCTTCTGGAACAATAAATACTTATTCAATTTTTGAACTATAGCATCTTATTCTTTAAAGCAAAACCAAGAAAACAAAACCTTATTTTCCTGTAATTCTAGGTGGAGAAGCGTCTACTTCTAAAATTAATTTTTATAAAACTACTATTTTGAAACTAAATTTGGTTACTAGAGCCCGTATTTTAAAAACAGGCATTTCATTCATGCCTCCTGAATCTAAAATGGTCAGTATTTTCCTAATTTTCCAGAGCTACCAGAGGTTAAGTGACTTCTACAGCCGTAATAAAGCCAATGGCAAGACTGAGACCAATATCCTTATCTCCTGACTACCAGGAAAATTTTCTATTGTATCAGACCACCAGATTGCCCAGTGTGGTCTTCTGGACTTCAGAAAGTTGTTCAAGAATGAACCAAGATTAAATATTCATTATTTTAAGAGTTTGTATGATCACCAAACAGGAAAATATCACATGCTACCTAATCCATTGACGGCCTATCAAAAATCATATGTTAAACGTTAAATGTCTGACTGTATTTAGTGCAGTGTGAGATGTACTGAGAGCAGACATCCCTGAGACTGAAGTAAGGTGGAAGAAAATAAGATTGAAAACGTTAAGCCACTGTTTGGTTTCAGCAAATAATGTCTACACATTCCACGACATTGTTAGGCTTCAGTGAATTTTCAGTGGAGATAGATAATAGAGAGTTAAATCCATTAGTGAGTGTCGATAATGCAGTTTTGCTAAGGGATAATAGACTTTTAGAGATGGAAAAAGTAAAAGGGTTCTCACGGTATGATTGCTGGAGCAGCAACCTGGTATGTCCTTGTTAAAAATGCAATTTCTCTGATCCCCACTGAATCAGAAACTAGGCACTGGGCCAGCAATCTGTGTGTAATAAGCTCTTCTGGTGATTCCGATGGGAACCGTTGGTCTAGTAAGCCCAGTGCTTTAAAGAGAAGGAAACAGGCACAGAGAAGACGTCTGTGTCCCAACCCATCAGTGCATTCCTATGACCAAACAACCAGACCGAGTAACGGAGAATTGGTGAGTGTGGTGAATATGGTAAATGGAAACAATAGAGCTCATGTCACATGTACTGCTGTATCTTGCTTCTCAAGGGTTGTGGTGAGGACATAGTAGATGCTTACAAAAACAAATAGGTTGAATTTTTAAAATCAATCTAGAGAGATTTCACAGAAAAGTGGAATTTCTTGGATTTTGGAACTCAGTTTCACCAAAACTGTTGAGAGTTGTAATTCATTTTTATCACTGCCAACGATCTTTAGTTTGTTGCTCTCCCAAGTAAGTACAAACTTGTTCTCTTCCAGAATGCACTACATAGTTACATCCTTAGGATAAATGTATAGGCTAATTTGTAATGAATTCTACTGAATATAAAATGACCCACTATATAAATTTTCATTTGCATATGTTTTATAAATTCATCATCCACTGAGCAATCCCTCCTCAAAAATATCTTCTGCTCCTGTGACTCGACTCTTGAGTTTCCTTCTTTAAATCTCTGACTACTTCTTGGCCTCGTTTGCAGTGTCCCCTTCCTCTGCCCACATCTGATGTTCGGCTTCTCTGGGGTTCCATCTTGGGCCCCATTTTCCATAGATGATCTCACTCACTCCCCTCCCCCATTTGTAAGCTGGTAGCTCTCAGATTGTTAGGTAAACTCAGATCTCTCCTGAACAGCAGAATGGTTCATCTGCCTCCTAACTGATCTATTTCCTGCATTCCTCCAGTGCATTAAATTCCTTCAGTGTCACCAGAATATTTTTGTTTTTAATTTCTAATAGCACGTACTTTAGAAAAATAAGAAAATATGAACAAGAATTAACATTAAATATGGGAAAGGAGACGCTATAAAACACCACAAGGAGCAGTCAAAGCAATCTAGAACGTGAGACATTCTATAGGACAAATGACTGGCTTTCCTCAACAAATGGTGTAAGCATTGAGGAAAAGGGAGGGACCATTCTAGATTAAGAGAATTCAAGAGATATAACTCTATGCAATGTATGGCTCTTGTTTGAATCCTGACTTCAAACTAGCCATGCAAATTTTGAAACAGTTGGGGGAATTTTAATATGAAATGACTATTAGTACTAAGTTTTCATAGTAGTAAGAATGACATTACAGTTATGTAAAAAAGGCCATATGTTAGAAATGCATCTTGGTATATAAATAAGATTGACAAAATATTAGTAATTGCAGCTGGGTATTATTCTTTCTACTTTTGTATACATTTGAAATTTTTCATCATAAAAAATTAAAATGAAATGGCAGGTCAACTAAAAAGGAAAAAATAGGAATAAGAAAAAAAAGTCCTACCATCCTGGGAATGCTTGTTTACAGAACCAGAGGGCTATCTGGTAAAAGTCCTTGACTCTGGCCATCAATCCTGGCAGCAAATCTGAGTTTATCTCACGCACACGTCCTCTGTTTCTCTGCAACACATATGAAGCACTCAGATGGTCTCTCAGGGACAGGAAACTGCAGGGTTTTGTTTTTTCTGTTAAGAGCACCAACTCCTTAACTGCAATGAGACGGTTCCTCAGTCCCAGATGCATCCATTGCTGCCATCAAATTGCAACTTAATAAGCTAAAAATGGTCAGATCGCCTGTGTTCTGCTATCATCTGCTAGTGATAAAGTAGCTAACTATAAATTTAGATCAACAGAAACCCCTTGCTAGAGCTTTCCACTCTAGAGCACTGTAAACTCTGTGCTTGCAGGAACACTTTTACCTTTAGTCACTGTCAAAGACCAGAGACAGCATGGCACTTGGCCCCTAGTAAGCACTAATGTTTAATTGAACTGAAACCCTTAGAAGAAAGGGGCCACCCCAATTTGGATGCCACTTAGCATAGGAAAAAAATGTGACAAGAGATTAAGAAGACACATTTGTGAACTACTTCCTAATACAAATATCCCTTCCCTAGTCACTAGAAATGTGGCTATAGGACAAGAAATATAAATAGTGTACGAATGATAGAAGCCCAAAGCATCAGATCAAGGTAAGAGTAGGAAACTTTGATATCATTCAGATCCTGGTTTAATATAGTATTTAAAAACACAATCTTTCGGGGGACCTGGCTGGTTCAGTTAGTAGAGCATGCAACTCTTGATCTCAGGGTCATGAGTTCAAGCCCCATGTTGGGCATGAAACCGACTTAAAAAAAAAAACAAAAAAACGGTGGCTTAGTCAGTTAAGTGTCAGACTTGATTTCAGCTCAGGTCCTGATCTCATGATTCATGAAATTGAGCCCCACGTTGGGCTCAGCGCTGACAGCACAAAGCCTGCTTGGGATTCTTTTTCTCCCTCTCTCTCTGCCCCTTCCCCCCGCCCCCCGCCAAATAAATAAATAAACATTGTTTTAAATGGTAAAAAAAATAAAATAAAAACTTGTCCTCTACCCTTCTCTTTCTCCTCCCTTTACCTTATCTCCCATACTAGTGCTTGCCAAGTCCCAGGTGTCCACACACTGTAGAACGTCAGGGAGCTGGCAGACTCTGGACCTGTAATTACCAAAGGTTGTCTGGGGACACATAATATGCAGGTCCCTTCATTTTGCCTCTTTTGTCTAAAAATGAAATTCTAGTAAGCGTCACTTTCGGTGTTGTTACTTTTAATGAGTGAGTCATTCCGAATTTGAAGCCTCTACCTCTTCGTGTGAGAATTAGTAAAATAAGGAACACTAAACCATTTTAATTTGGAACAGAAAGACACTATGAAAACTGAGGTGTTGCTGCTGGAATTGGTAAAAACACAACTTAAACCTTCTTTTTAGGAAGTTTTGAGACCAAAGACCATAATAAAGCACACTTAGGAGCTTGCTTCAAAAAAATGTTGTCCCTAATCCACACGTCTCCTTACTACTTTTTAGTGTGCTTTTATAAACTCCTTCACCATCTGACCAAGACGTTTCCTAATGACCAGTGCCAACAATTTGGCTTTATCCCATTCTCATTTCATAAGCAATGAATGGTACGGCTGCAACACCATGAAATTAATTCCTAGAAGTCACAAAACAAGATTTTGACACAAGGGGATGTCCCTCACTTAGCGTTCCCTTCTGGATAAGATACCGGAGGCCTTGGTGCAGGGAATTCTTGAGAGAAAACAATAGGAGGATGAGGGATTGTGACGGGCTTTCTCCCCCACTGAAGAAAAACATCAATAACCCTGTTGACAGCGTAAAGCAGTGCTTCTATCTGGGGTCAAGGCCAGAACAATGGACACCTTATCCCACTCATCCTCTTCCTCTGATAAAGCCCCAACCAGTACTGTAAAGTCTTTTTTGGTAAGAGCCTAGTGACCTTTTTCAAAAACTGCTTGAAAAAGAAGAGACGAAGGACAACTGGAATTAAGAGGATTTCCAGTCTGTTGCGGTGGCTGGTCTAGAAGATGTCTCAATTCCTGCTTCTCACCTGCGTCTTTCTCACCATCACACCTGCATCACCAATGGGTGAGTCTTGTGTCACATACTTGGCACAACGCACTTTTTGATATAGGAATTTGCTATTATGAACAGATAAGAACTAGGTTCCAATATCTTAAATACTGGTTCTAGAATAGTATAAGAAAATGTGTGATAACCTATGATAGATACATTTTCAAAGAATTTCTGTTTCATGTTCCAGTTAGCCTCTTGCCCAGGCATCCAGAATTTCCATGGATTTGCCACAACCAACAGCTTTCCACAAGCTAAATATTTCTTGGAGTACATGTAAAAAGAATTCTAACTTCTTTATATTATAGGCACTTGTAGAATTCCAACTTTAAGAGCAAAAAAAAAAAAAAATAATCTTTAGAGTTGAGGATAGAGGGGTTTTTTTGGTTGGTTGGTTGATTGGTTTTTTTGTTTTGTTTTTAATGAATTCAAGGGACTGAATGAAAGCTCTATCCCCATGAAAGGCACAGATCTGGATAAATTGAACTTCTCAGTCTAGACATCTGTAAATAAGAACTTTTTGCATAGACTGAGTGAATCATAAACTCTCTCCCTTCTCAGGCTTGGCACAAGACTGGCCAACGAGGCAAAACAAAGTTTCAGTTCCAGTTACTAACACATTTCTCCTTTTTCCAATAGAATTTAAGTTCTAATTGGAAGAGAGAGTAAGAGGAGATCGAGATGGACAGAGCCATCCTGCTTGGCACTTTTGAGTAGCTCTGTTTAATTGACCCCGATTTATTTCTTCAGGGTAACTCAGGTCTTACTCTAGCACCTTTAAGGATGCACATTAAAAATAGGCTTGAGACCCCAAGGAGATGTGAAAATTAAGGTAATGTGGTATCCTGGATGGGATCCTAGAATAAAGACAAAGGCAAAAATTAAGGAAATCTAAACTATGGACTTGAGTTAATAATAATGTATCACCTTCGGATCATTAACTGTGGAAAAGGTACTGCAACTAATGTACAATGTTTCATAATAGGGGAAACTGGGCACAGAGTATATGGAAACTCTTTGTACTATTTTCTCAATTGTTCCCTAAATCTAATATTGTTCTTAAAAAATAGTCTATTAGAAAAAGATAGACTTGAGCTAGGTTTAATCACCCGTATCTTCTGCCAATAACTAACCAAGACTTGCCCCAGCAAAAGTAGCCTCCACCACCCGGAAGCTTCTGTTTGCCTTTCTTCCCATTCTTTACTGCTTACTCTCCAATACCTCTTGTTCCCACCCATCATACATCTTCTCTCTTCCCAGATCTTTTGGTTTTTTTAAATTTATTTATTGCAGCCCTTCTAGAACTTTGACTCGATGCCAAAAGCGAGATAAATAAAGGGAGGCAAACCATAACAGTCTCTTAAAAACAGAGAACAAACTGAGGGTTGATGGGGGTGGAGGGTGGGATAAATGGGTGATGGGCTTTAAGGAGGGCACTTGTTGGGATGAGCACCGGCTTCTGTATGTAAGTGATGAATCACTGGGTTCTACTCCTAAAGCCAAGACTACACTGTATGTTAACTAACTTGAGAATTAAAAAGAATGAATGAATGAATGAATGAATGAATGAATGAATGAATGAATGAATTAACGACTTTGGGAGCTGGGGATCCCCGAGGGAGGGTCTTCCCCTATAGGAAAGGGGAAGTGAAAGAAAAAAAGGAGGGGAGGGAAAAGAGAGGAAGTGAGAGCGCAGGAAGTACAGGGGAAGAGTAGGAACTGGGAGGACCGGAGACAGAAGGAAGGACACTGGGGGCGCCTGGACCCAGTCCAAGGGGTGGCATCCCCCCCACCTGGAGGGCTGGAGATGGAAGGGTGGGGATGCTGGCTGACTTTGCTCTCTGCACTTGGCCCCCGTGAGGTGCCAGCCCTGGGGACACACAAGCTTCCGTGCATCCCAGACGGGGGTCCGCGGATGGGGGACCTCAGGCAGGAATCCTGGCCAAGACGGAGGACCTTCCTGGCAGGGCTGGCCCGGAACTCAACTTTGCAAGGAACCGATGGAATTGTTCGTTTTGAAGGTCTCCCATTTAAGGAGTGTATACATCAGCAATTTAGGATGCAGCATGCTTAATACTGAATGCCAGACTCCACACTGAGAGACTGAAAACAGGAATTCACACCAGTGGCCAGATTATTAAAGGATCTAAGGAGTGGAGAGGAATGGGTGTATTTAATGTTAGAAAATATTGCATGGGTAACTTAAAAATATATTTATTTTACAGAACATAGTCAGTAAATTTCCCCTATTTGTGCCATATGTTCCCTTCAATGAGGGGAAGTGAACTTTTAACAAATAACACCAAAAAATGACAGTTAAATTTAAGGGAAAACTTTATAAATCATGAAATAGTTGTTGAGGGAGGTTTAGGAATTTCTGCAAAAGCCATTAAAAGTTGAGTACCTAACCATTTCTTATAAAATTAGAGCCAAGGAGATCAACCAAATATTTCTATGAATTTATAATCACCTGCAAAATTGCCCTGGAAACCTTGCTTCTTAAGAGAATCACAGCTGGGAGAGCAGATGAGGGAATTTTTCCCTTTTGAGAGGGGAGAGAGTCTGTATGAGGACATTTCCTGCCCTCAAGTGACATCGCATACGGTCTAAGGCGCAGCTGGAATATCTCAGGCGCATTTTAAAAGAGAGAGAGAGGCTCCTGCCATGTGCAACTCTGCAAATGTGTTATTTCCAGAAAGTGCAATAGCCTTACTTCCTCTCGCAAAATTTCATATTCTCTTTGGGGCCATTAGCACTAGGCTACACCCTCCTCTACATGTGACTGAATTTAGAGAGAAAATTGGAGTTCAAAAGTAGACTTAGAAAATTCAAAATATTTTCTAGACAACTTAAACTTTATGATCATGGTCCATCCACAGTTAATTATTGTGCAGTATTTGCTAAAACTGAATTTCTGTCTACAAAGCGCATTGGTCTTAATGTGAATTCCCTGACTACAATGTCAGGTAAGTTGGCCTCATGTGCATTACAAAGGATAGTAGTACTCTCTGGCTGGTATTCCTTTCTAGAATTTCTTGGTTTTATAGATTCTTCATAAAGACACTTGGCCTATATTCATTCCATGTTTCCTTGAAGTTGAGGGAAGCAGTGACAATATAGAGGATATTGGTGTCTTGAGTCATTAAAATATTTTTGATGAGATGTTTGTCCATGTGATTTATGCACTACAAAGGCATGCTTGAGAAATTTGGCTGTAGGATGATGCCGTAGCTCATTGTTTATACACAAAAAGTTCCTATTTTCAATAAGTTTTCAATATATGCCAACATTCCCTTTGAGAATATCTTTGCTGATTACTTGTCAGTGTACTGTGTATTTCAAAACAGTGGATTTGTGCCAGAGGCATTTTCCTTTTCAGTGGGATGAGCTGTGCACCTTTATTCACAAGTCAAACTTTCCAGCAGTGCAAAATGTCATTCACAGTCTTGCTTACAAATGACCATCCAAATACTTTGTTTAAATGTCTTAGATGAAAAGCTTACAACACTGAGATACGGCCTCTCCATTAGTCCATAGCTGAACTAAAATCCCTCCCTGCAATAGTCTGCTCTTGCTCTAATAACAGAATACCTACATTTGTGAAAACTGATGCATACTCTTCAGTCTTTTTTTCTCCAAAGTATAGTTCTCTGCTTCTTCCCCAGTTGGTAATTTTTAGGTTCCCTTCCGAGTCTGGTCACTGGACCCCAGATTTGTCCATACTTTCATATAATATAGCCTCTAGGTGAACACAATACTCAAAATATTGTCTGACTCGAACAGAGTTCAGTGAAACTATAATCCTAAACTCCCTTGATCTGAACAACTACCCTTCTATCAAATGATTTCTCTGGATAAAAAGTTGAGTCCAACACTAACACTAAACCATAAATAGATTTGAAATAATTTTTGCAGCAGGCATTATAAAATATGTTTAAGTCAACTTGAGGCATCTTAAACAGCTACTGTTTGGGCTTTTAGATTATTTCTTTCTTAAGCCCCGCCCCCCCCCCCACCAAAAGCCAAAATGTAAGATGAAGTAGGTGGACTCAAGCTTTCGCCATTGTAATCGGAAACACCACAAGGTGCCTGCCTCTGAGGTGTCTGTTTCATCCCCAGCCCTAGATCCCTGCTCTGCTTACATCAGTTTGAATGAGCCATGGAGGAACACCGACCACCAGTTCGATGAGTCTCAAGGCGCCCCTCTATGTGACAACCATGTGGATGGGGAGTGGTATCGCTTCACAGGCATGGCAGGGGATGCCATGCCCACCTTCTGCATACCTGAAAACCATTGTGGAACCCATGCACCTGTCTGGCTCAATGGTAGCCACCCTCTAGAAGGTGATGGCATCGTGCAACGCCAGGCCTGCGCAAGCTTCAGTGGGAACTGCTGCCTCTGGAACACCACGGTGGAGGTCAAGGCTTGTCCGGGTGGCTACTATGTATATCGTCTGACCAAGCCCAGTGTCTGCTTTCATGCCTACTGTGGTCGTGAGTACCTTCTCTGTGCTCTTTTCCTCCCCTATGAGGGCCAGAGATGGCATCAGAAAAATGCTGTATGAAATTGAGCTATCGTAGTATCTCAGAGTCTAAATAACATTGATTTAGAGTCACAGGTAACTTCAGATTGTGATTTCTGTGATCTGTTCTTAGATTTCTGAAGATGTCCTGAAGAAACAGAAAGGGAAAGGAATTATGACTTTGATCAGTTCTTTTTTATTTTGCCTTTGTTCCACTCAAACAAAACATTAGAAAATGAAATATTGACTTGGGTTATTTCAGTAGTGGACTTCTAACCTTTTTGAGAATGGAGAACCCTTTTTTAAGATATATATCAGACATCCATAAGGTAGTACTGTGCTTAGTATCCATTGATTTTTTTAAATGATATGTAATGGGAAAAACCTGCTTGAGATCAGTAGTATTTTAAAACAAATGTTTGTGTTATTAATCCCATCAAAATCTGCATGCATTTAAAAATTTTTTAGTGTTTATTTATTTTTGAGACAGAGAGAGACAAAGCACGAGCAAGGGAGGGGCAGAGAGAGAGGGAGACTGAGAATCCGAAGCAGGCTCCGGGCTCTGAGCTGTCCGCACAGAGACCGAAGTGGGGCTTGAACTCATAAGCTGTGAGATCATGACCTGAGCCGAAGTCAGACACTTAAAAAAAAAAATCTGTATGCATTTAAAAAATAGAGTACAGGGTGTCTGGGTGGCTCAGTCAAGCATCCAACTTTGGCTCAGGTCATGATCTTACGGTTCATGGGTTCAAGCCCCACATTGGGCTCTATCTGATAGCTCAGAGCCTGGAGCCTGCTTCGGATTGTGTCTCCCTCTCTCTCTGCGCCTCCCCCACTTATGCTCTGTCTCTCTCTGTGCCTCAAAAATAAATAAATGTTTTTAAAAAGTCTTTTTAAATAAAAAATAAAATACATAGAAGAATAGGGCATAACACTTATTTAATCTACAGCTCGTATTTGGTGAGGTTTTAGATTTGCAGAAACTATCACCTGTGGATCTGAAGTTGGGAACCATTGATCTAAATGACAGATGTCCCTGGGCAGTATCTCTTTCCATTGGGTTACATAAACCCTGAACTATGAGAACTCTCAATGTTGGCCAAGAGCTCCTACCTCATGATTGAACCCATGAGGCTTTCTCATGAATGAGTGTCCTCTGGTCCTTAACCCCTCATGAAAGGTCGACCTTATCTTTCCACAGATTTTTATGACATCTGTGATGAGGACTGCCACGGCAGCTGCTTGGACACCAGTGAATGCACGTGCTCTCCGGGAACTGTGCTAGGCCCTGACAGGCAGACATGCTTCGGTAAGAAACTAATTGTGAGGTGGAAATAGGCCATTCACATCAAAAGGCAAATCAAAAACTTCCTGACTGTCATTTTTCTAGTTTGTGTCTCTAAACCCTTAGAACAGTATTTGCCTTTTTAGTTTGTGACTAAACCCTCAAACCAAATTTATACATGTGGAGGAACAGTCTAGACTCACATTGTCCAATACAGCAGCCCCTACCCATGTGTGGCTGTGGAGCTCTTGATATGTGGCCAGTGTGGGAGCCCTTGGGTGGCTCATTCAGTTATGCATCTGACTTTGGCTCAGATCATGGTCTCACAGTTCGTGGGTTTGAACCTCGCATCCAGCTCTGCGCTGACAGCTCAGAGCCTGGAGCCTGCTTCGGATTCTGTGTCCCTCTCTCGCCCTGCTTCTCCCCCACTCATGCTCTCTCTGTCTCTCAAAAATAAATAAACATTTAAAAAAATAAAAAATTTAAAAAAAGAAATGTGGCTAGTGTGATTGAAAAACTAAATTTTAATTTTACCTAATTTTAATTTAAAAACTGATACTTGAGGGATGTCTGGGTGACTCCATTGGTTACGCGACTGACTCTTGATTTCGGCCCTGGTCATGATCTTGCAGTTCATGAGTTCAAGACCGCATCAGGCTCTGCACTCACAACACAGAGCCTGCTTCAGATCCTCTGTCTCCCTCTCTGCCCCTCCCCATTCTCTCTCTCTGTCTCTTTCTTTCTCAAAAACAAATGTTAAAAAAAAATTTTTTTTAAGTGATATTTTATTCAGTCATTGGAAAACCGAAAATGTTTGGGACAACTTGAGTAACCAACAGTAAATTTTATGACTCTAAATGCCAACCAAGTATTTCTCTTTTTTTAATGTTTATTTATTTGTTTGAGAGAAGGAGAGAGAGGGAGAGAGAGTGAGCAGGGGAAGATAGATTGAGAGAGAGAGAGAGAGAGAGAGAGAATCCCAAGCAGGCTCAGTGGTGTGAGCACACAACAATCCCATGACATGACCTGAGCTGAAGTCAAGAGTCGGCCGCTTAGCCAACTGAGCCACCCAGGGACTCCCCAACCAAGTAATTCAATGAAAAGTTAGCAACCAGGGAGCCTGGGTGTCTCAGTCGGCTGAGAATCCGACTCTTGATCTCAGCTCAGGTCTTGATCTTAGGGTTGTGAGTTCAAGCTCCAGTTCTATGCCCAGCATATAGCCTACTAAAAAAGAAGAGAAAAGGAAAGGAAAGGAAAGGAAAGGGAAGGGAAGGGAAGGGAAGGGAAGGGAAGGGAAGGGAAGGGAAGGGAAGGGAAGGGAAGGGAAGGGAAGAGAAGGGAAGGGAAGGGAAGGGAAAGAAAAGAAAATTTAGCATCCAAATTGAGATATGCTGTAAGTATAAAATACACACTAGATTCATTCAAAAAAAAATTTTAAATATCTCAATAATTTTAAAATTGATTTTATATTTAGAGGAAATATTTTAGACATATTGGATTAAATGAAATGTGTTCTTAGAATTTTTTTAATGTGACTGCTAGAAAGTGTTAAATTACTTACATGGCTTGCTTTGTATTTCTGTCAGATGGCTTTGCTCTAGGATTATCTAAGAACATACTCCTATAGCTGCACTAACATAATTTTGGTTTCTCTGAGTAGCAAGAAATGGGAGTCAGATAATTTTCTAGGAAATCTAGAGTTGTCTACTTACACTCAGTTTTTGTCTGTAACTGGAACAAAATAGAGTTTAAAAACCCAAGACTGAAGATCATATCTTTTCCCATTAATGTTATGACTCATAACATTAGTTTCCCATTAAGGTATTCAGACTCAAATAGGTTTAAAACACATCCAGGGACAACTGGGTGGCTCAGTTGGTTAAGTCACCGACTCTTGATTTCAGCTTAGGCCCTGATCTCATGGTTCATGGGTTCGAGCCCTGCGTCTGGCTTTTCAATAAGAGTGTGGAGCCTGCATAGGATTCTCTCTGTCTCCCTCTCTCTCTGCCCCTCCCCAGCTCATGATCTCTCTCTCTCTCTCTGTGTCTCTCTCTCTCAAAAATAAATAAACACTTAAAACACACCCAGAGAGAAAGGGAACACTGGCCCACACCTGCCTTTTCAAGAACAGTAACAGGTCAAATGGAACAGGGATTAAGTTGAAAGGAATATAAAAAGATTCTTATTGTAGAAAAGTTTATGTTCTTCAGCCTCCTTAATGAACCCCACTGACAACCCCATGGAGTATGTTTATGCCCTCCTGTGCCAGCTCTTAGGGATCTTGCATGATGGACTTCGTGTGATTAATGCTAAAAGGTTTGGGATATAGGAGACGATTGTTCCCGTAATCTTCCCTAACTTCCTTCCCTAACCCCCTCTCTGTCTCACACACACACACACACACACACACACACACACACACACACACATGCGATGTGCTTGGGAAATATTTGGCTTCATTTTAAGACAGGCTTTGTTTCATTACTCAGCTTTTTTTTTTTTAGTGTTTATTTTTGAGAGAGAGAGAGAGAGAGAGTGCAAACAGGGGAGAGGCAGAGAGAGAGGGAGACACAGAATCTGAAGCAGGCTCCCAGCTCTGAGCTGTCAGCACCAGCTGACTGAGCCACCCAGGCACCCCTCAGCTTTTGTTTTAATATAACATTTGAATAGATAAGATAATTAGATGGGTCCCAAATTGAACAGCTTGAATGGTATACAATGAAATGTCTAGCTCTCTGTCCTCCATTTGTCCCTTCTCCAACCCCATCTCAGGTAAACTCTTGTAATATTTGCTGATGTATGTTCCCAAGACTTCTTCAGGCAGATATAAAAAATGTAAATATGTATGTTTATTTACTGCCCTTTTTTTACACCAAAGGCTGCATATTGTACACATCTCTTGGTTAGCAATTTATGTTGGACATCTTTGCCTAGCAGTGTGTAGGGAAATCACCTCAGTTCCTATTCGAAGTCTGTCATGAATTCCCTGAAATTAAAGGCAAAGTTTTGTGTTAATATAAGTTTTCCTTTATTTTAAAAAATATATATAATATAATTTTAATTATTACTTTAAATTATGTTAATTTTTTAGTCCAAGAAAAGTGTAAAAGAAAATAATACAATGGGATTATTGGCCAGAATGATAAAATAATATAATTCATGTACCCAGATTTAACTATAGTTCATTTTTTCTTCCATTTTTCTTTTTTTTTAAAGTAAATCTTTTGTGGGGCACCTAGGTGGCTCAGTCAGCTAAGCATCCAGCTTCAGCTCAGGTCATGATCTCTCAGCTTGTGAATTCAAGCCCCGCATTGGGCCCTGTGCTGACAGCTTGGAGCCTGGAGCTGCTTCAGATTCTGTCTCTCTCTCTCTCTCTCTGCCCGTACCCAACTCATGCTCTGTCTCTCTTTCTCTCTGTCTCTCTGTCTCAAAAATAAATAAGAATTTTTTAAAAAGTAAATCTTTTTTTTTATGTGTATTCATTTTGAGAGAGAGAGAGTGCACAAGAGCAGAGTAAGGACAGAAAGAGAGAGAGAGAGAGAGAGAGAGAGAGAGAGAGAGAGAGAGAGAATCCCAAGCAGGCTCCGTGCTGTCAGCACAGATCCCCATGCCCGGCTGAAACCTTCAAACTGTGAAATCATGACCAGAGCCAAAATCAAGAGTCAGATGCTTAACCCACTGAGCCACCCAGCTGCCCCCTTTTTCTTTTTAATGAAATTTTACAGATACAAATGAAGTCATCTCACTCCATCTCCTTTTTCATTTCCCTTTTTCACCCTCTGGGAGTAATCACTGTTTTGAAACTAGTGTGTATTCTTCTGGTCCCTGTTTTTATGCTTTTATTATTTATGTATGTACCCATAACAATATATAGCATTGTTTTTGTTCTTTTTTTAAAAAATTTTTTTTAATTAAAAAAAAATTTTTTTTAACGTTTATTTATTTTTAAGACAGGGAGAGACAGAGCATGAACAGGGGAGGGTCAGAGAGAGGGAGACACAGAATCTGAAGCAGGCTCCAGGCTCTGAGCTGTCAGCACAGAGCCCGACGAGGGGCTAGAACTCACGGACCACGAGATCATGGCCTGAGCCGAAGTCGGCCACTTAACCGAATGAGCCACCCAAGCGCCCCCATTGTTTTTGTTCTTAAAATTAACATAAAAATGATCCCTTACTCCATGTGTGAGATTTTCTCTAGAGTATACTCATAAAAGTAGAATTGCTGGGGCAGAGAGCATCTAAGGCCGTAAGTGACAGTAAACTCCCAAATACCAATGGTTTAAATCAGAAGTGTATTACTGTCTCGCATAAAAAAGAAAAAAGAAAAAGAAAAAAATCAGTCTCCAGGTAAGCTGTCCAGGCTTGGGACAGAGTATGGCCACATCCAGGAAAGCAGCTGGCACTTCTAACCATCCACTTGCCAGGCAGTAGTGGCCCCAGTGAAGAGTCTAATCTTATGCACTACATTTTTCATTTCTACAAGTTCTGTGCATTTGTTTAGTTTCAATTCTACTTTGTCTTTTTGCATACTTCTTTTATCTTGGTTACTATCCTTTCTTTTATCTGTTTAGTAATTTTTTAGATCATTGCATTACAGATTTTTCAGGATTATTCTGTTATCTCCAGTTCAGAGCCTTCCATTTGTTATCTTGCCAAGCCATTCTCATCGTGGATCATTTCCTCATGTGTGGTGTTTTGTGGCAAACCACCACCTGTTGAAATTGTGTTTCTGTGGAACTCCCCTCTGACTGCCTGGTTTGTGGAAGTTTGACTACAGAGCAGTTTTTCAAATGCTTCTGTCATGCACAACGGAAGTTTCGCCAGTCCAGGCCAAATTTTATACCAGTTTCTCAGCTCCAAGATCCCCATTTTCCATGGGAATTATAAGTTCATACTTCAACCATAGCAAAGCCTGACTTGGGGTTTGCGTTGTTTATGAAGGATTTTTCTCTCCCCGAGGCCTCAGAGAGAGCTTGCTTACTGTGTCCGTGGGCCTCAGGGCAAAGTTCTTCTACTCCCCCTTTCATTGTGGGGATATCTTTTCTGGGGTCCTGGATTTAAGCAGGGTTTCATTTGCAGCTCACCTCCTCTCCTGAGCCCAAGGCCATGCCATCTGTCACCCTGTGGGTGTTCAAATCCCAAACCCCTATCCCCAACTCCAAGCCATGATACATGTATCTCCCAAGCTTCTCTTTCTTTGTAGAAGTACGGGAAGTGACATTTGCATTTTTTATAGCAAGCAGCTGTGCATTTTTTTTTTTATAGCAAGAGTACTTATCCTTTATCAGATTCTTAAAAAGGTTAACAGTCATTGCTTAAGTACCGAATAGGAATATTCCAATATTTAAAATAGACTTCAAGGGCAGTTGTTCATATTATAATAGAAGATGGCCTCACACATAATTTTTATCAGCTATTCATTTCTGCACTGCAAGTTCCTTTGATGTATTTAAAACACAGTTTGATTTGTAAGTCTGTATTTATTTAGTTAAACTTCAGGAACTCACTGGAAAAAGTGAGATTCACCAATACAAACAAATAGGTGAGGCCAGGTAACAAAAGAAACTTCATTTCCCCAGTTTTGCTCTTAGAAGGGAATTAATTGGCCAACAACTAAGTGCCTTCTGTTCTAGCAGAGGGCAGATGGGTAAATAACCTGGTTTAGGAGATCAGGTTAATGGAAGTGATTATGAGGATTACAGCAAAGGATTGGTGTATCGACAGGCTCTGAAAAGATGAGAAGACTCTGCTAAGGGGCTTGGGAAAAGATTGAGCTGCTCAACAGTGTGTAAACAGGGTGGTTTCTCTTCTACAGATGAAAATGAATGTGAGCAAAACAATGGTGGCTGCAGTGAGATCTGTGTAAATCTGAAAAATTCATATCGCTGTGACTGTGGGGTTGGCCGTGTGCTAAGAAGTGATGGCAAGACGTGTGAAGGTGAGAATGGGTAAGAAGGGATTCAGATCAAGATCCCAGACTAAACCATTGGCTTACTCTTTGATTGATGTTCATGAAATTGTCCAGCATTAGGAGAGAGTCAAGGTTGGGCTATGTAAAGAAATGACAAAAGGGGTTCACCGTCACTGGGGACTGTCATTTGCAGGCAGAATTCGGTTTTGATTTCATCTTCAAGATAAAGGCAGTTGTATTTTGCAAGAGGCAGAGGGCCACTTTTTTTTTTCTTTTTAAGTAAATTCTACCCTCAGTGTGCGGCTGTAACTTACAACCCCAAGGTCAAGAGGCACAGGCTCTACCAACTGAGCCAGCCAGGTGCCACATTTAATTTGGGGGAAAAAATAGGGTATTATGCATTTCTCAAACTTTAATGTGCCCATAAATCACCTGGGATCTTGTTAAAATGCAGATGGTGATTCAGTAGATCTGGGGTCAGGCAAAGATAATACATTTCTAAATAACTTCTAGGTGACACCTCTGCTGCAGAGGAGCATAGTTGGAGTAGGAAGATAATAGAGATGGTTATAGCAGGGTTTCTCAAACATTCCTGCTGAGGAGAATCACCCGGGTGCTTTCAAACCTGGCCCTTGCCAGTCCTCTCTCCTGGAACCTTGGTTCAGGGGGGCGAGATGGGCCTTAGGGTTTGTGTTTTTACCAAGTTCCATTAGGTGAGTCTTACCATCTTGAAGTTTGGGAACCTGGTTCACATGCAGGCATTTTTTTTTCCCCCTCTATGCTTTGCATTTACTGGAGATTAATACACTGTGGGAAAGATAACTAAAATTTTCTATTGTTAATAGCAGAAATACTGTGTACATTTTATATGATTAAGTAATAAAAAAGAATTTGTAATGTATGTCAAATAGTTGAAATGGCAGTTGTGTACTCTGACAATGATATGAAACTTAGGTAATGTTCTTTCTCTAAGACACCTTTGCCCTTGTAAATTATCACAACTAAAATGTCGTCTCTTCCACTTTACTGAGTCTGAATCTCATATCATTGGGAGTTGAGGGACCAAAAGAAAAAAAAGAAAAACGATCTTTGCAGATTATATGAAGAGATCAATGGCTTAATTATTATTTACAGAGGACCTATGATTTGTCTGTGAGGCTAAATCGAATTTGTGGTACAACACTGCTTATAAGAGTTCACTTTATTCTGGTAATATTCAACATAATAAAATATTGTCCCGAAAGGAAAAATTATGCCTAGTTCCTACATTTTGTTCTATGCAACAAGTTTGCATTAATAACCGAGGGGCCATTAGCCAGAATATTAAACTACTGTCACTTATAACAAGACTAAATGTACTTTAAATTTTATTGAGTAAGGGTAGTGTCCTGAATCTTCTTTAAATCTTAATTATTTTATGTAATAATCTTTGCATATTGAAATATTAATGAAATGTTCCATGAGGAACATTTGTAATTATTTGCAAGCATTTTATTGGCAGTATTAGTGTTAATCTTCATATAATTTTAAAACCTAATAATCATGATTGAAAGTATCTTAAGAGAAGACAAAATTTATATATCAGGTATACTTTAGCATTAAGATGCATATTTGAAACCCTTAAGTCTTATTGATAGTCCAAACATATTTGTTTCTTTAGTCATTAAATAATTATATCTTCTTTTTTAAAATAAAAGCCTCTTTTTAATTTTATGTAATTTTTATTGTTTTGTTTATTATGAAAATTATGTTCATAGAAGAAAATAAATACAGAGGAATAAATGAAAGGTAACTAAAATGACCCACAATCCCACCTGCCAGATGTATCCAAACATTTGGAATATCCTCATAAGAGACTTAAACCCTTTATGCCAACATAGAATTTCAACTTATTTTGTGCTTTGCAGTTTTAGACCTACAAATAGCCTGAGTGAACATTTAGTCCAACCCTTTCCTTTTATAAATACTGAAATCGAGACCCAGAGAAATTAAATTGACTTAAGGAAGATCATTTTTAGAAAAAAAAAATCCCATTAATGTTGATTTAACATTTTCTAGTATATTTTTATGCTGCCTTCTACATTGTTCTATATCATTTTCAGCTCTTTCAAAAACCAATAGTAGTACTTTTATCCTTTTTAAGTATCCAGATTTGTAAACAGATAATAGCCTAATACTTCCTAAGTTTTGCAAGGATTAATTCACTGCAAATTTGTATTCTTTGTTTGTTTCACAAAAATCAGTTGATCCCAGGTTAATTTACTAATGTTCCAAGGAACTAATTTTTTTTAACTGTTATTGAACTGAGAATTATAACTATAACTGGAAATCGGTTTCTATCTTTCTTTGAGCATCTGAGATGCTTTGAAAGCATTCCCTTTACTTATCTTACCCCTAGAACAGGGGCAGCAAACTTCTGTGTAAACCAAATAGTAGGTATTTTAGGCTCTGGGGATCATATGGAATCTGTTGAAACTACTCAAGTCTGCCCTGTAGTGAGAAAGCACTCAGACAATTGGTAAATGAATGAGCGTGACTGTGTGCCAGTAAAACTTATGCCGGAATTTGATGACCCCTCACAATGTCTAGAGCCCACAAAGGTCATTAATTTTCCCAACTAACTATGAAATCGTGTGGTAGTTTCTTCAGTTGACAATTGAATATTTTTTTCTTGTTCATTTGGTTGCGTATGCTTTTTGAAAATGCAAAACTTCCGGGGCACCTGGGTGGCTCAGTTGGTGAAGTGTCTGACTCTGGATCTCAGCTCAGGTCTTGATCTCAGGGTTGTGAGTTAAAGCCCATGTTGGGCTCCATGCTGGGCATGAAGCCCACTAACAAGAAGAGGAAGAGGAAGAGAAGGAAGAGGAAGGAGGAGGAGGAAAAGGAAGAAGGAAATAGAGGAGGAGAAGGAGAAAGAGAAAGAAAATGCAAAGCTTTTTTTTTTTTTACATGTTTTATTTATTTTTGAGGCAGAGAGAGACAGAGCATGAGCAGGGGAGGGGCAGAGAGAGAGGGAGACACAGAATTGGAAGCAGGCTCCAGGCTCCGAGCTGTTGGCGCAGAGCCCGATGCGGGGCTCGAACTCACGGACTGCGAGATCATGACCTGAGCCGAAGTCGGACGCTTAACCGAAGGAGCCACCCAGGCACCCCAAAATGCAAAGCTTTTTAAAGGAAACTTTAAAAAAACACCTCAAG
The DNA here is from genome assembly GCF_027475565.1 of Acinonyx jubatus. Classification (NCBI taxonomy): domain Eukaryota; kingdom Metazoa; phylum Chordata; class Mammalia; order Carnivora; family Felidae; genus Acinonyx; species Acinonyx jubatus. The sequence continues at coordinate 32,469,317 of NC_069393.1, forward strand.
AGAGGAATGTCACAAAGAGTATGTGAGAGTGTGTCATCCAGGCCTCATTTTTATAAGTGTGCTATCAGCCCAAGGCACGTATCCCAGTGCTATTGTTCTAGAGATTTGAGGAGAGGGTCTGGCAATCCAACCAACTGGCAATAATGGATACGTCTCTCTAGTCTAGTTGAATTTATATTCTGTCAGTCCCTTTTATATCAGTCATATGCTATAAAATTTCAAAATGGGTGGATTACAGCAACTAAGAAATGACTTTTGGGTCTTCCTCTCCAAAACTGTCGTATAACCATGAGAAAAACAGACAAATCCAGATTGAAGGTCATTCTACAAAATGACCAGCTTAAGAGGTTAGAGCTTTAGATGTTCTAAGATTGCTCTTTCTAGCTATAACATTTAATAAACATTTTTTGGGTGGACTTCCCTACATGACTCAGTGACTGGGTTAGACCCCAGTGATACTGCAATGAGTCAAATATATTCCCTGATGTCAAGTGCCAGCCCAAGAACAGAATTCTTGGGAAAGAGGCCTGCAAGATCACTCCCTTTTCTTTTGGTTTTATTGCAGACATTGAAGGATGCCACAATAACAATGGTGGCTGCAGCCATCTTTGCCTGGTGTCTGAGAAGGGCTATCAGTGTGAATGTCCCCGGGGCTTGGTGCTGTCTGAGGATAACCACACATGCCAAGGTAGTACACGGATGCGCTCAACCTCTGCTCTCCCCCGTGAATCTCCCTGCCTTCTTCACTGAAGTGTGTTAATATTCCCATCTTGTAGAGCACCAGCTCTTTCGACAGTGTATATCTCTGCATCTTTACTCTGGGATCATTCAAAAGAGAAGCTCTCTAAGACAGCATTACCAAAAAGTTCATTTTCTTTTGCTTTTTAAAAAATCCTGGTACAAAAAAAAAAAAACACACAACAGAAAATTGACCATCTAAACCAATTTCAAATGTATAGTTCGGTAGTGGTAAGTATATTCACATTGCTGTGCAACAGATTTCCAGAATGTTTTTATCTTGCAAAACTAAAACTCAATACCCATTAAACAATAATTCCCCCCATTCCTCCCTCCCCATCCCCTGCCCTGGCAACCACTATTATATTTTCTATTTCTATGAAGTTTGACTACTTTAGACACCTCATGTGACTATATATCTTTTGTGACTGACTTATTTCACTTTGCATTTCATTTCGCACAAAGTTCATCCATGTGGCATATGACAGGATTTCCTTTCTTCATAAAGCTGAATAATATTCTGCCGTATTTATATACTACATTTTGTTTAGGGGCTCATCCATTGATGGGCACTTGAGTTACTTCTACATTTTAGATATTGCAAATAATGCTGCTATGAACATGAGTGTGCAAATATCTCTTTGAGATCCTGTTTTCAGTTCTTTTGGATAAATACCCAGAAATGGGATTGATGGTCCATCAGTTTCCTTTGCTTTTTACTTTTGATTTTTTTCTCTAATTTCTATTATTAGCAGTATAACTAATAGTTAATTTTGAAGTCTAAGACACTGATGCAGTTCCTCTCTTTTCTAACAGAAAATTGGGTGGTGAAACTAAGTTGAGAGCCCTAGGGAGCTGATTCGTCTCCCTACAATTACAATGTGAACATCAACAATTCTCTGAGAACTATTTTCTGGAAATCTAGTTATTTATGTCCAGAATATTAACTCATTCACATAGCAAATATTTAATGAGCACCTATCTCTGATTTCCTTATACTGTGTTATTGTTATGATATATCCTCCCATATTGATGTTGTCCTCACATATTTTCTGACAGTACCCATAAGTATTCCTTTTCAGGTATTTGTAGAGTCTGGAAAACTGAACACAGGAACACCAAAGAAAAGCAATCTTTTTCATATTAAGTTAAAGTGGAATTTATAGTCAGCATTTATGGTTTACTGAACAATGCAAGGACAATTTGGAACTCTTTCCCAAGTGCACTAACGTTGTTTTTATTACCTCTGTTTTATGAGACATAATTAATGGTAAAGTCAGAGCAGTACTGTTATGTAATTTAAGCCTACATCAAAGCAGTACTTTTTCTGTATTGCCAATAAATTGTGTTTGTGCTAAAAGTTAATCCTTTAGGTGTTTCAGTTTGTGGAACTATGCTATCCACACTTTGAAATAAATGTTGAATTGAAACTCAAACACAATATTTCCTCATTCGGGGAACAATTATTTGAGGATCATTATTAGACCACAACCCTGGGAGTTAGGAGTCCTGGTTTTATTCACCAACTTGTTTTGAGCCTCATAGATTTTCTTAAGGATAAAACAAAAAGCTCAAATTGTGTGAGGTTAAAATTATTTCCCCTAGACACCGTCCTTACCCTTCTCCCAATTCAAATTTCCCAGTTCTAACAGTACCCCCCTTTCTGCCGCAGTCCCCGTGTTGTGCAGGTCAAATACCATTGAAGTGAGCATCCCCAGGGACCTGGTTGGCGGTCTGGAGCTCTTCCTGACCAACACCTCCTGCCGAGGAGTGTCCAACGGCACCCACGTCAACATCCTCTTCTCCCTCAAGACGTGTGGCACAGTGGTCAATGTAGGTTCTTCCTGGAGGACGCTTGGGGAATAACCAAAAGCCAGTTATTTGGGAGGTAGTTGACAGAGGTATGCAGCGTGGCTTGTGTTATAGATGAAATAGTTCCACATTAAATAATGGAGCTTGAAGAATCATATGCCGTTCATTTAACACATATATTATTGAGCATCTGCCGTGGTCCTGGCACTGTGAGCACAGAGAGGTAAGAAGAGTTCCTCTCTTTCTGTTCTTAAATGGTCCTGTCTCTCCAATGTGTACAGACATTTTCCCAAGTGCCTCAGCACCAGCACTGGGAGACTGGTCGCATCTCCTCTGACCAATTATTTTACTTGAAGAAAGCAAATGACACAGATGAAAGTTCACTTATGAGGTAACAAAGAGTTTGAGTAGTAAACTAGACAGAGGTTCAAAGTTTGTATTTTTGTCCAAGAATCTGCATTGAAGTCTCAGGGATATATGAAATAAGATTCCTAACTTTTGAGAACATACACAGTAGTATTGAGATCACACACACACACACACACACACACACACACACAATATAAATAAGAAACAGTGAGGGGCGCCCAGGAGGCTCAGTCGGTTAAGTGTCCAACTCTGGATTTCGGCTCGGATCATGATGTCATGGTTTCTGGGATGGAGCCCCACGTCGGGCTCTGTGCTGACAGTGAAGAGCCGGTTTGGGATTCTCTCTCTCCCTCTCTGCCCCTCCCCCACTCATGCATGCTCTCTCCCTCTCTTTCTCTCTCAAAAATAAATTAAAAAAGAAAGAAAGAAACAGTGATACAGATGACAGGTGCTATAGCAGTCTAGAAAGGGACAAACATTGGGGATGTCAAGACAAATGGGACTTGAACTGGAATAGAAGCATGTGTGTGGCTTATACAGAGAGGAGAGGGCATTTCAGATGAGAAACAAGTGAGCAAGCCTCAGATATGGGAATATTTAAGGCTTATGCTGAGTGAATGGGCAGTTCAGACTGACTGGCAAGGAATTCATATTGGAAAAGGAAACTAGAAAAGTAGACGGGGTAGGGTGGAGGTGGGGGTGCGAGACTGCTTCCAAAGATCTGCCTTGTGTGTGAGGGTGAGACGTTTGGGCTCTATACCATAGAGGGGGGTTTCAGGCACTGTTGTGATGAGATCAGAAGCATGAGAAATGGATAGAGAAAAGGGGACCTGGATCTAGGAGATCAGGGCAGAGATTCTCATGACCTTCTGATTAAATAAATATTTATTTGCTGAATTCGACTAAGAGAAATCAGAGAGCTAATTGAACTTAGATTGAGACATGGGGGTGGTATCTCAGGAGAAGGTGGTCCCACTTTAGGCAAATTGTGTTTATTGTATCTGTAGATGATTAAGTAGAAAGGCCCCCGTGGTGTGTTGGATTTGCTGGCACCCGGAGAGCAGACAAGGCTGGAGACAAAGAACTGAAAGTCATCTGCATAAATGTGATAGCTGAAGTTCTGCCTGTGGATGAGTTCAGCACAAGGTCAGGCCGCAGCCTGATCAGCAGGTCTAGGAGTCCAGAAAAAAAAAAAATAGAAGCCATTCCTTCCTAAAATACCAGAGCTTTGAATTTGCTGATTCTGCATAGTTCAGGTTTTATGAGTAATACTCCAAAGGAATGCGTGGGTTGACCATGAAGTAGTATATAAAATTCTTAACAGTCAGAACATCTTGCTAAAAAGAAGTGATTAAAAAAAAAAAACAGTTCCAGTCTTCAGCAACCAAATTTTTTATGTGTTTTGATGTAAATAGAAGTTGAGAGAATGTTACAGTCAGGAGTGGGGCAGGGTTTGGGAGGTGGGGATGGGGAACTCCTTAGAAATAAACATAAAATCTTTTCTTCTCCTGGCCCTGGCCTGGCTCAGGTGGTAAATGACAAGATCGTGGCAAGCAACCTTGTGACAGGTCTACCCAAGCAGACCCCAGGGAGCAGCGGAGACATCATCATCCGAACCAGCAAACTGCTGATCCCAGTGACCTGCGAGTTTCCACGCCTGTACACCATTTCGGAAGGCTACGTTCCTAACCTTCGAAATACCCCACTGGAAATCATGGGCCGCAGTCATGGAATCTTCCCATTCACTCTGGAGATCTTCAAGGACAATGAGTTTGAAGAGCCTTACCGAGAAGCTTTGCCCACCCTCAAGCTTCGAGACTCCCTCTACTTTGGCATTGAGCCTGTCGTGCACGTGAATGGCTTAGAAAGCCTAGTGGAGAGCTGCTTTGCCACCCCCACCTCCAAGATCGATGAGATCCTGAAGTACTACCTCATCCAGGATGGGTAATTATGCTGCTTACACGATTTACTACCCCCAGTTCACATCCACCTTCTAAGTGCACAAGCCTACTCGGTCATTTCCTAAAACAACATGGCACTCTTATGAGTTCTTAATTGGTTCAGAAGCCACTCATTGACATATTGGAGGTAAAAACTGGTGAGGGAGCAGAGAGTCAAAAATGACTCCAAGGGGTCTAGCTCAGGTGACTGACTAGATGCCATTAACCAAGACGGAAGGCTATAAGTAGAAAAGCAGGTTTGAGGTGAAATATTGAATATGATAATTCCAAGTAATGCTATTGAATTGTAAATGCCTGTAGGATATATGGGAAGAGAAGTTCAGGGGCGCCTGGGTGGCGCAGTTGGTTAAGCTTCCGACTTCAGCCAGGTCACGATCTCGCGGTCAGTGAGTTCGAGCCCTGCGTCGGGCTCTGGGCTGATGGCTCAGAGCCTGGAGCCTGTTTCCGATTCTGTGTCTCCCTCTCTCTCTGCCCCTCGCCCGTTCATGCTCTGTCTCTCTCTGTCCCAAAAATAAATAAACGTTAAAATAAAAATTATTAAAAAAAAAAAAAAAAAGAGAAGTTCAGTGGGCAGTTGAAAATGTATATCAGACCTTGGAACAAGGTCAGGACTAGAGATAAAGGAGCAAGAATCATCCCTGTAGACTACAGGCATCCCTTGTAGACTTCTCTTTTAAGAAGCTTGGTAGCGAGGGGCGACTCCTGGTTTTGGCTCAGGTCATGATCTCATGATTTGTGAGTTCAAGCCCTGCATCGAGCTCTGTGTTAACAGCACAGAGCCTGCTTGTGTGTGCGTGCTCTCTCTCTCTCTCAAAATAAATAAATAAACTTAAAAAAGAAGAAGAAGCAGCAGCAGCAGCAGCTTGGGTAGCGAAGGAGAGAAAAGAAATACTTGGAAGGTTTCAGGAGAAGAAAGATCAAGTGAAATTTGGTTTTTCTGTGCCTGTTTTATACAAAGGAGATTTCCTTTATCTCCTAAGAATCCTTGGATTGAGAACTATGTGTATCTCATGGGATCATTGGAAGTCTGGCAGTTATCCCATCCATTGCTTACATTCCCAGGAAAATTGCATTCATACCCCAAACTCATGGCAGAATCTTATCAGTTTCTTCCTTGTTCTCAGTGTCAGGTGGGACATATCTCAGGTAGGGGCACGGAGTGCAGCTCAATGAAAGGGAAATGGTCTAGCAAGAGCACCACATGGGCCATGCCCTTTGCTAATTGGCCTGCTGGACTCTGAAATATCTACTTAGCTTTTATCTACCAGATCTCTCATCACAGGCAACCTCCACCTGCTGTTGTCAATCTCTCGCACAGTGATTTTTCAACTCTTGAAGCACATTGGGATCAACCAAGAGCCTTTTGTAGAAAGTAGCAGTACCCCCATGCTGTTCTCTCTGTTCTCTTACTGTCTTAATTCCAGCCCTTGTTATCTTTCACCTGGACAGCTAAAACAGCCTCCCAACAGCCCCCTAAGTCCCAACTCTCAAATCTCAGCTTCAAGAGTCCCTGGATATCTAGTCAAAAGGAAGACAAACTTTAAATTTTTGAAAAAAAAAATATATATATATATGGTCAGATCCATGTTGAAAACCTTTGATGGCTCTTGATTTCCTTTGGTTAGTAAATTTCACTGTTTACCAGCAGGAGTACTTCTAGCCTCAGCTTTCTGTAGCCTCCTTTTCTTGTGTTCAGAAAATGGAAAATTTATCATTCTGAGCTGTTTTGGGTGGCCAGTAATAGGTCTCATAGGAGTCTGTAGTTCTTGGGATTTCTTGCCATCTTAAAGTTATCCTCACAAAGCTTTAAAGTGAAAATTAGAAGTATCACTTTTTATTTATTTTTTTCACTCACATCCTAAAGTTAATAGATTAAGGAATGGATTTTCTTTTAGGGGGAGAGGAGATTTTGGTTCCTTTTTTTTTTTCTAACAGCATTATTGGAGTACCATTCTCACACAGTGAGCATACACATTGAAAGTGTACAGTTGGGTAAGTTCTGACGTATACATTCATGAAGCCATCACTATAATCAAGATAGGGAACTTTTCTCTCATTCCAAGAGTGTTCTCCTTCCTCTGTACTTACTTTTTACAAAAATAAATGTATAATCATAACCCACTTACTGGAAAAAGATGTAATCTACAATCTCAATAAATCTTGCAAAGTTTGTTTATGTATTTGTTATTCAGATAGTTAAGGACTATATACTTTTTATTTTAAACAGTTCTAAGAAGCTGTGCTATTTAATTTTCCAGCCCTTAGCATGTACAAAATAGCCCCCCTCCTGAAAATGCTACAGGAGAAATTAAAATGCTTAAAAGCCAGAGACAAGAACTCAAAAACACAGCTGTAGAGATCTATTTAGTAACCAGGCAAATAGTCCCATCTCTGGCACAATAATGGATAGTACTGTAATGGTGTATATGAGACAATTCCTCAAGATAAAATCCAACTCTGAGCCTGGCTTATTGTGCCTCATCCTCTGACCTCTGCCTTCTCCAGTTTCTGCTCCTGGCAAAGGGAACTACAGGCAATTCCCACACTCCATTGTTCCTTACACCCTTCTGACTGCACCTGTTGTTTCCTCTGCCTGAAATCTTCTTCCCCTTTTCTTGCTGCCTGAATCTTACTGGTCCTTCAAGATTCAACAGGATTTCTTTCCTCCATGAAGCCTTCCCTGATTCCTTCTAACCTGAACTAGAAATATTCTTTCCTTCTCTTTCCTCCTCAATGCCTAGTCTATAGGGTCATTAAGTATTGGTCAAATGAATTATTGCGTGAGCATTTAACATAACAATAATCTGAAGCTAGTCCAGAGCCCTAAAGTAAACATAATGCAGTGTGATTACATTTATAAACTGTTTGATTATTCATCGTCCTCAGCTTAAATTTAAATCGGGATGGTTTCTCCTGATATTTGGCCCATCTCGTTTACCTCCCTCCAGTTTCAATCGGCCTGTGCTCTGAGAATGCAAAGTAATTTAATACAAGCCCATGCAAAGTAGAATTAGAAAGTTATTCTCCAGAAAAAGAAACATATTGAATTCCAAAATAAAATACTGGACAACATTTGGGTAATCAATGATTTTGTATTATCCTATATACCAATGTTACTTTCTTTCAACACACCAACTTAGAGCTGATGAACCAGCATTGTGTAATCATGGCAAACCCCAAGTCAAGAGCCAGAATTTGTTCTGGGTTCTCTTCTGTAATATATTACCCTGTAACAACTCTTTTTGCCTCATTCTCGCTTGAAACAACAACAACAACAACAACAACAACAACAATAGTATTTTTAGGTAAAAATAAATTGAAAATGGTGAGGCACTTAGATGAAAAGTGCCATTTTAATATCGCTTTACTCTTTTTTATCATAGATACAGACTGTAAACTCCTTGACATCACAGACCATATTTTTCATCTTTATATCCTCTGCAGTTCCCAGCAGAGTATGTTGCATTAGATTAGATATGCAGTAGGTATTTATTATAGAATGTAATCAAAAGATGGCATAAATTAACTTTACCTCAGGAAAATGAAAATGAGTACATAAATACAAGAAATAACAGAGACTGCATTATATATTTAGATCTTCTTCAGTTCAGGGGAATATGGTACTAGTGGTAATATAAGTCACAATGCCTTATTTTTAAACAATTTTATGGGATTTTTCAATGGCACTGAAACTTAGCAATGAACTAGAAAGTGGTCTTTAAGCATGTGGAGCAAGTATCCAATTTCATAGACTTTTACTTCTGATCCCCACTTTTTTTTCCTGGCCTTGGCAGGCAAGAACTATTAGGTATCCATAAAAGGGAAAATACATTCAGGGAAAATAAAGTTCCTTTAAAATTCAGAATGGGAAAGATGATACAGGTGTAATCCCTGGCCTGTAGGAAGAAAATGTTCATCAAATACTAAACCGTGGTCTCAAAATTGAGAATCAATAACACATCTTTTCCTCAGCTAACCCTGACGTACCCTATGAGTTTCACTTCAAGCAGTAGACCTGAGATTAAAACCCAAAAACCCTACAAAACCAAAACTTAGCGTTACATTTGGGAAAAGAGGAATTACAGCAGTTTGGAGGTGAATGAACTTTCCTCAGGAGAACGAGTTATTCTCTCTGGAACTTAGGTCTTTATGCAGCTCTTTGAAATACAAGTTGGGGTTTGCTCATCTCTGAACCCCCCTTGGGGGTTAGTGTATATAAGGTGTCCAATAAATATTTATGAAGTCTAGTTAAAAGAAAAGCCTTTTTAAGCCAATTATCGAGTATGTAACCGCAGAATCCCTACCATGTATTACAAATAAAAATACAGCCTTACAAAGATACCTTCATTTCCAGAGATATCGTTGGAATGAATGTGGGTGCTGTTGCTGGCACTTCAGTACATTGATATGTCAAGAGGTCCTTGTGCCCAGTTTGTGGGTACAGAGAATGAGAGATGATTAATGAACAGGGTTGTATCTGAAGATGCCTTTCTAGGGAGGGAATTTCATTTTTCCTTCATTCTCAACAAGCTTGAGTTCAGCCCAGCTTCCTCCACCCAGTCAGCCACTCTTTGGACCAAACACATTGGACTGGATTGTTTTTCCACCTCTGTAGAAACAATCAAGTCTTACGTGCTCTCCTGTCTTGCTTTCAGCTGTGTTTCAGATGACTCAGTGAAGCAGTACACATCACGAGACCACTTAGCAAAGCACTTTCAGGTTCCGGTCTTCAAGTTTGTGGGCAAAGATCACAAGGTGAGCTGAACACCTTTACCTTGTAACCTACATCCCCCACCCCCAGACCTGAACTGGTGTCCCAATTCGTTGACCTTCTCTATGAGACCAAAGTTAGGATCTGCATTCCCCTCTGAAAAATACTGTCGGGGTGCCTGGGTGGCTCAGTCGGTTGAGTGTCCAATTTTGGCTCAGGTCATGATCTCACAGTTCATGAGTTTGAGCCCCGTGTCAGGCTCTGTGCTGACAGCTTGGAGCCTGGAGCCTACTTCAGACTCTCTGTCTCCCTCTCTCTCTCTGCCCCTCCCCTGCTTGTGCTCTCTTTCTGACTCTCAAAAATAAATAAACATAAAAAAAAATTATAAAGTAAAGAAAAATACTGTAGAATTGGCCACCTAGAAGCCTAATACATTCATTAATATCACAGTTTATCTGCCTCCCTCCCAAGAAAATCACTGTGCTTGTTCAAAGAAAATACTATATGAAAATAATTTTAAATCATTGTGGGCAGATATGGTGGAAAAAGTCTGCTTGGTAGTCATTGGCCAAGGATATGGACAGAAAACTCACAGAAAAGACAAATAGTGAAGCGTTCAGTGAAAATAGTACTTAAGACGCCAATTAGAACAATTATAAGACATTATTTTATGCATATTAAATTTATAAAAATTTATCACAATGCTTGCAAAGTTATAGGGAGAATACAGTGACAATATAAATGAGTATAATTTCTGGAAAGTTGTCTGATAATATGTAGCATATGTAGAATAATATGTCTGATAATATGTAGAATATGATTTTACAATAAAATCATATTCTAAAAACTCCAATTCTGACAGTTTCTCAAAAACAAACAAGCAAAAAAAAAGAAAAACACGATTTGTTAGATGTGTTTACAGAGCATTGTTACATGGGAAATGAGAGAAAGCCCCCAACCAGGCCTACCATATATCAGTTAATGCAATACTAAGCAGTTATTAAAATGAGAAATATAGAAAAAGGAGATATGAAAAAACTTTTATCATAACAGTTTACACGCATATTGAATATGCTACGTTTTTGAAAATTATACATACACAGAAGTTATAAGAGGCCATAGATAGTATGTTAAGATGGAGGCTTTTTTGGTTTTTGTTTTAGTAGAGTTGTTGAGACATTTAAACCAAAATAAGTTTAAGAGACCAATATTCTTTTCCACCCTGCGTTTAAGTGAATTTAAGTGAACAGTTACATCACTGTTCCAGAGCACCTGCTAATCATGATGGCTAATCCTGATCTCCCTCCTCAAGCAGGCAGCATGCTTTGGGAGGTAACTTGTAGGAAGAAGCTTGGACAAAGAACTTGTTATTTTACACAGAAGTGTGTGGGCACCAATGTTTTTCCCAGACTTTGATGCTAAGAATGAAGATGTTAACATTATTAGATGTTGCCTTCTCAAAGGTCTCTCCTGTCCCTGTACAAAAGCAAAAGTTATAGATGTGGGGTTCTAAATCACCCACACGACTCAGTGTCTTTGCCACCTGACCAATGTTGTGAATCTGGGCAAGTTTCCTAACCTAAGTCTCAGTTTCCTCATCTGTAAAATGGGGATGATAACATCTACCTCAAACAGTTGTTGTTTAGATGAAACGAGACAATATATATGAAACATCTGGTATAGTGTCTAGCTTCTAGAAAGGGCCCCACAAGTGGTAGCTGTTATCATTATTTTTGTTAATTATAATTATGGTCTTTCCAGGAAGTGTTTCTGCACTGCCAGGTCCTTGTCTGTGGAAGGCTGGACGAGCATTCTCGCTGTGCTCAGGGCTGCCACCGGCGAATGCGTCGTGAGGCAGTAGAGGGAGAGGATACAGCTGGTCTGCAGAGCCAGATGCTGACTGGCGGCCCGATCAGCATCGACTGGGAGGACTAGGACCACCCAACACCCGAGTGCTGGCTTTGGGCCACCCACCTCTTTGGAACTTCTCCCTACGCCCTCTGAGAGCACCAATCAACACCCTAGAACATGGCGCTTCTTTGAACCTTATACTGTGGGTTTAGACAGACTCCCGGAACTGACTCATTCTGACTCCGGCTGCTGGGTCAGGAAAGGCCACCTCACTGCTGACTGATCCAACCCATGGGCTTCATCTTCCCAACGTCGAAAGCTATGCTGTCCCTGCAAGAAAGCAGCTCACCCTGCTCCCCACATTTCCTTCCTACAATAAAACACCTCGTGTAGGATGCAATAGGACCACTAAAATCAAAAGTCGGGCATGCTCTTCTGAAGTATAAACTTAAAACAAATTAAATGGTTGCTCGAAATTATGACCTAAATACCCAGCAACTCCTTAAATATGTAAATAATAATCATTCCCTGAAATTTCAACTCAAACGCAGAGTAGTTATAGAAGATTCGGAAGTTTATCAGTATAAGTGTGTACTAAAAAATATTATTTGATTTTCCTCTTGCACAGTGTTTTCTTTTGATATTTTTATATTACGTGAAATGTTTTCAATTAATAAATATTAATAAATGTATCGACATGCATTTAAGTGGTTCAATGACTGAACTGTAGACAAAATTAAAATTTGGTACCATATGTCCTGTTATTTGGCATTCTAAGCCCTCAGACTGATATGGCAATTAAAAAAAGGTGTAAATTATACCATGCTCTATTTTGTAGGTAGGTGCTTAATACAGTTTATTGAAGTAAATATTATAAATCACAGAGATAAATTTTATATGCAATGAAATCCAATTTCTTAATATGCCAATTATTTTTATGGCTTTACATAAGATCAGGAAACAGTTTTTCTTCTTTTGCTTTTTTGAAATGGCTATAATCAACAGTTCTTAATGCAACCAGTAAAATTAACAAACGGAAGTGAAAGGACAGAATGACCTAGATCAAGAATTGGCCAGCTTTTTTTGTCAAGAGCCAAATGGTAAACATTTTAGGCTTTCTGGCTATACAGTCTGTCACAACTGTTCAACTCTGAGGTTGTAGCACAGGAGTGACCATAAACAAATGAGAATATGGTTGTGTTCCAATAAAACGCCACAGAAGCAGTGTTAGACCTGATTTGGCCCATGAGTTTCATTTGCTGATCCCTGATCTTAGTGGACCTCAGCCCTCCCAGTGCATCAAGATCAGGTGGGGAGCACTCATAAAACACCTATAGGTAGATACCACCCCCAGAGGGTTTCTGCTTTTTAATACTCCTTTGGTGATTCTAATCTGTAGTCAGTATTGAGAACCAGAGTTTAGCAACTGACCATTTGTGTGTCCTCAGATTTCAGGGACTTCACCTAGCTATCTTCAGCGGCAATTTTTACGAAATGCTTCTCAGATCCTACCATGACACTAACACCACTTAGTAACTGGGAATATCAACAGGAATAATTCACTGAAGGAAAAAAATGGAACCTCAGAGACCTAACTCCATCTGACCTCCACCTCCACTGGTCTTCACCAAGTAAGTCTCTGACCTTTCCCACTTGTTCTTATCTCTCCAGCACCAGTGGGAATGATTGTTATCATTGGTGGAACTTACCAGGTTGGGTTCTGTTCTCTTCTAAGTGAAATGGAAGCACATTGGTGATAATGGAATTCATTCATCTCTTTTCATATTTCCTAAAAAGAACACTTTATTAAATGTGAGATGCTTACTGGCAACTGAAACATGAATCAGAGGAAAGTCCTTGCCTCCCAAATGGTTGGATGCTGCAAAATTTCACTTATGAATATAATTACCAAGTCCGAGAATCCCAATATTTTAGTCTTTATTTTAGTCTTTAAACTAAGAACTGAATTGCCAGGCAAATGTTTCTTGGTTGGGGAGACCATTGGTAAAATAAAGAGTAGTCTTCAAATCACTCCATGTTTTTTTTCCAGTTCTCCCAAAGGATGGGACTCATGTTTCAGCTGTAGAACAATATTTCCTTTCTCTTGCTTTGTGTTATCCAAACATTTGGAAGCAAGGATGAGACACATCTGCCACACTACCATCTCTGAGACTGACAGCTGTGGCATCACTCAAAACCAGGAAGGGATCACCTCTTTCTCATAACTCTTCTTTCTCCTCTTCTGCACAGATGCAGGCTGCCCTTTGGCTATTCATGAAAGGTCGGCAGCCCAAGGTCCATACGGTATTGAACACAGTATCAGCCAGAGAATCACAGGCTACTTGAAAAGGATGAAGAGGAAAAAAAAAAAGAAAAGAAAAAAATGAAGAGAAATAAAAGGTTAATGTACAAGACTATCCCAAGTAGTTTGAGTAATTTTAAAAACGAATGCAATTCCAAGCATGACATGATACCCAGAGGAAAATAAAAGCAGTGATCCAAATACATAATTAAAAAGAACATACACTTAAGAGAAACTTAATAAGCTTCCATCCAATCTAATTAAGCAGAATATACTTTGAGGTGCCCTTCTTTTATGGGCCTCTAGGTTAAAATCACATTTAGCAATCAGAATCTCCTATATCACTATGCACACTCCATGGAAAATCTACCATTTTTGCAGAATACTCCCTCAGATAACTGTACTACGTTTTCTGTAGCTTTCTCTGTTTAAGTGTGGGATGAATAACAATTCACTCATTAAGAAAAACATATGTGTTGGTCAGCCATTCTGTTAGCCATCAGGGATGCAAAGACCAAAGAGATCCCAACTAAAGTACTCACAGTTTGGACAAAGAGGTCGACAGGATGGACAGGTAAACTAATGGTTACACTACACTGTGATGGAAGTAATATCATGGTGGTATGGGAACCCACACAAGAAAAGTCTATCCCTTTGGGGTAAAGGTTATTATGAAAGGCATCTCAGAACACCTTCCATTAGAATTTTGATAAGAATTGTATTGAATCTGTAGATTGTTTTGGGTAGTATGACCCTTTTCAATGCACAAGTCTTTCACCTCCTTGGTCAAATTAATTCCTGGGTATTTTATTCTTGATGATGCAATTGTAAATGATAATTTTTCTTAAATCATCTTTCTGATAATTCATTATTAGTGTATAGAAATGAAATTGTATTTTGTATATTGACTTTGCATACTGTGACTTTACTGAATTTATTAGTTCTAATAGGTTTATGTTTTTCTTTGTGGAGACTTTAGGGTTTTCCATATATGATATCATGTCATCTGCAAATAGTGGTAGTTTTACATCTTTGATTCCAATTTGGATGTCTTTTATTTCTTCTTTTTGCCTAATTGCTCTGGTTAGAACTTCCAATACTATGTTAAATAAAAGTGGTGAAAGTTGGCATCCTTGTCTTGTTCCTGATCTTAGAGAAAAAGCTTTCAGCTTTTCTCCATTGAGTATGATGTTAGCTGTGCGCTTGTCACATATGGCCTCTATTATGTTGAGATATGTTCCCTTTATACCTACTGTGTTGAGAGGTTTTTTTCACAAATGAATGTTGAATTTTGTTAATGCTTTTTCTGCATCTATTGAGAGGATCATACAATATTTATCCTTCATTTTGTTAATGTGCTGTATCGCATTGTCTGATTTGCCGATGTTGAACAATTCTTGCTTCCCTTGAATAAAGCCCACTTGATCATGATGTATGATCCTTTTAATATTATTGAATTGAATTAGGTTTGCTAATATTCTGTTGAGGATTTTTGCGTCTATATTCATCAGAAATTTATCTGTAGTATTTTTTTCTTATGGCGTCCTTGTCTAGTTTTGGTATCAAAATAATACTGGCCTCATAAAGTAAGTTTGGAAGTGCTCCCTTCTCTTCAATTTTTGGAAGAATTTGAGGATTGGTGTTAATTCTTCCTTAAATGTTGAAGTCATTTTAATGGATGCTTAATTCTTCTTGAAATGTTGAAACCATTTAAATGGATGATTAATTTCTCTTTAAATGTTGAAGCCACTTAGTCCATTTTGGGGTGCCTGGGTGGCTCAGTCAGTTAAGCATCTAACTCTTGATTTCAGCTCAGGTCATGATCTCATGGTTGTGAGATCAAGCCCTGTGTTGGGCTCTGTGCTGAGCATGGAGCCTGCTTGGAATTCTCTCTCTCTCTCTCTCTCTCTCTCTCTCTCTCTCTCCCTCTGCCCCTCTCCCCCACTTGTATTCTTTCTCAAAAAAAAAGTTGAAAAATAAAAGTCTATCTTGCTCTGGACTTTCATTTGTTGAGAGATCTTTGATTGCTGATTCTATCACTTTACTAATAATCAGTCTGTTCAGATTCTATTTTTCATTATTCAGTTTCAGTAAGAACTGAATGTTCCTAGGAACTACATGTTTCTAGGAATTTACCCATTTCTCCTCAGTTGTCCAATTTATTAGCATATAATTATTCATAGTAGTCTTTTGTGATCCTTTGTATTTCTGTGGTATCAGTTGTAATGTCTCCTCTTCTATTTCTGATTTTATTTATTTGAGTCCTCTCAAATTAGCTTTTAATTAGTCTAGCTACAGGTTTGTCTATTTTCTTCATCTTTAAAAAAAACAAAACAAAACAGCTCCTGTTTCATTTATCTTTTCTATTGTTATTTTAGTCTTAGTTTCATTTATTTCTGCTCTGATCTTTGTTATTCACTTTCTTCTACTAACTTTGGGCTCCGATGTTTTTCTTTTTCGAGTTCCTTGAGGTGTAAAGTTGAGCTATGTATTCAAGATCTTTTTGATGTAGGCATTTACTGCTATGAATTTCCCTCTTAGAACTGCTTTTGCTGCATCTCATAAGTTTAGGTATGTTGTATTTCCATTTTCATTTGTCTCAATGTTTCTTTATTTCTCTTTTGATTTCTTCTTCAACCCATTGGTTGTTTAGTACCATTTGTTTATTTGCTCTTGACATTGCTCTCAACACTTCTATTCAATATTGTACTGGAACCCCTAGACAGGACAATTGGCAAGAGGAATATGTAAAAGGTATCCAAATTGGAAAGGAAGATGATATGTAAATGGCATTATCTTATGTATAGAAAAGCCCAAGGAATCCACTAAAATCTATTAAAATTAATAAGTGAGTTCAGCAAGGTTGCAGGATAATAGATCAGTATACAAAATCAGTTTATTTCTGTACATTATCAATGAATAATCTGAAAACAAAATTAAGATAATACTTTCATTTATAATAACAAAAAAACAAATAAAGTACTTAATTTAAACAAAAGAAGTGTAAGACTTGTGTTCTGTAAATTAGAAGACACTGTGAAAGAAATTAAAGACAATCCAAATAAATGGAAATACATTCATGTTCATTGATCAGGAAACATAATTTTGTTAGATGGTAACATGTCTCAAATTGATCTCCGGATTTAACAAAAGCTGTACCAAATTTCTAACTGCCATTTCTTGCAGAAATTGACAAGCTGAACCTAAAATTCATAAGAAAATTCAAGGGACCTAGAATATCCAAAACAATCTTGAGAAAGAAGAACAAAGTTGAAGATTGCTTCCTGATTTCAAAGTTTACTACAAAACCATAATAATAAATACCATGTGCCACTGGCATAGATCAATGAAATAGAATTGAAAATCTAGAAATAAATACTGCATTCCTGTTCAACTGATTTTTGATAAGGGTGCAAAAACAACTGAGTATGAGAAACGTCTTTCAACAATATGCAGGAACATTTGTATATCCACATACAAAAGAATGAAGTTGGATCTCTTTCTTACATCATACACAAAAATTAACTAAAAGTGGATCATAGACCTAAGTGTATAAGCTAAAACAAAGCTCTTAGAAGAAAACATAGGAGCAAATCTTTGTGACCTTGGATAAAGCAAAGGCTTCTTACATATGACACCAAAAGTACAAGCAACAAAAGGAAAAAAATAGATAAGTTGGACTTTATTGAAATGTAAAACATCTGCTTTCCAAATAATTTCATCAAGAAAGTGAAAAAAACCCCACAAAATGAGAGAAAATATTAGTGGAGCATGTATCTGATAAGGGACTTGTGTCCAGAATATATAAAGAATACTCACAACTCAATAATAAAAAGATAAGTAACCCAATTTAAAAAGAGGTAAAAGATCTGATTAAACATTTCTCCAAAGCAGATATTTAATGTCCAACTAGCACATAAAAATATAATCAACATTATTAGCAATCAGGGAAATGCAAATCAAAACCACAATGTGATACCATTTCACATTCTCTAAGATCTATAATCAAAAGGACAGATAATAACAAGGGTTGATAAGGATGTAGAGAAATTGGAACCTTAATACATTGCTGGTGAGAATGTGAAATGGTGTAGCTATTTTGGAAAACAGTTTGTCATAAAATTACCATATAACCCAGAATCCCTCCCCCCCCCCACTCAGATATATACCCAAGAGAAATGAAAAGATATGTCTCCACAAAAACTTATATATCAATGTTCATACCAGAATTATTCATAATAGCCAAAGGTTAGAAACAACCCAAATGTCCTTCATTTGATGAATGGATAAAGAAAATACATTATATCCATATAATGAATGGACTATAACTTAGCAATAAAAAGGAAGAAAATACTGATACACGCTACAACACAGATAAACTTTGCTAAGTTAAAAATGTCTGTCACAAAAGACCACATATTTTATGATTCCATTTATATGAAATGTCCAGAACAGACAAATCAATAGAGGTAGAAAGCAGATTCATGGTTGCCAAAGGCCAGGAAAGGAAAAGAGAGAGGGATTGTTCATGGCTATGGGGATTCCTTTTGGTGTGGTCAGAATGTTCTAGAATTGATTATGGGCCTGATTGCATAGCTTTGTGAACATATTTTAAAAGCATTTAAATGATTGAATTGTATAGTATGTGAATTACATATCAATAAAGCTATTTCAACAACAACAAAAAATGATCAGAGTGTTCCAAGCAGAGGGAACTGCAGAGGCAGAAAAATATGGTTCATCAACCCAAGTAGTTTGGAATGGTAGAAGTCAGGAGAGAAATCAGAAATAAGCAAAATAATGCTGGAGAGGTAGGGTAGCGCTGGATCAGGAAAGGCTATGTATATCATACTAAGGAGTTTGGATTTATTCCTAAGGAAGAGGAACCAGTTGAAGGGCTTACACAGAGGGTGGAAATGACTGGATTTATATGGTACAAAAATGTGTCTGGTCCCTATGAGGAAAATAGATTGGATGGGATCCAGAGATTAGATTAACTTGCAGTAACCAGGCAAGTGGTATATCAAAGAGATATTTAGGAGAAAAAATCAATAGGACATTGCTTAGAGGAAGTAACTTGACCTGACCTTGGATTAGCAGCAGGCACTTATTCACCTTTTGTAGGTACAGAGAGAGTGATACTCCCTTTTACAGTGCCCAGTTAATTATTCATATTTTGAAGCCTTCACACATTCACTTTAGGACTACACTCTAGACAGCGATCTATGAAAATGATCCAAAATTCTTTCTACTGCTGACTTTCTCAGTGGCATGAGGCCAACTCCTTATAAGCTTAAATTTCAAACTTTGCCATCTAAAAATATATAATACGAATACCTGAATATAATGTTCTGGCTTCAGAAACTAAAGGATTAAAGCTTTTCCTAAGGTGAATTAGGAAAAGGAAATTACACAATCAGTGCTAGAAACTGGGTAGCTAAGCAGTTGTTTAAAAATAATTATCCTGAAGAATACAAAGAGCTTAAACAAAAAAGATAGGTTTTAAAAAATTCTTTCCCCAACTGAAAACAAAATAAGGAAGAAAAGGGCTTAAACCAAACCAAGTGGTCCTACAGAAAAATTCCTGATATGGAAAATTATTTAATAGTGGAATGAATAACCAAAGCCAGTTGGGCAACTCTTTCTCCAGTCTTAAAGGATAGATTTTTATATCTCTGGAAAGGCTTTGGTGTAGCCCTGTCCATCAGGAGTGGGGCCAGCAGCTCCTGGGCAGGACAGCAAGAACTTTAGTGAAGGAATGCCCAGAATCTTCCTTCACCCTTCTTAACATTCGTCACAGTGTTCTATAAAGAAAGTTCAGTGAGCTCTAATGGTCTCTTTGCATAAAGGGGCTCTGGATATATTTCTGTATGAAAACAGGAACAAAACTCCCTGCTCACCAGTAGATTCCCTTAAGATACCTACCTTCCACATTGGAGACAAAACCTAAACTCCGCTTCAGATCTGAGCAGATAGAGTGGAGACACCATCGGAATTTTGCATCACAGCGATACTTGTTGGCACCACAGGTGTCATAACAGACGTCCAGCTGGTTGCAGCACTTGGTCATTGCTGGAATGCCCAAATCCATCTGGAGATAAGTGAAGGAAGAAAAGAGAAGGAAGAAAATGCCACGTTTGGACCAAGGACCTTAGGCAACCTTGCCCACCTTGTTATTAACAGGCCAGTTCTCAAATTCCTGTTACACATCAGATCAATTCAGAAATACCAGTGACTTGAGAGAATGCCTAAGGTTGACAGCTACAGGATGTTGAGTTTCAATTATGGTTTGGTTATTAGCTTATTAATTCTGAATAGTCCATTTTCTTCTTTTTCTTTTAGATTTAGTAATTTTCAAATTCACAGGCCACTACAGGGATGAAAATAAACATCAGAAGGTTAGTGAAGAGGGCAGAGCTGCAGGACTTCCAAATTTAACTAAAACCTATATTATGTGAGATTTTATTTGAGCAAAAGATTCAAAGGCTCAGAAGTATAAAAAATCAAGGCTCAGTTCATCAAGAGGTCACCAGCATTTATTAGAAACCCATCCCATACACTGTTTTAAAGGCATGTGTCTTGTCTGTATGTGTCAGGGAGCAGAGTGGGGTATAGAACACATGATTCCTGACCACAAGGGGACTATGGTTAAATGTCAATATCTAACACACACACACATAAATGTATTAAGCCTCCTATAAACATCTGTAAATGTTGTGGCATAAACTGAGTAACTTCATAGAATGCCACATCTAGAGTTAGATAACTCTACGTGTTTTTTTTTTTTAGAAAATTATTAGACATGAGGGTAAAGAAAAGAGATAATGAGCAAATCATATGTGAGCAAGTGAGTTTGTTTGGTGTTTCAAGGGTCTTAGCAAGAATTTATTTGTTTGTTATTTTTTTAATTAAGAAAGGTAAGTTGGTGGATGGTTCTGACTTCCAAAGTACCTAGTAAGATTTGATAAAGACTCGAGCAAAGAAGGAACATGATAGAATAAGTGATTACAGAGAGTGATCATTCTGTGGTATGTGAAATAGTTTGGAACAGGGGCATTTAGACTTTGGTAGAGCATCTTAGAATCTTTTGCAGTTCTTCTGATAATATAAACTTGAACCCAAGTGGAAGGTGTGGAAATATGGTTTCACAGTATGGGTGGAGATTGATTAACCAGCTATTATAGATCTTTTCCACTTGGCTCTCCTTAAATGCTCCCTTATCTGAACTTTTGCTCCAAGACCACTTAAAACAGACTATGGACTTTGGTAGTTTAAAATGCCCTTCTGACAGGGCCCCCTGAGTGGCTCAGTTGGTTAAATATCCAACTCTTGATCTCAGCTCACATTTTGATCTCATGGTCTTGAGTTCAAGTCCCACGTTAGGCTTCATGCTGGGCATGAAGACTAATAAAAATAAAATAGGGGCTCCTGGGTGGTTCGGTCGGTTGAGTGTCCAACTCTTGATTTCAGCTCAGGTCATGATCTCACAGTTTGTGAGCTCAAGCCCCACATCAGGCTCTGTGCTGTCACCTTGGAGCCTGCTTGGGATTGTCTCTCCATCTCTGTCTGCCCCTCCCCTGTTCATGCTCTTTCTCAAAATAAATAAATAAACGTTTTTAGAAAAAGCTCTTTAAAAAAAAATACCCTTCTAAGAAAAAGAAAATAAAATCCATTGTTACAGTAAGAGGTAATGTAACTCATTAGGCTAGGCAACAGCCTGGGCTCTGCAATTCTGGGTAAATTCCTATCATCTGACACCTGAAGGAAACTACTTTGTTCATGCCTCATCCCAAAAACTAAATGTATATCACAGCAGAGGTAACTGAGAATTAATTAGATAGATGAGTATAGTCGCTATCATTCAGTTCAACTGAATTGGAAATTCTTGAACTGGTCCTAGACAATACTTGTACCAGTAAATAAAATGGCATTACTCCCAAAATAGAGTGCATACTGTTGTCAAAAACCAACCTCTGTGCTCCAGAGCTGAAATATGTAATACGAAGACAGATTTAGGGATAAAGAAGGGAGATAGTCTATTACTTTGCCATACAAAGGAGGCTGCAGCAGGCTAATGCCTCCAAGAGTGAAAGCCCCCACCCTGGGTAGGAGGTTGAGGGGTTTTATAGGAAAAGACAGGATCTGGGCAGTTGCGATAGGAATGTCAAACACTGGTGCCAGCCATCCATACCAAGTTCCTGGAACAAAAGATTCTACAGAAAAACAAGTGAAGGGGAAGGGAAAGCTTCAAAACTGAAGAAGAGAAAATTTTGATCACAAGTCAAGCCTTGCTGAAGCACTGTGTCCATCCTAATTTCCATCCACGTTTACATTTCTTTTTTTTTTAATTTTTTCAAAATTCAATTTAAATTCTAGTTAGTTAACATATAATGTAATATTGTTTTCAGGAGTAGAATTTAGTGATTCAATATTTACATATAACTCCTAGTGCTCAACATGTCAAGTACCCTCCTTAATACCCATTACCCACTTAGCCCATCCACCCACCCACCTCCCTCCATCAGCCCTCAGTTTGTTCTCTATCATAAAGAGTTTCTTATGGTTTGATTCGCTCTCTCTTTTTCCCCCCTTCCCATATGTTCATCTGTTTCTTTCTTAAATTCCACATATGGGTGAAATTGTATGGTATTTATCTTCTGTGACTGATTTATTTCACTTAGCATAATATACTCTAGCTCCATCCATGTCATTGTAAACGGCAAGATTTCATTCCTTTTGATGGCTGAGCACTCTTCCAGTGTGTGTGTGTGCGTGTGTGTCTGTGTGTATCTCACATCTTCTTTATCCATTAGTCAGTCAATGGACACTTGGGCTCTTTCCATACTTTGGCTATTGTTTTCTGTGTTGTTAATTTTAGCCATTCTGGCAGGTATGAGATATCTCATTGTATTTGATTTGTATTTCTCTGATGATGAGTGATGTTGAGCATCTTTTCATGTGTCTGTTAACCATCTGGATATCTTCTTGGGAAAAATGTCTATTCACATCTTCTGTCCATTTCTTAATTGCATTATTTGTTTTTTGGGGTGTTGAGTTTGATAAGTTCTTTATACATTTTGTACTAACCCCTTATCAGATATGTCTTTTGCAAACATCTTCTCCCATTATGAAAATTGTATTTTAGTTTTGTTGTTTCCTTTACAGTGAAGAAGGTTTTTATCTGATGAGGTCCCAATAGTTTATTTTTGCTTTTGTTTCCCTTGACTCAGGAGACATATCGAGTAAGAAGTTGACACGGCCAATGTCAGAGAGGTTACTGCCTGTGTTCTCCTATAGGATTTTGATGGTTTCCTGTTTCACATTTAGGTCTTTCATCTATTTTGAATTTATTGTTGTGTATGGTGTAAGAAAGTGGTCCAGTTTCATTCTTCTGCATGTTGCTGTCCAGTTTCTCCAACACGATTTGTTGAAGAGACTATCTTTTTTCCATTGGATATTCTTTCCTGTTTTGTCAAAGATTAGTTGACCATATAAGTTGTGGGTACATTGCTGGGTTTTCTGTTTTGTTCCATTTATCTATGTGTCTGTTTTTGGCCCAGTACCATACTGTTTTAATCACTACAGCCTTGTAATATAGCTTGAAGTCTGGAATCGTGATGCCTCCAACTTCTTTTCTTTTTCAAGATTGCTTGGGCTATTCAGGATCTTTTGTTGTTCCGTACAAATTTTAGGATTGTTTATTCTAGCTATGTGAAAAATGCTGGTGTTATTTTGATAAGGATTGCATCAAATGTGTAGATTGCTTTGGGTAGTATAGACATTTTAATAATATTTGTTCTTCCAATCCATAAGCATGGAACGTCTTTCTATTTCTTTATCTCTTCTTCAATTCCTTTTATAAGTGTTCTATAGTTTCCAGAGTACACATCTTTTACCTCTTTACTTTGGTGTATTCCAAAGTATCTTATCGTTTTTGGTGCAATTGTAAATGGGATCGATTCCTCGATTTCTCTTTCTGCTGCTTCATTATTGGTGTACAGAAGTGCAACAGATTTCTGTACATTGATTTTATATCCTGCAACTTTACTGAATTAATGCATTAGTTCTAGCAATGTTTTGGTGGAGTCTTTTGGGTTTTCTATATAGAGTATCATGTCATCTGTAAATAGTGAAAGTCTGACTTCTTCGTTGCCAAGAAGGATGGCTCTGTGCTGACAGTGTGGAGCCTCCTTGGGATTCTCCCTCTCCCTCTTTCTCTGCCCCTACCCCACTCATATTCTCTGTCTCTCAAAATAAATAAATAAACATTTTTTTAAAAGATAAAAAAGGGGCACCTGGGTGGCTCAGTCAGTTAAGTGTCTGACTCAGATATTGGCTCATGTCATGAACTCACGGTTTGTGATTTCGAGCCCTGTGTTGGGGTCTATGCTGGCAGCACAGAGCTGCTTGAGATTCTCTCTCTCCCTCTCTCTCTGCCCCTCCTCCACTTGTTCTCTCTCTCTCTCAAAATAAATAGACATTTTAAAAAAAGAATGGATGCTTCATTTTGTCAAATGCTTTTTCTGCATCTATTGAGAGGATCATATGGTTCTTAACCTTTCTTTTATTAATGGGGTGTATTGTATTGATTGATTTGCAAATATTGAACCAGTCCTGCAACCAGGAATAAATCTCACTTGATCGTGGTGAATAATTCTTTTTTTATGTACTGTTGAATTAGATTTGCTAGTATCTTGTTGAGAATTTTTGCATCCAGTTTCATCAGGGATATTAGCCTATAGTTTTCCTTTTTAGTGGGATCTCTGGTTTTAGAATCAAGGTAAAGCTGGCCTTGTATAATGAGTTTGGAAGTTTTCTTTCCATTTCTGTTTTTTGGAACAGTTTGAGAGGAATAGGTATTAACTCTTCTTTAAATGTCTGGTAGAACTCCCCTGGGAAGCCAGGTGGCCCTGGACTTTTGTTTGTTGGAAGATTATTTTTCTTGAAAGAGAGAGAGAGAGAGAGAGAGAGAGACCATGAGCAATAGAGGGAGGGAGAAAGAATCTTAAGTAGGCTTCAGACCCAGCATGGAGCCTGACTCGACACTCAAATGTGAGCCAAAGCTAAGAGTCAAATGCTCAACTGACTGAGCCACCCAGCTGCCTCTGTTGGGAGATGTTTTATTACTGATTCGATTTCTTTGCTGGTTATGGGTCTTTTTAAATGGTGCCTGTTTTTAAAAAGTTTTTATTTATTTATTTTGAAAGAGAGAAAGAGTAAAAGCAAGGAAGGGTCAGAGAGAGAGAGACAGAGAGAGAGAGTCCCAAATAAGCTCCACACTGACAGTGTAGAACCTGATGTGGGGCTCGAACTCACAAACCATGAGATCATGACCTGAGCAAAACCAAAAGTCAGATGCTTAACCAACTGAGCCACTCAGGTGCCCTGGTCATGGGTCTGTTTAAATTTTCCATTTCTTCCTGTTTCATTTTTGCTAGTTTGTAGGTTTCTAGGAACTTGTCCATTTCTTCCAGATTTCCCAGTTTGTTGACATAAAATTTTCATAATATTTTGTCATAATTGTTTATATTTCTGTGGCGTTGGTTGTGATCTCTCCTCCTTCATTTGTAATTTTACTTTTTTTCGTCCTTTCTTCTTTCTTTTTGATAAGTCTGGCTAGGGACTTAACAATTTATTAATTCTTTCAAAGAACCAGCTCTTAGTTTTCTTGATCTACTGTTTTTGTTGTTGTTTCCATATCATTTATTTCTGCTCTTATCTTTATTATTTACCTTCTTCTGTTGGCTTTATGCTTTATTTGCTGTTCATTTTCTAGCTACTTTAGGTGTGAGGTTAGGTTGTATACTTGAGACTTTTCTTGTCTCCTAAGGCAAGAAATACATATGTATACTGCAATATAATGTATACTGCAATATACATCCCTCTTAGGACTGCTTTTGCCACATCCCAAAGGTTTTGGACTGCATGTTTTCATTTTCATTTGCCTCCACGTATTTTTTATTTCTTTGTTAATGTCCAGGTTAAGCCATTCATTCTATAGTAGGATGTTCTTAACCTCCCTGTATTTGTGGTCTTTCCAAATTTTTTCTTGTGGTTGACTTCAAGTTTCATAGCATTGTGGTCTGAAAATATGCATGATATGATCTCAATCTTTTTGTACTTGTTGAGGGCTGATTTGTGACCCAGTATGTGATCTATTCTGGAGAATGTTCCATGGGCTCTTGAATAGAATGTGGAGGGCACCTGGGTGGGTCAGTTTATTGAGCATCTGACTCGAGCTCAGCTCAGGACTTGATCTTGTGGTCATGGATTCAAACCCTGTGTTGGGCTCTGCACTGGGCATGAAGCCTACTCAGGGAAGAAAGAAAGAGAGAAAGAGGGAAAGAAAGAGGGAAAGAAAGAGGGAAAGAAGAAAGAAAGAAAGAAAGAAAGAAAGAAAGAAAGAAAGAAAGAAAGAAAGAGAAAATAATGTGTGTTCTGCTATTTAGGATGCAATGTTCTGAATATATCTGTTAAGTCCATCCTGTCCAGTGTGTCATTCACAGCCATTGTTTCCTTGTTGATTTTTCTGTTTAGATGACCCATCCATTGCTGTAAGTGGAGGTGTTAAAGTTCCCTACTATTATTATATTATTTTAATGAGTTTCTTTACGTTTGTTATTGATTTATATATTTGGGTGTTTCAAGTACAGGGCATAAATTGTTAGATCTTGATGGATAGACCCTCTAATTGTTATTAATGCCCTTCTTCAGCTCTTATTACAGTCTTTGGTTTAAAATGTAGTTTGTCTGATATATGTATGGCTACTCCAGCTTTCTTTTGATGTCCATTAGCATGATAGATAGTTCTCCATGCCTTCACTTTCAATTTGCAGGTGTATTTAGGTCTAAAATGAGTCTCCTATAGGCAGCATATAGACAGGGTTTTTTTTAATCCATTCTTATGCCTTATGCCTTTTGATCAGAGCATTCAGTCCATTTACATTTAGCGTGATTATTGATAGATATGAATTTAGTGCCTTTTTGTTGCCTGTAAAGCTGGTGTTTCTTGGTGATGTCTAGTCTTTGTTGCTTTTGGTCCTTTTTTTCCCCACTCAAAGAGACCCCTGTAATATTTCTTGCAGGGCTGATTTAGTGGTCATGAGCTTCTTTAGTTTTTGTCAGGGAAACTCTTTATTTCTTCTTCTATTCTGAATGACAGGCTTGCTGGATAAAGTATTCTTGGCTGCATATTTTTCCTATTCAGCATGTTGAATATATCATGCCATTCCCTTCTGGCCTGCCAAGTTTCTATAGACAAATCTGCTAGAATGAACTTGATCTGCCTTTTCTTGTAAGTTAAGGACTTTTTTCCCTTGCTGCTTCCAGGATTCTTGTCTTGTCTGTGTGTTTTGTGAATTTCACTATGATATGTCTTGGTTATTTGCTCAAACAAACCTTCTGGCCCTTTTTCTTTCTCTTCATCCTCTGGAACTCTTAAGATACTAATGTTATTATGCTTTGTTGCTGAGTTCCCTAAGTCCACATTTGTGATCCAATGCCTTTCTTTCACTCTTATTTTCAGCTTTGTTCTTTTCCATAATTTTATCTTCTATATCACTGATTTGTTCCTCTATTTCATCCATCCCCATTGTCATAGCATCTGTTTGTGTTTGTATCTTGGTTATAACATTTTTAATTTTGGCCTGACTAGTTTTTGGTCCTTTATCTCTGCAGTAAGGGATTCTCTAGTGTCTTCTATGCTTTTTTGAAGCCCAGCTACTATCCTTATAATTGTTGGTTTAAATTATAATTCAGACATCTTACTTATATCTGTATTGATAAAATCCCTGCCTGTTACTTCTTCCTGTTCTTTCTTTTGGGATGAATTCGTTCATCTTGTCATATTGTCAAGGTCCAAAAAAAAACCCCAAAAAACAAAAAAGGAAGCTGGATCCTGTGTGTTTCTTGTTAAAAGGAGCCAGATCCAAAATAGATAGATATATAGATATAATAACATTTTAAAATTAAATAAATGATAAAATTGCTTTTTCTGTATCCTAAGGCGGGGGAACACAAAGTCTGCTTGTTAAAAGAAGCTAGATCCAAAAAAACCATATATACGTGGGGAGCCTGGATGGTTCAGGTGGTTAACTGACTGACTTGGTTTTGGCTCAGGTCATGATCTCATGGTTCATAGGTTTGAGCCTCACTTTGGTCTCTGTGCTGATGGTGCAGAGTCTGGTTAGGATTCTCTCTCTCTCCCTCTCTCTCTCTCTGCCCTTTCCCTGTTCACTCACTTTCTCTCAAAATAAATAAATAAAAACTTAAAAAACCCAAAACATATATATGTAATAAATTAAGAAATAAAATAAAATAAAATCATAAAATAGTTTTTTCAGTATCATAAGGGTGGGTAAAAAAGGAAGCTAGATCCTATTTCCCCTAGAGCTAAAGTTTTGTAACATTCTATGATTGGTATACTTGGTGCATGTGAGGGATTTGTGCTGGTCTTCTGGGTTGGGACCTGCTGGACTGATTCTCAAGTGGACTTGCTCTAGTGGAGATGCATCTGCAGGGCACAGGAGGGCAGGGCTTGGTGTAAGTAGCTCTGCCATCCTCTTGGTGGCACTGTTTTGTTTAGTGAAGTCCGTCAGTGCTGATGGGCAGGGTGAAAATGGTGTCACCAGCTGTCTCATCCCTGAAATGAGGAGCTTGTGCCCACCACTCTTCAGGAAGTCCTCACAGAAGAGCAATCACCTCTCTTGTGTCCCCAGCTTTGGCCAGATCCCAACCTTCACCCTGTCTGCATCTGAGCTGTCCAACTGCTGGGTGGCACGACACTCCTGTGTTTTATCTCAGGGTTTCAAAATTCTAAATTTTAGAGATCTGCATAGTGCACGGAGCTGCACTGATCCTCTGGAAGAGAGTCTCACTGCACTGTGGCCAGTGCTGGCTTGTCCCAGATATCAGCTGAGTGACTACACAGAGGTTTGGAGTTTATGGTAAAGCATGGCAGAAAGCCAGCACCAAGGCTCACTGTCCCCAGCCAGCATCTCCCTTCCTATGTTAGTGAACAGGGCAGCTCAATGGTGCTGGCTGGGTCTTTTCCCCTTGGAGAGGCTGTGTTCCCTCTCCCAAATGCACTCTTAGTTGGGGTGTGACCTAGGGGATCCTTAGGCCATGCTGTCCACTTCTGGGTCTCCACCCTCCTTCCCCACCAGAGCCTCATTAAGCCTGCCAGACATGACCCTGGCAATGGTGCTGACCTCCAAAACTTTAGACTTTGTGCACCACTGTGTATAAAAACTTGCTGTGTTCAGCCCCTCTCATTTTTCCAGTCAACGGTTTGGGGGAAGAATTTTTCTTGTGCAATTCCCCACACGCACTTCCATTTTTTTCTCTCTCTCTCTCTGTTTTCCTCTCACTCCTCTCTCCATGATCAGGACTCCCTCCCCATCACAGCACTCACAGCTCTTCTCTTTCTGAAATCAACTTTCTGCAGCTTCTACCTTCCATGTTGTGGCAGCTTTTTCACCTTCAGTTGCGCTTTTTTTTTTTTTTTTTTTTTTTTAAGAAAGAGAGGAGAGCACGAGCTGGAGAGAGGGGCCAAGCGGTGGGGGGGGGGGGGGGGGGGATGGAGAGAGAGAGAGAATCTTTTTAAATTTTTTTCATATTTATTTATTTATTTAGAGAGAAAGAGCACTACTGGGGGAAGGGCAGAGAGAGAGGGAGAGAGATTTATTTCCAAGCAAGCTCCACACTGTCTACACAGAGCCTGATGCAGAGCTTGATCTCACAAACTGTGAAATCATGACCTGAGCCAAAATCAAGAGTTGGATGCTTAACTGACTGAGCCACCCAGGTGCCCCAAGAAAGAGAATCTTAAGCAAGCTTCATGTTCAGTGCAGACCCCAATGAGGGACTCAATCCCATGACCCTGGGATCATGGCCTGAGCCAAAATCGAGGGTTGGATGCTCAGTCGACTGAGCCACCTATGCATCCCACTAGTGCATTTTTCTCTTTCAGTCCTCAGATCAAGTTCTTGGATATTCAAAATGATTTGATGTTTATCTTGCTGTGTTCAAAGGATGGGTTTTGAAACCCAGCCTAGGGTCTCCCTACCTTCCACCATCTTAACTCCCAAGCCCACTTTTACATCTTTATTGAGGTTTTAATGCCACTTCTATAGCTCCTAGTTGGAATCAAGTAAAGTATATTAGCCAAAAAAGGGGTTTCTCTAATATAAATATATATTTGGAAAGATTGTCTTTCTTCTGTGTCCATACACATATTGATGGTTGTGGGCGAGGTTGGGAATACGGCTGTGCAGGTTGTACAGTGCACAAGAGTGTCATATCAAAGGGGGCACTGTCCCACAAGATATCATAGATTTGTATATTTATTAAGAAAAATGTCTAGCCAATGGCAGTCAAATTTCCTTTTCTAAGAAAAATATTAATTTCCAAGAGTGATATTAAGATAAATTTCTGACAAATGGAAGAGGAAAGGGGACCTTTTCTCAATTTGCCAAATTATGCCACATTAGTGGGCAGCATTTTCATTAAAAGAGTAAACGTTATGCTGCTTATAAAACTATTACAAAGTAAAATCTTTTGAATCAGCAGAAAAGTGATGTTTAGCCTGATTAAGACACAATTCAAAATCATGGCTTAGATGGGAAATCCCTCTATCTACATTTTATGTAACACATCTTTTCTGAAGTAAAAAAGATAAAAGGTCCCCCAAGAGGTCTTGAAAGAAATCAGTTTATTACTTGTTTTCAGGGGAGGCCAGTAGCTTGAGAAATGGCCATTGGTGTGATGAGAAGTGTTTAGCCGGAGGCTAGATGTGTGTGTGGGGATGGGGCATGCTTGTGTGGGTGTGTATGTGTGCAGATTACTATGATCTTAAAACTCTAAACATAGCTGGTTTGGTGCTACCAGGCATGAGGTCAACCACTTGCAAAAGTCCTGACGATATAGCAACCAGTTCTCACTGTTCAGTGCCAATGGCTTCAGGACATCATAGGAAAGTCTCATTAATTTAAATAAGTCACACTTGTCAGATTTCACATGAAGTTATGTTCGATCCCCTAATATTTGGCTGGTATTTGCAGTGGTGATTTTAAAGTTCACTACACAAGGTCTTATCTGAGGGACAACTGTCCTTGATAAGAGGATATTGGATACTTTCTTTGAAAATTATCTCCCTTACTCTGAATCCAATTTAAAATACTTAATTAGGGATGCCTGGGTGGCTCAGTCGGTTAAGCATCCGACTTTGGCTCTGGTCATGATCTTGCAGTTCATGAGTTTGAGCCCCACATCGGGCTCTGTGCTGACAGCTTGGAGCCTGGAGCCTGCTTCGGATTCTGTGTCTCCCTCTCTCTCTGCCCCTCTCCTGCTCGCACTCTGTCTCCTACTCTCTCTAAAAAATAGATAAACATTAAAGCTATATTCCATAAATGATCACTCCCATTAGTGAGAACTCTCAGACTTGTCTTAGTTAAAACCAATCAACTAAGAAAATAATTGTGGCGGTACATACACTTTCTGGTACCTTAAGACCCAGGAAATAGGAGCTGCAGCCGTTGGGCTCCTGAGGCTTGTAGCCGGGTCTGGGCATTGGTGCCTTTCCTAGCAGGAGAAAGAGAGGAAAGAAGCAGGAAGAAATATTTAGAAATTAAACATTTGGGAACATTCATCAAATAAAAATTATCTTAAAGCATATTCAATTTTTCCTTTAAAAGTCATCATTTCTGGGGAGCCTGGGTGGCTCAGTTGGTTAAGCATCCAACTTTGGCTCAGGTCATGATCTCACAGTCTGTGAGTTGGAGCCCCGCGTCGGCTCTGTGCTGACAGCTCGGAGCCTGGAGCCTGTTTCAGATTCTGTGTCTCCCTCTCTCTGACCCTCCCCCACTCGCTTGTGTGCTCTCTCTCTCTCTCTCTCTGTTTCAATAAACATTAAAAAAAAAATTTTTTTAAGTCATCATTTCTCACCAGATATTCACATCCAAATTTGGTGGCAATGATGGTGATGATGTCGATAATGTCATAAAAGGATAATAATCTTCATGCCAGGTTGGCGTTTCTCTCCTAATCTTAAAGAATTTTATGAGCATTTATTTACTAACAATTCTAATGTTTCTTAAGTGCATGACTTTGAAGGTAAGGTCCATGGAAAAATGGAACCAAAACTCAAGGTGTCTTACTCCATCCATTGTAAGACCACACGCCATGCACAGAAAAAGCAGAACACTACCTGATCACACATTTAACAAATAAGAATTATAACAGTACCACAAAACTTTTTTCAGAATATCTTGAAGGAAATTTTGCAAGATTCCATAAATGTAGGCAAAGCATTATTGATCAAAGAGCATAGAAGTCATTACCATGCAGTATGTGAGACTTTGTATCATAGAACTAAGCAGAAACCATCTGGCAGGCTTTGAATTTCTTGGTTTCTCCTACATGACTTTTGAGTTATGTTATAATCTTTCAATTATTGAGAAAGAAATGTTGTCAATGTTAATGATGGTAGTTATCATTGGTAAAGAGAACCCTGAAGGCACCTGGGTGGGTGGCTAAGTAAGTTAAGCATCCTGACTCTTGATTTCGGCTTAGGTCATGATCTCACGATGCCTTGAGATCGAGCCCTGCCTGAGGTTCTGCGCTGAGCATGGAGCCTACTTGAGATTCTCTCTGCTTCTCTCTCTCTCTCTCCCAAATAAAAAAATAACAATTAATTTAAAAAGGAGAGAGAGAGAGAGCCCTGCAGGACAATTTGGCAGTGAGCATTTTCATCCTGTTACCCAGATAAGAAAAAGGGGACTAAGGGGGCGTGTGACTTGCCTAAGTCATGTACTAAGTGGGGGAAGTAGGATATAAATCCAGATTTCCTGTTTTATGTCTCCAAAGCCCATGTTCTTCTATCACAACCCTTTGCCCCTTTTTAGGAGACGCAAGACAGAGCATAAGACTGAGGAAATAAGCTAAGAATTAATCCTCAGAGTGAGGCATATAGCATTTATTTTTTCTTTCTTTTCTTTTACCTTCTCCTACAAGGTATTTTATTTTAATTATTTTGTATTATGAAGGAAAATCAGAGAAACAAACATTCATGAGCCCACTACACAAACATAATAAATGTTAACTTAGCCAAACTTACTATACATATTTTTTCTGTTTAATTAACTGTTACAAGTACAGTTGAAGCTCCCTATGCACCCCCCTTTCTGTTTTAATTTTTAGATATTAAGTCTATGATTTAAGGACCTCCCTCCTTAGTATTCTTTTTTTAACTTTTTAAAAAATGTTTATTTATATTTGAGAGAGAGAGACAGTGTTGAGTGGGAGAGGGGCAGAGAGAGATGGAGACAGAATCTGAAGTAGGCTCCAGGCTCTGAGCTGTCAGTACAGAGTCTGACACAGGGCTCCCACTCATGAGCCATGAGATCATGACCTGAGCCTAAGTCGGATGCTCAACCAACTGAGCCACCCAGGTGCCACTCCTTATTACTCTTAAAAATTGTTTTTGACTACTCTTGGACCTATGGTTTTGCAAGGAATTTTAGAGTCATTTTAGTAAATTCTACAAGTGATAGTGCAGGATTTTGATTGAAAGTACATTGACTTTATAGATTAACCTGGAGATAACTGAATTTCTTATAATATTCTGTCTTCCCAAACATGGGTATAGTACAGTTTTCTATTTAGTTGGGTCTTCCTTTGTGTCCTTCAGTAGAGTATTCATTTTCACCATATATTTACTCTGTCTCCAACATACTGTATTATTCTGATGCTTAAACAAGATAGAATATATCATAACCCAGAATTAAAGATTATAGAGCTCATATGGTAAATCTACACTTCTCTGGAACCCACACTGCTTCTAACTTTCTGCTCTACCAGCCCTGGAATGCAACCCTGGCCCTCATGGTTCAAGATGGAGCTTCAGCCAACACATCCATATTACAAACAGCAGGATAAAAGAAGGAGTTAGAAGGGTCATAGCTCCTCTCTTTAATAAACACATTCCAAAATTATACATCACTTCCTCTTACTTCCCTTTGTCCAGATCTTAATCAAACTGCAATATCTACTGGCAAAAATGGGCTAGGAATTGAAGTTTTTATTCAGTGTAGGCACCATGAGCCCAGCTTAAAATTGTAGGGAGGGGTTTATTACTACGGACAAAGGGGAAGACATTAGGATACAATAAGCAGTCTCTGCCACAGTCTGTTTGGTATTTGTTTCTGTGGTAAAATGAGTGTATGAGATCATCATTCAAGATGGCACCCAGCGATCCCAGTCTCTTGGTATTCATGCCCTTGTATATTGTCCCAGGGTTGGTCTATGCGACCTAGAAAACATGGCAGAAGTGGAGGTATGTTGCTTCCAAGATGGGATTATCTATTAGCCCTAGGCAATCACTAATCAACTTTCTATCTCTGTAAATTAGCCTATTCTGGACATTTCACATAAATGAAATCATACAATATGTGGCCTTTTGTTTCTGGCTTCTTAGCATAATGTTTTCAAGGTTCATCTATGTTTTAACATGTGTCAGAATTTCATTCTTTTTTATTGCCAAGTAAATATGATGAACATTTAGGGTTTTTCCACTTTTTGGCTAATATGAAAAATACTACCACAAACATTTTTGTGTGGACAATATGTTTTCATTTCCCCCATAGGAATGAAACTTCTGGGTCATATGCTAACTCAGGAACTAACAGACTATTTTCCAAAGTGGTGACAAAATTTTACATTCCCTACAGCAATGTATAAAGGTACTAATTTCTCCACATCCTCTCCTCTACTTGTTATAATCTGTCTTTTTTATTACAGCCATTATAATGAGTGTGAAGTGGTATTTAATGGTCATTTTGATTTGCACTTTCCTAATAACTAATTATGTTGATCATCTTTTCCTGTACTTATTGGCCACTCACATATATATCTTCTTTGCAGATATTTTGTCCCATTTTGTGGTTTGTCTTTTCACTTTTTTTTTTAACGTTTATTTATTTTTGAGACAGAGAGAGACAGAGCATGAACGGGGGAGGGGCAGAGAGAGAGGGAGACACAGAATCAGAAGCAGGCTCCAGGCTCTGAGCCATCAGCCCAGAGCCCGACGCGGGGCTCGAACTCACGGACCGTGAGATCGTGACCTGAGCTGAAGTCGGACGCTTAACCAACTGAGCCACCCAGGCGCCCCTTGTCTTTTCACTTTCTTGATGGTATTTTTGAATAGCCAAAGTTTTTAATTTTGATGAAGTCTATTTTCTTTTTTTTAGGTGAAATTCACACTTCCATCTTAAAGTGCACAGTTCAGTGGTGTTCAGTACATTCATAGTGTTGTGTAACCATTGTCTCTGTCTACTTCCAAAAACATTTCATCACCCTCCAAAGGAGACCAAATGTTCATTAAATAGTCATTTCCTATTCTCCCCTTCTCCCAATCCTTGGCAAGCACTAATCTACTTTTTTTAAAGATTTTTTTTAAAGTAATCTCTATACCCCACATAGGGCTCAAACTCACAACGCCAAGATCAAGAGTTGCATGCTCCTCCAACTGAGCCAGCCAAGCGCCCCTCACTAATCTGCTTTCTGTCTCTAGAGATTTGCCTATTCTGGATATTTGAATAAATGGAACCATACACTATATAACCATACAATATATATGCCTTCTTTCACTTAACATAATGTTTTCATGGTTCATCTGTGTTGTAGCATGTATCAGTACTTCGTTCCACTTGATGGCTGAATAATATACCATTCTCTGAATATACCACAATTTGTTTATTCATCCATCCACTGATGGACATTTTGGTTGTTTTCATCTGTTGGCTATTGTGAAGAGTGCTGCTATGAACACTTGCGTGCAAAAATATTTGTTTGAATATCTGTTTTCAGTTCTTTGGGGTACATATACCTACGTGGTGGAATTGCTGGGTCATATGGTAGTTCAATGTTGAACTTTCTGAGAAATTGTCAAACTGTGTTCCACAGCAGCTGTAGCATTTTGCCCTCCCAACACAAGCGTTGCAATTGCACAAGGGCTCCAATTTCTCCACATCCTCACAGTTTCACTACACTGTATCTAGATGTGGATTGTATATCCTTATCTTGATTGGAAAAATCTGAAAACCTGGTTTCTTTCACCTTGGATAATTCACAGCCACCGTCTGAATATTTTCTTTTCTTCATACTCCCTACTTTCTTCTCCTGGGCTTCTTACTACTGAATGATGAATCTTCTTAATTCTGTCCTTCATATATCTTAACCTCTCTTTTACATTTTCCATCTTTTTTGTCTCTCTGTGCTGAATTTTGTCTAGCTCATCAAATCTATTTTCCATTTCACTAATTCTCTCTAGGTTCACTAATCTGCTATTTAACCCATCTGCTGTTATTTTTTTTCTCTCAAGAACTATAATTTTCACTTCTCGGAATCCAATTTGATTCTTCTTTTAAATCTATGTATTCATTTTCACCGAGTTCTGTCTTTTTATTATGTTTTCTAGTCCTTGTTTTATTTATTTAATGATTTCAAATATTCTTTTATAATCTCCAGTCTTTGGGATACAAGTCATTTTTTTTAATGTCTGCTGACTCTCCCTCCTGATTGATTATTTTTTCACATAGTGTATAATTTTTCAATAAGACCTTATCTTCAGAAGGGCTTTTTTTTTTTTTTCCTGAAGGAATTTCTGTGCCCTGGGTCATGTACTACATATTGGTTCCTCAATTACCTTTGCTGTGTGGCTCTGGGAGCCTTAAGATCCTTGAGACATTAGTATTTATGTTAATTTCTCAGCTTGGGAAACTCACCTCAGGCCAACTGTTTAAGTTCAAATTCCACATGTGTGAATAGAATATGTTTGGAGTAGTGATTTTTTGGTGGATGTTCTTTATTCCCCCTTTAAGTCTCAGCCCCAGGTGGATGGAAATCATCCCTGCTACTCTCTTGAAATATTGGGTAGATATTTTCTAACCCATTTTAAACAGACTGGGCAGCTCCTCGGGCTTTAAGCTTTATACAGACTGTTCAGTTCCAGATTCCCAATTCTTACGAGTGAAAGTTACTCTTTCTCTCTTTGTATGAGTATTAAAACCTATTCCTCAGCCCCTAGAGTCTACATGTGATCTTAAAACCCCCAACGGTTTTAGCATCAGCTCCTGCTCATTACTTTAGCATTAGTGTTCCTCTTCAACGGAACTTATAGGTTTCCATTTATTCCATTCTAGCTTGAGGGCGTATCTTTTCTAATGTTTTATTTTCACCTAACATTTTTTATTTATAATGGAGAAGTACTGTGCTTGTTGATGGAGTCTGCCAGCCCACCAGTAATCCCTGCATTACTTTTCAAAGTTCTTGAGAAATGTACCCTACCAATGATACCCTACTAACCTACTCTGTGTGTGTGTGTGTGTGTGTGTGTGTGTGTGTGTGTGTGCCAGAATTACTGGGAGTTGGGGAATGCGTAAAATGTATTAAGTAATGTTAGTAATCAAAATACACATATGAAAATAATTATACTATGCCATAGATTAAATGTGAATTGTCTCTTGTAGGTAATATTATGGTGATTTTATTTTTTCTTTGGATTGTTCCTTTACAAATGTTCTACACGTACTAGCTTTATAGAAATCAGGAGGAACATTTTTAATGAAGAAACTAATGCATAATTTTTATGATGAAACTTACGCCTTTAATAATTTTGTTGATAAAGAGCTTTTGCAGTAGACTCTGCGGAGTTTCCTGGGTTTCCCTCTACCTTTTTTGTACTTGATAACTCATAGAAGATAAAATTCTGATATCCCAGTTTGAAAGCTAATGGAACGCCAACTACTGACACTAGCCACCTGTCCTGCTGGTTATTTTTAATTTTTGTATTTATTTAATAGTTTATGATAGCTGCAGGAATTCTGTTTAGGAATGAAGCTTGAAGGAAAAGTTCTAAGAAAAAAGGTCATGGTTGAATCTGGGCAGAAATAATTTACTGTATCCTCAAATTATAGCTTGAGTAGTTTTGAGTTGAGCTTAGCAATGAGTCTTTACAGTTTGATGTTTTGAGTCTGGGCATCAATAATGGACTACGCCCACAGACTAATTTTATTTTCTGATTTTGGCTATTTATAGAATTGGGAGGCTGACAACTTGATCCTCTAATTCAGGGGTTGGCAAACGATGACCCAAGACCAACTCATCGCCTGTTTTTATATAACCTTCCAGCTGACAATTGTTTTTATATTTTTAAATAATTGGTGGGAGGGAGTCAAAAGAAGGATATTATTTTGTGATGTGAAAATTATATGAAGTTCAAATTTTAGTGTCTGTAAAAAAGTTTAATTGGAACACAGAAACACTCATTTATTACATATTAGACATGGCTGCTTTCACAGAAAAAAATTAGCAAAAGGTTGGTATAATCATGATGTGAGGGTGGCTTTCTAAGCAAGGCAAACAATTCAGAAGCCATAAAGGAAAAGACTGACAGACTTGATCTTATGAAAATTAAAACCTTCTGAACAAACTGAGACACCATAAAACACGTTAGACACTTAAAAGACAAATGAGGGAGATTTAAGAGGAGGGTTAGACGCAAAACCCGAGTTCTACCACAAGCATGCACACTGCCTCCTGGACCCAACCTTTCTTCCCTCTCAGTTTTGTCACTGAAAAGAACAATAAAAACTTCTGTGCTTTATTACCCAGATCAAGGGTTACATCTTCCCGGGAGGGTGTGTCCCTTCTCCCCACCCAGCTGGCTCCTGCAGGAGCTTTGCTCTGCTAGAGATCTACTAAGGAATCAGACTACTTTATTTGAAATCTATGTCCTTCCAGAAACACTCAAATACAGCATGAGTAACACACCAAGGGAACAAAGCAGAACTCTGACAATTTTACTGAAGCAATAAACTCTATTTCAGTTACTAAAACAGATTAAGTTACTGCAGGAGGGAGGATGACCAACTTGTCCTGGTTCGCCTGGGACTGTCCCTGTGTTAGTACTGAAAGTCCATGTCCCAAGAATCCCCACCCCAACCCCGCCTCTCCCCTCAGCCGCCAGCAGACCGGACAGTTGGTCACCCTAGCACAAGAACAATCTTTGCCTCTAAACCAGTAGCTGTTTTCTTTTTTCAAGCTATAGATCCCCTTAAGAATCTGATTAAGGCTGTGAATCCTTTCCCTGGAAAAAGATACGAACTCACAGGTTCATAAAATTTTGCTCTGAGATTTTAAACAGATTAAAAGATATTTAGAGATACTTTTTTTCCTAGAACTAAACCCAAGAAGAAATTCATCATGAGGTCTTTTTTTTAATGTTTATTTATTTTTGACAGAGAGAGAGAATGAGATAGAGCACGATGCGGGGAGGGGCAGAGAGAGAGAGAGAGGGAGACACAGAATCCAAAGCAGGCTCCAGGCTCTGAGCTGTCAGCACAGAGCCTGACACAGGGCTGGAACTCACGAGCTGTGAGATCATGACCTAAGCCAAAGTCAGACACTTAACTGACTGAGCCATCCAGGCACCTCTATCATGAGGTCTTTTTATCAAAGTATGAGTGTGGACCAGTATCTTTTTTTTTTTTTTAAGTTCTATTTATTTTGTGAGAGAGAAAGAGAGAGAGAGAGAATGCGCATGCACACGTGAGTGGGGGAGGGGCAGAGAGCAAGGGAGAGAGAGAGAATGCCAAGCAGGCTCTACACTGCCAGCAGAGAGCCCAACGCAGGGCTCCGTGTCAACGAACTATGAGATCATGACCTGAGCCAAAATCAAGAGTCGGACCCTTAACCAGCTGAGCCACCCAGGTGTCCTTGGACCAGTACTTTCAATCATAATTTACAAGACACACAAACTCTGCTGCAGAGACCCTCCTCCTTCATAAAAGCACAGAACACTTGAATTATCATTTGATGATTTCTTCCAGAAGCTGAAAAGGTATTGTCCAGCCTGTGGGATTTGTGTGTGTGTGTGTGTGTGTGTTTATGTTGAAAGAGAACTGGAAGAATCTGAATGTGTATTTAACCTGTTTACCAGGCCATGTTTCTCATAACATTTGTAAAACTTGTTCGGTACCTGCCGTGCTCCATACCTCGCACTAATTCTTAATTCTTATAACAACCTTGCAAGGTAGGTGTTATTAACATTTATAAACATGAGTCAACAAGAGCACCTGGGTGGCTCAGTCAGTTGAGGGTCAGCTTTGGCTCAGGTCATGAAGCTCAGGTCATAATCTCACAGTTCGTGGATTCAAGCCCTGCATCAGGCTCTGTGCTGACAGGTCAGAGCCTATACAGCCTGCTTCAGTTTCTGTGTCTCCCTCTCTCTCTGCCGCTCTGCAGCTCATGCTCTCTCTCTCTTTCAAAAGTAAATACACTTAAAAAAATTTTTTTTAATTAAAAAAAAACAAAAACATGAGTCAACAAAGGTTGAGAGAGTTAGATAACTTGCCCAAGGTCACCAGCAATGGGATTCACACACACCCACCCCCACTTCAAACCCATGATTTTTCCATTACTAGTATTTCTCAAAGCCTGGTTAGTTCCAGGGCCCCCCGTGCACTTCCCGGGTCCTACCACAGACCTATTGAATCAGAATCTCTGGCAGCGGGAGAGGAAATCTTGATCACATTAGTGCATACCCCTTATAGCAGCTGTTCTACATCTGCTATTAATACCTGCTGAATCTCATTGTATTTATAGTCTGATCCTTAACAAGTACAGATTTTATGTGTTGACATGAAAACAAGCTGCTGTAGATCTAAGAAGTGGGGAAACCAATGCTGACACAATGTTGTAGGCTACCAGGCCACAAACACACCTTCATCTGTCAGAACAACCTACAGGCTGAAGTTCTCCACGAAAGACCTATTAAAATAGTGCTCCGTACACTTGGTAATCACCTGGGAAACATTAAGACTAGTGATAATCTGGGCATGTCAGGGTGGCTCAGTTAAGCGTCTGACTTCTGCTCAGGTCATGATCTCACAGTTCATGAGTTCCAGCCTAGCATCAGGCTCTGCGCTGCCAGTGTGGAGCCTGCTGGGGATTCTTTCTCTCCCTCTCTCTCTGGCCCTCCCCTGCTTGTGCTCGCTCTCTCTCTCTCATAATAAATAAACATTTAAAAAACACTTATAAAATTTTTTTTTTAAATACTGACATCTGGGTCCAGCCCATGGAGATTCTGATTGGGCACAGGAGTTTTTAAAGACCCCCAGGTGCTGGTAAGTACAGGGCCAAGATAGAGAACTATGGTTTTAAGTAGTGGTTAAGTACTTATCAAATAGAAAAAAAATTTTTTTGGTAGACTGTTGCTAAATTATTTCCTCTGACAAAAGATTGTAACCTTTAAAACTGATTTTTTTTTTTTCCTGAAAATGTGGTCCTGCACCAGGATCACCTGGGAACTTTTAAAAATGCAAATTCTGTGGCTCCACCCCTGACCTACCTACCTACCCAATCAGAAATGTGGTGGGGGGTGGGGAAAGATAGCAGTCTTTTTAAGCCCACTAGAGACTTCAAAGCAGAGGAGTTGACAACCACTGCTTTGGGGATAGAGGCGTGGTGTACAAGAAGTGTACCACAAAGCA
This sequence comes from Acinonyx jubatus, assembly GCF_027475565.1. Taxonomy (NCBI): domain Eukaryota; kingdom Metazoa; phylum Chordata; class Mammalia; order Carnivora; family Felidae; genus Acinonyx; species Acinonyx jubatus. Next base: position 32,510,609 of record NC_069393.1, read on the forward strand.
AACTGAAAAAGGACAGAGAGACCCAGTTAATTATTAGGTATTTTCTGTTCCAAAGATTGCTTGATTCATAATCAACCTGAGAAGATATTTTGTGCTGTTTGGCCGTGGCCTCCAGGTTCTTGGCTCCACTAAGTTCCAAAGGTAATAAGGCTTAACCCCCTATTTTGTATGTTTTTCAGGCCCCTCCTTTCACAGGTTCTGTTTTCAGAGTGAGTGGAGTTATTTGCCTTCCAGCAATGTCTCTGTTGACTGTCCCATCCCCCACTAGTAGCTGCTGCCCCTGCCCAGGTAGAAGCTTGCAACCAAAATTTGCTGAAATCTTTTAATGGTGTTTTGCCAGAGAAGAAAGAAGAAGGTTTGACTCTTGTTTTCCTAAACAATCCCCGTGGTTATCTATTTGCTAAACCACAGACCCAAGTCTCCTATCGCCTCTAGGAAGGAAAATAGCACCTGTGTTGAAGAAATACCTGAAGTGAGTTAACCCCCTCCCTGCACCATTGATGCAAACTAGGTGAGCACAGTCCAGTGACAAGTCACCTCTGCCTTTGTCCAACCCACGTTGGCCGAAGATGGGGCCAGGAGCCCAGGTAGACCCAGCGCAGATGGCTTTTTGCCCTAAGGGATCATCACATAGAAGATGCGACTCTTTTGTTCGCCGTAACTGTATATGGTTCAAACTTTTATGCTGCAAGATTTCTGGTTCTGCCTCAAGGATTACCCACTGAGTCACTCATGGTTTGTAAGGAAGTGATGTCCCCTGCTCACAGGTAAAAAGGGAGTGAGTGAGACTGATTGGGTGAGTCCAGCAATTATGCAGCTTTTTTGTCTCTCTCTCTTTCTCTCTTTCTCAAAAGTGTTTGGAGAAAATATTTCTTAAATGTTTTCCTGCTAGGCTAGACTGACTCACCATTTCCATCTCCGATCCCATGATGAAATATTTGATAACCTAAACCATAAAACTAATACTATATGAAACCGTGCATGCTTTCGAAAACCACTCTCCTCCCCTTTTGAAGTTACTCCTGCCTCCCAGCAGCAAGGTCCAGGGCCCCGCTTCCTGCTGCCCTTAAACTGACTCCTAGCGTGGAGAAGGAAGAACTGACACCAGGGACAATTCCTGGCAGCTGGAAGTGCACCCTGGCTCCCACGCACCCTCTTTACAACTCAGGCAGGGTAGTGCCCTACCCGTTCACAACTGTACATCTGACGCCAGGCCTGAGGGGCAGTCTGAGACCTGCTCAGGGCCTGGTCTTTGGTGGGCAGAGACAGCTGGCAGCAAACCCTTCCTAACCCCTGAAGGCCTGCCATTGCTGATTGAGGCAGTCATACTCTGTAAGCTCTCTTAGGAGGGTCGGACACACGGATGCCCATCAGGGACTGACAGAGCTGGCAGGGAGGTGTGAACTACATTAGGAGGAAAGAAGAATCCATCTCCAAGCTTAGCACAGAGTGACTGAGGAAGCTGTTTCACCTCCCAGTAGAATTTTCTCTGAATGTTCAGCTCAAGTTTTCATCCCTGGGAACTCCTCACAAAGAGGAGTTTCTCCCCGACCCCCACCCATACTTCTTGTTTCTAAGTAATGGCCTCACAACAAACTCACTAAAATGAAGCCCTTTCCCTGGAGTAAGTTTGTTAGCAAAAATCCAGGAAACTCAGTGAAATGTGCATTTCAGATAAACAACCGATAATTTGTCAGTGTAAGTGTGTCCCAAATATTTCAAATATATTAACAAATTATTGGTTGTTTATTTGAAATGCACGTTTCACTGGGAATCCCGTATTTTTATTTGCTGAATCCGGCAAACCGACTTAGGAGGTGAATGGCAGGGAAAAGTGTGTGACAGACTGAGACCCTGCTCCCACTGTTCACAGGCCCACCAGGAAGAGAAACTGCGCATGCACTCACCGTATCGGCATCTGTACTGACAGACTCCATTCTTCCCTCCCAGCAGCTCCAGAAAGGAATCGAAGTAGCTGTTGACAGATTCAAAACTGCCCCTGATGTGCCGAAGGCCCCAGTCTGAATAGGACTCCTCTGCATCAGGGCTGGTGTCACTCCGAGCTGGGCCACCCCACAGGCTGAGCCACAAAATCAAGAAGCCAGTGGCCAGCTTCATCCTGAAGCCAGCTGGGTGCTGAGGTCTTTCCTCAAACCCCAGCCAGTGTCCCAGGAAATCCAGGTATGCAGCCTGCTGGCCAGATGTCAAGCAGGACTGGGAAGGGGGTTATCTGGAACACTCAATCTGTGTATTCCCCAGAGGTGGACTTTAAACATAGCAATGGAGGTTGGGATGAGATCAGGGCAATTAGAAAGGGTAAAGGTTAGGCAGTGGGAGGGCCTGTCTGAGGGATGGCCAGTCAGAGAGAACACTTCAAAGTGGATTCCACAGCCCTGGAGGAGGGAGATGTTGGCCAACTTGTAGGAGGCACGAGTGGTGGAGCAATTGGAATTCTGCCCCCAACCAACTTGTTAACCTGTTGATCAGTTACAAATTTGGTCCTTTAGGGCTAGCCTCTTGACACAAGATCTTGTCCCAAGATCCCAGCACCACCCCTAAGACCATCTGTGCATGGTCTCTAGGGAGATTTAGGAGGATGTATTGAGAGCTCAGGAAACCCCCAATGTCAGTGGGTTAACAATGACACCCATACCAATGGTCAGGATATTATCCGTGTGTTCTAAGTGTGTGTGAAGTGGGCTTTCAGATTCGGGACCCCGGCTTCTGCCTTAGTCTCTTCTTGGCTCTCAGACTCTGTCCTCCAACCCAGCAGAGCTCCTAAGTGCAGCCACTCTGGTGCTGGGACATTTTTGCCTCTCTGCTTACAGCAGTGTTTTCACTTCCACTCAACAGTGTCTGATCTCTACAGATTGCCCAGAGATGGTGCTGAGGAAACTCCACTCTCCTTGTGTTGTTTTTACTCAAGCTGCTTAGAAACTAACTAAAGGGTTTATCAGAAACAGAACTTGAAAGTTTAGGCTTTAAGACTGTTGACTAAGACCAGAGTTTTGGCATCACTTTCAGTTCATACTTTGCTTTTAGCCACATGAAGAAATAAAATCCATGAGATCACTAGTCTCTATAAATGATATCTTTATGGACCAAATGAGTCCTATAGGTTCTCTCTCAAAAGTCTGGCAAGCCCCATAGAAGATAATGAATTACATTTCTTCATTTTGGATAAGAAATCTTTTTGTCTAGAGACTCAGACTCCAGAAAGGGCAATGGTTAAAAAATATTTCATCATGGGGGCACCTGGGTGGCTCAGTCGGTTAAGCATCTGACTTGATCTCAGCTCAGGTCTTGATTTCAGGATTGTGAGTTCAAGTCCTGTTAAGGGGCATGGAGCCTACTTTAAAAAAAATCATATGAACAACAATGCCACCAGTATTTTAAAGCATCTATATATTCCAAACCAGTGTATGTGTGTTTCACATCAATTCTGTGAAGTAAGGTGGACATCGTTCCTGTCTGAGAGGTGAGAAAACTGAGACACAAAGGTGAAAGGACTCAGAAATGGACAGGCTGTCACTGGTGAAGTGGGGATCAGGGCCTGGTGCATGATTTGTGGGGCCGAGTCACAATGAAAATGGGAACATCCATGGGGCACCCCAGCACTGAGGCCGCTGGAGAAGGAGAAAGTGGGCAGAGGGAGGGGAGACGCCCACCCTCATTCCCGGCTAAATTTGTTGAGGCACGTTTTGTGGCCTAATATGTGATCTATTCTGGAGAACATTCCATGTGTACTTGAAAAGAATGTGTATTCTGCTGTTTTTAGGAGGGAATGTTCTGAATATATCTGTTAAATCCATCTGGTCCAGTGTGTCATTCAAAGCCACTGTTTGCTTTTTGATTTTCTGTTTGGATGATCTGTCCATTGATGTAAGTGGAGTTTTAAGGTCCTCTACTATTATTGCATTACTATTGATTAGTTCCCTTATGTTGTTATTAACTGCGTTATATATTTGGATGCTCCCATGTTGGACGCATAAATATTTACAATTGTTGTATATTTCCTTGTTGCATCATCTCCTTTATTTTTGTTTCCAGGAAAGCACTAGTCTCATTTATTGAAACTTCATGGGGGCACCTCAGCACTAATCAGGCAGCTGGAGAAGGAGAAAGTAGGCAGGGGGCAGGGAGAGGCCCATCCTCGTTTTCAGTCCTTGAATAATTGCTTGAAGATGGGGCTCTCATGACTCTGGGGGAAAATCTCCACCTGAGTGTTTGGGGCATACCATATGCAGGAGATGAAGCCCTTAGCCACGTGGAGCCTACATGCCACTCATTCTTGTTAGGTTTTTACCCCTTCCAGATGTAGAGCTTGCCACAAAGCATCACTGTCCAGCACAAAGCAGTCATCAGATAGCAGCAACTTGAGGGCAAAGGGACTGGAGTCAGTCACCTTAGTCAGGTTGATGTTCAGTGGCAACGGAGACCTTATACAGAGCCACAGCCTTGGCATTTGTCTGGTCAGCCATGAGGTCTTCCTCGGGATTGCCCTCCTTCAGATGAGGCGTGGGGCCCAGGACCTGGATCATCTCTACAGGCTCTTCCCCATCAGTGACAATCTCCACTTGGGCCTTGCCCTGTCGCTCACTGTCCCAGATGGCCATGTCCAGGTACCGCACCTTGCAGTGCTCCAGGATGTCGAACTTGCCACCACACCAGGCAAAGATATTCTGGCCCAGGTCCAGGATGGGGCAGTCCCCAGTGTTGAAGCTGTCTCAGCTCAGTGCCCTTTCAGTGGCATGGATGTTCTTCTTCCTCTTGATCTGGTAGAGTTTCTTGGTGGCAGCTAGAGTGGCCCCTGAGGAGGTCTTGTGAAATGCTGACTCTACTCCACCTTCCTGGTACTTGAGGCCACATGAGAAGTAGCTCATGAAGAGGTCAAACTCACTGCCTTGCACCTCTCGGTGCTGCACCAGCCTCTCGACAGGCAGGGTGTTGAGGTGCACGACCAGCACAGCACAGGCCCCTGTTCATCCCAGGATGGCTGCTGTCCTATCCGTAAGTGCAAGTGGGAGAGCTCCTCTGGACCATTGTGCAGCACTAGGTAGGAGTCCCTCCAGAGGGAAGATGCCCTGGTTCTCATGTGCTACTGGCACTGGCTTCAGCTTCTCCACCCACCATACATGCAGGCAGGGATCCTGCCCCCAGGCTGGGAATGGAGAACCAGTCTGGGGGAGGAATGTGTACATGCTGTTTCCAGTTCTGCCACCACCTTGCTCAGTAGCTCCAGCAGCCCCCTTTATTATTATGTATAGTGCTTCTTTGTTTCTTCCTGCAGACTTTGTTCTAAATTCTATTCCGTCCAACAGAATATTGCTATTCCAGCTTTCTTCTGACATCCGTTTGCGTGATTAACGTTTCTCCATCCCCTCATTTCAATCTGCATGCGTCTTTAGGTCTGAAATGAGTCTCTTGTAGGCAGCCTATAGATGGGTCTTATTTTTTTTATTTTTTTAAATGTTCTATTTATTTTTGAGAGAGAGCAAGTTGGGGAGAGGCAGAGAGAGGAGGACGGAGGATCCGAAGTGGGCTCTGCACCGACAGCAGTGAGCCTGATGTGGGGCTCAAACTCACGAACCCTGAGATCTTGACCTGAGCCGAAGTCAGACGCTCAACCAACTGAACCACCCAGGCGCCTAGGGTCTTGTTTTTTTAATCCACTCTGTTACCCTTTCTTTTGATTGGAGCATTTAGTCCATTTACATTATTGATAGATGCATATTTATTGCTATTTTGTTACTTGTTTTGTGGTTGTTTTTGTAGTTGGCCTCTTATCCTTTCTTCTCTTTCTCTCTTTCATGGTTTGCTGGTTTTCTTTAGTGATAAACTTAGATTCCTTGCTCTTTACTTTTTGTGTATCTATTACTGTTTTGATCTATGGCTACCATTCAGTTGATATGTAACATCTTATGCAACATATATTAAGCTGAAGCAATATATATTAAGCTGATGGTCCTTAATCTTGAACTCATTCTTTACTCCTCTCCCCTCCATATTTCGGGTATTTGGTATCATATTTTACATCCTTTTGTCTTCTCTTGCCTGATTTTACAGATAAACTTCATTTTTTTTCTTTTTTTTTTTTTTTTTGCTTTTGTGCTTCCTATTTTTCTTAATCTGACTTACAGCTTTTGTTTTCCACTCAGTCTCCCTTAACATTTCTTAGCGGGCTGCTTTAGTGGTAATGAATTCTTTCAACCCTTGTTTATCTGGAAACTTTATTTCTCCTTCTATTCTGAATGACAGCCTTGCTGAATTGAATATTCTTGGCTGCATATCTCTTCCGTATGGCACTTGGAATATATCCTGCCACTTCCTTCTGGCCTGCAAAGTTGCTGCTGAAAAACCAGCTTATAGCCTTATGGGGTTTCCTTGGTATGTACCTGTCTTCTTTTCTCTTGCAACCTTTAAATTCTTTATCACTATTTTTTCCCATTCTAATTACTATGTGTCTTAGTTGGACCTCCTTGGGCTGACTTTTGCTAGGGAATCTCTGTGCCTCTTGAATCTGGATCTGTTTTCCTCCCCAGATTTGGGGAGTTTTTAGCTATTATTTCTTCAAATGAATTTTCTGCCCCCTTTCTCTCTCCTCTCCTGGGATCCCTATAGTAGGAATGTTACTGCTCTTGATGGTATCACTGAGTTCTCTAAATCTATTCTCATTAAGCAGTATTTATATGTCTCTCACCTGTTCGGCTTGATTGATTTTCATTACTCTATCCTCTAGGTCACTGATACATTCCTCTGCTTCCCGTAGCTTACTGTTGATTGCATCTGTTGTATTTTTAATTTCACTTATTGAGTTCTTCATCTCTGATATGTTATCTCTTTGTCAAGGGTCTCACTGATGTCTTCTACCCTTTTCTGAAGTCCACTGAGTGTCTTTATGAGCTGTCAGCACAAAGCCTGGAGCCTGCTTCAGATTCTGTCTCCCTCTTTCTCTGCCCCATCCCCGCTTGTGCTCTGTCTCCTCTCTCTGTGTCTCTCTGTCTCTCAGTCTCTCAAATATAAACATTAAAAAAATTAAATTCTTCATCAGGTATATGACTTATTTCTGTTCTCTTAGATCTCCTGCTGTGATTTTGTCCTGTTCTTTCATTTGGGACATATTATTCCTCTCCCTTGTCTACCTTGCTGTGTCTGTTTCTGTGTGTTAGGAAAAGTCAGCTACGTCTTCTGCTCTTGAGAGTAGTGGCTTTATGAAGAAGAGGTCCTGTAGTGTCCCCTGTTTATCAGAAACTTGCCACTTCAGGGGAGTCTCCTACATGTGTTGCTTGAGTCCTACTATTTTGTCTGAGTCGCTTTTCCTTTCAGTCCAGACATCTGCACTGACTCTTCGCCTGTTGTTGTCTGTGCTTGATCTCTGGTGTTAGTGAAACCCAGGCAGCCCGGGTCTCAGGGGACATGACCACAGGAAGGCACCAGAACAGGCTGGCAGTGTTAACATAATTGGTGATGAGTCACTAGTTCTTGGCTGGATCCCCCAAAGTGCAATGGCTGAGGGCATGGCACACAGTGGCATTAACAAAATTTGCATTTAGCCCAGGGCAGAGGCCAGCAGGCTTAGAGAACTTGTGGGCAGGTGCCCTGCTACCAGGTTAGGTAGCAAGTGTCTGTGCAGCACTGCCTCCTGCAGGTGGCTCTGTGTTTACACTGGGGACTGGGGGGGAAGGAAGATGGCTCCTGCCAGATCCTTTGGTCCAGAAGTCCCCCAACACACTCCAAAATTCATATAAACAGATCTTTTCCCCATTTACCCCAGACCTTATGCAAAGTGTTGCCTCCCCATGGGCTGTTGTCTCTTATGGGTGAGGACTCAGCTATCACTCATCCTCCTGGCTTGCCCAGTGCTGAACCAGCTGACTTTTAAAGCTCCAGGCCCCAAGTCCCACTGGTTACATACAAACTCATAGAATTCAGCCCCTCTGATTTTCAAGGACAGCTGTTATGGGGATTTGTCTTTCCCATATGGGCTCTCTGGTGCTTTCTCCATTCTGTGCCAGCAGCTCCCTCCCTCCTGGGGGCAGGTCCTGACCTCCATTTCTGCCCTTCCTAGCCTCTCAGATGCAGCTTCTCTACTTTTAGTTATGGAGTTTGTGCTGCCCATCTTCCGATTATTCTCAGCTTATTTACTCAGCTGTGAGTGATACCTAGCTGTAAATGTGGGATGGGGTGAGCTTAGGGTCCTTCTACTTGGTCATCTTGGCCTTAGGAGACTTGGTTACTGGAAGATTATTGTGATCCTTTAGTGTTGTCATGTTTCTTTGATTTTTCATGTTCTTTCAAGTCTTGTGTTGCTATCTTCACATTTGAAGTAGGGGTCATCTCCAGTTTTTAATAACTGCCTTTAGGAAAGAAATAACTTCTGTCATCCTTGCTAAGGATTCTAAGACTTTCTCAGATCTTCTATGCTCAATGCTTTTTGCTTTCTCTTTTGGCTGCATTATTAAATCTTAATGACTTCTCTCAATCCTGTAATGCACCAGATCACATTCTGACAGCCTTCCTTTTGCTTCACTGAGGGCAGGCTTAAACCTCAAGTTTGTGGCATCTCCAGATGGCCTCCAGATCCAAGCCAAATGTCTGTGCATACCCACAGCTATCTGCCAAAGCTCACCCCAGTACCATCAGGAGTGCACACTGGGAGTCAGCCACACGATTTGGGGATGCATGGGTGAGCCATATCGGGTGCTAAGCATGCCCATGTGCCACCTAGGGGGAATCCACACGCAAGCCATCCCAGTGACTTCTGCAAGCAGCCTCTGACACAGGAACTGTGTGTCACTAATGCCATCTAAGAGTGCTATCTGCAACTCTCCCAGCTTCTTCTAACCCCTCAGTGATACAGCTCATGGCTCAGTAGTTCTGATGCATTGAGAGAGAAATAGCCTTCATTGGCAGCATCCTGTATGACTGTGGAAGCTGCTTTGCCAGTTTTTAATTGCAGTTACTTTTATTGTTGAGTTTTAAGAATTTGCTCTATATCCTGGGTATTAATCTTCTGTAGATACATGATTTGCAAATGTTTTCTCCTATTCTGTGGATTGCCGTTCACTCTCTTGATAGTTTTAAATTTTGCACAAAAGTTTTGAATTTGGATGAAGTCCAATTGATCTATTTCTTGTATTGCCTGTGCTTCTGATGTCATATCCAAGAAAACATCACCAAATCCAGTATCATAAAGATAATGCTCTGTTTTCCTCAAGATTTTTACAGTTTCACCTGTAAAGATCCACTTTACCCTAATTTTTATATGTGGTGTATGATAACAATTTCATTCATTGGCATGTTGATACCCAGTTTTCCCAGCACCATTTGTTGAAAAAAGCATCGCTTGTATCATTGAATGGTTTTAGCACCCTTGTCAAAATCACTTGACCATGTCTGTGGGAATTCATTGTGGGCTCTTTATTCCAGTCTATTGGTCTATATGTCTATCCTTAAGCCCATATCACAGTTTTGATTACCTTAGCTTTGTAGTAAGCTTTGAAATCAAGAAGTATGAGGCCTTTAACTTTGTTTTTTATAAAAACAGTTTTGGCTACTTGGGGCCCCTTACTCCATATGAATTCTAGGATTGGTTTTTCTATTTCTGGAAGAAACAAAATGCTGGTATTTTAATAGAAATTGCATTGAATCTATAGATTATTATCTCAACAATATTAAGTCTTCCAGGCCATCAATAATGGATGACTTTCCATTTATTTTTGTCTTTAATTTCTTTCATCAATGTTTAATAAAGTTTCAACTTACAAATCTTGAACCTCCTTGGGTAAATCTGTCCCTAAGTATTTTATTCTTTTTGATGCTAGCGTAAATGGAATCATTTTATTTTTCTTTTCGGATTGTCTGTTATCGTATAGAAATGCAACTTTTTAAAAAAGTATTGATTTTATATTTTGCAACTTTGCTGGAACCATTTATTGGTTCTAGAGGGAGATTTTTGTGGACTACTTAGAGTTTTCTACATAGAAGTTCATCTCATCTGTGGACTGAACTAATTTAATTCTTCCATTACACTTAGATGTCTGTTACTGTTCTTGCCTAACTGCTCTGACTAGGACTTCCAATACTACGGTGAATAGAAATGGTGAAAGTGGGCATCCTTGGCTTGATCTTAGGAAAAATGTTTTCAGACTATCACCACTGAGGATATTAACTGTTCAGTTTTCATAGATGGTCTTTACCATGTTGAGAAAGTTTCCTTTTATCCCTAGTTTGTTGAAGAGTTTTTTTTTTTAATCAAGGTGTTAAAATGTGTATTCTATATCAGTTGAAATTATTATGTGAGTTTTTCCTCCATTCTATTACTGTGGTGTGTTGCATTTCATATATTGTACCATTTTTGTATTCCAAAAATAAATCCCACTTAAAAAGGTCAACAAAATTGACAAATCTTTAGCTAGAATGACTAAGACAAGAAGGGGATTTAAAAAAAAAATTTATAGGGGCCCCTGGGTGGCGCAGTCGGTTAAGCATCCGACTTCAGCCAGGTCACAATCTCGCGGTCCGTGAGTTCGAGCCCCGTGTCAGGCTCTGGGCTGATGGCTCAGAGCCTGGAGCCTGTTTCCGATTTTGTGTCTCCCTCTCTCTCTGCCCCTCCCCCGTTCATGCTCTGTCTCTCTGTCCCAAAAATAAATAAACGTTGAAAAAAAATTTATATTTTTTTTATTTTAAGAGAGAGCAGGGGCAAGCAGGGTAGGGGCAGAAAGAGAAGGGGAGAGAGAATTCCATGCAGGCTCCGTGCTGTCAGTGTAGAGCCTGATCTGGGGCTTGATCTCATGAACCATGAGATCATGACCTGAGCCAAAATCAAAAGTCAGACACTCCGCTGACTGAGCCACCCAGGTGCCCTAAAGATTTAAATTATTAAATAAGAAATGCAACAGGGCACATTACTACCAACTTCATGGAAATAAAAAGGGTTATAAGAGTACTATGGAAAATTGTACCCCAATAATTGGATAACCTAGATGAAAGGGACATATCCTAAAAACATGCAATCTAAAAGGACTGAAGGGGCGCCTGAATGGCTCAGTCAGTTAAGCATCTGACTCGTAAGTTTGGCTCGGGTCATGATCTCACGGTTTGTGAGTTCAAGCCCTGTGTCAGGCTCTGCACTAATAATGCAAAGCCTGTTTGGGACTCTCTCTCTCTACCCCTCCCCCAGCCAGTGAGCATGCACACACATGTGCCCACACCACCACACACACACACACACTTTCTCTCTCTCTCTCAAAATAAATAAACTTTAAAAAAATTTTTTTAAAGGACTGAATAAAGAAATGTAAAATCTGAATAGAACTTACGACTAGTTTGGGATTGAATTCATAACGGAAAACCTCCGGAGAAAAGCCTTGGACCAGATGGCTTCACTGTTGAATTCTATAAAACATACAAAGAACACCAATCTTTCTCCTTCTCAAATTCTTCAAAAAAATTGAAGTGGAAAAAACACTTCTTAACTCAGTTTAAGAGGTCAGTATCACCCTGATACCAATGTGAGACTAAGGCACCACAGGAAAGAAAACTATAGACTGTTAATGAATTGATATAAATGTCTTATTTAGAACAGTAGCAAACTGAGTTCATCAGCTTTTAAAGGATTATACAGCATAACCACATGCCTACCGCCCCTCAGCATCTTCCCACCACCACAGGGCTCCCAAAGCTAGAAATTGTCTTTTCCTTCCAAACATAAGTAGCATTTTATCTCTACTTTCATAATACCTTTTCAAAATGATATTATAGTTACTTGTATTTATCATGTTTAACAGATTTTCCTCTATACTCAATCATATAATATGCAAATAATGAGAAATTTATTTTTTCCTTTTTAACCAAAATTCCTTTTCTTGGCCAAGACTCCTGGCTGCTTCTAACATAGCACTTTATTAATTTAAGGAAAAAGAATATTAAGGATGATATTAATGAGGTCACAATATCTAGAGGGGTAGGAGATGCTGAGCTTGGTTGCTACACAACAAGGAAAAATGCTGCCACTCCATACTTAGGCATAGATGCCAGAAATCTGCCACAGAAGCCCCAAGGGAACCAGACATCACCACCACAAGGCTTGCCATCTGCAAGTCTTCTCATGTGCAAATACTACCATACATTGCTCTCAAGTGTGTTGTTTCTCTGATAAAACCAAGGGGATGCCTATGGATAGGAAGTCCTTAAAATATTGTACCTTCCAGTCTATTTAGTATAGCAAAACAAGAATTGGAATGGGTAGTGTGAGCTTTACAAAACTACCTGCCCCATAACTCTTTTCTTTTTCTTGTATTTACCAAGACCTTGGGAACAACTGTTGTTTTTTTTTTTTTTTAATTCCATTAGAGTTAAAATACAGTGTTATATTAGTTTCAGGTATGCAATATAGTGATTCAACAATTCTATAAATTACTCAGGGCTCATCATAAGTGTACTTTTTTTGTTTTTTTTTTAATTCCATTAGAGTTAAAATACAGTGTTATATTAGTTTCAGGTATGCAATATAGTGATTCAACAATTCTATAAATTACTCAGGGCTCATCATAAGTGTACTTTTTTTTTTTTAAGATTTTAAGTAATCTCCACATCCAACGTGGGGCTCGAACTCACAACCCTTAGATCAAGAGTTGAACATTCTATTGACTGAAAGAGCCAGGCACCCCACCATAAGTGTACTGTTAATCCCCTTCACCTATTTTACCCGGCCCCCTACCTACATCCCCTCTGGTAATCAGTTTGTTCTCTGTAGTTAAGAGTTGGCTTTTTTTGGTTTGTCCCTTTCTTCACCTTGGTTTATTTGTTTAATTTCTTATATTCCACATATGAGTAAAATCATATGGTATTTGTCTTTCCCTGACTTAGTTCATTTAGCATTATACTCTCTTGATCCATCTATGTTGTTGCAAATGGCAAGATGTCATTCTTTTTTATGGCTGAATAATATTTCATCATGTATATATATACCACATCTTCTTTACCCATTCATCTATCAATGGACACTTGGGCTGGTTTCATAATTTGGCTGTTGTAAATAATGCTGCTGTAAACATAGGTGTGCATGTATCCCTCTGAATTAGTGTTTTTGTATTCTTTGGGTAAATGCCCAGGAGTGCAATTGCTGGATCATGTGGTAGTTCTATTGATTTTTTGAGAAGCTTCCATACTATTTTTCTAAGTGGCTGCACCATTTTACATTCCCAACAGTGCAAGAGCATTCCCCACATCCTCACCAACATGTGTTGTACCTTATGTTGTTGATTTTGGCCATTCTGATATCTGTGAGGTGATATCTCATTGTAGTTTGTTTTTGTTTTTTTGTTACAACCACTTTTTTTTTTGAGAGAGAGAGAGAGTGAAAGTGGGGGAGGGACAGAGGGAGAGACAGAGAGAGAATCCCAAACAGGCTCCACACCCAGCACAGAGCCCAACATGGGGCTCCATCTCACTACTGTGAGATCATGACCTGAGCTAAAATCAAGAGTTGGTGCTTAGCCAACTGAGCCACCCAGATGCCCCTCTCATGGTAGTTTTGATTTGCATTTCCCTGATGATGAGTGATGTTGAGCATCTTTTCATGTGTCTGTTGGCCATCTGGATGTCTTCTTTGAAGAAATGTCTGTTCATGTCTTCTGCCCATTTTTAAATTGGATTATTTGTTTTTTGGCTGTTGAGTTGTATATGTTCTTTACATATTTTGGATATTAACCCTTTATCAAATATGTCATTTATAAACAAACATCTTCACCTACTCTGTAGGTTGCCTTTTAATTTTTTTGACTGTTCCCTCTGTTGTGCAGAAGGTTTTTATCTTGATGTAGTCCCAATAGTTTATTTTTGCTTTTATTTCCCTTGCCTCAGGAGACCTATCTAGAAAACTGTTGTTATGATCAATGTCAGAGAAATTATTGCCTGTGCGCTCTTCTAGGATTTTTGTGGTTTCAGGTCTCACATTTAGATCTATAATCCATTTTGAATTTATTTTTGTGTATGATGTAGAAAGTTATTCAGTTATATTCTTTTGCATGTAGCTGTCCAGTTTCCTCAACACCATTTGTTGAAGAAACTTTTTCCCACTGCCTATTCTATCCTGTTTTGTTGTAGATTAATTGACCATATAATGGTGGGTTTATTTCTGGGCTTTCTATTCTGTTCCATTGATCTATATGTCTATTTTTGTTGATTATTACAGCTTTATAGTAAAATTTGAAATCTGGAATTGGGATGACTCCAGCTTTGCTTTTTCAAGATTTCTTTGGCTATTCAGGGTCCTTTATGTTTCCATAGAAATTTAAGAATTGTTCTAGTTCTGCGAAAAATATTGTTGGTATTTTGATAGGGATTGCATTAAATCTGTAGATTGCTTTTGATAGTATGGACATTTTAATAATATTTGTTCTTTCAGTCCATAAGCATGGACTATCTTTCTATTTGTATAATCTTCAATTTCTCTCATCAATGTTTTATAGTTTTCTGAGTACAGGTATTCACCTCCTTGGTTAAATTTATTTTTAGGTACTTTATTATTTTTGGTGCAATTTTAAATGGGGTTGTTTTCTTAATTTCTATTCTTGCTGTTTCATTAAGGTGTATAGAAATGCACATGATTTCTTCACATTGATTTTTGTATCCTGTGACATTACTGAATTCATTAATCAGTTATACTAGTTATTTTTGGTGGAATGTTTAGGGTTTTCTATATATAGTATCATGTCATCTACAAATAATGAAAGTTTTACTTCTTCCTTACTAATAAAGGTCTTCTATTTCTTCTTCTTGTCTGATTGCTGTGGCTGGGACTTCCAGTACCATGTTGAATAAAAGGGTGAGAGTAGATATTTTTGTTCCTGATGTTGGGGAACAGCTCTTGCCCCATTGATATGATGGTAGCTGTGGGCTTTTCATATGTAGCCTTTATTATGTTGAGATGTATTCCCTCTAAACCTACTCTGTGTTTATTTTAAGTAAGCTCTAAGCCCAATGTGGGGTTCAAACTCCTGACCCTGAGATGAAGAGTCACACGTTCCACCAACTGAGCCAGCCAGGTGCCCTGTTGATGGATTTTATCATGAATGTTGTTGTACTTTGTGAAATTCTTTTTCTGAATCCACTGAAATGATCATATAGTTTTTATCCTTTTTCTTATTGATGTGATGTATCATGTTGATTGATTTGCAAATATTGAACCACTCTTGCATGTGGAATAAATTGCACTTGCTTGTGATGAATGATTCTCTTAATGTATTGTTGGCTTCAGTTTGCTAGCATTTTGTTGAGGATTTTCACATCTATGTTCATTAGCAATATTGACCTGTGGTTCTCTCTCACTCTCTCTTTGTATTTTAGAGAGAGTGTAAAAGAGAAGGGGAAGAGGCAGAGAAAGAGAGAGAGAGAATCTTAGGCAGGCTGCATGCTCAGCACAGAGCCCAATGTGGGGTTCAATCCCATGACCCTGGGATCATGACCTCAGCCAAAATCAAGAGTTGGATGTTCAACCAACTGAGCCACACAGCACCCCTGGCTGTCTTTTTTTGGTAGTGTCTTTATCTGATTTTGGTATCAGGGTAATGCTAGCATCATAG
Source organism: Acinonyx jubatus (assembly GCF_027475565.1). NCBI lineage: Eukaryota > Metazoa > Chordata > Mammalia > Carnivora > Felidae > Acinonyx > Acinonyx jubatus. The sequence goes on from NC_069393.1 coordinate 32,526,196, forward strand.
AATGAGTTTGGTATACAACATCTTCTGCATGTAGTAGTCTATATTAAGCTGATGGTTGCTTAAGTTTGAATCCATTTTTCACTCCTCTCCCCCACCCACATGTTGGTGTCATATTTTATATCCTTTTATTTTGTGATATATGGTATCATGTTTTACATCCTTTTATTTTGTGAGTTGCTTGACTGATTTTTACAGATATACTTATTTTTACTGCTTTTATGCTCCCTAATTTCCTTATTCTTACTTATGATCTTTCCTTTCCACTCAGAGTCCCCTTTAGCATTTCTTGTAGGGCTGCTTTAGTGGTGGTCATGAATTCATTTAACTTTTGTTTGTCTGGAAACTCTTTATTTGTTCTTCTGTTCTGAATGACAGAGTTGCTGGATAGAGTATTCTTGGCTGCAGATTTTTTCATTTCAGCACTTTGAGTATATCGTGCCCCTTCTAGAAGACCTGCAAAAATTTCTGCTAAAAAAAAATCTGATAACCTTATGGAATTACCCTTGTATATAACTGTTGTCTTTTCTCTTGCTGCTTTTAAAATTACTATCACTACTTTTTGCAATTTTAATTACTATTTGTCTTAGTTCTTTCTCCTTTGGTTAATTTTGTTGGGGGATCCCTGCCTCCTGGATCTGAATTTCTGTTTTCTTCCCCAGATTTGGGTAGTTTTCTGGTCCCTTTTGCTCTCTTCTCTTTCTGGGATCTGTATAATGCAAATGTTATTATGCTTGATGGAGTCAATGAGTTCCCTAAATCTATTCTATTTTGCATAATTTTTTGTTGTTGTTCACCTTGATTACTTTCCATTACTCTGTCCTCCAGGTTGCTGATCTGTTCTTCTGCTTCCTCTAGTCTACTATTTATTCCATCTAATTTCATTTATTGTGTTCTTCATCTCTGATTGATTCTTTTTCATCTCTTTGTTAAGGGTCTCACTGATGCCCTCCACTCTTTCTCAAGTCCTATGAGTATCTATATGATTATTACTTTTAATTATCTGTCATGTATATTATCTCTGTGTCAATTAAGTCTCTTGCTGTGGTTTTGTCCTGTTCTTTCATTTGGGACATATACTCCTCTCCTCATTTTATATACCTCTCTGTCTGTTTCTGTATGTTACATAAGTCAGATATGTCTCCTGTTCTTGAAAGGTGTGGCCTTATAAAGAAGAGATCCTGTAGTGCTCTGCAGTACAGTGTTCCCTGTTTACCAGAACTGACATTTTAGAGATGTCTCCTATGTGTTGTGTGGTGTCTAAATGGGTGTCTCTTGATTGGATAGGATCCCCCAAATGTGGAGTGATGATCAGGTGGAAGCCAGTGGTGTGGGAGGTAAAAGAATTCACCTGAGACAGAACAAAAGAGATAGAAGTTTACTGAATGCACCACAGTGTATTCACTGTGGGCAGGCGAACAGAGGAGAAGGCTGTCTGTCATGAGGCAGTGAGAGTGGAATGCACCTCAAGGAAGTGGCAGGCAGGACAGCAAAGAAGAGGCTATCTGCAACTAGGTAGTGGGAAGGGGCTGTTTTTAACGAGGGAAAGGTGAGGAGGTACGGAGACATATGGAATTTTCCTTTTTTTGGTAACTGTGCATACCTATTACAGTAGCCTCTTGGTTAGTTAGGGCCTTATGGATATTTTGAGGTAGGTCACCTAATGGGCCTGTCTGTATTCAGCCAGGTGGTTGTTGTGGACCCTTTCTACATTCCATTGCTCAAGTCTGTTTGCCTAAAAGCACCCTGTACATGTTGGGTGCACCCTGCTATTGTGACCAACCTGCTTTTTCCTTCAGTCATCTGCAGTGGCTCTCTTTGCCTGTTGTGGGCAGTGTTTGGTCCCTGTGGTGTTGGTGGATCAGTCTGTGGCTGTCTTGGGCTTGAGTTGAGTCAGACCAGGCATTTGCCAGAGATGCAATATCACCAAACTGTAGTTCTTTCCCTGTGCTGTGCCCTGAGAAGCTTTTGTTGGTGGGTGGGGCCTGCAGTCAGACCAGCTAGCTGTCTGCCCCCAGACTATTGCTGGGGCCACAGTTGATCTGGTGTGTATGGATATCTTTCCCTCTCTCCAGGGCAAGAGTCACTTTGGAGTGGTATTGGTCCTGTCAGGGCTACTGGCACACTGCCAGGCTTGTGGCCCTGATTTGAATGGGCTCTGGCCAAGAGTGTATTAGAAGGGGCAGATCCACAAAGTACATGGGGACGGAGCTTGCAGTTTTAGCAAGTTCGCTTACAGGTCCTCTGGGAAAAGGAACTTTGCTGCCACTGGGACTGAGGCCCCACAAAGCACATGAGTTGGGAGGGGTGGTTGAAGAGGTGGGTCTGCCAAAGCACAGGGGAGTTGGGGAGGCAGGGCATGGTATAAGCAAGTTAGGTAGTATATGTTTCCACAGGTGGCTGTGTGTTTATGCTTGGGAGCAGAGGGAGGGAAGTAGTGCCTGCCAGCTTCTTTGTTCCTGGAGGAGTTTCCCAACAATCTCTGTCCCTCCAGACACACTCTAAGATGAGTAAATAACCCTCCCATATGCCCCAGGTGTTTTTCAAACTGCTGCATCTGAGCTGTATCTCTGCAGGCTCTTGTGTTCTCTCTAAGTAGGTGCGGGGGGGGGGGGGGGGGGGGGGGGGGCTCAGTTTCCTCTTGCCCTCCCAGCTCTCCAAGAGCCAAGCTTGCTGATTTTTAATTCCAGATTTTAAGTTCTGTTGGTTGTAAGAACTTTTGAAATTCTGCCTCTCTGGTTTTCAAAGCCAAATGTTATGGGGATTCTTCTTCCTTGTGCAGGCTCCCTGGTGTGATAGTCTGTTTCTCTCCTTTCTTAGTGCCTCTGGGTCCCTCCTTCCCACACAGTCCTGAGATCTGTTCAATCCTCACCAGGTCGCTGTCCTTCCTATCCTCTTTGATGTGGCCTCTCCTCTACATTTAGTTGTGGAGTTTGTTCCACCAGTCTTCAGGTCATTTTCTGGGTTATTTACACTGATGTGAGTGTTACCTAGCTATATCCATGGGACAAAGTAAGCTTAGGGTTCTCCTATTCTGCCATTTTCCCAGCAATACCTTGGGAACCATTTTGAATGGAAGAAGTGCTAGCAAGCATTTTGACCTTACTGATTGGTCAATTACAATTGTTCAGTTACAACCTATGACTATTTCAAGGTGGGTCACTTAATAAGTCTGTGTCAGCTGAACAGTCACTATGGACTCTTTTGCCTTGCTCAACTTTCCATTGCTCAAGCCTGTTGCCTAAAAGCAGCATTTACATTAACTTCTGGCATTAACTGGAATGCTTTAAAACTGCTTTCACAATCAAACGTGATATCTCCTGAAAGTTTGTAGTAGATACCCGCAATGAAATTAAGGAAGTTTCCCTCTAGTTCCAGTGTTCAAAATTTTGTTTATTTGTTTTAAATCAGGAATGTATGTCAAACACTTTTCCCCAATGATTAATACTTATTTTTAAGACTGGATCTTGTTAACACGTGTTTAAAATATTGATCCTTGCATTCTTGGTATAGGTGATATTTGGCTAGGATGTATTATTTTTAATGTTTGTTTATTTTTGAGAGAGAGAGAGAGACAGAGCATGAGCAGGGGAGGGGCAGAGAGAGAGGGAGACACAGAATCTGAAGCAGGCTCCAGGCTCTGAGCTATCAGCACAGGGCCCGATGCGGGGCTCAAACTCACGAACTGTTAGATAATGACGTGAGCTGAAGTCAGACACTCAACCGACTAAGCCACCCAGGCACCCATGGGTGCCTTATTTATACTTTGCAGTGCCAAGTTATTTGATAATTTTTGAAAACCTATACTGTACTAAGGGATTGCTTACATAGAATAAAATGTACATCTTTTATTTTATTTATTTATTTATTTATTTATTTATTTATTTATTTACTTTTGAGAAAGAGTGCAAATAGAGGAGGGGCAGAGAGAGAGAGAGGGAGACACAGAATCCTAAGCAGTCTCCGGGCTCTGAGCTGTCTCCAGGGTCTGAGCTGTCAGCACATAGCCTGATGCAGGACTCGAACTCATGAACCATGAGATCATAACCTGAGCCAAAGTCAGCGTTTAACTAACTGAGCCACCCAGGTGTCCCTAAAATGCCCATTTTAAACACACTGTACAAGAGTTTTGATAAAGGAATACACCTGAGTAAGCACCACCATGATAGAGAACAATTTCACCCCAAAATGTCCTTTGTGCCCTTCCTGGTCAATCCCTGCCCTGTATCACATATATCACTGATTTTTATTGCTGAGAAATATTCACTTAAATGGATATCCCACACTTTGTTTATCCGTTCTCCTGTGGACATAAACTTTCTAGTTTTTAACTATCGTGAATAATGCTATGAACATTCATATACAAGGAAGTTTTTACAGTCTTTTCAGTTCTCTTGGGTAAATACCAAGGAATGAAATTGATGAGCTATTTGGTAAGCATATGTTTACATTTATAGAAAACTATGAAACTTTTTTCCAAAGTATATGTACTATCTTGCATTTCCACCAGCAGTATATGAAAGTTCTAGTGGCTCTACATATTTACCAACACGTAGCATTGTCAGTTTTTAAATTTTTCTTATTTTAGTAGGTATGTAATGGTATCTTATTGTGGCTTCAATATGCATTTCTCTGATGACTAACGATCTTAAGTATCTTTTAATATGCTTTTTGGGCATTCATGCATCTTTGGTGAAGTTTCAAAGTGAAACTTTGCCCTTTTAAAAACTGGGCTATCTTCTTATTACTGTAGATAGAAGCCTTTTTTCAGGTATATCTTGCGAATATTTACTTCCAGTCTGTAGTTTAACTTTTCATTTTCTTAAGTATATTTCAAAGAACAGAAATTTTAAATATTGGTAAAGTCAAATTAATTTTTTTCTTCTGCGGTTAGTGTTTTTTGTGTTCTAAGAAAATTTTGCCAACATGAAGGTCACAAAGATTTTCTCCTGTGTTTTTTTCTAAATTCTTATCATATTACCATTCACATTCAAGTATATTATCTATTTCAAGTTTTTCTGTGTGTATAGTGTGAAGTAAAGGTTGAGGCTTGATAAGTACATAGGTGGTAGGTAGGTAGGTAAATAGGTGATAGGTAGGTAGATGGATAGATATCCAATTAGTCCAATAACATTTGTTGAAAAGGTTATCCATTTCCCTTTGAATTACTGACAAAAGGTTGCCAAGAATTAATTGATTAGGAGCCCCTGGGTGGCTCAGTCGGTTAAGCATCTGACTTTGGCTCAGGTCATGATCTAAGGGTCCATGAGTTCGAACCCCACGTTGGGCTCTGTGCGACAGCTCAGAACCTGGAGCTTGCTTCAGATTCTGTGTCTCCCTCTCTCTGCCCACCCCCCAACTCGCACTCTGTCTCTCTATCTCTCTCTCAAAAATAAATAAACATTTAAAGAAAATTGACTACATATATATGTGTTTGTCTACTTCTGGACTTTGCATTCTGTTCCAATTATATATATATATGTCTATTCTTCTAACAATATATACTATCTCTACTATGGTTGCTTTATAAAAAGTCTTTAAATCAGGTCATGTAAAATTTCCAACTTTGTTCATTTTTTTCCAATTTGTCTTCTTCTGCATTCTTTGTATTTCCATATAAAGTTTAGAATGAGCCTGTCAATTAGGAAAAAAAAAATTGCCTGGATCTTGACTAGGATTATGTTGAATCTGTAGATTAATTTGGGGATAATAATATGGATTCATCTAATCCATAAATATGATTTATATCTTCATTTACTTAGGGTAATTTAAAATATTGTTCAGTGATTTTTAAAAATATTTTTCAGTACAGAGCTAACACACATATTTCGTTAGATATAATTCTAAGTTTAACATTTCTTATATACACATTTTTAAAAATTCAATTTCAGGGGCGCCTGGGTGGCTCAGTCGGTTGGGCGTCCAACTTCGGCTCAGGTCATGATCTCGTGGTCTGTGAGTTCAAGCTCCGCATCAGGCTCTGGGCTGACAGCCTGTTTCAGATTCTGTGTCTCCCTCTCTCTCTGACCCTCCCCTGCTCATGCTCTGTCTCTGTCTCAAAAATAAATAAATGTTAAAAAATATATATATATTTTTTTAATTCAAATTCAAATTGATTTTTGTATATAGACTTTTGCATTGTTAATCTGTACCTTTTTTGTTATATATATATATAAATATATTGTATATATAAATATATATATTTTAGTTATATATTATAAAATATAATATTTGTTAGTTTTATATTATATATAATATAGTTTATTATATATGTAAATTAGTTTATTATATATGTATATAAATTAGTTTATTATATATATATATATATATATATATATATATGGGAGGGGCAAAGAGAGGGGGAGACCCAGAATCTGAAGCAGGCTCCAGGCTCTGAGCTGGCAGCGCAGAGCCCGATATGGGGCTCAAACTCACAAACTGTGAGATCATGACCTAAGCCAAAGCCGGACGCTTAACCAACTGAGCCATCCAGGTGCCCCAGGTAATACTTATTTCTTAAATGAGTAAGAAAGTTTCATCCTTCTCTATTTTCTAAAAAAAAAAAAAAAAAAAAAAAAAAAAAAAAATTGTATAGGATTGGTATTCTGTACATGTTTGATAGAACTTAGTACTGAAGATATCTAAACCTCAACTTTGCTTTATGGTAATATTTTTAATCATTCAATTTCTTACTTGATATGAGTCTATTCAGACTATTTCTTCTTAATTTGTCCTGTTCAAGAAATGTGTCCAATTCATATAAGCTGTCTAATTATTGATACAGATATTCATCATATTCTATTATACTTTTAATGTTTATAGAAACTATAGTAATGTCTCTTTTAAAGTTCCTAATGTTGGTAATTTGTTTCTTTTCTGTTTTTTATCAGTCTGGCTGGAGGTTTGTCAATTCTATCAATCTATTCAAAAAAATGGCTTTTGGTTTCATTGAATTTGTCTATAGTTGGTCTACTTTCTATCTCATTTATTCCTGCTCTTTATTGTTAAGTTCCCTTCTGCTTACTTTTAATTTAATTTGTTCTTTTTCTAGTCTTAATAAAATATTTTTATTGAAATATAATTCACATACCATACAAGTCAACAACTTAAAACGTACAATTTGATATCTTTTAGTATATTCATAGAATTGTGTATTCATCATCACAGTCAATTTTAGAACATTTTCATTACCCCCAAAGAAATTCTATATACCTTAGCCCTCACTTCCTAATTACTCCATCCCCTAATTACCCCACCTGCTTTTGTTCTTTATAGAGTTGCCTATTCTGGACTTTTCATATATATAGACTCATATAATATGTTGTCCTTGGTGAGTGATTTTTCACTTAGTATATGTTTACAGAGTTCATCCATCTTGTAGCATGTATCAGTACTTTATTCCCTTTCATTGCTGAGTAATACTTCATTGTATGACTTTTCTAGCTTAAGGTAGAAACTTAGTTTATTAATTTTTTACCTTTTTTTCTAATATGGACACTAAGTGCTGTAAACTTTCATTTAAGCACTAATTATTTCCATCATACTAAGGGTTTTCCTTATTCTTTCTCTAATTAAATACATTTATTTTATTTTTGTTTTTGTTTTTATAATGCCCTTTAATATTTCAAGAAAAAAGTAATAGGATGAGGAACATGATATCTGATGTATATATCTATCAGGCTCAACTGCAATACTCCTTGAAGATTTTAAATGCAATTTCAAGAAAATACTGTACTTGATCACAATCAATACATTTCTATCAGCTGTTCTTGATCAAATTGCTGAGATCAAGGTTTCTCAACTTTGGCATAGTTGATATTTGGGCCTGATCATTCGTTTCTATTCGTTTCTATTCTCTTCTTTTTTCTCTCTTCTTTTCTCTTTTTTCTCTTTTTTCTCTTCTCCTTTCCTTCTTCTTTTAAAAAATGTTTATTTATTTTGAGAGAGAGAGAGAGAGTGTGTGTGTGTGGGGGGGGGGGGGTAGAGGCAGAGAGAAAGAGAGAGAGAGAAAGGAAGAGAGAGAATTCCAAGCAGGTTCACATCAGCACAGAGCCTGATGCAGGGTTCAAGCCCACAAACCAGGAAATCATGACCTAAGCCAAAACCAAGAGTCAGACACTCAACCAACTAAGCTACCCAGGTGCCTTTTTCTTTCCTTTCCTTTCCTTCCTTTCTTCCCTTTCTTTCTGTTTCTGATATAACTGACATATAAGATTATATTAGTTTCAGATGTATAATATAATGATTCAATATTTGTATATATTGTGAAATAATCACCAAATCATTAACATCCATCATCACACATAGTTACAATTTTTTCTTATGATGAGAACTTTTAAGATTTACTGTCTTAGCAACTTTCAAACACACAATACAGTATTATTAACTATAGTTATGATGCTACACATTATATCCCTAGGATTTATTTATTTTATAACTGGAAATTTGTACCTTTTGACTACTGTTCCCATTTCACCCACCCTTACCTCTGGCAACCATCAATCTGTTTTCTGAGTTCAGGGGCTTTTTTTGTTGTTTTGTTTTTGTAGAGTCCACTTATAAGCAATATCATACTATTTATCTTTGTCTGCATTATTTTTCTTAGTATAATGTTGCCAAAGTACATCCATGTTGTCACAAGTGGCAAAATTTTTTTTATAGGCTGAATAATATTCCATTGTACACACACACACACACGCGCGCACACACACACACCACATTTTCTTTATCCATTCATCCATTGATGGACACCTAGGTTGTTTCCATGTCTTGTATATTGTAAATAATTCTGCAGTGCTCATGGGGGTGCTTACATCTTTTCCAGTTAGTGCATTTGTTTCTTATAGATAAATACCCAGAAGTGAAATTACGACATCATATGGTAGTTCTATTTTTAATTTTTTGAGGTATTTCCATACTGTTTTCCATAGTAGGTGCACTGTAAATACGTTGATTTTAAATCTGTTTTGGTATTTTACTATAAACATTAAAGGTTAATTTTCCTGTAAATGCTGCCGTATCCCATAGCTTTCATTGTCTTTCATATCTGACTATTTCATAACTTCCCTTCTGGTATCTGAAGCTCATTTTCTAGATTCCTTGGGAAAGGATCATAGGAACAAAGAAGTTCCTGCATGTTCATAGATTTGTCTGTGCCCTTCATACTTGAAGGTTAGTCATGCCAGATACAAAATTCTTTGTTCATGCTTTCTTTCCTTGACTATCTTAAACGTATTAATCAATGTTCTTCTGGGATAAAGTGTTGCTGTCAACATCTGATCATGATCTAATTATCTTTCCCTTATAAGTCATGTGGACTTTTGCCAAAATGCTCAAAGGAGTTTTCTCCCTCTCTAAAATCTGGTGGTTTTACAAATGTATTGGTGTTGGTCATTTTGGCTCATTGTTCACAGATACACAATGTTCTTTTTCAATATATAGTTTTAAATATTTTGAAGAAAGTGTTGTGTCAGTTCCAACCAATTGATAGTGATGCTGTCACCTAGGAATGCCTGAGCCCCTTGCCTGGGTCCATATTACTTGTGACAAACTACAATGGACATTTCCTAGACTGGAGCTGATGTTGGTGCTGGATGAGCCTTTGTCATTCTTATTATGATTGTAGGGCACACCTCAGCAAAACCATCAGAGACTTTGAAGAACAAAATTTATTACTCACAGATTCTGGAGGGTACAGGGCATGCCTGAGGGTTACATGGCAAGATCACAGGTAGAGAGAATGGGATGGGGGGAAGCACATACCTGGGGCTCTGTCTTTATTAGGGTCAGAGGGTAGTGTGCCTAAGGTTCTATGGTTCATTCTTTATTGGCAAATTTCAAGCATAAGAGTTAGAAATTAGTGCATGGGAAGGGAAAGGCAGAGACACTCAAGTGGCCAGTTATCTAGGTTACCCAGGTATCTCTAAAAGAGGAACTTCATGGGTGGGGGCAGCCTGGTTCCTTATCCAGTTGTTTTGCTTATAGCTGCATCATAGAGTTGACAATACTTTTGTTGGTGATGGATGTCTTTGAAATGGATGCCTTGGCATCAAAGGCTTAATGTCAGGCAATAATATTACAGTCAAAAATTAAATGTCAGATATTTACAGTACAGAAAGTTTTCTTGAAATAAAATTTTTAAGCATCATTCTATTCACTTTGTTATTTATTTTGGAATTCCTATTATCTCTCTGTTAGATCTTCTTTCCTTATTTTCAATGTCATTTTCTTTTTAATTCTTTTATTTCTTCTTCATTTAAAAATTGTCCTTTTTATTTTTATTTTTTTACTTTATTTATCCAGTCACCTGTCGATGCACTGGGATTACTTTCACCTTTTGGTTATTGTGAATAATACTGCTATGAACTTGGGTATACACATCTCTCTTTGATTCCCTGCTTTTGATTCTTTTGGGTATATACCCAAAAAAGGAATTGCTGGATCATAGGGTAATTCCATTTTAGTTTATTTCAAACTTATTTTATTGTAATAAAATTTACAATTTTAACCATTTTAAGTGGGCATTAAGTACATTCATGTTGTTATGCAACCATCACCACCATCTGTCTCCAAAACTTTTTCATCTTCCCCAGTTGCAATTATATCCATTAAATAGTAACTCCCCATCAACCCCTGCAGCCCCTGGCAACCACTATTCTACTTCCTATATCTATGAATTTGATTATTCTAGATATGTTGTATAAGTGCAGTCATATGATATTTGTCCTTTTGTGTCTGGCTTACTTCACTGAACATGTTTACCAGGTTCATCCATGTTGTAGCATGGGTCAGAATATCCTTCCTTTTTAAGGCAAATAATATTCTATTATAGGTATATACCACATTTTGTTCATCCATTCCTCCATTGGTGGACACTTAGGTTGCCTCTATCTTTTGGTTGTGAACACTGCTGCTTTTATTACAATGAGTGTACAAATATCTCTTTGAGTCCCTGCTTTCATTATTTCTGGATATGTACCCAGAAATAGAATTGCTAGATCATATGATAATGATTTAATTTTTTGAGAAATGACCATCTACCACTTGCTAGTGCCTCCTACCAGCAAAACACAAGGATTCCAATTTCTGCATAGCTTCGCCAACACTTATTATTTTCTTTTTTGTGTGTGTGATAATAATCACTTTAAAGGATGTGAGGTAGTATCTCATTGTGATTTTGAGTTGCATTTCCCTAATGATTACTAATGTTGAACACCTTTTCATGTGTTTACTGACCATTTGCATATCTTTGGAGAAATGTCAAGTCCTGGACTTGTCAAGTCCATTTTAAAAAGTCCTGTCAAGTCCATTAAAAAATGTTTTGTTGTTGTTGTTGTTGAATTATGAGGATTTATTTCTGTGCTATCAATTCCATTCCAATTATATATCTGTTTGTATGCCAATACCACACTATTTTGATTTCTGTTGCTTTATAGTAAGTTTTGAAATCAAGAAGTCTGAGACCTCTACTGTTATTCAAGATCGTTTTGGCTATTTAGGGTCCTTGAAATTCCATGTTAATTTTAGAATGGCTTTTTCTATTGCTGTAAAAAAAAAATCATTGGGATTGATAGGGAATATATATTTTTCCATCCTCTTACTTTCAACCTGTGCATGACTTTAGATGTAAAGTGAACCTCTTTTAGACAGCATATATTAGTCATGTTTTTTATCCATTATGTCAATTTATGTCTTTTGATAGGGGAATTTAGTGCATTTACATTTAAAGGAATTACTGACAGGGATGGACTTCTCTTGCCATTTTGTTTTCTTTATGTCTTACAGCTTTTTGTCCCTCATTTCCTCTATTACTACCTTCCATTGTGTCTTGTTGGTTTTTTGTAATGATGTATTTTGATTCCTTTTCATTTCCTATTGTGTATGTTCTATAGTTTCTTTGTAGTTACTATGGAGATTACATAAAATATCCTAAATTTATAACAATCTAATTTGAAATGATACCGACTTCAGTCACAAAATTCTACTCCTTTAAAAAAAAAACTCCATTCCCCTTTGTTAGTGAAGTCACAAATTACATATTTATATGTTGTGTACCCATTAATACAGATTTATTTTTTTAGGTATTTCTTTTAAATACTACAAAAAAAGTGGAGTTACAAATTAAAACTACAATATTGATTTGTCTATTGTCCATATGTTTATCTTTATTATAGATATTTATATTTTCATATGGCCTCAAGTCAACATCTGGTGTCCTTTCAACTTGAACCATCTCTTGTAGGACAGGTCTAGTAGTAATAAACTCCCTTAGTTTTTGTTTATCAGGGGATGTCTTAATTTTTTCCTATGTTTTTATAGGACAGATTTGCTAAATATAGAATTCTTGATTGACATTTTTTCTTTCATCACTTTTACATGTATTTTTCCACTGCCTTCTGGCCTCTTAGGTTTCTGCTGAAAAATCCACTGATAATCTTATTCACGTTTCCTTGTGTGGGGAATAAGCTTAGGAATCCCCTGGGCTTACACCAATGGGTTAACAAAGCATAAAGAAATACAAAGCCATAAATGCTCACACCCACGTTTGGGTAAACCAGATTGGCACCACAAGAATATGGAGGTACAAAGGCAACCCAGAATAAAGAGGGGGTGCAGAGCCCCCAGAATAGGGAGGGGCAAAGGCCCAAAAATAGGGGCACAAAGGTGCCCAATACATAGGTATATGAAATAAGCAAGATTAGATATTCAGGGTAGAAGCACCCCCAATTTAGTACTATAACAGAAAGCTGCTTTCACAGGAAGAAAAGACCAAGTTAGGTAAATAGGTAAATTGGGCTATAGACCCGCTGCTCTGCAGGTAAAGCAGCCCAGAGAGGAGTTGATTTACAAAAGAAAAGGTGCCTTGTTAACCCTAAGGTTATTCCCCCATCTGTCTCATCCCCTAGGCTAGCTAAGTTAAACAGACACAGCACCTCCTGTCTGCCACTAACAACCATCTGCCCAGTGCCAGGATTTGGTTTTACACTGACCCAAACCCCAAACACTGTATATCTTCAAAACATCCTCAAGTTAATGTTTCCAGTTTCCTTTGTCTCTTTGTACATGCCCATCACGTCTGTAAGCCTTCTGATCCAAATAAATACAGAGCAAGGACCCTTATTTGGGCTCTTGACTTTTCCCGGATATTAGCCATCTCTTGCTTTTCATCATGTGTCCTGCTCTTTTGCTGGCCAAAAGAGAACTTTAGACTTAGAGCCTACAACATCCTTATATATGACAAGTCAATTTTCTCTTGCTGCTTTCAAGATTCTCACTTTGTCTTTGTCTTTCAAGAGTTTGTTTAAATGTCTCAGTGTCATTCTCTTTGAGTTTATCCTACTTGGAATTCTTAAATTTCTAGGATTTTTACACACATGACATCAAATTTGAAAATTATTGACAATTACTTTTTCAAAAGATCTCTCAGCAACTTTCTTCCAGGGATACATAATATGTATACAGGTCTGCTTGATGTTGTCCTATGGTCCCTTTGGTTTTGTACAATTTTCTTCATTCTTTTCATTTTTGCTTCTTAGACTTGATCAATTCAAATGACCTATCTTCAATTTTGCTGATTTGTTCTTCTACCTATTCAAGTCTACAGTTGAACCCCTCTAGTGAATGTTTTCCATTCAGTTATTGCATTTTTCAGCTCTAGAATTTTTGCTTTGTTCTTTTTATAATTTTGAACCTTTTGTTGTTCTCATTTTGCTTATATATTATTTTCCTAACATCCTTTAGTTCTTGGTCCCTGTTTTCCTTTAACTCTGAGCATATTTAAGACAGGTATTTTAAAGTCTTCATTTAATATATCCAGTATCTGTGTTTCTTCAGGAATGGTTTCTTCCATTTTATTTTTTCCCTTTGAATGGACCGTGGTTTTCTGTTTTTTATATGTTTTGTGGTAATTTTTTTACTGAAAATTAGATATTTGAAAAAACAGCCACCTCTCCCAGATTTATAGACTTTATCCATGCTGAGAAAGACCCTCAGTAATTAGCAGGGCATGTTCTGATCCCTGGGATCAGTCTGGAGTGGTGACTTAAGGTCTTTGTTGATCTTTCTTAAGGTGTTTCTTAAGGCCTTCCTGACTTGCCCTGACTGTGTGTGCTTTTTTTGTTCTCCCCTATACATGGCTGCTTTTAAATATCTTAATTTCCATAAAACTCTCATCCCAGCCTGCTTTAGGAACCTTCTATTGTGCTACATGTAGTCTCTTGCCTTAGGTATCTGCAGGTCTGTAGTCCCCATACAGCTGTAACAAACTGTCTGATGCTTCCCAGGGCTTTTTCTAGTTATAAGCTTTTCCGTATAAGAGCTCTGAGTTAGGCGAAATAAATGAGTCCTTCAGGCAGCTTCCAAGCAGGTTAGAATGTTAATGTTTGGGGGCACCTGGGTGGCTCAGTCTGTCGAGCATCCGACTTTGGCTCATGCCATGATCTCACAGTTGGTGCATTCAAGCCCCGCGTCAGGTTCTGTGCTGACACCTTCCCCTCTTGTGCTCTCTCTCTGTCTGTCAAAAAATAAACATACCTCTGGGATGCAGCAAAGGTGGTCATAAGAGGAAAGTATATAGCAATCCAGGCCTTCCTAAAGAAGGAAGAAAGATCTCAAATAAGAACCTAACCTTGCACCTTAAGGAGCTGGAAAAAGAAGATCAAATAAAACCCAAAACCAGCAGAAAACAGGAAATAATAAAGATTAGAGCAGAAATTAATGCTATCAAAAACAAAAACAAAAACAAAAAACAGTAGAAAGAATCAATGAAACCAGAAGCTGGTTCTTTGAAAGAATTAACAAAATTGATACACCACTAGCCAGTTTGATCAAAAAGGAAAAGGAAAGGACCCAAATAAATAAAATCAAGAATGAAAGAGAAGAGATCACAACCAACACACCAGAAATAAAAACAATTAAAAGAGAATTTTTGAGCAATTATATGCCAAAAAAAAATGGGTAATCTGGAAGAAATAGACAAATTCCTAGAAACATATATACTACCAAAACTGAAATAGGAAAAAATATAAAACTTGAACAGACCCATAACCAGTAAGTAAATCAAATTAGTAGTCAAAAATCTGCCAAAAAACAAGAGTCCAGGACCAGATGGCTTTCCAGGGGAATTCTACCAAACATTTAAGGAAGAGTTAACACCTATTCTCTTGAAACTTTTCCAAAAAATAGAAATAGAAGGAAAACTTCCAAACTCTTTCTATGAAGCGAGCATTACCTTGATTCCAAAACCAGACAGAGACCACAGGAAAAAGGAGAACTACAGACCAATTTCCCTCATGAACATGGATGCAAAAATCCTCAACAAGATATTAGCCAACCAGATCCAACAATACATTAAAAAAATTATTCACCACGACCAAGCGGGATTTATACCTGGGATGCAGGGCGGGTTCAATATCTGCAAAACGATTAATGTGATTCATCACATCAATAAAAAAAAAAGGACAAGAACCATAGGATCCTCTCAATAGATGCAGAGAAAGCATTTGACAAAATACAGCATCCTTTCTTGATAAAAACCCTCAAGAAAGTAGGGATAGAAGGAGCATACCTTGAAATCATAAAAGCCATATATGAATGACCCAACGCTAATATCATCCTCAATGGGGAAAAACTGAGAGCTTTCCCCCTAAGGTCAGGAACAAGACAGGGATGTCCACTCTCGCCACTGTTATCCAACATAGTATTGGAAGTCTTAGCTTCTGCAGTCAGACAACACAAAGAAATAAAAGGCATCCAAATCGTCCAAGAGGAGGTCAAACTTTTATTCTTCGCAGATGACATGATACTCTATATGAAAAGCCCAAAAGATTCCACCAAAAAACGCTAGAATTGATTCATGAATTCAGCAAAGTTGCAGGATATAAAATCAACGCACAGAAATCAGTTGCATTTCTATACACCAACAATGAAGCAACAGAGAAATCAAGGAATCGATCCCATTTACAGTTGCACAAAAAACCATAAAATACCTACAAATAAACCTAACCAAAGAAGTGAAAAATCTATACACTGAAAACTATAGAAAGCTTATGAAAGAAATTGAAGAAGACACAAAAAAATGGAAAAAGATTCCATGCTCCTGGATAGAGAGAACAAATATTGTTAAGATGTCTATACTATCCAAAACAATCTACATATTCAATGCAATGCCTATCAAAGTAACACCATTCTTCACAGAGCTAGAACAAATAGTCTTAAAATTTGTATGGAACCAGAAAAGACCCTGAATAGCCAAAGCAATCTTGGAAAAGAAAACCAAAGCAGGAGGCAGCATAATCCCGGACTTTAAGCTGTATTACAAAGCTGTAATCATCAAGACAGTATGGTACCGGCACAAGAACAGACACTCAGATCGATGGAACAGAATAGAGAACTCAGAAATGGACCCAAAAACATGGCCAACTAATCTTTGATAAAGCAGGAAAGAATATTCAGTGGAATAAAGACAGTCTCTCCAGCAAGTGGTGCTGGGAAAACTGGACAGCGACATGCAGAAGAATGAACCTGGACCACTTTCTTACACCATACACAAAAATCAACTCAAAATGGATGAAAGACCTAAACGTAAGACAGGAAGCCATCAAAATCCCCGAGGAGAAAGCAGGCAAAAACTTCTTTGATCTTGGCTGCAGCAACTTCTTACTCAATGTGTCTCTGGAGGCAAGGGAAACAAAAGCAAAAATTAACTACTGGGATCTCATCAACATAAAAAGCTTCTGCACAGCAAAGGAAACAATCAGCAAAACTAAAAGGCAACCGACAGAATGGGAGAAGATATTTGCAAATGACATATCAGATAAAGTGTTAGTATCCAAAATCTATAAAGAACTTATCAAACTCAACACCCAAAACACAAATAATCCAGTGAAGAAATGGGCAAAAGACATGAATAGACACTTCTCCAAAGAAGACATCCAGATGGCCAACCGACACATGAAAAAAATGTTCAACATCACTCATCATCAGGGAAATACAAATCAAAACCACAATGAGATACCACCTTAGACCTGTCAGAATGGCTAACATTAACAACCCAGGCAGCAACAGATGTTGGCGAGGATGCGGAGAAAGAGGATCTCTTTTACATTGTTGGTGGGAATGCAAGCTGGTGCAGACACTCTGGAAAACAGTATGGAGGTTCCTCAAAAAAACTAAAACTAGAACTACCCTACGACCCAGCAATTGCACTACTAGGCATTTATCCATGGGATACAGGTGTGCTGTTTCAAAGGGACACATGCACCCCCAGGTTTATAGCAGTACTATCAACAATAGCCAAAGTATGGAAAGAGCCCAAATATCCATTGATGGATGAATGGATAAAGATGATGTGGTATTTATATACAATGGAGTATTACTCAGCAATCAAAAAGAATGAAATCTTGCCATTTGCAACTATGTGGATGGAACTGGAGGGTATCATGCTAAGTGAAATTAGAGAAAGACAAAAATCATATGACTTCACTCATATGAGGACTGTAAGAGACAAAACAGATGAACATAAGGGAAGGGAAACAAAAATAATATAAAAACAGGGAGGGGGACAAAACAGAAGACACTCATAAATATGGAGAACAAACTGAGGGTTACTGGAGGGGTTATGGGAGGGGGTTGGGATAAATGGGCAAGGGGCACTAAGGAATCTACTCCTGAAATCATGTTGCACTATATGCTAACTAATTTGGATGTAAATTTAAAAAAATAAAAAATAAAATTTAAAATAAATAAACATTAAAACAAGTTTTTAAAAAAGATGTTAATGTTTATTTTTGAGAGAGAGACAGACAGAGTGTGAGCGGGGGAGGGGCAGAGAGAGAGGGAGACACAGAATCCGAAGCAGGCTCTAGGCTCTGAACCATCAGCACAGAGCCAAATGCGGGGCTTGATCTCATGAACCATGAGACCTTGACCTGAGCTGAAGTCAGATGCTTAACTGACTAAGCCACCCAGGCACCCTTCAAACAGGTTAGAATGTTAAAAACTAGGTTCAAGAGAGGAAACTGAAAATTGGGCAACTACTTCTTACCACCTACCCAGTACCAGTTTTAGGGTAGGGGAAGAGTAAGTAAACACACCACAAAATTTTTTTGCCATTTTGAATATGGCTTTTTCTTGACTGAGCATTCACTTGGTTGCTGTAAACCTTTGACTGTTTTTCAAACTTCTATAAAGATATTTTATCCAGATTCTAGTTGTTTATTTCATGTTTCTCAGGGAGAACAAGGGCTTAGAGCATCCTAGTCAGCTATCTTCCTCTAGAAGATACATTGATCTTGATACTCTTGATCCCTTGATACATTATTTGCAAAGCCAAATAATTATTCCAAAGTATTTTCCCATTATGCTAAGACATGCGGAATTTGCTTCCCCTATTGCAGCCAAGATGCAAACCACACATATTAAACTCTTAGTACTCTTAAAAATGCAGAATCAAACAATTTCCACTGCTTTAGAGCAATGTTGTTTAAAGCTAGTTCTCAGTGTGGTAACAAGCCTGTAACATAATGTAAATAACACTGCTTTCCTCCTCTTGAAAATCTTGCTATGAAAAAAGTCAACTGTCAACTAATCTTTGACAAAACAGGAAACACTATCCAATGGAAAAAAGATAGTCTCTTCAAAAAATGGTGTTGGGAAAACTGGATCACTTTCTTACGTCATACATGGAAATAAATTCAAAATGAATGAAAGGCCTAAATGTGAGACAGGAAACCATCAAAATCCTAGAGAAGAACACAGGCAGTAATCTCTTTGTCCTTGGCCATAGCAACTTCTTACTAAACACATCTCCTGAGGCAAGGGAAACAAAAGTGAAAATGAGCTATTGGGATTTGATCAAGATAAAAAGCTTCTGCACAACAAAGGAAACAATGAAACTAAAATCAGCTTTCAGAGTGGGGGAAGATATTTGCAAAAGATATATTGGATAAAGGGTTATTATCCAAAATGTATAAAGAACTTACCAAACTCAACACCCCAAGAACAATCCAATTAAGAAATGAGCAGAAGACATGAATAGACATTTTTCCAAAGAAGACATCCAGATTCCTAAGAGACACATGAAAAGATGCTCAACATCACTCATCATTAGAGAAATACAAATAAAAATCATGATGAGATACCATCTCACACCTGCCAGAACAGCTAAAATTAACACAGGAAACAACAGATGTTGGGGAGGATATGGAGAAAGGGGAACCTTCTTACACTGTTGGTGGGGATGCAAACTGGTACAGCCACTCTGGAAAAAAAAAGGGAGGTCCCACAAAAAATTAAAAATAGAACTACCCTATGACCCAGCAATTGCACTATTAGGTATTTGCCCAAAAGGATACAAAAATATTGATGGAAAGTGGTACATGCACCCCAATTTTTATAGCAACATTATCAACAATAGCAAAAGTACGGAAAGAGCCCAAGTGTCTGTTGATTGATGAATGGGTAAAGACGATGTGATAAATATACACAGTGGAATATTACTCAGCCATCAAAAAGAATGAAATCTAGCCATTTGCAAAGATATAGACGGAACAAGAGTGTATTATGCTAATAAAATGTCAAAGAAAGACAAATACCATATGATTTTACTCACACATAGAATTTAAGAAGCAAAACAGATAAACATGAGAAGGCAAAAAAAAAAAAAAAATGAGGGAAGCAAACCATAAGAGACTCTTAACGAATCACTGGGTTCTACTCCTGAAGCCAAGACTACACTGTTATGTTAACTAACTTGAGAATAAAAAATAAAATAAAACTGTCATCTTTATCACCAATTTATATAATGGGACTAACCATTGTTAATATATAACTCTAGTTATTAAATTTGCATCTCTAAGATTTTAATTGAACAATGCTGATATAATAAACCTACTATTTACTAATGGTTCTGTTAAAAATCTTTTCAACTCTTAATAAAGGTCTGATGTGATATATTTTAAAATTCTAGTATTTATAGGTTATATTTAGCAGATAAATATTTATAGTTATAGGTTATATTTAGCGGATAAAACTCCAAAAAAGTAAAAAAGGTGGGGGGAGCAAACCATAAGAGACTCTTAACTATAGAGAACAAACTGAGGGTTGCCCAAGGGAGGTGGGCAGGGATGGGCTAAATGGATGATGGGTACTAAGAAGGGCAGTTGTTATGAGCTCTGAGTGTTATATGTAAGTGATAAATCACTAAATTCTACTGAAGCCAATATTATACTATATATTAACTAACTAGAATTGAAATAAAAATTTGAAAGAAAAGTCAGCTGAACAAAACCATATACTTATTGATGTAGTTTATTTACATTTTGATGTAATTTCCTTATCTTGTTGTGGACCAGTAACAAATACCATGCCAACTCTTCTGCAAACCACACTCTAAGTAGCACTGTTTCAGAGCATTTTTAATTATTACCTTAGTTTATCTTTCTATAGACTATTTTCCCATGGTTGTAGAAGTAAAAAGGGAATGTGGGACAGTTAACACTGATTATTTTTAATAAGGGCCACTTTTTCCTATCTCACAAAGTCTGAAAAAATATTTCATGTCACAGAGCCTTAACTTTGTTCCTTTTTAAATGTAAAGTAAAAACTAGAACATACATAATTGAGCTATTATGCAAGTTATTTTATCTTCTAAGAGTTAACAACTATAATAAGTTTTATTATACAGGTATCAAAGGATAAGATTAATATGTTATTAGAAGTTAACCATTATGTATGTATTTTACATAATATAATTTAGATCCTGATATATCAAACCCATATAAAACCTACATTGCAGTGGAGTTTACATTTATGCCTTTAAAATAGATATTATAATAATAATTCTGGTTCTTTGTTGTACTTAAAATTAGTGAATGCATTTTCTAGAAACGATTGACTCAAGATACAATTCATCTCTATAAAATGCCCTGAAATATAAAAGTGCACATCACTCTGTGTTCCATTTGAAATGTTCTTTTCTGAATTCTTTAAAGTGGTTAGCCTAAAACAGAGTTGTGTTAGAAATAAGCCTACTGGGATATTGGAACACCCAAATAACAAAAATCTAAGGATTTTATTTTTTTGGATTTTAAAGCCTATTTTATCTGTCATTATCTTTGTACAACTAATTTGAACAGAACAGTGCTGTGATGGAATTTCAACAGTACTTCAAAAAGTGGAATAAGGACTTCCACTCCTTTTGGCTGTTCCTTTTATTAAAAATCTGCTTTTACATTTGATAAGACTGCCTTATTCCTAATGTTCTTTTTGTAGCTCATCAGTCTTACTGCATCAAAACATATATTTAATTGAATGCTACATTCACACAGAAAGTAAACTTAAAATCGTCAGATAAAAGTTAATAAAGCAGGCAGCTAAGAACATTACAGGTCTACTACTGTTAATTTTGCATAACTCATCAGTATTGTGGGGTAGTATCCAAAGACATTAGGAGAATAGGAATGTGAAATCTGTTTCATTCTGATAAATCTGATAGTTTGACAAAGGGTACTCTCTAGTGTTGATAATTCATTCCTTTTTCTCAAAATTCCTAACATTGTGCCTTCTAAAACACCATCTTATACCGTAGTGAAATAAGTGCTGTCAAAAGAAATGATTGCTTTTTGTGTTGCTGACTATTCAGATGAAGATGTCATTTCTCATACTGTTTTCTCCTAGCAATTTCTATTTTGTAATTCTGTTTATTACTTCTCAAGTGATTTATAGCTATTTCACAATTAGATAATTGTTGTGTTTTTGTATTACTTTGTAAATTTCTTAACGTTAGCAATCCGGTCTTCAGTTGGTTAAGTGCATGGGTCCCTGCGCATATGTTGTTCATTTCTCAGCTCTCTGGACTTAGTGGCTATCTGATATGGAATTTACATATAACCAGTCAACACTTGGTTATGTAAAGATATTTAGATTCTTCTCAGCAACATCATACTTGTGTGTATGCATATGTGTTGGTTTACATATTTATGTGTGTGTATGTGTTTACTGCTTACAACAACTCTTGTCAATCCTTTCATACTGTAATAACCGTTTTATCATATTTTCACCAAAGTAGATGGTTGATTGCTTTTTTAGTGTGTTTGTTTAGTTTTTATTTAAATTCCACTTAACAACAGTGTGATATTGGTTTCAGGTGTAAAATTTAGTGATTCAACACTTACGTACAACACCCAGTACTTATCACAAGCACACCCCTTAATCCCCACCACCTGTTTAAACCATCTCCCCTCTGGTAACCATCGATTCTCCATAGTTAAGAGTCTGTTTCTTAGTTTTTCTCTCTTTTTCTCCCCCATGATCATTTGTTTTGTTTCTTAAATTCTACATGAGTGGAATCATATGGAATTTGTCTTTCTGTGACTAACTTATTTTCCTTAGCTTAATACACTCTAGCTCCATCCATGTCATTGAAAATGGCAAGATTTCATTCTTTTCAATGGCTAATGTTCCACTGTATATCTTTTAATATAATTTATTGTCAAATTGGCTTACATACAACACCCAGTGCTCATTCCAACAAGTGCTCTCCTCGGTGCCCATCACCCACTTTCCCCTCTCCCCCCTCCCCCACCCCCATCAACCTTCAGTTTGTTCTCTGTATTTAAATCAAGAGTCTCTTATGGTTTGCTTCCCTTCCTCACTGTTTGTAACTATTTTTTCCCCTTCCCTTCCCCCATGGTCTTCTGTTAAGTTTCTCAAGATCCACATATGAGTGAAAACATATGAAATCTGTCTTTCTCTAACTTACTTCACTTACCATAATACCCTCTGATTCCATCCATGTTGCTGCAAATGGCATCATTTTATTCTTTCTCATTGCCAAGTAGTATTCCATTGTATATATAAACCACATCTTCTTTATCCATTCATCAGATGATGGACATTTAGGCTCTTTCCATAATTTGGCTATTGTTGAAAGTGCTGCTATAAACATAGGAGTACATGTATGCATGTACCTATGCATCAGCACTCCTGTATCCCTTGGGTAAATTCCTAGCAGTGCTATTGCTGGCTCACAGGGTAGTTCTATTTTTAATTTTTTGAGGAACTTCCACATTGTTTTCCAGAGCAGCTGGACCAGTTTGTATTCCCACCAACAGTGCAAGAGGGTTCCCGTTTCTCCACATCCTCGCCAGCATCTATAGTTTCCTGATTTGTTCTTTTTAGCCGGTGTGAGGTGGTATCTCAGTGTGGCTTTGATTGATTTGTATTTCCCTGATGATGAGTGACATTGAGCATCGTTTCATGTGTCTGTTGGCCATCTGGATGTCTTCCTTGGAAAAGTGTCTATTCATGTCTTCTGCCCATTTCTTCCCTGGGTTATTTGTTTTTTGGGTTTGGAGTTTGGTGAGTTCTTTATAGATTTTGGATACTAGCCCTTTATCTGATATGTCATTTGCAAATATCTTTTCCCATTCCATCGGTTGCCTTTTAGTTTCATTGATTGTTTCCTTTGCAGTGCAGAAGCTTTTTATCTTGATGAGGTCCCAATAGTTCATTTTTGCTTTTTAATTCTCATGTCTTTGGAAATGTGTTGAGTAATAAATTGCTGCAGCTGAGGTCAAAGATGTTGTTAACTGCTTTCTCCTCGAGGATTTTGATGATTTCCTGTCTCACATTTAGGTCTTTCATACATTTTGAGTTTATTTTTGTGTATGGTGTAAGAAAGTGATCTAGTCATTCTTCTTCTACATGTTGCTGTCCAGTTCTCCCAGCACTATTTGCTAATGAAACTGTCTTTTATCTATTGGATACTTTTTCCTGCTTTATCAAAGATTAGTTGGCCATACATTTGTGTGTCCAATTCTGGGTTGTCTATTCTATTCCATTGGTCTGTGTGTCTGTTTTTGTGCCAGTGCCATACTGTTTTGATGAGTAGGGCTTTGTAGTAGAGGCTAAAGTCTGGGATTGTGATGCCTCCCAGTTTGGTTTTCTTCTTCAGTATTACTTTGGTTATTTGGGGTCTTTTCTGGTTCTATACAAATTTTAGGATTGTTTGTTCTAGCTTTGAGAAGAATGCCAGTGCAATTTTGATTGGGATTGCATTGAATGTGTAGATTGCTTTGGGTAGTATTAACATTTTAACAATATTTATTCTTCCAATCCATGAGCATAGAATGTTTTTCTATTTCTCTGTGTCATCTTCCATTGCCTTCATAAGCTTTCTATAGTTTTCAGCATGCAGATCTATTACATCTTTGGTTAGGCTTATTCCTAGGTATTTTATGGTTCTTGGTGCAATTGTAAATGGGATCAGTTTCTTTATTTCTCTTTCTGTTGCTTCATTATTGGTGTATAAAAATGCAACCTATTTCTGTACATTGATTTTATATCCTGCAACTTTGCTGAATCATGTATCCGTTCTAGCAGACTTTTGGTGGAGTCTTTCAGGTTTTCCATTAGAGTATCATGTCATATGCGAAAAGTGAAATTTTGACTTCTTCTTTGCCAATTTGGATGGCTTGTGTTTCATTTTGTTGTCTGATTACTGATGCTAGGACTTCCAACACTATGTTAAACAACAGTGGTGAGAGTGGACATCCCTGTCGAATTCCTGATCTCAGGGGGAAAGCTCTCAGTTTTTCCCCATTGAGGATATTAGCTGTGGGCTTTTCATATATGGCTTTTATGATGTTTAACTATGTTCCTTCTATCCTGACTTTCTTGAGGGTTTTTATAAGAAAGGATGCTGATTTTTGTCAAATGCTTTTTCTGCATCTATTGACAGGATCATATGGTTCTTATCCTTTCTTTTATTAACGCAATGTATCACATCGATTGACTTGTGAATATTGAATCAGCTCTGCAGACCAGGAATGAATCCCCCTTGATCATGGTGAATAATTCTTTTTATAAGTCATTGAATTCAATTTGCTAGTATCTTGTTGAGAATTTTTGCATTCATGTTCATCAGAGATATTGGCCTGTAGTTCTCCTTTTTTGAGGGGTCTCTGTCTGGTTTGGAAATCAAAGTAATGCTGGCTTCATAGAATGAGTCCGGAAGTTTTCTGTCCATTTCTATTTTTTTGGAACAGCTTGAGAAGGCTAGGTATTAACTCTGCTTTAAATGTCTGGTAGAATTCCCCAGGGAAGCCATCTGGTCCAGGACTATTATTTGTTGGGAGATTTTTGATAACTGATTCAATTTCTTTACTAGTTATGGGTCTGTTCAAATTTTCTATTTCTTCCTGTTTGAGTTTTGGTAGTGTGTGGGTGTTTAAGAATTGGTCCATTTCTTCCAGGTTGTCCAGTTTGTTGGCATATAATTTTTCATAGTATTCCCTGATAATTGCTTGTATTTCTGAGGGATTGGCTGTAATAAATCCATTTTCATTCATGATTTTATCTACTTGGGTCATCTCTCTTTTCTTTTTGAGAAGCCTGGCTAGAGATTTATCAATTTTGTTTATTTTTTCAAAAAACCAACTCTTAGTTTCATTGGTCTGTTCTACTGGTTTTTTTGGATTCTATATTGTTTATTTCTGCTCTGATCTTTATTCTCTTCTTCTGCTGGGTTTGGGGTTTCTTTGCTGTTCTGCTTCTAGTTCCTTTCGGTGTGCTGTTAGATTTTGTATTTGGGATTTTTCTTGTTTCTTGAGACAGGCCTGGATTGTAATGTATTTTCCTCTTAGGACTGCCTTTGTTTCATCCCAAAGCTTTTGAATTGTTGTATTTTCATTTTCCTTTGTTTCCATATATTTCTTAATTTCTTCTTTAATTGCCTGGCTGACCAATTTGTTCGTTAGTGGGATGTTCTTTAAGCTCCATGTATTTGGTTTTCCAAACTTTTTCCTGTGGTTGATTTCAAGTTTCTTAGCATTGTTATCTGAAAGTGTGCATGGTTTGTTCTCAATTCTTTTATATTTATTGAGGGTTGTTTTGTGACCCAGTGCATGATCTATCTTGGAGAATGTTCCATGTGCACTCAAGAAGAATGTATATTCTGCTGCTTTAGGATGAGAAGTTCTAAATATATCTGTCAAGTCCAGCTGGTCCAGTGTATCATTCAGGGCCATTGTTTCTTTACTGATTTTCTGTCCAATAAGTGGAGTATTGTGTAAGTGGAGTATTAAAGTCTCCTGCAGGGGCACTGGGTGGCTCAGTCGGTTGAGCATCCGACTTCAGCTCAGGTCATGATCTCACGGTCTGTGAGTTTGAGCCCTGCGTCGGGCTCTGTGCTGACAGCTCAGAGCCTGGAGCCTGCTTCAGATTCTTTGTCTCCCAATCTCTCTCTCTGTCCCTCCCCCACTCACGCTCTGTCTCTCTCTCTCTGTCAAAAATAAATAAACATTAAAAAAAAAGTCTCCTGCAATTACTACATTCTTATCAATAAGGTTGCTTATGTTTGTGATTAATTGTTTTATATATTTGGGTGCTCCTGAATTCAGTGCATAGACATTTATAATTGTTAGCTCTTCTTGATGGATAGAGCCTGTAATTATTATATAATTCCCTTCTTCATCTCTTATTACAGCCCTTAGTTTAAAATCTAGTTTGTCTGATATAAATATAGCTACTCCAGCTTTCTTTTTTTTTTTTTTTTTTAATTTTTTTTCAACGTTTTTTATTTACTTTTGGGACAGAGAGAGACAGAGCATGAATGGGGGAGGGGCAGAGAGAGAGGGAGACACAGAATCGGAAACAGGCTCCAGGCTCCGAGCCGTCAGCCCAGAGCCTGACGCAGGGCTCGAACTCACGGACAGCGAGATCGTGACCTGGCTGAAGTCGGACGCTTAACCGACTGCGCCACCCAGGCGCCCCGACTCCAGCTTTCTTTTGACTTCCAGTAGCATGATAGATGGTTCTCCATCCCCTCACTTTCAATCTGAAGGTGTCCTCAAGTCTAAAATTGGTCTCTTGTAGACAGTAAATACATGGGTCTTGTTTTTTATCCATGCTGATACCCTATGTCTTTTGATTGGAGCATTTAGTCCATTTACATTCAGTGTTATTGTTGAAAGATAGGAGTTTAGAGTCATTGTGTTATCTGTAGGTTTCATGCTTCTAGTGATGTCTCTTGTCCTTTGTGATCCTCGCAACATTTCATTCACAGAGTCCCCCTTAGGATCTCTTGTAGTGTAGGGCTGATTTATTGGTGATGAATTCCTTCAGTTTTTGTTTGTTCGGGAAAACCTTTATCTCTCCTTCTATTCTGAGTAACAGGTTTGCTGGATAAAGGACTCTTGACTGCATATTTTTCCTGTTCATCACATTGAAAATTTCCTGCCACTCCTTTCTGGCCTGCCAAGTTTCAGTAAATAGGTCTGCTACTACCCTTATGTGTCTACCCTTGTATGTTAAGGCCTGTTTATCCCTAGCTGCTTTCATAATTCTCTCTTTATCTTTGTATTTTCATTATGTTTCACTATGATATGTTGTGCAGATCATTTCCAGTTACATCGGAAGGCAATTCTCTGTGCCTCCTGGATTTCAATGTCTGTTTCTTTTCCCAGATTGGGAAAGTTCCCAGATATAATTTGTTCAAGTACATCTTCAGCCTCTCTCTCTTCTTGTTCTGGAACTCCTATGATACAGATATTGTTCTGTTTAACTGAATCACTTAGTTAGCTAATTCTCCCCTCATGATCCAGAATTTTTTTCTCTTTTTCTCAGCTTCCTCTTTTTCCATAATTTTATCTTCTGATTCACCTATTTATCCCTCTGCCTCTTCAATCCTCGTTGTGACCACCTCTATTTTATTTTGTACCTCATTTTTTAATTCATCATTACTATTTTTTAGTTCTTTGATCTCTGCAGCAATAGATTCTCTGCTGTCTTCTATGCTTTTTTCAAGCCCAGCGATTAATTTTATGACTATCATACTAAATTCTTGCTCAGTTATATTGTTTATATCTGTTTTGATCAATTCTTTAGCTGTAATTTCTTCCTGTAATTTATTTTGAGGAGAATTCTTCCATTTCATCATTTTGGCTTGTTTTCTGTCCCTTATGTGTTTTAAAAACTTGTTATGTGCCCTGTACCTGCAAGCACTATTATATTAAAGAGGGGTCATACAGGTCCTGGCCCTTCAGATGTTTTTTGGAGAGTGTTACTTGCTCTCTGTTGTTGTAACTTTGGTTATTTTCTCTCCCTACTCATAGTGATGTTTTGGTGTGCTTTGATTTGTTCACTGGGTGTGCTTTGATTTGTTCATTGAAGTAGCCCTGGAAAGGAAAACAGACAGACAAACAAAAAACCAGAAAACAAAAACACACAAACACACACACAAACAAACAAAAAACAAAACACCAGAAATACCAGCTACAAGTAAACAACAGGGTGGAGATGGTACTGATGAAAGAGGCCTTATTCCATACAAAGAGAGAAATGACAGGGGCAGTGAAAAAGAAAGAATAAAAATTGACCAGAGAAACTATACAGCTTAATAGAGAGAGAGAGAAAGGAAAATAAAGAAGGAGGCAGGGAAAAAGAAAAAGAAAATAAAGTTATCCAGACAGAGAAACTATACAGCTTAATCCAGAGAGAGAGAATGGAGAATAAAGAAGGTGTGGAACATGTATCAAGAGAATGGATTAAATGTGTCTGCTTAAACAAACTAACAACTAGAGTAACCAGACTAGAGGAGGGAAGAGAGAAGGAGAAAAGGAAGGAAGAATGTATCTATAGGAGAGTTAAACCAGCCAATGCAGCAGCACAGGTCTGGAGGAGGGGCCATCTGCTCCCTTAGCTTCTATCTTGCTCCAGTAGATATGCAGTTACCCAGCTAGGAGGGACGTGGTTTGGTGTAGGCGGTCCAGCTGTTGGTCCCTGAGGTCCCACCTTGGTGGTTGTGAGGAGAAAAATGGTAACATCCCACCCACCACCCTCCCCCCCTCGCCCCCCCCCCCCCCAGTCTCCTCCACAGACCCGGTGTTCCAAACTACTGTGCTCAAGCCATCCTCACTTTGCCGTAGGTGCAAACAAGGCAGTTTGTCTCGCTTCCCAGACTCTTGTGTCTGGCACTTGGCTGGGATTCAAACTCTCACTCCACACACCCGGGAACTGGGGAATCACCTCTCCATGCCACCCGATGTGTGGTCCCTGGCTGGCGGGCACAGGCAGGCTTTGTCCTGTCCCACAGCCCTCCAGGGAGGGGATCGTTTTCTCCTACTGTGGACTGTGCCCCTGACCTAGCCACCAAGCCTGGGGCTGGCTCCTCTCCTTCCCAGGTGAGTGATCCCGGCAGCTGGCCCCAGTCCACAGCAAGCCCCACAGTTACAGATTGGATCATTCTCTGTCCCGGTCCGAGGTTTTTCTCTTGTCTGGATATAGTCCTGTGCTTCCCCAGCTGCTCTTTCTCTTCCCTTTGTCACTCTGCAGAAGCAGATCCCTCCCTCCATTCGTTTTATCTCTCACAGTTTGCAATCACGCACCTATGGCCTATCAGGTTGTCTCAGTAGATCCCTGGAAGCACGACTGTCTCTTTTCCTCCCAGACTCTTGGGATTCAAAGTCCTTTGGCTTCAACACTTTTTTGTTTGGGAGAAGAGGGAAGTTCGGAAGATATCCCTACTTCGCCATGTTGGCTCCCCCTCCCCACAATCTACCACATTTTCTTTATCCATTCATCAGGAGATAGACATTTGGGCTCTCTCCATAGTTTGGCTATTGTTTGGCTATATATAACATCCATCTATCTGACTACCTACCTGTCTACCTATCTACCTATCTAACATCTTTACCCATCTGTTGATGGATACTTGGGTTGCTTCCATATCTTGGTTATTATAAATAATTCTGCAATACATATAGAGGTGCAATTATTTTTTTTGAATTGGATCATACAGTATTTCTATTTTTTCTTTTTTTTTTTCATTTATTTATTTTTGAGAGACAGAGCACAAGTGGGGAGGGGCAGAGAGAAGGAGACAGAATCCAAAGCAGGCTCCAGACTCTGAGCTGTCAGCACAGAGCCCAACGCGGGGCTCAAACCCACAAACCGTGAGATCATGACCTGAGAAGATGTCAGACGCTTAACCGACTGAGCCACCCAGGCATCCGGGGTATTTCTATTTTTAACTTTTTGAGGAATCTCCATACTGTTTCCCACAGTGGCTGTACCAGTTTGCATTCCCACCAATGGTTCATGACGGTTCTTTTTTCTCTACAACCTCAACAACACTTGTTATTTCTTGTGTTTTTGATTCTAGCCATTCTGACAAGTGTGAGGTGATATATCATTGTGGGGTTTTTTTAAATATTTAAAAAAATTTTTTTAAGGTTTGTGATATATCATTGTGGGTTTAAAATATCTTAAAAAAATTTTTTAAGGTTTATTCATTTTTCAGAGACAGAGAGACAGAGCATGAGCTGGGAAGGGGCAATGAGAGAGGAAGACACAGAATCCAAAACAGGCTCCAGGCTCTGAGCTGTCAGCACAGAGCCCGACACAGGGCCTGAACTCACGGACGGTGAGATCATGACCTGAGCTGAAGTTGGATGTTCAACCAACTGAGCCCCCAGGCACCCCTAAAATTTTTTTAATGTTTTCTTTGAGAGACACAGGGTGTGAGTGGGGGTGGGGCAGAGAGAGGGACACAGAATTCGAAGCAGGCTCCAGGCTCTAAGCTGGCAGTGCAGAGCCCAACATGGGGCTTAAACTCACAAACCATGAGATCCTGACCTGAGCTGAAGTCAGATGCTTAACTGACTGAGCCACCCAGGAGCCCCTATCATTGTGGTTTTAATTCATATTTCTCTGATGATGAGTGATGTTGAGCATCTCTTCATGTGTCTGTCTTTGGAAACTTTTTTTTTTTTTTGGAAAACTGTCCCATTTTTAAATCACATCGTATTTTTGTTGTTGAGTTGTGTAAGTTCTTTATGTATTTTGAATGTTAACCCCTTAGCAGATACATCATTTACAAATATATTCTCCCATTCAGTAGGTTGCTTTTTCATTTTGATTATTTCCCTCACTGTACATGAGCCTTTTTATTTTGGTATAGTTCCAGTAGTTTATATTTGCTTTTGTTTCCCTGGCCTGAAGAGACATAGCTAGAAAAACATTGCTAAGGTCGATGTTTCTTATTAACTAAGTAATTACTGCCTATGTTTCTTTTAGGAGTTTTATACTTTTGTATTTCACATCTAAGTCTTTAATCCATTTTGAGTTCATTTCACATGTGTGTGTGATGTAAGAAAGTGGTCCAGTTTCATTCTTTTGCATAAAGCTGTCCAGTTTTCCCAGCACCATTTATTGAAGAGACTGTCTTTTCCACATTATATATTCTTGCCATCTTTGCTGTCGATAAACCATATAAATACAGGTATATTTCTGGCCTCTCTATGCTGTTCCATTGATTTATGTTTCTGTTTTGTGCCAATACCATACTGTTTTGATGACTGTAGCTTTGTAGTATATCTTGAAATCTGAAATTGCGATGCCTCTAGTTTTATTCTTTCTTAAGATGGCTTCGACTATTGGGGGTATTTTGTGGTTCCATATAAGTTTTAGATTTATTCTCATTCTGTTTAAAAATGCTATTGGTATTTTGATAGGGAGTGTATTCAATGTGTAGATTTCTTTGGGTAATATGGGCATTTTAACAATATTAATTCTTCCAATTCATGAACATGGAATGTCTTTCTATTTGTTTCATTAATTTCTTTCATCAATGTTTTATAGCTTTCAGAGTAGAGGTCTTTTACCTCATTGGTTAGGTTTATTTTGTTTTTGTTTTTTTTTCAATATATGAAATTTATTGTCAAATTGGTTTCCATACAGGTTAGGTTTATTTTGAGGTATTTTATTCTTTTGGTGCAATTGTAAATAGAATTGTTTTCTTAATTTATCTCTGTAACTTCACTATTAGTGTATAGAAACACAACCAATTTCTATGTATAAATTCTGTATCCGTAAATTTACTGAATTTATTTATTCTAATAGTTTTTGGGTGGAGTCTTTAGGGTTTTCTATGTATAGTATCATGTTATCTACAAAGAGTGAGTTTATCTTCTTCCTTACCAACTAGAATGCCTGTTATTTTTCCTGTCTGATTGTTGTGGCTAGGACTCCCAATACTATGTTGAACAAAACCGGTAAGAATGGACATCCATGCCTTGTGTCTAATCTTACAGGAAAAACTTTGATTTTCACCATTGAGTATGCTATTACCTGTGGATTTTTCATTTATGGCCTTTATAATGCTGGGGTACATTCACTCTAAACCCACTTTGTTGAGATTTTTGATCATGAATGGATGTTAGATTTTGTCAATGTTTTTCTGCATCTATTCAGATGACCATGATTTTTATTCTTTGCTTTGTTACTGTGGTGTGTCACATTGATTGATTTGCAAATAGTGAACTATCCTTATATCCCTGGAATAAATCCCATTTGATCATGGTGAATGATCCTCTTAATGTATTGTTTACTATTGTGGTTTGCTAATATTTTGTTGAGGATGTTTGCATCTATGTTCATCAGGGATATTGGCCTCTAGTTCTCTTTTTTCTTTCTTTTTTATTTTGTAGTGTCTTTGGTTTTGCTATCAGGGTAATGCTGGCCTTGTAGGATGTATTTGGAAGCTTTCCTTCCTCTATTTTTTTGGACCAGTTTGAGAATAGAGATCAACTCTTCATTAATTTGTGGTAGAATTCACTTGCCAACCCATGTGGTCCTGGACTTTTGGTTGTTGAGAGCTTTTTTTTATTACTAATTCAATGTTCTTACTTGTAATTGGTCTGTTCAGAGTTTCTTCTTCCTACTTCATTTTAGGAAAGTTGTTTCTAGAAATTTATCCACTTAAAAAAATTTTTTTTAATGTTTATTTTTGAGAGACAGACAGAGCACGAGCAGGGGCGGGCCAGAGAGAGACGGAGACACAGAATCGGAAGCAGGCTCCAGGCTCTGAGCTGTCAGCATAGAGCCCAATGTGGGACTCAAACCATGAACCGTGAGAATATGACCTGAGCCAAAGTCAGATGCTTAACTGACTGAGCCACCCAGGCACCTCTAAATTTATCCATTTCTTTGACGTTGTCCAAATTGTTGGCATATTTTTTGTAGTAGTCTCAAAATCATTTTTCCCCCCAGTGGTATTGGTTGTTACTTCTCCTCTTTCATTTCTGATTTTATTTGTACCATCTCTCTTTTTTTTTCTTGAGTCTGGCTAAAGTTTAATCGATTTTGTTTGTTTCAAAGAACCAGCTCTTGATTTCTTTGATCTTTTCCATTTTTTTTAGTCTCTATCTCATTTTTCCACTCTGATCTTTATTATTTCCTTCCTTCTACTAACTTTGGGCTTTGTTCTTTTTCTAGCCCCTTTAGGTGTAAGGTTAGATTGCATAGTTGAGATTTTTGTTTCTTGAGGTATGCCTGCATTGCTATACATTTCCTTTGTAGAAATGTTTTCACTGTGTCTCAAAGAATTTGGACCACTGTACTTTCATTTTCATTTGTCTCCATGTATTTTTTTTATTTCCTGTTTGATTTCTTGGTTGATCATTCATTGTTGAGTAGCATGTTATTTAACCTTCATGTACCTGTGTTTTCTAGATTTTTCTTATAATTGATTTCTAGTTTAATACCATTGTGGTCTGAAAAGATGCATATTTCATTCTTCTTAAATTTATTGAGATTTGTGACCCAACATGTGGTCTATCCTGGAAAATACTACATGTGCACTTGAAAAGAATGTGGATTCTATTGTTTTTGGATGGAATGTTCTGTATATATGGGTAAACTCCATTTGGCCTACTGTGTCATTTGATGACACTTGTTTCCTTATTGTTTTTCTGCCTGGATGATCTATCCATTGATATAAATGGGGTGTTAAAGTCCCCTACTATTATCTTACTACTGTCAATTTTTCCCTTTATGTCTATTAATATTTGCTGTATGTACTTGGGTGCTCCAATATTGGGTGCATAGATATTTACAATTGTTATATTCTCTTGTTAGATTCTCTTTATCATTATTAATGGTCTTGTCTTTTGTTATAGTCTTTGTTTTAAAGTCTATTTTGTCTGATAAAAGTATTGCTACCCTGGCTTTTTTCCCCCTTCTATTTGCATGCAGTACCTTTTTCTATCCTTTCACTTTTAGTCTGTGTCTTTAGTCTTAAGCGTGGCTCTTGCAGGCAGCATACAGATCTTGGGGTTTTTTTTTGTTTTTTTGTTTTTGTTTTTTTTTTATCCATTCCACCACTCTATATGTTTTGATTAGACCATTTACATTTAAAGTGATTTTTGATAAGTATGTTCTTATTGCCATTTTGTGAACTGTTTCCTGGTTGGTTTTATAGTTCTTGTTGTTCCTTTCTTCTCTTTGTGATTGATGCCTTTCTTCAGTGTTATTTTTGGCTTGCTTTCTCTGTATTTTTTGTGTATCTGTCACCAGATTTGGGGTTTGTGGTTACCATGAGGTTCATATATAACATCATAAGCATATGTGTGTATGTATTGAGTTGATGGCTAAGTTTGAATACATTCTAAAAGAACTTTTTATTTATTGCTTGTTTGTTTATTTACTTGTGAGGGGAGGGGCAGAGAGGGAGAGAGCAAATCCCAAGCAAGCCTCACTCTGTCAGCATGGAGCCCAATGTGGAGATCTCTGAACTGTGAGATCGTGATCTGAGCTGAAACTAGAAGTTGGACACTTAACTGACTGGGCCACCCATGTGCCCCCTAAAAGAACTTATTTATTCTTCCCATGTTTTCTGTGTGTGTTGTCATAGTTTACATCTTTTTATTCAGAAGCTTCTTCTAATTATGACCTTTTCTTTCACATGTAAAGAAGTCCCTTCAACATTTCTTCTAAGGCCAGTTTAGCAGTGATAAACTTTTTTTAAAAATTTGTGACATTTTTTAATGTTTTTTTTTTTTGAGAGAGAGAGAGAGAGAGAGAGAGGGAGACAGACAGCGTGAGTGGGGGAAGGCAGACAGGGAGATGGAATCCGAAGCAGGCTCCAGACTCTGAGCTGTCAGCATAGAGCCCAATATGGGGCTCGAACTCACAAGCAGTGAGATCATGACCTGAGCCCAAGTCAGATGCTTAACCAACTGAGCCACTCAGACGCCCCCCAAATTTATTTATTTTTGGGAGAGCGTTAGTGCAAGTTGGAGAGGGGCAGAGAGAGAGGGAGAGAATCCCAAGCAGACTCTGTGTTTAATCCCATGAACCATGAGATCATGAACTGATCCAAAACCAAGAGTTACCCAGGGCACCCCAGTAGTGATAAACCCCAAATTTTGTCTAGGAAACTTTTCTCCAATTCTGAATGATAGTCTAGTCTTGGTTGCAGGTTTTTTTCCTTTCAGCACTCCCTTCTAGCCTACAAAGTTTCTGCTGAACTCTGCTTCCTGAACCTAGATGTGTTTCCTTCCTCAGGTTAGGGAAGTTTTCTGCACCATATTCTCTCTTTTCTCCTGCTGGGATCCCTATAATGTATTTGCTTGATGTTGTCCAAGAGATCCCTTAACCTATCCTCATTTTTAAAAATTGTTTTCTCTTGGGGTGTCTGGATGGCTCAGTCAGTTAAGTGTCCAAATCTTGATTTCGGCTCAGGTCATGATCTCACAATTTGAGAGTTCAAGCCCCACATCAGGCTCTGTGCTGACAGCATGGAGCCTGCTTGGAATTTCTCTCTCTCTCTGTTCCTCTCCCGCTTTGCTCTCTCAAACCTCAACATTTTTTTCTTTCTTTTGCTCTCCAGCTTGGTTGCTTTCCATTACCCTTTAAGATCACTGATCCAGGGGCACCTGGGTGGCTCAGTCGGTTGGGCGTCTGACTTTGGTTCAGGTCATAATCTCACAGTTTGTGAGTTTGAGCCCCATGTTGGGCTCTTTGCTGATAGCTCGGAGCCTGGTGCCTGCCTCAGATTTCTGTCTCCATCTCTCTGCCCCTTCCCTGATCACGCTATGCTGTCTCTCTCAAAAATAAGACATAAAAAATAAAAAAGAGATCACTGATCCATTTTTCTGCATCTGCTAATCTGTTGATTCTTTTTAGTGTATTTTTTTCAGTTATTGTATTCAACTGATTGGTTCTTTTTGTATTTTTCTTTGTTCAAGTTCACACAGAGCTCTACTGTTCTCTCCAGTGTAGTGAGCATCTTTATGATCATTAAACTGTTTATCAGGCATATTGCTTATCTCCATTTCATTTAGTTCTCTGAAGTTTTGTCTTGTTCTTTTATTTGAAACACATTTCTCAATTTTGCTCAGCTTACTGTGTATATTTCTATGAATTAGGTGGAATAGCTACTTCTCCTAAACTCAAAGGAATGGTCTTGTGTATGGTCATCCCATGTAGACTATGTGTACCTGGTGACTTTGGTTTTCTGGCTGAAGCAATGGCTGGCATAAGCTGGGGGTGCTAGGTCTGTCCTTATTGGATGGCCAGAGCTGAAATGGGCGTAGTCTGGGGTGGTGCCTGAGGTCTCTGGGCAAAGGGTACATTGATGGGGCACAAGTTGGGGAATCTGTTGTGCTCTGTGCAGAGAGCACCCTGGTGGGGTAGCTAGAGCCAAGGTTGGGTGTGGGCTGGGGGTCCTGGGGGCACTCCACAGAGGGCGTGCCCTGGCAGGTGAGCTGTAGCTGAAGTGGGCATGGGCTGGCATGGTCCTGGGGCTCTTGGTGCAGAGGACACCCTGGCAGGACAGCTGAAACTGAGGTGGGTTCAGGCTGGGGTGCCCTGAGGTGCTCAGTGCAGGGGGTACCCTAGAGAGGCAGTTGTTGCTGAGGCAGGGTGTGGGCCTGGGGGTTCCAGGGCATTCCACATAAGGGTACCTTGAAGTGTTGGGACCAAGGTGGGCATGGGCCAGGGGGTCCTGGAGTGCTGTGCCATGGGTGCCCTAGCAAGTCATCTGGAGCCAAAGTGGGCAGATTTGGAGTATTCTGGGGTTCTCTGGGCCTGTGTCACCTTGCTAAGATGGCTGGAGCTATAGTGAGCACTCACTAGGGGTTTGTGTGTGCCCAATCTTGGCTCCACCTGGGGCTGCCTTGGCAGGATATCTGGGGTTGGTGTGGGCTAGAGGCCTAGGTCTCACTAAGGTAGTAGGCCTGCTAGGGTGCCCAGACCCCACTCCCATCCATGCTATCAAAGTAGAGGGAGAACATAAACCATGGCACTTGCCAGTCCCTCTAATCCAGAGACGGTTCCAGCAGCTCTCCTACCCTTTGGCAGGGTCCTTTATATTCTAGTTGCTCTTTTAAATAATTACTTAGAGGAAGAGCATGTGTGGAAGCAGGGGAAGGGCAGAGAGAGAGAATCCCAAGCAGGCTCTGTGCTGTCAGGGCAGAGTCCGACATGGGGTTCAATCTCATGAACTGCGAGATTGGGACCTAAGCCACTCAAGTGCCCCTTTAGTTGCTTTTGTAAACCATGCCTTTTTTTTTCTGTGTCCCAGGGCATCCAGGGTTGGTATGTAGCCCTCATTTATTTTAATGTTCACCATAAGAAAAAAAATTGCAATGACCACTGGACTCAAAGCTTTTTACTGGATTTTTTTCCTCCTTTCCATTTGGAAAGAAAAATGGTAACATTGGAAATGTGGGAGGGTTCTGTAAGATCTAATGCTGAAAAGAGTTTACTGGTCCCCATAGAGAGTCTAGGTTGAATATAATGAGGAAATTTGTAAGAGTATGTCATTGCTTCCGAAATATATATTACTTTTATTCTATTTGCTAAAACACATAAGAAAGGTTAGTTTCCATTCATTGAACTCCCATTTTATTTCTATCCTTTTGCATTTACATTGCTTCTAACAGGATTTTTTAAAATCATGTATAAAAAAATCTAAGTAAATTAAAGTACTAAAGGTCATTTCCAATATTTCTTACTAAAATAGCTGTGGTGAAACAAAGTATTTGGGAGAAAGGAATTTCACAGTTGATTTAATACCTTCTTACCCAAACAACCAAACTCTTCCTTAAATATTTAAATAGTGCATAAAGGATAAAGAGCCCTTGTATGAATTAAGACTCACCATAAGAAATGTAAAATGTTAGTTTTAAGGGTCAACTGATATACTTCTTGGGGTTCATGGCTTTATATTATACCACACTTTTGGATAAGAGAAAGTCTTAAGTACCATCATTATAGTAACTTTATAACCACAAGTTGTAGAGCTTCTTTTGAAGGAAACATATTCTGATTGATTGAATGGCTGAAAGTTCAGAGTTCTACCATAACAGTGTGACATGAAAGTGAATGAAAACCAAAGGGATAGATCTAAGTCCTCTGTATTAAAAAAAACAAAACAAAAAACACACACACACATCCATAGAAATCACCTGTTGTCACTACAGTATGCATTCACATTCAAATAAGAAAAATACCACACAGAAAACAGAAACATTTTTAAAAAAAGATTTAAGATCATAAATAGGTCATTGTTGTCACAACACATTTCAGAAGTGAAAAAAAACAGACATTTTGGCTTTTTTAGAAAAAAGATTCTTCTTTTTTTTTATCAATTCCCTCATCATTAAAAGGACTTGTACATTTTAAAATTTCCAGTCTCCTAAGGCACGATATTTATTTTATCAGAACGCCAATATCATCACCCTGCTATAGCAGGAATAAGAGGCAAGGTATTAGCATTACAAAAAACAGCAAATTTTATGGACAAAACCATTAGTCATTTAAGGGAGAAATAAACAGACTAATGATCATTTTAGTTAAGAAGGCCCACTGTTGTTATATAGGGCTTTGCAATAAAAAACCTTTTTAATCAAATTATTTTAACTCAAGCAGATTTGATTCACCACAGAGGAGCTGTGAGAGAAGAATGGGATTGGTAAAATACAGTATACTTTCTTTAAAAAGATCTGAGAGGAAAAAAATCAACTTAGAATAGCGTATGGAGGGGTAAACATCAAATGGAACCCAGATTAGAGGTCTAGTTTACTCCTAGTCTTTAGGCAGATCCAGAAAATAAGACTAGGTAAATGTAATACCTAGGTCCAAACTATAAGGCTTATAATCACATGGCCCATTCTAGCCTACCCCCTACCAACTGAGATGTAGTGAAATACTATAATCAGATGCATAAAGTGTTTTTTTTTTATCCAACCAAGAAGTTCTTTAAGATATAAATGTAAAAATTCCTTATTTTTTTAACTCTACCTTGCTTTATCCTCTGTGATACCAACTGAACTTTAAAGGTTTATATGTACAATATGGTGATTTAGTGTTACTTTTAAAAGGAAAAAAACCCCACAAAGTTAGTGATTGTCCACAGATGAAACATGGGATGAGGTTCATGACTGAAACCAATCATGGAGTGTTAGTCAATTGTAAACTCTTGAAAGTTAAGACTGGGAAATGTGCATATCAGACACATTAGAGTATAGCAGGAGAGGAAGGGAAGCCTATTTGTCATTCCAATTCTGATAAGGT
The DNA here is from genome assembly GCF_027475565.1 of Acinonyx jubatus. Taxonomy (NCBI): domain Eukaryota; kingdom Metazoa; phylum Chordata; class Mammalia; order Carnivora; family Felidae; genus Acinonyx; species Acinonyx jubatus. The sequence goes on from NC_069393.1 coordinate 32,565,550, forward strand.
GCATGGTCTTCGAAATTCTTGTCCACGTTCATGGAGCCATTTATTAGATACTGTGAGAGAAAAAAATACATTAATATTCTCCACTATCTAAAATTTAAATCACTTGTAAGAACTAGGCCTATAACAAAGTTTCTACACGAGCTAAAAGTTCAAGACCAAAATAAGATGGAAGCAGATGGTACCTAGGCACTCTATTTAAAAAAAAAAAACCAAAAAAAAAACCCCACAAAACTTCGCTAAATGTTGGAAGCACATGAGAGTCTATGTATGTGCATTTCCTAAAGTTTCTGATGTTTAATGTAAATCTTGAAATGAAATGCAATTGGAATGAAGATGTAGGTAGAGACAGAACATTGTTTTAATTGTTTGCAAAAATACTATCACTAATACAGGGACATTTTAGAGATGAACACAAAGCCTCCAACGTACAGGAACAATTCTACAATCAATCACTACTATTATGTGCTCATTAAATTTCCTTGATTCCAAGATACTGCTTTTTAATGTAACTCAAACAGAATTTTCTACTCCTTCTTTATCATAGAACCCAATCGATGGCTTCAACATGTACAAAGTAAACTAGGACCCATAATTACTCTTATCTTTCTCAACTCCTATATCCCATCTATCATTCATCAAAGCCTGCCACTTTTCCTTATATATCTCTTCTGTCTCTTTACTCTCCAATCCTTTTGCTACTACCATAGTCCAGTTTTCATCATCACCCACTTAGGCAATGTAAAAGAGCCTTCTAAACTGATCTCTCCTCCACTAGCCTCATTCTAGTCCAGTGATTCTCAAACATAATCATCAAAGAAGATTTTTAAAATCCTAACAATCAGGTGTCACTCCTTAGTCCTGCTATGTCTGAGACAGTAGCCACTAGACACATGTGGCTACTAAGTACCTGAAAGGTGGCTAGTGACACATATTGAAAAGGATTTATGGGGTTAAATAATATGTATAAAAATAAATTCACCTGCTTCTATTTCTTTATGACTGGCCACATTAAAAACTAGCATGACCCTGACCCTGAGTGCCTCTCTAGCCTCACACTAGTCCTGGCCCTGGTCCCTAACATGCCTGGAAAACATACGGCTCTCTCTTCAAGAGCAAATTTTAAAATTAAGCTTTGAAGAAGCCTCCCAACTATAAGGAGTCCTCATCTTCTGTATACATCTCCGTATTAGTGTGTACTACACTATATTCTGATTTATCCATTAGTGTGTCTCAGACAACTGTACACTCCTTGAGGGAAAGATACTGTCTTCTTCAACTTTGAGTCAAGAAGCGGGACTACTGTTAAAATCTGTCATCAGAATTCTGATCTATTGAAAGTAAATTTATATTAAAATCAGAAACTTGGTTGGTTGAATCCCTTTCAATGTTAGTTTTGTTTTCTTTTTAAGATATAGACTACCCTAATTTCAAAATATGAGACAAAAGTCAAAAGAGAATATAGGAAATATTTACCCCATTTGTTTCCAACTAGCACTGGACAGGCCGCATGCCGTGTACTGTAATCTCCTTCTCCACTGGCAAACAGATTATACCAGAAAACAGCAGTTCCCTGTGGAGAATAATACAAAATTATCTCCAAATAAGATATAGGTTATCACTTTTTGTAGTAATTAAATTTTCCTCTGTTCCTGTGGAAGTACTCCTCCATGGCAGCATTATGTCTTCCCTAATAAAATTCTGAAAATATGACTAAACCATTTACAAAATTTTGGTGATCACATGAAAATGTCAATACCACAAAGCTGCCTGACAAAGGGGATTTGCCAAAACAAAGCTAACAAATCTTACAGTAGTAAGATGGAGGTTCCATCATATGGAACCCATTTTAGAAATGCAAACTTTTGAGTACTAATCCTTGGTTGTTCATTATTTCTAGGTAATCATTGTAAAGTGTACCATAAAGATATTTAAAATTTTACCTAGTATACTTAAGGACCTTAAGGACTACATTATCTCTATCTTTAAAAATGTTATTCATTAATTAGACCGTGAAACAAAGGTGCATCTCTTCCTCAGGGAAAAAAAAAAGACCCACAAAATTAAAATAACAAATGAACCAAGTTTACCTTTTTGGGCCAAACACTAGCTCCTACTTCAGGAAAAACAGTGGCTCCTCCTGCTGACACATCACTCATCTATAAGAATTGCAGACAGTATTATCAGAAGCACTGGTATAATAAAGTTAAATATGCCATTGTGAGGAAGGCATGATACTGCAGAGAATATGAGAACATCTGGAATTCTATTTACATAGTTTGTGCAGGCTATTCAGGTTTTTTAATATTTATTTATTTATTTATTTATTTATTTATTACTTATTTATTTGAGACAATGCGAGTGAGGGAGCGGCAGAGAGAATCCCAAGCAGGCTCCATCCACACTGTCAGTGCTCAGCCCAATACAGGGTTCAAACCCATGAAACTGTGAGGTCATAGCCTGAGTCAAAACCAAGAGTTGGACGCTCAGCCAACTGAGCCACCCAGGTGCCCCCATGCTACTCAGTTTTTAAACAAAAAAAGATGCTGTTCTATTCTAGGTTTATATACTTATATTTAAAAAAAATAAAAGTAAAAGAAATGATAAAGTCAGGAAGGGAGATAGGGATGTCTTTTATAGCTACTTCTTTTATAGCCAGAGGTAAAAAAAAAAAAAAAAAAAAAGAGGATTGAAAATCAAATCAAGTAATACAAGGGTATAACTATGTATTTATTGCACTAGAATATAATCTCCATGGGGGCAGGAATTTTCATCTATTTTGTTCATTGCTCACTTTAATGTCTACAGTATTTATAGCAGGTGCTCCTACTGGGTATTTACCCAAAGAAAATGAAAACACTAATTCAAAAGGATGTAGGCACCCTTATGTTTATCGCAGCATTATTTACAACAGCCAAATTATGGAAACAGCTCAAGTGTCCACTGATGAAAGGATAAGGAAGATGTGGTCTATATATACAATGGAATATTATTCAGCCATACAAAATGAAAGCTTGCCATTTGCAACAACATGGATGGATCTAGAGAGTATTATGTTAAGCAAAATAAGTCTGCCAGAGAAAGACAAATACTGTATGATTTCACTCATATGTGGAATTTAAGAAATGAAACAAAGGAACAAAAGAGACAAACCATGAAACAGACTTCTAACTGTAGAGAACAAACTGATGATTTACCCATCCATCCCCCTTCCACTCTGGTAAACAGGTAATGGGGATTTGGGAGTGCACTTGTGATAAGCACCAGGTGTTGTATGTAAGTGTTGAATCACTAAATTGTAGAGCTGAAATTAATATCACACTGTACGTTAATTATACCAGAATTAAAATTTGGAATTTTTACATGTAAAACACAAATCTTCCAAATTAAGGGATCACATGGACAAAATGAGACAGGAAACCTATCATGCAGTGAAGATTTTTTCACAAGCAATGTAAGTAGAACGTATATACAAAGACTGTATCACAAAGCAAAGCCCAACTGTGCTATATCCAAGAGTCACATCTAAAACAAGCCTTGAAACAAAAAGATTGCCAGGCAAATGCTATACCAAAGAAAATAGAGTTTGATCTTAATATCGAACACAGTTTAAATAAAAATAAAAGCACTGAGATAAAGAAGGATATTGTACTATGATGAATACATCCACTGGAGCAAAGAGCTAACTTTCAAGAAATGAAAAAGTTGTGCTAAATGGACCATGTAGGACAATACTTAAACAATGGCAGGGGGTGGGGGACAAAATTACTGATCTAATCAAAATGCTATATAGTTAAGATAGAATATAATAATCAAACATATAAAGGTCAAATAATCTAATATTTATGGATATTGGACCAAATAATGTATAGCATCGATATTCATAAAAGCAAAAAAAAAAAAATGGTTAATGTCTCAAACATCAGAAGAGATGACCAACCTCTCTAATAATACAAACTAAAACCACAATAACTGCCAATATAATAAGTGAAAGATGTGCAGACCAAAAGGTTAACAAACATATCACACTTAAAGGTAGGATATAAATTGGTACAATTATGGAGAATTCACTTCTAAAAAGTATACAAGATTTCACAGCATGAATTTTGTATAATGTATCATCGTCTCTCCTGGTTTTCCCTTTGTAATAATTCTCTCTCATCTTTAACATTATATGTCTCAAATTCTTTTTTAATCCTAAATCCTTTTTATTACAGTGCTTAAATCCTTTTTTTATGGTATCTTGAATCTTTTTAGAAACAGATAAGGTTGTAAGAGGGAAGGAGGGTGATGAGGTAGGAAGGTGAAAAGGTGGATTGCAAAGAGGGAAGGAGAGAGAGAAGAATGGAAGAAATAAAGTAAAAGACAAATAGGGAAGGTAGCAGGAAGCAATGAAGCAGGAAAATGAGACTGAGCAGAGATACACAAATTTTGGTAGGGAGTGAGATAAACAGCAAAAAGAGATGCCATTTTCCTATCATTCAAATGGGTTAGGGGGTGGACAAAACAATGAAATAAGCAACATTTATGTCTAGACTTAAAATTCATCTTTTGAAGTTAACAAAGGTTACAACATTGTAGAAGGTTATATTTTCCAAATATACTATTTCCCAGTATTCCCTGTCCTACATGTTCTGTTTACATGACACTGACATTCTTATTGAGTGGTAGGGTCCATGTCTCCTCCCCTTGAAACTTGGCAGATCTTTGTAATTGCCTTGATTAGTAAAAGCCTTCTGAAGGTAGGTAATAAAAATGCCATGCATTTCAGCCTTGCTTTTTGCAGAGATACTTGCTCTTGCAATCTAGTCACCATGCTGGGAAGAAGCCCAGACCACATGCAGGTACTCTGGCCAAAGCCAGCCTCCACCTTCAAGATGACCCCAGTGCCAGTCATCAACTGACTACAGATGCATGAATGATCCACAGCAAGAACCAGGAGTGAAGCCCACCTTACAACCATGAGACATAAAAATAGTTATTTTAATCTATTCAGTTTTGGGGTGATTTGTTATGCAACAAAAGATAACTGGGGCAAGTATTATGACCAAAGTTTAATTTTTTAAATATATTTAAGTATATAAACAATTTTAAAGTTTATTTCTTTTGGGAAAGAGAGAGCGTGCAGGTGCACGAGCAGGGGGGCAGGCAGAGATTCCCAAGCAGGGAACTCACAATGAGGGACTTAAACTCACCAACTGTGAGCTCATGACCTGAGCAGAAAGCAAGAGTCAGACTCTTAACCAACTGAGCCACCAGGTGCCCCGGTATATAAACAATTTTAAAAATAATGATCATACGGTTTTGAAATTTTACTAAACAATGTGAAAATGGTTACCCTTAATGGGGCTTCCAGGATGCTATAATGTGCTCTCTAGATTTAGCTGCTTACACCAGATGTATTCACTTTGTGAAAACTTATCAGGTTATAGTACTTAGGATTTGTATACTTTTCTTATATGTATCAATAAAAAATTCAAAAGGAAAGTTTATTAAATGTGTGTGAATATATACAGAGATGCCTATATACACATCTGAACAGTCCATACACCAAAATATCCACAATGATTGTCTCCAAATAGACTGTTAGTAATATAAATTTTTTTATATTTTTAAGTTTATTTATTTAATTAGAGAGAGAAGAGCACAAATGGGGGAGAGGGAGAGAGAATCCCAAGCAGGCTCTGCACTGTCAGCGCAGAGCCCAATATGGGGCTCAAACTCACAAAGCGTGAAATCATGACCTGAGTCAGATGCTCAACAGACTGAGCCACCCAGGTGCCCTGAGACTGTTAGTAATTTTAACTTTTTTATTCAGGTTTTAATATTACTATCTGAAAAAGTTACAAATGCAAAAACCCTCCACTTACTCAGTTGTAAAAACTTTAAATTAGGATGTTAAATAAGAGCTAAGGAAAACAGACATCTGAACATCAAAATAAACATCATGTGATAAAATCCCAACTTAAAAATTTTAGCAAAAAAAAATTTTTTTTTTAGCTATAACTTACATAAAACAGCCATGTAGCAATTCTATTTCCTGTCCCCAGCTCTTTGAAAGCATCTGGTTCATCTTTCTGTGAATAAAACACAACAAACTCAATGGTATAAAATTCAGGAATGCAAATTATCCAGTGGCACTAAATACCAGTAATATGCTTAAGGGTATGCCAAAAAAAACCCAAAAGGTTCATTTATAATGTCTAGTGCATGATATACAGCAGGCACTCAAATACTTGTTGGTTGTTGATTCAGATTGTACAGTGAATACTTTTGATAAGACCACTGGGGGTAGGGGGGACCTATATTAATTAGCCTAAATAACGAAAATCAGTATCTACTATCCACAGATTATTAATTAATGCCTATAGTTTTAGCTTCCAAAGGGGCAGGGGGGAAAGAGCCTCTTAGCTACATTCATGAACTCTATTCTCTGCAGGTAAAGAATTTACCTTGAGATTTAAATTGAACTCATGGTCCATTCAAATGTTTACTGCTACTATGCTTGTCATTCTTTTGGACAGTCGGCACTTTAATCTGGCTGGACAATTCACATCTAGGTATTTAAATCTAAATTAAAATACAATACAGTATCCTGGCAGTTATCCCAGAAAAATGAAAATGTATTTTTCACACAGAAATTTATACACATCTTTATTGGTAATAGCCCCAAACTGGAAACTACCTTACCTTACTGTCCTTCAAAGAAGGAACAATTAACCAAATGTGGTGTGTCTATACTGTGAACTCCTACTGAGCAATAAAAACACACTACTGACACATTCTTTAAGAACTCCACTAACCTCAGAGGAATTATGCTGCTGAGTGAAAAGAGATACATACTGCATAAAACATCTATATAACATTTCTGAAATGATAATTACAGAGAAGAACAGATTAGCAGCTACCAGCAGTTAAGGGATGGGAAGCAGAAGGGTATGTGCAGCTATAAGAGCAGGACTGTAAGGGAGTCTTGCAGTCATGGTGCAGTTATGCATCCTGATTGTGTGGTACTTTCACAAAGTTACACATGTAATAAAACTGCATAGATACACACACAATTAGTGCAAATAGAACTGGTGAAATATGAAATAGCTCTATGTCTTGTGCCAATGCTTATTTCTTGGTTTTGATAGTCAACTACAGTAATGCAAGATGTTAACATTGGGGGAGGCTGAGGGAAGGGTTCATAGGACCTCTCTGTACATTTCCTTGCAACTTCCTAGGAATCTGTAATTATTTCAAAATAAAAAACTAAGAAAAAAATTTAGTTGCACTAATGTCAGCTTGAACTGTACTCTTTCACATCATTCAAGACTCTCAGACATTTTTCAATAATTGAAAAAAGAAGGGAAAGACTAAAAATATATTCCTTGCTGGCCTACATAGAAAAAGAGTACAATTCTGGGATTTAAGCTAGTCAAGGGCCATGACACAATATAGGCTGTTTTCCTTCAAAAAAATGTACTCTTATTTTAAAATGACAGTAGATCAAGAAGTTTATTAAAATGCCCAAGACAGTTCTTAGAATTCATGTATTTATGATAAAGCTTAATGAGGACTTGTATACTTGTATAATGTATAATTTATAGCTTAATGTGAAAAAAGTAAGGTTAATATTTATTAATCTTAAGCAAGAGTAGTACTTGGTAAAGGACAGCTTTTTAGCAAACTGCTTTCTATTATATATTCTCCAGTGTCTCTCTACATCTGTTTTGTATTTTTTATCTTGTCTCTTAATGTATTCTTATAATTTCTTCAGATTTACCAATTCATTCACTAATGCACTTCAACTGTCTCTGTTTAAGTTTATTTATTTGAGAGAGAAAGCATGAGTGGGGGAGGGGCACAGAGAGAGAGAGAGAGAGAGAGGAGAGACAGGATCCCAAGCAGGCTCTGCACTATCAGCACAGAGCCCAATGTGGGGCTTGAACCCAGGACCCATGAATTCATGACCTGAGCCGAAGTCGGATGCTCAACCAACTGAGCCACCCAGGCGCCCCTCTCTAATCTGTTTTAATTTATCCATCAAACTTTAAATTTTCAACAATTACTTTTTTCTACCTAGAGCTTCTATTTGTTTTTCAAATATGTTAAATCATTTTGAGTTTATTAATTTTTATCCTTTTATTTTTAAAACTACTATACAGTTATTTTATATTCTCTGATTATTCAAGTACCTAACATCCTGGTGCTTCTAAATCTGTTGGTCACTTTAGTCTCACCAATGGTGTCTTATTACCAGTTTTTTTTTTTTAATGAGTTTGTATTTGGCTGACCTTAATCTTTAAAACTCTTGAGGTACTAGAATAAAGATGCCTGTCTTCAGGGAGGACATGAGTTTGTTTCTGCCAGGTACCAAGAAGCACTACCTAAATGAACAACTTTAATTTCTCCTCTTTCAGGGTAGTGAAATTCAAAATAAAAGGTTCATGTGAGAGCAGGCCTAGGCTTTCAAACTCCCAGAAGAGGCTCTCATACACATTCCATGCCCACCTGGATGATGAGAGGCAACTCTCCTTAAGGCTCCTGACTCCAAGCAGATTCTTTTCAAGGCTATTCTTTCTTTCTCTGAGGGTATAATCCTTTTGGAGATTCAGGTTTTATGCATCGGTCTCAAGTTCAGTAGCCTGCACAGTGGCAGGTCCTCTCACACAGCCATCAATCCTCAAAGCTCTAGATTCCTGGAGACAAATGCTTTCAGCTTCAGCTTTTTTGGCCCAGCCCCCCTTTAACTCTAATTTTAGTTTCTAGGTTTTCTTTGTTCATTTTGGGAATTGGGAATTTCCTTTACTTTCTTCCAGTCTCAGCAATGCATTTAAAAGTATCCTAAATTTTTTTTTAACATCTAGGGGTTTTGTTTTGTTACTGCTAAAAAGGTTTTATAGAATGTCTATTCCACCATGCTTCCACAAATTGCAAACAGGCTATGAATTTTTACTACTAAAAGAACAGACTTAACATGTCATGCCTAAGCTTCAGTTAGAACTCCTACATTCTCCTTTTTTTTTTTTTAAACTTACCCGTGCAAAATCAAAATGGGGTTCATATTGTCCTCCAACTCCATAATTTGCTACCTGAAGAAGAAGAAAGCATGCATTAAAAAAAATCAAGATTACTATTCAAAAAATCTGTAAGTCCTATTTTGGCCTCTTACATGATATGGTTAGGTACTTCTAGAGAAATTAGAAGCAAAGCAGTTGAAATCAATGACAGTTCCTAAGGAACCAAGGATAAAAAACTAAGGATACCTACTATATATTTAAGAACCTTAGTTAATATACCTTCTTTTAGCAAATTTTGAGGTACATGTTTTCCTCTAATATATAACTTAAACTAAAATTTGAATCAGAATTTTTAAATGTTTAGAATTAAAATATTATAGAATTAGAGTTTTGAGATTTCTATTATTAATTTTTACTAAACACTTTTCTTTGGAATTTAAATCAAGACTCATGTTTTCCAAAGCCCCAATATCTGGGAAACTCCCAATCAATTTTAATATCTTCCTACAATTTTAATCGGTAATGACAATGTCCCAGTGGGAAGCAGCAAAAGAGAGTAAAAAAGTGTCTGGTCTGAGTTTAAATTCTAGCTTTCTTAGTTACAATATATGTAATTCTGAATACAATCTCAGTTTTCTTATTTATAAATTAAGGAGAATGATGCCTTCCCTTAGCTCCCTCCTTGTATCCCAATATGACACAATAAAAGGAGAATGTAATTTGAAGAGCACTACCAATGAAATGAAAGAAAAACATAATTAAAAGAGTGTTGCCCACAGCAAAGTCCAAGTCCTATGTGAACTATTATTACTCTGGATATTTTACTGCTTATATTGTAGACACATTGGGTTGAATCAACCTATTAAGTAAAACTGTATCACATAGCCTGAAAGATCCTGTGAGGGTTAGGCAGATGAGAATAAACACAGATCAGGAAAGAAAAAGCTACATACAAGACCTTTTAGTAATATAATGAATACCAAGGAAATTGTAGGTTACCATGGAATAAATGGCAACTTAATTAAGCAATTTAAATATAGGCAATCCTGATTTTGCACAGTTCCAAAAGGCACACATCTAATGGTTTAGCTACTCATTAACACCAGAGTTCCAACAACATAGTTTAAATTTCAGTCACCAAAACATATTGACTACGAGTAATTGCATAAAGTACAAATGTTGCTGCTAGCACTTTAGTCCACAAATTACGATGTAAATAACAGCTGCACATCATGATGAATGACCAATCATATCACTTCTTTCAAAGTCTATCAGTGATTGGTCACTGCACATCTGTTAATTCATGCACAGACACCAAAGTGTGTAGTTGTGTTGCCTCCTTATCTCCCAGTGAAAACTCATGTGATATTTTACAAAAATGAATAGCTGGAAGAGGCAAATGGCTAACAAAGACAATGTACAGCAGAAAAAGGGAAAGTAATAATGCTTTAAGTAAAATTCAAATCAAACTTAAATGGTGAATGGTGATATAGAAAAAAAATGACAAGGGGAATGCTTCCACTTGTGCAGGTCAAGAAACTCTAGCTATGCAGTCAGAGGAACGTGGTGAAGGCAAACTTACCGACATAAGGAAAGTGATTGTGATGGAAAGGATAAAGATGTCTTGGAGGAAGGAAGAAATGATGTTGGAAAAAAAATCTTTCAACCCACTGCACTACCCAGGTGCCCCAAATTTCACAATAAGAAGGAATGTTTAAACTATCCTTGATAAGTGTTTACAAAGATATAAAGCACTTTAATTCTCAATATTCACAATAAAGATTACCCAGACAATTCAATAGGGAAGAGTAGTTTTTAAACACATGGTGCTGGCGGGGCGCCTGGGTGGCTCAGTCGGTTAAGCATCTGACTTCAGCTCAGATCATGATCTCGCTGTCCGTGAGTTCGACCCTCGCGTTGGGCTCTGTGCTGACAGCTCAGAGCCTGGAGCCTGTTTCAGATTCTGTGTCTCCCTCTCTCTCTGACCCTCCCCCATTCATGCTCTGTCTCTCTCTGTCTCAAAAATAAATAAACGTTTAAAAAATTTTTTTCAAAAATAAATGTTAAAAAAAAATTAAATACATGATGCTGGGACAATTGAATATCCACATGAAAAGAATGAAGTTGGACCTCTACCTCATATACAAAATTGACTCAAAATAGATCAAAGACCTGAACATAACAGATAAAACTATAAAACTGTTAGGAAAAAACACATGTATAAATCTTTGTGACCTTGCATTAGGCAATAGTTTCTTAGATATCTAAAGCACAAGCAACCAGGGACTTCTGAGGAAGATGGCAGAATATGAGGATCCTAGGCTCACCTTGTCCCACGGGCACACCTAGATAATATCAAAATCAGTGTAAATAACTCAGAAAATGACCCAAGGACTGGCAGAACAGACTCTCCACCGTTAAATGTAGAGAAGGGGACACATGGAAGAGGGTAGGAAGGGCTGAGATGTGGTAGGGAGCCAAAAAGACTGTGAGACTGCCTGTGGGAGGGAGGGAAGCAGTGGAGTGGAGAGGGGAGAGGAGCAGACCTCCATACCAGGCACCCCATGCATACGGGGCCTGTATGGGTGAGATGAATCCCTATAAACATCTGTCTTTGAAAACCAAAGGGGCATGGATTCTCATGTTCTTATAATCAGTGGGCTTACCACCTGGAACTTTAAAAATCAGCAAGCTCAGCTCTGGGAGAGTCTGAGGGCAGAAGGAAACTGAATCTCCGCCCTTAAAGAGACAGTGCACTGAAGAGCCCAGCTGACACACAGCATAGAAGAGGCAGTTTGAAAAATGCCACCTGAAAAAAAAAAAAAAGAATGCCACCTGGGGTGGGTGGCGCCTGGGTGGCTCAGTCAGTTACTTCGGCTCGGTTACTTCAGCTCAGGATCTGACAGTTTGTGGGTTCAAGCCCCGTGTCAGGCTCTGTGCTGACAGCTCAGAGCCTAGAGCCTACTTTGGATTCTGTGTCTCCCCCTCTCTCTGCCCATTCCCTGCTCATGCTCTTTCTCTCAAAAATAAATAAAAGTGTTTTAAAATTTTTTAAAAATGCCTGGGTATACAGGAAGGAGATTTTTTTTTTACTAATCTCAGTACATGAGCTGGAGGGGCAGGGATTTGAGGCGGACTTCTCTAAGAGCCATTTCCTTCCCCTGCCTGGATTCACAGACACGTATGGGAACCAGGGCAGCAGAACACTCTCCTGCTAACAGTGAGAGCTCCGCCAGACATTCTTCTGCAGACATACCCCCTCCATCCCAAGCAGCCTCAGGTCCCCTCTCACAGCACACCTGCATGGACCTTATTAACAGTGCCCTCTGAACCCTCCCCCTGCTCACCAAGCTATTATATGGACCCACCCTTCCATTCCAGTCTGGGCAGTTTTCTCATGGTCTTCAAGCTCTCTCCCACAGCAAACCAGTGTAGATCTTGCAGGCACCATGAATCTCAGCCTGCTTTTTCTTGCGGACCTGCCCTTCCAATAGACCCTTGGCCAGAGTCCATCCAAAGCAGTGCCACAAGCCTGGAAGTGTGCAAGTAGCCCTGATGGGGGCTTCTACCACTACAAAGTGACTCCTGCCCCAGGGAGAGATGAAGATATATACACGTACCAGTCCAACTATGGCCCAGCAGTGGGCTGGGGGCAGACATCGGTCTGACTACAGGCCCTACCCACCAACAAAAGCTTCTCAGGGCACAACAGAGGGAAAGCACCCTGCAGTTCAGTGCTACTCCATCTCTGGCAAATGTCTGGTCTGACTCAACTCAAGCCCAAGGTGGCCCTAGACTAGGCCACTAACAACACAGAGACCAAAACCTGCCCACAACAGGCAGAGAGTGCCATTGCAGACAACTGGACTAAAAGCAGTGTGGCTCATGCAACACACATAGAAAACATCCCTAAAGCACTGGGTTCTGGTGAACAGGGGACAGTGCACTGCAGGGTACTATAGGACCTCTTTTTCACAAAGCCACAGTTTTCCAGAGTGGGAGACATAGCTGACTTACCTAACACAAAGAAACAGAGTTAGACAAAATAAGGAGACAGAGGAGTGTGTCCCAAATGAAAGAACAGGACAAAATCACAAGAGACCTATGCAAAACAGAGATAAATAATATCCCTGATAAAGAATTGAAAGTAATAGTCATAGGAGCACCTGGGTGGTTCGGTCGGTTAAGTGTCTGACTTTGGCTCAGGTCATGATTTCACAGTTCATGGGTTCCAGCCCTGCATCAGGCTCTCCACTGACAATGACAGCCTGCTTGGAATTCTCTCTCCCTCTCTCTCTGCCCTTCCCCACTCGCATGCTCTTTCTCAAAATAAATAAAGAAAAAAGGAATAATATTTAAAAAATAAGTAAGTAAAGTAATAGTCATAAAGATACTCACTAGACTTGAGAACAAAGTGAAGGATCTTAGTGAGACCCTCAACAAAGAGATACAAAACATAAAAAAAAAAAAAGAACGAATCAGAGATGAATAACTCAATAAGTGAGGTTAAAAATATACTAGAGGGAAGTAAATAGTAGACTAGGGGAAGCAGAACAGATCAGCAACTTGGAGGACACAATAATGGAAAGCAACCAAGTTGAACAGGAAAAAGAAAAAAAAAAATGAAAACAGACTAAGGGAACTCAGTAACACCATCAAACGTAGTAACATTTGCATTATATGAATTCCAGAAGGAAAAGAGAGAGAGAAGGAAGCAGAATATTTATTTGAAAAAATAATAGCTGAAAATTTCCCAGTTCTCGGGAAGGAAACAGAAATCCAGATCCAGGAAGCACAGAGAGCCCCCAACAAAATCAACAAGGAGGTCCACACTAAGACACGTAGTACTTAAAATGGAAAGCAGTAATAAACAGAATTTTAAAAGCAGCAAGAGAAAACAGTTACATAAAAGGGAAATCTCTTAAGGCTATAAGCAGATTTTTCAGCAGAAACTTTGCAGGCAGGAGGGAATGGCAGGATGTATTCAAAGAGCTGGGAAAAACAAACAAACAAACAAACAAACAAACAACCTGCAGCCAAGAATATACTATCCAGCAAGGCTATCATTCAGAATGGAAGAAGAGAAAGTTTCCAGACAACAGAAGTTAAAGGAATTCATGATCACTAAAACAGCTCTATAAGAAATGTTAAAGGAGATTCTGTGGAAATGAAAGACCATAAGGAGAAGTATGAAGAGTAGGAAGCATAAAAGCAATAAAATTAAGCTTATCTATAAATATCAGTCAAGGGGCACCTGGGTGGCTCAGTCCGTTAAGTGTCCTACTTTGGCTCAGGTCATGATCTCATGGCTCATGGGTTTGAGCCCCGCATCAGGCTCTGTGCTGACAGCTCAGAGCCTGGAGCCTGCTTCTGATTCTGTGTCTCCTTCTCTCTTTCTGCCCCTCCCCCACTCACCCTCTGTCTCTCTCTCTCAAAAATAAACATTAGAAGAAAAAATTTTTAAAAAATTAGTCAAGAGTTTCACAAAAGGATGTACAGTATCACACCGTATACCTAAAATGTGGCAGGGGAGAGGAGTAAAAATTTAAAGCTTTTAGAATGTATTCAAACTTGGGGCACCCAGGTGGCTCAGTCCATTGAACGTCCAACTCTTGATTTCAGCTCAAGTCATGGTCTTGTGGTTCGTGGGTTCGAGCCCCACATCAGGCTCTGCACTGACAGCATGAAGCCTGCTTCAGATTCTCTCTCCCTCTTTCTTTGCCCCTCCTCCACTCGCCCCCCCTTTTAAAAATAAATAAAAATTTAAAAATTTTTTAAAAATTTGTTTTAAAAAGAATGGATTCAAACTTCATAAACTTAAGTGACCATCTACTTAATACAGACTGCTGTATGCATATGATGTTATATACAAACCCCATCGTAGCACAGATCAAAAACTGGTAATAGATATATGCAAAAAATAAAGAGAAAGGAATCCAAGTATATCACTGATGAAAGCCAGCTAACCGTGAGAGAAGAGAACAAGAAAGAAAGAACTACAATGGCAACCATAAAACAAGAAACAAAGTGAAATAAATACATACCTATCAATTATTTTGAATGTAAGTGGCCTTAACACTCCAATTAAAAAAAAACACAAAAAACAGAGGATGACAGAATGGCTAAAAAAATCAAGACACATCTATATGCTGCCTATAAGAGATTCATTTCACACCTAAGAGACATGCAGATTGAAAGTGAAGGGGTAGAAAAGCATTTATAGTGCAAATGGAAGTGAAAAAAAGCTTAAGTAGCAATAGTTATATTGGATAAAACAGATTTTAAAACAAAGACTGTAAGAAGAGACAAAGAAGGATACTATATGACCATAAAGGGGACAATCCAACAAGATATAGAAATTGTAAACATTTATGCACCCAACATAGAAGGACCCAAATACATAAAGCAGCTAACAAACATAATGGAAATAATTGCTAATAATACAATACTAGGAGACTTTGACACTCACTTATATCAATGGATAGATCATTTAAACAGAAAATCATAACAGTTGGTTTGGATGATACACTGGACCACACAGCTCTAACAGATCTATTCAGAACATTCCACCCTATAATAGTAGAATATACATTCAAGGGCACATGGAACATTCTCCAGAATAGATCACTTATTAGGCCACAAAACAAGTCTCAACAAATTAAAAAGTCATACCAAACATCTTTTTTGACCACAACACTATGAAACTAGAAACTAATTACAAGGAAAACTCGGGAAAGAACAAATACACACAGGTTAAATAACATGTTACTAAACAATGAATGGGTTAACCAAGAAATCAGTAAAAAAAAAAAAAAAAAAAAAAAAAGTGGAAACAAATGAAAACAAAAACTGAGATGCAGCAAAAGCTGTCCTAAGAGGGAAGTTTATATCAATAGAAACCTACTTCAAAAGCAAGAAAAATCTCAGATACACAACCTAACCTTACATCTAAAGGGGACTAGAAAAAGAAAAACAAACAAAACCCCAAACCAGCAGAAAGAAGAAAATAATAAAGATTAGAGCAGAAAGAAATGAAACAGAAATTACAAAAACAATGTAACAGATCAATGAAACCAGGAACTGATTCTTTGAAAAGTTCAACAAAATTGATAAACCTCTAGCCAGACTCATAAAAAAAGGAACTCAAATAAACAAAAACAGAAATGAAAGAGAAATAACAATCAACACCACAGAAATACAAAGAACTGCAAAAGAATATTATGAAAAATTACATGCCAACAAATTGGACAACCTAGAAGAAATGGATAAATTTCTAGAAACATATTAACCTCCTAAAACTGAATCAGGAAGAAACAGAAAATTTAAACAGACTGAATCAGTAATCAAAAAACTCACAACAGGGGGGCCTCGGTGGCTTGGTCAGTTAAGTGTCCACCTTTTGATTTCGGCTCAGGTTGTGATCTCATGGTTCATGAATTTGAGTCCTGCATTGAGCTTTGCACTGACAGCATGGAGCCTGCTTTGGATTCTCTCTCTCCCTCTCTCTCTGCCCCTCCCCAGCTTGCTCACTCACTCACTCTCTCTCTCTCTCTCTCTCTCTCTCTCAATAAATAAATAAATAAATATAGGGACGCCTGGGTGGCTTAGTCGGTTAGGCGTCTGACTTCAGCTCAGATCATGATATCACAGTCCGTGAGTTCTAGCCCCACATCTGAGCTGTCAGCTCAGAGCCTGCTTCAGATTCTGTGTCTCCCTCTCTCTGCCCCTCCCCTGCTCATGCTCTGTCTCAAAAATAAATAAAAACATTAAAAATAATAATAAATAAATACATAAATAAATATAAATAAACGTATTAAAAAAAACCCTCCCAACAAACAAAAGTCCAGGACCAGATAGCTTCACAAGTGAATTCTATCAAATATTTCAAGAAGAGTTAATAACTATTCTTCTCAAAGTATTCTAAAAGTAGAAGAGGGAGAAAAGCTTCTATGAGGCCAACATTACCCTGACACCAAAACCAGATAAAGACACTATACAAAAAGAAAACTACAGGCCAACATCTCTGATGAACATCCAGAAAATATTAGCAAGCCAAATTCAACAGTACATTAAAAAACTCACTGACCAGGATCAAGTGGGATTTATTCCTGGTATGCAAGGGTGATTGTTTTGCAAAACAATCACTGTGATACATCACATCAGCAAGAGAAAGCATAAAAACCACTTAATAATTTCAACAGATGCAGAAGAAACATTTCACAAAGTACAACATCCATTCATGATAAACCCTCAACAAAGTAGGTTTAGAGGGAACATACCTCAACATAATGAAGGCTATATATGATAATCCCACAACTATGATCACACTCAATGGTGAAAAACTGAAAGCTTTCTCCCTAACATCAGGAACAAGACAAAGATGGCCACTCTTACTACTTTTATTCAACATAGTACTGGGAGTCCTAGCCACAGCAATCAGACAAGAAAAAGAAATAGAAGGCATTCATATTGGTAAAGAAAAATGAAAACTTTCATTATTTACAGATGACATGATACTATACATAAAAAACCCTAAAGACTCCACCAAAAAACTACTTGACGTGATAAATGAATTCAGTAAGGTCACAGGATACAAAATCAATATACACAAATCCACTGCATTTCTATACACTCATAATGAAGTAGCAGAAAGAAATGAAGAAAACAGTCCCATTTACTATTTAACCAAAAATAATAAAATACCTAGGAATAAACCTAACTAAGGAAGTGAAAGACCTGTACACAGAAAACTATAGAACACTGATGAAAGAAACTGAAGAGGACTATAAAACACTGATGAAAAAAACTGAAATGGAAAAATATTCCATGCTCACGAATTGGAAGAACAAATATTGTTGAAATATCCATACTACCAAAGCAATCTACAGATTTAATGCAATCCCTACCAAAATGCCAGCAGCATTATTTTACAGAACTAGAATAATACTAAAATTTGTATGGAACCACAAAAGACCTCCAATAGCCAAAGCAATCTTGAAAAAGAACAAAACTGGAGGTATCACAATCTCAGCTATCAAGATGTACTACAAAGCTATAGTAATCAAAACAGTCTGGTATTGGTCAAAAAACATACACATAAATTAATAGAACAGAATAGAAAACCCAGAAATAAACCCACAATTATGTGATCAATTAATCTTCAACAAAGGAGGCAAGAATATGCAATAGGAAAGAAGACGGTCTCTCCAATAAATGGTGTTGGGAAAACTAGACAGCTACATGCAAAAGAATCAAACTGAACCACTTTCTTGCAACATTCACAGACATAAACTGGAAATGGATTAAAGACCTAATGTGAAACCATGAAAATCCTAGCAGAGAGCACAGGCAATAATTTCTCTGACATCAGCTGCAGCAAAATTTTTCTAAACATGTCACCTGTGCAAGGGAAACAAAAGCAAAAATAAACTGTTGGGACTACATCAAAATAAAAAGCTTCTGCACAGCAAAGGGAACAATCAACAAAACTAAACAATAAGCTAGTGAATGGGAGAAAATATTTGCAAATGTCATATCTGACAAAGGGTTGTTAATATCCAAAATATAAAAGAATTTATATAACTCAACACTCAAAACACAAATAATCCAATTAAAAAATGGGCATAAGACATGGGCAGACATTTCTCCAAAGAAGACATACAGATGGCCAACAGACACATGCAAAGATGCTCAACATCACTCATCATCAGGGAAATGTAAATCAAAACCACAATGAGATATCACTTCACACCTGTCAGAATGGCTAAAATTAACAACTCAGGCAACAACAGATGTTGGCGAGGATGGGGAAAAAGAGAATCTCTTTTGCACTGCTGGTGGGAATGCAAACTGGTGTAGCCACTCTGGAAAACAGTATGGAGGTTACTCAAAAAATTAAAAATACAACTCCCATATGACCCAGCAATTGCACTACTAGGTATTTACCCAAGAGATACAGGTATGCTGTTTCAAAGAGGCACATGCACCCCAATGTTTATAGCAGCACTATTAACAATAGCCAAAGCATGAAAAGAGCCCAAATGTCTGTCATCTGATGAATGGATAAAGAAGATGTGGTATATATATACAATGGAGTATTACTCGGCAATCAAAAAGAATGAAATCTTGCCATTTGCAACAATGTGGATGGAACTACAGTGTATAATGCTAAGCGAAATAAGTCAGTCAGACAAAGACAAGTATCATATGACTTCACTGATATGTGGGATTTAAGATACAAAACAGATGAACATAAGGGAAGGGAAGCAAAAATAATATAAAAACAGGGAGGAGGGACAAAACATAAGAGACTCTTAAATACAGAGAACAATCTGAGGGTTGCTAGAGTGGCTGTGGGGGGATGGGCTAAATGGGTAAGGGACATTAAGGAAGACACTTGTGGGGATGAGCACTTGGTGTTATACAAAGGGGATGAATCACTGGAATCTACTCCTGAAATCATTATTGCACTTTATGCTAACTAACTTGGATGTAATTTAAAAACAAACAAAAAAATGGACAAGAACAAATTATTTACAAGGATGTGAGGAAATTATAACTCTCATACATTGCAAATGGAATTGTAAAATGTATGGTCACTTTGGAAAACAGTTTGGCAATTCCTCAAATGTTAAACTAAAGTTACCACATGACTTAGTAATTCCATATGCAGAATATACCCAAGAGAAATTTAAATGTTGGTATAAAAACTTGTATACAAATGCTCATAGCAGCATTAGTCATTATAGCCAAAAAATACAAACAACCAAATATCCTTCAGCTGATAAATATATGAAGTGTGGTTATATCCGAACAATGGAATATTATTCAGGCATGAAAAAGAATAAAGTGCTGATACACTGAAAACATTATGTTAAGTCAAACAAGCCAGATACAAAAGGCCACATATTGTATTATCCAATTTATATAAAATATCTGGATATGAAATATCTAGGCAAATTCACACACAGAAAGTAGGTTAGTGGTTGCCAGGGGCATTAGGGAAAGGGAATGAGGAGTGAATACTAAAACTTTTTGAAGTGATGAAAATGTTCTTGCAATTAGATAGTGGTGATGGTTGCATAACCACGTGCATACAATAAAACTAGGGTAAATTTTATGGTATGTGAATTATATCTCAATAGAAAAGAGAAAAAATACATTAAAAAAAAAAAGAGGGGCGCCTGGGTGGCTCAGTCAGTTGAGTGTCTGACTTCAGCTCAGGTCCTGATCTCACCACTCGTGGGTTTGAGCCCCCATCAGGCTCTGTGCTGATAGCGCAGAGCCTGGAGTCTGCTTTGGATTCTGTGTCTCCCTCTCTCTGCCCCTCCCCTGCTCGTGCTCTCTCAGAAATAAATAAATGTTAAAAAAAAATTTTTAAAAAATAACTACCGCTGGTCACCTGACAGTCTTAGGAATGAAAAAAAACTTGTAGTGTGCTTAATAAATATTGTTACATATTGTTCATTCCCCTATAAAATTATACTTAACAATAAGAGTTTTTAATTTATTGTTAAGCTATACTTAATTTTATTGTTAAGTTATACTTAACAATAAGAGTTTTTAATTTAATTTTGTAAACAATTTTGGAAATCACAGATATTCATAATTTTTGCCATTGATTAAGACCACTTTGCATGATCTCAGCTTGCATAGTCACTTTTTTGGTCCCAAATTATCCTGCAATACCTGTAGAGTGCCTGCACAGTGTTAGGAAATCTCATCTAAAGCATCGTTTGAAAAAGTGTAAAGAAATAATGTGATAGCATATAGTTTAAGGGTAATGTGATTACCTACCTGTAACTCCTCTGCTGTGGAAACATCTAGTCCTGTTAGATCTTGTATTCTCATATTAATCCGAGACACCACAGGGTTTTCATAGCCAGAGAGCCAGGCACTAACAAGAAGAAAATATTAATTTTACTTATAATGTTTCAATAAGTAAAGACTAAGAGCCATCATTTTAAAAGCCATAATATATGGGATAATAAGCCTTTACCTATAGGCATTTAGTTGGCTTGTTTGATGTGATTTTTACTAAAGAATGTTGTAATTTTTTTTTTTAATGCTACATGTTAGGGGTGCCTGGGTGGCTCAGTCAGTGAAGCATCCGACTCTTGGTTTTGGCTCAGGTCATGGTCTCATGTTTGTGGGATCAAGCCCCATGTTGGGCTCTGCACTGACAGCACGGAGCCTGCTTGGGATTCTCTCTCTCCCACTCTTTCCCCTCCCCCCCCGCCTCAAAATAAATAAATAAACCTTTAAAAATGCTATATTTCACAGTTAAAGGTTGGAAAAGAAAAAACTAATCTCATTTATTATAGAGTTTTCTTTGAAAACAGTTGGATTAATGTAAGAAGGCTATACAGAGCTGCCTACATTCAGAATTTTTAAAAATTCTGAAAAAATACATACCAAACTGAAAACATTTTTTCTTCCCAGATAAGGTATAGGAACTGACTGAGGTGGAGGTCATAGGGTTTTTAGCCTGATATATATAATGTAAATATTTTATGAGAAAAAAATTCATTTTTTTTTAAAGTTTATTTTTGAGAGAGAGACACACAGAGTTAGCAGGGGTGAGGCAGAGAGAGAGAGAGAGAGAGAAAGAGAGAGAGAGAGAGAGAGAGAGAGGATCGCAAGCAGGCTCCACATTGTCAGTGCAGAGCCCTACATAGGGCTCAAACTCACGAACCAGGAGATCATGACCTGAGCTGAAATCAAGAGTCGGCCACTTAACTGATTGAGCCACCCAGGCGCCCCTCATTTTTTAAATTCATTATATTACTTCTTTATATTACTTGCATAAATAACAGTAAGTTTTGGGGTGCCTGGGTGGCTCAGTCAGTTAAGCCTCTGACTTCAGCTCAGGTCACAATCTCACAGTTCATGGTTCGAGCCCCGCATTGGGCTCTGTGCTGACAGCTCAGAGCCTGGAGCCTGCTCTGGATTCTGTGCCTCCCTCTCTTTCTGCCCCTCCCTTGCTCACACGGTCTCTCTGAAAAATAAACATTAAAAAAATTAAAAATAAATAATAAGTTTTTAAAGGTATCCAAACACACCCAGTAAGATGACTATAATAAAAACAGATAGATGGACAATAACAGGTGATGGTGAGAATGTAAAGAAATCAGAACCCTCATACATTGCTGGTAGGAATGTAAAATGGTACAACCACTTTAGAAAACAGTTTGGCAGTTCCTCAAATTGTTAAACATACAGTTACCACATGACCCAGCAATTCCACTCCCAGGTACATATCCAAGAGAAATTAAAACATATGTTCATACAAAAACTTGTACATAAAGATTCATAGCAGCATTATTAATAATGACCAAAATGGAAGTAATCCAAATATTCATCAACTGATGAGTGGATACATAAATGTGATCTATCCATATGCTCAATTATTGTGCCATGAAAAGGAATGAAGGACTGGTAACATGCCACAACATGGTTGAACCTTGAAAACAGTATGTTAAGCAAGATACACAAGGCCACATATTATGATTCCATTTATATGAAATATCCGAATGAGCAAATCAACAGATACAGAAAGTAGATTAGTGGTTTTCCAGGGGAGGGAGGATGTTCCCATTCAGAGTGCCTGCTAGTAAGTACAGGCTTTCTTTCTGAGGTGATGGAAATGTTTGGAAATTAGATAATGGTGATGGTTGCACAACTAAAAAGACTAAAAGCCACTGAATTATACACTTATTTAAAGGAGTGAATTTTATGGTATGGGAACTATAGCTAAATAAAAAAAGGTACTCCCAAATTAAACTATCTCCTTTATATATGCTTTTTCCTGGTCTATCAGCCTTTTTCCTTTACTTCTCTCATCAATCTCTCACTCCACATTTCATCAACATTGTTGCTAAATCCCTAAATTAAATTGGCAAAAATACTATCCTTAATGAAATTTTTTCTCTAAGCTTACACCTGTGTCACCAAACCCTACTGAATAAAGTCATGAAATAGGGCAAATATGTATTCCCTGAAAATTCATGAACACCAACTTCAAATGGGCCCTTACTCTTCCTCCTTTTTTCTACTCTGAATCCCAACCCACCCAATTTCCCCCTTCTCTCAGTACATATCTCCTACCTAAGAGAAAAAAGAAACCATACAATCTACATACATTTGCATCTATCTGTTCCTTTTAGTTCATCTAGTTCCTCCCTTCCAGTTCCAAAGAGATTTCTCTCCATTATAAGGTTAATTCCCTGTCTTAAATTCTATTATTTTCTGACATTTTAGAAAGCATAATTCATTGATTAGACCTTTTCTCTCTTAAATGATCAACTTTTTCTTCTCAATTCCTCCCACAGCTTTTAACTGGGCTTATGTCTTTTCCATAAAAAAATAGATAGATAAAGTTCCTTCCTTTAACTCTCTGTCTTGCTCCAGCTACCAATCTCTTTCTCCTCCCTCTTTAAGTCACCTTTTTTCCACAGACTTTTTTTTTTTAAGATTCTACTTCGAAGTAATCTCTACACCCAATATGGGGGCTCAAGCTCACAACCCTTAGACAAAGAGTTGCATGCTCTACCACTGAGCCAGCCAAGCACCCAACTCTTCATTTCTTAATCCATTCCAACCTTGCCTCAGTCCCTATCACTCCACCAAAACTGCTCTGGCTAATATCACCCATAACTACTGTGCTACTAAATCTAACAAAATGTTTCCGATTTTCATCGTATTTGCCCTTCTAGTAACAGCTGTATGTTCATCCTTGAAACTCCTCCTCACTCACTCATTCTTCAGGATTCCTTCAGTCTCTCTGGTTGCTCGGTCTTAGTCTCCCTTAGAACTTCTACTACTATATTCGGTCTCTCTTCAGGTACCCCAGCATCACTTCTTCAAGAACATGTTCCAGCAAGCCCCAAGGCTAGTGCACATGCTCTTCTCTCTGCCACAAATATTTTTCTCTTTCATTTTGTAAAGATAAGGCTTTGGATTATCAATTTAGTCATCTCTTCTTCAGAGAAGCTTTCCTTCACTCCTTCCTGTCAAACTGCTTATTTTTTATTTTAGTAAGAGGAATAGGACAAAAAAGGACAAAGAAGTTTTTTGTTTTGTTTTGTTTTTTTACTAATCACAACATTAAATTGACATGACATGCTATAAGAACTGAACCAGGATAAATAATACTGTTATAAAATTTACATTTCTCATACCCATTTCAAAAGAAAATATATAGAATTCTTCTTGATCTGACAGATTGATTTCAGTAAGTTCATTTTAAAAATAGTAAATAATAATAATATACTTTCTCAAACTGTGCTAAGATACTGTCAGAAAGGCAGCTATAAAATCTAGAATGATCACAATCGACAGGATTAGGACTGTTTTTTGAAACATTAAGAACCACATCTCTTTTTTAGCTATTACATTAATGTACCTTTTTCATTGATAATCATGAAATGAAATCCCACAATGGGATCCCACAATGATTAGCTGTGGATCACTGTGGATCCCACAATTATTAGCAAGTTTCTTCTTAAGTAACATACACTCTCGTGTTTAAGACTAAAGTGAGTTTTCTAATTTTGCCCTCTAGTGGAGCACAGGCAACTATCTTTGTCTTTTGTATATAGGTAAGCACATATTGAGAAATGTAGCTGTTGTAATCTTCTAAATTTTATTCTCTCACAATTAAACACGGGCAATTTTTTATTTTTAAAAATAAGACTTTGAGGGTCCCCTGGGTGGCTCAGTTGGCTGAGCGTCCAACTTTGGCTCAGGTCATGATCTAGTGGTTCATGAGTTTGAGCCCCATGCCTGGCTCTGTGCTGACGGTTCAGAGCCTGGAGCCTGCTTCAGATTCTGTGTCTCCCTCTCTCTGCCCCTCTCTCGCTCACACTGTCTCTCTCTTTCTCTCTCTCTCAAAACTACATAAACATTAAAAAAAATTTTTTTAAATATATGACTTTAAAACACTTTCAGATTTTAAAATAGCAAAGCTTCTAAAACATTGCTCAAAACTGGCTCTCCATTTTGGTATATGACCTGATACATGACACATTTGATCTGTTAGTTTTTTCTATTGACTATACTTTATCCTCAGTAGTGGTTAGTGTTATAGTTTCAAGCAATTTTTACATATAATAGATTTTAAAATGTTTCATTTCACTGAATGGAGAGTTTTATCACTCATGTATCTGTAGAAGGTAATTTGAGCACATACATATTTGCACATGCGTATATATGTATTTTTAAAGTAAGCTACTTTTACCATTAAAATAAAATGAGACTACAGGGACAAACTATGAGAAACAGTTTGTCTTCCTTAGAAATCTTTTCCTAGATTGAAGAAGACAATTTGCTGAATGATTTGATGAGGCTATAGGCTTTTCATCATTTCTTAACCCCAC
Source organism: Acinonyx jubatus (assembly GCF_027475565.1). NCBI lineage: Eukaryota > Metazoa > Chordata > Mammalia > Carnivora > Felidae > Acinonyx > Acinonyx jubatus. Next base: position 32,590,928 of record NC_069393.1, read on the forward strand.
TTAGCCATGTCTCACCCCCACAGCTACATGCAAGTCTACTTCCTCAGCAGCACTAGCCTCCACAGTAACATGTCAAAAACAGGTTGTTGTTGACTGAGCATTCAATGCTACTTGCAGTCTTTCAATAACTCTCACTCTCCACTTTCTGCCCAACCTTGGCATCAAAGTAACTATCAACAGGCTCAAGAATATCTTCCTCTGTAAAATGTACTAGTCATAATTTCTATGTCTCTATGCTCTCTGAAGAATATACACCTTCATTCCAGCTTCTCTCTATTTCCTAACTGCTGGAACTACATCTTCAAAGAATGCTGCTTTCATTCTCCCAGCTGTTAAATGCTGCCTTCTACATGAAGACGTGCACTTGTCAGTACCATCGTCTTTGCATGCAGAGACATCTGCCAGCACACATTATCTACCACAGCCTGGGTCATCTACTGCAGATCATCCACCCCATTCCCAGATGTTGCAGAGGTCAAAAACACCTCATCCTGATAGGAATCCTCTTCAGCCTGTTACCTCAAAAGACTGAGGTCCCCTGGCACTCTTCTTCTTTCCAAGAATGAATAAGTATTTTTGTCTGCAGGTAACTTAACATTTTCTTTGATGTAAGGAAATAAAATGCTCTTCACAAAAGCAATCAAGGTTGTGGTACTTTTGATATATAACAGCACCACACTGATTTTGGTGGGCACCTGCCAGATGCTACTATGGGAATCACCCTTGGTTGAGAGGGTGGAGGGTGGTGGCAGCTGTACCCCCCAAAATCATTAATCTCGGAGCTAGCAACTGCCTGCAGCTAAAGTACATCAGGGGGAGGCCACTTCCATGCACCTGGAAGTGGAGAAGGCAGCTGCCCCTAATGTTTTTATAGTACCATATATTCTTATTTTGTATAATTTATCACAGTAATTATATATTAATTTGTTGTTTAAGATGTCTTCTTTCAACTACTAGTCCTAAATACATATAAAGTCTGCCTGGTTTTGCTCCCTACTATATCTGCAGAACCTATTACAGTGTCTGGCACATAGCAGATCTCAATCTATTTCTGCTGAATGAATAAATGAATCCTGGAGATTTCTTAGAACTAATCCAAGACTGGCACCTGGGTGGCTCAGTCGGTTGAGTGTCCAACTTCAGCTCAGGTCATGATCTCACAGTCCATGAGTTCAAGCCCTGCATCAGGCTCTGTGCTAACAGCTCAGAGCCTGGAGCCTGCTTCAGATTCTGTGTCTTCCTCTCTCTCTGCCCCTCCCCTGCTCATGCTCTGTCTCTCTCTGTCTCAAAAATAAATAAAAACATTAAAAAAAAAGAACTAATCCAAGATTTATTCAATGTTACCATAATTATTTGTCTCGTGATCTCTTACAAATTTATAGGGACTGGCTGAGAATTCCTCAGCAGAGCAGGAAAAGGAAGGATCCAAGAATTTTATTATTATAAAGGGTATAGCTGATACATATATTAAGAACTTATTTCTCCCAATTCTGATTGAGTTGCTAGGAGAACCAGGAACTAATCTGGTATGTTGGTGTAGCTATCGTTCTGGCTGGCAACAATTTGACAGATATTTGAACTTTATAAGCAACAAACTACTGACTTGATTTTTATAGCTAACTGCAACACAAGATTGGTAAATATTCTCTTAAAATTTTAAACTAGATGCATTCTGATAATTGTTCCTGTCCCATCCTATCACCCACAGAGAACCTGTCTCCTACTTCTATTACCTTCAACTTCCGTCCCTGCAACCACAAGCATCTATTCTTACCTTTTCTCTTATATTCTGGTAGAAGTATGGTCCTTCAGCCTTACAAAGGCTGGATCTTTTATCTATGTTTTTGAACCTACCCTTCCTAACTCCACAAGCCTCATTCTATCAATCACTGCCTCTTTATCTTTAATCTTTTCTTTGACAATGCTTACTCTTCAGCCTGAAGTCTCCTGCTACCAAGAACGCCTTCACTCTTGCTATTCTAGCAAATTACCATTCCAAACTTTCACTTTACACTTTTAAAATTATAAAAGCAAGAAATGGTTGTTATATTCAACAAATAGTCCAAGGACACTGGATAACCACATGTGAAAGAAAGAAATTGGACTCCCTACTTCCCTACGGTGTGTGTGTGTGTGTGTGTGTGTGTGTGTGTGTGTGTATGACTCCTCAAAAGGGATTAAAGACCTAAATGTAGAAGTAAAATTATAAAACTCTTAGAAAAAAAAATACAAGTGTAAATCTTTGTGACCTTGTATTAGACACTGGTTTAGCTATGACATCAGAAGAACAAGTAATAACAGGGGAGCCTGGGTGGCTCAATCAGTTAAGCATCCAACTCTTGATTTCAGCTCAGGTCATGATCTCACAGTCGTGGGATCAAGCCCCACACGCTCTGTGCTGAATGTGGGGCCTCCCTGGGATTTTCTCTCTCCCTCTCTCTCTCCCCTCTCTCTCAAAAAAGAACTATAAGCAACAAGAAAACAATAGGTAAACTGGATAGCATCAAAATAAAAAAAATTTTGTGCTTCATTGGACACCATCAATAAGGTTAAAAGACAACTCACAGAATGGAAGAAAATTTCTGCAAATCAAAAGTCTGATAAGGACTTGAGTCGATAATCTATAAAGAACTATTACCACTAAATAAAAGACAAATAATTCAATACCAAGATGTGCAATGGATCTGAATGGACAGTCTCCAAAGAAAATGTACAAATGGCCAATAAGCAGCCAATAAAGAGATACTCAACATCATCAGCCACTGGGAAATCCAAATCAAAACCACAATGAGATAGCACATCACACCCACTAGGAGGGCCATAACCATCAAAAAGATAATAACAAGCGTTGGTGAGGATGTGAAGAAACCGGAATGCCGCATACATTGCTGGTTGGATTGTAAAATGGTGCTGCCACTTTGGAAAAGTTTGGCAGTTCCTCAAATGGTTAAATATAGAGATACCATATGACCTAGCAATTTTACTCCTAAGTCTATACCCAAGAGAAATTTAAACTTACATTCACATAAAAACTTGTACATGAATTTTCAGAGCAGCAATATCCATATTAGCCAAAAAGTAGAAACAATGCCACTATCAATGGATGAATAAAATAGATAAAATGTGGTATATCCATACAATGGGATATTGCTCAGCCATGAAAAGGAATGAAATGCAGATACATACATCAACATGAATGAACCTTACAAACATGGTAAGTGAAAGAAGCCAGATACAAAAGGCCCCATATTATATGATTTTATTCCAGAACAGGCAAATCCATAAAAACAGAAAGTAGATTAGTGGTCACCTACGACTGGGCTTAGAGGGGGGTGAATTGATGATTGAGTAGTTACTGCTAAGGAGTACAGAATTTCTCTTTCAGGTAATGAAAATGTTCTAAAATTGATTATGGCGATGGAGGCACAACTCTCTGAATATACTAAAAGCCACTTGAATTGTACACTTTCAATGGATGAACTGTATGGTATGTATATATCTCAATAAAGCTACTTAAAAAAAGAAATACTTGGGGCGCCTGGGTGGCTCAGTCAGTTGAATGTCTGACTTTGGTTCAGGACATGATCTCACGGCTTGTGAGTTCGAGCCCTGCGTCGGGCTCTATGCTGATAGCTCAGAACCTGGAGCCTGCCTTCAGATTCTGTCTCCATCTCTCTCTCTCTGCCCCTCTCCTGTTCATGCACTGTCTGTCTCTCTCAAATATAAACAAACATAAAAAAAAAGAAATACTTATAAAAATTTCAAACAATACAAAAGTATATGAAGTTCCTTTCCTAGTCCCATTCCTCACAGGTAAACACTACTAATAAATAGCTATATATCCTCAACATTTCCCCCTGTATATAAACAAATGTACAGAGAGAATTTTTTAAAAACTAGGAATCTACCAACCCTCCCATCTCCCGTATCAATATACACATATATTTCCCCCTGCCACCGAAAATACTTCTGACATCTTTCCAAGTCAGTACATATAGCACAACCTCAGTTTAAAAAAAAAAAAAAAAATATATATATATATATATATATAAAGGTGGTTTAAAAAATACATAAGATTTACCATTTTACCCATTTTTAAGTGTGTAATTCAGTGGTGTTAAATACATTCACAAAGTTGTGCAACCATCATCACTATTTCCAGAACTTTCTCATCATCCCAACTGAAACTCTGTACCCATTAAACAATAATTTGCCATTTCCCTCTCCTCCCAGGCCCTGGTAACCTCTAATCCACTTTCTGTCTGTATGAATTTTTCTATTCTAGGTACTTACCGTAAGTAAAATCACATAATATTTGTCTTTTTGTGTGTTATTTCACTTACTTGTTTTCATTTATTCATTCTCAAGATTCATCCATGTTGTTGCATGTATTGGAATTTCATTCTTTTTGAATAATATTCTATCATATGAATATATAACATTTATCTATTCATCCATGAATGAACACCTGGGTTACTTACAACTTTTGGCTATTGTGAATAATGCTGTTATGAACACGGGTATACAAGTAAATGTTTGAGTCCCTCCTTTCAATTCTTTTGGGTATATACCTAGCAGTGGAATTTCTGGTTCATATAGTAATCCTATGTTTAACTTTTTGAGGAAATACCAGACTCTTCCATAGTAACTATATCATTTTACATTCCCATTCCACAGTGCTTTTAACTACTGCCTTTCTTTTTAAAATAAACCATCTTTACTTCCAAAATGACCATGAAGGTCTGTCAATAAAGCACTGGTTAAATAAGATTATTTCTACTTTTTCTCTATTACAAACAATACTATAATGAAAATTTTTGTATATCTTTGCATACTTGTGCGAATATCTCCGTAGGTTAAACTCCTACATGTGGAACTGCTAGACGACTTTCACATTTTGATAAATGATGTCATATTGTTCTCCAAAAAAGTGATTTATACTCCTAACGTATGCTATGAGTGCCCATTTCAGAAAATCCTTGCCAGAACCAATCTTTTTAATTTTTGCTAATCCTAGAAGGAAAGTAGTTTAATTGTTTAGATTTTTAAAAAAATTTAAATTGCACTTGTTATACTATAAATGATATGAACAGAAGGTCTGAGGCTTAGCAGTTAAAGTCATTAATGACTGATTACAGGTTAAAAAAAAATAAACTGTTGGGGCACTTGGGTGGCTTGGTTGGTTATGTGTCCAACCTTTGCTTTCAGCTCAGGTCATGATCTCACAGTTCTTGAGTTTGAGCCCAGCGTCAGGCTCTGTGCTGGCAGTGTGCAGCCTGCTTGGGATTCTCGCTCTCTCCCTCTCTCTCTGTCCCTCCTGCATGCTCTCTCAGATAAACATAAAAAAAATAAACTGTTATCTTAATTGTGGTTCTCTTATAGTCACTAGAGTGGAAAATAAATTCTACTTATGCGTGTTATTTCACTTAATTTGACTTTCATATGAAAACCTCTCCAAAACATAATAGGATTTTCTTTAGCTGGAGAACTCTATACATTTAAAACATCTTCTTCATCTGGACCCCAACTGCTAATCTGTCTTCAGCAACATTATTATAGACCTATCATCTACTCTAAGAAATTAGCCCTGAATCTAGATTGTTGTAACACCACCAAAAAATTCAGTGAAGACGATGATACTATATTATATATTAACTGTCTATTCCTTAGAATCTGGAAGTCATTCCTGGACTAAATGAAATCAAAAGAAATCAAGGCTCTCTCTTCTAAGTACTCAGTGTTTTTCAACAGAGTTAGAACATAAAGTTACAGTATTTGCTGTAACAGGATAAATCATTTGAAGAACATTTCTTTATTGTTTGTACAACTGTAATTGAAATTGTTGGGAGGCTCAGTCTGTTAAGTGTCCAACTCCAGCTCAGGTCATGATCTCCCCGTTCATGGGTTCAAGCCTCACATTGAGCTCTCAGATCCACTGTCTCCCTCTCTCTCTGCCCTTCCCCTGCTTACATGCTCTCTCTCTCTCTCTCTCTCTCAAAAATAAACAAACATTAAAAAAAGAAGAAAAGAAAATTTCAACTAAGTTATATAGTGTTTTTTCCATACAACACAATTTAGTGCCATGAGAAAACCCTATCTCTTTCTCCAGATAATTGTATATGTGTTTCTTTTTTCTGTTACTAATTAGATAACACAAACTATATTCCTTTTGGTCTTAATCACAGGAACCCAAGGGCTAAGTTGTATATTCAGAGTAATGTTTCAACATTTTTTCCTTTCTAATGAATTTTTTTTATTAAGAAGTGTTTGTTATTCTTCTAATATATGCTATTTTACAATGTCACTGGAATGCTCTATTTGATTAAGGAACAACATTCTCATACTGCATTACTATATTTCTAATACATTAATAAGGACCTCATGTTCAGTAAATAGAAAAATTCATTTTGGAGGTTTTGGAGAATGTTACAAAGTTCCAAAGGAAAATGTGAGTGGTATAATTTGAATAGTATCATTACCTTCTTCTAACTCAACACATGTGAAAATTTACATTTTACAAATAGCTAATATAAAACCACTATGTGATTTTTTGCAAAAACAAGAATTATTAAAAGTTTTGCTCTTGGGGCACCTGGGTGGCTTTGTCAGTTAAGCAGCTGACTTTGGCTCAGGTCATGATCCCCCAGGTCGTGAGTTCCACCCCTGGTTCAGATCCTCTATCCCCCTCTTGTTGGCCCCTCCCCCATTGGCTGTCTCTCAAAAATAAACACTAAAAAAAAACAAAAAACTTGTCTTTAATTTTTTTTTAATTTTTTTTTTCAATGTTTATTTATTTTTGGGACAGAGAGAGACAGAGCATGAACGGGGGAGGGGCAGAGAGAGAGGGAAACACAGAATTGGAAACAGGCTCCAGGCTCTGAGCCATCAGCCCAGAGCCTGACGCGGGGCTCGAACTCACGGACCACGAGATCGTGACCTGGCTGAAGTCGGACGCTTAACCGACTACGCCACCCAGGCGCCCCAATACTTGTCTTAAAAAAAAAAAAAGTTTTGCTCTCTGTAAGCGCTTGATGGTTAACAAAGAAATGCTGATCACCTAGACTGGAAATTTATCCCAGCCCTTTGGTTTTTAGTGGGACAATTATGAAATAACACTATAGATCTGTCCCTTTCAGTTATTTTAATCTGAGCGGAGAACCACTGTTCAACCCAAAAGAGAGTAATGTCATTGTTAAAAGGGATTCCAATTTTAAAAATATCTGAAATTATTCAAATATATTTGTATTTGCTTCTATAGTATATTAATATGCTTTTATATTGTATTTATTCCTTATTTACATTAAATCTCAAGCATAAGAAAATGTCATTATTGTAGGAAATCTGTACTTGAGAGTAAGAAAATGAAAACTACTTCCAAAAATAACCCACCAGAATCAAAGAAGCTTTTTCTACTCCACTAAGTGGATTGTTTATTTGCAAATCTCTTTATATTATTTTAACTGGACTTAATGAACTCACATAACTAAACTGCCTTTTCAGTAACTCAATGTTTACCGTTTCAAAACTAAAATTCCATTTCTCTGATTCAGCCAAAATTATTAGCATTTCCATTAATAAGCTGTAGTAAATTTTTAGTTTGGGATTTTTTTTTTTTTAAATATCAGAAAGGATAATATAGGAAAGGACAGAGATGCCTTACCAAAAGTTCAGAAAGTCAATAAAATAAATAAACAGTAATGGATTTCCACAGATACTTTACCCAAATAAAATTCTATTTGCTAGGATGCTGGAACAGATTTTCCTTCCTCAGAAGATGATGTAATCACTGAGAAATTTCTCAAAATACAGATATTTGAGATTCCTTTCTGACCCATTCAAAATACAGATGTTCCCACAGCAAAAGGAACCACATTAACTGACATCAGTACACATAAATACTTCTACTTTGCATTTGAGATGCCTTTTTCAGAGGTATAATGTATGAAGGAAACATAAAACATTTATTTCACTTGTAGGCATCTTCAAAATTCAGATTTTTACATTGATGGGTAGAAAACGTCTCAGCATAGCTAATGAATTCCTAAAATAACAAAAACTTTTTATTTGTTAAATATGAAATGTATAGGATATTTTATGGAGCCAATTCTTTAACAGTTACGGCCTCTCTCAACATATATATTTTATTTTTAAAAGATTTGCTGAACAATTTTCCTTGGGTAAATATAAATATCACTATGCTGTGGAATTCTACTGTTACTAGGTAATTTTGAAAACAAACACACTCTCTGCACACTTTGCTGCGATTAGGTGAATTTATTCTGGTATTAGTCTTCTAAAACTTCTTTTTTAAAAAAAATTTTTTTTTCAACGTTTATTTATTTTTGGGACAGAGAGAGACAGAGCATGAACGGGGGAGGGGCAGAGAGAGAGGGAGACACAGAATTGGAAACAGGCTCCAGGCTCTGAACCATCAGCCCAGAGCCTGACGCGGGGCTCGAACTCCCGGACCGCGAGATCGTGACCTGGCTGAAGTCGGACGCTTAACCGACTGCGCCACCCAGGCGCCCCAGTCTTCTAAAACTTCTAATGCTGCGGGCTAAATGACTTCTATTGCCTTATATAATATAAAGTATGGTTGTGTCTTTCTAAAAAAAATCCAATAAAATTCTTCTCATAGCTATAAAATTAGAATACTAAAAAAATAAGCTCAAAATGTTTAGAAATATTTAGTTCTTAAGGAAAAAAAAGTTTCCAAGAATAATCTATTTTGCCTTATTGGTAAGGGTCCAATGACTCTGTGGGCTGGCTATTTCTTCAAAAGGTCCATTGTATATATAAAAAATTTCCAAAAAGGACTTCCAAAGAACTAAGTTCACGAAAATTTTATTTTATGTGCTTCCTAAAAGCATCCAAATCTGGAGAAGTTAGATACAAGCCTTATGACAGTAAAAATGCCTAAAACCATATAATAAAAATAATCTTTGATAAAATATTATTTTTAATGGGTTAATTTTTTTCTTTTACCCCCACAAATAAAGGGTTTATTTTTCAACACATGCATAATATTCTGTAATAGAATGGAAAAATAGCTGAAGTTTAACTTGAAATTTAGAGTTAATTACAATGCACAGAAGCATTATAAATCATGTATCAAAACATTATCCAAATTAGTTTCTGCAAATCCTTACCATTTATTCATCTCCCTGACATATCACAGAGATTAAATTTTCTCCATGACTTCTACCTGGGGCGGGGGGGGGGGGGGGGGGGCAGGTAGTATAGGGCAGACAGTTAGGAAACCAGGCAATGTGTGTGAGGATGTTGAAGGTTATTACCATATAAAGGACATAGAGCTTTACCCAAAAAAGAGTAGGGAAACAATGCATTCTGACAGCCTTCATAGTACTTTTGCTATGACTTACAGCAATAATATTCAAAATTTTTTTTTCCTCTTGGACTGCATTTTCATTCCATTTTTATACTAGAATAGTGGCTTTCAACATGTGTGGAGAGGTGAAGTCTTTGGGGTGGGAGATGGATTTTGCCTACCAAGGGATATTTGGCAATGTCTGGAGACATTTTTGACTGTCACAACTGGGAGGAAGGGTGTTACTGGCATCTAGCGGATGCCAGAGATGCAGCTAAGCTTGTACAAAGCTTAGGGCAACCACCACCAACAAAGAATTATCTGATCTGAAACATCAATAATGCTGAGGTTGAGAAGCCTTGTCCTAGAGATATACATTTCTATTCCTAGAAGTCTTTTATTACATTATACTTCTCTACAACAAAAATACTTTTATAAATTGATATAATGAGATGGAAGGAGCTTATTTCGTTATTTTCAATTAGGTATTGTAACCGTGGATAAATATTACTTATTTCTAGAATGAGACCAAACTTAATATATTTCTATTTTCATTTTCATGAGAGCTGAGAAAACTCCTTTGTAAATAAGTAGATGGAAAAGGAGTTCTGTTGGAATAATGTCACTTATTCTGCAGATTCCTTCTAAGTTATATACATTAGTTACACAGTAATCTATTGTTAAAATTATTTCAGTGGTCTATCAGCTAATAACTTAAGTAAATTCTCTTTAAACATTGGTAAAAGCAAAGAATTTGAAACCAACTGACTTAAAAAGATTTGTTATGGAATCCTTCAAGGCATGCCCTTTCTCAATACCTATAGCTATTCTGGTGACTTAGAGATTTTTAAACCTTTGCTTTTACTGCAGAAGCCAAATTAGGCCTTGTTTCTATGATGGTTCTTTAGGAACTTCTCTTACTTCAATATAGGAACTCAGTTTCAGGGGGAGTTTGGGGAGTCTCAGCAGGCATTTTGAAATCTAGTAAGTTAGTTCTAGAAAATCTCTGTTAACTGTCCCATAACCATGTCTGTTTATTAGTCTATCATGAAAATTCAGGCATAGTTGTCATGCTTAAAGCCTAGGTCTTAGAAACCATATCATGGGTTTTATTAAAATAGATTCTCAAGAAAGAAAATAGTCCAAATAAGACTAAAATTCTCTCCATTACTCCCTTACCTCTTAGATACTCTGTACTGTGCTGTGGTCAATTTTCCAGTCTCAGGGTCATGTACTGTAGCTCGGCTCAGCTACAAAAAAAGAGAAAGGACAAGGACTTACTAACGTAGCAGGCAATTTTGGGCTTTTGTTTGTTTTGTTTTGCCAAGCCACAGGTGATTGGAAGAGTTCAGATTGGTCTGGATGGTAGGTAATGGTTTCAAATCAGCAAAAACATTTAGAAAGGTGGCAATAAATGAAAAGCCACTTCCAAATCAAGAGAAAATGGGTTGACATATTTTTGTTGTAGATTTATTGTCCTTTCACTTTTTTTTTTTTTAAATCATTTGAAGCTGTATGTAAATGATGTATAGCACTGGGTTTCACAGGAGCTTTCTCAGATCTAGAAGTTTAATGTCCTTTAAGTATTGTGACAAAAGAATAGTTAATAGTCTCTTTAAATTTATTTTTTAAAACTCTCACTGAGATAAAACTGTAGTTAAGTCTCTCTGGCGAAGTAAAAGGCAACTAAGTTCATGAATAATAGTAGTTGGAAGACTGAGATCAGAAGCATAACTCTGTTCTTTCCATTGCCAGCTTTCAAGTCAGCAAGTTTTTTAAAATAACTCCAACAGGAGGAATACAGATTACTTCAAAATGACAATGGTATTTCACAAGATGAATGAACAAATGCCAGTACAATCACCATGAAGGATGATGTGAATTCACTGTAGCATTTATGAATGTGAGAGAACTATATAAACAAAGGCTACTCCCAGATTAATCCAGGCTGCTTCTTTTTCTTTTTTTTCCCCTTTGGCAAGAAAAAGGAAACAGAAAACAAGTATCAAGCCATTTCCTGGAGATTGGATTCCTGACCTGAAGAGAAATGCAAAGCATATTAATTCCCTAAAAATAACAGACCAATTAAAGATTAAAGAGAACTTCTAGTTAAAGGGAAAGACCCGTGAAACACAAAGCATTTTACCCATGCGTATATAAAGAGGCAGTGACTTGAGTTGGAGACTGAAAATGACCTACTTCTCTTAAATGAATAATTCCTGTAGGATGTACAAAACACTCGTTAGAGGGCAAAATATGCAACATACACATCTCTTACCTTTTGCTAATTCTGTAATGTACCGTCTCCAAGTCTCCTGTTATTGGGTTTGAAATGGTGGCTCGCCTCAGCTGTGAAGCCAACCATCAAAATAGTCGCATTACAAAACAAAAAAAAAAGGAATCACATTTATCCAACCGGTCAGAATTCTGGGATTTTTACAAAGGAAAATGAAAAGAGAAAATAACTCCATAGACTTCCAGTCATCTTGTGTTAAGCCTTGAGACTTGGAAGTTTTTTAGTTTTTGGATTTTTTTTGTTATTTTAAAAATTTTGTTTTTGCTTTGCATGAATGGAGGATACACAAAAGAGATTAGAAATTAAATTTCTTTCAATGGTTGGATGATGGGACTGTGAGGAAAGAAAAATTTCTAAAATGTGAAGTCTAATTTATAGTTACAAGAATGGCTATTTGCAGTTAATGATCCATTTCAAACCTCTTATTTTAATTTTTTTAGTGATGCAACTGTCTGCAAAGGTTAATGTTGTTCAAAATTTGTTTCAAAATCTATCTTTCCTTCCTTCAATATATATGTTCATATATTTCACATATACAGTGAAATAATCTTGGGACCTAACAGAAAAGTAGATGAAAAGAACTCATAAATGTACAAAAACAGTAAGAAATTGATGACAGCCAAGATAATGATTTTAAACTTTAAAAAAAATGGAGGGTGATTTGGAGGTTAACAAAAGAGAATAAAATTTTTCTTGACTTTGAATTTTTTTATTAAAATAATCCAACTGAGGCATCCCCTTTGAAGACTGAGGTCTCCAAACCCAGAGATATATGACTTGATCCCCAAGCTGAAATGCATTCTTAATCAATATTCTACCAAGATGTTTTGGTTTACTTGGTTTATAGACCACAAAGAACGGACGAAAATAGGAATTCAGACAATACTGGCACAATATGATGAAAGAGTCATAAGAATTCCCTTGGAGATATATATATATATATATACACACACACACACACACACACACACACACATATATATGTATGTGTGTGTATATATATATATAACCAGTCTTTCCCATTTAAAATGTAATCTTTGATAAAAAAACAAAAAGTACCAATTTGGAATCATAAAATTTGACAACAACAAAAATTCTGACTTTAGGTTTATTTTGCAGTATAGAAATCCAGATAATTAAATCTTTTAAAATAACAAGGATCTGCAAACTATGGACTGCCACCTGCTTTTGGAAACAAAGTTTTATTGAAATACAGCCACACTCATTTATATATTTTCTATGGCTGCTTTCGCACTACAGTGGCAAACTTGAGTAGTTGTGACAGATGGTATGGCCAGCAAAGCCTAAAATATATTATCTGCACCTTTATAGAAAAAATTTGCCAACTCCTGTGTAACAGTCTCTTTATAAAAGTGAGGGCAGTTTGTATTTTACTATCAATGATATAAAATGGAGATCTTGTTCAATGAGAACAAGCTGGTGGGGAAAAAGGCAAGACCATAAAGGGTAGTGTTTCTCCCATTCTCATAAAAGAAGAATTTCTATGCTAAACAATAAGTTTATGGGACTGTATTTACATTAAATTGTTTTTCTTAAGATAAATTATGTGAGTTAAATTCAGAAAACTATGATGTCCTTATTTCAAATTAGCATGATGACTGTGCCCAATTATATCTTTCTAGTAATAATGTGCCAGAAGGGAAATAAAAATACTTCAAGTATTCTTTCAGATAAAAATATAGAAGATAGGAGAAAGTTGGTCTTTGATTAGTCTATGAGACTAAAGTTCCGAAAATACATACAAAACTTTTTCAGGAAGATACTGAAACACAAATTTAAGTGTCAATAAAAATCTCATTTATGATTTTCATAATTAAGTGCTTAAAACCCAGATGCAGGGTTTGCTACTTGTGTTAATAACTAAGGAAAAATTGGCATAGAGCTTAGTTAACAACTCCATTATGTTATGACAACAATATCTAAAACTATCTGTGGGATTATTGCCATATCAATTATCATATTTGTAACTTGCAGAGGCAAAACTGATACATGGGTAAAGTAAACTGAGAAGGAGAAAAGATAAAAAAATTACTTACCCTTGGTTTTGCTAGATCTTTGACAATTTCAATTTCTGCATCAGAGATAATATCATGGAAGCGAATAATACGAGGCTTGTCCCACTCATCCTCCTGTTTAGCTGGGGCCAGAATGAATTTAGGATTCCGGTTTCCATCATGATAACGGCAAAAGAGTTTTTTCTGTCTCCGAGGAGTCTAAACATAAAGTTACAAAAATGATAAATATATTAGAGTAATAATATTTTTAATGCTTGCTCCTATGCAGAAAAGAAACAATAATCATGTTTGTGTATAAATAGAGCATTTATGGTAGACTATACAAAAGAAACAGTACTCTGCAAGTATTTTGCATCAAATGGGACATTCAGGACTTTACAAGGTTTATTAATGATTATTTTCTGGGAGAAGTGTTAGGCCTTATATAAGAAAAAAGGTAGGGTTTCTCTTCCAACCCTTGTCTCATTAAAATAAAGTTGAGATATTTAAATATGAAAGAAATAATGACATATTTATGAAAATATGAAATGAATGACCAGCATTGCTCCAAACTTCACAAACTAACTGGGAAGCACCCAGAAAAAAAATTTCTAAAAGGAGAAATAAAACAAAACAAAACAAAACCTCATCAGGTTTATCTAAATACCTCCCAGTTAAATGCTTGTAGCATAAATAAATAGATTTAGTTAGGTAGTTTTAAAAAGCAAAGATGAAAATGAGTAACTCTGAAAAAGAAAAAATAAGTTATTAAAGAAGGCAGGTGCTTTTATTGATAGATATTAAAAATTGAGTGATCGACAAATGTTCCTTTCAATCTATATTAACTAAATAAGTGATTCCATTGCTGAATCTTCTCTTGATTGAATAAGTGCATCATATATGAAGTAGGAATAATATTAGTTTTTGTTTTAAATATTAGGTTAACCTACTAAGACAAGTAAATAATGATTCATGTTTATTCTCCATGTACTTTATTTACCTAGAGTCAAATCTAAAGATTTATTGGGCAACTGAGTGGCTCAGTCAGTTAAGCATCCCACTCTTGGTTTTGGCTCAGGTCATGATCTCACAGTTTATGAGTTTGAGCCCCACACCAGGCCCTGCACTGACAGCTCGGAGCCTGCTTGGGATTCTCTCTCTTTCTCTCTCTCTCTCTCTCTCTGCCCCTCCCCCACTCGTGCATGCAGTTTCTCTCTCAAAACAAATAAACTTAAAAAAAATCTAAATATGTATTTATATAAGTCTTTGATATAACCATGAGGTGAATTTAACTATTCTGAGGATAAAGACGATCCTTTGATTTTGGGCAGAGTTACTGTGTCATATCAACAAACTGGCAAATTAAGCAGACTTCTATTTTATACCTATGGCTTTATTTTGATTTGTTCTTTAAGAGTTATTAAGGGCAATAAAAAATATTTGCTTACTATTGGAAATTTGAACACTCACTAGATGTTTCATGATATTATGGAAATATTATGAATTTTTTTAGGCATGATAATGGTTTTTTGATTATTATCTTTATCTTCAATAGATACATAATAAAATATTTAGATATGAAATTAAAAAAATATTTCATGAGTCTATCAGATTGTTATTACCCTTATATTTACTCCTTAGCACCAAAGCAAAAGTAAGCATATTCTTCCAGGTCTCCATGAACTTAGCTATCAAAAGTGTCAACATAGATATGATCTACACATTTGCTGTTAGAGATTAGGCTGTCAACGATAAGTCCTCAAATGTCAAAAAGTCATCAATATCAAAATGTAAAGTCCAGCTTGAGTTTATCAGTAGCAGAGAAAACCTTACAACGCTATTCAAATGTTTACAACTTAAAAGTACTTACTTCAAAAATTCACTAACTCCTTCTACATATGCCCACATTCAGCTGAACACTAGTACCCCATGATATTCCTAAAAAAAGGGTTCCATGATCTATTAATGTTGGGAAACAATGTATAGCATATCCGTGATGTACATTATCATAAAAGGACTCTGAAAAGTCCTGAGGCTGAACAAAAACCTATGTTCTCCAAACTTAAACTTGTTTGTGGTCTTTTATCTATTAACACCCTGAAGCACTGGTATTCTGAGTTATAAATACATAAATATAGATATACAATAAAGGTAGGGATATTTATAGGCACATTTGAGTATTTAAAAAAAATAAATGTTAAAGCAAAAATCTTTTGAAATCCTTTCTGCGTTTTAAATATTTCTTAAATAGACTAACATGTTTCACTAAGCAATCTTGTCAAGATCAGCTAGGAGCAAAACCACAAAAGATTATTGTATAGATGAATTCTTTGTTTTATACAATGGGTTAGGATGATATATTATTTCTATTAAGATTGCAGAAATCTCTTTTGCATTAAGATATAAGATAAAGCTTAAATGATCTTATCCCTTAAATTATCTCATCCCTCATCTTATAAAAATAAACCTCTTTTGGCCTATGCAAAGACTTATATTACCAAAAGTAAAGAAAATGCAATAATGATTCTTTATTCTAAAGCTTTATTCTAAAACTATTTTACTAACAGCTGGAGCATATTAAGTGTGACACCCACAATAAGGTGATGTGGTATACTGTAATACTTTAAGCAGTTAATTCTAATTTTTATCACATAGGCTTAAATATAAAAGAACTCTGATTCTCTCTAGAACTATGTACAAACACACACACACACACACACATTCATACACACACACAATTGGCTTTTCCACTTTACCATTTTGATACCCTCCCCACGGCACAGCATTTCGTACTTCTGTCTCTCTGGCAGGTAATCCACAGCAACCCCTTTTTTCTTCAGTGTGGTTTTCCGATCAGATTGGTCATCTGAAGCAGATTTATTAGCATCTTTTTCTTTAGCCATTATATATTCAAAATATTTTAAGTTACCATTAGCTCTCTGGTGTTCAGGATCTATTGGAGAGAAAGGAAACATGTCCATGACTAAGTTTATAGTTGTTCAAGCATCAGAATATAGGAATATAAAAATGCAGGATCATTTAATTTACCTTTCAAACCGGGACACTTATGAGAGTAAAAGGAGGCACTAATAAAAATCATTACACCAAAACAACAGGTATAAACCAGTACTGGCTGAAGTAAATCACCTACTGTCACCCTATATACAAAGAGTTCCGGAGAAGGAATCAGCCATTTATGTCAAAGTAGTAAATATTCTACTTTGAGAACTTACTGAAAAGTTCTCAAAGAAAAGTCTCAGTGAAATAATTATGATCAGTTTGATGTCAAATGAATTCTAAAATATCACTCATTCTACTTATTTTAAGCAATAGAAAAGATTTTTCTGAGACTGAATGTAATCATCATGGGAAAGACAGTGTATATACAGTTCAAAAGCAACATTCACCACAGATACATTATAAATGCAGAACACAGCCTACTTCTGAGTGAATTTCAGTCCCCAAATTCTAAGTGAGATGGAAAAAGAGAAACTAAAGATATAATTTTCAAATAAAGCAGAATCCACTAACTGCCTCTGAATTGCTAGTCATCATTTTTAGCTATCTTTTAGTAGGGGAAATGAGGACTAGACTACTCCACCCATCCTAGAGGAAAAAAAAATCCAAACCACCACACATACACACAAAAATAAAAAAGAACAATACACAGAAACCTCATTTGTGATATTAAATGAAGTGTTTAGGAAATCTAGCCTTACATTTGTAAGATTTTGTCTTTGAGAAACTGCTCACTATATATATTGTGATATACAATATAATCTTAATTTTGTAAAAGAATGGGATAAGTATGTATGTGCAGGAAAGAGGGTATATACTATCATGAAACAAAAAAATTTGTGATTGTGAAAATCTTTCAGTGATAGACTTATGGATGACTCTTCCATATCTTTTCTTATTTTTAAAAATTTTCTATAAGGAGTAAAATATTCTTTAAGTGAGGAGAAAAAAATCACGAAAAAATACTGAAAAAAAGGTACTTGAACTAATATCTCAATTTATTAACTCACTCAACCAAGAAATAACCTAATTATCAGAAGTTCATTTTCAGATGGCCAATTCTTTTAAACTGTTTGACTTTTCTAAAATACACATATTAACCTATTCATAAAAATAATTAATTTTTGAAAAGTTTTAAAGCTTCATTATATACCAGAGGTCACCTGAATTTATTAGCATACAATTCAATGTCCACAGATTCTGATTTAGTAGCTCTGGGGTGGAAATCAAGAAATTTTTCATTTCTAATATGTATCCAAGTAATTCCAATGCACATGGTCCCTGGATCATACTTAGAGAAACAAGTTCAAAACACTAGTGATAAAATCCTCAAAGGATATCACATTATCTAATATTTGAATATGACAAATTACATTTTCAGTCTATTTATTTTAAATCACAAGATCATTTTTAAACATGAAATGTAAGAACACAAAACATTTCAAAGGAAACGGGTTAATATTTAATATAGCAACATGGTAAATAAACATTTTTTACTGAGTTAGCTAGGTTAGGTCCACTTTTGAAATTCCTGAAGAGTATACAGCAGAGTAGCACAGCCACTGTTGTAGTACCATTAACTGAGGAAAATCAGTTGCCACTTATTTAGTGTATAAACAGGGAGAGGATAAAATTTGTCTAACAGATAGATTCTTGACTTATAACAAATAAAAAGTACCAAATGGAATAAATATTACTCAGCCATAGAAAAGAATGACATTTTGCCATTTGCAACGACATGTATGGAACTAGAGAGTACAATCTTCGGCAAAATATGTCAGAGAAAGGCAAATACCGTATGATTTCGCTCATATGTGGAATTTAAGAAGCAAAACAAATGAACATGGAGGGGGGAAGGTGGGGGGGTTGGAAAGGCAAACCAAGAAACAGACTCTTAACTATAGAGAACAAACTGAGTACTGATGAAGGGGAGGTAGGTGGGGGGACAGGTTAGATAGGTGATGGGAATTAAGGAGGCATTTGTTGTACTGAACACAGGTGTTGTATATAGGTGATGAATCACTAAATTCCACCCCTGAGACTAATACTGCACTGTATGCTGACTAACTAGAATTTAAATAAAAACCTGAAAAAAGAAAAAAAAAATGTACCAAAGCTATATAACAAATTACACTTATCAGAATTACACATATATCAGAATTATATATATTTATCATTATATACATATATATGTAAGACAAGATATGTAGTCATATATCAGAATTATACATATACATTTATGTTGGCATATAGGTTGGCACTTTTTATATACAATAATTATATATAATTTATATATACATATATATGTATGTGTGTGTGTGTGTGTGTGTGTGTATATAATCTTGAATTAGGCCAATTTAACATACCTAGTTCAAGAAGCTTCTTTGTGAGCAAAAGTGCCTTATCCAGGTCTCCCTGCTGGTATACCGCATAGCTCAAATAATCTAGAACAGAGACTTTATCAATGGTAGAAACCTCGCCTTCATCCAGCTGCCTTAGTGCTTGTTCCATCCACAGTTCTGTATGGTAATAATCTGCTTCTGTGTAGGCCACTTTGCCCAACTCAAAACAGTCCTCAACTGTTAGAAAAGATTTGTGTTTTACTCCTATGGAAAGAAAACACAGAGAACTTTAGAAATCTTAATACTACTCTCTATTTATTTAGGACTATACAGCTTTCAAAGTGCTATCTCGCTTTCATTTGAACTTAACAACCTTCTGAGGTAGGAAAAACAAGAATTATCCTAAGTTTATGAACAAAGGAACAATCTACAAGGTAATGAAACATGCTGAGAATCACACTAATAGGGGTCATGGACCTAGAAAACCCAAGACTTCAATTATCAGCCATCATACTAAAATAAAACATCAATTAAGTTGAAGCATGCAATTTTCTAGCACAACAGGAATTACCATATGACATACATCTTACTCCTAACCAACAATCTGTGCAAGAAATGAATGGACAGGAAGAGAGGCAAACCTGTAAATTGGTTCCTTTCCTTTTTCCTTCCCCTTTATTCCAACAGCATTAATGACATGTAATTTACATTCCATAAAGTTCATCCATTTAAAGAATACAATAGTTTTTAGTATATTCAGAGTTGTGCAACCAACACCAAATCTAATTTTACAACATTTTCATCACCCCAAAAAGAAACCCTGTAACCATTAGCAGTCACTACCCATTATTTCCCTTTCCCTGCCCCAGCCCTATTTAACCACTCATCTACTTTCTGAATCTACAGATTTGTCTATTCTGGTTATTTCATATAAGTGAAATTACACAACACAGGGTCTTTTGTAACTGGTTTCTTTCAACTCAGCATAAAGTTTTCAAGGTTCATTCATGTTGTGGCATCCTTTTTATTGCCAAGCAATAGTCCATTGTATGAAAAGACTATATTTTGTTTATCAATTGATGGACATTTGAGTTTCCAGTTTTTTGGCTTTTATGAACAATGCTACTACATACATGCATGCACAAGTTTCTGTGTGGACATTTATTATCATTACCCTTATATGCAGCAGTGGAACTGCTGGGTCCCACAGCAACTCTATGCTCAACATTTTCAGGAACTGCCAAACTGTTCTCCAAAGTGCCTATACCATTTTACAATCCCACCAGCAATGTATGAAGGTTCCATTTCTCCACATTCTCACTAATACTTGTTGTTGTCCATTTGTTTTTATTATAGCCATTTAGCTGGGTATAAAGTAGTATTTCATTATGTTGATTTGTATTTCCCTTAATGATGATACGAAGTATCTTTTCATATGCTTATTGTCCATTTGTATATCATCTTTGGGAAAATATCTATTCAAATCCTTTGTCTGTTTAAAAATTTGAATCTTTTCACTATTTTTAGAGTTCTTTATATATTCTGGATACAAGTCCCTGATCATAAATATGATTTTCACATATTCTTTCCCATTGTATGGGTAGTCTTTTCACTTTCTTGATGGTGTACTTTGAAGTATAGAAGTTTTAATTTTGGTGAAGTCTAACATTAATCTTTAATCAGTTGTGCTTTTGGTGTTGGTATGTCAACTGGTTTGTGAAGTAAAACTTCTATCTTAAGAAAAGAAGATGGGGCACCTGACTGGCTCAGTCAGTAGATCATAAAACTCTTGATCTCGGGGTTGAGTTCAAGCCCCACATTCAGTGTGGAGCCTACTTAAAAAACAAAACAAAACAACAACAAAAAACCTAGTTTGAAAAAAGGATATTTGAGGCGTCTGGGTGGCTCAGTCAGTTAAGTGTCTGACTTTGGCTCAGGTCATGATTTCACAGTTCGTGGGTTCAAGCCCCTTGTCGGGCTCTGTGCTAACAGCTCAGAGCCTGGAGCCTGCTTTGGATTCTGTGTCTCCCTCTCTCTCTGCCCCTCACCCACTTGCGCTCTATCTCACTCTGTCTCTCAAAAATAAATACATGTAAAAAAAAATTTTTTTTAAAAGGATATTTGACAGTTCACATGAAATAAAATGTAAATAGGAAACCACAATGCTTGAAGAAAAAAATCTCACTTATCGTTAAAGAAATATGAAATTAAATTTTTTTAATTTTCTTATCTTTATTTCTGAGACAGAGAGAGACAGACCATGAGTGGGGGAGGGGGAGAGAGAGAGGGAGACACGAATCAGAAGCAGGCTCCAGGCTCTGAGCTGTCAGCACAGAGCCCAATGCGGGGCTCGAACTCACAAACCATGAGATCATGACCTGAGCCGAAGTCAGTCGCTCAACCGACTGAGCCACCCAGGTGCCCCAAGAAATATGAAATTAAAACAATGCTGAAGAAAAAAAAATTTTTAACTTTATTATTATTATTTTTATTTTACAGAGAGAGGGAGAGAGGGAGAGAGAGTACAAGCAGGGGAGGGGGCAGAGGGGCAGAGAGAGAGAGAGAGAGAGAGAGAGAATTCCGAGCAAGTTCCACGCTGAGCATAGAGCCCGACGTGGGACTTGATCCCATGACCCTGGAATCATATGACCTGAGCCAAAATCAAGAGTTGGCCACTCAACTGACTGAGCTACTACCCAGGTGCCCCAGAAAAATATTTTTGAACAACAGCCTACATACATTTACTGAGATCTTACTATGTGCCAGGCATTTGTCACTTATTTAATAAGGAACTACAGTAGAAAGAGTTTAACTATTATGCTCAAGGTCACACAGCAAAGAGCCAGAATTGGAATCTGTACACTATGACTCCAGAAGTTTGTGTGAAATTACACCATAAAATGGCAAAATTTACTAGGGGAGGGAGTAGTAAAGTGGTAACTTTACTGTTACGACATTTGGCAATATGAAACAAGAGTAGTAATTTTATGCCTATGAATTGATACTAGTTTTCAATTATTTTCTTGAGTTTAATACTAAGGGTTGAGGAAAAAACACCTTCTTATATAAATAATTTTTTTATAGCTGAACCAAATATTATAGCTAAAAACTGTAATAAACTAAGAGCAAGACAGATATGTCAATATAATGGAACAGTATTTTTCATTCAGAAAGATAATTTCAAATGCTATATAGGAAAGCCAGAAAAATCTAGACAGAAATATGTCAAAATGCTAAACTGATACCTTGGGGGATGGATTACAAGTTGTTTCCTAAATCTTTATACCTCTCTACTTTTTCAAATACTGTACAATTACCATTACTTTCCTAAGAACCAAAAAAAACCCCAAAGAAGCTATAGAAAGAAATAAATGGGGGTGCCTAGGAGGCTCAGTCGGTTAAGCATCCAACTTCAGCTCAGGTCATGATCTCACAGTTAGTGGGTTCGGGCCCCACGATGAGCTCTGCATTGACAGCTCAGAGCCTAGAGCCTGCACTGGATTGTGTCTCTCTTTGTCTCTCTGGCCCACCCCTACTTGTGCACTCTTTCTGTCTCTCGCTCTCTCTTAAAAATAAATTAATAGGGGTGCCTGGGTGGCACAGTTGGTTAAATGTTGGACTCTTGATCTCGGGTGAGGTCATGATCTCACAGTTCATGAGTTTGAGCCCCACATTGGGCTGTGCACTGATGGAGCAGCGCCTGCTTGAGATTGCGTCTCTCTTTCTCTCTGCCCCTGCCCCACTTGTGCTCTCACATGTGCACATACATGCACTCTCTCAAAATAAACAAACTTTCAAATATTTAAAAATAAAAAATAATAAAGAAATAAAAAGTATAACTGAATGATATGAATAGAATCTTCATATAACATTCCATCTTTAAACAGTGAATCAGATGAGATACTTGGAGATTTTAATTGGAATTAACAACATGAACTCACATATTTCCTATAACTGTCCATTGAAAAGATCTAGAATGAATGACAAACTCAATAGCAACTGACATCCCTAAAACCTACCTATATTCCACTTCCTAAATGTCATTCCCCACTAAAAAAAAAAAAAAAACAAGGCCTGGGGTGACTAGGTGGCTCTGTCAGTTAAGTGCCTGACTCTTGATTTCAGCTCAGGTCATGATCTTGATCTCATGAACCAATGACTGGGATACTCTCTCTCCCGCTCTCTCTGCCCCTCTCCCACTCATGTGATCATACTCTCTCTCAAAAGAAACACTTAAAAAAAAAAAAGAATCAAGGCCTGATTCTTCCTGCTTTGGGGTAGAAATGTGTAAGTTTGGAAAAAACTGTGCAAAAAATTAAATTTCCTTGCTAGCAAAGAAAAATAGGGTCATTTCAAAAAGACAAATTACCCAATCTAAAGATGATCCCACTGGTCTCAAATAGGATATCTGGACATCAAATGAATAATTAATATAATGGATTGAAATATAAAAATTTATAAAAATCCAGGAGTTTATAATGATACTTCAGATAAAAAATCAATGATCACTACTAGAAGTTATTATGACATCAACTCATTACTCTGAATGTTGTTGATACAAGAAAAACAATCAAGGATTTATCTTGCCCTTCATATATAAACTCTAGTTCAGGGTAACCAAATGGTTCCAGAAAGTTCTTACTGATAGAATTCTGGCTAATAAAAGTAGAAAGAATGATGGGATAAAAAATTCAAAATTTGGGGCGCCTGGGTGGCTCAGTCGGTTGGATGTCCGACTTCGGCTCAGGTCATGATCTCGCAGTCCATGGGTTGGAGCCCCGCGTCTGTGCTGACAGCTCAGAGCCTGGAGCGTGTTTTGGATTCTGTGTCTCCCTCTCTCTCTGACCCTCTGCCGTTCATGCTCTGTCTCTCTCTGTCTCAAAACTAAATAAATGTTTAAAAAAAAAATTTTTTTTTAATCAAAATTTTAGAACTCCCTAATGAAATAGTTCTAGGCAATTATCATCCAAGGCTGCCAAAACAATTAGATGAAGCTCATGGAAAACTTCATTTGGACGTATCAGTCTTCCACCAGTGAAGCTACCCATCAATCACTAGCACAAAAGGTATGATGAGATGTTAAGCATCTGATCATAAAATTAAATGGGAAGTTCAGAGCACCACCTATGGAGTTAATTTTAAAACTTAACTGGAATCTAATGGAGTCTCAAGCTCTAACCAGTTTGTAGGAAACACAGGAGTTAGAGGAACAAGTTCACACAAAGGAAGAAATCGGGCAACTCCAAAATGTACATTCCACAAGACCTATAACCAGGTTTTTCCAAATATTCAGTGGAACGGGAGGGAAAGAAGGAGGGGAAAAGAGAAGAACAAAATAGCTTTAAGAGGTAAAACCAAAATGTGCAACTGTAAAAAGATACCTTTGAGATCAACAGAGAAACTAAGTATTGACTGGGTATTAAGTTATACAAAGGAAATACTGCCACTTTGTTAGGTTGGATAACAGTGATTATGTCATTTAAAAAGGAAAAGACCTGACTGATCAGTTAGATATGCATATTTATTTATGAATAAAATGACATTATGTCCAGGATTTGCATATTTTAAATGCAAATAGTCCAGTAAGGGGTGCCTGGATTTCAGCTCTGGTCATGATCCCAGAGTCATGGGATCAAGTCCCACACTGGGCTCCGTGCTGAGCATGGAGCCTACTTAAGGTTTTCTCTCTCTCTCTCTCTCTCAACAAAAGCAGATCCACACCAAGACATATTGTAATTAAAGTGGCAAAATATAGGAGTGCCTGAGTGGCTCAAGGGGTTAAGTGTCCAACTTTAGCTCAGGTCACGATCTCACTCATGGTTTGTGAGTTCAAGCCCCACATCAGGCTTGCTGTTGTCAGCTCAAAGCCCACATCAGATCCTCTGGCCCCTCTCTCTCTTCCCCTCTCCCCAACTCAAACGTTTTCTCTCTAATAAATAAATAAATAAATAAATAAATAAATAAATAAAATTTTAATGGCAAAATACAGCGATAAAGAAAAAATATTAAAAGCAGCAAGACAAAAGAAAACAGTTACATACAAAGGAAACCCCACAAGGCTATGAGCAGATTTTTCAGCAGGAATTTTCCAAGCCAGAAAGGAGTGGCACGGTATATTCAAAGTGCTGAATGGGAAAAACCTGCAGCCAAGAACACTCAATTCAGCAAGGCTGTCATTCAGGATAGAAGGGGAGATAAAAAACAAAAAATAAAGGAGTTCATGACCACTAAACCAGCCCTGAAGAAATATTAAAGGGGACTCTTTGATTGGAAAGGAGACACTAAAAGCAACTGTATAAAGGCAGGAAACACATAAGCAGTAACAATGAATTTTTCTGTAAAAAGTCAGCCAAGGAATTCACAAAATAAAAGGATGTAAAATATGACACCATATTCTAAAACGTAGGGAAGAAAGGAGTAAAGAGGTTCAAACTTAAATGACCATCAAAGTAATACAGACTGCTATATGCATAAGAGGTTATATGCAAACCTAAAACCACTAATAAACATGCAAAGAATAAAGAGAAAGAAATCCAGATATATCACTAAAGGAAACCAACAAACCATGAAAGAGAGAAAGACAAGAAAGGATCAGGGAAAATCTTCAGAAACAATCATAAAACAAGTAATAAAATGGCCATAAATACATATCTATTAATAATTACTTTGAATGTAAATGGACTAAATATTCCAATCGAAAAACACAAGGTGACAGAATAGATTTAGAAGACAGGACCCATCTATATGCTGTCTATAAGAAACTCATGTTATTTATTTTTATTTTATTAAGAGAGTCAATTTAGATCTGATACCTCCAGATTGAAATTAAGGTGATGGAGAAATATTTATCGTGCAAACGGATGTCAAAATAAAGCCAAGGTAGCAATACTGATATCAAACAAACTAGACTTTAAAACAAGGACTTTAAATAAAGGGGACAATCCAACAAGATCTAAAATTATAAATATTTATGTGTCCAACATGGAAGCACTCAAATACATAAAACAGTTAACAATATACATAAAGGAACTATTCAATAATAATACAATAACAGGGGACTTTAACACTCCATTTACATTGATGGACAGATCATCTAAACAGAAAAATCAACAAAGAAACAATGGCTTTGAATGACACACTGGACTAGCTGGATTTAACAGATGTAATCAGAACGTTCCACCGTAAAACAGCAGAATACACATTCTTTTCAAGTACACATGGAATGTTCTCCAGATCACATATTAGGCTACAAAACAAATTCAAAAAGATAAAAGTCACAGCATACATAATTTCTTACCACAACACCATGAAACTAGAAGTTAACCACAAAAAAAAGAAAGAAAAAGAAAGAATAAGAAAGAAAGAAAGAAAGAAAGAAAGAAAGAAAGAAGAAAAGGGAAAGAAATCTGGAAAGACCACAAATACATAAAGGTTAAATAACATGCTACTAATGGAATAAAGACAGTCTCTTCAGCAAATGGTGTTGGGAAAACTGAACAGCAACATGCAGAAAAATGAACCTGGACTAATTTCTTACACCATACACAAAAATAAACTCAAAATGGATGAAAGACCTAAACATGAGACAGAAAGCCATCAAAATCCTCAAGGAGAAAGCAGGCAAAAACCTCTTTGACCTCAGCCACAGCAACTTCTCAACACGTCTCTGGAGGCAAGGGAAACAAAAGCAAAAATGAACTACTGGGACCTCATCAAGATAAAATGCTTCTGCACAGTAAAGGAAACAATGAACAAAACTAAAAGGCAACTGATGGGATAAGATATTTGCAAATGACCTATCAGATAAAGGGTTAGTATCATAAATCTATAAAGAACTTATCAAACTCAACACCCAAAAAACAAATAATCCAGTGAAGAAATGGGCAAGAGACATGAATAGACACTTTTCCAAAGACATCAAAATGACTAACAGACATATGAAAAAATGCTCAACATCACTCATCATCAGGGAAATACAAATCAAAACCACACTGAGATACCACCTCACACCTGTCAGAATGGCTAAAATTAACAATTCAGGCAACAACACATGTTGGCAAGGACGCAGAGAAAGAGGATCTCTTTTGCACTGCTGGTGGGAATGCAAACTGGTGCAGCCACTCTGGAAAACAGTATGGAGATTCCTCAGAAAATTAAAAATAGTAACTACCCTACGGCCCAGCAATTGCCCTACTGGGTATATATCCAAGGGACACAGGTGTGCTGTTTCAAAGGGGCACATGCACCCCAACATTTATAGCACTGCTACTGACAACAGCCAAAGTATGGAAAGAACACAAATGTCCATCATCTAATGAATGGATAAAGAAGATGTGGTATATATAAACAATGGAGTATTACTCAGCAATAAAAAAGAATGAAATTTGCAACAATGTGGATAGAATTAGAGTGTATTATGCTAAGCGAAATAAGTCAGTCAGACAAAGACAAATATCATATGACTTCACCCATATGTGGAATTTAAGATACAAAAGAGATGAACATAGAGGAAGGGAAGCAAAAATATATAAAAATAGGAAGTGGGACAAAACATAAAAGACTCTTCAATATAGAGAACAAACTGAGGGTTGCTGGAGGGGCTGTGGGTGGGGGGATGGGCTAAATGGGTAAGGGGCATTAAGGAAGACACTTGTTGATGAGCACTGGGTGTTACACATAGGGGATGAATCACTGGAATCTATTCCTGAAAATATTATTGCACTATATGCTAACTAACTTGGATATAAATTTTAAAAAACAAATAAATAAATAACATGCTACTAAACTTTGAATGGGTCAACCAGGAAATAAAAAAAAGAAATAAAAAAGTAAAAGGAAACAAATGAAAATGAAAACACAATGGTTCAAACCTTTGGAACACCACAAAAGTGGTTCTAGGAGGGAAGTTTATAGTAATACAGGTCTACCTCAAAAAGCAAAAATATCTCAAATAGGGGCACCTGGCTAGGGTCAGTCAGTTAAGTGTCTGACTCTGGCTCAGGTCATGATCTCACGGTTGTGGATTCAAGCCCCACATCAGGCTCTGTGCTAAAAATCATTAAAAAAAAAAAAAAGGAAAAAAAAATCTCAAAGAAACAATCTGGCCTTAGGTCCTAAAGGACCTAGAAAAAGAACAAACAAAACATATTATCAGGAGAAGGAAGGAAATAAAGATTAGAGCAGAAATAAATGATATAGAAACTAAATACACAATAGAAGAGATCAATGAAAGTGGAGCTGGTTCTTTGAAAAAAAAATCAATAAAACTGATACCTCTAGCCAGACTTCTGAACATATAGGTCTGATAATAAATAAATATTGTATAAAAGCCATACTTCCAGAATAGTGAAGTTTTAAAATAAACTATTGGTCAAAAGCAGACTAACCTAGTATTTCTTCAATAAAACAGATATAATCTTACACATTTAAGTGTCTGATAATAGTGCAAAAGAAACTGGTAGAAAAAGGAACACAATGGTGTTTTCCCTAGTAAATGACTAAATGAATACACTTCAAGGAGTCCCTCAATTGGCTAGAATCAGACTTAGTTATACCTATCCAGTGATGTAACATGTTTATTTTTTTTTAATGTTTATTTATTTTTGACAGAGAGAGAGAGAAAGACAGAGCATGAGCGGGGGAGGGGCAGAGAGAGAGAGAGAGAGAGAGAGAGAGGGAGACACAGAATCCGAAGCAGGCTCCAGGCTCCGAGCTGTCAGCACACAGCCCGACGCGGGGCTCGAACTCACAGACTGCGAGAGAGATCATGACCTGAGCTGATGTCGGACACTCAACCGACTGAGTCACCCAGGCGCCCGTTTGTTTTTAAATGCTAGCTAGCAGAAAAGGAGTTTGTGAGAAATAAACTAAGAGAAAGTAAAGGCATGGGCATGTTTTACTAGTGCAGGGGAAAGACATGAGATTCCACTACCAAGCAGAAGGCTAGCATGGAGGGGTATGTACTACTGGAGGATTACACAGACCAATACAACCTAATATTTGATACATACAACTACCTCCATTCATTTTTTTTCCTATTAGTCACTTACGGATAGTGACTGATTATCAGTGTACTCCTAAAATGAAGATGAAGATACATATTTGACACTTGTCCCTATTATTCCTATTATTCCACCCTAGGAATACTACCTATTATTCCACCCCAGGAAAGGATACCAAGAAACTAACTTATTAATAGCTTAACATGATGCAATTCTTGAAATCAAAAAAACATTTAAATTTTGATTTTCAGGGCACACAGGCAACTCAGTCGGTTAAGTGTCCAACTTTGGCTCAGGTCATGATCTTGAGGTCCGTGAGTTTGAGCTCCACATTGGGCTCTGTGCTGACAGCTCGGAACCTGAAGTCTGCTTCAGATTCTGTGTCTCCCTCTCTCTCTGCCCCTCCCCATTCATGCTCTGTCTCTGTCTCTCAAAAATAAATAAAACATTAAAAATTTTTAAAAAGAATTTTTTTCCCCTACTATTTTTCAGTTATGAAAACTGGTGTACAGATTTAAGATAAGCTTATAATGAAGCAATTAAGAGTAGTTTTCTCATGACATGCAAAAGACAAAATGACAGTCCGTCATTACTACATGTAGGTAGCCCCAGTGATATTTTTTATATGACCTGATATTCTGGCAATGCTATTTGAAAGTCTGATAAGACAGTAGAAGATCTTTAGCTCTTCTGTTTTGGTAGTTAAAGAGGTTCTGCTTATTTTACCTATTGACCCATTCACAATTATTAGAGGCAGAATACCTGGGAATCACATTCTTAAAAGAAGAAAATGAAAAAGAAATGATGCAGCAATTGAAAGGGAAGGCTGTTTCCAAAATAGAGAACCTGAGAAAAAGTAAATGGGCAAAAAATTGGCAAAGAAAATGAAATTTAAAAAGTGATGTTGTCAGAAAAAGATGGCAGAAAGCTTTCATATAAAGGGCAAATGGTTAAAATTTGATGAGAAGAGAATGTTGTGAATTAGTTAAGAGTCCTTTTATTTCTTATCACAATATAAACTAGAATACTATATGACAGTAGAGGAAAACTTTGCTTAAAAACACAATTTTGTGGCTCATCCATAACCTGGGTCATTTATTTTAAACAGCATGAACATTCAACTTCTATCTGTATAAAATTTTATACATTAGACATTCTCCATACCAGAAAAAAAAAAAAAATCACCGCTTAAAAAAAAGCATGTATCTTTGGAAGATATGGATCTATTTAACAAATCAGGGTTAGGAACAACCAGAAGCCAAAGGAATAGTCTATGAACTATAAAGACACCAGCTGCCAAAATGCACAGAACTTATTAGATTTTATATTAAAAATATCAACAAAGTGGGTTATCTGGGTGGCTCAGTTGGTCAAGCATCTGATTCGTGATTTCAGCTTAGGTCATGATCTCATGGTTCATGGGACTGAGTCCCACATCGGGCTGTGCACTAACAAAACACAGCCTGTTTGGGATTCTCCGTCTCCCCCATCTCTCTCTGCCCCTCCCCCACTCACACTCTGTCTCTCTCTCAAAATAAATAAACATTTAAAAACTGTATTGGGGCGCCTGGGTGGCTGAGTTGGTTAAGCATCTAATACAGCTCAGGTCATGATCTTGCAGTTTGTGAGTTTGAGTCCCACATCAGGCTCTGTACGGGACAGCTCAGAGCCTGGCCTGCCTCTGGTTATGTGTCTCCTCTCTCTGTCCCTCCCCCGCTCATGCTCTCTCTCTCTCTCAAAAATGAATAAACATTTAAAAAAAATTAAAAATAGATCAAAAAGCATTTAAAAAGACAGACCCAAAAAAGGGGAAGCAGACAAAAAAAAAATCATGGAGTAACTTGGCATCAGTAATCATCCACTGAAATAAGCATTTCTCTGATTTTTTTGTTTTGAGACAATTGAAAACACAAATATCCCTCCCTCTACTCTCACCCTGATTATTTCACAACTAAACTGCTACAATTTTAAGTCTGACAAAACCAAGGATTGGCAAGTATATGAAGAAATGGGAACTCTTACACGCTGCTAGTGATAGTACAAACTGGTGCATCTGCTCTGGAGAACAATCTGGCCATATTTGGTAAAGCTGAAAAAGCATATACCCTGACTTCTTTAAAGAAACATTTGCAGGTGTGCAAAAGGATACATACACAAGAATGTTTACTGAAACCTTGTTTGACATAGCAAAACATTGGAAATAACCAAAATGTCCATCTATGCACAGGAGAATGAATAAATTCTGTAGCAGTTAGAGGAGTTTATTTATTTTCTCAATATATGAAATGTATTGTCAAATTGGTTTCCATACAACACCCAGTGCTCATCCCAAAAGATGCCCTCCTCAATACCCATCACCCGCCCTCCCCTCCCTCCCACCCCCCATCAACCCTCAGTTTGTTCTCAGTTTTTAACAGTCTCTTATGCTTTGGCTCTCTCCCACTCTAACCTCTTTTTTTTTCCCTTCCCCTCCCCCATGGGTTTATGTTAAGTTTCTCAGGATCCACATAAGAGTGAAAACATATGGTATCTGTCTTTCTCTGTATGACTTATTTCACTTAGCATCACACTCTCCAGTTCCATCCACGTTGCTACAAACGGCCATATTTCATTCTTTCTCATTGCCACGTAGTACTCCATTGTGTATATAAACCACAATTTCTTTATCCATTCATCAGTTGATGGACATTTAGGCTCTTTCCATAATTTGGCTATTGTTGAGAGTGCTGCTATAAACATTGGGGTACAAGTGCCCCTATGCATCAGTACTCCTGTATCCCTTGGGTAAATTCCTAGCAGTACTATTGCTGGGTCATAGGGTAGGTCTATTTTTAATTTTTTGAGGAACCTCCACACTGTTTTTAGAGGAGTTTAATCAATGTGGAAGAATTTACTAAAAAAAATTGAGTGGAAAAGTTTACAGAAAGATAAACAGAATATATTATTTACATTTTTAAAACACAACAATATATGTAGTAAAGTATAAGAAAACGGACAAATACCACCAAGTTCAGAATAGACAGTACCTTGAGAAAAGGAAAAGTGCAGAAGGGGTCTTCAAACACATTTGTGATCTTTTAATGTGATCTTTGAGAACAAGAAAAGCCTAAAAACTGTTTATTATTTCACTCTAGTGTTATTTTTACCACTTATAGGACATATTATGCTTAGAAAATTTCAGGGACTCTACTTATAAGGAATTTGCATGAGAGAAAAATTCAATAAAAACTGAACCCAAAATAGTGAGTTGAAGAAGAAGAAATGTCAATAAAGAGATACAAAATACACAAGAAAGGATAAATATTGTTCCAATGAAAAATAACTGCGCATATTCTCAGGGTGTCTTATTTTCAGCCATTCTCTATCAAAGTCTTACCAATTGATTTCTAGATAAAAGATGAAGTATTCAGGGAACCCAGTGAATTTCCTAAAACTAAACATGGCAAAATCAGGGTTAAATAATATTCAATAACATTTTGATGGGAAAATAAAGATTTAAACAAAAAGGAATACAGTTAAATTAAATGAAATGTATTATCCCCACATACACCAAACCTGCTTCTTTTGTGTTCTTTATTTTGCTGAATGGAACCCATATAGTTGTTCAAGCCAAAAACCCATATCAAGTCCACCATCAAATTTCACCATTACACTTCCTAAACAGCTTGATACCTTGTCCTCTTCTCTCCATACCTACTAGCTACCACTATCATCTCTTAAATTTTTACAACAGCCTCCTCCCTGAATTCTTTGTCCCTACCCCCATGTCCCAATCCAATCTCCATTCTGCAGTCACAATGATATTCCTAAAATGAAAATGACATTAACTTCTCTAAAACTTTTCAGTAGTTCCTCATTGCACTCAGAGAATTTCAAACATCTCCACGTGGCTTACAAAACCCTTCAAGAGACAGCTTCTGCTTAACTTATCTAGCCTCTCTCTCACTACTCTCATAAAACCAAACTCCCATCCCTACACTCCATACACTCACCTCTTGAACAAACTACTTGTTAATATAACTGATATAATACACTCTCTCCTCTCTGGCCTTTGTACACATTCTCCCTGTTTGGAATACTTTTCTCATGCGTACACTTTTCCTCAATTTCCTGGTTAATCCCTTGTCTATTATATCCTAATTTTTAATGTGTCTTCCAGGAAACCTTCCTTTATGCCTCTTCTCAAGTGCAGAATTAGGCTTCCTTCTATGTGCTCCCATGGTATCCTAAATTATCCTCACTCAGGCATTCATCATACTATATCATAAGAATGTAAATATCCTAAGGGCAAGGAGCTGTATTGGTCTTATTCATTATTGTATTCCTAGAACTGAACAGAATGGTTGGTACATACTATATGGTTAATATCTATTAAACAAATTGATGTCTTATACCAAAAGCCAATGTTTGTTTGTTTTATAATATTTATTTTTGGTAGACAGAGAGACAGAGTGCAAGCAGGGGAGGGGCAGAGAGAGAGGGAGGGAGACACAGAATCCGAAGCAGGCTTCAGGCTCCAAGCTGTCAGCACAGAGCCCGAAACAGGGCTTGAACCCACAAAGCACGAGATCATGACGTGGGCCAAAGTTGGACACCTAACAGACTGAGCCACC
Source organism: Acinonyx jubatus (assembly GCF_027475565.1). Lineage (NCBI taxonomy): Eukaryota > Metazoa > Chordata > Mammalia > Carnivora > Felidae > Acinonyx > Acinonyx jubatus. The sequence goes on from NC_069393.1 coordinate 32,624,541, forward strand.
CACGTGCCCCAAGCCAATTTTAAAAAATAGTTATGATCTTATCAGAAGTGTTAACAATGTATAATATTGGTAGTAATAGGAAATAATGGAACTATGTTCCAGCTTAATGGAGATTTTATCTAATATTGTTGTACTATATTCCCACTTGATATTCACCCCAAATAAAGAGAGATGAGCCAGAAAACATCTTAACAAGTAACTCTTCCCTGTATATTCTCACCATGAAAATGAATTTCAATATGAAGACAGAAGTAATTTATTTCTCCAGCTGATAATGACAAGGAGATAGTAATGGTAGTAAGCCATATACTCATAGAAAAAGTGAGAGATAGCATACATAAAATATTACATGAAGTTAGGCTTCAGTAACACAAGTAAAACTAGCAAATTTTTTAATTTGTGGAAATGAAACAACACATTCTTAAACAATCAATGGAACAAAAAAGAAATCACAGAGAAAATTAGAAAATACTTAAAAACAAATGAAAACAAACACACAACATACCAAAACTTACATGACACAGTGAAAGCAGTGTAAAAGGATGTAATGTAAATGCTTACATTAAAAAGCTAGAAAGATCCCAAATCAATAACCTAACTTTACAACTTAAGATCTCAAATCAATAACCTAACTTGTAAAACTTTACAACTAAGAAACGAGAAAAACAAGAAAAAACTAAACCCAAAGCTAGCAGAAGGAAGTATTAGAGGTAAATTAAATAGACTATAAAAAAAAATAGAGAAAATTAATGAAACCAGGGTGCCTGGGTGGCTCAGTCAATTAAGCATCTGACTTCGGCTCAGGTCATATTACAGTTCATGGGTTCAAGCCCTGCATGAGGCTCTCTACTGTCAGTGCAGAGCCCTCTTCAGATCCTGTCTCCCTCTCTCCGCCCCTCTCCTGCTCACATGTAGACATGTGCACATTCTCTCTCAAAAATAAACATTAGAGAGAAAGAATGAAATCTGGCCATTTGTAGCAACGTGGATGGAACTGGAGAGTGTGATGCTAAGTGAAATAAGTCATACAGAGAAAGACAGATACCATATGTTTTCACTCTTATGTGGATCCTGAGAAACTTAACAGAAGATCATGGGGGAGGGGAAGAAAAAAAAAAGTTAGAGAGGGAGGGAGCAAAACCATAAGAGACTCTTAAAAAACTGAGAATAAACTGAGGGTTGATGAGGGGTGGGAGGGAGGGGAGGGTGGGTGGTAAGCACTGAGGAGGGCACCTGTTGGGATGAGCACTGGATGTTGTATGGAAAACAATTTGACATAAATTTCATATAAATAAATAAATAAACATTACCAAAAAAAAAAAAAAAAAAAAGAAAATTAATGAAACCAAAAGTTGGTCCTTAGAAAAGATCAACAAAACTGATAATCCTTTACCTACATGAACTAAGAAAAAAAGTGAATATTCAAATTACTAAAATAAAAAATGAGGGATGCCTTGGGGCGCCTGGGAGGCTCAGTTGGTTAAGCGTCTGACTTCAGCTCAGGTCGTGATCTCACAGTCCGTGAGTTTGATCCCCGCGTCGGGCTCCGTGCTGACATCTCAGAGCCTGGAGCCTGCTTCAGATTCTGTGTCTCCCTTTGTCTCTGCCCCTCCCTTGCTCATGCTCTGTCTCTCTCTCTCTCTCTGTGTCTCAAAAATAAATTAAAAAAAAAAAAAAAAAAGGAGGGATGCCTGGATGGCTCAGTCGGTTGAGCATCCAAACCTTGATCTCATCTCAGGTCATGATCCCAAGGTCATGGGATTGAGCCCCAAGTCAGGCTTCATGCTGAGTGTGGAGCCTGCTTAATATTCTCTCCCTCCTTCTCTGCCCCTCCTTCCCCCCTGAAAAAATGAAAGAAGGAACACTACTACTGATTCTACAGAAACACAAAGATTATAAGAGAGTAGTATGAAAAATGTACATCAACAAACTGGATAACCTAGATGAAATGGATAAATTCCTAGAAACAAAAAGCCTACCAAGACTAAGAAAGAAATAGAAAATCTGAATAGACCGGTAACTAGTAAGGAGACTAATTCAGTAATCAAAAGTCTCCTGACATAGGAAATTCCTGGACCTGATGGCTTCAATGGAGAATTCTCCCAAACATTTAAAGAACTAACACTAATCCTTCTCAAACTTTTCCAGAAAATTGAAGGGGAGAGAATGCTTCCCATTTCATTCTATGAGGCCAGCATCACCCTTACACCAAAACCAAAGACTGTACAAGAAACCTACAGTTTCTGTACAATACAGTTCTGTACAATATCCCTTACAAACATTGATGAAAAATCCTCAATGAAGTACTGGCAAACAGAATATTAAAAGGATAACACACCATAACCAGGGGAATTTATTCCTGGAAAGCAAGGATGTCTCAATATATGAAAACAGATCAATGTAAAACACATTACAGAATAAAGGGAAGAAAAACACATGAGCATCTCAACTGATGCAGAAAAAACTCAACAAACTAGAACTAAAAAGAAACTACCTAAACATAAAAAAGGACATACTTGAAAAATCTACAGCAAATATATGCAATGGTGAAGGACTGAGAGCTTTTCCTTTAAAATGAAGAACAAAAACAAGGATGCCCATTTTCACTCCTATTCAATTTACTATGGAAGCTCTAGCCAGAGAAATTAGGCAAGAAAAAGTGATATAAAGCAGCCAAATTGGAAAAGAAGAAGTAAAATAGTCTCTCTTTGCAGGTGATATTATCTTCTATGCAGAAAACCCTAAAGACTACACACACACACACACACACACACACACACACACACACACACACAGAGCTAATAAATAAATTCAGCAAAGTAGCAGAATATAAAGCCAACACACAAAACTCAGTTGCATTTTTACATACTAACAATGAATAATCTGAAAAGAAAACCACTAAAATAATTCTAAGAATAAAATAGTTAGGAATTAACCAAAGAGGTGAAAGACATGTACAATGAAAACCACAAAATGTTGCTGAAATAAATTAAACATAAATAAATGGAGATACATCCTATGTTCATGGATTGGAAAACTTAATACTATTAAAATGGCAATAGTACCCAAACTGATGTACAGATTCAATACAATCTCTACCAACATCCCAATGATATTTTTTGCAGAAATAGAAAAACCCATCCTAAAATTCATATGTAATCTCATGGGATACTCAAAACAATCTTGAAAAAGAATAGTCAAAACAATCTTGAAAAAGAACAAAACTGGAGAACTCAAACTTCCAGATTTTAAAACTCACAACAAAATTTGTCATTGAAACAGTGTGGTATTAATATGGCGTAAAGATAGGCATACAGACCAATGGAATAGAACAGGAAGCCCAGAAATAAACTCTCACATATATGGTCATAAACTTTTTAACAAAGGTGCCAAGACCAATCAGTGGGGAAAGGACAGTCTTTTTAACAAATGGTGCTGGAAAAACTGGATATTCACATGCAAAAAAAATGAAGTTGGATGCTTACCCTAACACCATTTGTAAAAAATTATCTCAAAATGGATAATGGACCTAAATGTAAGACTAAAACAATAAAACTTAGAAGAAAACATAGGAGAAAAGCTTCATGACATTGGATGAGGCAATGATTTCTTATATATAACCAACCCCAAAGGCATAGGCAACAAAAGAAAAAATTGGACTTCACAAAAATTTAAAAATTTTATGCATCAAAAGACAGTATCAACCAACTAAAAAGGCAACCCACAGAATGGGTGAAAATATTTGTAAATCATAAATCTCATAAGGGATTAACATCTAGAATATATAGACAACTCCTAAAATAACAAAAAAACAATTAAAAATGGCAAAAGGCTTCAATAGACATTTCTCCAATAAAGACATACAGATGGCTACTAAGCACATGAAAACATATTCAACATCACTGATAATGAGGGAATGCAAAACTAGAATGAGATATCACCTCACACCCATTAGGATAGCCACTATCAAAAAAGGAGATAATAACAAGTGTTGGAGAGTAGGTAGAGAAATTGGAACCCTTATACATGTTGGTGGAAATATATAATGGTCTATCTACTATGGAAAATAGTATGGCAGTTCCCCAAAACACTAAAAACAGAATTTGACCCATAGGATCCAGCAATTATGCTTCTGGGTATATATACCTAAAGAATGACAGGCAGGGTCTCAAAGAGATAGTTGCACACCCATGTTCACAGTAGCATTATTCACAATAGCTAACACATGGAAGCAACCAAAGTGTCCTACTGATGCATAAGGATAAGCAAAATGTGATTGTGTGTGTGCGTGTGTGTTTACATGACATACATGTTGCATTATTATTCAGCCTTAAAAAGTAAGGAAATTCTGACATTTGCTACAACATGGATGACCCTTGAGGGCATTATGCTAAGTGAAATAAGCCACTCACAAAAAGACAAATACTGTATGATTCCAATTATATGAGGTACTTAGGATAGTCAAAATCATAGAAACATAAAGTAGAATGATAAGGGGCACCTGGGTGGCTCAGTCAGTTGAGCGTCCGATTCTTGATTTCAGCTCAGGGCACAATCTCACAGTTTCTGGGTTGGGCCCCACAACGGGCTCTGTGCTGACAGCTCGGAGCCTGCTTGGGATTCTCTCTCTGCCCGCTCTTCTATACCCCTCCCCTGTTTGCTCGCATACTCTCTCTCAACAATAAATAAACTTAAAAAATAGAATGATAGGGCTGGGGAAAATAGGAGACAGGGAGTTATTATTTAATGAGTACAGAGTTTTAGTTTTACCAGATGAAAGAACTATGGAGATGGATGCTGGTGATGGTTGCATAACAGTGTGAATGTACTTAACGCCACTAAACCACACATTTAAAAGTGACTAAGATGATAAATTTGTCATTTAACTTCTGCACAACAAAAATTTTAAAGCAAATTTGAATGAAATCAGCTGTAACCTAAAAAAAAAAAAAAGGTTGTGCCAAAAATAGGAAAAAGCAGGATGTTCCATATTACAGAACCCTTTAAAAATCTGTATACATCAAATATGTCTTGGTTTTTAAATTAATGAACATATAAACTTTGACTATCAATTGCCTTATAACCACATACAAACATTGGATGTTCTAAAGAAAAACATGACTACATAAGTTTAGTTCCTGTAACATTAAGCTTTCACAAGCTAGAAACTTACAACTCTTAAGTCCTAGAGAAACATAGGGTTATTTGGCATAAAAGACTGTGAAATAAACTAAAGCTAAAAATCTTAAAATACAAAAGATTTTTTAGATTAATGTCCTAATGGACTGAATGGAGCAGCCAGGTGATAAGTGTTTTATAGACTAAAAGAATTCTTACCTGGAAGATTACCCTTTGAGATGGTGTCTGTATCCAAATTGTAGGTGTCCTGGAGACGCAACAGAGCTTTGGCTGCCCCAACCTGATCTTCATCATTAGGGAAGTACTGTCTCTGAATGGTTAGGTTAGAGATAAAGCCTTGAAATTAAAAAAAAAAAAAAAAAAGAGGAAAACAAAACAAATACAAAAAGAAAAAAACAATGACTAGAACCTCACAGACTTCCAATCTGCAATATATAGTGTTTATAAGGATTTTTCAAAATTCATTTTATTATAGTTTTCTACCATAACAAGTTCCACATGCTCAACAGGGAAAAAAAACAAAACAAAAACAAATACACTAAGATTTGAAATACCTCTAACTTACTCAATCTTCCCAAACCCTAATGTTGCTTAAGTAATCTGAAGTCATTGCATAAATCCTATCTGTATTAGGTAAAGATCAACATGATAACTGAGTTTTTAGTTACACAACATAGCCTCCACTAAGCTTGAAAAATGGGATTCACAGATTTGAAAATGACATCCACTGGCAACCAATTATACTTTAAAAAAAATTTTTTTTTAATGTTTATTTATTTTAGAGAGAGAGAGAAAGAGCACAAGTGGGTGAGGCACAGAGAGAGAGGAAGACAAAAAATCAGAAGCAAGCTCCAGGCCCGGAGCTGTCAGCACAGAGCCCAACGCAGGGCTCGAACTCACAAATCGTGAGATCATGACCTGAGCTGAAGTCAGATGCTCAACAAACTGAGCCACCCAGGCACCCCCAACCAATTATACTTTCAAATAACAGATTGTAAGTAAAATATACGTGCTTAAAGAAAGTTCTATTTTGGGGGCACCTGGGTGGTTCAGTTGGTTAAGTGTCTGACTTCGGCACAGGTCATGATCTCACGGTTTGTTAGTTCGAGCCCCATGCCGGGCTCTGTGCTGACAGCTCAGAGCCTGGAACCTGCTTCCGATTTTGTGTCTCCCTCTCTCTACCCCTCCCCTGCTGATGCTCTCTCTCTAAGAATAAACACCAAAAAAAAAATTTTTTTTAAATAGACTTAAAAAACTAAAGTTGTATTTTCTTCTTCCACGTGCCACACACTATATAAATATGTAAATATGTAAAGTTTGGTGGAATTCCCTGAGGAAGAAAGAGATTTTAATAATATATTTAAGATCAAGTGAACTAGTTTATTAAAATATATTCAGATCTGTTAAATTATTGAGTAAAGTGATCAACCAAGATTTGCTCTATATAGAATCTGATCTTAATATTAAAAGGTTTTATATAAAATATAACAAAATCAAACTAACAAACTAATTACTGATAACTATATAATGCCTAAGGAGAATAGGTGCTAAATACTCCTTAAGGTTAAACCAAAACCAAAACCAAAACAAAAACAAAATTGATTTAAAATTTTAATATGTGTCAGCATTTGCAAATAAAAGTTGGGTATGGGGGCACGTGGGTGGCTCAGTTGGTTAAGTGTCCGACTTCAGCTCAGGTCATGATCTCACAGTTCGTGAGTTCAAGCCCCACATCAGGCTCTGTGCTGACAACACAGAGCCTGGAGCCTACTTCGAGTTCTGTGTCTTGCCCTCTCTCTCTGCCCCTCCCCTGCCCCTGTTCATACTCTGTCTCACTCTGTCTCTCAAAAATAAACATTAAAAAAATAAATAAAAGCTAGGGATGAAACTTCCCTTCCCTCTCTTTTACTTATAATCAACTATGTGTACTTTGATCAGCAAAAGGCCAAGAATTTGTGCAAATGAACAACTGGCTGGGAGAGGGCTAAAGTTCTCATCAAGCATATTTTTTATTTTTAAAACCAACTCAGTCACAATGTCCACATGGGATTTTACAAATTTTACAATCTTCTATGACCCAAAACAAAATCCAAGAAGTTGCTTAAATCCTTTCCAATAAAAAAGAGAAAAAATATACGCATTATAGAATTAAGGGATGACTACTACAGATTAAAATGTCAGTCTCAAGGTTTACCTTATAAAATAACTTAAGTCATAAAGGTCACTACTTGAGATTTTTTTTTAATTAAGCGTGTGTGTGTGTGTGTGTGTATACACATACGTACATGACTTTAAAAATATTCTCATGGTGCTATGTAAGAGAGCAACTAACCACCAGTATTTCCCTCTTACCATGAAGAAATTTTCACAAGTGCTTGCCTTAACTTTTCTTTCCAAGGTTTTCTGTCCTACGCATAATGGTTTATTGCTCACAAACACTTGTAAGCACCCTTAGAGTGCTTTCATTTGCATAGCTAGCTCAGTTTTCATCCTCTTTCTCCCTTTTTTTTCATTCCACCTTTAGTCACTGAACAAATATTTGAGCCCCTACTCTAAGCATATTCCCTCTAGTTCTTAAACTCCAGACTTAGTTTTCTGTGTCTGTTACTAAAATATCTAAAATACCTCAATACTCCAACTACAATTTTATTGTTCAATTAGAAAGACCTTCATTGTTACTGTTCGCAGCCTTCGTTTCTAAATTTACTGTTCAGGTAAAACAATTCTAAACTTCAAAATACTATGTGGAAAATAACTAACACTTTTCCTTATAGTACCACTCCCAATATATTAAAAATTGATTAGAAGATAGAGATTTACCCATAAATTTTTAAAGTCTGAAGCTAAACCTTTTCATTTTAGGAATTATTTCATTTAATTAATTATTAATTATTAATGTAATAATTATTTCATTACCTTCAGTAATGAAGCTATATGCCAAATAATTCATTTTTATAAACTTCAAAGCAAAAAGCACCAATAACACAAATTACTTTTTTTTAGCCTAAAGTTTTGTTTTTATTTGTTTTTATTCCCTTTTTTTTTTAAATCAAGGAATTCAGGATCTAGACTAACTTTAATTAAATCAAACACACCCTGCAACACTTCAATTACAACACTGAACACTTGATGTTCTGGGAACTGAATTCATCACTATTGGCATTTCCACAGGTGGCACCAATATTATCTTACTTTTTTTTTTTGGCTCATTATTCTTACCATCAGACTTACCATCTGATGTATCCTTAAGGACCAGATTCTCCAACTCACTCCATTCAGTGTTCAGACGTTTCATTAATTTGAATGCATTTACAGGATGCCCAACAAATCCTTCTGGATCTTTTGTTGCTGTGCTAGTTAGTCGATCTAATTTCTCTGCCCATCTGGAAATGTAAGACATATAAATGGAGCATACATACACTTAATAAGGAAGAACACAATTTAGTAAATCACTCAGAAAAAGAAAAAAGATGAGATTAGAGGCTTTTGAGTTAAAACTATATTTAAAAATTCTTTTTAGGGGCACCTGGGTAGCTCAGTTGGTTGAGCATCAGACTCCTGATTTTGGCTCAGGTCATGATCCCAGACTCTTGGGATCGAGCCCCATGTTGGACTCCATGCAGAGCATGGAGCATGCTTAAGATTCCCTCTCTCTCCCACTCTCTGCCCTTCCTGAACAGTGCACACATGCACTCACGTGCACTCTCTCTTAAAAAAAGAATTATTTTTAAAACAAAATTATAGGTTTTTTAAAAAGCAAGGCTGTTATGGATAAAATCTAGCATGGTAGAATCAATATAATAAGGCCTTTCTTGTAGTTTTGCTTCTCTCAAATGGTTACAGTAAATGGAACTTCTCTTTAAGTGACTGGAGGGGCACCTGGGTGGCTCAGTCGGTTGGGCGTCCGACTTTGGCTCAGGTCATGATCCCACAGTTCATGAGTTCGAGCCCCGCGTCGGGCTCTGTGCTGACAGCTCAGAGCCTGGAGCCTGTTTTGGATTCTGTGTCTCCCTCTCTCTCTGTCCTTCCCCCATTCACACTGTCTGTTTCTCAAAAAAGGAATAAATGTCAAAAAAAAATTTTTTTTTAAGTTACGACTGGATCTCTCTAGCAAGAGTCTAAAAATACGTCTCCCCACAAGTCCTTAAATCCGAATAACTGATTATTATTATTATAAATTCTGTTACATGTTCATTTAAATCAAACTTGTACAAAAATTCTACATGCAGTATCTAAAAACTATATTTTATCTTATTTGTTTAATTTTGAGAGAGAGAGAGAGAGAGAGCGCTCACACACCATAGCACAAGTGGGTTAGAATGACAAAGGAAGATACAGAATCCCAAGCAGGCTCCACACGCAGTGCGGAGCTACATGCAGGGCTCAATCTGCATGACCGTGGGATCATGACCTGAGCCAAAATCAAGAGTCAGACACACTCAACCAACTGAGCCACCCAGGCACCCCAGTACCTAAAAACTATACTTTAAAACAAACAAAAACTGAATAGTCAGTTACTCACTAAACAAAAGGCAGGAATTCTCAGGATTAACTATAACCTGAGTCAATTAAAAATAAATTGGCATTTAAGGAAAAACCATATCAATACTAACAATACTTATCACTATAATCTCTAGAATGGAGCCATAGCAATGAAGAATAAATAGAATTGGAAAACTGTTCCAGAAGATGACTTGATTAGGGAGATTAGAGGAAGACAGAAGAAATTAGCAACCATTTTTAGAAATTGTCAGTCAACCCCATAGCTATTTATATCCTTATCTCAATCCACGATCCCCTACCTGAACTCTTGTCCCAGGCCTAACTCTTGTTTTTTGCACTCCTATGTTAGTCATTTCAACTGGCTTTTTAAGACAAATGGCTTCCACTTCCACTCAAAGAATGTTTTAGCTCTAGAGGGAAAACATCCAGGTAGAGTCAGAATCGTAAGTAGAACACTTTGCTTACTTTTTTATTTGTTCTAATTTGTCCTCTTCTGCCTTAATATAGTCTTTCAGGGAAGTCACCAGATCTTTCTCTGTATGGATCAAATCAGTCATCTGACCTAAAAGGAGGAGAAGGAAAAGTCATCAAATACCTGCATTGATCAGCACAAGTATTTTAGAATAATTTAAAAATGATCAAGAATGCTTCATTCTTTGAGAAGATTCAACTAGCATTAAACACAGATATATTGGAGAAAATATGTTTTTTCCTCTTTTTTTAACCAGATAAAGACAAAAACTTTCTTTTTTCTTTTCTTAATGTTTATTTTTGAGAGCGAGAAAGAGAGAGAAAGAGAGAGGGACAGAGCACAAATGGGGGAGGGGCAGAGAGAGAAAGGGAGACACAGACTCAAAACAGGCTCCAGGCTCTGAGCTGTCAGCACAGAGCCTGACATGGGGTTCGAACCCACGACTGTGAGATCATGACCTGAGATGAAATCGGACACTTAACTGACTGAGCCACCCAGGTGCCCCAAAGACAAAAACTTTCTAATCATATGTTCCAATTCTAGTTTTCAAGCTACTTCATTTTGCAAATTGGACCATACTGGCAAATTGTTTCTTCGTCTAAAATTTTATTTTTAAATTACAAAATAACACTACTTTTTTCTTCTTCCCTACCTCTGCTCTCACTCTTTGTTCTTGAGACTAATTAGAATTAATTTTTTATTCAACAAAAAGTATACAGGGGGCGCCTGGGTGGCTCAGTCGGTTAAGCGTCTGACTTCGGCTCAGGTCATGATCTCACAGTTTGTGAGTTTGAGCCCGCGTCAGGCTCTGTGCTGACAGCTCAGAGCCTGGAGCCTGCTTCAGATTGTGTGTCCCCTCCTCTCTCTGCCCCCTCCCCTGCTCACACTCTGTGTCTGTCTCTCAATAATAACTAAATGTTAAAAAAAAATTTTTTTTTAAGTATACATAAGTATACTTCACAAACGAAATTCAAATCATCTGTGTTTAGTTATTTATAATGGGATAAGAAGACTCATTATTTTATATCCCGAAATTAGGTGTCATAAATATAACGCTTTTGTTTTAGTTAGCACTACAATCACATAAGTGTAGAACTGGTCAACAGGATGAAAGAAAACATCTCACTAAGGCAGATGAAGTATGCATATAGGAAAACATAAAAGCATACATATTAAACATGAAAAATATTTCTGGGGGAAAGACATGTGGAGTTCATCATACATTCTATGTACTTTTGTCTGTTTCTCCTTTAACCAGTATGTTATTTTTGCAATACTTTTGTAATACTGTGTGTTAAAAAAAAGACTAAGTATGTATATTAAGTTATTTGTTGAGTGGACTCACTAACAAAGAATTTTCTTGGTATTCTTTTCTAAATTTTCATGAGTTTCTAACCTGAAAATGTACTGCTTTTGTAATCAGAAAAAAATGTAAAGAAAAAGTTAAATTTTAAAAAAGAGAGACTTGGAAAAGGGAAGGGACTGAGGCATACTTCAGTCTCTAAGAATACACTGTATTTGTTTTTACTGATCTAAAAACACTAAAAAATGGAAAAATTTACATGCAAAAATAATACAAGCCAAAAAATAGTAAGACTTACCAATTGAAGTAAAAAAGCCTGGATGGGCCAAAGATTGGGGAAGTAGAATCCCTACAATTAAAATATACCAGATCATCTTGGAAGACTTAATTTTTCAGGTTCACACACCTACAAGAGAAAATATGGCCATTACAAAAAAAAAAAAAAAAAAAATAGGGTAGGAAAAGTTCTCAATCAATTTTTCCTATGAACAAATTGTAAGTTAGACCCTAAGGTTGCCCTAGATTGTTATTAACTCTTATAAATTGATTTAACAATTTAATAAAAGCAACTATCATTTTTCTTTTTTTTTAATTTATTTTTATTTATTTTTGAGAGAGAGATAGCAAGCAGGGGAAGGACAAAGAAAGCAGGAGACAGAATCCCAAGCAGACTCTGCACTCTCAGCACAGAGCCATATGCGGGCTTGAACTCCCAAACTGTGAGATCATGACCTGAGCCAAAGTCAAGAGTCTGATGCTTAACCAACTGAGCCACCCAGGTGCCCCTATTTTGCATATAACTAGAGTACTAACTTTCTATTTCATGTTAAAGAAACATATAAATGACAATTTATGCTTAAAAATTCAACCCGAGTTTGTTTTCTCCTTAGTTACTACTATAATTAGAGTGATTAGATAATAGCACCTCTTTCAGATAGCCTGAAAAATAAGTGTTCTCTGTGATCTACATCTAAACCATGAATTTCCCATAAAATATACAACTTCATTAAAGTAACTTAATTTAAATATTACTAAAATACTTTCTAAAATGTTAGGATATGTTTTAAAGGGAAAAAAAAGGTTTCAGAGCCACTGATTAATCCTTCAAATTACTAACTTGTTTCATCTTTTTCCCACATGCCTTTAAATTTTAAAATAAATTTAATTAAAAGTTATAGATTTTGGGGCACCTGGGTGGCTCAGTAGAATAGGTGTTAGCTCTTGACTTTGGCTCAGGTCATGATCTCATGGTTTGTGGGTTTGAGCCCCGCGTTGGGTTCTGAGCTGGCAGTGCAGAGACTGCTTGGGATTCTTTTTCTCTCGGCCCCTCCCCCATTTGCATGCTCTCTCTCTCTCTCTCTCTCTCTCTCAAAATAAACTTAAAAAAAAAAATAAGTCAAAAAAAAGTTGTAGATTTTAGGGTGATGAAAATGTTCTAAAATTAACTGGTGATTGATAGTTGAAGAACACTGTAAAAGCACTAAAAACCACTGAATCATGACCATTAAATGGGTGAATTGTATGGTATATGAATTATATCTCAATAAAGCTGTTATTTTTAAAAAGTTGTACAGAATCCAAAAAGAATAAACAGACCTGTAGATTTAAGCTAGTAATTTCTCTCAAAGGACCTTGTGTTGAGGTTTTTCTATCTACTGTGTTCTATGTAAAAATTCTTAGCCTAGTACATAGCTGTGGATTTTTTTTTTTTAACTTGGCAGCAAACCCTTTCTTTCTTTTTCCTTTGCCACTGGTAGCACTGACTACTAGAATGGATTCTTCATGGCAGGTGCAAGTACCAACTATTCAGCAGAAAGATTTACCCTTCCTTCCCAAATGTCCTGATAGCACTCTTTTCTTGCTCCCCCACCATCACATACATGGACTTTTAAGTCCTCCTTATTACCTTAGAAAAGAATCAGTTACTATAACAGTACCTTTAGCCTCAGTAACAGGCTCGCATTTGTTACTCTTCTTGTCACCCTATTCTTCTGAGCAGGCACCTCTGACTCTTTCCAAGTGACTTCACCTAAACCAACAGGTTGAAGTTCACATTGGAAAGCTCCCTATTCGGCAAAAAAAAAAAAAGGAAAAAGAAAAAAAAAAAACCTACTTTTTCCTTCTTGAAACTCAATAAAAAATAGATCACCACAAAAACTGACATTCTGGAAGTACTCCTAAGTCTCCTCCCTTAAGTTTGCCACAAACTTCCAGAACCACACAGTAGTGAAATACACTGCTCTCTTGGCTACTTTATAGTAACTCTTTGGGAAGGCTTCTAGAATGCAGCAGATGCAGACACTTCCTCCCCTGGGCTCCTGCCAAAGCACAAGGCTTTTTCAAACTACTGGGCTGTCTGAAGAGTCTAGAATCTTCTCACTGTTTACACAGATTTCAGCCATAATTTTCTTCATGAATAAATGTTATTTAGAAAATACAAATGCTTTTGCTGTACTAATAGAAGGCTAATCAGAAATGTTGTCTAAACGTTTAACCCTGATAGGGAAGTTTAGATTTGTCAGGTAAGAGGTTATGATTTTTTCATAGCTAAAATATATTTTGTCACTAAAACTTTTTGTCATCTTTCACTGTCCTTAAACCTCTCAATGAATCAAGAACTATTAGTCTACAGATATCACCAAAGTTTGAAAACTACATTTTAAGAATGATAGAGCTTACATAAAAATTCAAATCATTAATCAAATGAAGAATAAATATACCTTTACCTTACATCATGCTGCAAATAAATTCTAGATGGATTAAAGAGCTATAATCAACAAAAAAACAACAAAAAGAAAAGTTACTGGATCTCTAAAAAGAGAATTTCTGAACTTTAAAAATGATACAAACAACCTATCAAAAGACAGATGGAAGTTAAATATGCAAAATAATCTAGGCTCAAATACATTTTAAAAACCCTATAAACTACAAACTAGGAAAATAAAGAAAATAGAGCTCATTAAAGGAGCTCATACAAATCAATAAGACCACTAAGATATTAATAGAAAAGTGGATTAAGAACACAGAAAGTCACAAAAGAAAAACTAAAAATAGTTAAACAAAAAGTTCACTGAGTAATCAAGGACTTTTTTTTTGTCCTTCAAATGAATAATTAAACAAATTTAACAAATTCACAATTAAAAATATTGATGGTGCTATATATATGTCAAGGAACTTAAAATGAGTATGTCCTTTAACTTTTGAATTTAAATAAAAACACAAATTTTAAAAATTAACAAACTCACAGTCATTGCTGGTGAGAATGCAAAATGGTACAGCCATCTTGGAAGACAGTTTAGCAGTTTCTTAAAAAATCAGACATACTCTTACCATACAATTTGGCAATTGTTTCCCTTTGTATATACCTCAAAAAGTTGAAAACTTATGTCCACACAAAACCTGCACATGGATATTTACAGATTTCTTCATAACGGCCAAAACTTGGAAGCAACCAAAATGTCCTTTAGTAGGTAAATAGATAAACGTGGTATACCCAGACAATGGAATATTATTCAGTGTTAAAAGGAAATGAGCTATCAAGCCATGAAGAGACATGAAGCAATCTTAAATGCGTATTACTAAGTAAAAAAAAGCCAATCTGAAAAAGTTATGTACTGTATTATTCCAGTTATATGACATTCTGGAAAAGGCAAAACTATGAAAACCATAAAAAGATCAGTGATTGGGAGATGGGAGGATGAACAGATACAGCACAGAGGATTTATAGGCAGTGAAAATACTCGGTATGATATCATAATGATAAATACATCATTTATTTTTGGACATACATTGTCCAAACTCACAGAATATATAATACCAAGAGTGAATGGGTAATATAAACTATGTATGGACATTAGGCTATTATGATATGTCAATGTAGATTCATTAACTATAACAAATGTACCATTCTGGTGGGGGATGTTGAGGCTACACATGTGTGGGGGTAGGGAGTATATGGGAAATTTCTGTACAGGTTCTTTGCTATGAACCTAAATTGCTTTTAAAAAATAAAGACTTAAAATAAATTAACATCATACAACTCTAACCCTGGTGGAATCTGTATTGAATGAGATTAAGTTTCCACTACTCTGACAGAAAGTCATAAATAAATACTGATCAAAACAAAGAAAAAACTTATCATAATATGATCATAACTATGCATGAAAATATGCAGAGGAAATTCACCAAAATGTAGTTGTCTCTGGAAAGAACATTAGGTCATTTTTTTTCTATTTCTCTGTATTTTCCAGATGTCCCAGGGTATATTTACTTTCATAGTGACAATATATACAAAATAATAAACCTAAAACATCAACTCCCATACTATGTAGGTCACCCTAAGCTTTTAATGAAGTGGTTAACTACTCTCTAATACAAAAAAGTAGCTAACAAATACTATCCACATTACAGCATGCTCCATATTCTAACTCTATATGCCTCCAGATTTCTCTCTCTGCTACAAAGATAGTAAGCTTATATAAAAGCAACCCAGATATCTAGCCATGAACTACAATGTCAGAGTAGTATACTTTTCTATTATCCTTCCTCCTAACAGACATATGATGCAGGCTAAGTCAGTCATTGACACTTATTCCCACGAACATAACGTCTCAGAGGTGGACTTGTGAAATGGTAAAAAGCAGCTCCTTCTGGAGTTGCTAAGCTCATAGGATGCAAATTGGGAGCAACACATTATGATCTTTCCCACTTGTCAAAGACACCTAGGAACCCAATCTATAAACAGAACAAAGTCGTGCAGAGATAATTCCAAGCTCCATAGCCCTGATTCTTCCAATTATTGCTTTGAATCTGTGAGCTACCCCAATAACATTCCAATCCAGCAAGGGAGCTTCTAAATTCCCTTTTTAAGGAATTTTAAGTTAGTTCAAGTTGAATTTCTGTCACTTACAATGGAAAGTTCAGACCCACACAGCATTACCAAACTACCATGCCAACTTAAACTAGTTAATAAAAAGGAAGATAGCCCTATAGAACAGTAGTTCTCAAACTTTAGCTATATCAAAATCACCTAAAGGTCTGAGGTACTTAAATAATTTATACAAGTTCAGGTGATGGTGATATTGATGGTCTGGGGATCACACTTTGAAAACCACCCGATACAAACAAATCACACAAAAGGTGCTCTCCACCTTTAAGACAGTAAAATTTTACTTCAACTTATTTTTTGAAAAATATAATTGAATTTCTAATTACTCTAGTGAATAGTCCTCTAATCTCTTTTAATACTATGTCTCATCCCCATTTTTTCAGAAACCTTAAGGGGTGCCTGGATGGCTCAGTTGGTTAAGCATCAGACTTCAGCTCGTCATGATCTCACAGCTCGGGAGTTCAAGCCCCGTGTCAGGCTCTGTGTTGACAGCTCAGAGCCTGGACCCTGCTTCAGATTCTGTGTCTATGTCTCTCTGTCCCTCCCCCACTCATGCCCATGCACCAGCACTCGCTCTCTCTCTCAAAAATAAATAAACAATAAAATTAAAAAAAAAAAAGGAACCTTAAGTGACATGTTAATAAGCAAGCATATCTTTATCAATCACAGGTTTTTAAAACAATGGTTTCCTTACTTCTGATGTCTTATTTCCATTTACTTCCATCTCCATTCAGTTAACAGCTTGCAATGCAAATCATTACAAGCATCTAAGAGTCAAGCATCCTAAAAGACATTAGGGTTTTATCAAAAATAGCAAGCTCAGTGGGTAAAACATGTGACTCTTGATCTTGGGGTTGTGAGTTTGAGCCCTATGATGGGTGTAGAGATTACTTAAAAAAAAAAAATCTTAAAAAAAAAATAGAAAGATACAAAAGTCTCCTGTTCTAAGTCCTAAAACAAGTTTGAAGTAGAATTTAAATGGGTTAAAGAGGATGCAAGGAAGATAAATCTCAGCTGTCTAAAAAGACTAGACTCAAAAAAAAAAAAAAAAGAGCAGGACCTGGGTGGCTCATTCAGTTAGGTTTCCAACTCTTGATTTTGGCTCAGGTCATCTCACAAGGCTCCGTGCTGACAGCACAGACCTGCTTGGGATTCTCAGTCTCCCTCTCTCTGACCCTCCCTGCTCATGCTCACTTTCTCTCTCTCTCTCTCTCTCTCTCTCTCTCTCTCTCTCAAAATAAATAAATAGAGAGAGAGAGAGAAAGAAAGAGAGAAAGAAAGAGAGCGAGAAAGAAAGAAAGAAAGAAAGAAAGAAAGAAAGAAAGAAAGAAAGAAAGAAAGAAAGAAAAAGAAAGGGGAGGGAAGAAAGCCAAAGAGGAGTCAAAGATACAAAGATAAGTTTATACGGCCATAAAATTTAGTGCTGAAACACTACAGAAAAATTACAGATAATATTTTGGACTTGGTTAGATGGTAGGTTCATCAGTGTTTATTATCTAATTTGTATAACATACATGTACATTACACATAATGTTTAATATGTACGAATATTATATTTTAGAAACTATGAGGACAGATTTCTCCCATACTGTTTTCTAAACAGTTTTCTAAACTGTATGGAAGAAATCTTTCTGGAAAACATATTCTCAGGTAAGCCAGGATAAAAACAAATAGCAAAGTGTAATATTTATCCAAAACTTTCCTACAGTCCTTCTCCCAGGAAAGTCCAATCCCATATAGTCACAGGTCAATCAAACCTGGGAACAGATTTTAAAGCAGTTCTACTACATTGTAAATATTTACAACTTTGAGTTATCAGGATTCACTGAATTGTATGTACAAGTTATTCAATGAGTTACTAGGAACAGAGTACCTGGCAAATAATTCTATTAGCCTTTCATTCTAACATTTTTCTTCCAAGAAAAAAAATTGCAACATTTTAAAAAGTTGGTCTTTCCCAGACAAATCATCAAAAATTAATAAGGCTGACTAAAGAATGCTTGATATTCTAATCTAAACTTTCTCTGACACTAAAAATTTTCCACAGGTCTCCTTGCATCAGTCTCTCCATACCTTCCGTAACTACTCCAAATCTTCTTTTAGAGGGCTCCAACTTAAGTTTACTTAACCTCATACAAATCCCACATTCAACTGTTGGTCTTCCTGACATCTGTGTTAGACTTTAATTTTTTTGACAGTTTTTATAGTCAAAAATTAGGTCTTTTTTTTTTTATAATTTTTTTAATGTTTATTTTTGAGAGAAAGACAGACAGAGCATGAGGGGTAGGGAGGACAGGTGGGCATGCAGAGACTAGGAGACACAGAATCCAAACCGGGCTTCAGGCTCTGAATTGTCAGCACAGAGCCCGATGTGGGGCTAGAACTCATGAACTGTGGGATCTTGACTGGAGCCGAAGTCAGACCCTCAACCAACTGAGCCACCCAGGTGCCCCCAAATTCAGCCTTCTAATTTAGGCTATTACAATGTCGTATATGTCAAGACTTGGCATGTCTCTTCCATATAAGCAGGATGGATTTTCTAAAACAACTGAGTACTTAACTAACAGAACTAAGTTACATTTCTGTTCTTCCCTATAATCCCTCTGGCAAATTGCCATTTGTTTTAACTTAACACCATGAATTCCAGTCATACTTCTGCTCCCAAAGAGAGTGAGCTACAGCTCTAGTAAATACAAGCTGACAGACAAGTGCTTTTATGGTTATGACCAACTTTTCTATCAAAAACTCAGAAATCACGTTAGCCTCTTTCCCACAGCTTTCTGTACTTGAGCAGTGAACCCAGCCATTGGCTTAATTCCAAATGAACAGCATTTTGAAATTTGATTGGAAAGAAGCTCTAAGTCAAGATCACCCTTAACTGAAAGTACTACACAGTCTGTCTTTTGGAGGTTCCTGCAAAATTCAAAGTCTTTCCTGTCAGAAAGAACCTGAGTATACCATTTCAAAAACACACACCTATTTTTGTCCGTGTGGTACTTCTACCGCGATTCCTTTCTTCTGGAAACTGTCCCTTCTACCTTTTTTTTACTGCCCAATCTACCTTTAATTCATCTCCATAGTTTTATCAATCATGTTAAACAGCATGATACTTCTCCCTCACCAAGTGGCCATTCAAAGTTCTTTCCTGGAAATTTTGAAAATAAAATTGAGGAAAAAAAGGGCAGGCACTCTTTGAATGCCTGAATTATATAAAGCTCAAAAGTAACAGACCAAGTTTAGACATATGGGCCAAAAAGTAAATGAAATTTATCTAGAAAGAATAAAAAAATGAAGCAGATATACAGAGAGAAAGATGGACAAGAGACAGAAGAAAACATTCTGATGTTCCAGATACTCTTGAAGTCTAATCACATTCCTAACCTCAATTGTTAAGACAACTCCCTTTCCCCACAATACTTACATGAATTCTACTGTGTGCTAGTATAAGTTGGGTTTCTGTTTAACCCAGAGTCCTAATTAATAGTTTCTCTCATTAACCCTACAGTTAATATTCTTATAGGCAAAATAAATAATACAGTAATTTTTTGTGGCCTGTTAGAAATCCAATAAGTGCCACCTCTGTATCAGAGATACAGAGTTTAGAATATTACTTTAATCCATTTTTAAAAAAATATTTAAATTGGAATTTGGATTCAAAATTGAATTTAAACTTGCTTTGTTTTCCTTTACCAGTATTCTGCCTCACATTTGTTTCTGTGATGGTTATATTATTACCTAGCAAGCACACCTGTGGTTGTGAAAATAGTACACCAAAAAAGAAAATCCTCAGTTACTAATGTAAGATTTGCATAGGTCTTTTAAACAGTTCTAGTTTCCACCTTACACAAAATAACTAGGAAACATGTAAAAATTCAAAAGTGAAATACGTATTTCACTTACACACAATGGAATATTACTTGGCGATCAAAAAGAATGAAACCTTGCCATTTCCAATAACGTGGATGGAACTAGAGTGTACTATGCTAAGTGAAGTCAGTCAGAGAAAGACAAATACCATATGATCTCACTCCTATGTGGAATTTAAGAAAGACACAGATGAACATAGGGGAAAGGAAGGAAAAACAAGATAAAAATGGAGAGAGAGGCAACTGTGAGAGACTCTTAAAAACAGAACAAACTGAGGGTTGCTGGAGGGGTGGTGGGTGGGAGGATGGGCTAAATGGGAGGGATGGGCATTAAGGAGGGCACTTGTTGGATGAGCACTGGGTATTATATGTAAGTGCTGAATCACTGGGTTCTACTCCTAAAACCAATACTACACTGTATGTTAACTAACCTAAATTTAAATAAATAAATTTAAATTTTTTTTCAACGTTTTTTATTTATTTTTGGGACAGAGAGAGACAGAGCATGAACGGGGGAGGGGCAGAGAGAGAGGGAGACACAGAACTGGAAACAGGCTCCAGGCTCCGAGCCATCAGCCCAGAGCCTGACGCGGGGCTCGAACTCACGGACCGCAAGATCGTGACCTGGCTGAAGTCGGACGCTTAACCGACTGCGCCACCCAGGCGCCCCTTAAATAAATAAATTTAAAATAAAAGTGAATAAAATATATTATCAGTTTAAAAAAACTGAACTTAAACTCAATGTTTAAAGTTTCTGTTGCAACTACAAAAGTCAAGTTCTCCTAAACCAGAAACATTTTACAAATAAATATAGGCTGATGGAGAAAGTTTGAGAAAGAAATCAATCTTATTATTTATTATTAAAATGGTGCTATTCTTCAATGACTTTTAAACTGTATAATATACCCCTCAACTATTTCAAACGCTTCAGTTAAAAATGCATAAATTTCCCAATGTAGGAAAAAAGGTCAGGATTCTTGTGTCCAGAATACAGAATATAAAAAAGTTACCATATGTGATATTAAAAGCCCCCGAATTAGTAAGATCCATCAATAATGTCCACCTTTATTTGGTGGTCCCCTTAACAGGAAGCCGAATAAGCAGAAAAGGTATCAAAATATGAGGTCAAATTTGACCATCAGCCAGTAATTTAAAAAAACACCAGTAATTTAGATGGAAGGGTCTAAGAGGATACTTGACACATAGAAGACACTTAAGAAATGATACTTTTGGATGTGAGGCAAGAATTTAAGAATAGATGGACTTGTTGCCAAAGATGTCTCAAGGGATGTAGAAAAAGAAAAGACTTGGTGAATGGTGGGAAGCCCAGGAAACCTCAATCCTGGGCTAAGACAGTGAGAAGGAACAAGTAGCCTAGTCTACTAGCAGACAGCTGCAGACTTTCATAATTTAAGAATTTGAGTAGGAAAAGTGAACAGAGGCAGTGGAAGGGAAAAAGGAAAAGAAGCAACCATTAAATTATGCATGTTTTATTTGTGGCTTATAAATGCTGGTATTTCCAAATATTAACATAGTCTATATATTCTGACTTTAAGAAAGACCTTGCAGCATCTTCTCTTGGCTATATTAACTGGTTTATATTAATGAAACTGAGTATTTAATAACATAAACGTCAATAAATATTGGTTAAATTAAAAAACCAGCAGTAATATAAAAAGCAACAATCCGTTAGCGATTCAAACTCTTAAAACTAGGTTTGTTTTCTACTTTGGAGAGTGGGGAAATATATATGTGGGGAAGTTTTAAAGTCTAATCTCTAAGTTTAAAGATTTTGTATACACACACACACACACATTAAAACTTCACACAGTAATGGGGCGCCTGGGTGGCTCAGTCGGTTGAGCATCCGACTGAGGCTCACTCAGGTCATGATCTCACGGCTTGTGGGTTCGAGCCCCGCGTCAGGCTCCATGCTGACAGCTCAGAGCCTGGAGCCTACTTCCGATTCTGGGCCTGCCACCCCCCCCCCCCCACCTTCTCCCACTCATGCTATCTCTCTCTCTCAAAAATAAACATTAAAAAAAAAAAAAAAAAAACTTCACACAGTAATTAACTACAAAAATGTTACCTGAGAAGTGGAATCACAATTATCTCCACTCAACCTCTGCATTTTAATAACCATTTGATAGAACATTTCTATTTCTGTAAGTAAATAAGTGAGCTAAAAAACAAAGTCAAAGTAGCACAAATTCAAATCATGGACAGAGTTAGCAAAATCCAAATATTCAACTCCCCAGCTCTACTAGTTGACACAATACCACTATCAATCCCTTTTGCTCCAAAACAAATTTCATTTATTTTTTATTTACCTAGGAAGTCCTGACAAGACAATGTTAGTGTCTTCACCACTCTAAGGATATAAGTGAAAAAGTAAAATTTAGATATTTACATTTTAGAATTTTTAAGCTTAAATAAGGAACATGAGGTGATGACAAAATATTCCAAAAGCAGAATTTTCAATGAAATATGTAGATCAGTAGAACAAAATAGAGAATCCAGACACAGAAAATGGATCTGTTTGGGGAGCGCCTGGGTGGCTCAGTCGGTTAAGCAGCCGACTTCGGCTCAGGTCATGATTTCGTGGTCCGTGGGTTCAAGCCCCGCGTCAGGCTGTGTGCTAACAGCTCAGAGCCTGGAGCCTGTTTCAGATTCTGTGTCCCCTCTCTCTGATCCTCCCCCATTCATGCTCTGTCTCTCTCTGTCTCAAAAATACATAAATGTTAAAAAAAAATTTAAAAAAAAAGAAAATGAATCTCTTTGTTTGACAAAGGTATAAAGGCAACTCAATAAAGCAAAAATAGTTTAGAGTAGTAGTTAGATATTCATATGCAAAAAAATTTTTTTATTTGGGCACCTCATATTTCCTAATGGACAATGGGTAGCTCCCTGCCCAGGAATTTATATACATTTTAGGACAAATTCCATTTTTCTTTCCCTCTACTCATTCTAGCCTTCAATTCCCTCCTTTTTTTCTAATGCCAGATCCAAAGCTGTCAAGTTCAGAAAAATATATATGAAATAAAATCACATACACTGGAATAGGGAGAGATAAATTCATGGTTGCAGAAATGTGAATCTAGATACGGGTTTCCATTCAACACATACTCAGATTTAATATCAAGTAAAATGTTGGTACTGTGCTTGTATAGCATGTAACTTTCCTGTCTTATTTCTCCTACAAAACATTTCTCATCACTCTTTGGATTTTCCCATAGGCTACCAGGCACATTATAAATGCTTTTAAAATTAAATTGAGTGGGGGCACCTGAGTGGCTCAGTTGGTTAAGCTTCTGACTTCAGCTCAGGTCCTGATCTTGTAGTCTGTGAGTTCAAGCCCCGAGTCGGGCTCTGTGCTGACAGCTCAGAGCCTGGAGCCTGCTTCAGATTCCCTGTCTCCCTCTCTCTCTGCCCCTCCCCTGCTCATGCTATCTGTCTGTCTGTCTCTCTCTCTCAAAAATAAATAAACATAAAAACAAATTTAAAAAAAAATTTTTTAAATGCTCCCATGTTTAAAAACTAAATAAATTAAACAAGTTAAATTCAATTAAGTGGAATGATTAAGTTAGTCACTACTAACCAGGAACCCTACCTTATTTCAACATTTATAATACATTGGTAATACAGTAAATTGATTTTTTACCCATTCTATTTCCTCAAACTCAGTCTGATCAATTATCGGGAATTAAATAATGTGAATCAGAAAACAGACAACCTGGGTCCAAGTTCTAGTGCTGACAGTTACTGTATTCTTGGGCAAATTACTTGACTTCTCTGAGCCTCAGTTTCCTCATCTGTAAAATGGGGGTGATATAAAACTACCTCACAGAATTATTTTAAGGATCAAATTATATATGAAACAACACTTTAAAAAATATAAAGTACTTTCATTACTATCAAGTAGATTTAAAAAATCTCTTTTTAGAGCCTAGTCCAATGCCCCTAGAAAATTCTTTCAGGGGTAAGAAAAATTACTGATGCTTCAAGGTTTATTGTCAAGTGTTTCTTTTCCTAAGGAAAAAAAATGCAGATAGAAAACTGGTTAAAGTTTATTGTAGCTATACAGGTGTATAAAATAAACCACTAATTTATAGCCTTCTCTTTGCACTACTTATAATGGAGAAACAGTTCAAATGCCCAACAAGAAAAAAAGGATGAGTACATTAATTTAACATATTATAACATTACTATTTAAATGAAAAATAGGTAAACCACCAAAACATGGACATATTTATATGAAACACTAAGCAAGAAGAGGAAGAAGTCTAAGATAGTATGCATTCACAGATGACACTATGTAAGAAGCATGAATCCTGTACTGTATTTTTGCCAATGTCCAACCAAATATACTAATAGTCAAACTTATCATCCAAATCAACATCAGGAAAAGGAATGTTTTTCATTATACCAAGTTCAAAAATTACTGGAGTAATCTTTTTTTTTAAGCTTAGTTATATATTTTGAGAGAGAGATAGCATGAGTTGGGAAGGGACAGAGAGGGAGAGAGAGGGAGAGAGAGGGAGAGAGAGGAGAGAGAAAAAGAGAGAGAATCCCAAGCAGGCTCCACACTGTCAGCACAGAGCCAAATGCAGGGCTCGAACTTATGAACCGTGAGATCATGACCTGAGCTGAAATCAAGGGCTTGACTGTTAACCAACTCAGCCACCGGGGCACCCCATTGCTAGAGTAATTTTAATGAAGACTTTTGAATTTCTAGTTTTTATTAAGGCACAATATTTGGCCAGAAAAAAACTAATGAGAAGATAGCTTCAATTTATACAAATAAATTTCATTGAGTAGAAACATGAATGAAGTTTTAACTAGTTTCACAAATACACATGCACACTTTATTTGGCTTGTCTCTTACATATTCATATATTGTACACACACCATTATGATTTAATTATAAGATTTAAGTTCTCACTGTAAGAAGAGGACTGGTTTAATGCCAAAGGCCTATGCAATTTATTTTTGTTTACATTCAAGCATTTTCCACTTTCAGAATAGAACCAAAGAGATATTACAACAGAGATATTACAACACAGAAGGGGAAGCCAGAAGGGGGAGTAATGTAATATACGATTGCCTAGGCAATTTAGCAACTTAATAATTCTTTAACTTCTGTTAAAACTCTTTCAGCAAAAGTTTATTATTGTCATCTATATACTCAAGTCCAATCAGACTTAGAAGCTCAGTTCCATTTTCATAAATATTCAAGAAATACTGCATCAAGATACCTAGATGTACTTAAAGATTAACTTTTTTTATCCTTATGATAATTTACAGATGTGTGGGGTTGGGGGAGGGGAGTATCTATAAATGGTATAGAATATTCCATGCAGATGTTTGCACTTGCATTTTCTGACCCAGGATCCATACCTCTGTCAGATTCTCAATGGATTTCATGACCTTAAAATAAGTTGAGAACTGTTACTATGTATCTCACAGGGCACATTTTCAAACCTAAGAGCAGTAATTATATCCCAGTTGATAATTATTTGCTAAATAAATTAAGGCATTCCTTCCACAGAAAAGAAGGCTTGCAGCTTTACCACTGGGTCCCCAGAATAACTCTTGCTGCATCCCTGGAATAAAAGCAGGAGTTTGAACTTAATTACCTTATGAAAGACACTGCTTGTCAGTATACAACCCGCTCTGCAGTATTAGAAAAGGTTAACTAACATCTCTTTATCAAAAAGCCAAGATTCGCCTGCAACAACCTGGACCACCTAGGTGACAGAAAAGCTTTCTTTTTTCAATAGTCTTTTGCACTGTCTAAATTGTTCTATGGTAATTAAAAGTTATATATATTTATTTTATCTGTTTTACTACCTTAGTTACCAAGACACAAAATGCCAAATGTAATTATCTGCTTACCAAAGTCCTGGCTTTTAGTACTTCAAAATAAAACTCATTTTAGGATCTCAAAGGAAACAGCATAATCCATCTAAAATGACACAAAGTAGTCCTCTTCCTAGTTAGTCTATGTTAAAAAAAGCACTTGCCATCAGCTATCTAAAATACTGGCAGGACTTAAGGCATAACGTTTCAAAACCAAAACTGATATGGCTTTTAAAGGTAAGTGATAAAACGTACACTTCCCACAAAAAGGAAAAGGTAAAATTCAAGGTTCTTAAAATTCTGAAATTATACTCACAGGCCAAAAAGCCAAAGTTAAAGAAAAAAAACACATAATGTCTATTTAACCTTTAAATGGAGGCAAAACATGTTAACGGTTGTTCACTTTCAGCTTATTGAATATTTTCTTAAGGTATGTATCCTTAAGGTATGTATCCATTTGCTCCATAGAAACTCGACCAGAAAATCCTTTCAGAAGGTTTTATAAATTAGATTCCAATGTTCCTGCTATTTCATCTGATTATTTCAGAAGACTAGCCTCATTCATAAGGCTATTCACACATCTAAACCTAAAAGTGGAAACACGTTTCTTCCCAGAAACGTTTTTTTTTAATGAGCAAAAACTATGAAAGAACACTGCTGCCACGTCTTTTCCCCTCCCCCACTCACGTAGTGGCTGTTTCATCCCTTTGGAGTGCATTCCAAGGGAAAGTCCGGGAGCCACAGCTCTCGGAGAAACCAGAAACAGTTAAATTGAAATTGGCAAGCCTCTGTGGCCTTTCAGATCAATTCCTAAAAGGAGAGCTAGCTTCTTCATCATCCCTTTCTTAAAGCAAACAGCGCAAAATTCCAAGAGTCTTCACTCCCCGGAACGCATGTTTGTGTCTAAAAACTGAACTGTATTTAATACATTCGATTATTTAGGAGAAATAGTCCCCTAGAAATAGGCGAGATGGTACCATTCATCCTCCCCCTTTAAAACATGTATCTGGGGGGCCATTCGTGCAATCCAACTCAAAATTCTCACACAACCATGGAACTCGTTTTAATGATGTGGACTTTTAGAAGCAGCAAACTCTCTGCTGAGAGAAAGAAAGTGGGGGTGGGGGGGTGTGCGTAGCTCTTGTGCCTTTAAAAAAAAATCGTGGAGGAAGAGGGAAGGAAGAGCAGCTTTCCCGACGACCGGGTGATCTGACAGCCGCCTTCTTCAACCGAGCAGCCCGAAACTCGGCGCCCCGGGCTGCATCTAGCTGCTCCAGCAGCACCGCTGCGCGCAACAGATGAGTCGAGCCTGAACTTCTCCAGCTGGGTCCGCTTCCCAGACCCGACGACTTTTCGACAGGGTAGAAACGCCTAGAGTGCTTCAGCTCCTGCTCTAAGCTTTAAAACCCGCTCTTTACCCGGCCACATGCTAACCATCTGCGGCGGTGGAGGCCAGAAACCCACGCCCCGCCCTCGCGTTCCCCCCAGCTTTTGTAGGGAGGACCAGGTATGAGGAGAGCTCGGAAAAATCAACAGGGCTTGAGCCCTCCCCGGGAAGGAAGGAATATTGAAGAAAGTCCTGGTCCCCAGGGCGGAGACAGAGACTGCCGCAGCCCCAACGGTCGGGGGCGCCGACCAGGCAGGAGACGGGAAGGGGAGCACGGAGAAGGGCAGTAGGGCCTCTGGGGCAGCCAAGGGGCGCGGGACGCGAGGCCGAGTCTCCAGAAATGAAAGTATTAAGGCCACTGTGGTAAACTGGAGAACCCTCCGCTCCCAAGCCATCCCACCAGAGAAGGGAGGGACCGGGCCGCCACAGCCGTCCGAGAAGGGCCACAGCGGTCCTAGGGCCGAAGCTACAGCCCCCAGGGTCGGGGAAGCGTCTCACCTGGGAAGTGGGGCGTGAGGGGCGGCGCGTTCTTCAGTCCCCTGTAGCCTGCTCTTGGGCCCGATACCTGCTCCTTCCCCTCAGCCCGCTGGCGGCGCGACTGGGCAGCAGAGGGAGCCAGTTAGCCCTTTTATAACCTCTAGGCTGCGACGGCAGCGCTAGGGAGGAGGCGACTGCAGCCCTCGCTACGTGAGCTCGATCACACCAGCGCCCCGGAGACTGCGCAGGCGCCCTGCCCGCACCTCCCTCCGGTCCGCGCCCGCGGCCCACACCCGTACTCCCACCAGCCCCGGAGTCCTAGGCAGGAGGGGGACAGCGGGCGGGCCTGGGGTTGTGATGCGCCTGCGCAGGCTTCTCGCCACGCCACCGTCACCTTCGTTACCTCGGATTTGCCTCGCTGCTGTTCATCAGGTTGTTTAACGCCTTAATTTCAAGATCAGCCTAGGCCTGGGCGTCGAAACCACCAGCAATGAGATAACTTAAATATGAGAAGAGGAACATGGGAGCGTAGAAAATGAAGCTAAAAAGAAGCCTCGGGTGGAAAATAATACAATGCATTCCCTGTTAGTTTGTCTGCTGCCTTGGCCCTGAGGCTTTTTGCTTTATCCCCTTTTTCACCTCTTATGTCATTTTATACGAATCTCACTCTATCTGCCACCTTTATACTTTATCAGTAGATAATGGACTGTGGGCTCCGGAGACAGATTGTTGGGGTTCAGTTCCCAGCTGAGCTGGGCGTGAACCTGTCTTTATCTCAGTTTCCTTGTCTGTAAAACGGGAAAGATGGTAGGTATCCCATAGGATTGCTGTGAGAATTAAATGAGATGATGTATGTAAAGCACTTCGTGCATTCCTAGCACGCAGAAAGGACTGAGCAAATACTGAGTAAATACTAGATGGTGTCGTTATACCCTATAAGGCATCCAATCTTGTGTTTGGTCTTATTCTAACATTTGCCTTGGCCATTATAGTCCTAAAAGAAGAAAGCCTTGCTATCAGGGAGCAGATAATGAAGGAGATACTTTGACCCTTGTCAGTAAAAGAGAAGAATGATTTCTCTAAGATTTGTGATTCATTAAAAATTGTTTCTAAAGTTTTCCATGTATGCCAAAAACCTTAGCAAAAATTAACATTTGACTCTTATCTAGGAGGCAGATTTGATTAAATAGATACAGAGAGCGGGTACTTTGGAAGCTCTAGGCATCCAGAAAGTACATATGATGATGTCTAACTCAGAGGTTCTCAAAGTGTAGTTGGGGGTCCACAAGGTCAAAATTATTTCATACTAAGACTGGGCTTTTCCAGAGTCTACATGTTAGGTGATATTGCAACAGATTCAATGCAGAAGCAGATATGAGAATTCTATTAAGCTAGATATGGAGATTTGCAGAAATGTAAAATACGACTCTTCTCACTAAATGCTTTTTGCTTTGAAAGAATAGTTATATTTCATTAAAATTTGTTATTTATGCTAACATGTAACAGCTTTATTGTTCTTTATTTTCAAATGAATTAATAAATATTTTATATGTTTATTTTAACTCCTAATACCATTAATGTTGATAGATATCTTCAAAAAGCTTTTTGGAGCCCTCAGTACTTTTTAGGAGTGAGATGGTCATGAGATCAAAGAGTTAGAAAACTTTTAGTCTAAGCAAAAAACAGAGCCCTTTGACACAAGAGGCAAATCTTACCTCAAATGGAGGTGTAATCAACATATCCACTGACCCTGTCTGAGCTGACTGAAAATTGACAATCCACCCTATAAATAAAATGGCCCCAGACCCTGAGGCAGATTTACTGTGAAGCTAAGAAAACTTCAACTTGGGGGGGGAGGGGTGAGGAGAGGGACTTCATTGGCATTCGCCTTTTACAAGGCTCTGGAAGGGGCCCTAGCAGTATATGCACACAGTTCACAAAAATTTTAACTGCAATCTTTAGACTGCAAACTCTTTCTTCACCGATTTCTCCTCTGTCACACTTCCCCGTGTCCAGTGGTGTAGGAGTGGCTAGCAGGCATTTTTTAAATTTAGCCCCAGGAAGTTGAGTTAGAATACATTTGGTTTGAGTTTAGTGGGATATATTTTTGTAACGCACAGTTACTTCTATGCATAGTTAAAATATTGCCAGCTGTCCCAGTGTAGGAATGGCATCCAAGAATACTACCACCCATTGTGCCAACCCACCCATCATTGTAAAACAAAGGTGCAGGGCCAGACATTTTATAGCTATTTGAATGTATCCTATGTTTTACCATCAAAAAATACGTATAGTGGAGCAGAAACAAAGCTGAAACTTAGGGAGCCTGAAGATAATCTGCGGGAGATTCTTCTAATTACTTGGGTCCATAAAAATGTTTTAAAAGTAGCCTCTACTCCCAATGTGGGGCTCAAAGTCACAACCCCAAGATCAAGAGTCACATGCTCTACCAACTAACCCAGCCGGGTGCTCCTGGATTTGTAAAATATTTCTTTTTTAACATTTTTATTCATTTTTTGAGAGACAGAAACAGCATGAATGGGAGAGGGGCAGAGAGAGAGGGAGACACAGAATCTGGAGCAGTCTCTAAACTGTCAGCACAGAGCCCAACACAGGGCTCAAACACACAAACCATGAGATCATGACCTGAGCCGAAGTCAGATGCTTAACCGACTGAGCCACCCAGGTGCCCCTTGTTTTTGTTTTTGTTTTAGAGAGAAAGAGCATATGAGCGGGGGAGAGGGGCAGACAGAGAGGAAGAGAGCCTGACACAGGGCCAATTCCACGACCCTGAGATCATAACCCAAGCCAAAATCAAGAATCACTCAACGAACCTAGGTGCTTTGTCAAAGGCAGTTTTAATCAAACTGCATTCACATATAAGAAACAATTAGAAATCATTTGAGAGAGTAGATAAGTATTGAGTTGTGAGAATTATAAAATACTACATACTTTACTTGAGAGGAGAAATAATAAAGTTGAATTTGATAAAATAGGTAAGTGTGGATAGGTTTTCCAGCAGGGGATTAAGATGATGGAAGCAATATTTTAGAATATTATGCTATGTGAATTAGAAAAGAAGGAACATGGAGTCTAGATTAGTAGTCCAAGATTCATTGAATAAATATTTATGGAATGCCTACCAACTGTGTCTAAGACATTGCCTACTGAGCTGTGGAAGATCAAACTTTAATTAGGCAGTTTCTTAAAGAGTTTATAAATTTATTGGACAGAGTGATATATGATTCCTGCTGTCATATAACTTGGAGTCCTTTGAAGAAAACTGACAATACAGTAAATAAGTACATATATAGATACATATTAATTATAATAAAATAAACTAAGGTGCTATGGAAAAAGAATAACAGTAGGGACATAATTTAGATAACTAACACAGGGAAAGTGTCGCTGAAGAAGTGACACATAAACTGAGACCTGAGTTGGCCAGATGAAGTGTGTGAACAAGAGCATTCTAAAGAGAGAATAGTAAGTGTGAGGAGCGTGTGACAGGAAAAAACTTGATGCATTTGAGAAGCTGAAAGAAATTCAGTGTGCTTGTGGTTCCATAAGCAAGGGAGAAACGAGGGTGACTGGTATGCAAAGGCTAGATTATGAAGGGCCTGTTTAGTACTGAAACAAGTACAATGGAAAGGCACTGAAATATTTTATTTTTTAAATTTTATTTATTTTTTTATTTTGAGAGAGAGAGAGGGCATGAGCAGGGAAGGGGCAGAGAGAGAAAGAGGGAGAGAGAGAATCCCAAGCAGGCTTCACACTCAGCACCTACCATGATGTGGAGCTCAATCTCACAACCATGAGATCATGACCTGAGGCAAAATCCAGAGTCAGATGCTTAACCAACTAAGCCACCCAGATGTCCCTGAGGTATTTTAAATAGTGTGGTAATATTATGTTATTTACTTTCACAAAGGAAAAATGCAATGTAAGAATATGAGTTTTCCATGTCACTGGACATGGGGATGGGCCTTGGGACAAGGAACAACAGGGACTTTCTGTTTAATCATGAGTAGGAACATGAAAGTCAAGGGATGAATGCAGCTGAAACTGGAAACCATTCCAGTCACTAACATCCTGTCAGTGTGGCATTGAGGAAAGTGGCTGCAATGGGGTAGCTAGACCAACTGTATCCTGTGGCCTCGATAGGTATGCTCACTGTGGCAGGCAGAATAATGGCCCCTCAAAGATGTCCACATCCTACTCCCTTACACCTGTGACTATGTTACTTTACGTGGCAAAAGAACTTTGCAGATGTAATTAAATTAAGAACCTTTATGTGGTGAGAGTAGTCTGTATTATCCATGTGGGCCATATTCAATTAAATGATTCATTAAAGCCGAGAATCTTTCCCAGCTGTGATCAGAGAAAGAGCTGTGAGGATGGAAGCAAAGTGAGATATTTGTTACACTGCTGATTGGAAGATGGAGAGAGGGGGCTATGAATCAAGGACTGTGGGAAGCCTCTAGAAACCAGCAAAGGCAAGAAAACAGATTCTTCCCTATAGCCTCCAGAAGGAACATAGCCCTGCCAATACTTTTGACTTTAACCCAGTGAGACCTATGGAAAACTTCTGACCTACAGAACTGTAAGATAATAAATTTGTATTATTTAAGCTGTTAAGTTGGTGGTAATTTATCACAGAAGCATTAAGAAACTAATACATTCACTTATATGCCTATGACTGAAACAATAGCTGAAGACAATGACATTTCTCAAGGGTCTGAGTAAATTTCCTAATGTTCTGGCCTAGAAATGAATGTAGTAAATTAGGACTGACACCTTACACAGGATAAGCATTCCTGAAATCATGGGAATTATCTGAGGAAGAGGAAGCTAGAGAGAAAGAAAAGTCCTCTCAGTAAGCAAGACAGAAGCATAAAGACCTTCAATCATATTGGTAAAAGGCATATGACTTCATATTGTACCCTCAAGCTGGCACAGCAGGGCATATTAGTTACACAGAGAATGTGCCATGGTCTCTACTTTGGAAAGCTGGCAGAATAATGGTATCAACAACCAAAATAAGGAAGTTGGGAAAGTGAGCTGAATTTGCAGAGCAGTTGAAGAGTTTGATTTTGAATCTTGATTGGATTTGAAATGACAGGGGCCATGACAGTAAGTTTCAAACTTACTGTGCCCATTAATACTTTGTCAATATTAAGCAGACTTCCATATCACAATAAAAACTTAAATAAAAATTAAACTTCTATCTTCTTGCAGTTCTAATTTAAAATTAATCTGTGATTTCTTCAGATTTAATTCTGCTAAATGAGTCAACTGCACATTAACTGCACATATCTTTCTACTGTTGGTTGGCAAGGCAAGGCTACCTTCCTATGGTATTCATTAGTACTGTTCACCAAATATTTCTAGGACTTTTACTAGACAGAAAGGTCTGCCACTCTTCACCTTCTTTAAAGTTATTGGCCAATTTGCTTTGGCCAAAGAAAGTGACATGTTACCATGGAAGTATTGCAGTTACCATGGAAGCCCATATCAAGATGAAGCCATTATCTGCCCAGGTCTCTGAGTTCCTACAATGAACAAAGCCTCAAACTCTCCACTTGACAATCTCCATTGGATATGTAGCTTGAATGAAAAACAAACTTCTGTTATGTTAACTCACTAAAACTTAGTTATTTATAACTTCAGCATTACTCAGTCTATCTTAACCTATCTACTGCCTAAACAAAGTCAAACTTTTCCTTTACAAAACTTATTACCAGAATGATGTTTATTGATTATATTTGTACCTGAAATGGATACTGTGTGCTGCCTACCTGGAATTCATCCCCTGCTTTGCCAACCTTATTAAGACTTTCCAAATTGCCCAGCATTTCAGTTTAGGTGTGACTTCTACCTAGGATGTAAACAAGTGCAAAGACTTTTGCTCCCACTTTTACAATGACCAAAAAAAAAAAAAAAAAAAAAAGCCAGATAATCTGCAAAATCATACATTTTCTTGGGCATGCCGAACAGCTGAGGTTGCAAGGCAACCAAGTAACTTGAGTTCCAGGGATAAATGGTCCACACGGTTTAGGCCTTTGTCAGGGTAAGAAATAACTCAACAAAAATTTTAACAAATTGTTAAACGTCATGTGTAGGCTAGTATGTAACTTGGGAGCTTCAGACACAAAGGGAGATTGCACTTGCAAGTTTTTCCCACAAGCTTAGTGGTGCTCAGATGAACAATTAGGGTCAGGACAGGAGATCATAGAGAACCCCAAATGTTGCAGACATAAAGGAGGTAATCGGCAGCTGCTAGGAATTGGACATAAAGCCTCTCAGACCCTTTTTCCTCAGACTCTTCTATAATACGAAGCAAAAACCATAAGCCACTGGATAAGGGGTGGCAAACTCTTTGGCCCCCAGGGCACAAAAATCCTTTGTGGATAAGGGAAGTATAGAAGGAAAGCCCTTTATCTTTGTGGGGGGAGGGGGGGGAGTGGCAGGAAACTCTCTTAGACCCTGGATCCTACACTGTTAACAAGCTGAGGTCCACTATTGCTAAGGAAGGAGAAGGAAACTCTTGCCCAAGACCAACCATAGATAAAAGGCTGCATTGGCTGCCACAGAGAGGAAACTGAAGAAGTCCCATCCCACGAGGCCCAAGCACACAGAACTTCCCTAAGACTGAGGCTAAACTAGGACACAGGAAAATCTCCATCACAAACCCAGTCTAATGATGAGTGTGGAGAGAGCCCCTCTGTGGCATAAGAATGCAGGGTCAACTGAAAGCCCAGAGAGAAGCAGAAACGCTGAGAAAAACTCTCTGGCACACCAGCCCCCATGCTAAGCCCAAGGAAACAGCACCTTTGTGTTACATGAATTTGAAGTCTGTGCTGTATGAAGCCCCAGCACAGCTCAACTCCTAACTAGACTGACGGAACCCCCTCCATTAACAACCTGACAGAAGAAGAAGTGTGTTTTTTGTCAGGTGTGGACACTACCTACTGGAAAATAATACTGTTCCACACACCATGTCCAGCATTCATTAGCAAAGCATGAGAGACACGAACAAAAATCTCATTGTCAACAAATAAAGTAGTCAACAGAAAGGGACTCAGAGATGAACCAGAGGTTGGAACTATCAGATAAAGACTTCAAACTAACTAGTGAAAAAAAGTGGACAACATGCATGAACAAATGGGGAATTTCAGAAGATAGATGAAAATTACAAGAAAGAGTCAAAGGAAGGTTCTAGGGAGGAAAAATCCCATAATATTCAGAGATGAATAATTCTTTTGTTGGACTTATCAGTGTAGTCAACACAGCTGAGAAAAGATCAAGTCATCCAAACCAATACCAGTTTCACTGCCATCTGAAGAAAATACAGCATTTCTATGAAACCTTCCCTAAGCTGAAATGCCATGAAGTGAAGAAGCAATCACTATTAATTTATATGGAAATTTTTTTAGCATTCCCAGACCCCAAAAATAACCTCTTTTAGGCTTTTCTGATATTTTAGGACACATCTTGCTAACAGATACACAAAATAAATCAAGATAAAGAACAGATGCTCACAGACACAGTGCAAAGGTATGGTGGCTTGATGCTGGATGCTGAGTGTAATTCCTGGGGAAGAAGCTTGGTAGTGCCACTCTCTCTGTTAGAAGTGCATACTGCCTCATAGTAGTTTACTGCAAAACAAACATTGAACACTGTTTTTGCTTTTTGTCTTTTTTGGTAAAAGCAAAAATCCTCTTCTGACTTCTTTCAGTTAGCAAAAACGGGTACTGATGTGGGTCTTTCATAAATGCAAAGTGGTGTTACGCAGACTTTTGAAAAGTAGGGGATGCCAGTATACAAAGAGAAAAAAAGTAAAAAACAAGCAGAATAACAACAAAATTCGCTGTGGGACAGTTTCAAAAATCCTACGTATTTTAGCTGGAGTTCCAGAAGGGGAAGAGAAAGAAAAATGAACCTTTAGAAATATCTGCAAAAATAATGACAAAGTATATTCCAAAAATAATAAAATCAAACTGCATATCCAAGAAACTCATCTACTCCAAAATTAGAGGAGGCCCCTTATCCTGATAAGCCTGACTCACATTAGTAAAGTGACCATCTGTCTTGCCACAGTAATTAGGGATGGGCGCTTAATCCAGGTCCCAAACAGTTCATGACATTCTTTTGATCTCAGGAATTGTCTGGTTAAAGGTTCATAAAATGGAGATTGTAGCCTAAATTGATCCAAATAGAGTGAAGACCAATACTTTTGTTTCATGGCTGAGGGTAGACATATTTTCTGGATAGTAACAAAAAAGTAAATAGCCCTAAGGTCTTCTGGAAGCCCTTCTCCTACCATGATGAAAGCCAACTTGAGAACAAAGCCAATATATGAAATAGGTCAGAGCTGAGATGGAGTAAAAGATTCTGAGGCCTAAACTACAGTTGGATATGTTAGCTATGCAAATTGATAAATTCCCTTATTGTTTAAGTAAATTGAATTTAAATTTTCCCAAATCTCAATCACAAGTAACCAAACACATCTTAACTGATGTAGTGCCCTAGCACTAGTATTAAGAGTCATTTTAGAGAAGGCTCCAATTCAACTCTCAGCTGTTTTCTTGTTTTGAACCAAATTTCTAATTCCCAAAGGAGGTATACTTGTTTTCCAAAAGGAAAACAGTGGTAA
Source organism: Acinonyx jubatus (assembly GCF_027475565.1). Taxonomy (NCBI): domain Eukaryota; kingdom Metazoa; phylum Chordata; class Mammalia; order Carnivora; family Felidae; genus Acinonyx; species Acinonyx jubatus. The sequence continues at coordinate 32,661,091 of NC_069393.1, forward strand.
CAGGGGAATACAGAACAACTTTTGTTTTCACTCTATTTGGATCAATTTGTTCTAGTAAGAAAGTCTGTTTTAGTTATTCACTTATTCATTCATTCATTCACACATATTTATTGAACACTTACTATTCCAGGTATTATACCCAGCATTGTAAATACATCAGTGAATAAGGCACACTTATTTATTAATTTTGGTTGTGATCAATTTATGAATAGCATGACAGCTGTATCAGGCTCCAGTTACTCCTTTCCCATTTTCTGATATTTTTTCCTTAGCAATGTTTCACTCTTTGAATATAAATAACTTGAGTCCTAAATATTACATATTTTCAAGTGCTATAGCTTGCAGGGGAATGTCCAACAGCTATTCTGTCAAACAGGAAATGTTTACAAATTAAAAAAATATTTTATTGAAAACAAGATAGATTTCAGAAGAATGCTTCTGTTTAGACACAAAACATCTGACTTAGCTGTCTGAAAGATTTGTAGAGGTTGGCCAGTCCATGCATTCTTCCACCCAAATGAACTTGTCAAGAACTCAAACAAACCAGGCAAGAATGCCAGAAATCTCAACTTTATTTGGTGAGTTTGGAATTCATTCAGTCACAGAATTCTAGTATTTGGTAGGAAGAAAAAAATCTGGTCTAGAAGGAGCACAGGTAATATCAATGAGCTCAGGTTCTAGTCATCATTAACAGTATAGCAGGGTGTCCTAAGTGAATTGTTTTAACTTTTATGCTTCATCCACCAAATGACCATAATAATATTTGCTCCATCAACCACACAAAAACATTATGAGAGTCAATTAAGATAGTTGTTTGAAAATTCTTGGAAAAGCATGAAACACTGTATTAGCCTATTAGCAAATGAGAGGCACATGGAGCAGAGCCACCATACCCACATTGTCCTAGCCAAGACCATTTTAGATTATTAGTGTACCACCCCTAAATAGGTAGACCATTTTAATGGTCTAATTAGCCATGGTCTAAATAGCCAAGACCATTTTAGATTATTAGTGTACCACCCCTAAATAGGTAAATGAGCCTAACCAAGATCAGCACAATCACCTAACCAACCACTCCAGGTATGTGAGTAAAAACTTGTAAGCTTCTGTGATTTTATGATTTTTTTTTAATGAAGCATTATTGTTATAGCAGATAACTGACAAAACTACCTCCCAAGCTTCCATTGTAATGTAGGAATAAAGAGAGTAAATCCGGGGGAAATCTCTAAATTCTTTTCATCCAACACTGAAAACATAATATGTATCTGGATAATATTTATGTTATAAAATGTTAGAGATTTAGGGATATCTCCAACTAAGGCCTTGAAAAGTAAAATAATCACCAAATTAAGTAACAGAAAAAATTACATTTGCTTTGGTAATATAATCACACACAATATCACTTTGTCTAATACTTAGAACCTCTCTAGATATTGGGGTAAAGATGAAACTACACAAGACACTAGAGAAGTGAAAGTTATCCAATGATAGTTGTAACTCATTACTGAAAGCCTTTTGCTAGATCTTTTTCCTGATAATGAAACTGGTAATTTTTTGTTAATTTCTGCCAATTTTTTAAAAAATATGATTTATTGTCAAGTTGGCTAACATACAGTGTATACAGTGTGCTCCTGGTTTTGGGGGTAGATTCCCATGATTCATCGCTTATATATAACATCCAGTGCTCATCCCAACAAGTGCCCTCCTCAATGCCCATCCCCCATTTTCCCCTCTCCCCCACAACCCCCCATCAACCCTCAGTTTGTTCTCTGTATTTAAGAGTTTCTTATGGTTTGCCTCCTCCCTCTCTGTTTGTAAATATTTTTTCCCCTTCCCTTCCTTCATGGTCTTCTGTTAAGTTTCTCAAGTTCCACATATGAGTGAAAACACATGATATCTGTCTTTCTCTGCCTGACTTATATCACTTAGCATAATACCCTCCAGTTCCACCCACGTTGCTGCAAATGGCATAATTTCATTCTTTCTCATTGCCAAGTAGTATTCCATTGTATATATAAACCCATCTTCTTTATCCATTCATCAGCTGATGGACATTTAGGCTCTTTTCATAATTTGGCTATTGTTGAAAGTGCTGCTATAAACACTGAGGTACATGTGCCCCTATGAATCACCACTCCTGTATCCTTTGGATAAATTCCTAGTAGTGCTATTGCTGGGTCATAGGGTAGTTCTATTTTTAATATTTTGAGGAACCTCCACACTGTTTTCCAGAGTGGCTGCACCAGTTTGCATTCCCACCAACAGTGCAAGAGGGTTCCCATTTCTCCACATCCTCGCCAGGATCTGTTGTTTCCTGAGTTGTTAATTTTAGCCACCCTGACTGGTTGTGAGGTGGTTTCTCAATGTGGTTTTGATTTGTATTTCCTTGATGATGAGTGATGTTGAGCACCTTTTCATGTGTCTGTTGGCCATCTGGACGTCTTCCTTAGAAAAGTGTCTATTCATGTCTTCTGCCCATCTCTTCACTGGATTATTTGTTTTTTGGGTGTGGAGTTTGATAAGTTCTTTATAGATTTTGGATGCTAACCCTTTATCCGATATGTCATTTAGTTCTGCCAATTTTCTTTTTGTTGTTATTGTTTATCTATTATTGAGAGACAGAGAAAGACAAAGCATGAGCATGGGAGGTGCAGAGAAAGGAGGAGACACAGAATCTGAAGCAGGCTACAGGCTCTAAGCTGTCAGCACAGAGCCCGACGCAGAGCTTGAACTCACAAACCGCAAGATCATGACCTGAGTTGAAGTTGGACACTTAACCGACTGAGCCACCCAGGCGCCTCTAGTTCTGCCAATTTTCTGATGGAACTGTTAGTGACTACAGTGAAATGATCCACAGGTAGTCATTTGAAAAGGCGGTTGGAGAGCAAAAGCAAAAAGAGTTAAGAGTTCAATTAACAGGAAATAGAAACCCAGTCAAATGACTGCATTATGTTAACAAAATCATGTATTCAAATTAATTGTTAACTTGGTATGCCCTAATTGTTCTGTTTTATCTTGTCTTTCAGCTGAGTATGGTCTTGGTTCCATTCACTGCTGTGTGTTAAGTATCATTCCATATTTGGGAGATAGAGGAGAAGAAAACCTATTGCATTTTGCTCTTGAAGAGAAGCACAAGGACTTCCCGCTGCTTATGGCACCATGAGCTATGCAGATAGGACTTTTTGAAAGTGGTTTATTATTTAAAGGACTCTGATGTAAACCCCTTTCCCACCCATTTGCTGAGATCTTTTTCTTGTCCCATGTGAAATGATACACTATCCAACCATAAACCTACTTACAGAATGAAGTTGTAATTTCTCTCCCAAGTTTGCTCAGGTACACCTTACATCCCATTGTCCATTCCTATAAGTGGCCAAAGACTGAGTAAATGGGCTGTTGTCTCACATGCTTGCATGCTCACCCACTTTCTCTCTCTCTCTCTCTGTCTCTCTCTCTCTCACACACACACACACACACACACACACACACACACACATATACATGAATAATTAATTTTTGATGGCAGAGACAGTATGTTATTCACCACTGTAACCTCAATTCTAGTATGATGCTTAGCATATGACAGGTTTTCCATAAATAACTGTTCAATTAATTAATAAACACTTATCTTTAAATACATTGTTACTTTCATCACCAAAAGCTAGACTGGGATTCAACCACTTGAGGCTCAGTTTTTGCTCTTAAAACAGTATTAATTTATTACATGGTTAAACATTGCCATTGATTTAAACTAAAGCATGTCAGGGCTGTCTGGGTGGGTCAGTTGGTTAAGCATCCAACTTCGGCTCAGGTCATGATCTTACGTATGGTACATGGGTTCGTGGGTTCAAGCCCCACATCTGGCTCTGTGCTGACAGCTGGGAGCCTGGAACCTGCAGACTGCTTCGGATTCTGTCTCCCTCTCTTTCTGCCCCACCCTTGCTTGTGCTCTCTCTCTCAAAAATGCATATACGTTAAAAAAAATAAAATAAAATAAAATAAACTTAAGCATGTCTGAGGAAAGATAATTTTTACCTTATCATCATGACCTAACAACATTCTAAGGATTATAGTTATTTATAGCATACTTGCTGTATTTACTAACCATGCACTGTGATTGTTTAACACAATTAATGATTTGATTGAATATTTTTAACAGCTTTATTGAGCCATAATTCAAATAACATGTAACTTACTCATTTAAAGTGATCTTTAGGGGTGCCTGGGTAGCTCAGTTGGTTAAGCGTCCGACGTCAGCTCAGGTCATGATCTCACGGTTCATGGGGTTGATCCCTGCATCGGGGTCTGTGCTGACAGCTCAGAGCCTGGAGCCTGCTTCACATTCTGTATCCCTCTCTCTCTGCCCCTCCACCACTTGTGCACTGTCTCTGTCTCAAAAATAAATAAACTTTTAAAAATTAAAATAAATGAATAAATGAATGAATGAATGAATGAAGTGATCTTTAGTTCTTAGGTTCACAGAATTGTGCAACCATCACCACAATCAATTTTACATTTTTATCACTCCAAAGCAACTCCAAACCTCTGTTCCCACTAGCAGTCACTCTTCATTCTCTTTTTCTAACTTTTTGAATCCTGTTTTATTGTCTGTAAAGTGCAAATAATAATAATAATACATATCTCATAGACTGTGAGGATTAATGATAATATATGAAACACTTTACATGGTACCTGGAACACAGTAAATGCCCAGTTAATCTTGACTATTTGTCTTAGTCCATTTGGTCTGCTACAACAAAATTCCACAGACTGGGTAGCTTATAAACAACAGAAATTTATTTCCCACAATTCTGGAGCTTGGAAGTCCAAGATCAGGGTGCTAGCATGGTTGGGCTCTGGTGAAGGCCCTCCTCTAAGTTGCAGACTGCCGACTTCTCACATGGTGAAAGGAGCAAGGGAGTGCTCTTGGGCCTCTTTTATAAGGGCATTAATCCCATTCATGAAAGCTCCACTCTCATGACCCAATCATCTCCCAAAGATCTCACCTTGTAATAGTATTACATTGGGTATTATTATTTCAACATATGAATTTTGAGGGAACACATTCAGACCATAGCACTATTTTTCTTATGTAGCACTTAACACTTAATTGCTCAAAAATATAGTTATTTTGATTTTTAAAAAATTATTAGAGGGGCTCACTCAGTTAAGCAATGGACTCTTGATTTCAGCTCAGGTCATGATCTCACTTGTTAGATCAAGCCCCCTGTTGGGCTCCTTGCTGACAGCATGGAGCCGGCTTGGGATTCTCTCTCTGCCCCCACCTCTCTCTGCCCCTTCCCATCTCACATGCTCACATGCTCACACACGTGCACTCACACTCTCAAAATAAATAAACTTTACAAAATAAAAAATAAAAAATTATTAGATCCCTAAGTTTCCCTAAGCATGCTTCCCCATCTCTTTGGAACTTATTGACTTTATAATCTTATATCCTTCAAATTTTCTGTGCCTTCCTTAAGGACAATGAATCAGCCTGATAAAAAGCTTGAGTTCATGTATTAATGAAAAGGTCCAAAAGAAACGGCTGGTCAACCAGTTACCATTCTTGCTTCCCATGTAACTGAGTTACACATTAACAATGACATTCAGGATTTAATAACTCTTATCCCCTACAGTCTAATCTCCACACACAGAGTAATTCCTTTGAAATGTAAGTCAGATCATCTCACTCAATTGAGATCTTGCTCAAATTTTTCTGTAACATCCCATCCAACCCAGAGTAAAAACTGAAAGCATTACAATGGCTCTACAAAAATTGTTAAGACTTGTGAAGCCCTACGTGATTTGGTACTTGGCTACTCTTTGACCTCATCTCTGACCATCATGCTTTGTCTTGGGCTTTCCTTGGATCTGCCAGTTACACTTCCTCCCCAGGATCTTTGCATCTGCTGATTTTTTCTATCCACAGATCTCTTCTCACAGATTTCCACCTGGCTTCCTTCCTCAACTCCTTCACTATCTTTGCTCAAATGAGGCTCGCCATTGCCATCCTATAAAAAATAGCAAAATCCTCCCTCCTCTTATCTTGCACATTGTATATATACTTGTTTGTTTCTTCCTTTAGAATGTAAGTTCCAGGAGGACAGAAATTTTCATGTCTTTTTCCCCTGCTGTATCTGATCCTAATAATAGTCCTAGGTACATTTGGTATTCATTAAATACATGGTAAATGAAGGGACTTCAAAACTGTCATCTATAAGCAAGGAACTTTAGTAGTAAGTAGAGAAAAGAGCAGAACCAAAGTAGTTCTGCTGGAGGACTGCTTTCAGACAGATGGAATCCTACCTTGGTTGATCAAGGGATGCATTTTAACACAAGCTGCCACACATCTAGACACAGTCAGGTCCTTTTAAATTGCAGAATTTCATGAAATGTTACAGGTAGTTCTAAAGTGGGTAGACAGAGACAGAAATAAATATATAGAAAGGTTGAAAGTTATCTGATTTCCTGCCTCAACACTCCTTCCCTCCCCCACAACAAATATGCTTTCTGTGTATTAGGATGGGTTTGACTATCTTTTTTTTACTCAAAATTATGCTAGTTTATAGTCTCCAAAGACACAGTTTTCCAAATAATGAATTTTGAAGATCTTAGATCATGCTTTTGACAATCATGGTTAACTTTGCAGTTGGAGTGGGTAGCAGCACAATTGTGGATTAAGCAATTCCCAGAGTGCATCTCTAGGTGGATTCTGAGGAGTGAGGCAAAAGCATGCTTACAACTAGTTAGCATGAAAATAGAACTACGTTTCCCAGAGTGCATCTCTAGGTGGATTCTGGGGAGTGAGGCAAAATCATGTTTACAATTACAGCTAGCATGAAAACAGAACTACATTTCCCAGAGTGCATCTCTAGGGGATTCTGGGAAGTGTGGCAGAGGCAGCCATGGTCCCTGTGGGGAAGGGAAGCCCTACTTCCCAGGAACATTAGAAGTTTCCTGGTTTCTGCTGATTCTTGAGGCCTAGGAAGGTGCCCTCCCCCAACAGAATTCAGAGTGAGTACAGTAGAACAGAAAACTGTTGAGATTCCAAGTGCAGGAGGGATTTTATGGGGAGACATAATCAAAACTTGAAAAAAGCTCTCGGTCACAGCATTTTGTAATTTTAGCTTAGTCTCCCTTACTTCTTGAAGAAACCAGGGAATGACCACAGTTTTACCTGGTAACTGAAGCTAATATTTTTCTGATACTTTCTTGGAGAGTCATTTAAAAATGGAATTTGCTAACTTCTTTGCATTGTGCCTGGATTATATTTGAATTAAGGGAGGAAACAATGTTTAAAAAGCAAACCATAAAGCTACTTAGTGAGACCTTGAAATCTGTATCCTCAGTTTTGCATATTTCCTCATTCCATTGAGGTCCACAGTAATGAATAGACAGACTGTCTGAAAAGGGCTCTCGCAAACACTACCAAACTTCTTTGTAGATGTACCACAGAGATTCGAGATGGGCTTTTTCTTCATGTTGTAGTGCTTTATAAAGTAATCTTTCTTCAGTTAAGATGAACAGGATGAGAAATGTGGGAATTATTTATTACAGGAGGTTGAGAGAAATTGTTAATCTTAACAGTCTTACCTCCTCATTGAATAGTTGTTGGTAAAAAATAATATTCTTTCATCTGTATTAGTCTTTGTACTTTTTAAAAACATGAATGTTAAAAATGAATGTTAAAAAGTGCTTTCCCATGTATTTTGCATCAAAACATGGGTTTTGGAGCCATGTAGCCCTGGGTTTGAAATTACCGCTTTCTAAATTGTGATTTCAGATTGGTTAAACCTTCATCTTCCTCACTTGTAAAATAGGATAAATTCATTCATTCATTCATTCATTCATTCACATGTATTGTGTTTTACACTGTGGTAGGACAGTGCTAGATGCTATAGATAGGGAAAGATACAATCCCAACCCTTAAGGATTTTGCAGTCTAACGGACCTGAGAATTAGTATGTGAAAACTTGATGGTTGTAATACACTTTAGATCCATTTTCTCTCCTTTCTTCCCTTGTGAGAAGTGAGACAGACACCAAGCTTGGACAAGATAGGTAACAGCCCCAGGTCACAAATTCAGTTAGTTGGGTGCCTGGAATAAAAGTCCAGAGTCTCTTCCATGCTGACTTCCCTGTTCCTTCCTCAGTCTGGAGATACGCACAGGCACTGTAAACAAAATGAAAGGCAGGCCTCAGTTTATCATCTAAGGCAAAATAACAGTGCTAGTATTTTCTTCCAAAACTCATTTAGTGAATAGTGAGCTTTTATCCCTAGCTTGCCATCAGGAATAAAATATGATAGTAATTGCCAATTCAAAGAAAAACAGCTATTCTCTTTGTAATGTGGCATTTGAGTGGCTGGATGTGAGGATCGTAGCAGGTTTACCAGTTGTTTTCCACCGTGTTTACTAAAGGTGAGCCCTTGAGCCAACACACATTGAATAAAACATCATACCTTAAGATCCCTAAAAGAGTAAACAAATCACAAACCATTTAGAAAAAAAGCAACAAAGTTTCCCTGCATTAGATTTCTAAATAGTATGGAGCTATGAGAAATTACATTTTCATCCTAAAAGTAATTCATATATCCTTCTTATGGTTAAAAGAACCTCTTTTTTTCTACAGAGGTTCAGTCTTAATGACTGAGCCCACAGAGAAGAGCAGTACATATAGCAGTTGGTTCCTATAGTGTGGTCCTGTGATCACATTATGGAAAATGCTATCAATGTACTATAAATGTTCTAAAAATTAGAATGGTTGAAATGCTAGTGTAAAACCACAGTAAATAAATGAGCATGGGACATCAAACAATTTGAAAAGGGAAACCGGAACTATTAAATCTCAAAACACTCCCAAACTCTATAGTTAATCAAAGAGATATAACATGAAAGTCCCCCCACCCTCGCTTTTTTTTTTTTTTATTTAAAGTAAATACTACTGAATCTTGTAAGTGTGGCAATGTATAGAAAGAACCATAGGATTTTAAACTAAATTTTGTCCCAGTAATTCTACTTTGGGAAACTTAAAAGAAGTAACCTGAAAATATGCACACAAGTACTTAGTGGTATCTTATTTCTGGTAATTTAAAATAAAAAATCAGGGGAATGCTTAGCAAAATAAGGATGAGTCTACCTGAATGTAGTATTATGTAGTTGAAAAATTATATAGCTTATACGAAAACATAGAAAATTCCTTATGACATGTTTTATGAAGGCAAGTTGAAAACAACATGTCCTCAGATTACAAATATGTAGACATTATATGTGTAAAAAGATTAGAAAATGCATATTAAATTATAAGTTATATTTATGTGGTGATATTATGGATGCTCTCACAATTCTGTTTTCTAGATGTCCTATAATGTAGTTATGTTAACTTTATAATTTAAATGAGCTATTTAAAAGAGAAATAGAGCTGATTTTTAAGGAAATCATTTTTTCTTCTTTGACTTTTAAATAATCTCTTACTGCTCTCTATACTGCTTTTATAAATTTTTTTTTCAACGTTTATTTATTTTTGGGACAGAGAGAGACAGAGCATGAACGGGGGAAGGGCAGAGAGAGAGGGAGACACAGAATCGGAAACAGGCTCCAGGCTCTGAGCCATCAGCCCAGAGCCCGACGTGGGGCTCGAACATACAGACCGCGAGATCGTGACCTGGCTGAAGTCGGACGCTTAACCGACTGCGCCACCCAGGCGCCCCACTATACTGCTTTTATATAAGACGTGTATAAAAAATATACAAGGGACCATTTAGAACAGGAATTAGACTTAATCTTTATCTATTAGATTTATGGCTTCACCAATGAAGGTACAATTCTCAGTTAAAATAAGTCTGGTTTTCCTCTTGATTGTTAGTATGTTTTCAAACCTACATTAAGAAATTGACTACGTTTTTTACAAGCTCTGTGACCACCATCCCGTGAGTCAGCTGACCACGATAATCTACAACTAGCTAAAGTTAATTTAGTAACAAAAACTAGGCAAAACATCAGGAAGCCAGTGGGCCACACAGATTAGTTGGTATAGCTACAACCAAACAGCTCTTGGCTGTCAGGATTCAAGGAATGCACCAGAGGAAATCCTTTTGGTTCCCAGGGAATGTGGTGAGGTACTCCTAAGAACACTGGCTTGGAACTAGCCTCAGTATGCAGTGAGTCTCAGGAACGACTACTTATTACCTTTATTTTATTGTAAAGGAGTATGTACAAATGGTTAGAATTTTTTTTTAAAGTACAGCAGTGTATAAGTAAATGTCAAAATTATAAGTACCCTTTTCAGTCCTTCTCTCCATCCCATTCTTCCAAATTAGTCACCTGTTAGCAATAGCGATTTGGTATGTTCACTTCTAGTCACCTTAAGATATGTTTACTGGTATGTATATGTCCTTTTCTTTATAAATTAGATCATGGTAAACCAACCAAATATTATCTGCTTTTTTTACTTAATCATATGTTCTGAATATGTTTCCCTGTTACTATATATGTACATTTCCACTGTTATTTTCTATTTATTTTTAAGAGCTGTATATTATTCCCTTTTAGTACACTTTTCAGTTAACATTCCAGTACATATCCTTTCCTTCTTAGGATAAATTTCTAGAAGTAAAAATTGCTAGGTAAAAGGGATGTTTATTTAGCATTTTGATAGATATTCCCAAATTGCCCCCCCCCAAATATTTACATTCTTAGAGTTTGTACATGAGACATACATATATATGTGACATGTACATATATGAGAAATGTAAATACATTTATTCTAGCATATCACACAAGTCTTTGGGTTATTAAAATAGGGATTATGCTTTTAATACTCTCCCAGAATGCTTTGTAACCCATATATCACATGTTGTTTTCTGGGAAAGCTGTGTTTGTTTTCTCTCTCCTGCTAGAGTCCCTTGACAGCAGGTTTTTCATCTGGTACATTTCTGTGTTCCTTAAAGGACCTTGCCTAAAGTCAGCTTTCAATAAACACTCTTTGTTGAATGTCGTTTGCTAAATATATTTTACCCTTGGCTAGGACATAGATTTAGCCAAAACTGTCCAAGGATTAGTCATCAGTGATTCACAATTATGCAACCAAGAAGTAAGCCTAAACTCAGCGATTTGTTTAGTGTTAAAGCTTGCTTCCCTTGGGCACAGTTAAAAGGGTGGTTGGTTATTTAACTGTACTGATTTTCTCGTTTCAGTGGAACTCCTTGACTTTTATTGCCAATGTGAAATGTACTTTTCATGGGGAATAAAATACTTATTGATAAACAATTTAAAAGGAATCACCTTCTGCAGAATGGATTCATAAGATACAGAATTTTTTTTTCTCTCACAGTGAGATTCAAAAAATAGAAAATGTCTTGAATTCATGTAGATTTGCATAGCTGCCTTTGGAATATTTTCCTAATGGCCATGATTTTATATTTTTCTTATCTATAGGATTCCTCTTACTTCATTCTTGGAGGGACTGGTTTTCATATATCCTGAGGAACTTTAGCTCCATTACTCTGGAGACACTCCCAGGCTTACCTGTGTATTAGAGTAATGCTAGCTGCTGTAACAAACTTCAAAAATTCAGTAGCTTAATATGGTAGAAGTTTATTTCTCCCTCACAAATAGTCCAGAGTGGTGTGGTAGAGGGGGGTTTGTGGTTGGCAGGTGGCTTTTCTCGGTGTTGTGATTCAAGGATACAGCTTCTCCGTCTAATGACTGCCATTCTGGAGTCTTCTAGGTAGGAAGAAAGAGGATGGAGAAGGCATACCCACGTCTTAACTGCTTCAGCCTAGAAAAGATATACATCACTTCCACTCACATTCCATGTTAAGACCTACTTTTGGCCCTGCTTAGATACAGGAGAGGAGAGAAACGTAGATCTTGGCTTAGCAACTATGTTCTAACAACAAATCCGCAATATGGAAGGAGGAGCATATATTTTTTTATGGATAGTTAGTGGATTCTCACAATAACCTATTAGGTAGGCGGAACAGGTTTCAATTTTGGATTAGAAGAGGTACTGAAAAGTTGAAATCCCACAGCTAGTTAGTGGTAGAAATGCAATTTAGAAAAGCCAGATCATCTGACTCCTATTCAGTTTCTCTTTCCTTAATATTAAAAAGTAATCTTATCCTGGCTTAAAGTGTAACCCTCTTGGTGATTCATTACTTTAAATTGCATACTATGACTTCTTTTTTTTTTTTAACTCCTCTTTTCTCTAAGGACCTGACAATGTCCCTGTATTGTGGAATTGCTTGCAGGAGAAAATCTTTTTGGTCCTATAGGCTGCTGTCAACTTATGTCACTAAGAGCCGGTGAGTTGTGACCGACCTGAGCTCTGATTATTCTCTTTGGCCCATTACATTATAAAATATAAATATCTCAAAATCCTATATTAAGGAATCCTATATTAAGGAGAATTAAGGATGCATGATTAAGATTTACATATGGGGTTCCTGGGTGGCTCAGTTGGCTAAGCGTCCCAGTCTTGATTTTGGCTCAGGTCATGATCTCACAGTTGGTAAGATTGAGAGGCTTTGGGCTCTGTGTTGACAGCACAGAGCCTGCTTGGGATTCTCTCTGTCCCTCTCGTGCACAAGTGTTCTCTCTCTCTCTCTCAAAATAAATGAACAAATAAAAAGATTTACATATAAGGATGTTCATTGCAAATTATTTATAATTGGAAACATTCTAAATAAACTAAATTTCCAATAATATCTAAAATATCTGACATACTTAAATATTTAGTTCTATTAAGATAAGAACTTTGTCTTTCCTGCTATGGTACCCCTAGTGCATAAAACAATACCTGGTACAGAGTAGGCACCGAAGGATTGTTGAATGGATGAATGAACAGCAAGGGACAAATTAATTGAATTATGGTATGCCCATATGATAGAATGAAAAACTATACTGTAGAGTGATAGTTCATGAAGTTTCCTGAAAATAAGGTGATAACTCTAATCCCCTCACCCCCTAAGAAAGAACTAAACTACCAGTGAAAGATAGACCAGGAAAAAAAAAAAAAAAACTATACCAGTATAGGTAGATGGTAAAGGACTTTTTTTGTCACGGCTTGGGCAAATTTAAAATCCATGAATCTGAAATCACTGTCCTGCTCTCATAGTTTTGGGGTTTAAATTTGCACCATCTGTGTGGTATGGATCCGAAACCCAACCTAAAAAAAGAATGTAAGTAGTAGTCCTAGACTTATAATACCCCTGGGCACCTTGCAGAAGCAAATATAAAATTCCTCTGAAGAGATACAGTCCTAACCAAGGCTTCCTACATAAAAAGCTCTGTCAGACAGGAATGCCCAGTCCAAAATTTAAAGACCCCTAAACATACAGTCTGACATAAGCAGGAGAAAATAAAATTGCAGCCCTTATTTTAGATACTGTTGGGCATTTAGGTTATTTGCAGTTCTCAGGCTGAGACTTTGAGAGCAATAATTGAATTATTGAACAATTATTGAATAGTCTAAAAAATGACTGTGTTAAAGTGACTTAAAAATGAGTAAAAAATCCTGAATGAAATTCTTTCAATAAGGCACATGGTATGAAAAAATGTTAAAGAAAAAAAGGCTACAAATTAGTAGGTATGGTTCTGAATACACCTACATTCATATAGATACACAATAAATAGTTCGAAGAATTCCCAGGTGTAAAGAGCGATCATCTCTGAATGGTGAGGTTCTTGATGATTTCCCTTTTTTGAACAAATTGTTAACTATATTTACTGATTTTTACTGATGACTTTTTATTTTTATAAATAGGAAAAAAAACCAGTTTAAGTCTGATAATCTTAGTGTTGTTTCCATGCTATTATAACTAAGGGAGGAAAATGAATTTTTAAAATTAGTGTTCCTGATCAAGAAGAAAAATGTAAGGATCTTTTTGGATCTCAGTTCCAGTTCCAGTGAGGCCTTGAGTTTAAGAACTTAACCTGGGTGTTTTTGTAGGTGTTTTGTTTTATAGGGTCATTAGGGCAAAGCACAGGTTGTACCACTCTTACTGTTCTCTTAGGAAGGCAGCAGTGTTTGTTCTATTGTTTATATTTGGTAACTTCTGAGTGGCACATGTCTCTCCTTTGACATGCATTAAGTCTTTGCCCCAGGAAGCCGCAGTCACTTTTAAAAGGTTTATAAATACCATGAGGATTAAGATCTCAGGTTTCTTTGGTCTTGTGTTTATAAAGAGCTCACTGTAACTCCCTTTATCATACAGTCAAAAATAGGTTCTGGGGCGCCTGGGTGGCTCAGTGGGTTGAGCATCAGACTTCCACCCAGGTCATGATCCCTTGGTTTCTGAGTTCGAGCCCCACGTTGGGCTCTGTGCTGACAGCTCAGCGCCTGGAGCCTGCATTGGATTCTGTGTGTCCTCTCTCTGCCCCTCCCCTGCTCACACTCCCTCTCTCTCTCAAAAATAAATAAACATTTTTTAAAAATTAAAAAAAAAAAAGTTTCCTAAAGAGACCACTGGGGCACATTTATCATTTTGCTTTGCAGTTCCATGTTGAGCTAACACTATTGATGTTACAAAAGCTCCCAGATCCTACAGAAAATAACCATAAACTGTTGCCCAGTTAAGTGACAAAATCTGCCATAAGTCTGAGTCTCTTTGGGGGCTTTTAACAGGCAAGAATTGTTATCCCTAAGGCTCTAGAAGGAGAATCCCACATGCAGTACCCCTTGAGTCATGTGGACCCTGACCTGATTTCCAAGGCTCTTGACTTAGGTCATCTTTAATGAAGGTGCTCGGAAAGCCTAGAACTGGATCAAATACTATTTCTTTTAGAGAAACTAATGATAGGATGTTGTCTTTTCTGTATTTGTATTTTGGCTATTGAAAATATTACACTTACTAAGTTAAGTGTAGGTCAAGCATGGGCATCACTTTCCCATTAGTGGTCTCTTCCATAGAAATAAGGAGCTAATGGTGTCCACGGGGGTGGTGGGGTGGGTGGGGACTAGATGTTTGAAGCTACAATGGATTGAAGATAAAATCTGGTCTTTATCATCCCTAGACTGAATGAGAGTTACTTAAGTTATACTGTTTGCTCTTTGTCTGCAATAATAAAGTCTGCTCCCATCTCTAGGTATTCTGTGGTTGATGTTTTATCACTGTACTTGTTTTTCTTTCACTCCACTGCATGTAAATTCTTGCCTCACAGCGTAATATTGGCAAAGTACCTTGAGGTTCAATTCAGTAAATATTTATTACCCTTGAAGTTCAATTCAATAAATATTTATTGAATTGAGCCATTCAATATGCTCATTACTGGAGATACAGAACTAAGGCTGACCCTGTCCTGAAGGAGATCATAGTTTTTCGGGGGAGACAGACAAATTAACAAATGGTATAATAGAAGTGCAACCACAGAAGTATGGGCAAATGTGTATAGTAGCACAAAGGAAAGAATGAAATGATTGCCTGCAGCCAACTGAAACCCTTTTCACAGCAATTTAGGATATAATATAAATAAAAGGAAGTAACTATGGTAGGAGAGGGATGCAGGGACAGAGTTCTAAAAGGTGAATGTTGTATAAGTAGGTGTGGTTTTGTAATGCTTTGATTATTTCCAAAATACAGGTACTTATTTGAACTGAAGGAAGATGATGATGCATGTAAAAAAGCCCAGCAGACAGGAGCATTTTACCTCTTTCATAGCCTGGCTCCTTTGCTTCAGAAATCAGAACATCAATACCAGGCCCCCCAGCATAGCCTGCTAGGTAAGCCCAAAGAGGACCTGTAGAATAGACCAGCCTGTGGCCATTAAGCAGAATTCCATCCGTATCAAATCCCTGAGAAAGGATCTTTTGTTTGACCTGAGAGTCCAGATTTTTCAAACTGTTTCTGCCAGTTAGTAGTGTACAAACCTGAGTTGTCCAGATATTATATGGTGATGGTGTGAACCACTACTGCCTTAAACGAGGGGTTAGCGAGACTGCTGTCCAAATTGGAACCCACCGCTTGTTTTGTAATGTAAATATTTATTGGAACATAGTCACGCTCATTCATTTACATGTTGTCTGTGGCTGTTTTGGCACTACAATGGCAGAGCAGTTGTGACAGGGACCACATGGCTTGCAAAGCCTAAAATATTTAGCCAAACCCTGCCTTAGGCCAGTGATTTCCAGCCTCCATGGAGTTGCACACTGTTCTACTGTTTAAGATCTGCGTCAGGACTTCATTTCTTCTAGAAGGGTCAAAATAAGGGGTGCCTCAGTGGCTCAGTCAGTTAACTGTTCAACTCTTGCTTTTGGCTCAGGTCATCATCTCACAGTTCGTGAGTTCAAGCCCCACATTGGGCTCTGTGCTGACAGTGCAGAACCTGCTTAGGATTGTCTGTTTCTCTCTGTTTCTGCCCCTCCTCGACTCTTCTCTCTCAAAATAAATAAATTTTATTTAAAAAAAATTTTTTTTCTTTTAACGTTTATTTATTTTTTGGGACAGAGAGAGACAGAGCATGAACGGGGGAGGGGCAGAGAGAGAGGGAGACACAGAATCGGAAGCAGGCTCCAGGCTCTGAGCCATCAGCCCAGAGCCTGACGTGGGGCTCGAACTCACGAACTGCAAGATTGTGACCTGAGCTGAAGTCGGACACTTAACCGACTGAGCCACCCAGGCGCCCCACAAAATAAATACATTTTAAAAAAATTTTAGAAGGGTCTATGGCCATACCACCCTGAACATGCCCGATCTCGCCTAAAAAATTTTAGAAGGGTCAAAATTAAAAGTGATTTAAAATTAATTTGTTTTGAGAACTCTTTTAGGGTATGTAACTAGGCATACCTAAGCCATTGGGATTTTGCATTCAAGTACTCTCAGTTTTACATGATATCACTATAATACTGACTTCTAAATACAAACAAAGCCAGTGAATTTCCTCCATGGGTCAGATATTGGAGTATTTGGATAGTTTCTAGCAGTGCGGAAGAGTATAAGGATGCCATCAGAAGGCAATGTTATGTTGTATTATGAACAAATAAATATAAGTCCTTCATGCAGAGGAGGACAGGTTTTCTCTCTAGGCATCATTTGTCTTATACAGACTGAGATCTCAGATGAATCGTCTACCCTAGTCCATACAAGCAGCATAATCTGGAGACTAAATCATATTTAACTGATTTGTTCTCTTCCACTTTAAGCGTGACACATTTTTTTCCCCAGTATCATACTACATTAACTATTGTGTATTTTTTTAACTAGGGGATATGCTCCTTTCATGATACATTCATGAGAGTCCAGTGTTACACAGTAAGAATTCCTTCTTTAGTCTAAACACTTTAGGTGGCTGATGAGAAGGTGGAGGCCTAGAGAGGTTAAGTGATTAGACCAAGATGACATTGCTAATTAGCTGCAGGGCAATGACTAGAAGCAGGTATATCTACTTCAAACTGAAGTAGAGGATTTCCTATGAGTCTAATATGGCTGTGGTGATTTAATTAAAACCTTTGTTTTTCTCCCTTCTCCCTTTCTGTTTCTTAGAGTTGGAAAGGCTCCTAGCTAAGTTTGGACAGGACACACAAAGAATAGAAGATTCTGTGCTGATTGGATGCTCTGAACAGCATGAAGCATGGTTTGCTCTGGATCTAGGTCTAAATAGCTCCTCTTCCATAAATGGTATAGAACATTCTTCCTAATGGGCACTTCCCAGTGGTGCTCAGACTTTGGGGTTTCAACATAATAGCAAAATTTCAAAGAAAATTTTGAGAACACCAAAAGGTTATTAACTTTGTATTTTTTTTTAAGTTAGGATATAAAAAATCCTACCATCTACTATCATTATCATTTAAAGAAAGTAAAGAACATTTTAATACCTTCTCAGGTGGTAGGTACACCGATGTTTATTGTATTATTCTCAGTACCTTGATACATTTTATATTTCTTAACTATTTCATAAGCAATGTTTTAAAATTAATGACATTGTTCTTATCTCAAGTGGGAAGAAATATGTTACCACGCAGTAGCTCAGGGTCTTCAGACCTACATTTGGGAACCAGGTTGGTATAGGTTCATGGCTCCTATTAGGCTTTCCTTCTCTCTTTCAGGGTCTAGGTGTAAATGTAATGATGCTGGAATGAGGTGCAGATAGAAGCCTAGACATTCCATTTTACCTCTTTTTCAGGGATAGCATGTGGCTAGTGCAAGTATTTTACTCTGAAGAGGATCTTGAGAAATACTATGCTCTAATTTTTCTCAAATTTGCATGAACATAAGAATCACCTAATGCTTATTAAAAAATACAGATTTCTGGCCCTCACTCCCTTGCTGTTCAGAATCTCCAGGTAGAGGCTTAAGAACCTATACATTTTTTATTTTCCCTAGGTTAAGTCTTATTAGGTGAGTTTGGGAAACACTATCCTAACAGGTATCCTTGAGAGGGGCCCCAAGGCAAAGTTTGGCATTTGTTGCATTTCATTCTCATTTCTCCTTTTCTAGCTTCCTTACAGAAACCAGAAATGGAGACAGAGCTCAAGGGGTCTTTCATGGAGCTGAGGAAGGCTCTCTTTCAGCTGAATACAAAGGATGCCTCCTTGCTGTCCACGGTAGATTCTGACTTCTCAGTTCTGTAGAAAATTTAGTAAAGCAGTGTTGATGGGTGAATACATGCATGCATATGCAAGGCTAGGATGACATTTGATTTCCTCCTGTGCAGAGAGATCATAGTCCTTCCTACAAACCTTGGCTGGACAATGTGCTGTAGGAAGAGTGCTTATTCTTCTTCCTTTTGTCCTTATTTTTGGCAGGACCATTTTCTCCTATAGCAGTCTGATTATCAGCCTCATGATATTTTTAATGACCCACAGCATAATATATACATCATCATGTTACTCCTATGAGAAATTACTTTGTATAGCTTTAATGACATCCTCACAGCTTTGGATTTCACTTGCTGAAGTACTTTTGGTTTTTCATTTATTTTTTTTTCTGCAAATATATATTTTTTAATGTTTATTTTTTGAGAGAGAGAGTGAGCAGGGGGAGGGACAGAGAGAGAAGGGGACAGAGGATCCAAAGCGGGCCCTGCACTGACAGCAGTAAGCCTGTTGCGGGGCTTAAACTCATGAACTGTGAGATCATGACCTGAGCCAAAGTCCAACTTTCAACCAACTGAGCCACCCAGACACCCCTGCAAATATGTTTAATGCACTTAGATTACACAGAGGAAGAGGAGCAAGAAAGAAACAACATCTAGGTGAGTCGCCCAAAAATTCTTACAGATGTCCCAGGCTGGCTGCAGCCCCCAGGAACCGAGTCACTACTGACATTAGAAATTAATATAAAATTTTACGGAAGTCTGCTCATTGCAGCATTCAGGTACTTGTACAAAGGGAGGGCTCTCTCTACAGGGCTTGTAACAGGAACCCAGGTACCTCACCTGGCATGGAGAACCTAGAAGCCAGAAAGAAAAGACAACTGGATTAAAAAAAAAAAATACGGTCAAGAGAGTTCTCTACTGGTCTGCTCCATAGAGTACCAACCTTCAGGTTTTTTCTGTGCTCTCAACTCCATCTCAAAACTCAGTCCCAAGGCTCTTGTGTTTACTTTTAAAAATGCTCAAGCCCTTTAGACTCTTCCCCAAGGCTTCCTAGTCCCTTCCCTAAAGCCTTGCCTTTGGAACAGGGAGAGAAGGGCAAGAAATTGTTCATTTAATTTAAAAAGACACCTCTAAACATTTTTATTTGCAAACAAATTCCACTTTTATTGGGAGGAGTACATGTTGAGGTAATGTCTTATTTTAAGTTGGGTCATAAGTGCATGGGGCATTCATTACAATACTTTATATATTATATGTACTTTAAATAATTCATAATACATTTAAAATATACTTTCTTTTATTCATATTAGATGCTAGAGGAATATGTTCAGACAGTTTTCCTTGTTTTTAAAGTTTAAATGGTTGGGTGCCTGGGTGGCACAGTTAAGCATCTGACTTCAGCTCAGTTCATGATCTCATGGTTTGTGAGTTCGAGTCCTGCCTTTAGGTGAGCATGAGCCCCACTTCCAGCGAGCTCAAGCCCCATATTGGGTGAGCCCCGCTTCTCTCACCCTCTCTCTCTCTCTCTGCCCCTTGTGGGATTCTCTTTCTCCCTCTCTTTCTCTTGTTCTTTGCTTGCTTACACCCTCTCTCTCTCTCTCTCTCAAAAAAAAAAAAAAGAAAAAAAGAAAAAAAGAAACCAAACAAAAAAAGTAAGTTTAAACAGTTAATAACCATTTAAAGTAGGTGAGCTGGAGGTGCCTGGGTGGCTCAGTCAGTTAAGTGTCTGACTCCTGATTTTGGCTTAGGTCACGATCTCACAATTTGCGATTCGTAAGACTGAGCCCCAAGTGGGGCTCTGTGCTGACAGCATGGAGCCTGCTTGGGATTCTCTCTCCCTCTCTGCCCTTCCCCTGCTCGTACTCTCTCTCTCTCTCTCTCTCTCTCAAAATAAATAAACATTACAAAAATAATAAAGTAGGTGAGCTGGAAAGGGATTGGCTTTTCCCTTTGACTTGCTCTAAATACTAGGCCCAGGACTATTATAGGTGAGCTCCATATTCTTTCCAAATGAAACCAAGCCCATCTTTGTATTCCTAGGCTCAGGCTCTTCTCCATTGGCATGACGGTCATCAGTTCTGTAGCAGAAGTGGGCAGCCCACCAAGAAGAATATGGCTGGCAGCAAGCGTGTATGCCCTTCCAATAAGATTATCTATTATCCACAGGTAAGCACTACTTTAAAAGGACAGTAATCCAAGAAGGCTATGCACTACTCTGTCCTGGGGACAAAAGCCTGTACAATTCAAAGGCTCTCCTTAGTTATCCAATCCTTCATCCCATTAATAGGCTCCAAAGCCCTAATGTCGAAGTTTCTATCCCCTTTTCCTAGATGGCTCCTGTGGTGATCACTCTGGTGTCAGATGGGACTCGATGCCTGCTTGCCCGCCAGAGTTCCTTTCCCAAGGGAATGTATTCTGCCTTGGCAGGTTTTTGTGATATAGGTAAGGAGTTTAGAGCATATACAGATGACTGGAGGACACAAAAGCTTAATAATAGTAGGTATTTCTTTGCCTTGTTGCCACAGTGCTTGGAGTATTAAGCACCCTCTTCCCTATGATGTCAAGAAAACTGCCTTCTTTGGCACCTGTGTGGTTCAGTTGGCTGAGCATCTGACTCTTGATTTCAGCTCGGGTCATGGTCCTAAGGCCAATGAGATGTCAGGCTCTGTGCTGAGCATGGAGCCTGCTTAAGATTCTTTCTCTCTGGAGTGCCTGGGTGCTCAGTCAGTTCAGTGTCTAACTCTCAATTTCGGCTCAGGTCACAATTTCACCGTTTGTGAGACTGAGCTCCATGTCGGGCTCTGGACTGACAGTGCAGAGCCTGCTTGGGATTATTTCTCTCCCTCTCTCTGTGTCTCCCCTTCTCATGCTCTCTCTCTTCCTCTGTCTCAAAAATAAACAAATATTAAAAAAAAAAAAATAACTGCCTTCTGGCATTATAATTTTTCAATATTAGGCAAATTTTCAAGCATACAGCATAGCTGAAAGAATTCTACAGTTAATACTTATCCATACACTTACCACCTAAATCCCATAATTTTTTTGTTCATTTACTTTATCACATATCTATCTATTCTATCCATCCATCAATCCGCTTTATTCTTTGATGCATAGTTTGCAGACATTAGTACACTTCTCCCTAAATATTTCAGCATGCATTGTATTAACTAGAATTCAGCATTTACAGGTTGTTTTTTCTCAGTCTGTTGGGGTAAAATTTGCAAATGGTGAAAGGTGGCATTAAAATTTTATTAAGGCTGAAGTCAGCAGTAGCTTCTCCCACTGCTACTCTTATTTTGCACTACAACTAACCAAATGACTAGTGTAAGTATTGCAGTTCAGCCTCCAGCCCCAGACTTGATTCCCACTGTTACAGAGACTCGGGGATTTAGGGCTCTCCCAAGAATACTTCATTGAAACTTTGGAGCCAGTTTCCGCTCCTTTCACAAATGGGCATCTGTATCACCCTTCCCGCTGCAGGGCTGTCCTGAATTAATCTGAGTGCTTATAGGTGAAAGCCTGGAAGAGGCTGTCCGGAGAGAAGTTGCAGAAGAGGTGGGATTGGAGGTGGAAAGACTACAGTACTCTGCATCCCAGCACTGGCCCTTTCCTAATAGCTCACTCATGATTGCTTGTCATGCAACTGTGAAATCAGGGCAGACAGAGGTAAGTTCTGATGCTTCCCTTCTGCTGTTTATTTCCTTTGCTTCACTCAAGTTGGTTAGTAGGCATGTGTGTTATCCAGCATTGTCTACATTATACAAAGGATGTGTAACATATGATTTGGTCCCTTGAAGAATTTGCAATCTTATAAAGGAAACAATCTCCATGAAAATTCAGAGCACCAACATAATCACCATTTTTCCTTATTTGTATCTCAGTCATGAGACAGTTTGCTTTTCATCATCAGGACTTAACAGAGCATCTTGCACAGAGAAGGCACACAATAAATATATCAATCAAATTGAATGATGGATTTCAGGATGGGTCTTACTGTTCAAGTCTGTTAGGATGTTGGGGACTAATTATATAAAATCCTAGGTACTTCTGGTAGAAAGGGATTTAGATGTTGCCTTACCCGGCCTCATCTTGCTTTTCGGTAGCATGCCTTGACAGATGGCATTGTGGGCACAGGTTCCTACCTGTGTGTTTCGGTTTGCATAGAATTCGTAATATCTCATCTGTCTCAGCTTCCTGTGGGGGGAATTTGCGTTGCAAAGAAGATACTACGCTTTTGATTATCACTAATTATCCCTTATCCTTTAAAGAGGAGTAATTTTATGTTTTTAAATAGAAAGTTATATAATCAATAGGGGCACAAAGAAAAACAAACATTATTTATAAACTACACCTCACTGTTAACCACTCTTCAGTATTTCAGTATTTGTGCTTCCAGGATTTTTAAGATGAACTTTTTTCTTTTTCACTATTTACAAAAATATATTTAACTCTCACCTTTTAATTATGCCTCTCTTGCTTCTGTGCAATATCTAAAACTCCCAGCCTATAGATCCCAGGTATTGCTCAGTTCCGAAAACATCTTCTCACGTTTGGCTAGAGTATTCTAAATTTTATAGCTCCTAACCTTACATCCTGTTTTTCTTTATGTCTTTTAGATCCAGGTGAACTTGAGAGAACTAGAGGCAGCTGGCTGGTTCAGTCATGATGAGGTGGCCACAGCCCTGAGGAGAAATAATCCATACACTCAGCAACAGAATGGGACATTCTGGTTGCCCCCCAAGTTAGCCATTGCCCACCAACTGATTAAGGAGTGGGTAGAAAAGCCAAACTGTTCTACCCTGCCTGCTTAACTCAGGTTGAGACATCTAGATCCTTTCTCAGTATCTTGGAGGGGCATAAGAGAGATCAGTTGATAAAGGGGAGGTGATAAAAGGCCATCTCCAGGACAACTTCATAATAAGGCAGAATAGAAGGTAATCCTACAGTGGGCTGCCTTTAACAGCAGTGTTAAGGAAGTTCTTCTTCAAAGGCAATCAAAAATGCCAAACTGATAAGATGACGATTGTCAAAATCAGAGGGAAAGTTGAAGCATTAGTTTGGATATAGGCCTTTGTTCAGCAATTTTCATTGAGGCCTTGGAAGCAAACATCTCTTCAGCAGGTATCTTGTTAATGCTGGATTTATACTAACTGCCAAAATGTGCCTGATAGAATTTTATCTTACTATTGAAAGTATACAGCAAACCTCAACCCACTCCTGACTTTTCATCCTCACAGAATTAAGAAAAATAGCACAACCCGGGATTTAAATAAAAGTCATATTTAAGTCATCTGAAGGGATGAGGAAAGTGGGAGCCAAGGTCTTCCTCAGGGTACTCTGTAATAAATCAGATGCAGTGATGTTTTGCTGAGGTAACTGCACCCCAGTGGGGTTTATGATAGTTAAGTCTTTTGCAGTTAACTTGCTCAACTTGTGACCCAAGGAAAAGATGATCACTTTGCCATGTCTGACTTCCTAAATGCACAACAGTCACTGCCATTTGCATACCCAGTTAAGTGTTGTAACTTCACTTAAGGGATTAGTGAGGATGAACCATTTCTTGAGCTTTATCAGATAAACTAATGTAGGATTTCTCATCATTCATGTGTCATTCTACACCTCATCATAGAAGAGAAGAATTTATCTGGAGGAAATAAAGTAAATTTCCACACCTTTGTTCAGATGCATTTTTCTGTCTTACGAAGTGAGGAAATTATAGAAAGTGAGAATTTGGGACAGGGGATAGGGAGGGAGAAAAGCAATCTGTTAGTGTGATAAACATTTAAGTCCAGGTTCCAAATGTGGAAGAAATGAAGTGATGTACAGAAGAAATACAGTTAGAGGTCTGTTTGAAAAGAGGAATGGCCAGGAAAGAGTTGTATCTTGGGATGATTTTAGGTACTAATTTATGATAAAAGACACAAGTGCCAGAGACCCTAACATTATTCACACATCAAAGTCTACAGGACTAAGCAAAAGAGATTCTAGAATTAGACAAGATGAAGCACTGAATTTCCCTCTGATCCCAAAAGGTCATTGCTTTCGCCATTGCCAGCAAATCATCAGTGCTTTGGGGAAATCAAAGTGCCTTCATCAGGAAACGTTGAGGGATAGTATGTGACAGGTCTTGATTGTCCTGCTAGGTTGGCAGCTTGCCCTGACCTGAACTGAACCCAGCATGTAGAAGGGAAAAGCACTCTCGAAAGAGAGGTCCTGAGATTTCTTCATATCTTGCAGTTAGAAGAAAACAGTTCAGGGTCCATGTGTATTACCATCTCCCAATGTTTTCGGTCTCTATGTGGGTGTGTTTGTGAGCACATGTGTACACATCCCCCAATCTGAAAATACTGACAGAAAGGGGAGTGTGCAGGATTCCTGGTTATGAGTTTCTCAAACTTACCATGGAGTAACTGTTTGCTTTTGGATTAATGTGTTGTTTTAGAAAAGAAAAGATGTGAGAGGCTAATAGAGGAGCTGCAACGTTGAACTTTGTTTCCTGGCAGTGAGTGGGGAGAGGGCTTTGCTTCTTAGAACTCCAAGGATATCTGAAAAGTGAGGCAAAACAGGGCAGGGTTCGGGAACTAAAAATGGCAGATAAATAAAATGAACTTTGGTACAGGGCCTACCTGGATAGACAATATTCATGTGGCAATGAGCTGTGAAGGTGCTAACAATAAAAAGAGCCCACTCAGTTCATGAAGCAGAATAGGAAAAACAGGTAAAACATAAAAACAAATGTATCTATTACCAGAGTGAGCCTGGTAATTGGAATAAAAAAGCAACTCATTCATTCCTTATTTTTGCCTTTAACCCTTAATAAAGATAAACTTAATGTTCTAAACATGGAGTGTGTAAATCAGGGGCTGCCCAGAAACTTGATATTCTGTCTCCTGCTGACTTCAAAACCTTTTATGTTACCTCATAGTCATCCACACTACAAATGAGCACAATCAGACTCAATATTTATTTAAGAAGAAAAAAGAGGTGAGATGTGCTGGTTAATCTTGCATCGGCTTACTTGTGGGTCTGTGATCGGTGTTATCAGGCAGCTGTACTCCCATGCTTTGTAAAAGGTTGGACGCAGGTCCTGCCAGGCCAGCTTGGGAACTATAGGATTCCAGTATGTTGGAAACCAGGTTCAGGTCTACGTCCACTGGTGTCATAACAGATCCTCCTGCACCAGAATCTTCCTCATCTGAATTATTACTGGTAGTCTGGGAGAGAGGTTCCTTATTGATAGAAAAGAAAATCATGAGATAATAGGCCATTAGGTTGGATGGTAGTTACAATAAAAACTAAACAATGTAAAATTGAATTCTAAATTAAAAAGGAAATTTCTTATCCTTAAT
Source organism: Acinonyx jubatus (assembly GCF_027475565.1). NCBI lineage: Eukaryota > Metazoa > Chordata > Mammalia > Carnivora > Felidae > Acinonyx > Acinonyx jubatus. The sequence goes on from NC_069393.1 coordinate 32,686,975, forward strand.
GACAAAGTAAAAATGAAATCTAATAAACCTTACAATTTAACACACACAATAGAATGTGGTTCTAAAGATTAAAACACACTTCTTTCTAGGAAAAGTTTTTATAAGTTGGACTTCTTCCCCATTCTGAAATAGCCCAAGGGAGATAACCAGGGTTAAGGAGACATATTTATAACTTACCTAAGAGTTGTAAAAGAAATAAAAATGAACATTTTATATATATATAAAAGAACCTATTTTTTTTCTAAATGAAAGAAACTAGATTTCTTTTTTTTTTTCCTCAATGAAAAAACTTCAAGTAAAAACCTGAAGTTCTGCGGAATTCAACCACAAAGATTCTGAGTTATTACCTGAGCCTCTGGTTTCACAGGATGGGGAAAGGATTTGAAAGACTGTAGCGTGATCTATAGACTATCTTTGCTATTCAAAGTGCAGTTCAAGCGTCAGTAGCACATGCACTGCTTTGATGCTTGTTAGAAATGTAAAATCTCAGGCTTCACCCCAGACCTTATTTAATCAGAATTTTGTTTATTTCCTACATTTTACTTCTATTTTACTTAGATCTTTAGATGGTTCATATACATATTAAAATCTAAGATACACTCCTTTAGATAAATCTAACAATACGGTTTCTTGGTTTTTATGAGGTCTGGGCAATAATGGAAATGATTCTAGTTTAAATGTAGTTTAGATGATGAAAGCAAGGTGAGTAACATTCATTAAGGGCCTTGTTGCGGGTTTTACTGTTGTCTCATTTGGTTCTCATGTTAATCCTACAACATAGGTATTATTGGTTAATGGATATATATTCACAGTGGGTGGCTCAACTGGATTTCAAACCCTAATCCAGAAGTTCCACTCTCCTTCATAATGTCTTTGAGGTATAGGTTAGACACTGATGGTATAAAAACTAGGATAAAAAAGAGTGTAAGATGAAGTCTTAATTTGGTTCTAAATTAAAAAAGAAAAAAAACAAACAGTATTAAGACTTGAAAATTATTTAGATATTTAAGATCCTTTCTCTTTTTTTAAAGTCAGTGTAAGCTGCGAGTAGTAGAATGCAACTGCATAATCTGACCACATCGCATGACTTTTTAAATACTGATAACAGAAGAACTAATATAATTAAACTTAAGGGGCATCTCAGTGGCTCAGTTGGTTAAGCGTCCAACTTTGACTCAGGTCATGATCTCGCAGTTTGTGAGTTTGAGCCCCCCATCAGGATCTCTGCTGTCAGCCTGGAACCCGCTTTGGTTCCTCTGTCCCCCTCTATTTGCCCCTCCCCAACTTATGTTCACGCTCTCTCTCTCGCTCTCTCTCAAAAATAAATAAACATTAAAAATTTTTTATTTATTTTTTTATTTTTTTTAACGTTTATTTATTTTTGAGACAGAGACAGAGCATGAACGGGGGAGGGTCAGAGAGAGGGAGACACAGAATCTGAAACAGGCTCCAAGCTCTGAGCTGTCAGCACAGAGCCTGACACGGGGCTCGAACTCACGGACCACGAGATCATGACCTGAGCTGAAGTCGGCTGCTTAACCGACTGAGCCACCCAGGCGCCCCAACATTAAAAATTTTTTTAAAAACTTAAAAAATAAAGGGGCGCCTGGGTGGCTCAGTCGGTTGAGCAGCTTCGGCTCAGGTCATGATCTCACAGTTTGTGAGTTTGAGCCCCGTGTTGGGCTCTGTGTTGATAGCTCAGAGCCTGGAGCCTGTTTTGGATTCCGTGTCTCCCTCTCTCTCTCTGCTCCTCCCCCACTCGTGCTATCTCTCTCTCTCTTTCTCAAAAATAAACATTAAAGAAAAAAAATTTTTTAATAAAAATTAAAAATTAATTTTAATAATACATTTATAAATTTAATACATTTATAAGTAATAAATGTAATACATCAAAAATAAAAAAATAAACTATATTTAGGAGAGTAAAGTTAATAATCTTTCATCCTAATAGTTAGGGAAACATTAGCAATCTTACATTCTTATTTATTTCAAATAAAAAAATCAAATTTATCACCAAAAAATGATCACAAATCAAAAAAAGGAAAGAAAAAGAGAAACTAAGATAAAATATAGTTTTAGCTTTCCTTCATAATATTAAGATACTCAGACACGGGAAAAGGTTAAACACACACGTACCATTTGCTTCTGGGTGGTGAAACTTTTGCCAATGCTGGTATTTGCCAATTCCTGGTCCATCTGGGCCATGTATGACTTGAGATCATTAAGAGTTCCTTTTAAAGATGCTTCTTCCCCAGTCCCCTGTGTTTTAAGATCCAAGTCATCATCACTGTCTAAACATTCAAAGTCTTCATCATCCAGATCATCAGAATCTGATTCATGAGGTCTTGGCCCTACACAGACCCCAACACAGAAAGAGCCACATGGTAATTTCTTCTTGAGTAGTTATACCTTTCAAAAGAGTTAAATATTATCTTCATAAAAGGACCAATATACACAAATTAACTTCATAAAAACCCCTTCCAGAAAATGGTACTGCTGGCAGATATTTTCAGAAAAGTACATAGGCTGAACTGAAAAAAAAAATTTTTTTTTAAATGAGAATTCAATTACTAAAATTTTTTTAAAAATTTAAAAACTACATGAATATATTTTGATACAAATATTCAAGCCATACACAGAGTTATTATTGTCTCACAGCTCACTCTCTTCCCAGAGTTAAACATCTTTTAACAGTTTGGTGGGCATCCAGGCCTTTATGTAGTCCTACACATATGTATATAAACATAAGGTTCTTTTTTTTTTTTTGCACATACATACATATTGAACTATGGTTTGCTTTTCCACTTATTTATATGTCTTGGAAGTCCTTCTTTGTGAAAACATAGATGGACCTTATTCTTTCTTAAGAATGCACAGTGTTTGGGGTGGCTCAGTCGGTTAAGCGTCCGACTGGCTCAGTCGTGATCTTGCGGTTCGTAGGTTCAAGCCCCACGTCAGGCTCTGTGCTGATGGCTCAGAGCCTGGAGCCTGTTTTGGGTTCTGTGTGTGTCTCTCTCTCTGACCCTCCCCCGTTCATGCTCTGTCTCTCTCTGTCTCAAAAATAAATAAATGTTAAAAAGAAATTTTTTAAAAAATGCACAATGTTTCATAACAAACGTACTACAATTTTTTTAACCATTTCCTTCTCCATGGACATTTGGGATATTCTAATCTTTTGCTATTAACAATGTTGCAATCACCATCTTAGAACATTATGTCTTTTTCATAGTGAAAATTCCTGGCAATAAATTACTAAGTCAAAGGTTATAAATTTTCTAGGATACCAAACCACCGTGAGAAAGACAACTTACAGTTCCACGCTCACGGTTTGACAGTGCCCATTTCTTCAGCTCTTGAGAAAACTGGGTATTGCCAATCTTTAGAATCTTTGCCAATATGATCGGCAAAAAAATAAGTTCTTATTTTGTATTGTGTATTCACTTACTAGAAACAGTTAAGTCTTTTCAAATATTTGTCTATATTTCTTCTTCAAGGCACTGCCTATTTAAATCCTTTGTTGACTTTTAAATTTGGGCTATTTGTCTTTTTATTATTAGTGTTAAGTACAGTAAGTCTAAAAGAGAATAAACAGTATTAACATGGAAACCACATCTGGCCACATAGCATTCACTCATTCAAATAATGAACGAGCAGCAACTATGTCCGGCACTGAGCTAAGCATTCTCTGCAAAATCATTCAACTGGGCAGAAGTTCATGGTTGAAAGCAACTTAAAATCATGAAGAAAAAGCAAATACTTTGACTTCCAATGCTCCAGTGCTCTAGCCACAGCCTTGTAGTTTCAAAATGAAAATAAACATCGTACTGTAACTTACCTAAAATCTTGTCAAAATAATTAAGAAAAGAATCTGCATCAAAAGTGATTGGAGCCTCAGAAGGTTCTCTGCAAGGTTAAAGGAAAAAGACCATTTATCGTAAACATAACTCTTTGGAACTTTTTTTAAAGCAGTGCCATTCTTAGGAACACTACCAGATATAGGATCTCAAGAGGTACACCAAGAAAAACTGTAGTTTAAATGGTCTTGAGGGCAAAAGAAATGGGAAAGACTGATGTAAGAAAAGTAAAAATTGCACTTTGTTTATGCACATTAAACTTATGCCAATTTAGGGACCTACCCACCATCCACCTCCCACAAGATATATATAGCATTAGCAGAAGAAATCACTTATCTGAGTTAATTTACATAAAGTCTATTTCTTTAAGAACTAAACCTTTAAAAGTAAATAAGAATATACCTTTCTTTATCTCTGCTTTCTTAGAGAATACTGAACATAAATTTTAATCTTCTTATGAGGCTTAAGAGCATCAACATGAATAAAGATATATTTGCTATACAAGTAACAATTCCATCTATCTTATTTTCTTACATTTATTTGCCAAATGTAACTTCCCATTTCTCCTGTTATTATTTCTTTCTCTGATGAAATCTTTTATTCCCCTCTTTTGAGTGTGAAGCTTACAATCTGCTTGTTGGTAGCAGATCTGAAGTGTGGGTTTGCTGAGAGCTAGATGTTAAGAGTCATAAAGTTCTGAGTAAAAGTTTAAAGAGTAAAATGCAGTTTCCTTGCACAGCTCTGGGATGGAAGCTTTTAGATCTGTTGAGCAGTCTCTCTGACTTACTTTAAGAATTGCTGGGAAAGCAAGCTGGTGCAGCCACTCTGGAAAACAGTATGGGGGTCCTCAAAAAAACTAAAAATAGAACTACCCTACGACCCAGCAATTGCACTACTAGGTATTTATCCAAGGGATACAGGTGTGCTGTTTCGAAGGGACACATGCACCCCCATGTTTACAGCAGCACTATCAACAACAGCCGAAGTATGGAAAGAGTCCAAATGTCCATTGATGGATGAATGGATAAAGAAGATGTGGTATATACATATAATGGAGTATTACTCGGCAATCAAAAAGAATGAAATCTTGCCATTTGCAACTATGTGGATGGAACTGGAGGGTATTATGCTAAGTGAAATTAGTCAATCAGAGAAAGACAAAAATCATATGACTTCACTCATATGAGAACTTTAAGAGACAAAACAGATGAACATAAGGAAAGGGAAACAAAAATCATATAAAACCAGGGAGGGGGACAAAACAGAAGAGACTCATAAATATGGAGAACAAACTGAGGGTTACGGGAGGGGCTGTGGGAGGGGGATTGGGCTAAATGGGTAAGGGGCACTAAGGAATCTACTCCTATAATCATTGTTGCACTATATGCTAACTAATTTGGATATAAATTAAAAAAATAAAATAAAACAAGTTAAAAAAAAAAAGAATTGCAAAGGATCAGGCTATTAAAAATATGACTCCAAAAAAGTCATCAGGGTACTAGGCACCAAAAGAGGGAAACATAGCAGTACAAAAAAAAAAAAAAAAAAAAAAAAAAAAGAGTGGAAATGGCAATGACTAGATGACTTTAACATCTGGGTTTTAACTACTTAGATATTTAGACTTTAACACAAATTACCGAGGCAGCTCTGCTCCTTTGTGGGTTGAGACTTTAGATATGAAAGCTTTCATGCTCTCTGAGACTTGAGTCAAGTCATAGTTTTGTTCCTCCTTCTTGGAAATGGGCTCTGCTTCTTTTTTGCCAGCAGCTTCCTGCAGTAGCTGGTCCAGCTGATCTGGTGAGAGATCTAACCACTGGTCATCTGAAAAAGAAGAAAACATGATACTGCCATACTGTACTCACATGGCAGGTACTCTCAGAGAAGGGCCCTATGAGACCTAGCGGAATATTTTAATTTTTCCTCACCCTTCTGCTCTCTCTTGGCCCATGACTTACCATCTTCTGGGGGAAGATTAGCTTCTTCCTTCTTAAGCTCTTCTATATCAAATGGTGTGTTCTGTAATAAGGTTAAGATTTCTTCACCTGGGCTCAGAGCAAGAGAGCTATAAAAAATAAAAGACATGGGGATTTTTTTATAAGACAGCTCAGAATAATAATCACAAAAAAATATTTTAAAGCTGGAGGCAATTATCTAGTCTAATTTGTTTTTAAGCAATTGTTTTAAGTTATAGACCCCTTTTTCTCAAATAAAATCTTACCAGTAACTCTAAAATATAAAAGAGCTCAAAGAAAAAATGCTTTGTACAGCAAAGGAAACCATCTACAAACTGAAAAGGCAACCTACTGAATGGGAGAAAATATTTACAAAAACATATATCTGATAAAGGGTTAACATCCAAAATATATAAAGGACTCATGCAACTTGATAGGAAAAAACAAATGTGATTTAAAAATGGGCTGAGGACCTGAATAAACATTTTTCTAAAGAAGGTGTACAAATGGCCAACGGGTACATGAAAAGGCACTCAACATCACTAATCATCAGGAAATGCAAATCAAAATGAAAATGAGATATCACTTCACACCAGTCAGAATGGCTACCACCAAAAAGACAAGAGAGAATAAGCATTGGTAAGGATGTGGAGAGAAGGGAACCCTTGTGCACCGTTGGTGAGAATGTAAATTGGTGTAACCACTATGGAAAAAAGTATGGAGGTTCCTCAAAAAATTAAAAATAGAACTACCATATGATCCAACAATTCTACTTCTGGGTATATATGTAAAGAATATTGAAGAGATACCTGTATTCCCATATTCACTGCAGCATTACTCACAATAGCTAAGATATAGAAACAACCTAAGTGTCCCAACAATGGATGAAAAAAGAAGATGTGCTATATTAATGCAATGGAATATTATTCAGAGAAATATATATGAGAAAGAAGGAAATCCTATTATTTGTGAAATGGATTGACCTTGAGGGTATTATGCTAATTGAATAAACCAGACAGAGAAAGACAAATACTGCATGGTATCACATATATGTGGAATCTAAAAAAAAGTAAAGCTCATAGGAACAGAATAGATCAGTAGTTGCCAGGGAGTAGGAGGTGAGAGAAATAAGGAGAGGTTGGTAAAAGGGTAGATAGTTTCTGAATACAGTCTGAGGATCTAATGTAAAACATGGTACCCATAGTTGAGAACACTGTATTATATAATTGAAATCTGTTAAGAGAGTAGAACTTAAATGTTCTCACTGCTCCCCCAAAAAGATAAATATATGAGGTGATGGAATTGTCAATTAACTAGTTAGTGATAATCCCTTCACATGCACATATCTCAAATCACCATGAAAAAACAAATCACCATGATATACACTTTAAATATCTTTAGATTTTGTTTCTCAATTATATCTCAATAAAGATAAAAAAAAAACTGCTTTGATTAAAATGGAGTCCGGAGGCTCAGAGATATATCTACTTCACCTTTGCCTTTCACTCTGAAGCAGGCTGCATGGAACACCATCTTGAAGCTGCTGACTTAGTGCAACTCTTTTAATTTATATATAGCATATATATATGAGGAAAATACGAACTAAAATGAATCTTGCATGTATAATATGCTAGGCTAGCACTTTAAATACATTTTCTTATTGGGGCGCCTAAGTGGCTCAGTCGGTTAAGTGTCCAACTTCAGCTCAGGTCATGATCTCACGGTTCATGAGTTTGAGCCCTGAGTTGAGCTCTGTGTTGACAGCTCAGAGGCTCCAGGCTCTTTCTCTCTCTCTCTTCTTTCTCTCTCAAAAATAAACATTCAAAAATTTTTTTACAAAAATCCTCAACAAGATATTAGCCAACCAGATCCAACAATACATTAAAAAAATTATTCACCATGACCAAGCGGGATTTATACCTGGGATGCAGGGCTGGTTCAATATCCACAAAACAATCAATGTGATTCATCACATCAATAAAAGAAAGGACAAGAACCATATGATCCTCTCAATAGATGCAGAGAAAGCATCTGACAAAATACAACATCCTTTCTTGATAAAAACCCTCAAGAAAGTAGGGATAGAAGGATCACTTAAACATCATAAAAGCCATATACGAAAGACCCAACACTAACATGATATTCAATGGGGAAACACTGAGAGCTTTCCCCCTAAGGTCAGGAACAAGACAGGGAAGTCTACTCTGGCCACTGTTATTCAACACAGTATTGGAAGTCTTAGCCTCAGCAATCAGACAACACAAAGAAATAAAAGGCATCCAAATCGGCCAGGAGGTGGTCAAACTTTCACTCTTCACAGATGACATGGTACTCTACATGGAAAACCCAAAAGTTTCCACCAAAAAACTGCTAGAACTGATTCATGAATTCAGCAAAGTTGCAGGATATAAAATCAATGCACAGAAATTGGTTGCATTCCTACATACCAACAATGAAACAACAGAAAGAGAAATCAAGGAATCGATCCTATTTACAACTGCACCAAAAACCATAAAATACCTAGGAATAAATCTAACCAAAGAGGTGAAAAATCTATATACTGAAAATATAGAAAGCTTATGAAAGAAATTGAAGAAGACACACACAAAAAATGGCAAAATATTCCATGCTCCTGGATAGGAAAAACAAATATTGTTAAAATGTCAATACTACCCAAAGCAATCTACATATGCAATGCAATCCCTATCAAAATAACACCGGCATTCTTCACAGAGCTAAAATAAACAATCCTAAAATTTGTATGGAAGCAGAAAAGACCCCGAATAGCCAAAGCAATCTTGAGAAAGAAAACCAAAGCAGGAGGCAGCATAATCCCGGACTTTAAGCTGTATTACAAAGCTGTAATCATCAAGACAGTATGGTACTGGCACAAGAACAGACACTCAGATCGATGGAACAGAATAGAGAACTCAGAAATGGACCCAAAAACATGGTCAACTAATCTTTGACAAAGCAGGAAAGAATATTCAGTGGAATAAAGACAGTCTCTCCAGCAAGTGGTGCTGGGAAAACTGGACAGCGACATGCAGAAGAATGAACCTGGACCACTTTCTTACACCATACACAAAAATCAACTCAAAATGGATGAAAGACCTAAACGTAAGACAGGAAGCCATCAAAATCCCCGAGGAGAAAGCAGGAAAAAACCTCTTTGATCTTGGCTGCAGCAACTTCTTACTCAACATGTCTCTGGAGGCAAGGGAAACAAAAGCAAAAATTAACTACTGGGACCTCATCAACATAAAAAGCTTCTGCACAGCAAAGGGAACAATCAGCGAAACTAAAAGGCAACCAACAGAATGGGAGAAGATATTTACAAATGACATATCAGATAAAGTGTTAGTATCCAAAATCTATAAAGAACTTATCAAACTCAACACCCAAAACACAAATAATCCAGTGAAGAAATGGGCAAAAGACATGAATAGACACTTCTCCAAAGAAGACATCTAGATGGCCAACTGACACATGAAAAAATGCTCAACATCACTCATCATCAGGGAAACACAAGTCAAAACCACAATGAAATACCACCTCACACCTGTCAGAATGGCTAACATTAACAACTCAGGCAACAGCAGATGTTGGTGAGGATGTGGAAAAAGAGGATCTTTTTTGCACTGCTGGTGGGAATGCAAACTGGTGCAGCCACTCTGGAAAACAGCATGGAGGTTCCTCAAAAAATTAAAAATAGAACTACCTTATGACCCAGCAATTGCACCACTAGGTATATATGCAAGGGATACAGGTATGCTATTTCAAATGTTTATAACAGCACCATCAACAACAGCCAAAGTATGGAAAGAGCCCAAATGTCCACCGATGGATGAATGGATAAAGATTTGGTATATATATATACAATGGAGTATTACTCAGCAATAAAAAGAATGAAATCTTGCCATTTGCAACTATGTGGATGGAACTAGAGGGTATTATGCTAAGTGAAATTAGTCAGAGAAAGAAAAATATCATATGACTTCACTCGTATGAGGACTTTAAGACACAGAACACATGAACATAAGGGAAGGGAAACAAAAATCATATAAAAAGAGGGAGGGGGACAAAACATAAGAGACTCTTAAAAATGGAGAACAAACAGAGGATTACTGGAGGGGTTGTGGGAGGGGGATGGGCTAAACGGGTAAGGGGAATTAAGGAATCTACTCCTGAAATCATTGTTGCACTATATGCTAACTTGGATGTAAATTAAAAAAAATTTTTGTAAATACATTTTCTTATTTAGTCCTCTAATTACTATTATAAGTGATAATCCTGTTTTATAGAGGAGAAAACCAAAGCGCTGTGATATTCTATAACTTTTACAAGGTCATTGAGTTGGACAGCAAAAGCTTGAAATCAAGTCTTCTGATACTATTTTATGATCTTCCTACAATAAACTAACGAGGAAATATGCACAGAAATTATCTATATAATGAGCATACTATTTTATGATGGCAAGGTAACCTGTTTTGTTTTTTCTTAATGTTTACTTATTTTTGAGAGAGAGACAGAGTGTGAGCAGGGGAGGGGCAGAGAGCAAGGAAGACAAAGAATCTGAAGCAGACTCCAGGCTCTAAGCTGTCAGCACAGAACACGACGTGGAGCTCAAGCTCACAAATCACGAGGTCATGACCTGAGCTGAAGTCAGACGCTTAACGGACTGAGCCACCCAGGCACCCCAATATGACCTATTACATAAATTAATGGAAACCTGAACCCTGTCTGAGCTATTTAAAAAAATTTTTTTAATATTTATTTTTGAGAGAGAAAGAGCATGAGTGAGGGAGGGGCAGAAAAAGAGGGAGACACAGAATCCAAAGCAGGCTCAGCCCAACACAGGGCTGGAACTCACGAACCACTAGATCATGACCTGAGCCAAAGTCGGAGGCTTAACCAACTAAGTCACCCATGCTTCCCTGACCTATATAGAATGGAGCAAATCAAGTTATAGAATGGACTTACATTTATTTAATAAAGATCTGCATACCTTGCTAAATCATGTGGGTGACAGGAAATCATCCCTACTCCATATTATGAAAATATTATTAGGAGAGAGAAAAGAAATACACAAATAATCATAACAAGTTACAAAATATAAAATCATATAGGAATACCAATGTTATATAGAGTCACAGGAGATGATTACATTAACTACAAGAAAATTAAAAAGGAAAAGAGATAATGGACGTAGTTGAGTTAGGACTTAAAGAATGGGTAAGATTTTGACAAGGAAGATAGGGTAGAGAAACTTCACGCAAGAGGGGAAACGAACATTTGTATAGAGGCAGAGAATTGAGGAACATGTTCACAAAGCAAATGGTGTTCAGTGTGGCTTAAGTGGGGCAGACAGGGCTGAACAGATGGACTGAAATGAGAGCACAGTGAGCCTGAAATGGCTAAGTTTGGACTCAATGAAATAAGCAGTAGGTGATCACTAACGGCTTCTTTTTTATTTTTAATTTTTGTTTTAAGAGATTTATATAGTACAGACAAGTCTAAAAGATGACCAAAAAAAAAAAAAAAAAAAGATGATATAGCATATCTTTACCCACCTAGAATTATAATATTGTTATACTTCTAATCTAAAGGTATGATTATACTGACACTTAACATAAAAAATTAAACAAGTAACATATACATTTCCTTAAAAATTATACATAAAGCTAATATTTTTCCTTTGATGACCAACACTATCATTTCCAATCCATCTTGTTGCTACCCAGAAATGATTGCTCTCACAAATACCCTTCTGGTCCACTGAGTGTGTATATGTGTGAATGTCTGTGTGTGTGCGCACACGCATGTGTACGTATCTATGTTGTAACTGCTGTTTGTTCTCTTTCCCTGGAATTTTATCCCCCCAAATACCTGTATGCCTCATTCCCTCACTTCACTTATGTGTCTTCTCAAACTAAACCTCCTTGGAAAGTCCTCCTTGACCAAACTATCTAGAAGAGCAGCCTAGACCTCTCTGTCCCCACACACTGTTTTTTTTCTTTAAAGCACTGATCACCATCTAACAGCATATAGTGATTTATTGTCTTTCTCCTACATTAGCACGTAAACTCCATAAGGGCAGGGAGACTTTGGATTTGCTTGCTGTATCCCTAGTGCCTGGAAATAATAAATATTGGTTGAATGAATTAATATATACATGTCTATAAGTAATATATAGTATTTTATGTATTAAAACTTTAAAAAAAAATTTTTTTTCAACGTTTATTCATTTTTGGGACAGAGAGAGACAGAGCATGAACGGGGGAGGGGCAGAGAGAGAGGGAGACACAGAATCGGAAACAGGCTCCAGGCTCTGAGCCATCAGCCCAGAGCCTGATGCGGGGCTCTAACTCCCGGACCGCGAGATCGTGACCTGGCTGAAGTCGGACGCTTAACCGACTGCGCCACCCAGGCGCCCTTATGTATTAAAACTTTTTATATGTAATAGAATCCATACTGTACACATTTACAATATCCTTTTTTCATTCAACATCATGTTTACAAGACGTATTTATTTAGATCAGTGGTTTTTAACTGGGGACAATTCTGCCCCCAGAGGACATTTGCAATGTCTGATGATATTTTTGGTTGTCATAACTGGGGGCAGGGTGGACAGCTACTGGCATTTACTAGGTAGAAGCCAGAGATGCTGCTAAACATCCTATAATGCACACAACAGTCTCCCACAACAAGGAATTATCTTGTACAAAATGTCAACAATGCCAAGGTTTAGAAACCTTGGACTGGTTTACATATATTTAGCTAATCTCTGGTTACGTAATGGATAGTAGTCTATCCTACAAACACACCGCAATCCATTTATCTACTATTGATGGATACTTACACTGTTCAATTTTTCACTATTACAATCTCTAATAATTTTTAGGAGAGGGGATAATATGATTAAAGATATATTTCAAGCATATTCTCTGGCTCTAATGGTTGCATTGGAAGTGGAGAGTCACTAGACGTTGGGAACCAAGTTTAGGTATCGTTATAGTTCAAGAAATAAGTGTTAAAATATATATATACATATTAGAGTATGTAGGCAGCAAAAAAGAAAAATGTAAGACACAAGATAACAATAAAAAGGATTTAGGGGGCAGCCTGGGTGGCTCAGTGAGCTAAGCATCTGACTCTTGATTTTGGCTCAGGTCATTATCTCATGTTTCATGCGATGGAGCCCCATGTCAGGCTCTGCATTGACATGGGGACTTCTTGGGATTCTCTCTCTCCCCTTCTCTCTGCCCCTCCCCTGCTAATGCACATGCACTCTCTTTCCTTCTCTCTCAAAATAAATTAAAAAAAAAAAAAAAAAAAAAGATCTAGGGACTGGATCAAACGAGAGCCAGGAGGTCTAGGTAATAAGAAGGATGGTAGTCTATTAAAAAAGAGAGTGGGAAACAGTCTCTGACATTAATCTAAGTATTAAAAAGAAAACCCAAAAAACTGGGAATTCAAGAACAGGTCTGGAGGGAGATGTGAGTTTGGTTTTAAATTGTTTAGAAGTTATCCTGGTTTGGGGAACAGGAGTCTCTTCTGCAGCACTATTTACAATGTTGGACATTTAAGCTACTTATAATTCTTTCTCCAATAGTAAAGGTGTGTTGAGTAAGTCATGGTACATCCATTTGCTGAAATGTTGTGCAGCTCTTTAAAATGACACTTATAGAGGCGCCTGGGTGGCTCAATTGGTTAAGCATCTAACTTCACCTCAGGTCACTATCTCATAATTTGTGGGTTCGAGCCCTGTGTCGGACTCTGCACTGACAGCAGGGAGCCTGCTTGGGATTCTCTCTCTCCCTCCCTCTCTGCCTATCCCCCACTCATGTTCTCTCCCTCAAAATAAATATGTAATCTTTAAGAAAAAATAAAATAAAAATACACTTATAAATACTTTTTAATGTCATTGGAAAATGTAAGATGGTAATAAGTAAAATTATGGGCAGGATACAAAATTTTTATATAGTACAATTAAAAAAAAATCAACTAGATGGATATGGGGAAAAAAAATCCTGGAATGCAGTAGATCAAAATGATAATAGTAGTTGACTCTCTGATATATATTTTTTCCTTATTACATCTTTATTTGCTATAATGAGTGAATACATTACTTTCGTAACAACAACAAACTTCATTATCTATTTAATATTTATTTATTTTGAAAGAGAAAGAGATAGCAAGTGCAAGCAGGGGAGGGGCAGAGACAGAGGGCCAGAGAATCCCAAGCAGTCTCTTCACTGTCAGTGCAGAGCCCGATGCAGGGCTCAAACTCACAAAACTTGAGATCATGACCTGAGCCAAAATCAAGAGCCAGATGCTTAACTGACTGAGCCCCCAGGTGCCCTAACAAACTTCCATTATTTAAAAATAACTACCTAACCACCAATCTATCTTATTTTGTGTGAGGAGCCCTGATTCTCCTACACATGAGTCTAATTTTCTAACATCTCTTTAACCCAAGTCTGTAAGGTGACGTGTCTTCACAGACAGAGTGGCCCACGGAGGTGGATGGGAATCATCTGGGGCAGATTCTCCTAAACATGAGGCCACCTCTTTTCCTCTTCTGACTCTCGAGCAAGTTTTCTGAAATGATTCCCTAAGAAGGCATCCTCTTTTCACCATCAATTACTGCCATAAAACTGATGGGAGCAGGACAAAGACACACGCAGACACTTCTGAAAGAGTAAAGACTGCTGTAAAGTCATTATTATCTCACAGACACTGAGGTTAGAGTTCTCTCAGCATCAACTTTGCTTCACCAGTCCTCAAAGAACATTCTATTACACAAATAAGTGATGTTTGAGATGTAAGCAAAATGAATGAAGTTCAAAACCAATTAAGTTTCCTCCAAGGAAAAAAGAAAAAAAAGTCCAACAAATGAAAAACACATACAACTTGGGACATTTTAACCATTATATATACAAAAGCCATTGCTTTTATATTATTTAATAGCTTTGAGTATCTCAAATTCAATTTTACAAACATAAATTGAGTTTTTTCCAATACTCAAAATCTGACCTTTGATTCCTGAGCTCAAAAAGACCAAAGTTTTCTGCTTGAGCTCTATTTTCCTTGGTGCTGCACTGACTAGGAAGTGACCTCAGGTGACAACTCAGATAATGAGGACCTCATCTATTGTGATTTTCTTCTTTCAAAGGGTTCTATTTCCTTCAATTTTGGCCCAATTTTGTTGTTCTACTGTGTCTTCAAATAACTGTTTCTTAAATTCCATCCAGGGTTTATAATTACACTTGGCAGGGGGTTAGTTGGATATGTTACTCCACCATTATGAGAACTTGAGTTTATAAAATTTTAAAAGGGTGCCATTTCCTGCCAACCCTGTGTTCATTTCTTTCTTTTTCTAGGCAATGTATGGCAGGTTAGAATGAGATGTGATTTGAAAGCTGACTGCCTGCTTTATCCTATGTTTCAGCCTCTCCTAAATGTAGCTAAACACAGTCAAGGGCTCCTACAGGAATTAAGCACATGCTTGGTATCAGACTGCCTGAGTTCAAATCCTAGATCTGTCACTAATTAGCTGTGTGAACTTTGGCAAACTACTTAATCTCTCTTGGCCTCAGCTGTAACTAGGGAATGATAATAATCATACTTATTTCACAGGACTATAAGAGAGATCAAACAAATTTTTAAGTACCAATACACTTTGTAAGTACCAATAAACATTAGCCGTTAGGTGATGATGATGATGATGGGTGCCAGATCCAGTGATCTTCTGTAGCAACACCTCCTCTCTCCCAGTTCATCCCCTTCAGCAGTCATGATCCTTGCCGTTAACTCTTTAAATACAGCAATTCCAATTTCTGCAGCTATCTCAAGAGTGAACAACTCCTTAACATCTGGCAGGTTACCACTCTTGCTGCCATGGTTAGGTAGTGATAAACTCACCTTTCTGGCCGGTTTACTGAGAGTTGGAAGTAGTTCTTTGCCATTTCTAGCCTTGCCTGGTACTGAGCAGAACCTTCTATCAGACCCTGAAAGAAAAAAATCATAACATTATTTACATGGTATCACTGAAATTACCCACTCACCAGCAATTTTCAGGGAGGCAGTGTATGATATGTTGTTCAGGAATCACGAGGCCTGAGTCCTAGTCCCTGTTTTGTCATTAATGTACCTGTTTGGGCTCCATTTTCTCCAAACAAGGGGACTAGGCTCTATGTAGTGCTTCCTAATCCTTTTCACCATTAAAGACCTCTTTCCAATTTGGAAGATTTTCTACCATTTTCTAGTACTTTATTGGTTATTAAGAAATAATTGATTTGTAATTAATTTATAAAACAAAGTACAAATAGAACCAAAAAATAGCATAATCTCATTTTCACTGCCATTTCTGCTTTTCACATGCATGTTTATTTTGGCATTTGTACTTAATATTTCACACTCTTTCAAAAATATACTATGATATCATAAGCACTTTTCTATATTGCTACAGTCTTTATATGATATTTAAAAAAATTTTTAATTCCAGTATAATTAACATACAGTATTATATTCGTTTCAGGTATATAACATAATAATTCTATACATTACTCAGTGCTCACCACAAGAATTGTACTCTTAATCCTCTTCACCTACTTCACCCATCCTCCCACCTGCCCTCTGATAACCATGGCTAAGAGTTTGGTTTTTTGTTTGTTTAGTTTGTTTGTTGAATTCCACATATGAGTGAAAGCATATGGTATTTGTCTTTCTCTGACTGACTTATTTCACTTGGCATTCTACCCTCTAGAACCATCCATTTTGTTGCAAATGGCAAGATTTCATTCTTTTTACGGCTGAGTAATGTTCCATTGCATATGTGTGTGTGTGCGTGTGTGTGTGTATACACATACCATACCTTCTTTATCTATTTATCTAGTGATGGACACTTGGGTTGGTTCCCTTGGCTATAAATAATCTTGGCTATAAATAATGCTGCAAAAAACATAGCAATACATGTATCCCTTTGAATTCGTGTTTTCATTTTTGGGGGGTAAATACCAGTAGTGAAATTACTGGATCATATAATAATTCTATTTTTAATTTCTTGAGAAACCTCTATACAGTTTTCCACAGTGGCTGTACCAGTTTGCATTCTCATTGATGGTGCGTGAGGGTTCCTTTTCTCCACATCCACACCAACACCTGTTGTTTCTTGTGTTTTAGATTTTAGCCATTCTGATTTAGCCTCACCATCTCTGAGGGTTAGTGATGTTGAGCATCTTTTCATTTATCTGTTGGCCATCTGTATGTCTTTGGAGAAATGTCTGTTCATATACCATCATATTCTTAATGGACTTTTCTACTTCTTGGCTGTTTCCTTAAAATAGATTATTCAAAGTAAAGGTTCTGAGTTTGAACCTTTCTATAGCTCCTGGAACACACTAGCAAATTACTTTCCAGTTAAAGTTCTATCAATATGCAATGTTACCAGCAATGTATAGGGAGTATTAATTTGTACTTTCAATAGCATTAAGCCTCATTCAGATCCTTTTTCACATATGTGAAAAACTATTATTCTGTTGATACATATATCTTTACTACTTGTAAGAGTAAATATTTTACAAAAAATTTATTAGTTGTCTTTTTGTAATTTTTTTAATCCGTGTCTTTGCTCATTTTCTATTTGGTGTCTTCATATTTGCCTTATGATTTGCATAAATTGCTCTTCAGATACAAATGATAACTATCATAATTTTATATAAACATTATTAACTTTTCTAAAATATTGGAAACAGTTCATAGTCACTCCCTCATTAACACTGAACTAGAATGGTCCCTTTTAACTCTAGCTTCTCTAATAATGTTATACATTAAATATGGACCATAGATCTCTAATTCACTAGCTTGATTTCCCCTGGACTGTACAGTTTTACAAATGCATTGCAAGTCCTACCTTAAAGTAATCGTTCTTTTTCAGACTTTCAAGGAAGCCAGCCCAGAGTGGTGAGGTAGTCATGACCGATTTCTTGGAGTCAGAAAAATGTGGGCTACATTTGGAGCATAAGATTTCAAATCCATGAGCCTAGATAGAATAGACAGAATTTTCATCATTATTTTCTTTCCATTTAATCACACTTAAGAACTAGGTCATTTGACATATGGACATTTATAACACTTTGAATTTTATGAAAAATGTGATTATTTCTAATTTTTCCATTTAAAAAAAAAGTTTATTTGTTTATTTATTTATTTTGAGAGAGAGAGAGAGAGAGAGAGAGAGAGAGAGATAATGAGCAGGGAGGGGCAGAGAGGGAGAGAGAGGGAATCCTAAGCAGTGGGGCTCAAACTCATGAACTGTGAGATCATGACTTGAGCCAAAATCAAGAGTCAGATGCTTAACTGATTGAGCCACCCAGGTGCCCCTCCAATTTTTCAATTTCTATATAGAGATTACTAAAAATTATAAAGGGAAAGCAAATAATGCAAAACAAAGATCTTATTCTCTTCAAAGAGATTTCTTGCTGATCACAAAACCAGAAATTTAAACTTATTTGTTGTTTGCTTAAAAAAAGGCTTAGAAAAGGCTTCTCATCTAACAGAAAATATAAATGAATTCACCATGGTCTTAGATATAGCAAAGGGAAGGAATCATATCATTTTAAGGGTACTTTGATTAAAAAATATAATGAATGCACATAAAATATATTAGATAGGGAGCTTTCCTGATCACTCTAGAGGAAACTATAGTTACCAATTTCTTGCATATCTTTTCAGAAGTAATGTATGCACTCAAGCAGATGTGTATCTGTGTCTGTATATCCTATTCCATCACTAAATGGTAGCATACACACTGTTCTAAACCTTGCTTTTTCACTAAGTCATATGCCTTGGAGATCATTTTATATGATCACACAAATTTATCCAATTCACTTCATAGGCAGGTTGTAATTTATCTAACTATTCCCCTACTAATAGATATTTGGTAATTTCCAATCTTTTGCTACCAGAAATAATACTGTCATGAGTATCATCAGATCTACGTACACATGTAAAATACATGGAGGATAAATGTTTAGAAGTGAAAATGCCGAGCAGAAGAGTTGTGTACTTTATAAATTGATGGATATTGACAAACTGTTCTAAGAGACTGAATCAATTTATATTCCCATCAATGATGTTTGAGAGTATCTCAAATATGTATTTCCACCAATCCAGTATATACTATCAAACTTTTTGATACTTGCCAAATGTAAAAAACACTATTTTGTAGCTTTAAGTTGCAGTTCTTTTATTATGAGCAAGGGCCAACATTTTTATGTTTAAATTAAAAATCATCTGTATTTCCTTTTCTGTGGACTGTCAGTTTATGGTTTCTGAACATTTTTAATTAATTAATTAGCATTTCTTTTCATACCAACTTGTAGGAACTCTCTATATATTATAGAAATTAGCTCTTTTTTAAACTGCAAATATAATGCTTTCTTCAGGTTTACTATCTTTGACATTAGCTACGGGATTTTTCTTTCCAACACAGAAATGCTTAATTTTTAATAAAGTTACCAGTCTTTTTTTTTTTATAGCTTCTGATTTCAAATCCTGTTTAAAAAGGCCTTCTCTACTCAAATTATCAAAAATTCTTCTGTGTTTTCAGATATTATGGTTTTAATGTTCTCATTTAAATATTTCATCCACCTGGAATTTATTTTGGTATAGGTGTGAGGGAATGAACTTTAACTTTTTGGACAGCTTCTCAGTTGTTCTATTATCATTTCCTGAATAACACATTTTCCTTCTTGTTTGAGAGCCACATTCTCATGTAAATAAGGTATATTTCTAGACTTTCTATGCTGTGTCATTATTTATTAAGAGCCCTTTTACCTAAAGGAAGAATATAAAATTTTATGGTTCATTACCAACTTCATGCCCAATTCATGGGCTCGGTATTGGGGATGAGATGGAGGAGGCATCTTGTATCCACTCCGCCGGTCTGGCACAAACTTTTGTTGCACCAACTGTGCATATAGACATTTAGTGAAACTGACCTGGACATTGGGACACAAAATACATTGAGTCTTCCTGAAAGTAAAAATTCAATATCATTTCACAGTTCCACTTATGAGCTTCATATTCATATGAAATGCAAAGAAGATCCAACCTATTTACTGCCTACATTTTTTAGTAACAGCTTTATTGGGATACAATAATTCACATACCACAAAATTAACTGCATGATCTGTTTTTAGTTATCACTAATGGAATTCTTATCAGTTACATTATATGGCAGTTGGGTGGGTTGTTAGATAAAGAATAATTCTTAATTCTCTGGAAGAAATGAAATGTTTTATTCTTAAGAAGAAAACAAAATAGGGAAAATGTGGCCAGAAAATACCTAGGAAACATTTAGATACAAACTAGGGAGTGAAATCTCTTGAAATCTTCCTCCACTAGAATGGGAGAAAAGAAAAAAAAGTGTATTAACTTGAGATGAGGAAGCAGAATATTTCCAGTTTTTTCTAGTGCACAATTAAAATGATGTTCAACTCTCTTGCTAGTGAGGAACCAAATAACCAGGAGAGCTATCTTACCGATGCCATTATTCGTGTTTCAGGCAAGAAAGTCTTGAAAATACGACAGGCTCGCAGGTCAATAGGGTCCCGTAGGTAAAATGCTTGGACTCCTGCAGCCACCAATCTGGGGCGCTGCTTTAACACCGCTACAATACCAGCTGGAAGGAAGCAGTGTGCTCGATGAAGGGAGGCTTGAATTTTTTCTGGGTATCTGTGACAGGTAACATAATTATTTTTATTTTATAATATGTAAATATCTAGCGTTCTTATAGCATTTAGTTCCCCTTGTCTTGGTTCATCAAGAGATGTTGAATGACAAGGAAAGTGAAGATAAAGCTACCATATACACTAAAACTGCAGAAAAGAAGAGAAAGAGAAAAGGTAGGAAGAAATGGAAAATAAAGAAAAGGGACTAATGTAGATCAATAAAAACAAAATGAAAACTCTACTATTTTTTGGAACAAGAATAAAATCAGAGTTTATTCTTTTAAAACAATGGTACAAAGTATGCTGAAACAAAGTTAAGAGAGATTTTTATATTGTTAAAACTTGAATGGTAGTAAACATTGCCTAGGTACTCAAATGTGAAAGGTTGAACTAATCTGTTATTAGGTAAAGACTGTCTTTTCGGCATAGAGCCTAAAGTGTTCCACACAGACCAAAGAATACTATACAGAGTCCCACAAAGCACACTATGCTCCCTTAGGTTTTCATTCCTAAAGGTCTCAAAAAATATTGAAGTAGGATCCACGTCCAGTGTAGAGACCAACGAGGGGCTTAAACTCATGACCCTGCGATCAAGACCTGAGTTGAAATCAGAGTTGGATGCTTAACCAACAGGGCCACCCAGGCGTCCCAAGGTCTCAAAATTTTTACCTATGGATATAGATAGAACTTAGCCACAATATCTAAGTAAATAAATGCAAAAGTATTGGGACTGTAATATAACATCTATGATTGGGAATTAAAAGATACATCTGTTCCTTAATTTTAAAACATGTAAATTTAATCTGTTGTTAGTCACTTTCATGAAGGATGAAGACAGAATGAAAATGAGCATTAATCTAGGTGAAAGAAATTCTACATTCAGTGGAAGACTTGAACCGCATTAAATCAAAAGGCTCTTTGACTAGCACTGAAAATATTTTTCTTACCCTCTAATGCGCCTATTCACAGCAGCTTGTATAGAATCTGAAGCCAAAATTTTTTCTGGGTGTGTTGAGATTATATTCAAAGCTTGTGGGATTGTAGGGGGTGTGGAGGGTAACCAGGATACTGCTCCAGGTTTCCTTGGTGCAGGAATAATGCACAGCTCTCCCTGGTGGAAAAATACCTGCAAAATGATACATTTTAATTTTCATTCTGGGCACTGACAAACTCTAGGTACTAGTAACATGATTTCATCTCTGTAAATTTTCCAAACTTGGATACACTTACTCTATTGGCACTATTATCAGGATCCAACCATTTAGGGAGAAAGTCAGCAGCTTCTATTAACAAGAATTCACCATCATTGTCTTCAATCCTTTTGCAAAAGAAATTCCAATTATGCATTCAAAAAGCACATATATGCTACGAATCAAAACACATTTATTCTAATATGTTCTTTCATTTTAGTTAATGTATGAGTACATGCTATGTACAGATTGTTATAATAAAGCAAAATATTTGAGACACCATGAATCTCTCAGGGAGATTGTAAGATTGAAAGAGGAGTTGGAGGGAGATGATAAGGAGAACAAATTAAGTACATAAGTAAATAATAACAGACACAAATATGAAAAACATACAATTAGGTGTCAAAAGAAGAAAAAACCCACATAGAGCCAAGATAAGGAAAGCCTTTATGGAAGAGTTACTTAGACCCTGAAAGATAATTTTGTTTTGCCTCATTTGTATTATTTTTTAAATTTAAATTTTTGAATAGGTAAGACAGTCACATGGCTAAACTTTTAAAAAGTACATAAAGAAACTGTTTCTGCAATGAAACAGTTTCCTTCCTACTTTTGTCCCTAATCCTTCTGGGTTCACTTAAGCATAATCTAGTTAATAGGAATATAAACTCTTATTTTCTCCTCTTGTCACACAAAAGGTAGCGTATTTTATATACTGTTCTAGATTTTTTCACTTTTTATGGGTGGAGATATATGGAGAAAAGTTGAGATGTTCTTGGGAGAGGGATTAGCAATGACAAAATCATGGAGGTGTCTACTTAAGGTAGATATTTGGAGAATGGCACTAGTAAAGAACAAGACTAGAAAAGCACAGTTATATCATTTTGGGAAGAGCTTTAAATGTCGGCAGAGTCAATGAGAATGAGCTTGGTTTTATTCTATTCTATTCTTTTTTTTTTTTTAAGGAATGAATGGTTTTAAAGCAGTGTAGGAAAATGGTTAGAGCTCTACCTTAGGAAGATTAATCTGGCAGAGACATAGAGGAAGTTCTTTCTTTTTCTAATTAAAAACAAGGGGCACCTGAGTGGTTCAGTTGGTTGAGTGTCCGACTTCAGCTCAGGTCATGATCTTACAGTTGGTGAGTTTGAGCCCTGTGTCGGGCTCTGTGCTGACAGCTCAGAGCCTGGAGCCTGCTTCAGATTCTGTGTCTCCCTCTCTCTCTGTGACTCCCCTGCTCATGCTCTCTTTCTCTATCTCAAAAATAAACAAACTTAAAAAAAAAAAATTTAAAAACCAAATCCCCAACAAGACAGTAGATGCCTATTAGTCAAAGAGCTTTATAGGCCTGGTGTGTAGGTATGCACCATCATTATATAAAGATCAGAATCCATACACAAAAGGCATTGCCCTCCCCTATTACCATTGTAAAGATAGAAACAACTATCTTGGAGTTTGTTCATATAAAATTCTATCATTTATGAAGAAATTACTGACAATTATTTTTAGGTGTGATAACAGTAGTGTCTAAAATAAGAGTTCTTATCTATTCTATTTACATCTTAAAAGTATTTAAAGATAAAATGGCATAGTATTGGAGACTGCTTTAAAATAATCTTGTTATGTAAAAGGAGTAGGGGAAAGGAGGAGGGGAAAGCTATGGGTAAAGAAGGACCATGAATTGGTAATTATTGGAGCTGAGTGAGGAGTACATGTGGGTTCATTCTCTCTACTTTCATGTTTGAAATTTTGATATAATAATACATTTTCAGAGTTGTTTTTCTTTTTGTTCAGCTGGGGAAGAGGTTGGGGGAATGGATTAGAATTTGGGCGCTAACAGGAAAACTAGAATAACATGCGGCAAATGGGTGAAACGCCCTCTGCTGACACAAGTTGGTAATTACAGAGAACTATCAGTTTCCATTTTAAAGTGTTACCTACTTTGCTTTCAATACTGTTCACTAATTTTTCTTTAAATTTTTCTGTATGTGATTTCTCAACATATATGCAGAGAGAGAGAAAGAGAGAGAGGGTACGCGCTATGGTAAAATCAAGGAAGACATAGTAAAGAAATCTGTAATGTATATGTATATATGAATGGAATTTTTTCTATGATTTTGTTTTTATTTATTTTTTTTTAATTTTTTTTAACGTTTATTTATTTTTGAGACAGAGAGAGACAGAGCATGAACGGGGGAGGGTCAGAGAGAGAGAGGGAGACACAGAATCCGAAACAGGCTCCAGGCTCTGAGCTGTCAGCACCCAGCCTGACTCGGGGCTTGAACTCACAAACTGCGAGATCATGACCTGAGCCGAAGTCGGATGCTTAACCGACTGAGCCACCCAGGCGCCCCTATGATTTTATTTTTAAAGAGCAGTACACCCTTTGGTATTGTTTGAACTTTGTTTACCATCTGTATTTGGTCTTTCACAATGAGAATAATTTTTAAAAAGCTAAAATAGGCAGATTTCGTTTAAAAATTTAGAAGTTAAATTCTCCAATGTACTTTAATTTTTCCTCAAGAAAAGGAAGTCACAAGAAAAAAGGAAGAAAACACACAAGTCATTTTCAAAATCTATGTCTCAAATTTGTTCAATCTCTACCAGACTACCAAAAAATTTTTACTAAATGGATAAAAATGTGGTCAGTCTCAACAAGAGAATTCCTTTAGATTATTAAAATAACTAATACCTTGCTACTAACTCTGGAAATTCCTTTGTAATTTGCTTTACTACATAAACAATAAACCATTCATCCTCAATGTTATCCCCAAACTTTGTCATGCCAAACATATGAGCAGGAACATCTCCTAAAAACAAGAGAAAAGCAATCATATAACCAAATAAACTTGTCTGTGCACATAAACATACAAGTAATCATTCAGTTAAACGAACATTCATTGACTGACTATACTGTAGGTACCACACCTGGGAGCTGGGGTTGCAACCCTGAACAGGATATAAAAAGCCCACCCTTGAGGACCCATAGACAACCGGAGACAAGACAACCACACCATCTCAAAACAAGATAATGAAACAACAACAACAACAAGATAATGAATGGACATATGCACTGAGGGCTCTGTGACCATAAAGAATATCTGAGCTATGTTCATGTGGAAGAATGACCAGAAGTAGGCTTTCCAAAAAGAGAATAGCATGTGCAAAGGCACATAAGCATGACAGACAATAAAGTGTTCTAGGAATATCAGGAAGCTAGATTTAGATGGAGCAGGAATTTTTTAAACAAGTGCATTATTCAAAAATATGTAGAACTTAATACACTTTTAAACAAGCCAATAGGTCAAAGAAGAAATCACAAAGGAAGTTAGAAAATACAAGGAGACAAACGAAAACAAAGATGTAACATACTAAAAGCAGTGCTAAGAGGAAGTTTATAGTTATAAAAGATCTCAGATCAACAACCTAACTTTACACCTTAAGGAACTAGAAAAAGAAAAAGCTAACCTAAAGCTAGCAGAAAGAAGAACATAATGAAGATTAGAACAGAGATAAAAGAAATAGAGAACAGAAAAGCAACAGAAAAAAATGAACTAAGGTGAGCTGGTTTGTTGAAAGATCACAAAATTTACAAAATCTTAAATTAGTAAGAAAAAAAAGGAGACACAAGTAACTAAAATCAGAAATGAAACAGGCAATATAACAACCTATACTACAGAAATAAAAAGGACTATAAGGAAACATATGATATGAACAATTGTACACCAACCAATTGGATAACCTAGAAGAAATAAGTTCATTCTTAGAAACACACAACATATCAAGACTGGATCACTAGAAGGAGACTGAATTACTTCTGGTTACTAGAAAGAGACTGGATCAGTAATCAAAAAACTTCCCAACAGAGAAAAGCTCACTGGAGAATTTTAGCAACATTTTTTTAAACTTTTTTTTTTAATGTTTATTTTTTTTTGAGAGAGAGACAGAGTATGAGCAAGGGAGGGGCAGAGAGAGAGACACAGAATCTGAAGAAGGCTCCAGGCTCTGAGCTGTCAGCACAGAGCCCGACACGGAGCGCGAACCCAGGGACCATAAGATCATGACCTGAGCTGAAGTCGGATGCTTAACTGACAGCCACCCAAGCACCCCAGAATTTTACCAACATTTAAAGAAGAATTAACATCAATCCTCCTCAAACTCTTACAAACAACTGAAGAGGAGGGAACACTGCCAAACTCATTTTATGAGGCCAGCATTACCCTCATAATAAAGCCAAACAAAGACAATATAGGAAAACCATGACCAATTTCCGTGGAACACTAATGCAGAAATCCTCAAGAAAATACTAGCAAACTAAATTCAACACATGAAAAGGATTGTACACCATGACCAAGTAGAATATATTCCTGGAATGGAATGGAACGTGTATGAAAATCAAGAAATGTAATCTACCACATTAACAGACTAAGGGTCAAACAAGCACATTATAGAGTGTTTTTAGAGCTGCCATGGCAAAAAAAACAAAACAAAACAAAACAAAAAAAACATGTGGGAAGAACATCCCAACTAACTCTTCACCTCACCCCAGGTCTCTCAAATTTCTTCAACTAGAGAAGCTCCAATTAAAGTGTCTATTTTTATCTACCTTATATATTAAACTTCAATTTTAACTTCATCCAGAAGCAATGGGGAACTGGTGAAGGATGTTAGGCAGAAGAGTAACATGATCAAATTTGTGTTTCACAAGGGTAACTGGCAACAATGTGAAGAACTGGAGATACTGGAACCAAAGAGGTTACTTAGGTGGTTACTGTAATCTTCCAGATGAAGAGATTAAGAGGGTCTAGATTGTAGCCAAGCAAATGTAGAGAAAGGGTCATATTTTAGGAGTAACCACAGTAGGATTTAGTGCCTGACTGACTATGGTGAAGTGAAGAGGTGAATACAATTCTGAATTACTAACAAGCTTGAATAACTAGGTGGATAGCAAAGCCATTAAGGAAAACAAGAAAACATTGGGTAAAAATGATTTTCTAGGAAACAGATAAGGAGTTGGTCTTGGATGTGCTGTGCCATTGTGAGAGTGTTCTTGCCAATAAATATTACATGTGTTTCAGTGAACAGGGGTTCAATAAAATGAACACAAAGGAAGACATGTGGCAACTGCTAACCAAAAGATAACAGATAAACACGAAATCAAGACCTAGACTGACAGTATCAAAAGATGCTAGACTCCTGAAATAAGACCCTGGAGCAGAGCCTTGGTCACCTATTCAGGAGTCATTTTACTAAAGCTATATGAAATGATAACAAAAAATGCCATACTTGGCCAGAGGTCAGATCTTAAGCACCAACAACACAAGGAAGCATGAAAGAACCTCAAAATACTTCTGAGAGGCAAATAATGGTCATTAAGCCCAATGATTGCTCTTTATAAGTCAAGTAGAGCCAATTGTGTGAAAAAAGGCAGCCTACAAAACCCATGATCAAGAGCAAGGAATACAGAGTAACCACTAAAGGAGGCTATGGTTAAGGAAGCAGATGCCTGAACCTGTTTAGTACAGGTACCCAGATACATTCTAGCATAGAAAAGTAAAGTTCCAAAGAATAGCTACGGTTCAATCATTTTGAGTATGTATTAGGTTCCTAAGGTAATTACTATTAGAAAGCTTTCATCAAATGAATTAAAAAAAATTTTTTTTGGTTAGTTTAAGGGCTTAACCAAATATAAGCAAGCATCACTAATCTAAAAAGTTCAGGTTATAAATCTCCTGACAACACTGAATGAACTATGGACTATTACACATCACTGTTGTCAGAATTAAAATTCACATGTATCAAATCAAAATAAGTAAAAGAGCCATACCTTTTCCAGGTTTGTATTTGAGATTGAAAGGCTGATTCTGCCAGATATAGGGGACCAGCATAGGTGCAAAGTGGGTCATTATCCTCTCAATATACTTTTGAAGAATCTCTTTGTGTTTTTCTGGGTCTCTTGGTTCATCTGGTATCAGGAATAGGTGATACTCCACAGTGTCTTCCACTGTAGCAAGCTTCATATTTTCTTCCATTCTTTGAAAACTACATTTAAAGTTTCAATAATATAAACCACATAGAATAATGCAGAATATCCAAATTCTCAAACGATTCTAGATGATTCCATTGTTTTCCAAAATTCAGTTACCCACATACTACCATTTTAATTTTTTGACTTTATCAAGTATTAATAGTAACACCTATTTAATATTCTTTTAATGAGGTTTTTATGCTGAAAATTATGTTCTTCATACTTGAAATTATATTAAAAGAACTTTTGATATAATACAGTAAATGGGAATCCAGTGTCACATTCCCAAATTAATAGGCGTGTAAGAATTTTAAAAAAATGTTTGCCCTTGTACTAGCAGTAGTGTGTGTAGCACACTTTGAGAAACACTACAATAACATTTTATGTTTCAATACTATCAAAAGTCCCAGTTCCGCCACTAATTAGTTGTCACTTTCGGCACTTCACTTTCTCTTTCTGGGGCCTTTTCCTTAACTGTAGAATGAGAATGTTACTCTTTCATTTCTAAAATCCTCCCCCAGTTTAAACTGTTATTATTTGAAAGCTCTTAAGAGCAATCTCCCTTAGGCTGCAAAATTTCAACCTCTTTTTATGAATATTGTATGGCATAGGGGAATACAAAACATTCATGTCCTATCATCTCACCCCAAAATAATTTGCCCACGGTTCTTGATCCTACAGCTGTCCTAAAACTGCTCCCTTTTCAGGTCTCAGGGGGTACAGCTCCAGTATATTAAGAGCAGGTAGATAGATATCTATTTTCTAAGGGTTTTCCTTAAAACAAAAGTGCTAGCTCACTATTGCTGCCAGACGAGGCTTGGTAAAGGCAGGCACTGTACTGGATGGTCCACTGTAAGGCACAATTCGATTTTTATCCTTACTCGGTTTTCTAAAGGACTAATAAAACGAAGTCGAGAGGAACCTGCATCCAGTCACCGCAGTCTGTCCAAATCATTTGGCTTCTCAACCCAGAGCGACAGATAATTCTGTCGACCCGCCCCATAATGCCAAGCACACATTTTTATGAAGAATTTAGTGTCAGAACTGGAAGGAGCTTCGAGACCACTCAGCCTAATTCCTTGCTGTACAGGTGAGAAAACCAGAGCACAGAAAGAGAAGAGACCAAGCTGCAGAGGGCTGAGCTGGAGTCTAGCGCTCTTGACTCAGACTACGCTTTCTCCCTCCATCCGACAAACTGAAGCCAATTCCGCTTACGATCCTCGGGCCTGCCGCACGCGTCTCGGCTGCGGCACCTTTCCTCGACCGCCCCTCCTACCGCGTCAGTAGCAGTCCAAGTCCGGCCCAAGGTCAGGCCAGACGCTTCTCTGGCGCCTGAGGTTAGCCGACACCCCTGAAACACCCGCTCGCCCCGGAACTCCCAGCAACGTCACTGCTGCGCGTCCGCGGGAACATTAGGTGGGTGCTCAGGTGCGTTCGTCACTTCCGCCCCCGCGGGGAAGCAGGCAGGGCGGAGGGCTAGAGGGGTGGGGACCCTGGAGAGGTGGCGGTCCGGAGTCTAAGCGACGGGGCGTGACGGGGCCGGAAGGTGGCGGGAGGGGGCCGGGCCGGAGCCGGCGGGAGGGCCAGGTCCCGAGGCCCCGACCCTGGCGTGCCCGCCCCCTCCGCGGCAGAGGAGGAAGAGGAGGATGATCTCCAGATACACCCGGAAGGCGGTGCCACAGAGCTTGGAGTTGTAAGTGGACTGCTCAGCCATCCTAACCGGGGCCGTGGGAGGCTGAGGCGGGCAGCGGGCGCTCTGGGGACCCCTTCCAAGCGGCGCTTCCCATTTTTCCTTTCTCAGGGTAGGGGAAGGAACTGTTTCCTCCCAGCCTTGTTGGACGCCCTCCTTCCACCTCCATCTCCAGCTAAGGGCATGTCTCCTGTGCTGTCCTAGGGCTTGGCCCTCTTGGGCTGCACTTCCTGAACTCAGGGACTGGGTCTTTGGCATTTGTAGCTTACTCAGTGTTTCATGCCTCACTGTCAATGGCCATTGACGAATCGAGAAGTTACTAATAGCTGAGTGCTACAAAAAAGTTGAATACATCTAGTGCCAGGCACCGTGCAAAGCTGCTTACATGCATTAGCTCACTTAATCCTATTAGGAAGGATACCAGAATAGAGAATATTATTTTGCACATTCTACAGATAACGATCCCAGATTTTTAAAGATTGTAGCAAGCCAAAGATTACACAGCCAGGAAGTGGTGGAGCACACAAACCTGGTGTCAATCTGATCCTGAAGCCTTGGTCATAATCATTATACATTCTGTTTCCCCATTTTTGTAATTAAACATCAGAATCCTTAAGGATAAGTTTTGCTTTAGAGAGTATATATTGCAGCTGAAATACACCCCTCCCACCCTTGGTGAGATGTTGTAATTTAGCAAGTAATGATAATGTCCTGCATTTATTAATGCTTTACACTTTCAAAAAGACTTTCACATTTTGATCCCTTGCAACAATTCTGTAAGATGGGTATGATTAGCTTTCAGTTTTTCAGAAGCTGAAACATCAGAAAGGTTACACATCCTAAGATTATAAAACCAATAGGTTTTGAGCTTGGCCTTTTAATCCTCAAATCCCAACTTTTTTTCTCCATTGAGCTATGTAATTTTAGCAATTATACATTTATTAATTAAATATTAAGTATAGGGGCGCCTGGGTGGCTCAGTTGGTTAGGTATCTGACTTCAGCTCTGGTCATAGTATTGTGCTTTTTAAGTTCGAGGGTCGCATCAGGCTCTGTGCTGAGGGCTCAGAGCCTGCCTGCTTCAGACTCTGTCTCCCCCTCCCTGTGCCCCTCCCCCACTCACACTCTGTGTGTGTGTGTGTGTGTGTGTGTGTGTGTGTGTGTGTGTGTGTGTGTTTCTCAAAAATAAACATTAAAGGGGCACCTGGGTGGCGCAGTCGGTTAAGCGTCCGACTTCAGCTCAGGTCATGATCTCGCGGTCCGTGAGTTCGAGCCCCGCGTCAGGCTGTGGGCTGATGGCTCAGAGCCTGGAGCCTGCTTCTGATTCTGTGTCTCCCTCTCTCTCTGCCCCTCCCCCGTTCATGCTCTGTCTCTCTCTGTCCCAAAAATAAATAAACGTTGAAAAAAAAAATTTTTTTTAAATAAACATTAAAAAATTAAAAAAATATGTTAAGTATACATGATAATAACAAGCGTGGAATTTTCAGTCACTCTGGGTTTCTGGCTAAGCTCTTCTCTAGCCATGTGTCTTTTAAGCAAATTACTAAATATTTGAGCATTCATTTCTGTAATATAGGACTAACACCTTATCTAAAAGCATATCTAAAATGATGGCACAAGGGCGCCTAGGTGGCTCAGTCAGTTAAGCATCTGACTTCGTCTCAGGTCATGATCTCACGGTTCATGGGTTGCTGACAGCTCAGAGCCTGGAGCCAGCTTCGGATTCTGTGTCTCCCTCTCTCTTTTTGCCCCACCCCTGCTGGAGCTCTGTCTCTTTCTCCCTCTCAAAAATAAAAGCATTAAAAAATAATAAAATTAAAATAAAATAAAATAAAATAAAATAGATGAAATAAAATAATGGCACAGGGTAGATCCTTAGTAATTGGCAATTTTCTTGCCCCGTCCCATCTTTACTTGCTACAATAGCTATACAAAGAAAATCTGTGATCTCTTCTTGCCTTACAGAAGCTTATTATCTACTAAGTAATAAGATATCTACACAGTAGCAATTCAGATAATAAGCTTTTTAGGAAGTAGGAAGAAGAAAGTCATTTTCCAAACAAAGGGAACAGGTCTTAGCCAAAAGTCTGCTTTTATAATTAGTTCTGACCATTCTGAAAGTAGCAAAAAAAAAAAAAATCTTTTGTGAAAAAAGTTGCTGGTAGGCACTTAGTGGGCCAGAATTACTGATCCAGTATAGTTCTGTTACTTGTTCTCTATTGTTGACTTGATACTCCTTAAAGACCACTCTCTCCAAAGGTGATTCTCTAGGAGAATATGATGTGAATAATGAAGATAATGAAGATTATATGTATCTAAATGATAGTAAAATAAAAGCAATTTTTACTTTTGGCATTATGATAATTTGCTTTGAAGAAGTAACTTTCCTTTTCTCCCTAATAGTTCCAAATTATAGATATTGAAAAGAGCTTGAAAAAAAAAGTTTTCAACATACAGCTTTAATACTTAAAAAGTGATAAGTTTCACTCATATGAGGACTTTAAGAAACAAAACAGATGAAAATAAGGGAAGGGAAACAAAAATAATATAAAAACAGGGAGGGGGACAAAACAGAAGAGACTCAAATATGGTGAACAAACTGAGGGTTGCTGGAGGGGTTATGGGAGGGGGGGATGGGCTAAATGGGTAAGGGGCATTAAGGAATCTACTCCTAAAATCATTGTTTCACTTTATGCTAACTAATTTGGATGTAAATTTTAAAAAATAAAAATAAAATTTAAAAAAGTGATGTTTCAAATATAAATGTATAGTGAATAATATATTGAACCACCTATCCCCCAAATTCAATAACGATCAAAAATTGATATATTTGCTTCATCTATATTCTTTATCTCTTTTCAGCCTCTCTGTCCATCATCTGTAAATAAGGAAGCAAAACCCCAGACACTATCATTTCACCCCTGTATACTGCAGTATGCATCTCTAAAAATGCATTTTCTTATGTAAAAACAATGCTATTACATTTAATATTTCTTTGGTATTATCTGTTATTTAAAAAAATTTTTAATGCTTGTTTATTTTTGACAGGGAGAGAGACAGAGAGACAGAACATGAGTGGGGGAGGGGCAGAGAGAGAGGGAGACACAGAATCTGAAGCAGGATCCAGGCTCTGGGCTGTCAGCACAGAAGCCGACACGGGGCTCGAACTCACAAACCTCGAGATCATGACCTGAGCCGAAGTTGGATGCTTAACCGACTGAGCCACCCAGGCGCCCCTAACAGTCATTTTATAGAGATTTCTTTGACAGACTAAAAAATGTCTTAAATTTCTGTCTTGTAGCTGGAATCCACATTTCTGTTTACTGCCGCTATCTCAAAGACAACTTTTGGTTGTAGGATTGTTGAATAAGAGGAGTGAAAAATAGCTCTCCACAAATCCATCCCTACCTTTTTTTAAAGTAAATTTATTTAAATTCAAGTTAGTTAACATACCGTGTAGTATTGGTTTCAGGAGTAGAACCCAGTGATTGATCACTTACATGTAATACCCAGCTCTCATCCCAACAAATGCCCTCCTTAATGCCCATCACCCATTTAGTCCATCTCCCCACCCAACACCCCTCCAGCAACCCTCAGTTTGTTCTCTGTATATGAGTCTTACGGTTTGCTTTCCTCTCTCTTTTTATCTTATTTTTCCTTCCCTTCTCCTATGTTCATCTGTTTTGTTTCTTAAATTCCACGAGTGAAATCATATGGTATTTGTCTTTCTCTGACTTATTTCACTTAGCGTAATACACTCTAGTTCCATCCACGTTGTTGCAAATGGTGATTTCATTCTTTTTTGATTGCTGAGTAGTATTCCATTATGTATATATCACATTTTCTTTATCCATTCAACAGATGATGGACATTTAAGCTCTTTCCATAATTTGGCTGTTGTTGATAGTGCTGCTATAAACATTGCATTTTTGTATCTTTTGGATAAATACTTAGTAGTGCAATTGCTGGGTTGTAGGGTAGCTCTATTTTTAATTTTTTGAGGAACCTCCATACTGTTTTCCAGAGTGGCTGCACCAGTTTGCATTCCAACCAACAGTGCAAAATTGTTCCCCTATCTCCTCATCCTTGCCAACATCTGTTGTTGCCTAAGTTCTTAATTTTAGCCATTCTGACAGGTGTGAGGTGGTATCTCATTGTGGTTTTGATTTGTATTTCTCTGATGATGAGTGATGTTGAGCATCTTTTCATCTGTCTCTTAATCATCTGTCCATCCCTACTATTTGAGAAATAATTTAAAGTACAAGCTCTGCTGCTGGGGCCCTTAGCTTTATCTTTATATATGAAAATGGTCTAATTCACTAAACTCTCAAATTATTCATTTGCTCTGAGAAGCCTCAGAGCCAGAGTACTTGGATTTGAATCCTGGCTCCATCACTTCCTAGACATATGACCTTAAGCAGGATACTTAGTCTCTCTGTGCTTCACTTTCCTTTCTGTGAAATAAGAATATTAGAGATTTATAATATACATTGGCATATTAAAGACCCTGAGAAGACCTTTTATAAAGAAGCCTGTGTACTTTGTTTAGACTATCATGTTTCCTAAACTTAATTTATTACAGAATTTTGTGGGGGAGGAAAGTCTACTATGGATGATTAAGACTTGAACATAAAATAATTAACCCCTTAGTTTATTCTAATGTACATGTTGAATTCCCTAGAGCAGCACTGTCCAATAGAAATATAATATAAGCCACATATATAATTTTTAATTTTCAGATAGTCACATTAAAAGAATAGAAAGTGATAAAATTAATTTTTTGCCTTTTTATTTTGAACTAATTATAGACTCACTGTTAGTTACAAAAATAGTACATAGAGTCCCATGAACCCTTCACCCAGTTTCCCCCAAAGATGACAACTTATGTAGCTAGTATAGTGTCAAAGCCAAGAAACTGATGTTGGTACAATACTGTTAAATCAGTTTTATATCAGTCTTTATATCCACTGTTTTGTGTATGTGTATATAGACTTCTGTGCAGTTTGCTCTCATTTATAGAACTGTGTAACCACCAGTACAATCAAGATGGCTTTTTTATCACCACCAAGGAATGTCCTTGTGTACCCATTTATAGTCACTTCCACTCCCTTCTCCATCCTCTGGTAACCACTAATCTTTTCTCTACCTCTATAGTTTTGTCATTTGTAAACATTATATCAATGGAATCATATAGTATGTAACCTTTTGAGATTGCTTTTTTCACCAGGCATGATGCCCTTGAAATCCATCCAAGTTGTTCCATGTATCAATAGTTCACTCCTTTTTATTGCTCAATCTTATTCATCATGTGGATATATCAGAGTTTAACCGTTCACCCATCAAAAGACATTTCAGTTTCCATTTTTTTTTCAATTATAAATAAAACTGCTGTAAACATTTGTGTACAGATTTTTGTGTGAACGTAAGTTTTCATTTCTCTGAGATCAGTTCTCAAGAGTGAATGGCTAGGTCTTATGGTAAATGCATGTGTTTAGTTTTATTAGAAGCTGTGAGACTATTCCAGAGTGGCTGTACCAATTTATATTTCCACCAGGAGAGCATGAGATATCTGGTTTCACATCCTCGCCTGCATTTGGTGTTATTACCATATTTTGTTTTAGCTATTCTAATAGGTATGTGATTATAACTTATTATATTTTAAATTTGAAGTGAAATTAATTTTAAGAATATATTTTTTAATCTAGTATATCCAAAATATTATCATTTTAATATGTAATCAAGATAAAACTATCAATGATCCATTACACGTTCTTGTCATACTAAGCCTTCAAAATCCTGTGTGGTATAAACTTAAAGCACATCCCATTTTTGACTAACCAAATTTTAAAGTTTTTGTTTGAATTCCAGTTAACATACAGTCTGATGCTAGTTTCAGGTGTCCAGTATAGTGACTCAGTACTTCCATACAACATCCAATGATGCTCATCACACCAGTTAACCACACTTTAACTGCTAATTGCTAGTGGCTTCTGTATTGGACAGTGCAGTCCCAGAGCAGCAGGAAGTAGGTGATTAACTTGTAGGTTAAGCTGCTGAAAGTATGTTTTTTTCTTTACAGGAAATATAACTTTTTAAAAAATCTTTCACAGGAAAGGAATAACAAAACATGCTATTAATCATCATCCCCTTCCAGAGCAGCTGGATGAAATTTCTTCTACCAATGACAGCCATGAAAAAGATATGAGTTCCCAAAGGTAACAACACAAATTGTACTTGTTTGCTTATTACACTGGATAATGGCAAAAGTGTTTTGTGTGTGTGTGTGTGTGTGTGTGTGTTTTGGCTTGGGCTTGATATCTAATCTTGAACTAATGAAACAAAACAAGGACTTTTATCGCATTTTCAGTACCATTCAGCTTTTATTCTGGAACAGCTAATGAAAACATCATACTTATAACCCTTAAAGTAGTATTATTACATAGTTAAAAGACAAGACTCAGGAGGAGTCTAACAGATCTGATTTTTAATCCTGGTTCTGCCACTTATTAGCTGAGTAACACTAGGCAAGTTACTTACCAGGTAATAGTATCTCTTAAAGAGTGTTGTAAATATAAATGAGATAAAGTATGTAAAACTTGGCACAATAATTGGCATATGGTGAGTATTAGCTGCAGTTATCATTCTGTAACTTCAAAGAGGGTTCTGAGAAGCAATGTGGTATCATAGAAAAATTATAATCATAAAAACTGATTTCAAAACCTAGAACTCAATAGATTGTCTTTAAAATGGGGTTGACTTCTACATCACCAAGTTGTTGGGAGGAATAAATGGGATTATATCTATAAAAGTGCTTGGTAAACTGTAAAAGTGCCACACAAGTCCAGATATTACTTTCATATTTCTGAAATGTTTTTAGTTTTCAAGGGTAGATGTTATAAGTAGAATGTTAAAGTATTTGTTGTAATCAAAGCCACACTGAGATACCACCTCACACTGGTCAGAGTGGCTAAAATGAACAAATCAGGAAACTACAGATGCTGGCAAGGATGTGGAGAAATGGGAACCCTCTTGCACTGTTGGTGGGAATGCAAACTGGTGCAGCCACTCTGGAAAACAGTGTGGAGGTTCCTCAAAAAATTAAAAATAGAACTACCCTATGACCGAGCAATAGCACTGCTAGGAATTTACTCAAAGGATACAGGAGTGCTGATGCATAAGGGCACATGTCCCCTATGTTTATAGCAGTGCTTTCAACAATAGCCAAATTATGGAAAGAGCCTAAATGTCCATCAATTGATGAATGTATAAAGAATATGTGGTATGGGGTGCCTGGGTGGCTCAGTCGGTTGAGCGTCTGACTTTGGCTCAGGTCATGATCTTGCGGTCTATGAGTTCAAGCCCCCCGTCGGGCTCTATGCTGACAGCTCAGAGCCTGGAGCCTGCTTCGGATTCTGTGTCTCCTTCTCTCTCTGCCCCTCCCCCACTCATGCTCTGTCTCTCTGTCAAAAATAAATAAAACATTAAAAAAAATCTTTTAATAAAAAAAGGAATATGTGGTTTATATATGCAATAGAATACTACTTGGCAGTGAGAAAGAATAAAGTCATGCCATTTGCAGCAACGTGGATGGAACTGGAGGGTGTTATGCTGAGTGAAATAAGTCTGTGAGAGAAAGACAGATATCATGTTTTCACTCATATGTAGATCTTGAGAAACTTAACAGAAGACCATGGGGGAAGGGAAGGGGAAAAAAATAGTTACGAACAGAGAGGGAGGGAGGCAAACTATAAGAGACTCTTAAATATAGAGAACAAACTGAGGGTTGATGAGGGTGGGGGAGAGTGGGGAAAGAGGGGAAAGAGGAGGGCACCTGTTGGGATGAGCACTGGGTGTTGTATATAAGCCAATTTGACAATAAATTATATTAAAAAATATTTATTGTAAACTACGACTAGAATTATTTAGAATCACTGTCATCAATTCTGCAGGAATTAGGTAGGATTTTTCCATGATGCTTAATTGGTAGTTCTTCATTTATTTTTCTCCTGTGGATAGATATATTTGTGTATATGCTTGTCATCTAGCAAATTGCTGAATAGTTAATGCTACAGAAACTTGAGGAAATATAAGAATTTCTCTTTTTTCTCTCTTCCTTCCAAATTGGGCATTTAGTGAGTCTGACATCACACAAGAATCACCTTTTACATCAGCTGACACTGGGAATTCAAGATCTGCTTTTCCAAGTTATACAGGCACAGGGATCTCCACTGAAGGCAGCTCGGACTTCTCCTGGGGATATGGTGTGAGTTGTTGGTTATTGGTCTGATGGAGTTCTTGGCAGACTATTCTGGGAGTTAGGATTTATCAGTTTTGTCAGTATATTTCATTCCTTTACTCTCCTTCATGGTTTCTTTACATTTTAATATTTCTCATCAGTTTTTACCCTCTTTCAGTATTTGCTTTGCTTTTATGGATATAGTAGTTAATCCTTTTAGGTACTTAGTGTTTGACTTAAACAGTTGCATATTAATATGGATCTGGGCCCTGGATCTACTCCTTTTGCTGTGTGCAGTACACTAATGTGTCTCTCCACCACTAATGTTACCTTGTTGTTTAAATTGTTCTTAGAAGTTGATTATTAAGCTATTATAGACTGGGAAAATGATTATGATATATTGTTAAATGAAAAAAGCAGATTAAAAATAGTATGTATAGTGTGGTTCTAATTTGAGTTTACATATATTTTTGTTTATACATATATTAGAAAAAAGGACTAAAGATATCTACCCAAAATGTTATTCAGTCATTATTTAATGGGTGTTGAGATGAGATTGACTTATTTATTTCTAATCCATAATATCTGGTAGGGAATTCCTACGGCATCGTTCATAATTCTCTTGGCCAATCCTTTACATATATGTTAGAATCTGTTTGTTAAATTGCATGGGTCAACTTGGGGAGGATTGCTATCTTAATGATATTGAGTTCTTCTATTCATGAATTTGATATATAAATCTTTGCATTTTTTAAAGCTTATTTATTTAAGTAATCTCTACACCCAACACAGGGTTTGAACTCACAACCCCCAAATCAAGAGTCTTATACTCTAACGACTGAGCCAGTCAGGCACCCCATAAATCTTTTCATTTAGTATTAATTTTTAAAATATATTTTAATAAATTATTATAATTGTATCCATAAAGTTCCACTTGTTGAATATTTATTTCTAGGTACCTTGTATGGTATAATATAAAAATTACATTAAAAAAATTTTTTTAACATTTATTTATCTTAGAGACAGCACAAGCAGGGGAGAGAAGAGAGAGGGAGACACAGAATCTGAAGCAGGCTCCAGGCTCTGAGCTGTCAGCACAGGGCCTGATGCGGGGCTCGAACCCACAAACTGTGAGATCATGACTTCACCCAAAGTTGGATGCTTAAACGACTGAGCCACCCAGGCGCCCCTAAAAATTACATTTTTAATCTATTTATTGCTGGTGTGTAAAGGTACAGTCCCTGTTTTTTAAGGGAACTGAGTTGTAGGATAATGTTGGCTTCTGGCAAAAATTTATATTCTTTGTCATGTTTTTAAAACTTCTAACATGTTATTATATGTTTTAATAGATTTCTCATTTATTTAATACTAGGTTAAACTTTCACTGGATTTATTATTATTATTTTTAACTGTGATATTCACATAACATAGAATTCACTTTTTTTTTTTAATATTTTATTTATTTTTAAGGCAGAGAGAGACAGCATGAGTGGGGATGGTGCAGAGAGAGAGAGGGAGACACAGAATTGGAAGCAGGCT
The DNA here is from genome assembly GCF_027475565.1 of Acinonyx jubatus. Taxonomy (NCBI): domain Eukaryota; kingdom Metazoa; phylum Chordata; class Mammalia; order Carnivora; family Felidae; genus Acinonyx; species Acinonyx jubatus. The sequence continues at coordinate 32,726,195 of NC_069393.1, forward strand.
CCAGGTTCTGAGCTGTGAGCACAGAGCCCGACGCGGGGCTCGAACTCACAAACTGTGAGATCATGACCTGAGCTGAAGTCAGACGCTCAACCAACTGAGCTACCCAGGCGCCCCAGAATTCACTTTTTTAAAGTGAACAGTTAAGTGGTTTTAGTATATTCACAAAGTTGTGCAACCATCACTATGTCTAATTTCGGGACATTTTTATCATCCCCAAAAGAAGTCCCATATGCATTAGCTGTCCCTTTCCAAGCCTCCAGTCCCCCAACCCGCTGTGGACCACCAATCTTCTTTCTGTCTGTATGGATTTGCCTATTCTGACATTTCATATAAATGAATCATACAATATGTGACCTTTTGTGTCTGGCTTATTTCACTTCATGTATTTTCAAGATTTATCCATGTTTTAGCATGTGTCAGTACTTCTTTTTTGTTGATGAATATAATTCCAAAAAATTCCAAAATTTTGTTCATCTGTTCATCAGTTGATGGACATTTAGGTTATTTTGTTTTTTTGGCTATTTTGAATAATGCTACTATGAATATTTGTGTGAACGTTTTTCTGTAGACATATGTTTTTGAATATTCTTAGGTATATACCTAGGAGTTGAATTAAAACCATTTTAATTTTTTGAAAAATACATTTATCATTGACATTTATTGTTATGATCATGCTTTTTCAAGGTTTCTAGTTAGGATATAAATAATGTTGATGTTTTCCTTATATTACACAAACATTTCATTGCAGGTATCACATGTATGTCAGAGTAGGTAATTTACTTGATAAATCCCCCTGAATGTAACCAGTTTCCTATTAATTCTACTGCCTCCTAACCTCTGCAAATACCCTTCTTACTTCACAGATGTTTCAACAACCTATACTGGGTCACTACCCCCTGCATCCTTTTACCCATTTGGTGCTCTTTTCACCCTGCTCAGAGTCAGACACCCAGTGTAGTCCTGACTTCTATACAGACACCTTCTTCATCCTGCTTGGACTATCACCCTGTGTGAGGCTGCCTGCTCCCAACATAGTAGCTTTCTTCTCTCCATTCTGGTTCCAACATTACAAGCTGGCTACTCCCCACATGGACATCCTCTTCATCTTACTTGTGCTCCAACACCCAGAAACAACCTGCTCCCCCACCTGAAAACACCCACTGTGGCACTGTATTTTCAAAAGAAATGCCAGTATATATCCCATCTCACATGATGCTCTTCTTACAAGATATTGATACTCCTCCATTGAGAGATAGGGTATATGTTCTTTCCTCTTGAATCTGAATGGATCATTTGCCTCAGTCATTAGCATGCAGTGAATGTGATGCTGCATGATTTTCTAGGTTAGAAAGTAACACAGCTTCTGCCTGCCTCTTTTTCTCTCTCTCTGGATACTTGACCTTGGATTGCAGCCACCGTGTTGTGATGAAGTTCAGACCACATGGAAAAACCCATGTGGAAATTAACTGAAGCCCCCAGCTGAAAGCCAGCATCAACTGTCAGAGATTTGAGTGAATGACCATTCAAATGAATTCAGGTCCAAGCCTTCATGTTTTTCAAGATGTTTTTAAGAGCTTTATCTCAGATGTTGTGGAGAAGAGATAAGCTATTCCTGCTGTGATTAAAAATTCCTGACCTATATAAACCTGGAGAGATAATACATGATTGTTGCTGTTTTAAGTCAGTAAGTTTGGGAGTACTTGTTATACTGCCAAAATAGCTAGAAAACCCTATTGCACTGCCCAGGGTCAGGAAAATTGCTTAGATGTTCTCTTCGCCCCTCTTGGTCTCCTTCCATACAACAGACCATCTTCCTACACAGACGCCCTCATTACTCTGCGTGGGTTCCAATTTCATATACCAGGCTGCTCTCCCAGGTTGATGCTTTCCTTATTCTGTTCTGACTTTGAAACTCCATGCTGGGTGTCTCTAAGGCACTGAATAACAGGCAGTATATATTTACAGTCCCTGAGAAAGGAAACTCATAAGGTGAGCCCCTGTTTACCCTGGTTCCTGACTGGGAATAACTTTCTGACTGTGGATTTGTGAGCCAGAGTCCAAACAAGGCATGGTGGTCCTATTGTGCTGAGGAACAGAGATCAGAGTTCATGGAAGATGAAGTAGCTGGAATATGCAGGTCAGGGGGGAGATAAAGAGCACCAGAAATTATAAATAAGTGGGTAAATACAAAAGTCTACATTTTTTGGTGATTTCTTCTTTATGCAAGATAGAGTTTATACCTATAGAAGTGAAAGATGAGACAAATACAGTTCAAAGGATGGGTGGTTGTAAATGAAATTACTCTGTTATAAGGCTGTTATATTTGTGAAGTGTCAGGTATCAAGAGAGAAATGGGAAGTGTGAAGAAGAAGGTATGAAGTGGTAAAATACTGACTCTAACTAGATTTCAATATGTTATGAATGCATATTATTAGCTCTAGAGCAGGCATTAAAAAATTATAAGAATAAGTTATGCCAATTGGGGAAGTAAAATGGAAAACTAAGAAATACTTGATTTGTTGATCAAATAAGTCAGGGGGAAAAAAAAAAGAAAGGAACAAGAGAGGACCAAAAAACAGAAGGGACAAATGGAAAAGAAGTAGCAAGATGGTACATTTAACCCAGTTTTGTCAACAATTAAAACAAATGTAAATGGATTAAACACTCCAATTAAAATGCAGAGATTGTCAGAATGGATAAAAAGCAAAACTCAACTGTATACTATATGGAAGAAATGCACTGTAAATATAAAGGCACATTAGGTTGAAATTTAAAGGACAGAGAAGGATATACGATGAACACAGTAGTCTGACATGGTTATAATATGAGACAAACTGAACTTGAAAACACTGAGTTTGCCCTGTGAAAGAGTACTATTCCCTAGCAATAAAAGAGGCAGTTTGTCTTAGCCCAGGCTGCCATAACAAGACACCACAGACTATGTGGCTTAAGCAACAGATATTTATTTTCTCACAGTTCTGGAGGCTGGAAGTCTAAAAGCAAGGTGCCGTCTGAGTTGGTTTCTGGCGAAGCTTCTCTTTCTAGCATACTGTGTCCTCATATGGCCTTTCTTCTGGGCATGCTCACAGATGGAGCGACCTGTGGCATGTCTTCTTACAAGAACATCAGTCCTGGGGCACCTGGGTGGCTCAGTCAGTTGAGCATCTGACTTTGGCTCAGGTCATGATCTCACAGTTCATGAGTTCGAGCCCCGCATTGGGCTCTGTGCTGACAGCTCAGAGCCTGGACCCTGCTTCAGATTTTGTGTCTCCCTGTCTCTCTCTGCCCCTTCCCTGCTCACACTCTGTCTCTCTCTCTCAAAAACAAATAAACATTAAAAAAAATTTTTTAGGGGGGCCTGGGTGGCTCAGTCAGTTGAGCATCCAACTTTGGCTGAAGTCATGATCTCACTGCTCATGACTTCAAGCCCCACATCGGTCTCAGAGCCTGGAGCCTGCTTCAGATTCTGCGTCTCCCTCTCTCTGCCCTTCCTTCACTCATGCTCTCTCTAAGATAAAATAATAAAAGACATTAAAAAATTAAAAAAAATTTTTTTAAATACCTATTTTAGAAAAGAATACAGCTTTGAAATGAATAATTGAAGTTTCTAGCTTAAAATGGTAGGAAAGAAGAATGAAAGAAATAATGAAGAGCAAAAATCAGTGAAAAGGAAAACAGATAAATAAAAGAGAAAATGAACAAGTCCAAGAGTTGATCCTTTGAAAAGATTAATAATAAGCCCTCTGGTGATACTAATCAAGAAAAAGCAAGGAAACACAGATTACAAATATCATGAATGAAAGAGTAAACATCACCTCAAACCCTACAGACGTTAAAAGAATAGGAACAGTTTTATGCCAATAAATTCTGCAACTTATATAAAATGGACAAATTCCTCAAAACTGAACACTTGTAAAATTCTTAAAGAAACTGAATCAAACAACTCTCTTAGAGAAAGCTTTACGCCTACATGGTTTCACTACTGAATCTATCATACATTTTTTTGTGGAAGAAATAAAAGTCACACAAGCTTTTTCCAAAAAACAGGAGCATTTTTAATGCACTTTATGAAGCCATCATAATATATTGATGCCCAAACCTGAGAAAAACATATCATAAAAGAAAATTATGAGTTGGGACTTCTAGTATGGCAGAGTGAATACCTTGACAAGTCTTTTTCCCCAAAAGCAACAATAAAAAGTCACAAGTGACCATTTCAGAGCCCTGGAATTGACCAAATTCTCTGTTAATTGAACTTAACAGAGAAGCAGTTATTCATGAAAATCATTAGAACCATGAGTTAAGAACAGTGAGAATGTGTTCTACTTACAGTGAGAATGTGTTCTACTTACAAAGAGGCAAGCTGTGACAACTAGCAGCTTCACCACCAGAGGGGTCAGTAGTTTGGAGTGGAACCTGGACACAAACTGGTACCCCAATGGCATCATCAGTAACAGTAGCAAACTCAGTGGCATACAAACAAGGCAAATAGTGGCTCAGATAGTCTGTGGATTTAGTACTGGTTAGGGCAAAAAAGTAAGACTACCCAGAAATTTATCAAGGAAACCCGGGAAATAAGATACTCATAGGCACTGATAAACTCTCCACATATCCATGCAGCATGCAAATGCAGAGGAAATAATGAAAAAAGTCAAGGCAGACAGGGGCGCTTGGGTGGCTCAGTCGGTTAAGCGTCCGACTTCAGCTCAGGTCACGATCTCGCCTTCCGTGGGTTTGAGCCCCGCGTTGGGCTCTGGGCTGATGGCTCAGAGCCTGGAGCCTGCTTCCGATTCTGTGTCTCCCTCTCTCTCTGCCCCTCCCCCATTCATGCTCTGTCTCTGTCTCAAAAATAAATAAACGTTAAAAAAAAAATTAAAAAAAAAAGTCAAGGCAGACAAAATAAAGACAATACTACTAGAAACAAAAAGAGACATTTCATAATGATAAAAGACCAATTCGAGGCACCTGGCTCAGTCAGTTAAACATCTGACTCTTGATTTCAGCTCAGGTCATGATCTCGTGGTTCATGAGATCTGCCCTCCCCCTGCTCTTCCCCTGCTTATACTCACTCTGTCTCAAAATAAATAAACATTAAAAAAAAAAAAAAAAGCCAGTGGCGCCCGGGTGGCTCAGTTAGTTGAGTTTCTGACTTCCGCTCGGGTCATGATCTCACTGTTTGTGAGTTCGAGCTCCGCATTGGGCTCTGTGCTAATAGCTCAGAGCCTGGAGCCTATTTCGGATTCTGTGTATCCCTCTATCTCTACCCCTCCCCACTCATGCTCTGTCTCTCTCAAAAATAAAAACAAACATTAAAAAAAAAGGCTTGTACAAATACATACACATCTAAGTACAAGCCTTAAAGCACCTTAAAGTACATGAAGTAAAATTTGACAGAAGTGAAGGAGAAACAGACAACACAATAATTATACCCAGAGACTTCAATACCCCACTCCCAATACTTGATAGAACAACTAGGCAAAGGGGTGCCTGAGTGGCTCAGTCGGTTAAGCGTCCAACTTTGACTCAGGTCATGATCTCATGGTTCGTGAGTTCAAGCCCCACGTTGGGCTCTGTGCTGACAGCTCAGAGCATGGAGCCTGCTCTGGATTCTGTGTGTCCCTCGCTCTCTGCCCCTCCCCCACTCATGCTCTGTCTCTCTCTCTCAAAAATAAACATGAAAAAAAATTAAAAAAAGAACAAGTAGACAGGAAATCAGCAAACATATTGAAGAGTTGAATAACACTATTAACCAACTTGACCTAACATTCCACACAAAGACAGCAGAATATATATTCTTTTGTATCTAAAACAAGGACTAATACAAGGACTGAAACTATACAAGGTTTGTTCTCCAGCCATGCTGGAATTAAGTAGAAATTTGGGATATCCCCAAAGATTTGGAAATTAAACAGTTTTCTTTTAATTAACTGATGGGTCGAAGAAGAAATCTACAAGGGAAATTAGGAAATATTTTGAATTGAATGAAAAGGGAAAAGCAAAATATCAAAATTTGTAGAACATAGCTCAAGTGGTGTTTAGAGGAAAATTAATAGCTTTAAATACTGTAGGGGAAAAAATCAAACTCAGACACAGAGAACAGATTGGTGGTTGACAGAGGTGGGAGTTGGGGGGTAGGTAAAGTGGGCAAAGGGAGTCAAAAATGTAAAACTTCCAGTTATGTACATGTAATGTACAGCATGGTGACTATAGTTAATAATACTGTGTTGCATATTTGAAAGTTGCTAAGAGAGGAGATCTTAAAAGTTCAAGAAAAAAAGTTCTGTAACTATGTATGGTGACATATATTAACTAGACTTACTGCAATCATTTCACAATATATCATTTCACATATATACATTTCACAATATATCATTTCACATATATACATTTCACAATATATCATTTCACATATATACATTTCACAATATATCATTTCACAATATAAATATTGAATCATTACACCTGAAACTAATATAATGCATAATATAATTTTAAAAATAGAAAAAGTCTACAGAAAAAAAAGAGGGTCTCAAATCCATAACACAAGCTTCTACCTTTAGAAACTAAAAGAGTAAATTAAATCAAAAGCAAGCAGAAGGAAAGAAATAATACAGATGAGAGTAGAAATTAATGAAATAGAAAACAAAAACAATAGAGACAAATAAATAAAGTCAAAGGTTGGTTCTTTAAAAAAATTCAACAAAATTGACAAGTCTTCCCAAGAAAAAAGACACAATTAACAAGATTAGAGATAAATGAGGGGGTCATAATTATTGATCCTTCAGAAACTAAAAGGTTAAGGGAATGTAATAAGCAACTTCATGCCAAGAAGTTAGATAATTTAGATATAATTGACAAATTTCTAAAAAGACACAATTGCCAAATGGATTTTTAAAAAATCCACATAGATCTATAATAATTAAAGAAATTAGTAAAATATCTTCCTACAAAGGAAAAAAAACAGGCAAAAATGGCTTCATTGGCAAATTCTACCAAATATTTAGAAGAATAAATAACTATCATAAACTCTTTAGAAAACAGAGGAACATTTCCTAACTCATCCCATGAAGCCATTATTACCCTGCTACCAAAGCCAAAGTTATCATAAAAAAAGAATTTTGTATGCAAAAAATTCTATAGAATCTGCAAAACAAACAAACAAAAACCCTAGTTTTTAGTTCTATTAGAACTAATAGAGTTTAGGGGCACCTGGGTGGCTTAATCAGTTGAGCATCTGACTCTTGATTTCGGCTCAGGTCATGATCCTAGGGCCATGGGATCGAGCCCCACATTAGGCTCCACATTGAGCATGGAGCCTGCTTAAGATCCTCTCTCTCTCTCTCTCTCTCTCTCTCTGCCCCTTTCCCCTGCTGTGCCCTCTCTCTGTTTCTCTAAAATAAACAACACAAAAAGAACTAATAGAGTTTAACAAGGCCACAAGATATAAGATCAATATAAAAAATCAGTTGTATTTCTATATACACTTAAATATTTAAGGAAGAAAGATACCAATCTTAAAGAAAAGAGAGAACAGTTCCTAATTCATTCTATGAGGCCATTATTACCCTGATACTAAAATCAGACAAAGACATCACAAGAAGAGAAAACTACAAATTAATATACTTCTTAAAATTAGACACAAGAACTTTAAATTATTAGCAAACCAACTCTAGCACCATAAAGGGATTATTTGCCCTAAGTGGGATTATTCCAGGAATGCACAGCTTGTTAAACATTAGAAAATTAATACATCATAGTAATGGAATAAAAGACAGAAATGACATTATCTCAGTAGGCACAGAAATAGCATTTGACAAAATCCAACATCCATTCATGATAAAAACTCCCAACAAACTAGAAATGAAAAGGAACTTCATCAACCTGACAAAGGGCATCTAAAAAAAACTTAACAGCTGACATTGTGTGTTTTGGGAAAAGACTGAATATTTTCCTCTTAAGATTAGGAACAAGGTAAGGACATCCATACACCACTTTTTAACTTAATTTTTATTTTAATTTCAGTATAGTTAACATACAGTGTTATATTAGTTTCAGGTGTAAATATAGTGATTCAACAATTCTGTACATTATTCAGTGCTCATCATAAGTGCACTCTTTTTATTTATTTATTTTTGATGTTTGTTTATTTTTGAGAGAGAGAGAGAGAGAGTGTGAGTGCAAGTGGGGGAAGGGCAGAGAGAGAGGGAGACACAGAATCTGAAGCAGATTTCAGGCTCGGAGATGTCAGCACAGAGCCCAGCGTGGGGCTTGAACTCACAGACTGCGAGATCATGACCGGAGCTGAAGTCGGACACTCAACCAACTGAGCCACCCAGGTGCTGCAACATACGTGTACTCTTAATCTCCTTCACCTATTTCATCCACCTTCCTGCCCACCTCCCCTCTGGAAACCATCAGTTTGTTTAAGAGTCTGTTTCTTGGTTTGTCTCTTTTTTTCCTTGTTCATTTGTTTAAATTCCACATATGAGTGAAATCATGGTATTTGTCTTTCTCTGACTTATTTCACTTAGCATTATACTCTCTAGATCCATCCATATTCTTGAAAATGGCAAGATTTCATTCTCTTTTATGGCTGAGTAATATTTCATTGTGTATGTGTTGGATACAAAATGTGTGTGTGTGTATATATATATATATATATATATATATATATGTACATGTATATGTATATGTACACACACAAACATCTTTATCCATTCATCTATCAGTGGCCACACGGATTGCTTTGATGTCTTGGCTATTGTAATTAATGCTGCAGTAAACATAAGGGTGCATATTATCTTTTTGAATTAGTGTTTTCATATTCTTTGGGTAATAGTTCCACTTGCCACTTTTATTCAGCATTGTCTGGAGGTTTATCAGTGCAGTAAGACAATATAAAGAAATGAAAGGCATCCATATCGGAAAGGACTAAATAAAACTATCTCCATTCGCAGATGACATGTAGAAAATCCTAGAGTTCACACTCCTTCTGGCCCCCCTCCCAAGTCTGCTAGAACAAAGAAATAAGTTCAGAAAGGTCACAGTATATGAGGTCAGTTTATAAAAATCAATTATAAATGTGGTATATTTCCATAATAGAATATTATCCAGCCATAGAAAGGAAAGAAGTACTAATACATGCTACACTGTGGATGAACCTTAAAAACAGGCTCAGTGAAACAAGCCAGACACAAAAGGCTACATATTATATGATTCCACTTATATGAAAGGTCCAGAAGATCAAATCCAGAGACAGAGAAAGTAGGTTAGTTGTGGCCATGGACTGGGTGGAGAGAGAAATGGAGAGTGATTGCTAATGGAGGCAGGATTTGTTTTTGGGGTAATGAAATGTTCTAAGATAAGGTTGCACAACTGTGGATATACCACAGACCATTGGAAGTATACCCCAAACTACTGACTTGCACACTTTGAAAGGCTGAATTTAATTGTATATGAATTGTATCTAAATTTAAAAATCTGTATTTCTACACATTTGCACATGGACAATCTGAAAATGAAGGTAAAAAATAAATTCAATTCACATTAGAGCAAAAAGGATAAACTTAACAAAAGAAACACAAAACTTGTACACTGAAAATTGCAAAACGTTGCTGAGAAAATGACACATACATACATACATACATAAAATTCAGGTACATGGATTGGAACACTGAATATTAAGACCACATTCTCTCCAAATTGATGTATATGATGTATACATACAATGCGTTCCCTATCAAAATCCCTGAGTTTTTGTAGAAACTGATTAAACTGGTACTAAGATTGACATGGAATTGTAAAGGAGCCAGATTAGTTAGTCTAAACAATTTTGAAACAGAAGAAAGTTAGAGGACTTACACTGTCATATTTCAAAACTTAAAATGGTGCTATAATCAAATAGTGTGATAGTGACATAAGGATAGGCATAATGATCAGTGGGACAGAACTGATAATCCAGAAATAAACCCTTACATGTAGAGTCCATTGATTTTTGACAAAGGTGCCACAGCAATTTAATAGGAAAAGAGTATTTTTCCCTATAAATGTTGCTGAGACATTGGCTATCCATATGCAAAAAAGATGAAGTTAAACTCAATTCACATCATATAGAAATTTTACTCAAAATTAATTATAAATTTAAATGTAAGAGCAAAAACTGTCAATTTTTTAGGAAAAAATGTGAGAAAACCTGCAAGATAATACGCAGATATGACATACCAGAAGCATAAACTTAAAAAAATGGACAAATTTGATTCCATTAAACTTAAAAATCTTTTGAACTTCCAAATATACCATCAAGAAAATGAAAGGACAAGTCACAGACAGGGAGAAAATATTTGCACCACTATATATATCTGACAAAGGACTTGTATCCAAAACTTAAAATTCCATATTAAGAAGACAAACCAATTTTTAAAAATGGGCAAAAGACTTGAACACTCCATGAAAGAAGATATATGTCGAAGTAGCATATAGAAAGATGTTTAATACTAATCATCAGAGAAATTCCAATTTAAACTGTCATGATACACCATGTCACACTCACTAAAACTGCTAAAACTAAAACTAAATACCTAGTTTTAGCCAGGACGTGGAGCAAAATTTAATGCTCACACATTTTTGGTGGCAGTGCTAAATTGTATGTATATATGTATATGTATGTGCATATATATGTATGTGTGTGTATGTTGTGTGTATACATACACACATACACTCTGCAAAATAGCTTAACATTAAACGTTATACTCCTTTTAAGATCCAGCAATTCTACTGCAATGTATTTATCTGAAAGAAATAAAAATATATGTCCAGAAAAAGACATACATAAATGTTCATATCAGATTTACTCAAAATAAATAATGCAAATGTTCCTCAAAAGGAGAATGGATAAATTGCAGCATATTCTTACAATGAAATTCTTCTCAGCAATATAATGTAATGAACACTAACACATACAACAACATAGATGAACCTCAAAAAAATTCTGCTGAGTGAAGGAAGCTAAACGCAGAAAAGTACACCCTGCATGATCCTATTTATACAAAGTTCTAGGGGCACCAGTGTGGCTCAGTTGATTAAGCATCTGACTCTTGGTTTCAGCTCAGGTCATGATCTCACAGTATGTGAGTTGAAGCCCTGTGTTGGGCTCTGTGCTGCCAGTGCAGAGCCTGCTTGGAATTCTCTCTCCCTCCCTCTCTCTCTCTGCCCCTCCCCCACTCACACTGTCTCTGTCTCTCTCAAAATAAATAAATAAACTTTAATTTAAAAAACCTAGTTTGTAGTGATAGAAATCAGATCAGTGGTGTCCTGGCATGGGGAACGGGAGACTCCCAACTGTAAAGTGGAATGAGGGTATATTGTGACAGAGTGACAGAAATGTTATAAATCTGGAAGGGAATGGTGGTTAGTATGATTAATACATTTCTCAGATCTCCTTGTGCTGTATATACTTGAAATGTTATTGTACATACTCCTCAATAAGCTTATTAAGCTTATTAAATACTCAAAGAATTAAGTGATAAGATAGCATCCATTAAAATTATTGGGTTTTAAATCAAGGCAGGTACAGATTTTAAGAACAGACAGATATGAAGATCCAGTTTAAAATCTTGGAAATGAATAGCACTTGAAATATGTCAATAAATACGGTAAACTGCACACAGAGTGAAACAGAACTGTAGCGAACAGAATGATAGAGCTAAGAAAATCACCTCAAATTAGAGAGATAAATTTAGGCATTGAAAATTTGAAGAGTAGTTAGGAACACGAAAGCTGGATTAAGATGCTACAGTATATGTCTAATGGAAGTTTTAGAAAGAGAATGGAAAGAGGTAGTATTGAAAGTAATAATTACTAAATTTTTTTAAGAATTGAAGAAAGATAACAGTCTGCATGTTGAAAAGTATATCAACTGAGGGACAAAACAAAAACAAAAAACCTCTTCAGAGAAACTGCTGATAATCAAAGATAAAAAGAGAAACATTAAAAACTATTAGGAAAGACATTCCACACATTATGGAGTAAAAATCAGACTTACAACAGATAGCTCACAATTAACAAATGCTAGATGATAATGATATTATATCTTTAAAGTACTACGGAAAACAAGAGATATATTCAGTGTATGTCAAGTATATATACATGAACGATATATCTCTTCTAGATGAGAAATAAGAAGATATGCAAATATATGAAATAAATATATGAAGGCAAAATTGGGGTGTCTGGGTGGCTCAGTCAGTTAAGCGTCCAACTTCGGCTCAGGTTATGATCCCACCGTTCATGAGTTCTAGCCCCACATCGGGCTCTTTGCTGACTGCTTCGAGCCTGGAGCCTGCTTCGGATTCTGTGTCTCCCCCTCTCTCAGCCCCTCTCCTGCTCGCACTCTGCCTCTCTCTCTCTCTCAAAAATAAATAAACATTAAAAAAATTTTTTTAAATAGTGAAGGCAAAATAAAGACATTTTAAACATCTATAGAATAAGAGTTTCCCATCCATATATACACACTGAGGGAACCATTAAAGGATAGATTATACCAAGAAGAAAAAGCCAGAAGAAAGGAATGCAATACATGAAGCAACAGAAAGCAAAGTAATTGGCAGAGCATACTGGCAAAATGAAACAAATGACAACATTTTATGTGTTAAAAATAACACAATACTAAAATTCAAAATAAAAACATGAAAAATACTTAGAGGGAAGTTAAATCATATCAAAGTCCTTTTTAGAAAAATGTGTTTTACATAATTGGATTGTCATTCATTGTCAAAGTGATGAAAGATGCTTGAAGCCCCTTTGTCCCTTTCTGTTCCAGTTAATACTCTAATCCTATCAACTGGAATAGGGACAGTTTACACTAGGAAGATGGCTTACTGGGCCCTGTCTAGATAGGTGGCATCAAACTTAAAATTGCAACTCACACTAAGACACGTAGTTGACATTATGACTCATGGTGTGTACATAAAACAGAAGACAAAGTTCTATAAAGTAATAACCTGTATATGAGTGATACTATGATATTTTACATTCTATCTACTTTATTCTATTTTAGTTTTTTGGGTATTATTTAATAACATTTTATATTGATTTCATGATCCACACGATCCTAAAGCTTGAGAAAGCACTGGTAAGAATGTTTTCTGAGAAGTCCTAAGTGTTTACCTTTCCTACTTTAAAGATATCTGATACTAAGTCTGAAATTAGGTCAAAATAAAAAGTTAAACAAAAAAAGATATGGTACAGATTCATTACTTAGTATAAAGACTATTGATATTTTCTCAGTTAAGGATATCTTATTTGATGAATGTTCACTATTATTACTAGTATCATCCTTTCTATCACCCAGAATAGAGGCTTAGATTCATCTTCATTAACCATCTCTCTCATCAAATCCGTCATCAAATTCCGTGGATTCTATCCTCACACAACATGTCTCATGTCTTTGTTCCCCTATTTAAAAAAATTTTTTTTTTAATGTTTATTTATTTTGGAGAGAGAGAGGGAGCTCACGCACAAGTGGGGGAGGGGCAGAGAGAGAGGGAAACACAGAAACCAAAGCAGGTTCCAGGCTCCGAGCGGTCAGCACAGAGCCCGATGCGGGGCTCGAACCCACGAACTGTGAGATCATGACCTGAGCCTAAGTCTGGCGCTTAACTGACTGAGCCACCCAGGCGTCCCTTTGTTCCCCTATTTTTAAAAATGGACACATAACTTATTAGTTTTAGCTATATAGTATAATGATTTGATATATGTATATATGGCAAAATGATCAAAGTTCTTGCTTTGTTTCAGTGGAGGCCAGAAATGCTAAAAACAAACAAACTAACTTTCTAACTTTGTTAGAAAAATAAAGGAGTATGGGGCAGAGTTAAGATGGAAGAGGTGCTGGGGCGCCTGGGTGGCTCAGTTGGTTGAGCAACCGACTTCGGCTCAGGTTGTGATCTCGTTCATGGGTTTGAGCCCTGCGTCAGGCTCTGTGCTGACAGCTCAGAGCCTGGAGCCTGATTCGGATTTTTTGTTCCCTCTCTCTCTGCCCCTCCCCCACTCATGCTCTCTCTCTGTCTCAGACATAAATAAACATTAAAAAAAATTTTTTTTTAAAGATGGAAGAGGTGTAGGGGGACTGGGATTTTCCCTGTCCCTCAAACACAGCTGTATTGAGGTCAGATCACTTGGAACACCCAGGAAATCAATCTGTGGAGTGGCAGAAGGGTCCCTACAGTTGGAGGGAGACAGCTTGGCAGGATTGAGGTACATGTATGTGATTAGGGGGAGATAAAATGGCAAAGGCATGGAGGGGAGGGAACCCTTTCAGTGCAGAGACAAAAAGAGACAGGTCTTCAAAAAGTATCAAGTTAGCACATGAGAAAAACCTCTCCAGACCATGGACTGGAGAACGAGACATGGGGAGATTGCCAGTTTGTATTTTGCAAACAGCCTTAGGAGCTCAAATGTGAAGGTTTCAAATGTGCGTGGCTTTCTCCAGAGCAAAGCCATGGTGCACACTACTGGGGAGAAGGCAGTCGGGCCCCAGCACTGTAGCAATCTCAGGGGTGCACTGGGAGAGAACAGTCCCCTTCCTGGAGTACTTTGGGAAGAGGGTTTATTGCCTCCCCAAAGACAAAAGACCGTGCAGGTGCCAGCCAGAGGCCTTTAATCTGCAGGGTGGAGTGGCACTACTCCAGAACAGGTTCCACAGGATGCGGGGTCCTTTAAGACATTGGGTTTTGAATCTAGCAGAGCAGCTAGAAGCCTTGAGAGAACTGTGGAGCAGGGCAAGCTGACCACCTGTGCTACTGGGTGAGGGCTGCCTGACAGAAAACCCTGTTCAGGGAGGGAAAGGAGGAGAGATTGGGTGTTGCCATTTTTTCTCCCCAACAGCAACATGGCAGGACTTCAGAGAGCAGCACAGCTGCCCCCGTTGGAGGTGGGACCCATTTACCCAAACTGCTCCCCTCTGTGCTTGGCAACTGCTTATCTACTGGAGCAAGGCTGACTCTGAGCCAATGCAGGCAGCCTCTCCTCTAGACCAGTGCAGCCACCAGTCCCAGGCACCAACAGATGACTGTTTTTTTAATTCTTTTCCTCCCCTCCTCACCCCTTCCCTTCCCTTCCCTTCCCTTCCCTTCCCTTCCCTTCCCTTCCCTTCCCTTCCCTTCCCTTCCCTTCCTTTCCTTTCCTTTCCTCTTCCTACCCTCTCCTTTTGGAATCAGGCTCATAGTTTCTGATTTGTTTTTGGTCATTTATATATATACATATATTTGTTCAATTAGGCATTTTTATTCTATTCATTTTACACCGTTTCTATTTCTCTTCTTCTTTATTTTCCTTTCTCTGAATTTAGCCTGATAGTTTTTTGATTCCCTGTTTGGTCTTCATTTCTCCCCTTTCATTTTTTTTGTTTTTATGGGATCAGGTTTCCTCCCCACTCCTTTCCCTTTTTTCCAGGGTTACTTCAACAAACAAATCAAAGCACACCTTGGCTGAAGGTCCAAACACTCCACCACTAAAAGTAAGGAGGAGCTTTGCAGAGGACTGACCAGTGGGATAGAGCAGCCAAAACACAACAGAGTGCATATAATGTATACCAAAAACAATTCCTAAAGTGCCAACCCTGGACAGTGTATGACCCCTTTTTAATATAGAAGTACTCACAGGTGCAGTAATAACAAACTATTAAAACCCACAAAAAGCAGAAACTAGCCAAAATGAGAAAACAGAGGAATTCTCCCGAAAAGAAAATTCAGGAAGAAATCACAGCCAGAGAATTGCTCAAAACAGTTATAAACAATATATCTGAACAAGAATTTAGAATAACAGTCATAAGACTAATAACTGGGCTTGAAAAAAGCATAGAAGACACTAGAGAATCTCTTTGTACAGAGATCACAGACCTAGGAACTCGTCCTGATGAATTAAAAAATGCTACAACTGAGATGCAAAATAAACTAGATACAGTGACAGTGAGGATGGAAGAAGCAGAGGAGAGAATAGGTGAAATAGAAGATAAAATCGGAAAATAATGAAGCTGAAAAAAAGAAGGAAAGGAAATTACCAGATCATGAGGGGAGAATTAGAGAACTGATTCCATGAAACAAAACAATATCCGTATCATAGGAGTTCCAGAAGAAGAAGAGAGAGAAAGGGGAAGAAGTTTTATATGAATAAATTATAGCTGAGAACTTCTCTAATCTGGGGAAGGAAACAGGCATCCAAGTCTGAGAGGCACAGAGAACTCCTTCAAAATCAATAAAAACAGGTCAATACCATGACATATCATAGTGAAACTGGCAAAACACAAACATAAAGAGAATTCTGAAAGCAGCTAGGGACAAATGGGCCTTAAGTTACGGGCATAGGCACATAAGGTTGGTAGCAGACCTATCCACTGAAACTTGGCAGGCCAGAAGCGAGTGGCAGGAAATATTCAATGTGCTGAACAGGAAAACTATGCAGCCAAGAATCTTTTATCCAGGAAGGCTGTCTTCAGAATAGGAGAGATAAAGACTTTCCCAGACAAACAAAAACCAAAGGAGTTCATGACCATTAAACCAGCCCTGCAAGAGATTCTAGGGGTACTCTGTGAGTGGAAAGCAGCAAAGACTACAAAGGACCAAAGACATCACAACAAACATGGAATCTACAGATAACACCATGGCATTAAATTCATACCTTTCAATAATCACTCTGAATATAAATGGACTAAATGCCCCAATCAAAAGACACAGAGTATCAGAAGGGATCAAAAATAAGATCCATCTATATTCTGCCTACAAGAGACTTATTTAAAAAATTTTTTTTTAACGTTTATTTATTTTTGAGACAGGGAGAGACAGAGCATGAACAGGGGAGGGTTAGAGAGAGGGAGACACAGAATCTGAGGCAGGCTCCAGGCTCTGAGCTGTCAGCACAGAGCCCGACGCGGGGCTCGAACTCACAGACTGCAAGATCATGACCTGAGCTGAAGTCAGCCGCTTAACCGACTGAGCCACCCAGGCGCCCCCAAGAGACTCATTTTAAACCAGAAGACACCTGCACATTGTAAGTGAGGGGATGGAGAACCATCTATCATGCTAACGATGTCAAAAGAAAGCTGGACTAGCCATACTTACATCAGACAAACTACATTTTAAAACAAAGACTGTACCAAGAGATGAAGAAGGGCATTGTATCATAATTAAGGGGTCTATCCATCAAGAAGAGCTAACAATTGTAAATATTTATGCCTCCAATGTGGAAGAACTCAAATATATAAATCAATTAATCACAAATATAAGCAAACTTTTGGATAATAATGCCATAATTATAGGGGACTTTAATACTCCACTTACAACAATGGACAGATAACCTAGGCAGAAAATCAATCAAGGAAACAATGGCTCTGAATGACACATTGGACCAGATAAACTGAACACATATATTCAGAACGTTTCATCCTACAGCAGCAGAATACATATTCTTCTTGAGTGCACATGGAACATTATCCAAAATAGATCACATACTGGTCACAAAATAGCCCTCAACACGTACAAAAAGATTGAGATCATACCATGCATATTTTCAGATCACAATGCTATGAAACTTGAAATCAACCACAAGTAAAAATTTGGAAAACCCCAAATACATTGAGGTTAAACAATATCCCACCAAAGAACCAATGGGTCAAGCAGGAAATTAAATAAGAAATTTAAAAATATATGGAAGCAAATGAAAATGAAATATGATCGTCCAATCATTTGGGATGCAGCAAAGGCAGTCCTAAGAGGAAGATACACTGCAATTCGGGCCTATCTCAAGAAGTAAGAAAGGCCCCAAATATACAACCTAACCTTACACCTAAAGGAGCTAGAAAAGGAGCAGCAAATATAGCCCAAAGCCAGCAGAAGAAGGGAAATAAAGATTAGAGCAGAAATAAATGATATAGAACAGTAGAACAGATCAATGAAACTAAGAGCTGATTTTTTGAAAGAATAAACAAACTGATAAGCCCCTAGCCAGACTACTCAAAAAGAAAAAAGAGAGGACCCAAATAGATAAAGTCACAAATGAAAGAGGAGAGATCACAACCAATACCAGAGACATACAAACAATTCTAAGAGAATACTATGAAAAATTATATGCCAACATACTAGACAATCTGGAAGAAATGGACAAATTCCTAGACACTCACACACTACCAAAACTCAAATGGGAAGAAATAGAAAATTTGAATAAACCTATAACCAGCAAAGAAATCTCAGTTATCAAAAGTCTCCCAACAAATAAGAGCCCTGGAATTCTACCAAAAATTTAAAGCAGAGTTAATACCTGTTCTTCTCAAAATGTTCCAAAAAACAGAAATGGAAGGAAAGCTTCCAAACTCATTCTATGAAGCCAGCATTACCTTGATTCCAAAACCAGACAAAGACTCCACTAAAAAGGAGAATTACAGGCCAATATACCTGATGAAGCTAGATGCAAAAATTCTCAATAAGATACTAGCAAATCGAAGTCAACAATACATTAAAAGCATTATTCACCATGATCAAGTGGGATTCATTCCTGGGCTGCAGGGCTGTTTTAGTATTCACAAATCAATCAATGTGATACACCACATTAATAGAGGAAAGGATAAGAACCATATGATATTGTCAATAGATGCAAAAAAAGCATTGGACAAAGTACAGCATCCTTTCTTGATAAAAATCCTCAAGAAAGTCGGAATGGAAGAAACATATCTTAACATCATAAAAGCCATATATGAAAGGCCCATAGGTAATATAATCTACAATGGGGAAAAACTGAGAGCTTTCTCCCTAAGATCAGGAACATGACAGAGATGTCCATTCTCACCACTGTTGTTCAACATAGTGTTGGAAGCCCTACCCTCAGCAATCAGACAACAAAACAAAATTAAATGCATCCAAATTGGCAAAGAAGAAGTCAAGCTTTCACTCTTTGCAGATGACATAATATTCTACATGGAAGACCCAAAAGACTCCACCAAAAAACTGCTAGAGCTGATACATGAATTCAGTAAAGCCACAGGATATAAAATCAATGTACAGAAATTGGTTGCATTTCTATACACCAATAATGAAGCAACAGAAAGAGATATCAAGGAATTGATCCCATTTACACCAAAAACCATAAGATACTTAGGAATAAACCTAACCAAAGAGGTAAAATATCTGTACACTGAAAACTATAGAAAGCTTATGAAACAAATTGAAAAAGACACAAAGAAATGGAAAAACATTCCATGCTCATGGATTGGAAGAACACATATTGTTAAAATATTGATACTACTGAAAGCAATCTACACATTCAATGCAAACCTTATCAAAATAACACAGCATTCTTCACAGAGCTAGAACAAACAATTCTAAAATTTGTATGGTACCACAAAAGAACCTGAATAGCCAAAGTAATGTTGAAAAAGAAAACCAAAGCTGGAGGTATCACAATCCTGGACTTTAACCTGTATTACAAACTTGTAATCATCAAGACAGTATGGTACTGACACAAAAACAGACACATAGATCAATGGAACAGAATAGAGAACCCAGAAATGGACCCACAAATATATGGCCAACTAATCTTTGACCAAGCAGTAAAGAGTATCCAATGGGAAAAAGACAGTCTCTTTAGCAAATGGTGCTGGGAGAACTGGATAGCAACATGCAGAAGAATGAACCTGGACCACTTTTGCTACACCATACACAACAATAAATTCAAAATGGGTAAAAGACCTAAATTTGAGACAGAAAACCATCAAAATCCTACAGGAGAAAACAGGCAGCAACCTCTCTGACCTAGGCCACAACAACTTCATACTTCACATGTCTCCAGAGGCAAGGGAAATAAAAGCAAAAATGAATTATTTGGACATCCTCAAGATAAAAAGCTTCTACACAGCAAGGGAGACAATTAACAAAACTAAAAGGCAACCAATAGAATGGGAGAATATATTTGCAAATGACATATCAGATAAAGGGTTAGTATCCCAAATACATAAAGAACTTACCGAACTCAACACCCCAAAACCAAATAATCCAGTGAAGAAATGGGCAGAAGACATGAATAGACACTTCTCCAAAGAAGATATCCAGACGGCAAACAGACACATGAAAAGATGTTCAACATCACTCGTCGTCAGGGAATTACAAATCAAAACCACAACGAGATACCACCTCACACCTGTCAGAATGGCTAAAATTAACAACTCAGGCAACAACAGATGTTGGCAAGGTAGTGGAGAAAGAGGAACTCTTTTGCTCTGCTGGTGGGAATGCAAAGTGATGTAGGCACTCTGGAAAACAGTATGGGGGTTCCTCAAAAAATTAAAAATAGAATTACCTAATGACCCAGCAATTGCACTACTAGGAATTTAACCAAAGGATACAAAAATGCTGAATTGAAGGGGCACATGCACCCCAATGTTTATAGCAGTGCTATCAACAATAGCCAAAGTATGGAAAGAGCCCAAATCCCCATCGATGGATGAATGGATAAAGAAGATATAGTATGTATACACAATGATATAATGCTGGACAATGAAAAAGAATGACATCTTGCCATTTGCAACAATGTGGGTGAAACTGGAGGATATTATGCTAAACGAAGTAAGTCAGTCAGAGAAAGATATCATATGATTTCACTCATATATGGAATTTGAGAAACTCAACAGATTAACATAGGGGAAAGGAAGGAAAAATAAGATAAAAACAGAGAGGAAGGCAAAGCATAGAGAGTCTTAAATACAGAGGACAAACTGAGGGTTGCTGGAGAGGGGTTGGAGGGTTGGGTTAAATGGGTGATGGGCATTAAGGAGGGCACTTTTCAGGATGAGCAATGGGTGTCATATATAAGAGATGAATCACTGGGTTCTACTTCTGAAGCCAAGACTATACTGTATGTTAAATAACTTGAAAATAAATTAATAAAAATTTTAAAAAATAAAAAAATGAAGTATGGATGCTAAAATTTTAACTACTAGTAGAATATAAACATAATGAATAACTTCCAAATTAATAGAGGAAACAAGAAAAAATGTAACAGAAGGAAAAGAAAATAAAAAACACAAGAAAAAGGTTAAATACAAACACAAAACAAATGGTAGCTATAAGTCCAAATATTGCACATTATAATAAGTATAAGTGGATACAATTTACCTATTAAGAAAAGACAGAGACTCTGAAATTGGATTTTGAAATTCTAGCTACATGCTATTTAAATAAACATTTCAAAAACAGAATGACACCCAGATATTAAGGGATGGGAAAAGTTATAATAGGCAAATACAACAAGAAGAGTTGACATAATAGCATTTAAGCAGATAAATATTTAATAGAAAAAAATTTGCCAAGAAATAGCCTCTTTTAAAAAAATGTTTATTTTTGAGAGAGAGCACACGTGAGCATGTGAGTGGGGGAGGGGCAGAGAGAGAGGGAGACAGAGAATCTGTCAGTGCAGAGCCCGACGTGGGGCTCAAACTCATGAACTATGAGATCATGACCTGAGCTGAAGTTGGAGGCTTAACCAACTGAGCCACCCAGGTGCCCCAAGAAACAGGCTCTTAACTATTGAGAACAAACTGATGGTTACCAGAGGGGAGGTGGGTGGGGGGAAGGTGAAATCGGTAATGTGGTAATACAGATCAAGGACTGCACTTGTCATAATGAGCACAGGGTGATGTATGGAATTGTTGAATCACTGTATTGTATACCTAAAACTAATGTAGCACTGTATGTTAACTATACTGGAATTAAATTTTTAAAAAATGCTTGCAATGCAAAAACAAAACAAAACAAAACAAAACAAAAAACAAAAGACAGCCAGCTTGCTAGGAGATTGTGCTAGTCACTTCTTTCAACATTATGCCATTCTCATCTCTAATAAAGAACTTTGATGCTTCATGAAAAAAATAAATAAAAAATTTCACTAAGACTAGGAAAGTCCCACCTCAGCCCCCAGAAGCTTGAAAACAGTAAAAGAATTTTTAGAAATATTACTTATGTTGACTCTTGTGAAAATAAATAAAAGAAATATCATTAAACCTGGATTGGGAAGCCCTAAAGAACAATCTCTCACACACTACCATCCCTCCATAAGAAACCATAGCTTGCATTCCCCAACAGGAAGAAACTTACTTTATATACCCCAGCAGGAGGAAGAATTTCTTCCTGCACATCCACAGCCCAACCAGTGAGAAACCACCACACTCATCCAATGAGAAGCCATAACAGCCCCTTCTAGCTTCCTCCTTTTGCCTATAAAAGCAAGCCTCTCCTCTGTTCTGGACTTGCCTATGCTTTGCCATAAGTTTGCTTGTCCCCATTTGCAATTCTTTGCTATTCCTGAAGCTTATTTTGCTTTTAAAAAGCTGACACTTTTTTTTTCTGTATTTTTTTAAGGTCAACAGTCTTTAAAATTAACCTTCATATCTATCTAGCAAGTCTTTTTTAATTGGGTAGAAACTGATTTTCATTCGTGGAGTGAAAATACAGATTTATTATCTTATACTTTTTCTTCCACCAGAATAAAAAAGGGTGCATAAATATAAAGTAGAAAAGCAAGGAAGCAAATAACATGATCAGATTTATATTTTATAGCCATCTCTATTGCTGCTACTAAAAGATTACAGAGGGCAGGGAGATAACCTAAACTCTCAGCTGGAAAATACAGACTACAGGGGCACCTGGGTGGCTCAATCGGCTGAGTGTCCAACTTCAGCTCAGGTCATGGTCTCACAGTTCATGAGTTCAAGCCCCTTGTCGGCTCTGTGCTGACAGCTCAGAGCCTGGAGCCTGCTTTGGATTCTATGTCTCCCGCTCTCTCTGAACCAACCCCGCTTGTGCTCTCTCTAAAATAAATAATACACATTAAAAAAAATTAAAAGTAAAATAAAAATACAGACTACAAAATGATACATACGCAGTTAGCCCTTCACCAACACAAGTTTGAACTGTGTGGGTCCACTTATATGTGGACTTTTTTTCAAAACAGTACAGGACTGTAAATGTATTTTCTCTTATGATTTTCTGTTTTTTTTTAATGTTTATTTATTTATTTTTGAGAGAGAGAGGAGGGGTGGAGAGAGAGGCAGAGAGAGAATCCCAAACAGGCCCCACACCGTCAGTGCAGAGGTGGACGTGGGGTTTGAACTCATGAACAGTGAGATAAAGACCCTGAGCCAAAATCAAGAGTCAGACGCTTAACTGACTGAGCCACCCAGGCTCCCCTCTTAGGATTTTTTTTTTTAATTTTAATGTTTATTTATTTTTGAGAGAGAGAGAGAGAGAGAAAGAGAGAAGCCGATGTGGAGTTTGAACTCAGGAACTGAGAGATCATGACCTGAGCCAAAGTCGGACCCTTAGCCGACTGAGCCACCCAGGCACCCCTATTTTGTTTTTTAAGTTTATTTATTTTGAGAGAGACAGAGCGCGAGTGGGGAAGGGGCAGAGAGGGAGAGAGAGAATCCCAAGCAGGCTCCAGGCTGCCAGCGAAGAGCCTGATGTGGGGCTTGAGCTCACGAAACTGCGAGATCATGACCTGAGCCAAAACCAGGAGTCAGACGCTTAACTGACTGAGCCACCCAGGCACACCATGATTTTCTTTTCTTTTTTTAAAAAAAAGAAAAATTTTTTAAATGTTTATTTATTTTTTGGTAGAGACAGAGACATAATGCGAGTGGGTTAGGGGTAGAGAGAGAGGGAGACACAGAATCCGAAGCAGGTTCCAGGCTCTGAACTGTCAGCACTGAGCCCGACGCGGGGGTCGAACTCACGAGCTGTGAGATCATGACCTGAGCCGAAGTCAGACGCTCAACTGACAGCCACCCAGGCGCCCCACCATGATTTTCTTAATAACCTTTTCTTTAGCTTTATTGTAAGAATACAGTATGCAATACATATATAAAATATGAGTTATTGTTAAAGCTTCCAGTCAGTTGTAAGCTATTAGTAGTTAGGTTTTTGGAGAGACAAATGTTATATATGGATTTTTGACTGTGTGTGTGGGGGGGGAAAGGGGGCACATGGGGGCGGAGGGTCAGCATCCCTAAGGCCACATGTATAGGATTAACTGTCTATCTTCAGCTCTAAAAAAATACTGGAACCAAGCAACTATACTAAAATTAGCAATCATTATATTAGGTAGAATTATTGGTAATTTTAATTTATTCTTCATGTTTTTCTGGATCTTTCAAAATGATTACAATAAACATAGTATTTTTATAATGAAGAAAATGTTACTTTAAAAAAGTAGGTATTTCTATAAATTTTCTTTACATAGGAATAGGAAGGAAATCTGAATATTATAAGATGAAAATTCACTAAATTTTTTAATGGAAATTCAACAGTATTTCAAATGGACTAAATTTTAAATTTGATTGCTTTCAACCTTTAGGACTTTAAAAGCTCACCTAAATATTTAGGGGTGATATTTTCTTCCAGGAGCTTGATCAAAATGCCACTGAAAAGGTCCAGGCAATGTTCACAGCCATTGACGAGCTCTTGTATGAGCAGAAGTTGAGTGTGCATACTAAGAGTCTACAGGAAGAGTGCCAACAATGGACATGCAGCTTTCCTCACCTCAGGTATTAAAGCCCTAGATCTGGCTTGTATTCATGGCTAATACTAAAATTTGAAAAGCAGATATCTAGGGGCGCCTGGATTGCTCAGTTGGCTGTGTCCGATTCTTGATTTCGGCTCAGATCATGATCTCAGGTTGTGGGATTGAGCTCCACGTCAGGCTCCACACTGAGCATAGAGTCTCCTTAAGATTTTCTCCCTCTGCCCCTCTTCCTCACTGTCCTCTCTGTCTCTCTAAAATAAAAAAAAAAAAAAATTAAAAAATATTTTTAAAAAAGCAGATATCCAAAAAAAAGCTTGTATTCTGAAATCTTTATGGACTTGGTTTTAATGAATGTAAATAAGGCCATATGGTATAAAGACTGCACTGAGAGAAAACTGAAGTTGATGGAAGTTTCTTAGAGTGTTCATAACTACCACTATGTTGTCCTAATTGAGAAAAACAGTTCCTTTACCTTGTAGCTGAGATCTATGCATTGTGGCTGTCCAAAGATCTCTTCTTTGGAGCAAGAGGGTCAGAAAATGTATTTGTTTACACTGTTGTCTACAAGAAAATTCTTACACAAATTTAAAAGCAGACATAAGCTGTTAAGAAGCTTCCCTCACTTACTTCCCTTACTTATATAGTAAGTATAGTAACTATAGTAAGTTACTATACTTACTACTTAAAATTTATACCTAAAATCTATATAGCATCATGTTCTTAAGAATATAATTTATAGTTTTCACTAATTTGGCCTGGCTTTCATCCATTTTAGCAGATTTAATGAAGATTATTGTAGAGGATGGAGGGAAAATTACAAATTTTTGCTCAGTGTCCTTGGATTTTTTCAGCAGTGTGAGGCTATAGCTTTATCTTTTCCATATCTATTCTGTGGAAGAGAGCTATAACCTGTAATAAGATTCTGGATTCACATTTTTCTCTTAAGAATCATTCTTAATCAGTAGCATACTAAGTATGCACTGGACTTTAATAGAGAGCCATCATATTTGTTCCAAGAATATCTACATTTTGTATGTATGCCAGGTGAACATGCTTGATTGTCTCTTTATGTTGTTCATTTTGAAGGATCCTGGGTAGGCAGATAATCACTCCAAGCGAAGGATATGGACTGTATCCTAGATCCCCTTCTGTTGTTTCAGTTTCACATGAGACAACACTTTCTCAAGAAAGAGATTCTACTATGTAAGTATTCCTAATATGTAAGTATTTATGTATCCAAAGTGTTATATTCTGCCAGTTATACTAGGGGATTAAAAAACTTATGTTTTACTTGATGGTATTTAATAAAGCACAGAAAATGCTGTTAAGATTGACCACAGTTTTTATGCATAGAGAATTTTATTATATAATTTTTTTATTCAAAAAGTAAGTCATTTCCTAGGGTTTAAGGATACTTTTGTTATTCAGATATATCTCTATCTCTATCTCTATCTCTATCTCTATCTCTATCTCTGTATCTCTGTCTATGTCTCTATCTCTATGTCTCTATCTCTATATTTTTATAGATACAGGCATTTCCTTCTTGAAATAAAGTGTAGATAGAGTGGTTTCAGGAGATTTAGGAGTTTGAGAAACACACTTTAAAGATTTTTTGAAAAAATACTGAAAAAGTAATTTTTCTTAAACATATAATATTAATTACAACTTAATTTCTTTACAGAAGTTAAACTGCTATTAGTTCATTAACTTAAAATGGGTAATTAGTATATTTAAAATAGCTAAATTCTTTTGAACACCTCAAACTCTTTAAACAACAGCAAAACAAACCAAAATAGGATTGTTCCACTCTCTTACATCATACACAAAAATACATTCAAAATGGATGAAAGACCTGTGAGACATGAAACCATAAAAATCCTAGAGAACACAGGCAGTAACCTCTTTGACATTGGCTGTAGCAACTTCTTTCTAGATATATCTCCTGAGGCAAGGAAAACAAAAGCAAAAATAAACTATTTTATTTCATCAAAATAGAAAGTTTCCACACAGTGAAGGAAACAAATCAACAAAACTAAAAGGCAACCTATGGAATGGGAGAAATTTGGAAATATTTCCAAATATTTTAAATATTCTTCTTAAATATTTGGACATATTTCCAAAATTTGTTCAAGTCAGATTTTCCCACTAGCCTTGCTGAAAAGTGCCACAGGTTTATTCTTTTTTTTTTTTCATTAAAAAATACTTAAGGTACAAAAGTATAAAGAATATCACAAAATATACATTGGTTATATTTAATATTTCGTTAAACAGAGCCATTTAAAAAAACTGTACTGCTCAGATTTGACTGGTTTTCTCCAAAGTAAAGATTCTGAACTGAATGAGTCATCATATATTCATTGAATATCTGGGTAGGAAGAGAAATTTAAATATAAATAAGAGAAGATCCCTGCCCTTAAGGCATATGCATTTTGAACTATGATGGAGTTACTGAAATAAGCATATTATCTCCTGAGGTACCTGAAAGTTGTAATTATTAATATTCTTAATTTTTCATCAATTTTTTTATTGAAAGAGACTTAAATATAAAATACTGGTATCAGGTGTACATCATAGTGATTCAGCAATTATATAAATTACAAAATGCTTACCACAATAAGTATAGTTACTATCTGCCACCAAAGTTATTACAATATTATTGATTATATTCCCTATGCCATACTTCTCATTCCTGTGACTTATTTATTTTATAACTGGCAGTCTGTACCTCTTAATACCCTTCACCTATTTTGCCAACCCTCCAATCCCTATTCCCTTTAGCAATCACCAGTTTGTCCTCTGTATTTATGAATCTGTTTGTTTTGTTTGGTTTATTCCTTTTTCTTGGTTTTTAGATTCCATGTTTAAGGTAAATCATATGGTATTTGTCTTTTCCTGTCTTATTTCACTTAGCGTTATATGCCCTATGTCCATCCATGTTGTAGCAAATGTCAAGTTCCAACCTTTTTCATGGCTGAGTAATACTCCATTGTATATACATACCACATCTTCTTTATCCATGAATCTATCTGTGGACACTTAAGTTGCTTTCATATCTTGGCTACTGTAAATAATGCTGCAATAAACATAGGAGTGCATGTATCTTTTCAAATTAATGTTTTTATTTTCTTCAGGTGGAATTCAGTGGTGGAATTACTGGGTCATATAGTATTTCTATTTTTAATTTTCGAGGAACCATAGTGGCTGCACCAATTTACATTCCCACCAATAGTGCATGAGGGTTCCCTTTTCTCCATATCCTTGCCAACACTTGTTATTTCTTGTCTTTTTGATACTAGCCATTCTGACTGGTTTTTCTTAAATATTTTTAAACTTATCTCATAGCCTTAGCTGTTGCATCTGAAAAGACAGCAAATAGTATTTGATACTGCACAGTACACCTAGGCAGAGTAGATCTATGGCTAGTGTTTATTCTTTCTGTTCTGAGAAACAATAGGTATTAAGACTATGAATAGTTTGGGGAGATGTCAGCAGGGCAAGGGATTTTGAGCTGAAACTCGTATGACTGAATTGCTGTAGGAACTGTTTATGTTATATACAATTAATAATTGCTTTTTCCTCTCCCAGATTTGGTATTAGGGGAAAGAAGTTACATTTTTCATCTTCTTATGCTCACAAAGCATCTCCCATTGCCAAATCCCCTAGTGTGTATTCTATGGAAAGAGAGGAGGAAGACTGTATAATCTTCTCTGAAGGAATAATAGAGGAATACCTAGCATTCGACCACACTGATATGTGAGTGTTAAGTATTTTAAGCTTTTTACTCCCCTCCTATTTTGTGTATTAATATCTATTTTTTTCTAATGTTTATTTTTGAAAGACAGAGCATGAGTGGGGGAGGGTCAGAGAGACAGGGAGACACAGAATCGGAAGCAGGCTCCAGGCTCTGAGCTGTCAGCACAGAGCCTGACAAAGGTCTCAAACTCACAAGCTGTGAGATCATGACCTGAGCCAAAGTCGGATGCTTAACTGACTGAGCCACCCAGGCACCCCTCTATTTTTTCTAAAGTATACTACTCAGGGACACCTGGTGACTCAGTCCATTGAGTGTCTGACTCTTGATTTTGGCTCAGGTCATGTTCCCAGGGTTGTGAGATTGAGCCCTGCATTGGGCTCTGTGTTGAGTGTGGAGCCTGCTTGAGGTTCTCTTTCTCTTTCTCTCTCTCTCTCTCCCCCTCCCTCTGCTCCTCCTCTCCCCCACTCATGCTTGCTCTCTCGCTAAAAATGGATTGAAAAAAATAATAAAATCTACTACTCAGAACCACCCCCCCAAAAGACAGAAAAAAAACACAACCAAACAAAATATAAAGTACACAACCAATATTACATATAATTAGACTGATGTCACTTGGTTATTTATTTCCTATTACTTCCGAGGTATCCAGAGTTCATGTGCTTAGTTGATGTAAATTCCTATTGCTTCCACATACCAGACTCCCTTGTGTATTTTCTTCCTGAATGTGTTATTTGCCTCTTCCTGAGATTAAACATTTTTAAATGAGTTAATTTCTTTCTTCACATAATTTGATTTTACCTTTTGTAAATCATCACCAGTTAATTCATGGAAATCTGAAGCTTTTCAAAGGAGCAGTTGAAGAGGTATGAACTTTGTTTACATAAATCCTTTTTGAAAAGGTATACACAGTTTATATAAAACCTTATACTTAGCACAGACTTTACAATTAATAATGCTTGTTTATATCCATTCTTATTGTATTCTGACAATAGTCCTGTGACACAGATATTATTTACCATCTCTATAGGATAGGTGAGAATCAGAGTGGTTAAATGATTTGTCTGAGGTAAAGCTAAGACCTAAAACCTTATTCATCTTACTCTAAGTCCAGTGCTCTCTTCACTATCCTATGCTACCCTTCTGAAACATTAACCTCTTAAGCTATTCCTCCAAGCCTTTAAAAGTTCCAGAGCGCAACAAGTGGGAGAGAGGCAAAGAAGGAGGGAGAGAGAGAGAAATCCCAAGCAGGTTCCACACTATCCACTCAAAGCCTGATGTGGGGCTCGAATTCATGAACCGTGAGATCATGACCTGAGACCAAGTCAGATGCTTAACCAACTGAGCCACCCAGACGCCCCAAAAGAAAATGGATTTTAAATAAAGGAAATAAAATTCAATCTCATTCACAATTACCAGTGCAAATTAAAACTATAACAAGATACTATTTTATTTGTCAGACTGGCAGAGAAAACAAAGAAGTTTGATAATTCCTTGAATGCAAAAAAGTCATATTTTTTCAACACTGAAGATTATCTCTCTTTAGAGGAAAGTGGGCAATATCTTTCCATTTTAAATGCATATACAATTTCACTCAATAATTCTATTTATAGGAATTTATCCTACAGATATAATACCCATGTAGCCAAAGAACTACATACAAGAATATTAAATGTCCTATTGACTATAAGAACAAAAGCCTGGTTGATCAATAACTGGATAGTTAGATATACTATGGTATATCCAGTAGAATTCTCTGCAGCTATTTTTTCAGAGGCGTATTCATATGTATTAATAGAGATGGAGGGCCAGATATATTTTTAAATAAAAGGCCACAATGCAGTGCAGTGTATAATGTAACTATTTCCCTGGACCAATGTATAATGTTTGCTTCTGGGAATGGTGCCTGGGAGACAGAAATGTAAACTTATTTTTCACTACATAAATACATTTCCTTCTGTATAATGTGAATTTTTTTTCATCATATGAGAGTGTTATCTCCTATAAAAAGAAATATAAATTTAAATACAATTAATACTAAATCAGCTTTCTCCCCAACTTAATGCCATGCCAGCTCTTCCTTGGGAAAGAAGTAAAGAGTCTTTAGCTGCCCTGCATAAACCTCTTAGCATCCTTCTTTCCTAGTTAGAGCTTCTTATTTAATTCTTGACACCTCTGCTACCCCAGGGATAATTTTCACGGGAGAGGCCGTAAGATATTTCTTCATAGCCCAAGTGTTCCAGAATTTGCTTTGTGTTAATTTATAATACATCTATCATAGGTAAGCATATCTGTCAGCTAGATCTTTGCCCCCCAAATACTGGGGCTGTTGGTACCCCCTTCCAAAGAAGAGACAGACTTGGCTGAGTTTCTGGACTACAGATAGCTACATGGTCTCCAAAAAGGCCTCACAGTAGCTTCTTGTGCTGGTGGGCTCCCCTCCTTTCCCTTTCCAGCCAAATGCCAATTGTTTGTTTGGATTAACAAAAGTACACTATTTCTCTAATGAATCACTGCCTCAAATAACTATGTGACACAGTCACATGCCCATCATTAAATGGTACACGAATAGTAATCTAAATGTTATCCAGTCACAACAAAAAGATTATTTCTGTATGCCTGTCATAGCTTATTGCTCAACTGACAATGTTCACTGTTCAAAGCTAAAAAATACACAATGAGACCTCAGTCTTCTTTTTCTTATTCTTTTTTTTTTTTTTTTTTTTTGGCAGAGTAGTGGGGTGGGGTGGAGTAAAAAGGGAAATTCAGTCTGTTTGAGAACTCCCTTAGGTCACAAGACAGTTTAACACATATGCTACATACATATACTGAGCTACATACATACACATGTGGGGAGGGGACACAAATCACGCTCCTGGAGAAGCACAAAACACAGTGGTGAACACTCAGTAAAGAATAACTAGGAAGTCTTATTTGCTTCTGTTACAGGGAAGAGGGGTTTCAAGGAAAGAAATTACACGCATCTCCAGAGAAACAGAAATTAGGGTACCCTCCCATTGCTCCATTTTACTGCATGAAAGAGGACGTCCTTGCTTATGTGTTTGACGACGTGTGGAGCAAAGTTCTGAGCTGTATGGAGCAGCTGACACGTAGTCATTGGGAGGGATTTGCTTCTGGTA
Source organism: Acinonyx jubatus (assembly GCF_027475565.1). Lineage (NCBI taxonomy): Eukaryota > Metazoa > Chordata > Mammalia > Carnivora > Felidae > Acinonyx > Acinonyx jubatus. The sequence goes on from NC_069393.1 coordinate 32,757,644, forward strand.
AGGATCTTTGTGAAAACAACATAAAAAAATAATTATTTATGATTTCCAAACCCTGACTAGTCTTTCAGATTATATGTTTCATTACTGCAAAAGACTCATATTTGTATTTTCCACAGACACTAACAGATATTTAGACAATATTTGAAAATGAGTGGATGAGTAACAAGGCTATTCTATGATGACTATACTGTGTTTTATTTGAATATAATTATTTGTGAGAAAAAAGATGTGCAAGTGGCAAATACATTTTTTAAACTGCTCTACTTAAGAATAATTGATTATAAAATAAACCATTCATATTTAAAGTGTAAATTGGTCAATTGACCTATGTATACATGAAACCACAAAACAGTCAATATAATATATATAATACCTTTGTAATCCCTTTCTGCCCCTGCCTGACCCCCAATCCCCACGTGCTTTGTCACTATAGTTTAGTTTTTATTTTGTAGAGTTTCATATAAATGGAATCAGGGTTTTTCCTTTTTGTAAGCTTCCTTCATTCAGCATGATCATTTTGAGATTCATCTATGTAAATGTGTGCGTCAGCAATTTATTCCCAAGAAGTGTTCCACTGTTGCACAATTTGTTTATCCATTTACCTGTTCATGGACATTTGGGTTCTTTTCAATTCGGGACTATAATATGCAAAGCTGTTATGCACATTACTATGCAAGAATTTTTTGCACATACATTTCCTTTTCTCTTAGGTAAATTTCTAGGAGTGGAATGGTTTGATTATATGGTTGAATGTATATTTAGCTTTTTAAGAATTATTTTGTTTTTCTGTATTGCACAAAAAACTATCACAAACTTATCAGTTTCAAACAACGTACATTTTTTATCTCACAGATTTGTGGGTCAGAAGATCAGGAATGGCTTAGCTAGTTCTCTACTTAGGATCTCACAAAGCTGTGATCAAGGTGTTGGCCACAGCTAGGCTCTCATGAAGAGGCTCACTTAGGAACGGAAACACTTCCCCTTTTGTGTGTTCTTAGAAGTATCGAGTTTCTTGTAACTGTAGGAGTCACAGCAGCTTTCTTCTTCAAAGCCAGCAAGAAAGGCTGAGAGCTAGTCAGCAAAACAGAAGCTTATATAATGTAACATATTCATGGAAGTGACATCTCATCACTTTTACCATCTTCTGTTGGTCTGGAGTAAGTCACACTCAAAGGGATATTCTACAAAGATGTGAACACCGGGGCGCCTGGGTGGTTCAGTCGGTTAAGCTTCTCACTCCGGCTCAGGTCATGATCTTGCAGTCTGTGGGTTCAAGCCCCACATCAGGCTCTATGCTGACAGCTCAGAGCTTGGAGCCTGCTTCGGATTCTGTGTCTCCCTCTCTCTCTGCCCCTCCCCCTCTCATGTTCTGTCTCTCTCTCTGTCTCAAAAATATATAAAAACTAAAAAAAAAAAAAAAAAAAAAAAAAAAAGATGTGAACACCAAGAGGTAAGAGGGGCCACCTTAGAGTTTGTCCATTACAGTTCTCCCACTTGCCCCTAATGATTCCTGTGCTCCCACATGCAAAATACACTAAATTCCCAAGAGACTTATTATAGCATAGCTCAGAAGTTCAAAATATTATCATCTAAATTAGGTCTTGGTATGAATAAACTTCCCCATGAATGGATATAATACATTAAGTAAAGTTACTGGGGCCCAATTCTCTTCCATCTATATATCTGTGAAACTAAAGGCTATATACATAGGAATATAAACATCTAACTATATAATCCAACCAACCATTCCTGTCATAGAGAAAAGTCGCCTTACCCCAACACACCCATCATACAATAGTGGGCCAGGGAAAGGATAACAGACATTCTAGATAAGGGAGGGGGGGTGGGCAGAAATGAAAGGTTAAGTGGCACCTGGGTGGCTCAATCACTTAAGTGTCTGACTCTTGATTTCGGCTCAGGTCATGATCTCATGGTTCATGAGATCGAGCCCAATGTCGGGCTCTGTGCTGACAGTGCAGATCCTGCTTGGGATTCTCCCTCTCTCTCCCTCTGCCCCCTACCCCACTCACAGTCTCTCTCTCTTTCTTAAAATAAATAAACATTAAAAAAAAGAAGGTTAAAAAAAAAAAAGGTTTATAGTAATTCTGAAGTCCAGTTGGGAAAATACTGGGAGTTCTAGTCCTAGAAATAGCTCTCTGTTCCAACCTCTGGGCTCTTGGTTTTGCCCTCTGAATCATCCTTCCTTTTTCACATGTGTGAAAGCTAAGTAGTTTTATTAGACTGCTTCCTGGTAGTAGAATTTTGAGGGTCTGACAGCCTTCTTTCATTTAAACTCTTTCACCATCTAGAGATACAAATTTTTCAAAATTATAAAGTCCTGGTTTCTTTACATTTAATATTTTTTCCATCAGTTTCTCTTTCTCATCTCATGTTTTATTGTATAAGTAGCAGGAAAAAAATCAGGCCTCACTTTCAATAACTTTGATTGGAACTCTTCTTAGCTATACAACCAGAATCATCACTTTAAGTCCTGCCTTCCACATGACCACAGGAGACCATTTCACTAAACATTCTTCCACTAAATAACAAGCACCTCCTTCTTCCAGTTTTTAATAACATGTTCCTCATTTCCTTCTGAACCCTCCCCTAGAGCATCCTCCAAATCGAAATTTCTACTAAGTCTGTTCAAGGCAATTTATGTTTTCTCTATCATGTTTCTCCAAATTCTTCTATCAATGAACAATGAAAAATGAAATTAAGAAAACGGTTCATTTCTAATAGCATCAAAGAGAATAAAATACTTAGAAATAAACTTAACCAAGAAAGTGTAAGACTTTTACACTGAAAACTACAAGACATTATTGTAAGAAAATAGGGAAGACCTAAAGAATTGGAAAGTCTTCCTGTGTTTTATGGATTAGAAGACTTAATATTGTTAAGTGGCAATACTCCCGAAACAGATTTGAGTGAATGTCCAAAATAATATTAAAAAAGAAGAAAGCATGAGGCTTCACATTTCCTGATTTTAAAACTTAGTACAAAGGTACATTAACCAAAACAGTGTGGTACTGACATAAGAATCGACATATAGATCAACAGAATAGCATCAAGAGTCTAGAAATAAACCCTCACATATACAGCCAATTGATTTTCAACAAGGGTGCCAAGACCATTCAATGGGAGAATAGTATCTTCAACAAATGGTGCTAAAACTGGATAACCACATGAAAAAGAATGAATTTGGACCCTTCTTTCACACTACATACAAAGTATCAACTCAAAATGGATCACAAGCATACATTTAAGAACTAAAACTATAAAACTCTTAGAAGAAAACATAAGAGTAAATCTTAATGAGGTTGGATTTAGCAATGGATTCTTAGATATGACACCAAGACCACAAGCAACAAAAAAATCAATAGACTGGATTTTATCCTTAAAAAAAAAAATCTATGTATCAAAGGATATTATCAAGAAAGTGAAAAGACAACCTACAGAATGGAAGAATATATATGCAAATCATACACCTGATAAGATTCTAGCATCCACAATATGTAAAGTACAATTCAACAACAAAGGGACAAACAACTCAATTTAAAAATGGGCAAACAACTTGAATAGGTATTTATCCAAAGAAGATACACACATGGCCGGTCAGCATATGAAAAGACGTTCAACATCCTTATTCATTAGGGAAATACAAACCAACACCAAAATCACAATGAAATGCTACTTCTACCCACTATGATGGCTACATTAAAAAAAAAAAAAGAAGACAATAACAAGTATTGGTGAGTATGTGGAGAAACTGAAACACTCATACATTGCTGTGGTAAGGTAGAATGGTGTGGCTACCATGTAAACAGTTTGGTAGTTCCTCAAAAACTTAAACATAAGATTGCCATATGACCAGCAATTCTGCTCAAAGTATATAACCAAGAGAACTGAAACCTTATCTGCAAAAAAGCCTGTGTATGATTGTTCACAGCAGCATTTTCATAATAGTCAAAAAGTTAGAATTGACGCAAATGTTCATCAGCTATGAATGGAGAAACAAAATTTGGTATATACATATGTTATGGACTGAATTGTGTCCTCCTCAAAATTTATATGTTGAAGACCTAATCCCCAGTGTGAATGTTTGGAGGTGGGGCTTTTAGGAAGGTAATTAAGGTTAAATGAAGTCATAAGCATGGGGACCTAATCTTATAGAGTTGGTATCCTTATAAGAAGAGGAAGAGACCAAAGCCCCCTTTCTGTGCATGCACGGAAAAGTGGTAATGCAAGGACACAGCTGCCTACAAGCCAGATAGCACCTTGATCTTGAACTTCTGACCTCCAGAACTTTAAGAAAATAAATTTCTGTTATTTAAGCCATTCAGTCTGTGGTATATTGTTATAGCAGGATAAGTAACTAATGTACTATGCAATGTAATATTATTAATTCATAAACTAAAATTAAGTAATCATGCATGTTACAATATGGATAAACCTTGAAAATATTATGCTAAGGGTAAGAAGCCAAACACAAAAAGCCACATATTGTATGATTTTATTCAGTTGAAATGTCCAGAACAGGCATATCCATAGAGACACAAAGTAGTTTAGTGGTTGCCAAGGGATATAGGGAGAAAGGAATTGGGATGTATGTGGTGTCTCTTTGCAGTGATAGAAATTTTCTGAAATTAGATAGTGGTGCTGACTGCACAACATTGTGAATATACTAAAAACCAATTAATTGTGTACTGTAAAATGGTTAAAAATGGTGAATTTTATGTTATATGAATTTTATTTCATTAAACATTTTAAAATATTTTAAACCTGTATGTAAATGTGAGTCTGTTGGTGATTAATTCTTTTATAGATATGAAAAAAATTTTTTAATTTATTCATTCTAAAAACAAAAGCAAAAAGTGTTCATCCATTTGTCCAACTCCCTATGCCCTGCCTCTGGCAACTACCAATCTCTTCTCTATATCTATGAGCTTGGTTTGTTTGTTTGTTTGTTTGTTTATTTATTTATTTATTTATTTATTTATTTTTAGATTCCATCTATAAGAAAGATCATATGTTATTTGTCTTTCTCTAACTTACTTCATTTAGCATAATGCCCTCGAGGTCCGTTCATGTTGTCACATATAGAAAGATTTCATTCTTTTTTAGGGCTGAAGTGTATTTCATTGTATATATACACCACAGTTGCTTTTTTTAAATCCTTTCATCTACTGACGGACACTTCGGTTGTTTCCATATCTTGGCTATTGTAAATAATGCTGCAATGAACATGGAGGTACATCTATCTTTTCAAGTTGGTATTTTCCTTTTCTTTGGATAAATACCCAGAAGTGGAATAGCTGAATCATATGGTAGCTCTACTTTTAATTTTTTTGAGGAAAATCCATACTGGTTCCTATAGTGGGTATACCAATTTACATTCCCACAAGCAGTGCACGAGGGTTACCTTTTTACACCTCCTTGCCAACCCTTGTTATTTCTAGACTTTTTGATAATAGCCATTCTGACTAGTGAAACTGCATTTTAATTTTCATCTGCATTTTCCTGATGATGAGTAATGTAGAGCATCTTTTCATGTACCTTTTGGCCATCTGTATTTCTTCTTTGGAAAAATGTCTATTCAGATCTTCTGCCCATTTTTAAATTGGGTTTTTTTTGGCTATGTATATATTTTCATAAATTTTGGAAATTAGCCCCTTATCAGATAGATGATTTGCAAGTATTGTCTCCCATTCAATAGACTGCTTTTCCATTTTGTTGACTTTTCCTTTTGCTGTGCAGAAGCTTTTTAATTTGATGGTGCTTTTTGTTTTGTTTTTTGGGTTTTTTGCTTTCCTTGGTTTTGCTTTTGGCATCAGATTCAAAAAATCATGGCCAAGACCTATGTCAAGAAGCTTACCTCATGTTTTTTTCTAGGAGTTTTGTGGTTTCAGGTCTTATCTTCAAGTCTTTATTTTAAACTGACTTTTGTACATGGTGTAAGATACTGGTCCTACTTTCCAAAAAACATTTATTGAAGAGACTGTCTTTTACTCCTTTTATATTCTTATCTCCTTTGTTGTAAATTACTTGACCATATATGTGTGGGTTTATTTCTGAGTTTTCTATTCTATTGTATTGATCTATGTGTCTGTTTTTATGCCAGCACCTTACTGTTTTAATTGCTATAGCCATGTAGTATAGCTTGAAATCAGGGAGCAAGATGCTTCCAGCTTTGTTCTTTCTCAAGATTGCTTTGGCTATTTGGGGTCTTTATGGTTCCATACACATTTTAGGATTATTTGGTTCTATTTCTGTGAAAAAAGCTATTCAAATTTTGATAGGAATCACATTGAATCTGTGCATTTTGGGGGGGGGGTGTTTTGGACATTTAAAAATGTTAATTTTTCTAATCTGTGAGCACAGAATATCTTTCCATTTATTTGTGCCTTCTTCAGTTTCTCTCATTAATGTTTTGTAGTTCTCAGTATACAGGTCTTTACCTCCTTGGTTAAATTTATTCATAGGTATTTTATTCTTTTTGATGCAGGTGGGATTGTTTTCTTAATTTTGTCTTTATCATAGTTTATTATTAGTGTATATAAATGCAGTACGTTCTTGTGTATTGATTTTGTATCCTACAACTTCACTGAATTCATTTATTAGTTCTAACAGTTTTTGATAGAATTTCTAGGGCTTTCTATATATCATCTGCAAATAGTGAGAGCTTTATTTCTTCCTTCCCAATTTGAATGGCTTTTTTTCTTTTTCTTGCCTAACTGCTCTGGCTAGGACTTCCAATACTATGTTGAATAAAAGTGGTGAGAGTGCATATCCTTGTCTTATTTCTGATCTTAGAAGAAACTTTCAGCTTTTCACTGTTGAGTATAATGTTAGCTGTGGGTTTGTCATATATGTCCTTTATTATGTTGAAGTACATTACCTTTGTACTCACTTTGTTGAGAGTTTTGAATTTTGTCAAATGTTTTTTCTGCATCTATTGAGATTATCATATGATATTCATTTTTATTAATGTAGTGTATCACATTGACTGATTTGCAGATGTTGAACCATCCTTGCATCTCTGGATTAATCTCACTTAATCACGATATATTATTCTTTCAATGTATTGTGGAATTTGGTGTGATAATATTTTCTTGAGGATTTCTGCATTTATGTTCATCAGGGATATTGGCCTGTACTCTCTTGTGGCATCCTTGGTTTTGGTACTAAGTAATGCCAATCTTGTTTAAAAAAAAAAGTTTAGAAGAGTTCTTTCCTCTTCTGTTCTTTGGAAGAGTATGAGAAAGATTGGTATTAATTCTTCTTTGAATGTTTGTTGGAATTCACCAGTGAAGCCATATGGTCCCGAATTTTTGTTTGTTGCCAAGTTTTTTCTTGCTCATTCAATCTCCTTACTAGTAACTGGTGTGTTCACATTTTCCATTTCATCATGACTCAGTCTTGGTAGGTTGTATGTTCTTAGAAAATTATCCATTTATTTTAGGTTGTCCAATTTGTTGGTATAGAAATGTTCATAGTCCCTTATGATCCTTTATTTCTTTGGAATCAATTATTACATTTCCTTTTTCATTTCTGATTTCACTTGAATCCTCTTTTTTATGGATTGTATGGATATTTTAACAATATTTGTTATTTTGTTGAGGATTTTTGCATCTGTGTTCATCAGAGATATTGGCCTATACTTCTCTTTTTTTATGGTGTCTTTATCTGGTTTTGGTGAGTAATACTGGCCTCATAAAATGAATTTGGAAGTTTTCCTTCCATTTCCATTTTTTTGAAATAGTTCGAGAATAAATATTAACTATTCTTTAAATGTTTGGTAGAATTTGTCTGTGAAGCCATCTGGTCCTAGACCAGATGGTTCATCTGGGAGTTGGTTTTTTTTTGGTTTCTTTTTTTTTTTTTTTTTTTTTTACTGATTCCATTTGTTTGCTGCTTAACGGTTTAAGTTTTCTATTTCTTTCTGTTTCAGTTTTTGGTAATCTATGTTTTTAGGAATTATCCAGTTCCTTCAGGTTGTCCAATTTGTTGGCATACTTATAATATTCTAATTGTTTGTATTTCTATGGTGTCGGTTGTTATTTCTCCTTTCTCATTTGTGATTTTATTTGGGCCCTTTCTCTTTTCTTTTGGATAAGTCTGGCTATAGTTTATCAAATTTATTAATTTTTGCAAAGAACCAGCTCCTGGTTTCATTGTTCTATTCTATTGGTTTTTTTTAATTCAGGTTATTTAAAATAGATATAGTATTGGTTTCAGTAGTAGAATTTAATGATTCATCACTTCATATAACACCCAGTACTTATCCCAACAAGTGCCCTCCTTAACGCCTATCACCCATTTAGACCACCCCCTCTCCAGCAACCCTCAGTTTGTTCACTGTATTTAAAGTCTCTTATGGTTTGCTTCTCTCTCTCTTTTCTTCCCCTTTCCCAGTGTCCATCTGTATTTTTCTTAATTCCACATATGAGTGAAATCATAATATTTGTCTTTCTCTGACTTATTTCACTTAGCATAATACGCTCTAGTTCCATCCACATTGTTGCAAATGGCAAGGTTTTGCTCTTTTATTAAGTTTTTTTTTTTAATGTTTATTTTTGAGAGAAAGAGAGAGAGAGAGAGAGTGTTTGTGTGCGAGCAGGGGAGGGGCAGAGAGGGGAAAGAGGATCTGGAGCAGGCTCTATGCTGACAGCAAAGAGCCCAATGTGGGGCTCAAACTCACAAACTGTGACCTGAGCCGAGGTCGGATGCCTAACTGACTGAGCCACCAAGGTGCCCCGGTTTCATTCTTTTTGACTACCAAGTAATATTCCATTGTATGTAAAGCCTTGGATTGTGAGTAACTTGTTCTGCAAATGTTCCACAAGACAAACATTTCTAATAAATTTTAACTTGATAAACGAGCAATGTTTTGCAACGTAAGTAGTATGTCACACCAAATGCCACATGATCACAACTGAGCCAATGTTTCTTCCCCCTCCCTCTCTCTCTCTCTCTTGCTGTGGGATTGTGGGTGACGTTATCTTGATGAGGTCCCAATAGTTCCTTTTTGTTTTTGTTTCCCTTGGCTCAGGAGACATGTCCAGTAAGAAGTTGCTGTGGCCAAGGTCAAAGAAGTTGTTGCCTATTTTCTCCTGTAGGATTTTGATGGCTTCCTGTCTTGCATTTTGGACTCTCATCCATTTTGAATTTATTTTTGTGTATGAGTTAAGAAAGTGATACAGTTTCATTCTTCTGCATGTCGCTGTCCAGTTCTCCCAGCACTATTTACTGAAGAGACAGTCTTTTCCCCCTGCATTGGATACTCTTTCCTGCTTTGTTGAAGATTAGTTGGCCATACATTAGTGGGTCTGTTTCTGAATTCTCTGTTCTGTTCCACTGATCTGTTTGTTTTTTACCAGTACCATACTGTCGTGATTACAGCTTTGTAATATAGCTTGAAGTCTGAAATTGTGATGCCTCCAACTTTGGTATTATTTCTCAACATTACTTTGGCTATTCAGGGTCTTTTGTGGTTCCATACAAATTTTAAAATTGTTCTAGTTCATGAAGAATGCTGTATTATTTTGATAGGGATTGCATTGAATGTGTAGATTGCTTTCGGTAGTATCAACATTTTAATAATACTTGTTCTTCCAATCCATGAACATGAAATGTTTTTCCATTTCTCTGTGTCTTCTTTAATTTCTCTCATAAGCTTTCTATAGTTTTCAGTGTACAGATCTTTTACCTCTTTGGTTAGGTTTATTCTGAGGTATCTTATGGCTTTTGTTGCACCAAAAAGTGTAAATGAGATCAATTCCCTGATTTCTCTTTCTGCTGCTTCATTATTGGTTATAGATATGCAGCCAATTTCTGTACATCGATTTTATATCCTGTGACTTTGCCAAATTCATGTATCAGTTCTAGCAGTCTTTTGGTGGAGTCTTTCAGGTTGTCCACATGAGTATCATGTCATCTTTGAAGAGTTAAAGTTTGACTTCTTCCTTGCCAATTTGTATGCCTTTTATTTCTTTTTGTTGTCTGATTACTGAGGCTAGGACTTCCAGTATTATGTTAAACAACAGTGTTGAGAGTGGACATCCTGTTGTGTTCCTGACCTTAGGGGGAAAGCTCTGTTTTTCTCCATTGGGGATGATATTGGCTGTGGGTCTTTCATATATGCCCTTTATGATACCAAGGTATGTTCCTTCTATCCCTACTTTCTTAAGGGTTTTTATCAAGAAAGGATTCTGTGTTTTGTAAAATTCTTTTTCTGCATCTATTGAGAGGATCATATGGATCTTTTTTTGTTTTTACTGTTTATTTATTTTTGAGAGAGGGAGGGACACAGCATGAGGGGGGGAGGGACAGAAAGAAAGGGAGACACAAATCTGAAGAAGGCTCGAGGCTCCAAGCTGTCAGCACAGCTGATGAACCGCGAGATCATGACCTGACCTGAAGTCAGGCACTTAACCAACTGAGCCACCCAGGTGCCCCGAGGACCATACAGTTCTTATCCTTTTCTTTTATTAATGTGGTGTATCATGTTGATTGATTCACAAATATTGAACCATCTGTGCAGCCCAGGGATAAATCTCACTTGATCATAGTGAATAATTCTTTTAATGTACTGTTGAATTTGATTTGCTAGTATCTTGTTGAGAATTTTTGCATCCAGACTCATCTGGGATATTGGCCTGAAATTCTCCTTTTTGGTGGGATTTTTGTCTGGTTTTGGAATCAAGGTAATGCTGGCTTCATGGAATGAGTTTGGAAGCTTTCCTTTCATTTCTGTTTTTTGGAACAGTTTGAGAAGAATAGGTATTATCTCTTCTTTAAATATCTAATAGAATTCCCTTGGGAAGCCATCTGTCCCAAGACTCTTGTTTATTGAAAGATTTTTGATTACTGATTCAATTTCTTTGCTGCTTATGGGTTTGTTCAAATTTTCTCTTTCTTTTCAATTTTGGTAGTGTGTATGTTTCTAGGAATTTGTCCATTTCTTCCAGATTGCCTAGTTTGTTGGCATATAATTTGTTACAGTATTATAATTGTATTTCTGTGGTGTTGGTTGTGATCTCTCCTCTGTTATTCATGATTTTATCAACTTAGGTCCTTTTTTTGTTGTTGGTGGTGGTGGTGGTGGTGGTGGTGAGTCTGGCTAGGGACTTATCAATTTTGTTAATTCTTTCAAAGAACCAGCTCTTAGTTTTGTTGATATGTTGTACAGTTTTGTTGTTGTTGTCATTTCTATATCAGTTATTTCTGCTCTAATATTTATTATTTCCCTTCTTCTGCTGACTTTAGGCTTTATTTGCTATTCCTGTTCAAGATCCCTTAGGTGTAAGGTTAGATTGAGTATTTGGGACCTTTCTTGCTTCTTGAGATAGGCCTTTCCTCTTAGGACTGCCTTTGCTGCATCCCAAAGAGTTTGGACTGTCATATTTTATTTTCATTGCTTCCATATTTTTTTACATTTCTTCTTTCATTTTCTAGTTAAACCATTCATTCTTTAGTAGGATGTTCTTTAACCTCAATGTATTTTAAGGCTTTCCAATCTTTTTCTTGTGGCTGACCAAGTTTCATAGCATTGTGATCTGAAAATATGCATGATATGATCATAATCTTTTTGTACCTGTTGAGGACTGATTTGTGACCCAGTATGTGACCTATTCTGGAGAATGTTCCATGTGCACTTGAGAAGAATGTGTATTCTGCTGATTTAAGGTGAGATGTTCTGAATATATGTTAGGTCCATCCAGTTCGGCTTGTCAGTTAAAGCCATTGTTTCCTTGTTGATTTTCTTCTTAGATGATCTGTCAGTTGTTGTAAGTGAGGTATTAAAGGCCCCTACATTACTGTATTATTATCAATGAGTTTTTTCATGTTTGTGATTAATTGATTTATATACTTGGGTGCTTCCATGTTGTGGGCATATTTACAATTGTTAGATATTCTTGATGGATAGATCCTTTAATTATTATGTAATGCCCTTCTTCATCTCTTGTTATAGTCTTTGCTTTAAAGTCTAGTTTGTCTGATATAAATATGGCTACTTTGGCTTTCTTTGACCTCATAGCCTAATAACATAATAGATCGTTCTCCATCCCCTCACTTTCAATCTGCAAGAGTCTTTACATCTAAAATGAGTCTCTTATAGGCAACATATTAGATGGATCTTGTTTTTTTAATCCATTCTGACACACTGTGTCTTTTTATTCGAGCATTTAGTCCATTTACATTCAGAGTGATTACTGAAAGATATGAATTTAGTGCCATTGTGTTACTTGTAGAGTTGGTATTATTAGTGATGTTCTCTGATCCACTGTAGTCTTTGTTGCTTTGGTCTTTTTTTTTTTTGTCTCCACTTACACAGTCCACCTTAAAATTTCTTGCAAGGTCAGTTTAGTGGCCATGAACTCCTTTACTTTTCGTTTGTCTGGGAAACTCTTTATCTCTCCCACTACTGTGAGTGACAACCTTGCTGGATACAAAATCTTTGGCTACATATTTTTCGCATTCAGCACATTGAATATTTCCTGCCACTCCCTTTGGGCCTGCCAAATTTCAGTGGATAGGTCTGCTACTAACCTTATGTGTCTACCCTTATAGATTAATGACCTTTTGTTCCTAGCTGCTTTCAGAATTCTCTCTATATTTTGCAAGTTTCACTGTGATATGTTGTGGTGTTGACCAGTTTTTGTTGACTTTGAGGGGAATTCTCTATGCCTCTTGGACATGAATGCCTGTTTCCTTCCCCAAATTAGGTAAGTTCTCATCTATAATTTATTCAAATAAACCTTCTGCCCCTTTTCCCTGCTCTTCTTCTGGGACTCCTATGTTACGGATATTGTTTCCTTTTACAGAATCACTAAGTTCTCTAAGTCTCCTCTCAAGATCTAAGATTCTCCTTTTCCTCTTCTTTTCAGCTTTATTAGTTTCCATAATTTTATCTTCCATATCACCTATTCTCTCCTCTCTTCCCTTCACTCCTCACTATGACTGTATCCAATTGGTTTTGTATCTCAGTTATAGCGTTTTTTATTTCAGCCTGACTAGTTTTTAGGTCTTTGATCTCTGCGGCAAGTATTTCTCTAGTGTCCCCTATGCTTTTTTCAAGCTGAGCTATTAGCCTTATGCATGGTATTTTAAATTATTGTTCAGATATATTGCTTAAATCTGTTTTAAGCAATTCCTTAGCTGTGATTTCTTCCTGAATTTTATTTTGGGGAGAAGTCCTCCATCTTGTCATTTTGGCTAAGATTCTGTCTTTTGTGTGTTTTAAAAGCTTGGTACATTTCCTGCACCTGAGAGTCATGCTACATTAAAAAGGGGTCATACACTGTCCAGGGCCTGGCATTTCCATAAGCATTTCTGGTGTGCACTGTGTGCACTCTGCTGTTGTGTTTTGGCTGCTCTTTCCCACTGATCAGTCCTCTGCAGAGCTCCTCCTTGCTTGTGGTGGGGAGTGTCTAGACCTTTAACTAGGTGTGCTTTGATTTGTTTGTTAAAATAAGCCTAAGGAAAAGGAAAAAAAAAACAAACAAACAACTGATCCCAAAAAAAAGAGAAAAGGAAAGGGAACCAAAAAAAAAAAAACCCAACAGTGAATCAAAAAAACATAAGGCTAATTCCAAGGAAAAATTAAGGAAAAAGAAAGAAAAGCAAAAAAGAAGACTGAGGGGTGCAGGGAGGAAATGAGAACTATGAGTCTGATTCCAAAAGAAAAGTAAGCCTGGTCCTATTTCTACCAGAATTGCTGTTGTCATTTTGAAGCACTTGTTTTCCAGTTCACTTGGCACACACAGGGTACTGGCTGTGCTGGTCTTCGGAGGAGAGTCCTGCTGCATTGGCTCAGTCAGTCTTGCCCCAGTAAATAAGCAGCTGCCAGGCATAGGGGAGAGGGGTTTGGTGTAAGTGGCTCTTGCCTCCACTGGGGGCCACTATGTTGCTCTCTCAAGCCCCACTGTTTTGCTGTGTGTCGGGGGGTGGGAAATGGCGCCTCCTCAATCTCTCCTCCCTGAACAGGGGATCTCACAACCCCTGCTGTTCAGGCAGCCCTCACAGAATAGCGAGGGCAGTCAGTTTACAGTGTGCCACAACTTTACTGCATTTTTTCTTTGGCACACGGCTGTGATTCAAAACTCAAAGTCTTAAAGGACCTAGCACTGTGTGGACCCACCCATCCTCCAGATTAGGGCTTTATACACTGTGTCTGAAGTCATTTCACCCTGAAAAACAGTCCCACATCTGAGCTGTGTGTGGAATATATGGTATAGCACCACTAAAAGCAGCAAAGGTTATGTTCCCTCTGAGTGCACCTCTGTCCCCTGCTGATGAAAGTGTTTTGCTGACGCTTGCAGGATCTTTTGCTCTTGGGGAGGCAATATACCCTCTTTGAAAAGTACTCCGGTTAGGGGAATAATCTCTTTCAATGTGCCCTGGAGATCTCTACACCATGCTATGCACTCCAAAGTCAGCTCCCTGTTCACCAGGGGCGTACTCCACAGCTCTGCTCCAGAGAAAGTTGCACACTTCCAAAACTTGAGTTTGAGCTCCAAAGGCTGCTTGGAAAAAACAAACAAGCAAGCAAGCAAGCAAACAAACAAAACCTGCAACACTCAGTACTTCCCGGTCCCCAGTCGGTGGTCCAGAGAGGTTTTCCTCTTGTGCAAAACCAATGCTGCACTCTCTGAACCCCTTTTTCTTTCTCTCCCTTTTGTGTCTCTACAGAAAGGTCCCTTCCCCTCCATGGCACTGCCATTTTTCTCTCCCCAAATTCACTTCCATGCACCTCACACCTGCCACACTGTCTCCCTCTAACTGCAGAGATCCTTCTGCCAGTCCACAGGTCGATTTCCTGGGTGTTCCAAGTGATCTGACCTCAATACAGCTGTTTGAGGGACTAGGAAAGCCCAAGGTCCCCCTACTTCTCTGCCATCTAACTCCTCCTCTCTATTGTTCTGTTTTGTTTTTTAGTTTTTATGTGACTTATCTCTGCTCTCATCTTCATTATTTCCTTCCTTCTGTTGGCTTTACACTTTGTTTATTGTTCTTTTTCTATCTCCTTTAGGTGTAAGATTAGATTGTTTATTTGAGATTTTTCTTGCTTCTTAAGGTAGGCCTGTATTGCTATATACTTCCCCCTTAGGACAGCTTTTGCTGCATCCCAAAGGTTTTAGACTATTATATTTTCATTTGTTTCCATGTATTTTTTAAAATTTCTTATTTTATTTCCTATTTGACTCACTCATTGTTTAGTAGCATGGTATTTAACCTCCATGTATTTGTGGTCTTTCCAGATTTTTTTTTTTTTGTGGTTGACTTCTGGTTTCATAATGTGTTATCAGAAAAGGTACATTGTATGATTTCAATCTTGTATTTGTTGAGGCTTATTTGTGGCCTAAATATGTGATCTACTCTAGAGAATGTTCGGTGTGCATTTGAAAAGAATGTGTATTCTGCTGTTTTAGGATGGAATGTTCTGAATATATCTATTAGGTCCATACAGTCCAGTGTGTCATTCAAAGCCATTATTTTCTTGTTAATTTTCTGCTTAGATGATATGTTCACTGATGTAAGTGGGATGTTACAGTCTCCTGTTATTGTATTATTATCAGTTCCTTTATGTTTGTTACTGTTTTATGTATTTGGGTGCTTCCATTTTAGATGCATAAATATTTAAAGTTGTTAGATCTTCTTGGATTGTTCCCTTTATTAATATAGCACCATTCTTTTTTTCTTGTTACCAAGTTTTTGTTTTAAAGTCTAGTTTCATACAAGTATTGCTATTCTGCCTTTATTTTGACATCCATTTGTGTGGTAAATGTTTCTCCATCCTCTCACTTTCAATATGTAGGTATCTTTATGGTCTAAAATGAGTCTCTTGTAGGCAGGACATATAGATGGGTGCTGTTTTTTAATCTATTCTGACACATTATGTCTTTTGATTGGAGTATTTAGTCTGTTTACATTCAAAGTAATTATTAATTTTTATGTATTTGTTGCCATTTAATTACTTGTGATTATTTCTGGAAATTTTCTGATCCTTTTTTGTCTTCTCTTTTTTGTGTTTTGATATTTTCTTTAGTGACATATTTGGATTTCCTTCTTTTACTATTTGCATGTTAGTAGTTTTTTATATATGGTTACCATCAGGTTTGTATATAACCTCTTCTGCATACAGAAGTCTATATTAAGTTGATGATCGTTTAAGTTTGAACCCATTCTTTTTTTCCTTTCCTCTCCACAGTTTAGGTATATATTTTATATTCTTGTTTGTGAGTTTCTTGACTAATTTTTTTTTACAGAAATGCTCATTTTTACTGATTTTGTTTTTCCTGCCTTTATACTGTCCACTTTTAGTCAATTCTTTCCACTCAGAAAATCCCCTTTAGTATTTCTTGCAGGGCTGTTTTAGTGGTCACAAACTCCATTAGTTTTTGTTTGTCTGAGAAACTATTTATCTCCTTCTATTATTTTTTTAATGTTTATTTATTTTTGAGAGAGAGCATGAGCAGGGGAGGGACAGAGAGAGAGGGAGACAGAGGATTCAAAGTGGGCTCCGCACTGAGAGCAGCAAGCCCGATGCGGGGCTTGAACTCACGAACCATGAGATCGTGGCCTAAACTGAAGTTGGATGTTCAACCAACTGAGCCATGTAGGCTTCCCACTCTCCTTCTATTTTGAATGATAGCCTTGCTGGAAGAGTATTCCTGGCTGCAGATTTTTCCCATTCAGCACTCTGAATATTTCATGCCGCTCCCTACTGGCTTACCAAGTTTCTGTTGACAAATCTCCTGCTAGCCTTATGGGTTTTTCTTTGTAAGTTAGTGACTTCTTTTGTCTTGCTGCTTTTAAGATTTTTTCTTTCTCACTGTATTTTGCAAATTTAATTACAATATGTCTTGGTATGGTCTGCTTTTGTTGACTTTGATTGGAATTCTCCGTGCCTCTTGGATCTGGATATGTTTCCTTCCTCAGATTAGGGAAGTTTTCAGCTATTATTTCCTCAAATAAATTTTCTGCCCCCTTTTCTCTCTCTTCTTCTGGGACTCCTATAATACAAACATAATGTTTGAGATCTTTAAGTCTATGTTCGATTTGCGGAATGCTTTCTCTTTTGTTCAACCTCATTGCTTTCTATTATTTTGTCTTCTAGGTCATGAATTTGTTCTTCTGATTCTTTCAACCTGCTGTTCTTTGCATCATGCATGTTTCTAATCTCGTTTATTGTACTCTTCATTTTTTGGTTCTTTTTTAACTCTTTTATCTCTGTGGTAAGGGTCTCACTGGTGTCTTCCATTCTTTTCTCAAGTGTAGTGAGTACCCTCATGATTGTTTATATCTGTTTCACTTACATCTCTGGCCGTGACTTTGTTTTTTCATTTAGGATAAATTTCTCTGTCTTCTCATTTTGTATAAGCCTCTGACTGCTTCTCTGTTCTAGAAAAGCCAGCTGTATCTCTTATTCCTGAGAGTAATGGCCTTATGAGGAAGAGGTCATATAGTGGCCAAGGCCTGGCACTTCATGCCATGTGTGTGCTGCATATGCTCTGCTGTTGTGTTCTGGATGCTCTGTCCTTCAGGTCAGTCATCTGCAGAGGCTTTCCTTGCCTGCAGTGGGCAAGTGTGTGGTCCCAAACCTCAATGTGGTGAGGTATCCTCTTGTGTGCTTGTGAAATGAGATCTGTCACCACCTCCACTGGAACTGAAGCCCTGTAAAACTCTCTGGTTGAGAGATGTGGTATAGGCAGGGTTTGTGCTGGTCTTCTGGGGGAGGTCCTGCCATACTGGGACAAAGTTAGCATGACTGAGGAGGGCAGTTCCATTGGAGCTCAGGGTGTGGGGCTTAGTGTAGGCAGCTGGTGTGTGCACTGTACTGCTTCCCACAGGTGGCTTTGTTTATGCTGAGGGGTGGGGGAGGAAAATGGAACTAGCCAGCTCTTCTGTTCTTGGAGTGGTGTCTCTTGTGAATGCTCTCAGGAACACATTCCAAGAAGAACAAATAATCTTCCTACTGTGTGCCCCAGGCTGTCTTCAGATTGCCATTTCCATCCTCTATGCTCCCAGGTTCTTTGCCTGCCTTCTGTCAAAGAACAGCGTAGTGCCCTCTCGGCTCTATCCTAGCCAAGCCTGCTGACTTTTAAAACTCCAGGCTTTAAGTCCCGCTGGTTGCAAGAACTCATGAAATTCTGCCCCTCTCATTTTCTAAGCCAGTGACTATGGGGAAACGTTCTTCTTGTGTATTCCCCTGTATGCTCCTCTCTCTCTCACCCTTCTTTGCATTCATTTCTCCCACCCCTCCACATCAGCCAAGATCCATTTCTGCCCGAAACCACATCTCTGCACTTCCTACCTTCTTCGATGTGGCCTCTTCTCTCTTTAGTTGTGGAGTTGTTCTGTCAGTCTTCAGGTTGATTTCTCGGATATTTGATACTTATCTAGTTGTATTCGTGGGACAAAGAGAGCCTAGGTATCTTCCATCATCTTCCTGACAATTTCTCGACTAATTTTAGGACATCTGCCAGAGAATAAGGGATGTGCGGCAACTTTCTCTAGGAAGAGAAGTACTTGCAGACACCATTATCCTTTCCTTAACTCAGAAAAGACACTTGTGGGAGCCAGTTCTGACACCTCCATCTACCTTGTTGGCATTACTTGCTCTGCTCCAGCATTTCGCTGTGATCTCACCCCACCCAACCCAACCAACTTGGCAGTTGCCTCCAAAAGTGGCTCTCACCCTGCCACACCTGGCAGTCAGCCTTGGCCAAGAGCAGCTCATCTACAAAGTGATGCCTGCCCTGGGAAGTGGGGAAGCTAACCTAACACACCAGCATGTCGACAGTAAGTGCCGCTGAGTCTCTCAGCTAGCCACACTAGGGGCAAGACCTGCCAAATACTGCACCTGCAGCAGTCACAGTGGGTCACTGCAACGGCTAGGCTGAGGACTAGTCCTGCTCACCACTGAGCCTACAGCAGCTTCAGCCAGGCTTCTCAGTGAGGTGCTCAAGAGGCAAACAGTCCCACAAGAGCTCCCACAGTAGTCTTGGGTCAAGAATAACAGGAGGGTGCAGGTAGCCCACACAGGGGATAGCCCTGGTTCTGGTGACCAGGGTGGACTGCACTATAGCACACCACAGGATACCTTCTACATAAGGCAACCACTTTCAGAATCAGGCCTAATACACAGAAGCAAAGAATCAGAAAAAAATCAGGAGACCAAGGAATAGGTTGAAATGAAAGAACAAGACAGAACAATAGAAAAACATCTAAATGCAATAGAGATAAGCAATCTACCTACTGAAGAGTTCAAACATACTCACTGGACTTGAGAGAACAGTAGGGGATAGAAAGGTATAGAAAATATAAAAGAAACAGATTGAAAAATGCAGTAACTGAAGTGAAAAATACACCAGAGGGAATCAACAGCAGATTAGAGGATGCAGGAGAATGGTTCAGTGATCTGGAAGACAGGGTTTGGAAAGTAACCAAACTGAACAGCAAAAAGAAAAAAGAATTTTAAAAAGAGACTAGGTTAAGAAACCTCCATGATAATACTAAGTGTAATGACATTCACATTGCAGGGGTCACAGAAGAAGAGAGAGAGATAGAGAGTGAGAGAGAGAAGACAGTAGAAAACTTATTTGAAGAAATAATAGCCAAAACGTCCCTAATCTTGGGAAGGAAACAAAGATCCAGGCCCAGGAATTGCAGAAAAACTCAAATATGATGAACTTAAGGAAGTCCACACCAAGACACATAATAATTAAAATGGCAAAAATTAAAGACAAAGAATCTTAAAAGCATCAAGAGAAAAGGTAACAGTTACATACAAGAGAAACCTCATAAGGCTATCAGCTGATTTTTGAGTAGGAACTCTGCAAACCAGAAGGGTGTGGCATAATATATTCAAAGTGCTGAAATGAATAACCTACAATCAAGAATATACTACCTGGCAGGGTTATCATTCAGAAAGAGTTTCCCAGACAAACAAAAGTTAGAGTTCATCACTACTAAACCAGCCTTACAAAGAATGTTAAAGGCACTTTAAGTGGAAATGAAAAGGCCATAAGTAGAAGAAAATTTCGAAAGGAAAAATATTTCACTATTAAAAGCAAACATATAGTAATGGTAGTAATCAATCACTTATAAAGCTAGTATAAGTAGTAACTTGTATTATACCTATAAAAGTTGGTTAAGATACACCAAATAAAAAGACTTAAATATGATATCATATACATAAAACATGAAGGAATAAAAATCTAGTGCTTTTAGAATGTATTCAAAGTTAAGCAACCATCAACTTAATATAGACTACTATATATACATAGGATGTTATAGATGTCACATTGACAACCTATGACAGATACACACACGCAAAACAGAAAGGAATCCCAAAATAACAATAATGGAAGTCATCAAACCACAAGGGAAGAGAGCAAAAAAAAGAAGAAAAGAACAGGGAAGAATGCAAAAATAACAAGAATACAATTAACAAAATGGCCATAAGTATGTATCTACCAATAATTACTTTAAGTAAATGGACTAAATGCTCCAATCAAAAGAAATTTGGTGACTAGGGGTACCTAGTGGCTCAGTTGGTTGAGCATCCAACTTCAGCTCAGGTCATGATCTCACAGTTCATGAGTTTGAGCCTGGCATCAGGCTCACTGCTGTCAGCACAGCACCCGCTTTGGATCCTCCATCCCCCTCTCTCTCTGCCCCTCCCCCACTCAGGCTCTCTCTCAAAAATAAAATTTGGTGACTGGATAAAAAAAACAAGCCGCATATGTATGCTGCCTAAAAGAAACTCACTTTAGATTTAAGGACACACAGAGATTAAAAGTGAAGGGATAGAAAAAGATATTTCATGCAAATGGAAACCACAAGAAACTTGGAGTAGCTATACTTACATCAGACAAAAGAGACTTTAAAACAAAGAGTATAGGTGCGCCTGGGTGGCTCAGTCTGTTGGGCGACAGACTTTGGCTCAGGTCACGATCGCACAGTTTCTGGTTTCGAGCCCTGCATCAGGGTCTGTGCTGACAGCTCAGAGCCTGGAGACTGCTTCGGATCTGTGTCTCCCTCTCTCTCTGTCCCTCCCCCGCTCACAGTCTCTGTTTCTCAAAAAGTGAATAAAAACGTTAAAAAATTTTAAAACAAAGAGGAGCATTACATAATAATGAAGGGATCAATCCAACAAGAGAATATAACAATTGTAAATATCTACACATCCAATATAGGAGCACCTAAATATATGAAGCAAATATTAACAAACATAAAGGTAGAAATGTACAGTATAATACAATAATATGAGGGGAATTTAACATCCCATATCTATTTATGTATATATCATTTAGATAGCAGATCAATAAGAAAATAGTGGCTTTGGATGATACATCACACATGATAGAGTTAACAGATATATACAGAAGATTCCATCCAAAAACAGAATACACATAAAACAAGTGTACATGGAACATTCTCAAAGATAGATCATGTTAGTCCACAAAATCAGTCTCAATAAATTTAACATTTAAATAATATCAAGTATCTTTTCCAATCACAATGGTATGAAATGAGAAATCAATTACAAGAAAAAAACAGGAAGAAATACAAACACGTGGAGGCTAAACAACATATTACTAAACAGCCCAAATGGGTCAATGAAAAAAATTGAAGAGGAAATCAAAAAATACCTGGATACGAATGAAAATGGAAACACGATGGTTCAAAATCTTTGGGACACAGCAAAAGTGCTTCCAAGAGGGAAGGTTATAGCAATACAGGGCTATCTCAAAAGCCAAGAAAAGTCTCAAACTTTCAAATTTTACAAATAAAGGAACTAGAAAAAGTAGAACAAATCCCAGAGTTAGCAGAAGGAAGAAAATAATCATGCTCAAAGTAGAAACAAATGAATTAGAGACTACAAATCATTAGAAAAGATCACTGAAACTAAGGGCTGTTTCTTTGAAAATTAAAATTGATAAACCTTTAATCCCATCGAAGCAGCACCACAAGCCTGGCAGTGTGCAAGTAGCCCAGAAGGGAGCCACACTACTCCACAGTGAGTCCTTCCCCTGGGAGAGGAGAAGATAAGGTACACACCAGTCTGATTGTGGCCCCAGCAGTGGGCTGGGAGCAGACATTGGGCCTGACTGCAGCCCCGCCCACTGTACTCTGGACAGTACAGGGGAAGTGCCCTGCAGTTTGGAGCTACCCCAGGGACTACCCAAGATGACGAAATGGAAGAATTCTCCTCAAAAGAAACTCCAGGAAGTAGCGACAGCTAACGAATTCATCAAAAACGATTTAAGCAATATAACGGAACAAGAATTTAGAATAATAGTCATAAAATTAATCGCTGGGCTTGAAAAAAGTATAGAGGACAGCAGAGAATCTATTGCTACAGAGATCAAGGACTAAAAAATAGTCATGAGGAGCTAAAAAATAGAATAAATGATGTGCAAAATAAAATGGAGGCGACCACAGCTTGGATTGAGGAGGCAGAGGAGAGAATAGGTGACTTAGAAGATACAATTATGGAAAAAGAGGAAGCTGAGAAAAAGAAAGATAAAAAAAATCCAGGAGTATGAGGGGAGAATTAGAGAACTAAGTGATGCAATCAAACGGAACAATATCTGTATAACAGGAATTCCAGAAAAGGAAGAGAGAGAGAAAGGGGCTGAAGGTGTACCTAAACAAATCATAGCTGAGACTTCCCTGATGTGGGGAAGGAAAAAGGCATTGAAATCCAAAAGGCACAGAGAACTCCCTTCAGACATAACTTGAATCGATCTTCTGCATGACATATCATAGTGAAATTGGCAAAGCACAACGAAAAGAAAAAATTCTGAAAGCAGCTAGGGATAAACAGGCTCTAGGGGTGCCTGGGTGGCTCAGTCGGTTAAGCGTCCGACTTCGGCTCAGGTCACGATCTCACGGTCCATGAGTTTGAGCCATGGGTCGGACTCTGTGCTGACAGCTCAGAGCCTGGAGCCTGTTTCGGATTCTGTGTCTCCCTCTCTCTCTGACTCTCCCCCGTTCATGCTCTGTCTCTCTCTGTCTCAAAAATAAAATAAACGTTAAAAAAAATTAAAAAAAAAACAACAACAGGCTCTAACCTACAAAGGGAGACCCATAAGACTAGTGGCAGACCTATCTACTGAAACTTGGCAGGCCAGAAAGGAATGGCAGGAAATCTTCAATGTGATGAACAGAAAAAAATATGCAGCCGAGAACCCTCTATCCAGCAAATCTGTCATTTAGAATAGAAGGAGAGATAAAGGTCTTCCCAAACAAACAAAAACTGAAGGAATTCATCACCACTAAACCAGCCCTACAAGAGATCCTAAGGGGGATTCTGTGAGTGAAATGTTACAAGGACCACAAAATACCAGAGACATCACTACAAGCATGAAATCTACAGACATCACAATGACTCTAAACCCATATCTTTCAATAATAACACTGAATGTAAGTGGACTAAATGCCCCAACCAAAAGACATACAGTATCAGAATGGATTAAAAAAACAAGACCCATCTATTTGCTGTCTATAAGAGACACATTTTAGACCTGAGGACACTTTCAGATTGAAAGTGAGGGGGTGGAGAACTATCTATCATGCTACTGGAAGTCAAAAGAAAGCTGAAGTAGCCATACTTATATCAGACAAACTAGACTTTAAATTAAAGGCTGTAACAAGAGATGAAGAAGGGCATTATATAATAATTACAGGCTCTATCCATCAAGAAGAGCTAACAATTATAAATGTCTATGCACTGAATACAGGAGCCCCCAAATATATAAAACAATTAATCACAAACATAAGCAACCTTATTGATAAGAATGTGGTAATTTCAGGGGACTTTAATACTCCACTTACAACAATGGATAGATCATCTAGACACAGGATCAATAAAGAAACAAAGGCCCTGACTGATACACTGGATCAGATGGACCTGACAGATATATTTAGAACTCTGCATCCCAAAGCAACAAAATATACTTTCTTCTCGAGTGAATATGGAACATTCTCCAAGATAGATCACATACTGGGTCACAAAACAGCGTTTCATAACTATAAAAGAATTGAGATCATACCATGCATACTTTCAGACCACAATGCTATGAAACCTGAAATCAACCACAGGAAAAATTCTGGAAAACATCCAAAAGCATGAGGGTTAAAGAACACCCTACTAAAGAATGAATGGGTCAACCAGGCAATTAGAGAAGAAATTTAAAAATATATGGAAACAAATGAAAATGAAATCACAACAATCCAAATGCTTTGGGATGCAGCAGTCCTGAGAGGAAAATACATAGCAATCCAGGCCTATCTCAAGAAACAAGAAAAATCCCAAATACAAAATCTAACAGCACACTGAAAGGAAATAGAAGCAGAACAGTAAAGACACCCCAAACCCAGAAGAAGAGCAATAATAAAGATCAGAGCAGAAATAAACAATATAGAATCTAAAAAAACTGTAGAGCAGATCAATGAAACCAAGAGTTGGTTTTTTGAAAAAATAAACAAAATTGATAAACCTCTAGCCAGGCTTCTCAAAAAGAAAAGGGAGATGACCCAAATAGATAAAATCATGAGTAAAAATGGATTTATTACAACCAATCCCTCAGAAATACAAGCAATTATCAGGGAATACTATAAAAAATTATATGCCAACAAACTGGACAACCTGGAAGAAATGGACAAATTCCTAAGCACCCACACATTTTTAAAACTCAAACAGGAAGAAATAGAAAACTTGAACAGACCCATAACCAGCAAAGAAATTGAATCAGTTATCAAAAATCTCCCAACAAATAAGAGTCCAGGACCAGATGGCTTCCCTGGGGAATTCTACCAGACATTTAAAGCAGAGGTAACACCTATCCTTCTCAAGCTGTTCCAAAAAATAGAAAGGGAAGGAAAACTTCCAGACTCATTCTATGAAGCCAGTATTACTTTGATTCCCAAACCACACAGAGACCCAGTAACAAAAGAGAACTACAGGCCAATATCCCTGATGAATATGAATGCAAAAATTCTCAATAAGATACTAGCAAATCGAATTCAACAGCATAGAAAAAGAATTATTCACCATGATCAAGTGGGATTCATTCCTGGGCTGCAGTGCTGGTTCAACATTTGCAAATCAAACAATGTGATACATCACATTAATAAAAGAAAAGAAAATAACCATATGATCCTGTCAATTGATGCAGAAAGAGCATTTGACAAAATTCAGCATCCTTTCTTAATAAAAACCCTCAAGAAAGTCTGGATAGAAGGAACATACTTAAACATCATAAAAGCCATCTATGAAAAGCCCACAACTAATATGATCCTCAATGGGGAAAAACAGAGCTTTCCCCCTGAGATCAGGAACACGACAGGGATGTCCACTCTCACCGCTGTTGTTTAACATAGTGTTGGAAGTTCTAGCATCAGCAATCAGACAACAAAAGGAAATCAAAGGCATAGATTGGCAAAGATGAAGTCAAGTTTTCACTTTTTGCAGATGACATGATATTATACATGGAAAATCCGATAGACTCCACCAAAAGTCTGCTAGAATGGATACATGATTCAGCAAAGTTGCAGGATACAAAATCAATGTACAGAAATCAGTTGCATTCTTATACACTAATAATGAAGCAACAGAAAGACAAATAAAGAAACTGATCCCATTCACAATTGCACCAAGAAGCATAAAATACCTAAGAATAAACCTAACCAAAGATATAAAAGACCTGTATGCTGAAAACTATAGAACGCTTATGAAGGAAATTGAAGAAGATATAAAGAAATGGAAAACATTCTGTGCTCATGGATTGGAAGAATAAATATTGTTAAAATGTCAATACTACCCAAAGCTATCTACACATTCAATGCAATCCCAATCAAAATTGCACCAGCATTCTTCTTGAAGCTAGAACAAGCAATCCTAAAACTTGTATGGAACCATAAAATACCCCGAATAACCAACGTAATATTGGAGAAGAAGACCAAAGCGGGAGGCATCACAATCCCAGACTTTAGCCTCTAGTACAAAGCTGTAATCTTGAAGACAGCATGGTATTGGCACAAAAACAGACACATAGACTAATGGAATAGAATAGAGACTCCACAAAAGTATGGCCAACTAATCTTTGACAAAGCAGAAAAGAATATCCAATGGAAAAAAGTCTCTGGAGAACTGGACAGTAACATGCAGAAGAATGAAACTGGACCACTTTCTTACATCATTCACAAAAAGAAACTCAACATGGATAAAGGACCTGAATGTGAGACAGGAAACCATCAAAACCCTAGAGGAGAAAGCAGGAAAAGACCTCTCTGACCTCAGCCACAGCAATTTCTTACTTGACACATTTTCAAAGGCAAGGGAATTAAAAGCAAAAATGAACTATTGGGACCTCATGAAGATAAAACCTTCTGCACAGCAAAGGAAACAACCAACAAAACTAAAAGGCAACCAACGGAATGGGAAAAGATATTTGCAAATGACATATCGGACAAAGGGTTAGTATCCAAAATCTATAAAGAACTCACCAAACTCCACACCCAAAAAACAAGTAATCCAGTGAAGAAATGGGCAGAAAACATGAATAGACACTTCTCTAAAGAAGACATCCAGATGGCCAACAGGCACATGAGAAGATGCTCAATGTTGCTCCTCATCAGGGAAATACAAATCAAAACCACACTCAGATATCACCCCACGCCAGTCAGAGTGGCTAAAATGAACAAATCAGGAGACTATAGATGCTGGAGAGGAGGTGGAGAAACGGGAACCCTCTTGCACTGTTGGTCGGAATGCAAACTGGTGTAACTGCTCTGGAAAACAGTGTGGAGGTTCCTCAAAAAATTAAAAATAGATCGATCCTATGACCCAGCAATAGCACTGTTAGGAATTTACCCAAGGGATACAGGAGTGCTGATGCATAGGAGCACTTGTACCCCAATGTTTATAGCAGCACTTTCAGCAATAGCCAAATTATGGAAAGGGCCTAAATGTCCATCAACTGATGAATGGATAAAGAAATTGTGGTTTATATGCACAATGGAATACTACATGGCAATGAGAAAGAATGAAATATGGCCTTTTGTAGCAATGTGGATGGAACTGGAGAGTGTGATGCTAAGTGAAATAAGTCATACAGAGAAAGACAGATACCATATGTTTTCACTCTCATGTGGATCCTGAGAAACTTAACAGAAGACCGTGGAAGAGGGGAAGGAAAAAAAAAGTTAGAGAGGGAGGGATCTAAAACATAAGAGACTCTTAAAAACTGAGAACAATCTGAGGGTGGATGGGGGTGGGAGGGATAGAAGGGTGGGTAACAGGTATTGAGGAGGGTACCTGTTGGGATGAGCACTGGGTGTTGTATGGAAACCAATTTGACAATACATTTCATATTAAAAAATACATGAAAAGAGGGGCACCTGGGTGGCTCAGTTGGCTGAGTGTCCAACTTTTAATTTCAGCTCAGGTCATGATCTCACTGTTTGTGAGACCAAGTCCCACATGGGGCTGTGCGCTGACAACACAGATCCTTGGGATTCTCTTACCCTCTTTCTCTGCCACTCCCCAGCTCGTGTGCTCTCTTAAAATAAACATTTGAAAATACAGTAAAAGAACCATTCACCAAAATCAAGTGGGATTTATTCCAATGATGCAAGGATGGTTCAACATCCACAAATCGACGTGGTACAACACATTGACAAGATAGAGGATAAAAATCATATGATCATCTCAATAGATGTAGAAAAAGCATTTGACAAAATAGAACATCCATTCATGATAAAAACTCTCAACAAAGTGGGTACAGAAGAAACATACCCCAAAAAAATAAACACCATATATGTCAAACCCATAGCTAACATCATATTCAATGATAAAAATATGAAAGCTTTCCCTCTAAGACCAGAAACAAGACAAAGATGTCCATTCTCACCACTTTTATTCAACATAGTACTGGAAGTCCTACCCACAGCATCAGACAAGGGGGGGAAAGGCATCCAAATTGGAATGGGAAAACTGTCACTATTTGCAGATGACATATTACAAATAATAATAAAAAAGTAACAACCCTAAAGACTCCAGCAAAAAACTGTTAGAATAAATGAATTCAGTAAATTTACAAGATACAAAATCAACACACAGAAACCTGTTACATTTTTATACACTAATAACCAAACAGCAGAATGAAAAACAAAACACAAACAAAATAGCAGAATGAGAAGTTAAGAAAAAAATTCCATTTAAATAAAAAAAATACACAGGAATAAATTTAATGAGGGAGGTGAAGGACTTGTATTTTGAAAACTATAAGACAATAATGAAAGAAATTGAAGACTATACATTTAAATGGAAAGATATAATATGATCCTGGACTGCAAGAATTAATTTTGTTAAAATATCCATACTACACAAATTAATCTTCAGATTCAATGCAATCCCTGTCAAAATACCAATAGCATTATTCACAGAAGTAGAATGAAAAATCCTAAATTTGGATGGAACCACAGAAAGCCCTGAATAGCCCAAACAATCTTGAAAAAGAACAAAGTGGGAGGTATCACAATATCAGAATTCTATTTATACTATAAAGCCACAGTAATCAAAACAGTATGGTACTATCACAAAAACAGACACATAGATCAATGGGACAGAATTAAGAGCCCAGAAATAAACCCATGTTTATATGGTCAGTTAATCTATGACAAAGGAGACAAGAATATACAACGTAAGAAAGAGAATCCCTTCAATAAATGGTGTTGGAAAAGCTTGACAGCAATATGTGAAAGACTGAAATGAGACCACTTACAGCATACACAAAAATGAACTCCATGGATTAAAGATGTAAGCATAAGAATTGAAAACATAAAACTACTAAAAGAAAACACAGGCAGTAAACTCATGGTCATCAACCTTAGCAATATTTTTGGATATGTCTCCACAGGCAAGGGAAACAAAACCAAAACTAAACAAAATGAGAGTATATCAACTAAGAAGCTTTTGCACAGCAAAGAAACCATCAAAAACAAAACAAGACAAAAAACCTGAAAAGGCAACCTACTGAATAGGAGAAGATATTTACAAATGATATCCAGTAACAGATTAATATCCAAAATATACAAAGAACTCATACAACACCAAACAAAAAAACTACGATTTAAAAATGGGTAGAGGACCTGAATACACATTTTTCCAAAGACCTACAGATGGCCAACAGACACATGAAAAGATGCTCAGTATCACTAGTCATTAGGGAAATGCAAATCAAAACCACAATGAGATATCACCTCACACCAGTCAGAATGGCTAGTATCTAAAGACAAGAGCTGGGTTATCTGGCTAGATCATTCAGTACAGCATGAGACTCTTGACCTCAGGGTTGAGTTGGAGCTCCACATCAGGCATATAAATTATTTTTCAAAATTAAAAAAAAAAACACGAAATAACAACTATTGGCAAGGATGTAAAGAAAAGGAAACACATGTGCATTGTTGGTGAAAATATAAATTGGTGTAGCCACTATGGAAAACAGTATGGAGATTCCTAAAAAAAAAAATAAAAAGAGAGTACCATGTAATCCAGTAATTCTACTTCTGGGTATTTAGCAAAAGAAAATGAGTATCTAATTTGAAAAGATATATGAACTGTTATGTTTACTGCAACATTATTTACAACAGCCTAGATATGGAAGCAGCCTAAGTATACACTGATAGATGAATGGGTAAAGAAAATGTAGTATATGTACACAATGCAGTATTATTCAGCCATAAAAATGAAACCTTGGGGACACCTGTGTGGCTCAGTCGGTTAAGCGTCCAACTTCGGCTCAGGTCATGATCTCGCAGTTTGTGAATTTGAGTCCCGTGTTGGACTCTGTTCTGACAGCTCAGAGCCTGGAGCCTGTTTCAGATTCTGTGTCTCCCTCTCTCTCTGTCCCTCCCTGGCTCATGTGCTGTCTCACTGTCTCTCAAAAATAAATAACCATTGAAAAAAAAGAAAGATATCTTGCCATTCCCAACAACATGGATGGTCCTAAAAAGTATTATGCTAAGTTAAATAAGATAGAAAAACACAAATACCATGGTTTCACTTCTAAGTGTAATCTAAAAAACAAAATAGGGGTGCCTGCGTGGCTCAGTCAGTTAAGTGTCTGACACTTGATTTCAGCTTAGGTCATAATGTCACGGTTTGTGAGTTCAAGCCCTGTGTCAGGCTCTGCACTGATAGCGCAGAGCCTGCTTGGGATTATCTCTCTCCGCCTCTTTCTCTGCTCTTACCCCACTCTTGCTCTTTCTCTCTCAAAATAAATATTAAAAAAAAATAAATGGGAAAGGGAAATAAAAGGGGAAAAGTAAGGGAAATAAAAACAGACTAACAGAGAACAAACTAGTGGTTGCCAGAGGGAAGGGTGGTGGGGGGATAAATGAAATAGGTGAGGAAGATTAAGAGATACAAACTGCCAGTTATACAATAAGTCACTGGGATGAAAGTACAGTATAGGGAATATATTCAAAATATAGTAACAATTTTGGTAAGAGATGGTAACTATGCATCAGTAGCAAGAATTCTGAAATGTACATAATTGTCAAATCATTGTGTTGTACACCTGAAACTCATGTGTCAACTATACTTCAAGTAAAAAAAAAAAAAAAATGAATCCACATATATGACCAGTGCCCAGACCAAGAATAAAATGTTACCAACACTTCACAAACCCCTCTCGTGCTTTCTCTCAGTCACTTACTAAACTTCTACATCCCGAAGAGTAACCCTATCCTATTAGGATTAATTTTGTCTGTTTTATAACTTTATAAGAATGGATTGCTATAGTATATACTATTCTGCATCTGTCTTTTTAAACTCAACATTGCTAAATTCAACTGTTTTGCTTGTAGTAATATTTTCATTGTTTTTTTTAAACATTTTTTTAATCTTTATTTTTTTTAATTTTGGGGGTAATTTTTATTTTTTATTTTTCTATTTTATTTTTTTGATGGAGAAATAATTTTATTTTTTTCTGTTTTTCCTTTTTTTTCTCTTTTTTTTTTTAAATATGAAATTTATTGTCAAATTGGCTTCCATACAACACCCGGTGCTCATCCCAACAGGTGCCCTCCTCAATACCCATCATCCACTCTCTCCTCCCTCCTACCTGCCAGAGAGAGAGAGACAGAGCATGAGCAGGGGAGGAACAGAGAGAGAGGGACACACAGAATCCGAAGCAGGCTCCAGGCTCTGACCTGTTAACACAGAGCCTGACATGGGGCTTGAACCCATGAACCATGAGATCATGACCTGAGCCAAAGTCAGATGCTCAATCAACTGAGCCACTCAGGTGCCCCAATATTTTCATTGTTATATTCTACTGTATGACTGTATCACATTTTACTGTTGATGGGCATTTGAGTAGTTTGCAGTTTACCAGCATATAGTGTTGGCAGGAATGTTTTTGTATGTGTCTTTTATGCATGTAATACATGACTAAAAGTAGCACAAATGGGTCATAAAACATGCTATTCCAACTTCAGTGGCTACTGTCAAAAAACTTTCCAAAGTGGTTGCATCTATTTATGCTCTTCAGTACTGCATGAGAGTTCCAGTTGCTCCATGTTTGCTATATTTGATACTGTCTATGTGGGTTCTTTTTTAAGCCACTCTGTTGTATGCTTGTCAAGTTCTCTTTTAAAGCTAGTATTAGAGTTTAGAACCAACACCCTTTAAAAAATAACTAGTTAAGGGGCACCTCGTGGCTCAGTTGGTTAAGCATCCGACTCTTGATATTTGGCTCAGGTCATAATCTCAGGGTGGTGAGATTGAGCCCCATGTTGGGCTCCGTGCTGGGTATGGAGCTGCTTGAGACTCTCTCTCCCTCTCTCTGCACTTCCCCCACTGTCTCTAAAAACAAAACAAAACAAAATAAAAAAACTAACTGGTTTATGAGTTTAAGGTTTTGATAATATGACATAAATTATAAAGTCCACAGTCATATCCAAACTGCAATAATAATAAATACTTTTTTTCTTAAATTTTAAGTAGGCTTCATGACCAATGTGGGGCTTGACCTCACGATCTGAGATCAAGAGTGGCATGCTGTACTGACTGAACCAGCCAGGTAACTCTATAATAAACACTGGTGATAAATAAAGAAACGCTTTCTATAAGAGACTCTTAAAAACTGAGAACAAACTGAGGGTTGATGGGGGGTGGGAGGGAGGGGAGGGTGGGTGATGGGTATTGAGGAGGGCACCTTTTGGGATGAGCACTGGGTGTTGTATGAAAACCAATTTGACAATAAATTTCATATAATAAAAAAATATATATATAAAGATTTTCATCACACACAAAAAAAAGAAACGCTTTCAATTTTTCAGTATCAGAGAGTATTGAGATATCAGAGAAAACTTTCATTTCACCTTTCACAATTTACCAAGGTTGGGCTGTTGCAATTACTCAGCTCTGCCCTTGAATGCAGCCATAAACCATATGTAAATGTGTGGATGTGGCTATGTATACTTCTAGAGACTCTGTATATATGTGATTAAATTTCTTTATCTATATTAGTATGATACTAATTCTCATAGGGTTCTGTAAGGAATAAATGAGTTATATTAGAGGATATAAAATAGTTACTGGAATATGTAAGAGTATAATAAATGTTAGATATTATCATTACTTTTTAAAAATAACATCTTGAAGTATGGAAATAACTCTTGCATTTTTGGCTTTGGTGTGGACCAGTTGGTTAGTTGATATCAGAGCCAACCTACAGGTGCTGGTACAAACCTATCCCTACTACTAAAGCAACTTTTTCTACCCCTCCATGAGGAACAAAGCCAAACTGCATAGGACCATTTGACAACTTGTGGTATTTTAAGGTTTGTCAACTGTAACCCAAAAGTATGTAAAACCTTGAGGAAATGTAAACATTTATTTTTTTAACTTGTTGTTTTCACAGTCATTTAAACTTCTTTTTAAGTTTGCTTATTTTGAGAGGAGGGAGGGGCAGGAGAGAGAGAGAGAGAGAGAGAGAGAGAGAGAGAGAGAGAGAGAGAATCCCAAGCAGACTCCACACCGTCTGTGCAGAGCCCAACACAAGACTCGAACTCACAAACCAGGAGATCGTAACATGAGTCCAAATCAAGAGTCAGATGTTTAACGGACTGAGTTAAGGTGCCCCTACTCACTCTAGTCATTTAACTTTTAATCAGGCCATTTTAAAAATCCAAATTATGAAAGAATATTTTATTTTTTTAATATCTATTTATTCATTTTGAGAGGGGGTTAGGGGAAGGGAGAGAGAGAATGAGAATGAATCCCAAGCAGGCTCCACATGGTCAGCACAGAGCCTGCTTGGCTCTGTGAAACACAAGATCATGATCTGAGCTGAAATCAAGAGTCAGATGCTTAACCAACTGAGCCACCCAGGCACCCCCCTTTTTTTGAAAGAATATTTTAAAACCAAACCTAATAATTAAAATGAATAATTATTGTTACTATTAACCCTAATTTGCTAATGCAGAAACAAGCTTCGCTGGACATTTTTGTCAAGAACAGATATACTTTCTCTGAATTAAACCAGAGCAGGAAACCAAATGATGATAATGGAAGTGATTTAGAAACAATGAAGACCCAGAGTGCATGTCAATTCTACTCAGAAACATGATTCCTCATCTTGAGTTGAGCTTTGGAGCTATAACTGATGATGAGAAGTGCTAAAATCCCCAAATCCAGTGTTTTGAAATTATGATCAATGATGCTATAAACAATCTTGAACATTTCTCCTAGTACACATGTGTAAGATTTCCTCTAGGGTATATACCAAGGAATACAGTTTTCTGGGTCATAGAGAATATGCATCATCAACTTACTAGATAACATCAAATTATCCAAAGTGATTGTACCAGTTCTGTATGCCCATTAACAAGTACACAAGTTCCTGTGTACAGTCTCATCAGTACTTACTAATCAATGTTTAATTTTCTGACAACACATAAAAGGAAGTTTCATTTATCCATTTTTAAAATTAAGTTATAATTTACATACAGTAAAATTATCTTTTTAGTGTGTAGTTCATATTTTTCATTTTTCCTCTGTGCTGAATTCAGAATTATTTCTTCACATTTTTCTTCTAGTTCACTAATTCTGTCTTCAGCAGTATCTAATCTATTAATTCTGTTTTTAATTTTAGCAATTCTAGTTCTCTTCTGTAGTTTTTTTCTTTTCCAATTCTGCTTGGTTATAACACTAGCCAGATTTAAGGGCTTTAGAGCCACATGTGGCTGGAGGCCATTATATTGGACAGTGCCTATGTAGAGTATTTCCATCAACTCCAAATGTTCTATTGGACAGCTTTGCTCTAGAGTTGTTTTTCCTTCTGCCAGGTACAAGTAGGTATCACCAGCCTTGGAAACCATTTAACTTAATTTGAGGGTTGTTTTTTGTTTTTGTTTTGTTTTTTGAACCATGCAGGTGGTATTAAGTTGGGCTGCAAAAATGCATGAAGCTTATCTTGAGATTATGAATTCTCAGGGAAGATTATTTTTCAGTTTTGTTGTGGGTCTGAAGATATCCATGGGTAACAGATTCTATTCCTTTGTTCAGATGATGAGAGTAATGTTGCAAACACCAGACCAGTTTCAGAAAGCCCCTGTGTGCTGAGTGAACCACAACCCTTGGTTTTACCTCGAGTGCCACAGTCGAAGGTGCTGTCCATCACCTCAAATACAGTAAGCCCCACACGGGAATGTACTGGAGAACCTACGACTGTTCTTGCCAGAAGTTTGCTCAGAGTTATTTGCCTTAATTTTATTATTTATGACTTAACTTTTTTTCAGTAATGTGTTTATCACAATAATCCAGTGACTCTGCACTTATAAGTTTAATTTCAGTTTAAAAAATTAATAGCAAATTAGGGTTAATAGCTTTTTTAAAAAGTCACCCGTAAGTTACGCAATGTAGAATCAGCTATATGGTTAGCCTAAGTCTGTTTGGGAGAAGAATAAAGGATATGACAAAACGGGTAACATCCTATGCTTTGAATTTCTCCATTTTGACTCCTTTTTCTCTTCTCTCAGCCTACCTGATTTTTATTTTTGACATTTGAATCTGTTAACTTTTTTGCCTTTTGGGTGTTTAGTACTCATTAATAACTGAGGCATAAAAAGCAAACCAAAGTAAGGAAAAAGTAGTCCCAATTAAATCTGTGGACAGACATAAGGACAGCCATTTCTTGCAGAAGGCTGATGAACCTGGTCTCACATCGCCTCATCTAGTCCCAATTCCTACATGGTAGTTTCAGTGTTACTTGTGGCCAAAAAAAAGGGGTGGGGGAATCTAATCCTTGAGCCATGCTCATCAACCCTGAGTTTTACTACCAGATCTAGTATTTGCTTTGTTGGTATACTGGCTGATATTGTCCTGCTGGATTTACAAATGTGTTACATAAAAATAAAATCAGCAAGGCCCATCCATATCTTATCACATTGGTGGCTTAACCAGGTAAACTAATGTTCTTGGTGGTAATAAAATACTTCTAACATGCTTAAGTAAGTGGTCTGACTATGGGTTAGGTACCCTAAGTTATGAATAGTTAACTTAAATGTTTCTGGCTGCTAGTGACCAAAGGAAAGAGAAGTGTTAGTTCAAAGATTCCTGAGAGAAAGTAGGAGGAAAATGCATGCTACAGCAGAAAAGGAGATAGCCAGAAAGGGCACTGAACTGATGATCTGACAGAGTAAATCAACAGCACTTCAAGGTGGCAATGTCAGTCCAAGGAAGATTAAACCCTGATAACACTAGAACAAATAAGATTAACTCTTTCTAATAAAAGTCTTCAGATTTTAGGTAATGACAATAGCTGACTGCTCCAGGGGTAGGGAAAGAGAAAGTATGTTTGTGCAGAGTAGAAGATTGTTTGATGGTGAAAGAGATTACATCAGAGTTTACTTTTTTTTTCTATTTTTGTTTCATATTTTGTTTTCTTTTTGGTTTTCTTTTCTAATGTAAATAATGATAGTAATGAAGTTCTCTATCCCTTATCAGAGTGGCTGTCAACAGCTTTCATCTCAGTTGATCAGGCTTCCCTTGCCTGCTGTCATTTAAAAATGAAGAGAAAAGGACTCTGACTTGTGATTTTAACAGTGGACTTGGGGACCCAGCTAGGCTACTGGAGAAAGATACTACAAAAGTTAAGGCATAAGAGAAAAATGTACAGATCTCCTAATTTGAAAATATTATCTTTTGGCAAAGTTGGGAAACCAAGCAAGTATCTTCACCAACCAATAACAAGTAACATTTTCTTTTGACATGTAGATGAATCTCTGTCAAGCAGCAAGTGGTCATCAGCCAAATGTGAATGGTCTCTTGGTCCATGGGATGCCTCTACAACCAAGAAATCTCTCCCTAATGGACAAGCTACTGTAAGAAGTATAAAACTTTAATAGACTCTAGAATTTACATAGATCACTGAGAAATAAAAGGAAAGCTAAATCAGTTGATCAATATGCATATTGAGTACCTACCAAGCAACCAGAGAAATTTGTGAATTAAAAACATCTAAGGAAATGGTTTCCATCCTAAAGGAGCAGATAATGTAACTGGAAAGAGAAGACACACATGGGTAAAAAGAGACCCATATAGGGCATCTTTGTGACTGAATGTCAAGTGTGTGGTACCCAGAGTGAATGCATGGTGATCCCAAAGAAGGAAGGCATTTTGGTGGGTAACTGTAGGTTTGAACTTTTCCTTCAAAGAGGGGAGTTTGGATAAGCAGAGAAGAGCAACAATGCTATTGTAGGTAGGAGGAATGGTGTGGGAAAAGGTTTGGAAACAAGAAAATAAGAACTGTTTAGAAGAGAAAGCAGACCAGTTTTGCTATAATGAGAAAAGGAAAGGGTAGGTCACAATTTTAGTGCTTCTGACCTAAGACCACTGACAATCTTTCAGAGTTAAAACAGATATATCATGGTGTAATTAGTGGGAAAAAGGCTATGAAATTAATGAAGGCTGGGACCAGACTGGGGGTTTTGAATGCCATGTTTTTGAGATCCGTTTATGTTGTTGCACATGATCTTCTCTTTTATTGCCAAGTAATATTCTACTGTAAGAATACATCACAATTCATTTTCCTTTCTCCTGTTAGTGAATACCTGGGGTGTTTCCAGATCGGGGCTGTTATGCTTAAAGGCACTATAAACATTCTTGCACAGGTCTTTTTTTTGTAGACCTATGGCCTCATTTTTCTTGGGTATGTAGACAGTGTCATAGGACAAGTATATGTTTAATTTTATAAGAAACTGCCATACAGTTTGCCAAAGCTAATTACGCTATTTGACACTTCTGCCAGCAATGTATGATTCAGTTGGGAGCACATATATTTAAATCAGGAATCTGAAAGATAGATTTCACAGCAGAACACAGATTGAAGCAGGAGGAACTGAAGGTAAAGAGTCTAATTAACATAGGGATTCAAAGGGCACCTGAGTAGCTCAGTGAGAAGAGCATGCAACTCTTTATCTTGGGATTGTGAGCTCCAGCCCCATGCTGGGGTGGAGAGATTACTTTAAAAAAAAGGGGGGGGGGGTCTGGGTGGTTCAGTCGGTTAAGTGTCCAACTTTGGCTCAGGTCATGATCTCACGTCTTGTGGATTCGAGCCCCACACTGGGCTCTGTGCTGACGGCTCAGAGCCTGGAGCCTGCTTCAGATTCTGTGTCTCCCTCTCTCTCTGCCCCTCTCCTACTTGCACTCTATCACTCTCAAAAATAATAAAAAAACATTAAAAAACTAAAAAAAAAGGGGCACCTGGGTGGCTCAGTCGGTTAAGCGTCCGACTTCAGCTCAGGTCACAATCTCACTGTGAGTTCGAGCCCTGCGTCGGGCTCTGGGCTGATGGCTCAGAGCCTGGAGCCTGCTTCGGGTTCTGTGTCTCCCTCTCTATGCCCCTCCCCCGTTCATGCTCTGTCTCTGTCTCAAAAATAAATAAACGTTAAAAAAAAAAAGCTAAAAAAAATAAGATAATTATATATGTGTGTGTCTATATATATATATGTGTGTGTGCATGTGTGTGTGTGTGTGTGTGTGTGTGTGTGTGTTCAAGCATGAGCTGCTAAAAGTCTGTACTCAAGTTGTAGCAAAAGATAAGAAAGGAATGGAATATTTTAGGAGCTACTGTAAAAGAAATCAGATTCTATAAAAATAGAAGAACCAAAGTCAACTCTGAGAAGGGAAACTTGTTTCAAGGGAAACGTTGTGGGATAAAGATGAATTTAGTTTGGGGTGTGTTGAGTTTATAATGCCAGGCCATCTCACTGGCAACATCGAAGAGGTCACCTTTGGAAGGTGATCTAGAAGTCACTTGGCTAGAGGTGATACTGAATCCAAAATTATAAATGAGTAGTCCAGAAGACAAAATAAAGATAAGCATAGAGCACTTAAGGCCTAAAGCTTCTGTAATGGAAAGGAGTTTGGGTGTGGAAAGGCTAATAAGTGAATGGTTACAGAGGCAGGAAGACCAGCAAGATCTCTTGTGAGTAATGCTCAAGGTTTAGTCCATTCCTTGATGAGTATTTCCCCTTCACAGTCCTCCAAACACTGAGGTATAGTTTGCACAACAAGACATCAAAGGGCCTGAAAGTTTGAGAAACTTGTTGAAAGCCAAAAGAGCATGTGGCAGAGCTTAATTCTTTCACTTTCCCTCCATTTCCTTGTCCAAATGCTCTCCTAGGTGTCTTATAGCACAAATGTCTCTTCTATATTTAAAAAAAACCAAAATAAAAACCCCCAAATCTGTAGGGCAAAGTTTAAGCTACTGAACTGTTTCGGCATATTTTACTTATCAGAGTACTTACAGAAAAGTGTTATTTCAGTTGCTTATGCAAATAGAGATCTTCTGTAGTCCTAGTGCCCTGGGCAGCAGGCGGCTCTGGACCTTTTGCCTGCTTCCAGCTTTCCCAGGAACCCAAACCCCTACCCCCGCAGGCTCCAACGAGCGTGGCATTTTTTTTTTTTTTAATTTTTAAATTTATTTTGAGAGAGCAGAAGCGGGAGAGGAAGAGAGAGGGAGACACAGAATCCAAAGCAAGCTCCAGGCTCTGAGCTGTCAGCACAGAGCCCGATGCAGGGCTCGAACCACAAACTGAGAGATTATGACCTGAGCCAAAGTAGGACATTTAACGGCCTGAGCCACCTAGGCGCCCCACAAGCTCAGCATTTTAATATTTGAGTGGGAGCCACACTGGTGCCACGTTGCTTCCAAGCAGCAATATTTGCCTTTCAACTAAGTCTTTCCTTTGGCACAAAGAATGCCTCAAATATGGTGGGGATCTCATTCCCTGAGGTAAACTTTCGGGAAGCACTCTAGTGTAGGTACTCCTCAGGTTGGCCTTCACTGTAACTGAAGAAGTCATGGTCTTGGCAGGTGAATAATGGATTTGCTTTCCCAAATCTCCATTCTATTAAATTACTTGTATGACTAAAATGATGTCCTTTTAAGAACACATTCTCAGAGTGCCTGGGTGGCTCAGTCGGTTAAGCATCCGACTCTTGGTTTTGGCTCAGGTCATGATCTCATGGTTCGTGAGTTCGAGCCCCACATCAGGCTCTGCACTGACAATGTGGAGCCAGCTTGGGATTCTCCCTTTCCTCCCCTCTGTCTACTCCTCCCCTGCTTGCTCGCTCTCAAAATAAATAAACTTAAAAAAAAAAAAAAAAAAACAGAACACATTCTCATGCCTGAACTAGATTATGTAGTTTGTATAAACTAGATTACTTTGCCTTTTTCTCCCTTGAATGTATTTTACACTCTAAGCTTTTGAGTCCTGTTTCTCTACACATAGCAATTCTGATTTCATTGTGGGTTTCTGATTTGGCCACTAGAGATCTTGATGACAAGCTACTTATGAGACCTGGATCCAGTACCATCCTTTCAACCCGAAATTGGCCAAATCGAGCCCTGGAGCTTAGCACATCAGCTCTCTCATACACAGTGCAGTCCGCCAGGAGACGCAATCCCCCACCACGTACGCTTCATCCCATCAGCACAAGCCATTCATGCGCTGGAACGCCAAGGCCTGTGGAAGAAATCCTCAGAGGATCCCGAGTGTAGGTTTCGAAGCAGAATTTTTGGAAACTGTGATAAAACTAATGAAGAATTTTATGAACAGAATGAATGCTTAGAAATTAATCATTACATATTCTCATGATTGTTTAAATTCAATATAGAAAAGGTGTGGTTACATTTGAATATAATACGGCTATTGGATCTTTCTGTTAGTCTAGCTTAAGATTTATATTTCTACAAATGAAATGGCTAGAATACTTCAGTGACACTTATCTAAGGAATAAAACATATGTATCTTATTAAACATCTTCCTTAGTGGATATATGTTCAGTGAAATTCATCCCAAAATAATAGATCCTCTGAATATCTTTCTGTACCATTGGGATCTGCTTATTCTACTGACAATGATAACATTTTAACCTCAGATAAGTACTTGCCTACATACCAGGAAAAATAAACCTTAGCACTTCTTAGGAAATAACACTAAACATATTCTCTTCCCTTTTCCTACCCTTACTTCACTTTGAGCCTCATAATGCAAAAAATATTTAGAAGCCAATTTTTTAAATAAAATTCTCTCATTAGTTGTTGATTCATAAAACATATTAGGATGTTTGATTCTAAGACTATGATCAAGGGTATGAGGTAATATGGCTATAACTATGTTTTGAATTCAGCTTCTAAATTAAGCATATGTCACTATGCTTCTCTCCCAACATGTCATTCGTGGACTTTGATTTTTCAATTTCTTGTTTTAATTTGTCCCCATAGATTCAGTAAGAGATGTCTATACCGACCACAAATCTTTCATGACACCAGGGTTCTTCTCACCTGGTGAGAACTATTTTATTATGTTGATGTTGATACTGATACAGCTATAGATTAAATTTATTGAGGATAAGTGTGGATAAGGGAGGACTACTGTTATTAGTGAAAAGGACAATCAAAAGGCCCAGAACTGTGGAGAATTCCATCAGATATGAAATTACAAATCCATAACAGGTTAACACCATGCAGTGTTAACACCAGACAGGGAAAATTTCACTAAGAGCTCAACTTATGCTGTGTGCCCAGGATAAAGTTTCAACAAAAATCAGAAAATACTATGAAAAATACTATGAAAATACTATGAAAAAACCAAACTCTGATTTTCCAAAATCCTTTCACTGAGATTTCTTTACGTAAAAACATAAACAGCTTAAAGCATCTGTGCATGACATTAACTCATCTCCTTCATTTCTTTCATTCTAATTAGTTCTCTTGTATTGTTGTAACTTTATGCTTTCCTATCTTGGTGTTTGCTGGTGGGATCTGCAGTCCAGGAGCGGCGGACTCACTCTCCTCTCCCTCACCAATGCCCCTGAGTCGAAACAATCTCCTGCCACCTATTGGCACAGCTGAAGTGGAACACTTAAGCACTGTGGGGTCACAAAGGCAAACGGTAGGTCTTTCTCCTGTTGCCTTTTCCATGTGCTTATGAGACCTCACGGCCAGCAACTGTGCAAAATCCATGTTCTGGTCTTGATTTATACTGCATTTTGTCAAAAGTACAAACTGAATCCTAATTTATGACAATGGAATTGGAGCTGCTTGGCCTGCAGTTATCATACCTACCTGGGGTGATGTAGGCCATGTACAGCTCTCACTACAAATTAACTGTTTCTTGTAATTTTTGTCTCCTCTGCAGAAAACCCATGGTGACTCCAATCGAGCTCGAAGTGCAGTGGTGGATGAGCCTAACCATCAGCAGCCCCAGGAGAGGCTCCTTTTACCTGACTTTTTCTCCAGGCCCAACACTACTCAGTCATTTTTGGTAAAGTGACATACTTCTATGGTCTTGACAGTTGGGGAAAGAAAATTAAAAAAACTAGTCTGGCAGACTTAAGATTTCATGTAGTAGCTTAATCAACTCCAAGAATAAAAGCTGAGGTTCTTAATAATAAAAATAGCATTAGTAGTATATTTTTTTGAAATTCTAACTGGTCTCTGCCACTTATTCAACTCATAAAAAGAATAAGTTAAAATGCCTTATACATGAGTCACAAATTCTAAACAATTTAAATTGTTAAATATTAAATATTTCTGAGAATAAACAAACAAAAAAAAATGTTAAACTCCAGTGTATATCAGATCAGCATAACTCATTCTCTAACACTGCCCTTACAGAGTTACACCAAAACTGGTATCAGATTATGATGTGGACTGATGGAGAGGTAACTCACCTAAAAAAAATAGAAGTCAACTCTTTGATGTTTGAGATGCTTACATTACCATTTAATGTGCATTTACTAGCCTTTTAAGCAAATAATAGAAAAACTGAGTTGGGAGTGGAGGCCATGCACTGACCTTGCCCAACGGTAGGCCAGGAGCTCAGCCCCACCTGATCTTTGTGGCAAGAGGGCTTGAAGAGCCTCGGGAAGTGAATGGGGCCACACTCAGTGCCCAGGAGCCAGGGGCCTCACATCTTATACCAGTTTTCAGGATGGTGCTATTTGAAGCCCACTTATTCCAACTCATAAGCTTTGAACTATATCAGCCTAAAGCAATATACAATCCTCCACTGAGAGTGGTGAGAACAATAAACTACCGGGATATTGTATTAGTTTCCTAGGGCTACCGTAACAAATTACCATAGAGTGGGTGGCTTAAAACAACAGAAATTTATTCTATCAGTTCCAGAGCCTAGAAGTCCAAAATCAAGGTGTCAGCAGAACAATGCTCCCACTACAGGATCTATGGATGAGGATCTTCTCACCTCTTCTTGGCTTCTGGTGACTGCAGCAGTCCCTGGCCGTCCTTGCCTTGCAGCTGCATCACTCCAGTTTCTGCCTATGCCTTCACACAGCCTTCCTCCCTGTGTCTGTGTCCAGATTTCCGTCTTATGAAGATACCAATCATTGAATTTATGGCTGACCCTAGTCCAATATGACCTCACCTTATCTTGATGACATCTGCAGAAATTCTATCTCCAAATAGTCCTATTCACAGGTTCCAGGTGGACATAAATTTAGGCAGCAGCTGCAGGAGGGGACACTTCAACAGACCTTAGGAGACTTTATTTAGGGGGAGATTCACCAAAACGTGACCTAAAGGGAAATGTGAGCATTTCTGATTCTTACTCAATGTGAACTCTAGAAAAGTTTGAGAACCTCTATTAAATCTGTCCTCTCATAATTTGATTCAGGGCACTTGTTAAAGCAGTGTTCCATGATTATATTCTACAGCTAGATTCTCTATAAAACATTTATATATAATTTTCAGTTTCTTCTTTTTCTGATGTTTATAACAATAAAAGTAAGAATTTCTTACCTTAGCTGTGTCTTTCCCAGTTTGCTGTCATGCAAAGGGAGATCAGCTAGTTGCTCGATGTAACTGAGAGCATTATAACTGAGTCCCTGGCTTGGCACTTCCAGACTAGCACTCTGCTCCTACAGGTGAACAAACTATTTTTATGGACCATTTAGCTCACCACAAAAGTTAGTCTGCTTTTGTAAATAAAGTTATTACAGGAGAGCTACCGTACTCATTCACTTATGTACTGTCTATGACTGCTTTCCCACTCTAACAGCAGAGTTGAGCAGTTTCTAGCAGTACGTACCACAAAGCATAAAATATCTACTTTCTGGCCCGCCAGAAAGGAAGTTTGGTGACCCCAGTAAAAAAAAAGAAAATGGGGCTTCACCAAAAGAAGGTTCCTGAAATGTCTTAATTCCAGTGCTCTGACAGGGAACGGAGAGGGATGTTTTTTATTCCAGAAGCACCAGCAGGATGGCATTGATAGGTGTTTTTTGTTTTTTTTTTATATTTACATTTCAGTGTTTTAATCATATCTTAAAATTTTTAAATTATCAGAGGTGATTTTGAAATGTTTGAACTTCATACTGAGAGTCACATTTCAAGTATGGAGGTAAAGTCATGGGTGTTTTAATGTTGCTGAAAAGGCTCTGTTGTTTTAAACTTTAGTCAGCAGGCAGTCTAAATTAGATAAAATTCCCTTAACAGCCATTATAAATACTGAGAAATATTAAACCATATGGATTACTTATAAGTGCTCAAATTATCTTAAAGGCATATTAATAAAATTTTAGAACTTAAGAAATTTTTAAAAGAAGAACTTAAAAATTCTTACAAGTTAACAAATGGCTTTGTAGGTCCCCGGCTTGGGATTCTTTACTTGAAATACAAGAGTGCACTCAACCAACTTGTCCCTCAGCTGGCAGACAATGCCATTTATATTGCTGTCTGATTTCAAGGTATTCCTTTATAAACCTACTAACATACATCCTTTGGGGGAAGTCCCATTGTAAGAAGTGTCTCATCTTTTCTGTTTTGCAGCCAGATACACAATATCATTCGTGTGTTGCTGAGTATCCTCATCAGGCCCGACCTGGTAGGGGATCTGCAGTGACAGGTGGGACCATTGCTCTTATTTTACTATGTGGCTATGTTAAGACCCTGCCTTTGTCTGTTTTCTATGTTTATTTTCCCTTCCTCCAGATTTTATTATATTTTGTTTTCCTACATTTGTAAATCATCTCAAATTCCTTTGGAAATGGCATATAATAAAGATCGAGGAGACCTCTGTTGCCCAGAGCCAAGTTCCAGATTCGTTTTCTCATACGTAAATTAACTTCT
The DNA here is from genome assembly GCF_027475565.1 of Acinonyx jubatus. Classification (NCBI taxonomy): domain Eukaryota; kingdom Metazoa; phylum Chordata; class Mammalia; order Carnivora; family Felidae; genus Acinonyx; species Acinonyx jubatus. The sequence goes on from NC_069393.1 coordinate 32,802,328, forward strand.
CACCACTCTGGCAAAATAGACAGTACTTTCTTTTCTTCAATCTAAAAAACTTAAGTGAAATAAGTCATTTTTATAACATTCAAACACTGCATGGGTTTTATTATGTAGATCCATATTTCTGTAGAATAAACTTGCTATGGTCAGTTAACCTGCTAGGCCAAGGTAAGAAAAGAAATTTAAAAATGACAAGACATGCAGAGTCTTAGCCTATCCCATTAACTTTTATTTCTAAGTCATATTCTATAGACTGTATTTTCATAGGAAAGAAGAAATTTTAAGGATATCTTAAAAGTTATCTTCCTATAATGGTCTTCTCACCACCATCAGGGTCATTCTCATTATGTTGTAGGTGAAATATGGAAGTATTAAGCAGTTGAAATGTTTCCTGTTAATAAGATTAAAAAATAATCTGCCTCAAATTATCTGTCATCCAAGTAAATTCTCTTGTTCAGTTCCTATTTGCATTTTTTGGCAGTCTCTGAATGCTTTCAGTGGATTCTTTTCTTGGATTAGTAGTCCTCAGAGACACAGTGCTGCCTCTGAGCTACAGTTACTGCATTTAGCCATGTTGATGGCCAGTTATAACATTTAGATAAGTGAAACAGACATATTAGTCTGTTTTACTTGGTGGGTTCTTCTCTAGAACTAGGTTTCATATCTTAATACAGACTTGTAGGTTTTACATGATAAAATAATGTAAATGTGGTTCTTATTGCTTTGGTAAATATATACTTTATTACTTAGTACCAGTCTCCAAATTTCAGTCCAACTGATAATTGGAGCAAAAAAAGCCCTTAGATATAAATTTGAGATTACCAAACCTAAAATGTCTACTAATGTTACTTTATGATGTCATCTTTGTCTGACAGGTCCTCAGTTACATGGGTCTACAAAATCTCAAAACAGAGGTGGACCAGTCTCTAGAACCAAGCAGGGACCATAGGGCAAATAGAAGAACCTGCTTCAGGCTGCAGGGAACACGTGAGAGAATTTCATGAATCAGTGTCCAGTCATCTTGTGATGCGAAGCTTGTATACAAAAGAAGTTAAAACATCTTCATGAAGTGTTAATCTGGTGTAACTGACTGAGGAAAAAAAAAAGAATATCCGCCAAAGATTACATGGGTACTGTTTTTCCAGTTACCATCTTCTTTCAGCATTAAGTTAACCTACTCCACTGGACAGAATTTGTATCCAAAAATGTAACAAATGAATAATTATCCCCAAATCACTGCTCATGTTGTCTGTTAATGATGATCAGTTCAATTATAGGATTCTATAAGAGTCTATGAAGACTATACATACACAAAAAGCAGCAAATGATTGTTTGATAACATGAAGCTATATCACTGGCTTCAGAACACTTCCACTTGT